>NC_136067.1:1773873304-1775073304 GCF_964261635.1 Lissotriton helveticus | reverse complement strand
GGTACATGATTGTTCGAACACAGGAAATTACCCAGTAGTCACTGACTGCCGAAGGATAGGACCCTAAAAAGGTCTTACTTGACTCACGTAGAATGAAACAACCACAGCTGCATCCTTAGAGCAGGCATAACTATGACTAAAAACAAAGGTGAAGGAAATAGGGCATCTACCTTTCAGTAATAGTTGATGAGACAAATAGATACAAAAAATGGGAGTGAACAGAAAAGGAGGTCAATAATTGGCTCAAGCAGAGTAAAGAGTTATAAATATAACATAAGCATTAGGTTCAAAAGATCATATGAGCATTTGTACAACTTTAAATAATTGGAGTGTTGTTTCATATGATGACGGTTGTTTGAAAGAGGGAAGTCTCCTTATCAAACCAGACAGTGTCAGCTCAGCAGGGCTGAGGCAAGCCTGGGTGGTGAACAAAGGAGGCAAAACTCCCAGACCTGGGCACATGCAACTGATCCATGTATTTTAGATCACTTTTCCCAGGTTTTACATACTAATTGTTCAAGGTTTCTTCTCATTCGATGGGTGCAGCCACTAAATGCTTTGGGCGCTCCACTGTAGCCTGATTGTCCAGTCAACCTTTACAGGCAGGGACCCAGTAGTGGAACCCCCAGACATGGCATTGGACCTGTAGCCCACAAATCTGACCAACCCAGGTTCTCTGAACCTGCATTCAGATCATCTCCACAGCAAGCATCTCACCACTTCTCTCTTCACATTTATTGATGAAAAAGATGCTGCTTCAACTTGGATCATTGCAGATTAAGCCAAATTACAAAAGCATAGTGCGGCCATCCTCAATGGCTGACATCAGACAGCATTATAGAAAGTGACCTTGATCTAAATGGATCTCTTTCATTGATGCTGCAGGTGACTATAGATGTTCCACTGAGAAAGCGCTTGTAATCACACAGCAGTATTAAATACGACAAGTCCAATTGGCAGATGCAGGTTATTCCCTTTGATAACGATTCTTCCCCCTTGTGGTCGTTGCACTTCATGATCCATACCGTAGATGGGGACCCGAAATACTTGTCTTCTGCGTGGTCAGGGATCTATTGGACACACACGCTTTCAATCTTCCAATGACTAATACATTGCAGGCTTTGTTTATAGGGAGCTACCCTTATTAGCTGCATTACTGAATATTTGTAATGTTGTCTTAAATAGACCCAGACGAAATTTCCATTGCACTGGGCCGATCTCGTTTAATTTTAGTAGCATTGTGTTATGCAAAAAAAAATTTAAAAATTTGCTATTACGTTTTTGGAAAAAATTCCGTGCAAGTGTACGGGAACACTGTGAACAACCAGAATGCGAGTGGCTGTTGTTTGAGGTGCTTTTGTTTTTGAGTGAAAAGCTTTTTTGCAACCAAAATGAATGTGGGATAGCAATTTTGCTTAAATATAGCACTAAATGCTCATTTTGCAAAATTTTGTTTAATTTCGCATACTTATACAAAAGCAAATTATGCTAATTTCGCACAACCATCTGCCCTGGGCCTTATCTACTGACTCTAAGATAACTGTAAAATACTTTCCTTCAGGGATAAAGCAGCCCAGCGTCAAAGGGAGTAGCAATGTTATGCACATATGTCAGTCATGTGTTACTTCTTTAAAGAAAAGCTGGTGCGAAGTATGCTGTAAGAGATTCAGAAAATATCTGTAGAGAATCTTTATTCGCCAGACATCCTTTGTAACCTTTCTTCAAATGGGAGGCATTTCCTGACAAGTTATATCCTGCTGCTAAGGTTCGCAATTACAGTTTTGAGTGTATAAATAAAATTCTTTCTAACAATACTGGGAATAAGGCAGAGGCCTGCAGTTATGCGAGGGATGCCCAGCTCTATCTGAAGGCTAATTCAACAGGCAGAAGCAGGAATGTATGATGTCACGTGACGAAAATATTTAACTGCATTCAAATAGAAAGGTCAGTACCTAGTCACTTGTCGAAAGGAAATCTCTTTTTCTTTTTTGCTGCTGGCTTCAGGTTAGCCACAGATCCGTGTTGAAGGCTACATCGGTGCATTCTTTTCACCTGTTGCCTGATTTCCTGAGCTTGTCATTGTAAAATAGGAAAGTATGGTACCTCAACAATACCTTTTAAGCAAATGCTTCGTGAATTTTCTGCTTTTATTGCCTGCATAATTATTTGTGCTATGAATATATATTATCCTATAACTGTTAAAATATGGAGAATGTTTGTTATGTCACATGTAGGTTACTTTCCAGGCTGTTTTGGCCAAGCAGCTTACTTAGAAAACGGGCGTTAACTTGTACTAAAGGACTGCTCTCGATCGCTGCGGCTGGCACCATGTATTAGTTCTTAAACCCCCCGCTGCTCGCAGCTAGCGCGAGCACACCCCACAAGGGTATTAATAAATGTACTAAAGCAGTGGTTCTTACCCTTTTGACTTCTGTGGATCCCACTGATTCAACGTCGGAAGCCAGTGGCCCACACCTTAGCAACGTCTGCGATTTGAACCCAACAGTACACAAAAATATAGAAACAATTATGCATACAAAAAATACACAAATTATGTCATATTCTACTGAATTCACAAGCAAACATTTTTTAAAAATCGAAACTTTAATATTAATGAAAATGTAAGTTTTAAAAATGTAATTTTTTTCGAAAAGACAAAAGATGTGCAGCGATATGCTGGACTCTAGCATATCACTTTGTCTTTTTTGTTCCTAATGCATATGGTTTGTCTGCTCATACCCCAATGCTTCAAATGTGGCTTCAATCGTTTGTACTAAATTCCATTTGCTATACTTGTGTTGCCCCCACGAATCAACATAAGGATTCCAACTTAATCTGTCTCTCCAATTTCAAATCCCTTCAGATTTCAAAATTTCCAATTTTCAGTTTTGCTTTTTGATCTATATATTTTTATGAATTTGCTAATATGTAACTTTTTAGACAGTTGTGGACCCTCTAGGTACACATTGCAGACATAGCAATGAAAACCACTGTTCTATAGAGCATTATCATGAGTTAAATCGCGCTCCACCATTATTTTCCACACTCCCCTGTTTATAAGGACATATCATTTGGGCAGCAGGCAGTTATCTCATGTTAGTGCCTCTTTGAGCATTCAAAAGTGGTCAAATAGAGACGCGTAGCAGCACAGTGCCAGGATGAAACATCTGACCAGAGATGATGGACCTCATGTTTCATTGTAACCTCTTCTTGTTCCCTGCAGATCCTCCAGGAGCTTGAATATGGACCCTCTGTGGACTGGTGGGCCTTGGGGGTGCTGATGTACGAAATGATGGCCGGACAACCTCCCTTCGAAGCCGACAATGAAGATGACCTATTTGAGTCCATCCTCCATGACGACGTCCTCTACCCTGTGTGGCTGAGCAAAGAAGCCGTCAGCATTTTAAAAGCTGTGAGTTCAGCAAGCCAAAGTTTTTATGTTTCAAACAACATATGTTATGTTAACATGTTTTGCATAGCGCACAGCTGCCTCAGCAAAGAGGCATCCCTGCGCTGAAGCAGAACATAGGGGCTGGAAACCAGAAGGAGGCACTTAGGGTGAGGGGAAAAGATGAGTTTTGATGGCCCTGCGAAAGGCCACAGCACGCTAAAAAATCCAGCACTGGGAGTTCATATGCAGTGGAGAGCGCCACAATCTGGATAACTGGTCCTGGGACATTACACTGGGTGTGGGAAAGGAAGAAGCTGTTTGTGTTCCTTATGTAGGCACATTTCTATAGTCTGGGGAAATAAGTTAAAGACGGCTGCAACCACAACTAACAGTCTGTGTGTGATCTGAAATAACACATAAATACAGACCTATCTCGGATGCGTGTCTGTGCCTCTGTGGGGCCTTTGTACTTCACCAAGGTGACACTGTCCCTTTCCAATCAAGTTGTCACTTTGAAGATGTGCAGTTTCTCCGTAAGATTACAAACAATGTTTTATAATTAAGTATGGATACTCGTAGGTTATAAAAGAAGTAGGTTTAGTAGCTTAGATGTACGTTACAGGACAAGTCAAAACACAATGCGCTTGATGTTTCGTTTCTTTTTAGGTCGAGCCTGGCGTAAGCAGTGCGAAGCACTGCCGTCATTGTTAGGGAATTGCCTCGGAAGTTGGACAAGATATGGGCACACGCAGAGCTTTCGGCGATTTCAGCAGGTGTACGCGCATGTACCCACATGCCGTGCACATCTCCTGTCCCGCTTCTGAGGCAAGTCAGCCTCCTGCAAGACAGCGTGTGCGAATACACACACGCATACACACATACACACAAGCATATACACACATGCATACACACACACACGCACACACACACACACACCCACCCACCCACACAACCCCCTACAACTAAGCCCCACTCACCAGGCTCTTTTGTTACTGCGTTGCTACAGGCTCCGTCACGCTCAGGACTCTCCTGGTGTCATCGCCGCCACATCACCTGCCACTCGCAGGGCTTCCCTTACTCATGGGAGTCCCGCACTTGCATCAGCGGCCTCAGCTGCCACTTCTGGTCCTCCTTACGTGTGCAGCCACCGCGGGGCTCTCCCTCAGGCATGGGAGCCCCACGTCACCACTGCTCCTCTGGGCCAGCCACTCCGTGGGCAGGGCTTCCCTCAGAAGGCGGAAGTCCCGCCCCAGGGGAGGCTGTGAAGCGCTGTAGGGACATAGGAGGAATTCGACGTTTTAAGTAAGAGCCAGCGTGTAACAGTGGATTCTCCTCGCAGTGGCGATGTTTAGTGCGGACCTTTTATTAGGCATCTCGCTTTTCATTTTCTTTATCTACCATTGGCTGTGCATGCGGAAGGGCGGGAGGTTTTACTGTGCAGAGTAGCCTCCTTACATAAAGCCAGCATGTTGTCTAAGGTATTGGACCGGGGTATATTACTTTAAACACCAGTCCATTGTAACCAAGGTTGTGCTATTTTTAGGCACAGGGAGATGGAGTGATTTGCACAGATTCACAGGATGTCGAGCCCACTGTGGGACTCGAGCCTTTGTTTCCTCCGCTGCGCTTTGTTTTATTACCCCCACCTACCCCAAGTTGCGCTGTTCCTTTACTTTGAAATTACTTTACCCGAAAGCATGAGGCATTGTAGCCCCTCATACTCCCACTTCCTAGGCATGGAGGGGGCTTCAGAGGGCTCGAGGGTAAAGGGGAGGGGCTGCATGCCTTTCTTATTTTCTACATGAGCCCGCTTTCATATAGCTCCCCCACCCGTCACTGTCATTTCTCCTCTCTGCGTGTTAGTGTTGGTTTATGTGTTTTTATTCAATGCAGCCCTGCCCCACCTCATATCAGCACAGGGGGAGAATATAATGCTTACCCACCAACCAGCTTTCTTTAGTTTCTTATCTAGTCCTGCCAGATCCCCGACTCACACCAAGACATCAGTTACACTTTCCTACTACCATTAAACCCCCCGAAAAATAAAATACTGCGCAGAATTCTGCTCGTTAAAAAATGGACCCTCTGTTAGTCCTCATTCTGCGGCAATTAACTTGTTACCTTGGCTATCATTTTGGTGGTGCCTGCCACAAAGAGAAAGCCCCTGTAGTGGAATATTGGGTCATCTGCGTATGCGGCAAACACATTTTCTAATCTTGGGGTTTCTCTCCTGCTGAGTTGAGCTGCATTTCATGATTCATTGATCTGCTTGCTTACACCTTTGAGTGGGATGTTTTTGCCTAATTATTCTTCATTATGTTTCTGAGAAGTTCTGTTGTTAGATTGTATGATTTTTTATTTGAAAGCGTGCAGTTAATGTGAATTGTACTAATAGGTCCATTGTAAACCTAAAGAATCAAACAACACGTGGATGGATATATATATTTGGGCCCAGAAGATCTTGAATATTCGATTGTGCAAAAACCTTTTTATGTTATAAGTAGCAAAAAAATCATTTCTTCAGATATGATTACCTTCTCATCCCTATCGCCCTCACTCTATCTATCTATCTATCTATCTATCTATCTATCTATCTATCTATCTATCTATCTATCTATCGCCCTCACTCTATCTATCACCCTCACTCTATCTATCGCCCCTCACTCTATCTATAGCCCCTCACTCTATCTATCGCCCTCACTCTATCTATCACCCTGACTCTATCTATCGCCCTCACTCTATCTATCTATCTATCTATCTATCTATCTATCTATCTATCTATCTATCTATCTATCTATCGCCCTCTATCTATCTATCACCCTCACTCTATCTATCTATCTATCACCCTCACTCTATCTATCGCCCTCACTCTATCACCCCTCACTCTATCGCCCTCACTCTATCACCCTCACTCTATCTATCGCCCTCACTCTATCTATCTATCTATCTATCTATCTATCTATCTATCTATCTATCTATCTATCTATCTATCTATCTATCTATCTATCTAGCTATCTATCACTATCTATCTATTTATCGCCCTCACTCTATCTATCTATCACCCTCACTCTATCTATCTATCGCTCTCACTATCTATCTATCTATCGCCCTCACTCTATCTATCTATCGCCCTCACTCTATCTATCTATCGCCCTCCCTCTATCTATTGCCCTCACTCTATCTATCTATCGCCCTCCCTCTATCTATTGCCCTCCCTCTATCTATCGCCCTCACTCTATCTATCGCATCACCACAGCATCACTCAGGGGCACCACAACATCACTATGCGCTACAACAGCATCATTGAACGCTACAGCATCACTCGTCGCCACCACAGCATCACTCAGCGCCACTACAGCATAAATGTGTGCAACCATTCAACAACAACTGGTTCAAATATGTTCTCTCAATGTTTCAAGCTTTATTACAAATGTCACTAAAAGATGTTAATATTTCACTTCTGTTCTAAGATTTTCGTCACAAAAAATACACTGAACATAATCTTCACAAAAGTTATTTTCAAAAGTTAAAGCTATTGCCATTATAAATTACAATGACTTTTATTTAAATATTAATTATTTAAAAAAATGAAAAGCCATTGTTATTTGTAATATCAATACATCTAAGTCACGTAAATACAACACATATTACATTGCAAATGCTATAGGTGTCACATTTGCGAAAGTTAAAACTATTGGCATTGTAAATGACAAACCTATTAATTTCGCTATTTTCAAAACCAACACATGTTTGTCATTTACAATACCAATAGCTCAAACTTTCCTAATGCGAGACCTATTGCATTGCAAATGCTTGTTTTTGTGGTTATGCTTGTCTCCACATTGGCCGTGGGCACCTGGTTGCATTGGTGTTTCCATGTGCCTGACATACATTTGTTTGGAGATGGATATTGCACATGCGCTCAAACAGCAGTGATTTCAAACCAGACATACACAGGAGTGATGTAATTCTAGTGTGTCATTTGCCGCGCTTGATGGGAATGACGTAATCCCTGAGATTTACACCTGTAAACCAAGAAGATTAAAAGATTTTTTTGTACACGTAATGTAAAAATTCATAGCTATTGTTCTGATGACACCAAGGCTGTGATGTTTCTTACAAGACAATACTTGCTTGCACGTTTTCTTCAATGGCATTTGTTATGCACAATTCCTAAAACAAATAGTAGGGGGTTAACCAGCATAGGTATTGCACCAGACAAGCAGTAACGTCACAGGAAGCAATGTCACAGCTTAATCATTTCGCTCCCTTTAAATGTAACAGATTTAATCTTACAGTTAAAGAAGAAAAACAAGGGTTACTATGTAGAATGCATTACTGCACCCTATATATCGTTATATTTGAAAACGGTAGTTTTCCTAGTAAACAAAAGGAGTCTGTCGTATTTTAAAGTGTGGGCGCAACGGGTGTTTGGGCCCACTTTGCACGTCCCGGGGCACTTTGGTATTACAGGAGGGGTGCAGATGCTTGTATGGCCTCTTCTGTAATATTGACAGCGCTGGTGCACATAAAGTGCCAGCACTATCTGCAGGGGGCAGTCCCTCATTTGCATGAGGGGATGGGTACCGTCGAGCAGGTTTTAAACTTCACACTCCTTCAAGGGAAATACGTACAGGCCAAGGCAGAAAAACTTTATGCGGCATTTGTCGATCTTAGTGCCGCGTTCGATTGTGTTAGGCACGATCGACTATGGGAAGTACTGGAAAAACTCAAAATAGACGAGCCCATTATCATATTTTTAAGACAACTATATGCCGGGGCTAGGGCAAGGGTGAGATTCGGTGTCAGTGGTGAATGTACCAAACCTTTTTTTGTGAAACGAGGGGTGAGACAAGGGTGTGTCCTTGCGCCCCTCCTTTTTAATCTTTATACGAACGATCTAGAAGAGGTTCTGGCGTCTAAAGTTATCGATTCTCCTAGAATCAACTCTAAACAGGTAGTGTCCCTACTATATGCGGACGACGCCTTTATCATGGCTAGAACTGAGAGGGGTTTGCAGTTAGCCTTAGATTCATATATTAATTTTATGGAATACAGGGGACTGTCTCTAAATGTAAAGAAAACTTTTGCGATGGTATGCACCAGAGGTAAATCCAAAACCTGAAAATTGTTTGCTGGCAGGGATAAAGTGCTGACCACTAAAACCTTTACATATTTGGGAGTAGTACTGGAGGCTGCTGGACACTGGGGTCCAGCACTTAAGAGTAGAATCCTTTCTTTTAAAAAGGCCACAGCAGCACTTATGGCCTTTTCGCGTAAAATGGGAAAAAGACCTCCAGATATCTTACTTAAGATTTATTCTGCCAAATGTGTAAGTACAGCGATTTATGGGGCAGGCGTCTGGGGCATTCTTGATTCTAGAGAATTACACTCCGTAGAAAATGCTTTTTTAAGGTTTATTTTAGCTGTCCCACCTAGTACTGCAGTGTATAATTGCCACACTGAGCTGGGGGTTCGTCACATTAGTGACCAGATTGCGATGCAGCCATTACTTCTATGGCACAGGGTTTGGACTGCAGACGAGTTAGTTTTAAACAGAGAAATCATACTCGACGTCATGGCCCTCGATAACTCTCACAAAATACCTTGGCTAACTTACATCCGAAAGTTTTGCCTTGACTTGGGTAAACCCGAGTATTACAATGAACCGAGGGCGCTATGCAGGATCACGAGGGTAGCCCTTAAGAAAGAATGTTGGGCTCATCTGGAATCTTTGAGGCTTGCGGTAGAACTGAACAAAGTTTCGGTTTTTCGTCACCATTCCTTGCTCACCTCAGAAAATATGCAGTCTTATCTGATCTGGTGTCCTAGGGGCTTTGATAGGTACCTACTCACCAGATTCCGATTCGATATCTTTTTCCGCTTAGTGTCCTTCCCTCAGATTAATGATTGGTCTAAAAAACTTATCAATTGCCCGTGCGATGGGAGATCTGTTCAATCTACACTGCACGTGATCTGTTTTTGTGGTTTTTATCATAATGAAAGAGTCCAATGGATTAAACCACTTTTGAAAAAATTTGGCTCATGGCGATACTGTCGGATTGCCTTGTTGTATCTCCAGCTCTTAAATGATGAATTTTGTGTGGCAACTATGACTAATTTTTTAAAGAGTGTCTTTTTAAAAAGGAAAATCCTACTATGTTCTTAAAGTCATTATATACACTGTTACTTATTTTGCATCGTACAGTTTTACACAAGTTTGATTATTGATGTTGATGCTTTTATGATTTTTTATTTTACAAAAATCGAATAAAGCTTTTTTCTACTACTACTGCATGGGGGCGTGCCTCATGCAAATGAGGGCATCCCTTTGCCTCTGCTCCCGCGTCGTATTTACAGATGGAGACTTAGAGGCAAAGAAGTCCTCATGATGCGCACTGAGAGTGTGCCATCTGAAAGGTGGCGCACTGTTAGTGCGCACCCTGATGCAGCCCTCTGGAGGGAGGAAAGGATGGGACCCCCCCAGACATCCCCTTGCAGGCAGGAGCAGTCACTGACTGCACCCGCCTGCAAGGGGATCTCTAATCCCCTTCAAAAGTGCTGCCTGCAATGGGAATAAACAGAGCGGCTGTAAAGCAGCTGCTCCGTTTTTCACAGGAATTTGCAGCGCCTATTCGTGGTCATAGGGCGCATTTTCTCTTTTTAAAGCGGCGCCCGACGCAAACAATGAAAATGCGCATTTACCATAATACGCCCCCTGGTGTGTTTAACCAGCATGGTTAACCACGCCATCTTTTCACACCCTTAAGTAACAAAGGCGTCCAAGGTAGGCAGGTCCCTGCTTATAACCCCCCTCCACCGCCATTCTCCTGGCTAAGGAGGTTGTTACCTTTTTGACTGCGCTCAGCTCCATCCCATTCAAAGCAGCTGCGCACTTCGTCTGTCCGTGAGGTGCAACTCTTGGGCAGTGACATGGACGTCATTTGGGATTGCTAGAGGTCACTGCTGCGACCCCCGGCATGCCCCTTGTGACACCTGGCACTGCCTCTGGTGACCCCTGGCACTGCCTCTGCAACACCTAGTGTCAGCAGCTGCAAATTCCGTGGCAGGAACAGAAGCAGCTCGTCCTTATGGACGTCGGTGGGGGCTTCACTTACCTTATTTTTTGTCTATTTGTTATTATACAAATAGTAAATAATATTACATTATTTTCTATTAGTTTAATAAAAAAAGGAGCATAAATAGCTCTAATATGACTTTCCCTGGCAGCCAAGGTAAGCAAAAATCAATGCTTTTAAATGTATGCATGTTGTGCGCGTGCTTGCAGTTTTGAGTGTGTTTATGTAAGAGAGTGTGTATGTGTGCCTGTGTAGTCAGAGTGTGTGTATTTCTGAATGTATGCGTATGTATAAGCATACGTATGTGTGAGTGACATTGAAGGTCAAGGGCATGTGAAGTCACTTCCGTTACCCCTGCATTTTGGTGAATTTACGTCCATGGGCACAGAGCTTCAATTTGCATTAACCTGATCTCAGTCTTTAATGGGGCACCGAAGGCTGTGGCCACTGATGAGGTCTATGGCCAGGCCCTACACCAAAGCCCTCCTCCTTCCCCAAATGCAATAGAACTGTCACAGCAGCTGGGCACCCTCAAGGTGATACCACAAGTTGCAGTTTCCAATAAAAGGGGCACATTTGAGCAGGGTTGATAAGAGTCCTCAATTTGCCGGGACTGTCCCAATCTTTTCCCTGGCAACTTGCAGTACATTTAGCACATATCCGGGTTTTCGGACATGATTCACTGACACAGAGAGAGGCAAGATTTCATGTGTTCCAGTGCAGGGTTACTTAGCTGCCCCTCACAGAAAGACATTTTGGTAACACAGATGCCACTCTTAATTTCACTAAATGCCTCGTTGTCTTTGCTTTCTGTGTTGCTGGGTACTGCTATTCGGTGGCCTTGTGCAGAATTGCTGTCCTATTTTTATGTTTGTAGAATGTCCTGGTCTTGGGTTTTCAACATCCAGTCACTTTATATATGAGCCTCTTTCCACCTCAAGCAAAAGGAAATGGCCTCCCCTCTCTAAAATTAGTGGAGAATCTCTATCCACCTGCGTTGACCAATTAATTGTGCCCTGATTTTAATAGCCTGCGCTCATTGTCTCTTTATGTCACTCTTGCACAGTCGCAGCCGGCATGACTCACGGGTCGGTGGGGGGGTCGCGTGACGGGGTCACGAGGGGAGGTTAATGTGATAAAAAAATATATATCATTAAACTTACCTTTCCGCCAGCTGGGTCCCACGTCTTCTCTGTTCTCCTCCTCTCCAGGAACAGAAAGCAGAAGCGGGCAGCCAGGCTCCCGCCCGCCCCTAAGCTAATCACAACGCTGCAAGCAGCGTTGTGATTGGTCAGGACACTGCCCAGCCAGCGGCTTACGAGGAGGCCATTTTCTCCATGTAGGCTGCATTGCAGCCTGCATGGAGAAGGGCAGAGTGTGATTGACTGGTTTGTGCAGCCCCAGGGGGCTGACCAAACAGTCTTTGCACACTTGGGAGTGGGCAGGCACACCACTCCTCTCTTGCTCTCAGAGCAGCCTGGCCCGCAACCAAACATAAAATGGTAATAACTGAAAGATATTAACATTTTATGCTTCTGCTTTTCACACCACGAGAAAGTGGTGAGGTGACGCTCCTCCACCCTAGTGGAGAAGCCGCCCCTGCTCTTGCATATTCTTTTTAACTTCTGCTTTTTCCTTTGTCATTGTTTTCTAACTTTCTCTTACTCATGCTTTCCCCATTTTCCACCTTTCCTTCTCTTCTACCTGGAACAAAGTCTTATGATGATTAATTATTGCTTCAAAGCATGGTCAGACATCCAATAGCCAAAACTCTCTCAAACTTGACATTATTGGGTATTTTTGCAGAGTTTCTGGTGATTGTTTTTCCTTTGCGCTTGCTGACCATTAAAAAAAAGGGCAATTGTGCCAATAATATCCACTTTTTTGATCATGTTGCAGATCTGATCTGTGGCAGAATCTTGGATTGTAGCTGCTCATCGAGAGAGACTAAGTACCACCTCTTTAGAACAGGCTTCATTTGCTCACATTTTTCCAGGATAAAAAATCGTCCTAATTCGACAGTCATTACTCGATTTGGGGTATCCAAGTCTATCTCCAAACATTTTATCTTATGCATATCCTTATTTAGTACCATATATCATCGACATCAAACTGCAGATGGAGGCCTTGGTTCCTTATAAACTGGAATCATGAAGTGTAAGGTAGGTACTAAACTGGGCTGGATAAACCATGGGCAACCTCGTCCATGGTTATACAGCATCATCCATAATCATTGCAGCCTTTGGTATAATCATTGAATTATTTTTATAGCCGTTTCTTCACAACTAATTGTCTCTAGGTATCCGATTGAGAATCACATACTGTATCCTATGAACAAGAAAAGAAACACACTCTCTGTGCTAGAAGTAGCCAAAACTGACATCGTGGAAAAATGAAGGTCAACTATTCATTAAATAAAAAGTCCTTAAGATTTTTTGGGAAGTTGAAGGAACAAAACTGTGAAAAGAAAAATACATTCTCTGTACCCAGGCCTACATTGCTAGCAATCACCCAAAATAGATTTTCTGGAATGCTTCTTTGTTTGATGATGTCGGCTGGAGCATTGAGATGTATCGTAACATCTTTCACCGGATGGCCCCTTTAAGAAATGTGGGCATCTCGTAAACCACTTGTGATCAAGAAATGCCCCAGACTGGGGGATAGAAAAGGAAACCTTCTATCCTCTATTAATCTCAGACGTGTATATGTGAAAGGCAGCAGATCCCAGTTTGTGACTGAAGGTTCCAAGCACAGCAGATAATTTGTTCACAAAAGTAAGATGGAGCCATTCCTGACCAGCAATGTTAAACAAGGCAAAGGTTTTAGAAACTCCCTAAGGCTAATCTCCAGCTGACACATTTTCCATCCTAGTTTAGCATAGGCGATTGAGGAATCATGTAAAGACCGGTGAAAATAGATTTTATGCCTTCTGTTTGCAGAGGTAGTTTTGGTATACACCGATTAGGAGTATCCCATGGCTTAGATAGGTGAAGCTGTCAAGCATTACTCCATGATGTGGTATGAGATTTGGATCCCAGATACAATGTAACACTGCAGTCATATATGATAAAGTGAATGCTAAGCCAAACAAGCATTGGCATAGCCAATAGGTTTCGCCTTTGGGACCTTATAAGTGTTTAGCCATGCAGCGGTTGATATTGTTGCACCAAGGATATTGTGCTTGATAACTAAATACTTATAAGGTCCCAATAGTGAGAACTATTGGCTATGCCAATGCTTGTTAATTTGATTAATCATGATTTAATTAATTAAACCTTTACACAATATAAGAACACAGTATTACCCAGTACATAATCAGATAAAAGAACAAGGACATGCTAAAACATAAGGTCACTTCAGTAAATGTCCTAATTATTTCAAGTATTAACAAGGTAAAGTGCTAATGCGTGAGCTCTTCAATAATTGTACTAATACCACCTAAAAAGTTAATTTGTAGCAGATAAAACTGAAAAAAGGGTTGCATTTTTATCAGAATAAACAATTAAAAAGTGAAAATCCGTGCCAATCGCTAAAGGACTGTTAGTTAAGTTCCCTTAGTTGAGATGCACTAACACACAGTAAAGTGCTGGTGCAAGGAAAGTGCAGATGAAAAGGGGAAAGCCTTTAGGACATAGTTCCCCCATTTGTGTGACCACTTTAAACTGGTGTTTCACAGTGGTAGCAAATGTTACCAGGCATGCTATTATTTGGGGGCTCTGGACTTGCAAGCAGAACAGCAAAAGCATGTTCTTAATCTGTTAGCATCAAACAGATTGTGTTTAAGAGTAGGATGTAGGTTAGGACTCAAAATGCGATCGATAAAAACTGTGGATAGAGATTCTACAGATAAGGTGGCTCTTTCAGACTTTGGAGCAACAACAATGAATTTTAAATAGTTTTTATAAGACTACCCATTTACTAAAACAGCATTTTGACCTTTTATGTGCCTAATGAGAAAGCCCAAAAACAAGAAACTTAGAAAACAGAAAGCTTCCATTTTCTCACCTACTACAAAATATGTGACAAAACCTGAAAAAATGGAGCGCTTTCTCCATTCCATTTTGGGAACCTAAACTTCAAAGCCACAAAAGGTCGACATACAGTTTCTCCGTTCATCACTCTGTGGAAAAATACATTATTTCGCCACCAGCGTGAAGCTTCCCATCAAGTTTGCACATAAATATGGTATGTATATGCCCCAGACACCTCAACCAATATGAATGGAAAACGCACTGTTTAAAAGGGGGCACCTCAGATCCAATGTAAAATTTGGATGAATTGATAATCAGCCACAGCGCTGGGGGCAAAGTCATGGGAGTGATTATCATTTCGTCCACTGTTGTTTTTGGCTCGCTGTTTCCTCTATTACAGGCTGCATTTTCTAGGCATTTGCAGTTAAGGGTTGTCTGGCGGTCTTTATTTAAGGCAGCACCGCATTTCAACAGAGAAGGGGCTTCTCCACCCTTCAGCACCACAAACGACGGACTATATATATATTTTTTAATGACAACAGCGATTGAGCTGAGGGCTCGTCCAAACGCCTTCCAGTGTGGAAACGGCGAAGTTGTTGTAAAGGCCCAACCTAAATCTGATCCTGAAATACTTACGTCTTCCTAAAGATTAAATGCTGTGGAGCTAAACCCGCTCTCTCCTACAAAATAAAGAGTCGTCACTCATCTAGATAAAAATAAAGAGCGCTAATAATAGTTCTCCAGGATTGTGCCACTCGTATGTTCAGTTTTAATTTCCATGGTAATTGCGTCATTGTCCTTGGGGTGTGCATTTCTGAAGTGTCCCGCCTGACAAGGACGGCAGAGCTGGACTGCCTGCAGGAGTCTGTAACCCAACTGTCAACACGCACTGGGACTGGCGGCTCGCGCTCAGCTCCTTTCCACGGCGGACACTGCTGTCGGGACACACCAACCATGAAGGAGGTAACGTACCTTTCCTGTGAAAGGCATCAAAGTGGCTATTCTCAGCACTTCATGAGACTGTCTGCACTAAAAACATCTGCTGTAAATATTATCTGTTAAAACTGGGCCATCTGGTGTTCACACGTGAGTCATGCAAATTGGAGGCAGAGCTTCTCTAGAAACAGAGGGATGAGTGGGAAACACTCCACAGAAGCAGACATCAGTCAGAAAATAGCGCCCAGAGGCAGCAGTAAGATCAAAGAAAACATGCATTGGCCGCGCGGCTGTGAAAGTCACACTGCCATGCGGCAGCGAAAGTAAAACTGATCGCGATCAAGTGCGGCGATGGAGGAAAGATGTGTGGGCGCGCACGAGAATGTGAAAGAGCTTTTGGAAACTGTAAAAATGTGAACTCGCACTGTGAGTGAAAGCAATTACCTTGGGAGTAAACGTGAAGCGTTCACGAAACCCCCATACCGAACCAGCAAAGGGAGTGTCGGTGCCTGAACGCTGAAAACCACCATACGTTTTAGGCTTGCGCATTCATGTTCTCTAATGCAAGAGGTATAATAAGTGGTAGACAGACCCAAACACCAATAAGACACGGAGTTAAAAAACACTGCACTAAGATCATCATCTGCGTGAAAGGGTCTGTGAAATAAAAAATAAAAAACGCGAGTGCAGACGCGAGTTGTTCGCACGTGCGCGCAACGGGAAAAAGTGCTGTGCATGTCACACGCGCTTGTGCGCGTTCTAGCAAGCTGGTGGCTGGCAAGGTAGCGCTTTTTGAAGCAGCTACTAAATGTCTCGGCCAGGCCAGCGCATGCGCTGGATCAGGCCGAGACCTAAAAAATGTTAAGGATCTCTTCATTTCAACATATGAAAGGTAGGTTAGTAATAATGCTGGACAAAATGTGGGATCCCTGACATAGCATTGAAAGCATGTCACACTTTCTTGTACTTGTTTAAGGTTAGGACCAATGCAAAATAAATGAACACTCTTAATTTATAATTTCTAGGACTTCAAGGGTAATGACTTAAACAGTTTCAGACTCATAAAGATGATTTAATGTGAAAAAGGAAAACCCTTGAGATCAAGAATGGGCTATGCCAGCTCCCTCACAGTTAGACAAGTTGAAGTAGTTCACTAGAACGTCTCGCCCAGTCCAAACCTGGGCTACCAGTTGCACCTTTAACTGATAGTTCAGCTCCAGAGACTAAACCCTTGTCGATTGATCCCCGGTGAGCGGACTTAAGACCACCAGGACAACAACACCAGAACCTCTTAGAGTGCCTACTTTTCAGAAGAGCTGATCGTGTACAGTTGATTATGTATTTTGTTCTCGCTAAATATGTATATTGTGTATGTTGTGTTTCTTTTTTAGGTCTTTAACTTTATTTTTTCGGAATCTGTAACTACGTTTTTCAATTTGTTTGTGCTTTCTTAAACCAATATTTAACAATGTATCAAGAGCTGTGGGATAGGGTGCCTGGAGAGATTGTGACAGAAGGGTGGAAAAGATTGTTTTCATTTTGGAAGATTTCAGGCTATGTGATTATGTCCCTTCTTGGTCAAATCACTGTAGGACAGTCAAATATTTGAGGTGAGAGGTGGACAATAGGAAGCAGAAATCAGACTTGTTTGTCATACTTATAGGGGTGATATTGGAAGATGAGAGAGAAGAAGTATGAACGTCTCCAATACACAGAGAATGAATGGTCAAAGTAGTATAAAACTGTTTTATTGTTAAGCCAGTAATGCCACGTAGCTGCAGTGCAACAGACTCTGAACATTCTTGACCACAAGCATTCTGTGCTACGAAGTACATTGGCCAGCATTAGATCAGTGCCCACAACTGTCAGCAATGTATATTGTTTTCACGTTTGGACTAGGGTCACATTTTTATAGTCTGGCTTGACAGTGCAGCAAGACAGTTATGTGAGAATCATCAGGTGAAGGGCTTTGGCTCCGCCCACATTGTGGGAGCCTGGAGTACTTATTTGAATTGATCAGTGGTTTGTGGTTCAAACAAAAAAAAGGGCTTGGGCTCCATACAGCTGTGATCATTTTATTTATTTATCCAGCTGCTGGAGCTTGGCAGGAGCACAGACATGACATTGTAATGCTATTAGGGTGTCTTGGATAACTAGATAATTCATGGTGTTTTTCTCTGGCTGCAGCACAAACGGTAGGAGGTTTGACATGTTTAGGTCTAGCTGGACAGTCAAATGTCATCTGACCTTCTTAACCTATATCCAACATTATTCGATGGTCTTTGCTTCTAGGCAAATACATATCCATTCCCCTGTTATTTACTTGTAATCACGGCCAGACTGGGAACAGCAACCCGCCCCTGGCAGATTGCCGCTCGACCGCCCCCCGGAGCGGGGGAGGTGGGGGAGGGCGGGGTGTTAGTGAGAAGCTCCCTCTTTGTCTAGGTCCTATGAATATGCAGCCTCAGTACTCTATGGGCCCTGTCGGATACTTCCAGTTTGGGACTGGTGGATCTAAGATGAGGGCCATCTAGCTCCTGGAGTTTGGAAAAAAGTTATCTCAGCTGGTTCCTTCATTACCACATAAACAAGTTCATGTACCGGTAGGCGGGTCTCCCCATTCCTAGACGCCCACGCCTCTCAGCCTGCTGAGTGTGGGTATGGACAACTTGAATGTGCATTGAAGTGAGATTGGTGGCGAATGAGGATTACAAATTAAATAAAAAATAAAAAAACAGCCCTCAGCGGTACAAAACCGGCCACCACCCATCCGTCTCACCAGGGAAACGTGCGGTGCCTACCACGGCCAGTGCGGCCCGGCTTGTAATCCTTCACATTACCATCCAACGTTCCTTTAAAGCCAGACCTATTGGCATTGCCAATGCTTGTTACGAGGTCATAAACAGTGCCTGTTGGTTCAAGGATGCCGGCTGCTCTTTAGCCCATCAGCCCCTGATCTCCAGATTGATATATAGCGCCACAGTGCAAAGCACGTATTAACATAAGAATATTGACGCCGTGGGAGGTGGGTGTGGACCTCACCGAATGAGACGCAGTATTTATTCTTGAAACGGGAAGCCATAAGAGCTTGAAAACAGGGGGAGCTGAGAGAGCTCTGCCAATGAGAACAATGGCTGAAACCCAGTGACAGAAAGAGAGGCAGGTTCTCGGTGAGAGGATAATGCACGCCGTAGGACTGCTGATTTCAAACGTGTGCTCCTGACCATACACACTAGCCTTGTTGGGCTGGAACAGGAAAAACAGAGGAAACAAGGCGGCGTCTGAGCCTTTCAGAGCAGAATGCTAACAAGGGACTAGCCTTGGAGCGCAGTATTTCCTCACATTGTGCTGCCAGACATTGGCCCCATTCTCGAGTTACTGCAGGGTTTGAGGGTTCCAGGAGCTGCAGCTGACCTTTCAGTGGGACAGGGGAGCTAGAGGGGTGTTTTTTTTAATTTTTCACTTGATTTTGTTGTGTTTCTCTGGTGAAAGTCTGTAAAGGACACCTCCTCAAGAAACGTAAACACTTTTACAGTTCGTTGAGATATAGGAATTTCTGTGCATACGTCGTGTCCGCATGAAAGGAAAACCCTGCATTAGTATGTACAGTGGTATTCCTTTGGGAAGTAAACATTGACAAAGCCAGTAGGCCCGGCTTATAACAAACTGCCACTGCATTGTTTTTTGTGTCTGTCTGCATGTGTGGGTTGAGCGAGAACGAGTCAGTGGGTGGATGAATGGATGAAAGAGTGACAGTGTACAAGCATGAAGTGTGATTTGATGCATCCATTTCCCAGTCATTGAAGAGGCACTTTAAGTTAAAAGCCAGACTGATTGTCTTTACAAATGTTTGTTCGTTAGGGAAATAGGAGGCATAGTGTAAAAATAAGACCCGAATAATCGAATATTCTAAGTACAACCTCTTTTGAATGTTACTTATGCCAGCACTGCTACTCTCATCCACAAACATGGTCTCCTGGAAATGCATTAACCATGTGACTTCAAGACAGAATTTATTCTACTGGGAGCAGACAGAATTTATTCTGCTGGGAACATGCATGTAATCTTTTTAACACAGAAAAACATCATGTATTCCCCATCAATGCTTAACCAAAAGAGTGCTAAATGCAAAGGACCACCCCCATTTGAGAAATATTTCCCAAAGAAATCCCTAGCCAAAAGGATCGTCAAATATATACTTAAAAAATGTGGCAGCATCCGGGCATTAAGTTTTGTCAAGTTATATTTTCTGGGGCAATGTCCTAAATGGCTTACTTGGTACTGCTTTTTATGCTGATTTCAACAGTGTTTGTGCTAAACAACCACCCATTTCTATACCCGCTGGAGCTGGAGAATGAGTGGTAAGCATAATGCACACAGGTGTTTTATGGTAAAGCGAGTAGGACACTGTGAGGTGCAGAAAGGATGAGAACACCAAAGACTTAAATATGTGATGGGGCGATTGAACACTGATGGGCGGCACAGTTGGGGCATGCTGATGTTACATTTCAGTTCCTCTTACCTTTCATGAGAGGTAATGATAATCAATGACCTGTAAATTGTAGGCATCTCAGTGGGCTAACTAAACACTGCCACAGTACATGTGGGTTGTTTTTTATGAACAGTTGAGTTGTGTAGAAAACTGTACCATGAACACTAGACTGTCCACACACATGAATGACCATTTTCAGGTGGGCGACTTCTCTTCTTGTGAAGTTCCTTATTGTTAAAGTATAGCTCTTAGAGATGCCAGCTGCTACCAGGCTTTGTTTGTTCACCTCTTGTCATCATTTTTGATTGGTGATGTCCAGTTAGCATCTTCATTCAAGGATAGTGGTAACATTATGGCCCACTTTCTCAGTCTCCCTAACTGTTTTTTTCCTACAACTATCATCTACTCAGTCCACAGCACCACAATAATCTAACATGTGCACTCATACCACATGACCCCACGATTACACTGTAACTAAACATTATGCAAACACATGCACAAATATGGCTCTAAACGTATAGTATCTGATTTTTATTTAGCTGTATTATAATTTTGCCAAAGCTCAATATCTGATATTCAAGGCATGGATACATGGTATTTATAATACCTGGGTTTCTGTAATCCCTGTCAAAATGCATGTCTCTAATTTCCTTATAATTGGTGACTAGTGAAGCAGTCGTCACTAATTATAAATAACTGTACTATTATAAGTTATTACAGTCGAGTTCTGATGTCACAATGCCTGCTCCCAGCAGCGTAGGTGAAAGGCTGTTCAGGTCAAGGAGCTTAATTGAAGCAGCCGTTTAAATCAATTAAAACAGAACGTTGCTTCTCTTTCTTCAGCTCTAATTATGTAGCTTACAATGAATGACAAGCAAACATGGGCTGAAGGGAAGGTGATGCGTCGGTTCCTTACACTCAGGGAAGATGATGTGTTGGTTCCTTGCTCTGGGGGAGGTGATGCATCGGTTCCTTACTGTGCGCAGGGAAGTTGATGTGTCGGTTCCTTACCGGAGAGGAGTTGATGCGTCGATTTCCTACTGCAAGGGGGGGGTGATGTGTCTGTGTCTTACTGCATCCCCCAACGATGCGACAAACTTGGAGCCTCGATGCAATGATCCGGGACAATGCATGAATTCTTGCATCTGCCCAGAAGGGAATGCGTCGTGATCGATGCAGTGATCTCGGACTTCGGAGATCGTTGCACTCGGTGCAGCATGCAGTGATTTCTTCAGCCACAGCAGGCGCTGCAACAGTTTCTTCGGCAATGCATCGTAAACAGGTACGAATGTGTCATGTTTCTCAATGTTGCATTGATTTTCCAGCTCCCAGCGGTAAACAGTTCTCTAGAGGTCCAGAACAACAGCAGATACCTCTTTACAGGTCAGAACTCCCAGCAAGGCAGTTCAGGGGAGCTGGTGGTGAAGTCTTTGTTTCCCTGAGACTTCAGAACAGGAGTCAAGCTCAGTTTCAAGCCCTTGGAGATCTTTTTCAAGCAGGAGACACAGCAACATCAAAGTTTTTTCTCATTTCTTTGGCAGCAAGTAGCCACTGCAGGCCAACCCCAGAGACCAAACAGCACAGGGGCAGTATTCCTCCTCAGCTTCTCCAGCTCTTCTCCTTGGCAAAGGTTCCTCTTAATTTCCCAGAAGTGGTCTAAAAGTCTGGGGTCTGGGCCCCTCTCTTTTTATACAGTAAAATCATTTGTTCTCCGAAGGCAGCGAGTATCTGTACCTAGCCAAAACCAGTTCTATCCTCACTGGTGCAGCTTCCTGGCAGGAGGTGGAGACAGCATTGTGGAAGGCAGACCAGGCCATTCAGGTGAAAGGAAATCTCCTCCCACTACTCTAAATGCAGCCTAGGTCTATTCAGCCCTTCAGGTTCCCTGGAGCCACTGTCATCCAGAGTCAGACATGCAATACACAAACTTAGCAGTGGCTCACTGGATGGTCAAGCAAGAAAACACCTACTTTCTAAAAGTAGTATTTTCAAACACAGAATGTAAAAATCACCCTCACTAAAAGATGCATTTAAACATTCGGAGTTCAGGCATATCAAACTTTATTTTCCTACCTTGTTCCCAGGGGTAGTTCTGCTTATAAGATATTATAAACAAACTCCCCATTCTATCCTGTGGGAGCAGGTAGCCTTGCAATAGTGACAAAAACGAAATTGGCAGTATTTCACTATCAGGACATACCACACACATCAGGGCATATCCTCCCTTTCACATACAATGCACGCTGCCCACAGGGGTACCTTGGGCCTACCTTAGGAGCGACTAACATGCAAGAAAAGGGAAGGTTAGGGACTGGCAAGTGTGTGCACTTGCCAAGTTGACATGGCAGTACCAGACTGCACGCAGTCTGCTTCTGTGGGTGGCACAATCAGTGCTGCAGCTCACTAGCAGCATTTGATTTACAGGCCCTGGGTACACACAGTGCACTGTACTAGGGTCTGACTAGTAAATCAAATATGCCAATCATGGAATCACCAATCCATAACAACAATTTACAAAGGGAGCACTTGCACTTTGGCACTG
This sequence comes from Lissotriton helveticus, assembly GCF_964261635.1. Classification (NCBI taxonomy): domain Eukaryota; kingdom Metazoa; phylum Chordata; class Amphibia; order Caudata; family Salamandridae; genus Lissotriton; species Lissotriton helveticus. The sequence continues at coordinate 1,775,050,893 of NC_136067.1, read as the reverse complement.
AACAGCAGTGACAAAGTGCCCAAAGGATCTAGACCAGCAAACCAAGTCCAACACACAGCAAAAACACAGGAGGCAAAGGAAAAAATTTAGGAGAGACCCATGCCAATGGTGCCAGGTCTGACAGCCATGAATGTTGGTGTCAACTGGTTGTCCAGCAATTTTCATTTAGCGACAAAGGCAAGGGAATGGTAAGGGGAGATTGTGGGAAGCCGCAGAGGTGCTATTTTTTTAATTAGAGTAGTCTGACCTTATCAGTGGAATGTTTTACTATCTATTTGGCATCACCAGGATGGCTATCAGTACCGATAAATGCACATTTTGTTATTTTTGGTCCACACTCAGCTTGTTGTAGTAAGGCTGTTGTGGGTATGCAACCACTATGGTACAGCGACATTATTTTTTATGTTATTGAATAGATTTAAACATACAGTGTATGTTATGTTATGTTAACAATTTTATAAAGCACGGCTGCTACCCCATTGGGTGTCCTGGTTCTGGGAATGCTAGCAGGAAAGAGAGAATAACAAAGATGAAGAAAACAGACGGCCCTAGATGACTGTGGGTAGTACTTGGAAGGTATAAGCGATATTATGGAGCCAACTCATTCTTAAAAGCCAGTTTTTTTTTTAATTACTCTTTTTATTAACATTTCCAAGTGCAGTAGGGACATCAGTTCAGAATTCTCCACTTTTGGAACAACAGTCATCATAGGCGTAATGCAAATGGCAGTTACAGAAATCACATTAGATCAACCGTGTAGGAAGCTTGTCAGCCCTACCGTCTGCCAAGTCCCACTGCAGAAGGCTAAGCACTCCCCTCATGTCCACCCTTAAAAAAATCCCTCCGGAGCTTATCCATGACACTGCCGAACACACTAAATGAGATTTCTCTCAACACAGGTATCAGTAAGTACTGGTGATAACAGCTCACCTATCAGTTTCAGTCCAGCAGGCCCATGGCCCTCCATCATGATAGGAGGGTTGAGCTATTGGGCCCCTCACTTAGTTGGATGTACAGTGCCTTCAATGTAACTTCAAAAAGTAGCGGAATCCCTGCATATTACCCATCAGCTGTTCCATAGGAAAAGCCAGGTTTTTGAGGCCCTTCTGAATTTGAGAAGGTTGGGCGAAAGACACAGAGCCACTGGGAGCTTATTCAAAAGCTTTGAGGCAAATTTTGTAAAGGATATCCCCTCCACATGAACATGTTTGTAGCGAGGAACCACTACCAAATTAGCTCCACCTGATTATAAATGGTGAGCCAGAATGTACTAATGGAACTTCACCTCCAAATAATTAGGACCACTAAGGTGGATAGCCTTATAGACTTGACAAAGTGAACGAAACAATCACCCTTTTTCCCACTGACAGCTTTGAGGGCACTGGTCAAAGAAGAACCTGGTCAAACAAGTGCTGACTAACAGGCGCTAACTTGGCATCCACGTTTCATATTCTTTGTAGTTTCTTTTAAAGATCTAAAAAGAGGGAGTTACAATGAGGCAGGACATTTTTCAGCTGTTTTAAAAGGAAGAAGCATTGGATGCAAGGTGACTAATTTGGCACTCTAAAAAGAGCTCTTAGTACATTTGTATCCCTAGGTTGTTTGCAGTTTTTGCAGGTGAAGGAGAAGAGGTCCTGGAAGTAGGCCAAACGTCTGGTGGCATAAGATCATGGATATAGGGCTATCTCACCCACAGCACTTCAGTTTTGTCTGAGTTGAATGTTAGGTAATTTAATACTCACGAGCCGGGATACTCATGAGTAGCTGTGCGTGCTATAAATGTATGTAACATAACATAACTTGTAATCACTCTGGTCATTCAGCCATATGTTGGCAAATGGTTCCAGTGGGTTTTCAGCTGCTTCACCCAGTGTGATAATCAACTGGGTGTCATCTTCGTAATTCATCTCACAGAGACCAAAAGATTTTTTTAGTTTCACCTGTTAGCAGATGTGTATATGTTCAAAAAAAAGTCAGACCCAAAGTTGATCCCTGTGGCAGTCTTTGACTCACATATTTAAACTCAGACATACAGGGTGGTAGGAAGACTGCTTGTGATCTCCCTTGTAGAAACGATCTACAACATTCAAGTGCCTTTCCTATTATGGCACTCTCTTTCAACCTAGATAGTAAGCTGTCATGAGACACTGCATCAAATGCTGCGGGTAGATCGACTAGCTCTAAGGCCCCACATTGCGCTTGGTCCGCTATGTCAATCACTGTTGCAAAGGCTGTATCTCTGCTGTGAAACAGGCAAAACCCAGACTTGGATGTCTCAGCAAGATGATAAAATGTTAATGTTTTTCCACAGGTTTTCCAGCAAAAGGCAGGATGGAAATAGGTTGGTAGTGTACCAGTTTATCAGAGTCCGCAGTAGCTTTTTTTAGGAGCCGCACCACTAAGGTCTGTTTCCACTCCACAGGAAGAATCCCACTGTTAAGTGAGTTATTACAGATGTCCAGTAGTGGTGGACCAAGGACCTCTGCTGCTGCTTTTTACATGGCAGGTGGCAGAGGATCTAATGGGGATCCAGACTTTAAAGCTAGTGTGAGAGCCATCAAATTAAAGGATGTTAATGGCGCCTATTTTCAAAATAATTGTTAGAGCACACCTCATCCCGCTTTGGAGCCATACTGAGATCCTTCAGCCCCAAATGTGGTAGTGGAGGGCCAACAACTGTCTCCTCTAAGGTTTTAGTGTTTCCAAGATGGTAGTAATTTTGTCATCAAAGAAATCCGACAGCCAGTCTGCAAGCTCTTGAGAGTTAGACTTTTTATTTCCAATGCACATTGGAGTGGTGAATTGATGAACAATAGAAAACATTTCCTTTTGAGGAGTTTTCCGCATCTAGAACTTTGGCCATATAGTAGGCTGCTTACGCGGCAAATACCTACCTTTTACAATGCCTCTTTAAATTTGTCCCTCACAATGCTGCTATAGTCCACCTTCCAGAGACTCTCCAGTTTCTTGCAGCATAGTGAGGGCTCCCTCAGGGAAGATGAATACTATGGGGCTGACAGAGTAACTCTTGTTTTCTTGAACACTCTATATGGAAGAATATCATTAAGTATATCTTCCAGACAGGTCTTGTAGCCTGAGTAGCCCACCTCTGCTGAACTCGATATTGGGGCAGGCTTGTTCTGTTTTAGCCATTGTATTTGGGCTGAGATAGATAGTTTGGCCGACAGATGCAACTTCTGATGCTTTTATGGTGGACTGGAAAGTGTCTGATATTTACGACAAATATATGGCATCACTGGCGTAACAAAACCTGAGGGGGCCCCCTGCAGACTCAATCAGGAGCTCTCCAGCCAGAGTATAGTGCTGAGGGGGCTGTGGGGCCTGTGTTACGCCACTATGGCACTAAGAGCCTGAAAGGAGCTAGCCAATGCTCTGACCAGACTAGAGAGATGACGTTTTTTGGCCTCTATAGGATTTATGGCTGCAAAGATCTAGCATATGCCCCTTACTGTGCATGATAGCAACAAGTACAAACCAAATATAGCCTTGCTAGCAAGAAACTTCTCAACTGCCGTGCTGAGAAGGTTTCCTGCCATACATTAAAGCTCCAGCTACAAAGAGGTCTGTGTGTGTTAGGGAGAGTGGAAGTACCAGGTCTAAGAAGGGATCACAGAAGTGTTCTGAAGTCCCCGGTGGGCAGTAACAAATCAGCCCACTTACTTTGGTGGTTTTCTAGGACGAAAAAGTGAAACCTAAGTGTTTCACCTAAGCTAACTTTGAAGATTGAAGCTTCATCAGGGTAAACCTATCTCGAAAGGTGATCACCCCCACCCCCACCCCCCTCACTAGTACCATGGGCGAGCTCGATGTATGATGTTAAAACCAGATGGACATGTGGCACTAAGATGTAGAGCACACATATCATTCAGCCGGGTTTCAATGATCATAATATATCAAATGGCCCCTCCCATAATAGGTCTTGGATTTCCGAATCATGTTTAACTGTTGACCAGGCATTTAACAGGCGACATTCAATTGGTTTCTCAGTATGCCTTTCTCTCTTCAGTTTACACTATCCCCACTCTGCATGACTTTCTTCCTAAGTACCTCCCCAGCAGACGCTTCCTCATATTTTGAAAGTAGTAAACTATCTACATCCATTACATAACCTAACCCCTCCATGTGCAGGCTACTCATAAAAATGTGATGTCATCCTCCGGAGTTCCCAGGGAAACTCATTCAACACCACGTGGGACTCCATTTGCCTACAGCCCAGCCCAATCGCCAACAGCCTTTCCCTTGTTTAGCTGACCTACGCACAGGATACTCCACACTGTGGCAAAAGAGGTAACATGGCTGGCGTGGTGCGTGGCCGGTGCACCGGTGCCGACGGGCTTGCCATTGGTGCACCTATGGTTTGGTAGCAGGGCACCCGCTGCGCAGCCACACAGCTGCCTTGCTTTATAAGGCCTTAACAAGCTGCTCATTAGTGCAAGACTAGAGTGCGAACTTTGCAAAATGGTGCCCAAAATCGGGCCTTCTGCAGACAGAACATTCCATTTTAACCCTGGTTTTAACTTCAAAGTTGTTTCTCTGATGTTCAAAGCATGGAAACTTTATTTTAAGTGAGGATAGATGCCGTGAGCCTCGTGAGGTTAGGGTTCATCTTGTACAAAAAGCGAACTAAAAAAATAGTAATAAAATAATGCACCAATTCATCTCGTGATACTGAAGATTCAGAGTTGTGCTCTCAACTCTTACTCCAAAGATGATTCTTGACGTGCTGTCCCTTATCCACGCTGGCAGTGAAAATTTAACTTACTTCTGATTAAGAATTGGATCATCTGTTGTCTGATTTGAAGCTGTGTTGGGAGGAATGGCTATAGATACATACCTTGTTTTGACTTCCTAGGTTTTCTGATGTTTGCTAGTTTTGTCTCCTTTTGTTGTCATTGGTCAATAATGCGTTGTCTCTCTTTTTTTCCTAGTTTATGACGAAAAACCCCAACAAGCGGCTAGGCTGCATTCCTGCACAAGGTTTGGAGGAGGCCATCAAACAGCATGCCTTTTTCAAGGAGATAGATTGGAATCTTCTGGAAGAAAAGAAAATCAAGCCTCCCTTCAAGCCTCGGATTGTAAGTCCTAGTTGGATAAGTCAGTGTGGGCTAATGCTGGCAGTTCAATCTTGTGTTTATTTCTATAAACTTGATAGAACGCATTCAGCAGAGACTGTTTATAGGTAGGAACATTAGACATTCAGGAGGTAGGTCTTTCCAGTGCTAGAAGGCGGGCCTTGAGACTTTTTTTGTGGCTCTTAAGAGGCATTTCATAGTACTGACCTAATTAGCTTTAAGGTTTGTATTGTCATAAAGTTAAAGTAACCATTTGCTGCTGAGGAGCCGAGTCTTGAATAGCTTTGTGGACTAGGGGAGTACTTAAAACTTCACCCTGTACCTAGCACAAGTCAGACTACATATTGTTTACTCCAAGGTGGGTGAGCACATAGGCCTGTTAAAGAATGTCTGTTGGTTGAAATTGATAAGTTTGTCTTAGGGAACAAAAATGCATATGTGGGCAATTTGATCTGTAAGCTTTTGCTGTAATCCATTTTTCGGAAGGCTTGTGCATTTATCATGAATTTGGCTACATTGGATGCTAGAAATTAGTACATTTTCCATATTCAAAACAGGTGAAAGTGGGCAACTGTGATGTGGGATGTAACAAGTGACTAAGGACTTTGATCAGAGGTGAATTGTATTCCTATATTTCTAACAGAGCGTGAAGATTTCAAGGTGTCAGAGGAAAAGTGATGGAAATGTTTGGCGGGTGGGGTATGTTGAATATAGAAGCAAGGACCACCTTTTCATAAGATTTTAAAATTGAAAAGGGAAACTCCACTCAGTGATTGATGGCTGTGAGATAATAGTAGCTGGGGTGTGAAATAAGGGACGGAGAGGATTATAAGTGTATATCGATAAAATGAGAAGTCTTTGGGGGTTATAACATCCTTGAGTGTTAAAAGATGCCTGTAGTAATTCCAGAACTTTGACTCTTTTATAAATGGGTTGTGAGGGGGGGGGGCAAGGAGATTGAGAAGCCACAGCACACTCCAAAACACCCATTATTAAGGTATGGAAAGCACCACTTTAGGGATTAACCACATATAACAAGGAAGTGAGGATCAAGAGCATGAAGAAATAGTCAACTCTTTCATAAGCAGAGGAAAAGCAGAAAGAATATTAATTGAGAAGTAGTTGTGATGAGCTGGAGAGACAATGCTGGAGACAGGCATGAACTTGATGGTAGACTTATAGAAGTGAATTCAGGAGAGATAGTGCATGCTTGAACCTGTTAAACATGAGTCTGTTCATGAAAGGAATAGGAACTTCCACACCGGGTAATGTTGGAAGGAGAAGAGGAATCAGCCATAGCTTTGTCTAACCAAGGTATGACAAGCACCAATTTTTAGCTGTCCTGGGAAGTTAAAGATTGAGATCATGCAAGACCAACTGCTAGGTGACAACGCAATCGGCTAAATTATGTGAGGGGAGAATGATTCATCAGAAGTCCATGAAGAGTTGAAACAAAGAATGGTGACATTTTCCCATTGTCGATTTGGGATAAATTCTTATTTGGGCTCTCCATCTGATGTCCTGAGCTTCCTGCACTGAATTTCCATGTTGTTCTTGGGAAGAGATATGCTGATTGTTCTATTGCCTCTCACCCATCGGTGCACAGGGCTGCAATATTTTCTTCTGCATCCATTTTGTTCTATCAGTGTCTTCATGGTGGAATACTGCGTTAAATATGCTTTTGAAGGGTAGTGGTAGTTATGCAAGAGTTAACTAGCAGAATATTGACAATTTAGTACTATTAATTACTTTTTGTCTGCTACCAGCTGGGGATTATACTCCCTAATCTGAGGTTGTCCTGTCAGAACAAAACATGATTGCAGATTGATTAATATGCTTCACACCCAGGTCTTTAGTAGGGATTACATGTGTTCTTATTGTTTTTCTTGAAATGGATTATGCTTTCTTTAGAGTGTAACCATTTGATTAGAAATGGTGCTTCAGATAAAAGTAGTGCTACCAATAGATGAAATGAAATGAAATGAAATGAAAAATTGCATTTGTATAGCGCATAACTGCCCTAGGGCCTCGCAGCGCTTGAAGATAAAATGGTTTAGCGCAGGCTCGGGGCAGATCAGCAGGATTTAGCAAACAAATGCGTTTTCAAGGCCTTTCTGAATGAGAGGAGGTTGCTATTTCCTCGGATGGCAAAGGGGAGGGCATTCCAAAGTCTGGTCGCCGAATGGGAAAAAGAGCGGCCACCCCAACGGGCTTTGTTAATTTTAGAGGAGGTGGCCAGCTGCAAGGTACCAGACCGAAGGGGGCGTGCTGGGACATAAGGCGTGACCAAAGGGTGCAGAATCGCTGGGCCTACACGGTGAAAGGATTTGTGCATAATGCACAAAGCTTTAAACTGCACTCTGGCAGCCATTGGGAGCCAGTGGAGGTCTTTCAGAGCCTTCCTCGCCGACTGCCGACGGGAGAGATTGAACAGTAGGCGGGCCGCACTGTTTTGTGTGACCTGAAGCCTCTGCAGTACCGAAGCCGGTGCTCCTAGGTAGAGAGCATTCCCATAATCCAGGCGAGAGAGAATCAGGGCCTGGACCATGGTCCTCCTTGCCTGGAAAGGGAGCAAAGGGAGCACCCGCCGGAGCATCCTCATTAGTCCAAAGCAAGTGGCGGCAGTCTTAGTAGCCTGGACCGAGAAATCAAGGGCGGTGTCAAGCCAGATCCCGAGGCTCTTTATCTGGGACTTGGGGGCAGGAGGAGCGCCAAGACATGGTGGCCAGATGGGTGCAAGAGCAGACGGGGAGGGATTTCCGAGTAGAATGATGTCTGTCTTCTCCCCGTTAAGCTTCAAACAGGAGGCTTGCATCCATCTGGCAACAGCCTCTAGACAGGGGCCTAAGGTGTCGGATGATCCATCTGCGTGGTCTAACGAGACCACAAGCTGCGTGTCATCCGCGTAGGTGACTATACGCACACCAAAGCGATGGACTATCCTGTCCAGAGGTTCCATGTAGGCGTTAAAGAGGGTCGGGCTCAGGGAGGAGCCCTGAGGGACCCCACACCTGAGAGGGTGTTTGGGAGAGACTATCTCACCCTCGAAGACCTGGAAAAAGCGCTCACTCAGAAAGGAGGTAAGCCAGTCTAGAGCCGCGCCCGACACGCCCATGCCCGCCAGTCGGTGTAATAGCGTGGCATGGTTCACCGTGTCGAACGCGGCGCTAAGGTCTAACAGGATAATGGCCACCTTTCCTCCCCGATCCAAAGTCGTTCTTGCTTCCTCTGTAACCGCTAACATAGCGGTTTCTGTGCCATGTTGAGGGCGAAAACCTGTCTGGGAGGCACGCAACAGACAGTTGGACTCCAAATAGTCTGTTAAGATATTGTTGGCGTGCCTCTCCAGCAGTTTACTCAGCCAGGGGAGCAACGAAATGGGGCGATAGTTGGACAAGTTGCTCTGGTCCAGGGAGGGCTTCTTGAGAAGCGCCCTCACCATGGCGCACTTCCAGGGGAGTGGGACCGACCTGGCCACGATGGAGGTGTTCAAGGCTTCCAGGATGACAGGACGAATAACGTCCAGTGCCTTGACAAGGATCCGGGGGGGTGCCGGGTCATTGGGAGACCCGGAAGAAACTTTAGAAATTAATCTATCCAGGCTGCCGGCATCAAGAAGCGGAATTATATCCAGTTTGCAGAGAGCCGGAGAATCAGCTGGCTTAGATGGGACGGAGGGGGCGTTGACCGTAGGATTACTAAAAGAAGAGTATATGGTCGAAATTTTCTTGGAGAAGAAGGCAGCTAGCTCATTACCGCGGTCTTGTGCCCCTTCAGCAGTAGGACGCTCAGCCGGGGGTGAAATAAGGGACTTGGCTATCCTAAAGATTTCCCTAGGCGCGTTGGCTGCAGCACTAATTTTCCCTTCGTAGAAGGAGGTTTGCGCCAATTTAATCTCTGATTTATAGAGCCTTATTGCGGACCTATAATCATCTTTCCTAGACAGAGAATGGTCCTTCCTCCACGCTCTCTCTAGTTTGCGGCAGTCAAGCTTTAATAACCTCAGAGCAGGAGTGTACCAGGGTGCAACTTTAGGTCTTCTGATGAGTTTACAGGGGCGTTTGGGAAGAACTCGGTCTAGGGTGCTGGAGATCCAGTGATCAAAGTTGCTAGAAGCAGAGGCAGGGGTCAAGGCCCTTCTCGGGGGGTCTTGAGTGAGAGCCAATGTCCAGTCGGTGAGGGGAAGTGAGGACCATTTCCTGCCCATGTACTTGGTAGAGGCCTCACGGGGGGAACAGGAGTTAGAAAGCCAGGTGAACGGTATCAAAAAATGATCAGTCCAAGGCAGTGGAACAGGGGACTCTACATTAAGGTTGGTATTACTGTATATGTGATCAAGGAGATGTCCCTTCTTGTGGGTCGCCTGATGGCCTCTCTGGCAGAGGTCTAACGCTTGCATGTTGGCACGCAAGTTATTAGCTGCCATATCCTGGGGGTCATCTGAATGGATGTTAAAATCCCCAAGCAGGGTGAGGTTAGATGAGGTCAAGACTGCGTTGGCAGTGAGATCAGTAATTTGAGTGATAAAATTATTCAGGGAACCCGGTGGGCGGTAGAGTAAAATACCAGAAAAAGTGGTGGTAGGGGAGAGATCAAGTGCAAAGTGTAAGCTCTCGCAAGTTAAGAAAGGCTGTCCAGAGCACCACCAACAGTGGAGGTGCTCCCTTCTGTAAGGTGGGGAGGGGGGCAAAAGCTGCAAAATGTAATTTTGCCAATGACACCGAAATTCCTGACATTACTCATGGTAACTATTATGGACATTTCTGTTGATAGAATGGTGCTAGGAATGATTTCTAATTTAACCAGCCTTTTTTATTACAGTGTCTCACACAACCATGTTTAGTTTTGCTATCATAAATAACATTTAAGGAAATAATCCTATTACATTGATTTACTATGCACTTACAATTTTCAAACAAGAACATCTCTATTGAATTTATCCTTAGCAGCCTGTAAAGTTGGCATCTTTGTTTCCATAGTAGATGGCAACTTTTTTTTTTAAAGATTGTCCATTAGTGCAAAAGTTTTCCGACCGGGCCTCGCAGCTAGTTTAATTATGTGGGCTCGGGCACAACATCATTTGCAATTAAGTTAACATGGTTTTGGGGGTTCAAATAATCACTTAAAAAACAAGAAGTCATTCTTACCCATATCCTACAGAAATCCACATAAAATAGAGAATGCACAGCCACCACAAAACCCAACACAGCTGTATTTAGAGAGATTGTGCCTGTTGTGAGGTGTTCTGGCTCTTCCCCTACAGGGGCCCTATTCACAAAGATTTCACTCTGAGTAGTTGTGTCTTTCGCGGCCTTTCTGAGCTATATATTCCTCCTGAATATCCGGGCCTGATTAAAAAAGCATTTCTTTTATGTAGTTTTCTCTAACTCCATACTTAGGTGTGACTTCCATGAATAAGACATGCATATTCCCTGGGAAAAACTGTTTTTTGGTTTGGCATTTTTTTCCCTTGAGCAAACCTATCTTACACCTGGCAAAACATGAGTAACCCACGCATAAACCTAGAGTAAAACGGAATTACTGACAGACTCAATCTGGAAATTCGGGTGTATTTCACTTTTAGGACAGAAGTAAAACGCAACTATTCCTAGTAAAATCTTTGCGAATGTAGTCCAAAGTGTCTAAAGATCACTGACCCTTCTGATGCTCCTGAGATAGAGATGCATACAATGCAAACCAAAATGCATAGCACTTGGCTGGAAGTGCATAGACTTGATGCTGGCTAAGCAAATGTTTTTCATTCTTAACATTTTGTGGTACTCCCCTGTCCCTGTGGTATCAGATGAATCCAGAATTCCGTTTTTTTCTTTTTTTAGAGGTTATTAGAAGGATTCTAGTGGATGTGACTTTTTTTGATTAGTTGACCCGATTTACATTCAATGTTTTGTAAGGTGGATTTCTGAGAGGAGAGGCGGTGCCCTTGGTGGTAAGACACACTATTAATAGCAGTATGTGAATGCGGTAGAGTGGGTGCTGAGAGACTCGAAATGGATTGCTGTGGTGCCAACATTTTCATTGCCAATTGTTCCTGATGTTTTCCTTTGCACCTTTAAATAGCATTTATCTGCTAGTCAAAGGGCATATTAGTCTCAAGATTGCTGCAGTTCTGCACGCCCAGACATTTTTGGACCCGCTAAGCATTGGCTGTGTGGGATATAGAACGTGCCACACAACTTCCCATCAAAGCGGGTTCCAAAATATTTAAAAGTTAAACAATTTTTATTATGCTTCTAATAATGTGCAGCGAGCTTGCCAAGGTTCATGTCCTGGTGTCTGCAGAGTACACTAGGCTAAAATCAAAATAGTCTAAATTCTGAAAGGAATCAACATATTTCTGTGTGCCCGTGACTTTCTGCATGCACTGCAGTTCCAGGTCCCTCTGAAGGCCAAATGTAGACTGAGAACCAAGGAGCTGCTATAATGGGTGGATGGACAACAGGGATAATCAGCTGTTCAGCCGGGTAAACAGACCTGATGAACATATCCAATTTTCTTGTAGACATGTATCCAGTTTGCCCTCCCAAATCACCCTAGAGGTAATCGGGCTTACTTGCTGCACTCAGTACAATAGAAGACTGGTCTGGGCATATTTTTGTTTAGCTCCCAGTCCACCATCAGTACCTCTCATTTTCCTCAGTGGTATTTCTATTGAGAAGTTGTTTTACTTGAAAAGAAGAGATACATAATCCTTTGGTCGCCACAGAGTGGCGTCACTTTCGGTTAAGTCGAACCAGCTATGTCAGTTTGAGGCAAAGGTCCAAGAAATAGCTCTCCTGAATGTTGACGCTTTCATCTCTTTTATGCAAATTTCTTCGATTGAGTGCTGAAAATAATTGAAATAGCTTTATTCGACACTTAAGTCATAAAAGCACATAAAGATAAAACACATACATACAATAAGAATAAGAGAACTTAAAAAGTACATTCCAGTATGTGACATCACAGCATACAATAATTAAAATAATAAAGGAAAAGAAGATAAAACAGCAGTCAAATTCTGTCCCCATAGAGCTTCGTAATTAGATATGAATGCCAACTTCTAGACCCATAAAAGGGTAATCAACGTGCAAATATTCTACCGCCGTGCTTTGGCAGGGAGGGTGACCTACATTAAAACCTATGAATAGCTGCAGCATTCTTTAAGATTCCATGTAACACAATAGTTGTATCCTGACTTTAACAATTGTAATACCAATCAATATTTAGAGGCGTATTGGCTTTAACATATGCATGACAAAATAAATACATCAGGCCATCTGCCTCATTTTCTTATAGCTTTTCATGTTAAAGAGATCAGCCGTATAGCTTTGTTTATTGATTTTTCACAATACCCACTTCAGACCTCATGTATTGAGCATAAGCTTTCCCACCACGCAAAAAGTGCAATACAAACAATCTTTTTCAGTGGAACCACACTCTGTCTGTCCAGTCAAATGCTGTGCCTAAGGCAATCAGCATGTGGACAAAGCCAAACCTTTGGCAAGCTCTTTTTATGTTGATAACATAAGGCAAAGTGTCAGCTGCACTTTCAAGCCTGACCTAAAAAGGAACCATTCTCAGTAGAGTCATGCATTTATGTCAAGTGTGGTGTAATTCCTTTGAACTGTATCAGAGAGCAAAAATTCCTATGCGGCATAAAGCGTGAAATGGTACTTTTAAGTCACCTTGCATAACTTTATCCCCTATTCATATAACTAAAATACATTTAAAAGGGCGAATCCGAGTTACTGGAGTTAGGCAGGTCTAGCATGTTCCAAATGTAAGGCACATTTAGCAGAAAGTGCCAAGGTTATTAGCCAATCAAATAAGCAATTGCCTGTGTGGGTGTGTGTGTTTAATTTATAATTTGCCTAAATTAGCTTCACAGCTAGTTACAAACTGTGATAGACATTTGCACTAACCATAATTTCAACACAAATCTAGGTTGGAAGGTTGTTTGGGTTTCCAGCAAGTGTGAAACTTTCCAACCATCTATCAGTCCTCTGTGTCTGCCAGCTGTTGAAAAGTGTTTGAAACATGCCCTGTCGTTGTGGCACATGAGGCATTTTAATGGCATCCGAGCCAGCCCAAACTTGTTGTTGTTCTTTGCAAAGATGCACCCTTCACTACTGAGTGTTTGAAGAATGTTTTTTTGGCCTGTGCGCAGATTCTCCTGCGCAGAAGGGGTGGTACTAAAGGCAGGTCATGGCCTTATTGAGCCCGTTCGCTTATGGGCCTTAAATACAGATTGCCTCTTCGAAAATGGGGATTTAATGCCCCTGAAAACTTCACCTCAAACATATCTTTGTTCTATTCATTGTCCCCCTTTTCCAACACCTGCAGCTTAATTTGGCAAAAGTGATTCATATTTTTAATTTAGAGCGTTGTAAGAGAAAATATGCATCAAACCATATGTTCTGCTCTATTTCGAACCCTGTAACAGTGTAGTGGTATTTATTGCCATGTACACTTCGTTAATCACCTTCCTGAGCTCTGCATGCTAACTACAGCTGAGCACTGCCCTCAAGCCACCCATTACCATGTCAAAAACTGAATGTGTCACACAGCAAAATATCACTGAACACTAAAATGGGTGATAAAAGGAAGTCATAAGATAATTACATGTTAAACTAGGTCCACTAGGCTGGCCATAAGTCTTCGCCTGATAAAATTATTATTGTTGCACTTGCATCATAGCCGTGGCCTTGCTCAGGTCCCTTTGGACGCCAAAGGAAAGTGAACTCTAAAGTCTGCAGCTGCAATCAGGACCAGATTCCATCACTGAAGGCTACCAGGGCCACCTGCACTCAAAGCCAGATTCAGGTAGGAGGCTCTCCTGAGGCTCAAGCACTTCTCATTCCTTTTGAGCATTTCACAATCAACCTCAGGTAGACTGGTCGCCTTTGTGCTTCCCTATCCCCTTGTATCTTTGTCACTCAGTTCAGCAGCAACACCATGGGTATTAGGAAGCCTGTACAGGGTCTAAATTGGTGGACACCACAATAATCAGACTCTCTGGAGCAGACCGCATGCCGTCTGCTTTCCGTACGTTATTGCAGCAGAAATATTGCTTCACCATATTATCCAACACAGCTACAAAAGCCTCTGTGCTACTGATTTCCAGCTCATCCCAGTTCATGTCTATTGAGTTCTGAGGGTGCTGGAAACCGATCTTTGTAGATCTTGAAAGTCATAGCATAGGCATTTGTCAATCAACGTACAATGATCACCTCCCTCTACTCTCTTTCTTGGAAAAAACAAAACTCATTATTCTTTGGCACTTATTCAATTAGATATTGTCACAGTCGCAATATTCCTGAAATACTGATAACGAAGAAGGTCATTGCCTGTTATTGTGGCCACCCGTCCATAGGAATATTTTGTCTACATGTCCTAAAGCACAATGATAAAATGAAGTCAACTATTTACAACTAGCCTGTGCATCTTTCTTCCGTTCTAAGGGGTTTCAGACTATCTAAATGTAGCCCCCTATTACTATGGAGCCCCTTCTTGTAATGAGAGACACTGCACAGCTCCCTGCCCCCAAGAAGAGTCCGAAGGTGCCGTAACCTATGCTAACCTAGAGAGGTCCTCTCTTACCTGAGTGTGGGGGATGGCAGTGTGCAGTATCCCAGATGTGAGTAAACCATAACACTTGAGTGAAATTAGAATGCAGGGCATGTAACTTCAAATCAGTGCAAGCATGTCTCAGGATCTGGCAAAATGTCCTCACTCTCCATCAATTAGCAAAATCCCTAAGTATTTTGGTTGGTAGTAATCTTAGGTGCTGTGAGTAAAAAAAAAAAAGAAAGGGATACTCATTTCGGTACTCAGCAATTTGAGATGAGAATCTTGATATGTCCCTGATCCCCTTTGGCTACTCAGGAGTCCAGTTACAGTACTAAACCCCATAGGAGTACAGGAGGCGGTCCAGTTTGTGGAGCCTTTGATCCTGCTCCCAATTGTAGAATGCAGTTACAGTAGTTGACTACATTGAGAAGCAATACCGATAATCTCACCATGGACAAGATATCTGCACCGCTTTTCATTGAGGAGACTAAAGTCAAGGGTATTTTCACCAAGACCAGGGGAATTGTGAAAAATATTCGGAACAATCTCAACGGATGCTGAGATTCACAGAAGTGTTTACATCTTGATATGTATGGACTAAAGTAGAGTGGGCAGAGTTGAGGATCCAGAAAACAAGCTATAAGTATTCAGAGCTATTTATTGCAGCTATAAAGCATAACACCCTCTGGAGTGAAGCATCTCAAGAACGACCTCTTATTGGACTCATTGCAGTAACAGAATGAATACAATAACAAATCTAGTGTACTTTTGGCTTGGTGTTTAGGTTTAGGACATTTTGTCTTACCTCTGGATTAAGTATCCTGGGTGAAGTGCTTGGACCGTGTCAGGTTCTGAGCAGGGGTTAAGCCATGTTTCCGCGAGGGCAAAACTTCAGGCCCAAGATCCTTTAGCAGCGTGAAAATCTCGGTCGTATGTTTGGGCAGGGATCTGCAATTAAGCGAAAGTAGCTGATGGGTGGGGCCACTTAGAGCAGCGGTGGAGACCAGTGGGGTAAATCTGAAATCACAATAACGGCATTTATCCTTATATTCGTGCCAGGACACTCCCAAGTAACAGAGCGCGTTATAAAATGGTTTATACATACATATACATACATTCGTCCAAAGAAATGCTATGCATACAGCTAGGACCAGGAATTTTGTTTAGCTGTTTCATCACAGCGCTGGGATAGCGGAGTGTTTCTGGGGGCCCAGGTGCCGGGGTTCTGGCCCCTGGTCCCAGTCGGGCACGGACGGACGCAGATGAGCTTGCCTTAGGCACACCTTCTGCCGGCAGCGGCGTGGTCGCGCCATCTAGCGTATTTTTTTGTACCGCTTTGTTCACCATAAGTTGGCAGGGTATGGTCAGACGTGAGTCCCTTGCTCACTTTGCCACTGGATTCAAGCAAGCCTGGCTGAAGACGGCTGACATGCCAGAAACCGGTCCTAGAAAGCTTGTTTCCGGTCCAGGGAAGGCATGGATTGGCAGTTCGGGCTGGACTGTTCCCATGAGGCACAGGGTCAGACTAATTTGCATATGGCTATGTCTGAACTGGGGTGGCAGAGTGGGCTAAAGAACGGTGATGGATTAAACCCAGATCTGTTAACTGGGTGTAAGTGTTTGATTGGTTCAGATGCTCCGTCCATCACCACCCCCTTTTGTACATCTAGCGTATTTATGGCGTCAGCTGTGCGTTGGGTTCAGCAACTAGAACGCTAACCCGGCGCCTACCCAGCGTGAGCCTTTGAAGTGTGCAAATTACCTCCCCCCCCCCCGAGCATTGAACACAGCTCCCTAAGTCAGAACAGGTACTGTCACAGGTTAGAGCGTTTTAAAACAAGTGTAAGTGATAGCAGCAATGTATTTTAAAAAAAGCAATGCAAGACTTAACTTCATGACAGTAAATTGGGCTCCAGTTTCTCATAGATAGGCTTTGTTTCTTGCAATTGGCTATGCAAGCTTGACAAAACAGTCACTTGCTTTCCTAGCCAAAATGTTTTAGTTGGAGTCTCAATTAATCTGGTTTAAATTTATAGACTATCTCATTTATACATTACTTGGGAGTGTTGGTAAATTCAGAACACCTTACTGAATGCATCAAAGTCAAATGCGGAAGGGCTGTTTGTCGATTAGGGACAAGCACGTTCTAAACAAATCAGAGAAAGTAACATCGGCAGAAAATGCGTGTACAAAAAATCTGTGAAGATGATTGGTGTGAGTTCTGTCGGAATCCAATTTCCATGTTTCTCGGTCATTGACAGTTTATAGTCTTTGCTGGTGGTTGCAGATGCTGGACACATGCACTCACTTATGTCGACATTGGCTTACTTTTCATCATCAAACATTGATCCACCGTAAATGCAAGAACACCAGAAATGATAGCAAGAAACAGAAATAAAGTATATGGTGGTGGAAGAAAGGGGCTTGAGGTGGAATCAATGTGAGGCATTCGTGGTATTCTGCAGCCCTTGCCTTTGGTATTGACAGCTGCAGGCTCCTAAAAAAAACTTAGGGCCACTTTAGTTATTGAATTCTTATTATGATTATTATTACTACACATTAAGCAATAACATTGCTCTCTAATAGTTGCTAATTGTGGCATTCTTCACAGCCACACATTCTTATTTTGGTCTGTATCTTGTGTGACTAGAGCTCATGTATTAGCACTTTCAAAACTCATGTGAATGATTGCTGTTCAGTATCAACACGTTATGAGTGATGGTTGATTATATGTCCCTTTTATTCTTACGTCAGTGTAAACTAGAGCATTATGTAACATTCTCAAAATTGAATGTGCCCAATGCCAAATTGAAGGCTGCATATTTTGGTCTGGCTGCAAATTTCTCAGTACAAGTTGAGAAGTGTAATTGAATCTGTTGTTGAACAAAACATATCCTTAGAAACACACACTCTCTTCTAACATTTAATACTGTCAGTTCGTGAATAGTAGTTTTTAAATAATGTATCAGATAGTTACTGTATGAAATTATTTTAAAATAGATTTCAAGTATTCACTGGGAGATGTTTGGAATAGGAGACGATCTGTTTGCTAATTGTTGTACTTATTACCTATATACCTTGTGTGCTGCTTTACAGTCTATATCCTCTGATTTTATTAAAGATGTGTGAAGCAACAGCACTGTACCATAAGCTTGGGAAAAAGTAGCGACCATTGACCCTAATATTATCCTGTACAGACACACATATGGCTGATCAGATAAGTTTGTGAATCATGTAAATTTGCAGCAATGCATTTTATCCTAACGAAGACTCAAAATAGCTTCAACAATGTTCAAAAAATAAAATTTTGAGTGGATGTGGTATTCCAATTTTCAGGTAAGGGCAATAATTGTGACCAAATTATAAACTTTTTTAAAACAGATTACAACTGGAGAAATATTTTAAAAACATGCTTGTTTTTTTATGAGAAAAATGAACATGTTTGCCGTACATATTACAATGCCATTTTTAAAAAATTGCTCCAGGGCCATGCTGATAGTTTAACAAACAGAAACATGCATGATATTTTTGCCAAATACTACTCTACATTTTGTGCAAACACTTTGGAATATTAAGTGATCCTGCTCTCGCCTACTCCATTTGCCAGTTATTATTATATTGAAAATAAGGGTATTTGAACTCCTGTTATGAGTGTCGCTAACATTGGCCGTTGCTTAGCTACAAAACTGTGATTTGTTTTGCAATAGCCAATACTGAAGTCCTTGCGAAATCTTTTGACGTTTGAACATATTTCGAGACTTCTAATCTGGTATTTTGCCTATTTTTTCCTTTTTTTACAGAAAACAAAAAGGGATGTTAATAACTTTGATCAAGATTTTACTCGGGAAGAGCCAGTGTTAACACATGTGGATGACACCATTGTCAAGCAGATCAACCAAGAAGAGTTCAAGGGGTTCTCGTATTTTGGTGAGGAGCAGCTTCCATGATTGCACCAGCGGTGGTTGAAAGCAAAGGCTGAAAAGACTGCTTCTTGAAAAATGATTTAACGTTACTGAGGTTCAGTGGACTGAGATCTGCTTCTCCTACCTTGAACCTGCCTCTCCATTTAAATGATCTATTTATTGTTGTTTTCTTTCGTTTGTGGATCTTGGAGCAAGTTTTACTCCTGTTTTACAGAACAATGAAAACTCATATATGTAAAAACAAAAGCTGTAGATGTGGCACACTGCTGTGTTATTGTAGGACTCATGATTTTATTCCAGCTCGAAGATCTCTTACTGAAGTTCTCTCTTTGTCCGAGTCTCTTAACAACTTGAAGAAAAAGAAGCTGGGCTTTCGAAAGGAATGGTTTTAAATTATTATTTATTATTGTTCGTATTTTCATTACAACACTCGTGGATAAAATGGAGAAGGTACATTTCTTCAGCGCATGTTTTCAATAAAGGTCAGTTACGTAGGCAAGGAGTTGAGAACCCTTGATGGGGTGTAATGCTAATGGCCCACACCATTTGTGCTCTAGCACTCGTGTGGGGGAGGCATTGTGAACTTAGCACACAAAGAAGGTCACCCTTAAGCAGGTGGGGAGTTTGGCAGAATCAGCGTCCTATCTATGGGTCAGAGTAGCACGGTCTGTACACCTCACCAGTGACTACAAGGGGGAGGTTACTGAAGTATTTGCTGGACAACGTGGGGGCATTCGTGCTGTGATGCAATGGGCCAAATATTTCTTTATATGCTGGTGACGCGGCAACACAATCGTTTTATCTAATTGTAGAAGAAAGAAGCCATTGACTATTCTAGAGGCTGCTTGTAAAGGGCTAAGATGTTATAGTGGATGGATGCTCCAAAAGCAGACACCTCTGTGTTCTGGCTGGGCTTTCCTTCACATGTTTTGTAGACAAGATGGATACCCTGTGCAAGGATACTTTAGCAAAGTAAGCCTAAAACAAAAGAAGCCATTGATTTAATATGCTGTTACATTGTATTTTTTAAAAATGACTATTTTGTGTTCCTGTTAGGTTTTTAGTTTTAAATACCCTCCATAATTATTCTATTTATTTGTCCCTGTGGTGTGTTCCATTTGCACACTTGTACAGACCCTTAGTACTACTGTCTTTTAGATGTGGGAGATCTAAAAATGAAATCTATGTTATCCGAATATTATGAGGCGAGGGATATCCTTGTGGCATTCTGTGAACGTATGTTAGAAGACTGAAGATCAAAAGTTCAAAACTGACATTCTTAAAAGATGTAAATGCATTTTTTCTTTATATGTATTAACAAAAGCGGTAACTAGATACAGACGATATTACTAATGTGAAGTTACCTCTTGTAGACATGCTAACAGTGTTATGTACTTTTTTCAGAGAGTACTCAGTGTTTGTCTGTGTATATGTATTGATGAGGTCATATAAGATATATTTTACTGGACTGAATCTTGGGCAGTTTTGGGGGTTCAGCTCAGCGATGCACATGAACTCCCTGCTGCCCCTAAAAAATATAAATGCGAAAGTGGTGCTTCGAGGCACTTCTTCAGCCTTTGTACAGGTGAGACTTTGTACATAGTGTTGCTGCAAAGCCTGTGGGGTACATTGATTATGGAGGTGTCATCTGCTGCATGTTCAGGCATATTCTAAAGGTTAAGTCTGTCACAGAATACTTACAATAAATGTCCATGTGCAATACTCTGTATATGTATTGGTTAAAGATTTGCTGTCAGAAAAATGGATTGGATTTTCATTTTGTTATGAAAGGTGTATACAATATATTAAGCTATCCCAGATCTTGTATAGTTCTATTAAAGCTGTTAAATGGTAACCATAATGGAGGGAAGTGCATTTGCATATTACAGGCGGGTGGGCATGGGGTGGGCAGGGTTAGCATCTAGGTCATTTGACGTTTAGGGGCAATCTTGGTCACAAGGAGCAAGTACATTTGTCACAGTCCTGTGCCCAGCAGCCATTGGTCCCTTGAGTCCATGGAAGACAAACCGTTCCACTTTCTTTTTTTTTAATAACTCAGGTGTAATTATTATATATTCATATGATGGTTTAAAATATGAAATATTTTACATAGTGTATCAGTTTAGTTGTCTGTTGCAGTACAAGTGGTGTGTAACGGATTAGACCATAGATTCGTATTATTTATCATCAATAACTTTGTAAACTGAGGATGGGCGGAGAGGGAGGGGGGAAATCTAGCGCCTGGAATGGAGTACAAGCACAGGAAAATCTTAATGGCTGCATCATCTCATATTTGTAAAGGCAAAATGTTAATACTGCCCCTAGATGTCTTAAAAACAAAAAATGTGTTTGATGTGTCACTACAGGCTAGCTCTTTTTTGCCCATCTGGGCAAGAACTTACCTAATGTTAAGTGCCCTTTTTCATAGTTGAATAGGTGGGGTTGAAAGGCCAGCAGCTGTATTGTGTGTTGCTATTTATCTAGCAGGACAGGCTTTTCTGCAGGTGTTAAGTCACTGATTCGAATGTAGTGAAGTGTAGAGATGGTGAAAAGATGCTGTACATTCTACAGCACATAGGTAAGTAGGGTGCCCAGTGGGCTTGATTGCTAACAAGAGGTCCCTCTGTGCTTGAACAGAGGACACTGCACCTATTGTCACGTTTTCTTTTGCCTTCATTTTGGGACCTATTCATACCGCTTTATCTGCCATTATTTGTCTTTTTTCTTTTGTTTTAGGTATAACTTACTTCTGAATTTTCTAGCGTAATACATTTAAACTTACAGAAAGAATTAATTAGGGCTGACCTAAGCATGTCTTGCTCCTGCAAATTAGTCACACCAAAGACTGCAGTAAGCCAGCTACTACTCACAGAAAATGCCTTGTGATTCAGGCGTGGGAATTTAGTAGTAATTCATAGCCAAAAGAGGAGTAAAAGACAACTGCTCCCAGTAAAAGCCTTTTAAATCAGGTCTGAAAATTCAAAAGTGATACACAATTGGGAAGAAAGCAAGACACCCCTACTTGCAGAAAAAGCTTTGTGAATCAGGTCCTGTAATCTCTCTATCAAAATATTGAGTTTTTTCTTTTGACCGCATGCTATCCACTATTAGCATATTGTTAAGGTAAGTATTGTGGATTTAATCAGTGCTTAATTTGAACCTGTGGTTTCTGATGTTCGGCACCGGCACTTAATCCTCAACTCTGGCACTTTTCATGAGCACCAGTTAAGGACACATTCATTTACGGGGCGATTAAGTGATGTTCCCAGAATCACAGGATGTTGTGCCGATGCCGAAACTGGAACCTGGTTCCCCAGCTCCAAAGTCGGCGGCTCTGGCCATTACGCCACATCCTCTCCACAGTAGTTGGTTCTGTTTTTAGCCAGCGCTAACAGGAGAAATGCGCATGTGCAAGCAGCCGCTTGACGAGAGCTCCTGCACTTATTTCTTTTACAAATTAACCACTGGATTTAATAATAGTAAATCTATCCTAATGCAGGCATACTTACTCTGTTAGTCAATATTCGGGAGTAGATCTAAATGCAGGTCAGTAATCCTGAACGCGATATTTTAACATACAACTGCTAAGTAGTGTGGGAGTAGATGTTTCTTCAACGCAAGCAAACTGGTCTTCTCTCTCGGGCTTAGATTAGCATGCCTGTCTGCTACAATCAGGGTTCGTTTTGAAAAGAGATGTTTAAAAAAAAACACAAAACACAGATTAGCACACTGTTGCATTTATTATATTGACTTTTTTTTCAGTAAAATGAGTGCAACATGCCAAAAAGTAAGCATCACTCTTATTGTGTTCTCTTAAATTACTGATTATTCTGTTGAGTGGAAATACAGTTTCTTCATATGTCAAAAAAGCATTCTCTCCAAAAAGGCTAAACATTACCTCTTTTTAAATTATGTGCAAAATAGGTCTGGTTAGCTATAAAATGTATTCATTTTGGTTTTGTATTGTGAGGCTTTATTTGTACAGGATTTGTTTTTCTTATGGATGTATTTTAAATCTCTTGCCATTCATTAGTGTTATTACATTGTAAACATTATTACTGTGCCAAATGTACTGTATTCAAGAGGATGTGAATGTGTATTGTTTCAGAACCTAATAAATACAATGATGGTAAATTTAGATTGCAATTGTTTATTCATAACTTTTCTCATCGGTATTTTTTTCTCCTTTTACCATATTTTATTATGTTGTCGGAACTCGTTGTGGCACAGGGTGGGTCAAGTGGTGCCTTCAGGCGTGGCTCCTCCACGAGAAGAGCCATCCCCTGCTCAGATCAGCAGACAAAAAATAAAATGATGATAAAATAATTGTATTATCATTTTATTTTTTCCTGACTGCGGAGCAGATACGAATCAAGGACGGGGACAGGCCATGGCAGGGAGGAGGAGAGTTTAGGCAATGTAAGTGCAAATGTTGGTTTGGCTGACCTTCTTGGGATGGCCAAACCAACATGTGCAATTCGATTTCTTCAACCCAGCTGTGTTGCACAGCTGTGTGAAAAAAAGGCACAGGCTCCCTGTGTCTGAGCCAGTGTCAGACCAGCCTGCTCAGGACACTCCTGGTGCTTCTCTCATGCTTCGCATTGCATGAGAGCAGCATCTGGATTGGGTGGGGCGCCTGTGCTGTGTGGCCACTGAACTGCTGGGAAGAGAGGAGCATCAAGGTAACTGGCAGCAGCCGGTAAGTCTTTTTTTATTTATTATTATTCCTCTAACTCCCCCCCCCCCACCTCTATGGCACCCTACCACTTTAGATTGGTGGCAGCTGCCACTGGGTGCTTTGTACATGGTGGCAATGGTATATCTGTTGCTCATTTTACTGGTGACCTTAGACTGTGGCTGAGAATCAGAGGAAAACTAAAGTACTTGGACTTTAATTAATTTCAAGATTTCTTCCATTCCCCCTTTCATACTGGATTATTACTGCTGCTCAGAAGACAGGCATAAAAGTGTGTAACAAGCTGCATTCCTGTGTTTTATTTATAAATTGTGTGCTAAAAGAGGAGTAGTGCTACATTTTTGTTGTGGTAAGGGTGTCTGGTAGCAGACACAGGTTTGTAATGAAGTGATGGTCACACTGAAAGAGACCATTAGTTATAGATTCCTTAGCTTAGAATTACCCCCAGGCGTCAGACTGGATCCGGAGAATTTTTCTCTTCGCAGTACCCCTGCGCATCGGTTGGTGGCGTACGTTGACTCCACGCCCGTCATCGGTGTCGTGTTCGCCAAGATGATGTCGCAATGTCTATTTACACGCCGCCCCTGCGTACTGACGTCAGTTCTTTCTTTTTTCCGCGCCAGTGTGCAGATCCAGAGAGAGCTTGCCCCTTTGTCACTTTTTGACTAACTTTTTCTCTGCTTTTGTTGGCATCTATTTGAATCTTTCGACTCCTGGCGTTGAGAGATGTCACATTGCCGGACCAGATTCATGCTGTGCGAGGCCTGTAACCGCCTGATGTCGCTCATTTACCCCCATCTCATGTGCCTCTGGTTGCAGGAGCGCGATCACGACCCGAAGTCATGCTCTGACTGTCGGGCCAAGAATCCAAAGTCTTTGGGGGAGTGTTCCTGAAAACTCTTGGAGGCCCGGCAATCGGCTCTGCGCAGTTCGAGGTCCCGGTCGAGAGGGAGGTCGCAGGAATTGTTGCAGAGCCACCACCACCATTCATCATCAAAATGAAACGAATGAAATGAAAATTGCACTTCTATAGCGCGTAACTACACGGAGGCCTCGCAGCGCTTTAGACTGAATACTGGTGGCAAGCTCAGGGGAGATCAGCACATCTTTACAAACAAGTGCGTTTTTAAAGCCTTTCTGAAGGAAAGGTAGTTATTGATTTCTCGAAGGGAGAGGGGGAGGGAGTTCCAGAGCCTGGCTGCGGTATGGGAAAAGGAACGACCACCCCAACGGGCTTTGTTAATTTTGGTGGCAGTTAACAGTTGCAGAGAACTAGAGCGTAAGGCTCTAGACGGTGCATAGGGTGTAGCTACAGGGTGCAGGATTGCTGGACCAGTGCGGTGAAAAGATTTGTGCGCAATGCACATGGCCTTGAACTGGACTCTGGCTGCTACTGGGAGCCAGTGAAGCTCTTTCAGAGCTTTTTTTGCTGACTGCCAACGGGGGATGTTGTACAGTAAGCGGGCAGCACAGTTTTGTGTGACCTGAAGCCTATGGGTCACTGCTGCTGGGGCTCCCATATAAAGGGCATTCCCATAATCCAGGCGGGAGAGGATCAGGGCCTGGACCATGATCCTCCTATCCTGGAATGGGAGCAGGGGAAGCACCTTACGGAGCATTTTCATCATCCCGATGCAGGTGGAAGCAGTTTTTGTGGCTTGGGCTGAAAAATCAAGCGCTTTGTCCAGCCAGACTCCCAGGCTCCTAATCTGGGGTTTGGGAGGAGGAGGCAGGCCAAGAGATGGAGGCCAGATGGATGCTAGGGCAGATTCAGGGGGGTTGCCCAACAGCATTATATCTGTTTTCTCCCCATTAAGCTTGAGGAATGAGGATTGCATCCATCTGGCAACAGCCTCTAGACAGGGACCTAAGGTGGAGGATGATCCCGCAGAGTGGTCCAATGAGACCACCAGTTGGGTGTCATCTGCGTAGGTAACAATACGCACACCGAAGGGATGGACTATCCTCTCTAGGGGCTCCATATAGGCATTAAAAAGAGTAGGACTCAGGGAGGAGCCCTGGGGTACTCCACAGCTGAGAGGATGTTTTGGGGAGACCGACTCACCCTCAAACACCTGGAAGAATCTATTGTCCAGGAAGGAGGTAAGCCATTCCAGGGCCGCGCCCGACACGCCCAAACCACTCAGCCGATGTAATAGTGTAGAGTGGTTGACCGTGTCGAACGCAGCACTGAGGTCAAGTAGTATGATGGCAGCCTTACCTCCCTGGTCCAGCACAGCTCTAGCTTCTTCCGTCACCGCCAAAAGAGCGGTTTCGGTTCCGTGCTGCGGGCGGAACCCTGTCTGAGAGGCACGGAGCAGACTATTGGACTCGAGATAGTCCACTAAAATTTTATTAACGTGCCTCTCAAGTAGCTTGCTCATCCATGGAAGTAAAGAGATGGGGCGGTAGTTGGCCAAGTTGTTCTGGTCCAAAGTAGGCTTTTTCAACAAAGCCTTGACCATCGCACACTTCCAGGGGGGCGGGACGGTTTTGGAGGCGATGGAGGCATTAAGGACATCTAAGATGACCGGACGAATAACGTCTATGACCTTAATGAGAGTGTGGGGGGGTGCATGGTCATTAGGAGATCCCGAGGTGATTTTAGGGATCAGCCTGTCTAATGATAAAGGGTCAAGAAATGGAAATGTTTCGAGTGTACAAGGGGTGGGGAGATCAGGGACCGGAGGGGAGATGGGTTTGGTGTTGTCATCACCAGTGGTGAATGAAGAGTAGATAGCCTGGATTTTCTGGGAGAAAAAGGTAGCAAGATTGTTGTACCGGGTTTGTGTGCCGTCTGATGATGGACGCTCAGGGGGTGGGGATATTAAAGATTTAGCAATTTTAAAAATTTCCTTGGGCGCATTAGCAGCCATATTAATTTTCACGTCATAGAAGCGGGATTGAGTGGCAAAGATTTCCCTTTTATAGAGTTTTATGGCGGCTCTGTAGTCGGCCTTCCTCTGTTGAGAATGGTCCTGCCTCCACGCTCTCTCGAGTTTGCGACATGATTGCTTCATGGTTCTAAGGACGGGTGTGTACCACGGAGCAACCTTAGATCTTATTATTGATTTTAAGGGGGTGAAAGGGAGAACTTGATCGAGGGTGCTGGAGATCCAGTTGTCGAAGTTGATCGTGGCAGTGTTGGGGTTAGTGGACCTCTGAGGCGGATGTTCAGTAAGGGCACGTTCCCACTCAGGGAGCGGAAGAGAGGACCATTTCCTTCCCCGGTGCTTATTAGGCTTATGGAAGATTGGGGGGGCTTATGGACCAAATAAAAGGTATTAGAAAATGGTCTGTCCATGGAAGTGGGATGGGGTCTCAACTTTTAGATTATCTAAGTTGCTATAGATATGGTCCAAAAGGTGTCCCTTGATGTGAGTCGCAAGAAAACCCTTTTGGCGGAGATCGACAGCCCCAAAATCTTTGGGATCTTCAGGTAAGTCGAAGCACAAGACGAAGGCGAAGAAGCAGCGTCGCTCTTCGCATTCTCCTCGTCCGTCGGCTGACGCGACATAGGACCCGGAATGTCGTCGCTCTCCAGCTCCATCTTCGGAGCCTGCTCCTGGGATGGCGCCATGCTACCCTCCATTTCCCGGTGCCGGAGCATCTCCTGCCCAGCTTTGAGCTTTCTACGATGCACTTCATAGCATCTTTGGGCAGCCCGACACTTCTAGCGTGCCTTCGGGCCCTGCGGACTCAGCTGGGGGCTCTGGGCCTTCGATGTCGGCGACTCCGGCTGGTCAACCTCACTGTCCCTTCCCTGGCGTCGATCCGACACTCCAGACGCTGGTCGTGCCCCCGACCGGCGCCAACCCCAGCCTTCCTCTCGACTTGGAAGAAAACAACAGGAGTATAACCCATTGACCGGATTGAGATCTGGGTATATATGTGTTTTGAGCAAATGTATCTCAATCGGATTCAATGAGAAAGGCAAATATACGTGCATGTACAAGACATTTCAAGGGCGCAAAAGAAGAAGAGACTCTCGGTATCAATTTTGGAAAGTGCATGTAGCATCATATATTAAAATCACATCTTATACAGGACAGTTGTAAAAGCACTGTTGGCATAAAATGCGAAGGCAACCCAGGGCTTTGTGCACTTGGTGCTCATGAAACAAAGAGTGACGGCGCAAGTGACAGGTGGGAAAACACAGCTAAGGACGCAGGGTGACAAAGTGAAAAACATCATGTACAAAAGCAATGGTTCGTCATCAATAAATGGATAACAAATATTTGTTTGGGAACCAAGGTTGAGAGTGCGCCGTGAGTCGCGCTGTACGTAGGGTCGCCAGCGTTTCAATCCGATCTAGTCAGGATCTTCATCAGGACCGGGTTGCCAGTTTGGTAAGTGATGTGGGCAATGAGCAGTACACTCTGTACTGTCCAAGTACTGTCCGGTGATGCTTCGAAGGGCTAGGCTGTGGGTTCCTAACAAGTGGGAGATCCTACTCGGAGCACTCGAAGTAATCCAGGTATTGTTTGTTACTGCTTGAACATTCTCGATGTGGTGTTCGTTGGAAGACACGATTTGGGGAACAAAGGTAGGCGGAGGTGCAGTGTCGGAGCCCTCAACTGCAATGTGCCTCCAGCTTAGTCAATGCGGACCTGGGGGGCACGGTCGGACCACCGATGCACTGCCGGAGTCCTGTAGTAGGTACCTAATTACAGAGTTGAGATTGCCGCCGAATTAATCCAGGGATCATCGGGTGGCTGTAGATATACGAGTTCACCGAGTAGGATCTCCCACTCTTTAGGAACCCGCAACATAGCCCTTCGAAGCATCACCGGACAGTACCTGGACAGTACAGAGTGTACTGCTCATTGCCCACATCACTTACCAAACTGGCAACCCGGTCCTGATGAAGATCCTGACTAGATAGGATCGAAACGCCGTTGACCCTACGTACAGCGCAACTCACGGCGCACTCTCAACCTTGGTTCCCAAACGAATATTTGTTATCCATTTATTGATGACGAACCATTGCTTTTGTACATATTGTTTTTCACTTTGTCACCTTGCGTCCTGCGCTGTGTTTTCCCACTTTTCACTCGTGCCGTCACTCTTTGTTTCACGAGCACCAAGTGCACAAAGCCCCCTTGGCTTGCCATCACATTTTATGCCAACAGTGCTTTTACAACTGTCCTGTATAAGATATGATGTTAATATATGATGCTACATGCACTTTCCAAAATTGATACTGAGAGTCTCTCCTTCTTTTGCGACCTTGTAATGTCTTTTACATGCACGTATATTTGCCTTTCTCATTGAATCCGATTGAGATACTGTTACTCTTGACTTGGACATGGCGCTGGGCCGACATAGCTCGACATCGGCACCGGTGCCAGAAGGTACGTTTGTGCCTCTGTTCATTCCTGGTGTTCCTTTCAGGCCTGAATGACAACCAGAGGAGGGTGAGGAAGACTGGGAGGGGTCGTGGACCTTTTGGCTGATCAACTTGAGGAGCCGGACTGGCGAGAGGACCTGGGTGAAGCCAGTGGTCTGGATACCTCCCCAGACCTTGGAATGCTCGCCCCCTACCGTGGCTAAGGAATAGGGAGCATCATACACAGTGGTGTTTCGTAGAGTAGCTGAGGCCTTGGCCTGGAGCTTCCTATGGTGTCAGTCAGGACTAATCTCCTGACAGAGGTGCTTTTACTGGCAGGCCCCTTTGCAGCCACTTCTGCCTCTCAATTAAGCCCTCACTGATGTCTTTCTGGGCAGTTGGTCCAAGCCCAGCACAGGGGCTCTTGTGGACAGGATGATTGCTCGACGCCACCGGCCGGCCCCGGGCAACCCACTTTTCCTCTTCCAAAACCCGAACCCCGATAGCTTGGTGGTCCAAGCCTCGTCCTCCAAGGGCACAATCCCTACTGCTCTCCCAGATATGGAATCCTAAAGGCTGGACCACCTTGGGAAGAAGATGTTTTCTTCCTCCAGCTTCGCATTGCAGTCGGTGAATACTGCATGCCTCTTTGGCCATTATACCCATACAGTTTGGGATATAGTTGCCCAAGTCCTGGCAAAGTGACCGGAGGAGGCCGAGGCCGTTCCCACCCATGCAGTGGCTGAGGGTCTAGACGCAGCTAAATTCACCATCAGATGTGGGCTAGATAACACCGACTCGCTGGGCAGAGCAGTTTCAACGTCAGTAGCCCTAGGGTGCTACGCCTCGTAGAGGACATCTTGTTTTTCTGGATATGTCCAGTCTACTTTACAGGACATGCCCTTTGATGGCCGTCGCATTTTGGTGACAAGGCAGACACGGTGCTCGAGCGCTTTAAGGATTCTTGGGCTACAGCCAGATCCTTGGGCCTCACGGCAACCTCTTGCCCCACGCAGTCTGCCTTTTGCTCCTTTCATGGCTACGGAAGGGGTGCCCAACCACATTTGACCCAGTATAGCCACTGGTTCAACGAAGCTGCCCAGCCTGTGGTGGCCTTGGACTTGGGACTCAGCGACGTGGGTCTGGGGCCCAATCCCCCTGCAGCAGCCTCCAAACCCTCCTAGTCCGACCTTTCAGGGCTACCAGAGGCCAGTGGGCGTCAGGATTCGCCATCCCCTCCCCCACTGGCAAAACATCACGTCGGACAGGTGGGTTTTACAGATAGTCAGAAGGGGCTACTCCCTCCCCTTTGAGACTACCCCTTTCTCCATGCCACCATCCTTCTATTGCATGCCGGAGGATCACTTGGCTCTTCTCCATCAGGAAGATGCAGCTCTCATGGCCAATGGAACTATCGAAAGGGTCCCTGTGCCATAAGTAGGTTATGGTTGCTACTCCCACTATTTTCTGGTATCCAAGAAGGAAAAAGTCCTGCGTTCTACCTTAGACCTCAGGGCCCTCAACCGCTTCCTCCGGAATGAGAAGTTCAAGATGCTCACATTGACTCAGGTCCTGTCTGCCCTTGACCCCGGAGACTGGATGGTCGTGTTGGACTTGCAAGATGCATATTTCCATATCCCCGTTCTGCCGGCCCACAGGCATTACCTATGGTTCACGGTAGGCCACGAGCATTTTCAGTTTACTGTGCTCCCCTTTGGCCTTACCAGTGCCCCTCAGGTGTTCACAAAAGGGCGGTGGTCGCAGCTCATCTGCGTAGATCAGGGGTTCCAGTCTTCCCCTGTATCGACGACTGGCTGTTGAAGGCATGCTCGCCCCAGGCTGTCGTCTCCCACCTCCAGTCTACGGCGGACCTCCTGCACTCACTGGGGTTCACTATCACCGTGCTGACGGCTCACCTGACTCCCTCTTAGAAGCTCCTTTTCTTCAGACCAGTTCTGGATGCAGCGTAGTTTTGGGCTTATCCTCCCGAGCAGCGAGTCTGGGATATTCGGGCTCTGATACCGATGTTTCAGCCTCTATCCCTGATTTTGGAGAGATTGACTCTGAGACTTCTGGACCTCATGGCCTCCTGCATCCTGCTGGTGAATCATGGCAGGTGGCATATGCGGGCTCTGCAGTGGGACCTGACGTTCCAGTTGGCGCAGCATCAGGGCCCACCTTTCTGACATTGTCCAGATCTCGGAGGAGACTGCACGTCAATTGCAGTAGTTGCTCAAGAACCAGAATTGGGTCCGCGGCAGATCCCTCTTCCTTCCCCAACCAGAGATGACAGTAGTGATGGATGCGTCACTCCTTGGATACATGGTCACCTGGGAGAGGTGGAGATTAGAGGTCTTTTGTCTACGGAAGAGTCCGGTCTCCACATCAACCTTTTGGAGCTCCGGGCGATCCGTCATGCACTGAAGGCATGCCTTCATTCTGTCAAAGGCAGAATAGTGCAGGTGTTCACAGACAACACTACTGCCATGTGGTACTGCAACAGACAGGGCGGAGTGGGGTCGTAGACACTATGTCAAGAGGCTCTTCGCCTTTGGATATGGCTAGAACATCAGGGCATATCCCTGGTGGTTCAACACCTGGCAGGTTCTCTGAATGCCAGGGCGGCTGAACTCAGCCATCAGTGCATGATGGATAACGAATGGCATCTTCACTTGGAGGTGGTGCAAGGTCTCTTTCAGCAGTGGGGAGAGCCTAAGTTAGATCTGTTCGCCACCGAAGAGAACACACACTGTCAGCAGTTCTGCACGTTGGCATTTCCAATGTGGCACTCGCTCAGTGACGCTTTTCATCACAAGTGGAATTGCAACCTCCTGTACGCCTTTCCGTCTGTACCACTTCTGCCCTGAGTGCTGAAGAAGATCAAGCACGACCGGGCCCAAGTCATTCTTGTGGCTCCAGACTGGGCATGAAGAGTCTGGTACCCCAAGCTCTTGAGCATGAACATCGATCCTCCAATCAGACTGCTTCTTCGGGAGGATCTTTTGTCGCAGCTGCAGGGGACAGTCCTCCACCCGAACCTGGCCAGCCTCCACCTACTTGCGTGGAGATTGAGTGGCGACAGTTGACAGCTTTTGATCTTCCTCCCGAAGTCTGTAATGTCATCTGCACCAGCCAGGCATCCCTCCAGTAAAACAGTATACTCCTGTAGATAGAACAAGTTTGTGGCATGGTGCACAGCAAAGGCCGTGGATCCCCTCTCTGCCCCTCTTTCTGCGGTCCTCTAGTTCATCCTTTCTTTATCCCAGCAAAACTCTGCCTTGGGCACTCTTAAAGGCTACCTCTCGGCCATATCTGCCTTTCTTCGCCTTCCTGATCAGCCTTCTCTTTTCAAGTTTCCTATTGTAAATAGATTTCTAAAGGGAATTGCTCATCTCTTTCCTTCTTCTCCTTTCATCATGCCCCAATGAGACTTGAATCTTGTCCTTACTTACCTTATGTGTGCTCCCTTCAAGCCACTACATAACTTTCCTCTTCGAATTCTTACTTTGAAGCCTGCCTTCCTGCTCAACATCATCTCTGCTCACAGGGTGAGTGAGCTTCAGGCTCTATCCGGAAAGCCTCCTTTTCTTGCAGTCCATCTGGCCAAAGTGTCAGACACTAACTTTGCCCACCTTCTTCCTGCCTCCACACCCTTCCAAAGAGGAGGAGAGACTCCACCATCTGGACCCAAAGCGTGCGCTGTCCTTCTACCTGGACCACACTAAGGCTTTCCGGGTGGAGGATCAACTCCTTGTGGGTTATGTGGCGCCAAGAAAGGTCTGGCCGTTGAAAAATGCACCATCTCTCGTTGGATTGTCCTATGCATTAAAATCTAATATTAATTGGTGAAAACAGAACCTCCAGTGGGGCTGTGGTCCCATTCTACCAGGGCGGCAGCAGCCTCTACTGCTTTGGGTCGTGGAGTCCCGCTCATTGACATCTGCCAGGCAGCCACGTGGGCAACCTTGCACATGTTCACTAAACATTATTGCCTGGATAACCACGTCTGGAGAGGCGCCTTTTTTGGTTGTTCTGTTCATCAGGACTTTCTGTTGTGAACTTAGTTCACAGACCCACCTCCGGGGTTGGCATTGCTGGGGTATGTATTCTAAGGTAAAGAATCAATAATTAATGGTCTCTTTCAGATGAACAAGAGTCTTACCTTCGGTAATGATATATCTGTAAGAGACATACAGTGGTTATAGAATCCTTACCGCCCCACCCATCCTCTCCGTTCTGCGAACTGATTTCTAGGGATAGAGCCCTAGTTATGTGCACCAGTGGTCAGTGTCTTGCATGACTCTGCGCTTCTGGCACGGAAAGTCGTGCCAGAACTGACGTCAGCATGCTGGGGTGGCGTCTAAGTAGACATTGTGCTGTCATCCCTGTGACCACGATGCCAACGATGGACGCGCAGTCGACCGACGCCACCTACCGACACGTAGGGGTACTGCTAAGAGAAAAATTCTCAGAATCCAGTCTGACACCTGGGGGTGATTCTAAGGTAAGGAATCTATAACTAATGTATGTCTCTGACAGATACATTGTTACCGAAGGCAAGTAACTTGTTCTTCAATAGAAAACAGAAGAAAATGAGAATTGTTTACTATCCTTTCTCCCTGATCTACATTTCCTTATAAATGCACCAGTTATCTCTGTGTAGATTGCTGCTTTACATTGTCACCTCTACATTTGAACAGTTTACGGATGGAACATGTGATACTTTTTGCTAGCTCAAGAATGAGGCTTCCGGCATGGGCGGTAGAGAAAAATTAGATTTACACCCTACCCCTCCCAGTTCCACTCACCACTCATAGATACCATGAAAGAAGCTGTGACTTGATAGCAACAGTGGTGAAGCGAAATTTGCTTTGTGGTGATGCTGAGGAAACTTTTTCAATCATCTTGTTGATGCTGGGTTACCCTCAAATGCTTTCCACATTCTCCCTTTTGGAAAAATAATCTCACTGATTAGGTTTCACTGTGAAAACAGAATGTACAGGGGAAATCATAATTTCTTAAATTTAGGTACGTTACTCCTTTGCAGGAAGGAAGTTTTTTTCACGAAGTTACAGTTCTAGAATTAGAAAGAGTATGTAGCTGAGCATTGTAAGCTCTAATAAATCAAATATATTTATGATACATTTCCTGATTCTAATTGACACCATTACACATGGTTTGCAGTTTCTCACCAGTGTGGTGTGGTTTGGTGGCATTTATACATCAATGTTGTGTAAAGGATAAGCGATAATATATTCAGAGTATCGTGCAATTGTTCTGAGGAAAGCCCATGGACTATTTAGTCATCAAATCAGGGCTGGTAAATGTAGACTAAGCAGGATTGTGAGGATGGTGTCATAATCACTACTTAATTCCCTCTCTCCTTTATTTTCAACTTGTACAGGATAGAGTCCAATACTAACATTAATAAAATGAGTATCCTTTACGTAACCTAAAATAATTTAATAGATTGTGATTGAGATCAATGTTGAAATCCACCTTAAATCTTGACATAAAAACTCCTCACAGATCTGGATGAGCCTGTTTCGCACCAAGATGGTGCTTGCTTAAGAGCAACCCAAAGGACAAAGCAAACTGCTTAGTGAGTGAGGGGTTAGATTTTTTTTTTTAAATGATCAAATCTTGCAAACAAAATTTTTGCATACATTCAGTTACCCGAATATTTAATGGGACATCACATGAACCTTTTGGGATTTTGAAACACAAGTACTGGTTCTTAACAAAGTATCACAGTCCATATAGTATTTTCTAGGACAATACATCGTCAAAAAACATGGTGAATCTTCCAAATGCTCTGTAGTCACTGACACCCTAAATGCCGTGGCAGACCATCCTCCACCCTAAGGGCTTGATTTAGAGTTTAGCAGGCAGCCCACTGTCCGTTAGGGTGGCCGAGGACATTATGTCCGCTACCCTGATGGATTGCCACCTGCTATATTTAGAGATCACTACTGGCCCAGTGGTGATTGCTGTGCTCTCAGAGGAACCACCAACATGGTTAATCTTAAGGCAGGGAAAGTTTGGTTCATGGCTGCAGTCTTTCAGCTGGCTACACTCCGGACTTTTTCATTTTTCAAAACTGAACTCGCAAAGCAGGAGTTTGTTTCCTTAAAAATAACAAACTAACGACCTCCACAACTGTGGAGTTTTCTGCCAAAGCATGGGAGTCATATTTCTTTTTTTCTGTCTGGTACAGCAGGTTTTTCCTAGTGTTGATGGACAGAAAAAAAACCATCATACTATCCGCTATAAACACGGCTGGCAGTCGGGTGTCATTAGTCCGACAGACCCTACTCTGTTGGCCTGTCTGAGTAAGCTATCCGATGGCAGAGCACATTCTAATTCTACCAGTCTATGTTTGAATAACACCCCTCAGGAAAACACTGACTCATCCTTGGATGCTCTGGTTACATCTTTGTAGTACATCGCTTATCGCTTAAGTTTGTGGTTTTTCATATCAGAACAGATGGTGTGAAACTGTGTCCTCTTAAAGCTAGAACATTGCCAATTGACTCATACTATTCTAAAAACATGCATGTGTAGCTCATGATGCTTACAACAAAATATAATCTGTGGATAAGACAGTGTTGAGATCTTGAGCACCTCCAGTGTGATAATTTACACTATCAAAGTAAAATACTGAATTCAGGTTGGGTACTTATGCCAAACCAAGTCTCTCTAACTCCAGTCCTTTAAAGAAATCGGTTTTCATCACAGTCTTGTATATTGACTAGTTTTTTAGAGTTTCAGTTCTATCTTGAGTTGCGAATCAAAATCTAACCCTTTTTCTGTCATCTTGGCGATGTTCGACTCTAATGAATGCCATTTTATCACACAAAAATGGCCAACAACCTCCTGTTCAATTTGATAAGTGAATATTAGATTTAACGTTTTATATCTTCAAATTAAGTCAACGTTAATACAGTAAATCATGCAGCCACTGCAAACCTAACTCATTATCTTGAATAAACTCGACATTAAGTATCCTTTCATATGAAATTATTTTAAAAGAATACAGTGGCATCTGGGTGCAGAGACTGGCTAAGCTAATTTGTTTAGATGGAAGTCTCATAATTTTCATTTAAACCATTATTAATTTTATGTATGCATTTCATCCATCACCTTTAGATCACCCATACATGTAACCCATTAAATATTAATTCACTCAAGTGATACATTTCGTTAAAATAAAGGCGATAGTTGTGCATTGTGTTGGTTTTTATGGTCTGGGTTGACAGTGCAGCCATTGCCAGACAATTATTTATCACCAGGAGAGGGGTTTTGGCTCTACCCACATGTTAGGAGACAGGAGTACCTGTTTTGATTAGGCAGATGTGTGCTTCCACAAAAGAAAAGTGATTGCCCTTCAAATAGCTGTGATAATTGTGTGCATTTATCCAGCTGCCTGAGCTTGACTTTCAGGAGCACACACATGGAATTGCAATGCTATTAAAGTGTCTTAGATAACTAGATCATTTATGGCATTTCACTCAGGCAGCAGCACAGATGGGATGAAGGCAGAAACCGCATATGGATTTTTATGTCTGGCTTGACAGTTCATTCATAAGCCAGACCTGTTGGCAATGCCAATGCTTGTTTATTTCTTCTAAGCAGTATTCACCTTTGCTTTCTGCCTGTAACATCACCCAACCGTATGATCTTGCAGCCTAGATAACCTATGCCCGGGTAAGGGTCTTTGATAGGACCTTTGTAGACACTCAGTCCTCAAAGTACCCCTCCAGCTCTTATGACAATTTTGCCCCATCTGTGACCTTTCTATGTGAGGATAAATCTTAAAAATATAGATTAAAACACATGGTGCAAAGCTGCAGTCTTCATATTGTAGACCCTGGTACTAGAGCTAAGATTGATATTTCTGAAATTGTAGAATCATTTATTTTTGTATGTTAAAGTGGGCAATACTCTCCCCATTCTTGCAAGAAGATCAGAAATAGCACGACTAATCGGTGGAAGACTACTGTACTCGCTTATCTTTGTAGGCCCAAAGTTACCCTGCAACATCTGTGACTCATTAAATAATGATGCCATAGATCTTTCGGTCAGCACTGAATCCTAAAAGGATGATTTAAGCACTCTAATCATCCTAGATGTAATATTAGTAAGCTATAAATGAATTCCCACAACCATTTGTGAAGCGGTAGCTGATGATTAATTCTAGTGTACAGAGGCTCTTTGTATTGCTGTTGTAGGTTATAAAGCATTATTGAGTGTGAGTCTTTTTGACTCTTACACTCCATACCATTAAATACCAGATTTCTATTACTTTATTGCTTCCTCCAGCCACCCTGCTCCCCACTTAAGAGTTTCTTTAATTTACTTGAGATCTTTCTCAAACCTTCTATTAGAAGGAGAGTTTAGGTCAGTCATTTTACTATAAAGGAAAGCCAAAATCATCTCACAGAAAGAATTTCCTCGTGTGTAATGATTCTGTGGATTTTATTTAGCTAGTTAGTGGTCATTGCTAATATTGGGGCATACGTTCAATATTATCTTCAACTGAAACATCTGTAGCCACGCTGACTCTGTTTCTACCAAACTGCTTATTCCACAATCCAAAATTGCAGCTGGGTCCCCATTTAAAAATCACCTACATTACACAATGGGAATGAGACTTGGGAAAGATTTTATTTAAACCACAAGCAAGGGGCATGAACATTAAGAAAACAGAACAAAATCCTTTAAGAAGGTTACAAAATGATCCTCAGTTTGCACCAAGGACAATTCAGTGATTATTATGGATAAGCAATGATATACATAAAAAACTGGGGAACTTCTACACATGGGTGGTTACATATAGTTATAGAATTAGCCTGACCTGGAGATCAAGTTGCCTATTCAGTTACTATGGACAAATGTAGTAGAAGAAAGGTAGATGAACAAACCGAATGGAATCTTAAACAGAATAACTCTAAAGAAAACACTTTTATAATCGTAGATCAACTATGACCCTCAATGAGGCCCATTCATTCAGGTTTTGACTCTGTATTCACAACTTTTGCAAAGTCCATTTATCACTTTCTGCAGAATCTTCAGAAATACATTGCAACCTAATCAAACAACACTGCCATTTTTATGATCAAAATTTGAAACATGAACTATTTCTTCGTCAAGCATCTTGTTTAATTGTGATGTGGTTAATGTATATGGAACTATTTTACAGCAAGAGGGGTTAGGCTTTGATATCAAACATGATGAATTTATGGCAGTAAAATGTATGGTTAAGAAGGGCTTTCAAACTATGGGAACAGCCCTTTCCAGGTCTAAACTGTAGTACCGTCAACAATATCATTAGGGGAGCAATAATAGTTTATCTTAGAAAGAGAAAAGTCATTAAATTATACCACTATTTTGTGTGCCTCCTTGTAGGAAGCGACAAGTAGTACAGCCAATATGGAAATGCAACATATGCATTAAAGAAAACAAATCTGGAATTGGTAACAAAAATCAAAGTTAAAGTGAAACAAAACACTTCAATGAATTTCCTCACAACCTAGCACTGTTATGAGTTCAAGTAAGCCAGCAAATTCAGATTTCAAATTGTGGAAGAATTATACCTAAAATGAGACTACAGCTTTAAACAAGGTGGATAGGGCACTGGAGACAATCAATTTGGTTTAAATGAAAGTAAAAGTTTATTATTTCTTTTAATATTGTTTCTTAAGAATTATGACAAGAACTATAAAAGACAGAAACAACTTTACAAGAATCATAGAAATGAAAACAGACTACTTAGCAAAATAAATAAACCTTGCATGAAGTATTTCATTTTATGAGACTTTGAATTGAAGTGGGGTTAATTCAAGGATACAACCTAATTCTTTTCACAAATTGAAAATATAATTATAGTGCAAGGGTTGACACAACAATAGATATTTGACTTAATGGAGCATCGCAGAAAAATACAAGAACAAATGAAAGCTCTTCAAGAATGTGGAAAACAGACATGTATTTTCATTTACAATCATAAGAGGAAGATGCAGTACCATTGTGGGTCCATACGAACTGACATGGGGTGGGAGGATAATGCCCCATAAAAGAGAGCAAAGATTGTGATAATATTTTCAGTGGTATGTAATGATTTGTAATGGTTTGAAAGAGAATTTATTGAGTCAAAACATCATGGTATTGATCCATAAGTGTGAAAGAAATTCCTGGTATGTGCATGCTTTACTCATGAAAAATTCCTGACATTTTATTTCAATAAGCATTGTTCATCCAGACTATGGTGTCTGTGATAGGACTACACCAGATTCATTTAACCCAACATTATAGCAGGAGTTCAGCATGATCGAATTGCTGCATAAGTTACGACTACAAGGTATGCATTTTAACCCATGGGAGACAAGGGTGAACTTGGTTCAATGCACCTGCAATGAATGTGAAAGACAGGTTATTGTAGTCCCACAAAACACTATTCAATGTGTAATTGGGATAGAAGTATTGATTTTGGGTTACTGACAATCTCAAAAAGGATCAAGGGCACTGTGGAAACAGAAACAAACCTTATTTCATTATTCACAGTATCACACACACTGTACCAAGAAGAAAGAACACTTTTAATTTAAAAGTATTTATTACTACAGGAACAATCTGTTTCTCAGTACATTTAAAACAACTACACAGAATATTATAACAAAACAGCAAGGATGCATGTTATGAATAATGAGAATAAAATGAACATTTCTAGCAATGTTTAAAATGTTATTTAAACTGTCATCTAGAACCTAACACCCAAACGTCTACTTTTATGTGTAATACTGTGCGAGCATGGAAACAAAACACTTGCAGTCTAGAGTTTCTTCAGGAGCAAAGATGCACGGAATACCTTGATGACAGCAAGGACTATCACTGTCAGTGGAGGCACAAAGACAGCGGAACCCATGAAGGGCAAACATATACTGCAGTAGCAGTCAGTCAGTTTTCCTCCGGGTCTCAGCATTATCAGTCATAGGCTTGAGGTGAGAATTAGCAACCATGAAGTGTGCCAGAAATAGTTGTGACGATCTCTGACAGGATTGCAGATGATAATCTGGGTGAAGGACCTCTCCTTTATGAAGATTTATTCATGTTTTTAGTCATCTTTGGAATCCAAAGGTAACTTCGCGAACTATGCGGTCCTCGGAGACGATAATTTTCATTTTGAGAATTCTCTGGGTTAAGACAACATGATGACCGGTTTAGGCCTAGTTCAACTGGTTGATGTTCCTAATCACCTGGCTGGCCACCTGTTAGATGGAATATTTTAGACAATCCCTTTCTTTCTCCCAAGGCTTCATTCCTCCTCACCTGGTCCAACCACATGACTGTCATGTTTGGCTTTACTATACAGACCAAAACTAAGTTGGCTACTACTTCTCACCTGGCCAGGAAAAGTCACCAATGCACAAGATAGGCTCAATCCTAGCCTCATCCAAGCCCAACTTCTCAAAAATCTTGATTTAGCCACTGTGAATTACCACCATTGGTTAGACACAGTAATAAATGAGTTAGCCACTGAAAAAGTGACCACTAGCTGGAAAGCTACCCCATCACAACCATGGTCTTGGACAAACGTAGAAGCCAAAAACAACTTTGCCGTTAACAGGAGCATAAACGGCGACAGAACTATAACTTAGATGAAAGAAATATTTACAAAGAATACATTAGTGCATATAAATCTATGATTCAAAATGAAAAATCCTCCTACTTCATTCGCTAAATTGAAAGATTGAAAAATTCCACTAAAGAACTATTTATGACAGGAATAAAACTTGCTAACATCCTGGACAAAAATAACACCAACAGTAGCCAATCCTTGTGTAATACCTTGACCTCTTTTTTCCAGCAAAGATAGAGGATATCTACAAGACCTTTACAGTAAATGGCCTGCAATCCCCTCAGTCCAATCAGGAACTATCTCCAGCATCCAGTAAAGATACTGAGGCCTTGTCCACTTGCTATCACTATAATTCTTTTTGTCCCATCAGCTCAGCAATACTCAAGTCTTTTTCCCAGCTCATGACCGACCAGGATTTGGGTTTACTTAAATCTATAAAAATCTGATTCCCCACTGGATCCTTGTCCCTCTAAAATAGTTCAACTGGCCCCTGAGATAATTTCCCGCCATTTAAATACAATTTCTAGAAATGTTTAGTTTTGGATACTAGCCCAAGGTGTAGAAAAAAGCCTCTATCTAGCCATTTCTGAAAAAAATCCAATCCTAGTTCTCTGGATCCCAGTAAATACCGGCCAATATCATGTCTCCCCTTTGCGGATAAAAGAGTAGAAAAGGCCATTAACAGGGAATTGTCCTCCTTCATCAATTCAAATCGCCTTCTTAACCCGTCTCATTTTGGGTTTAGAAGTGAACATTTCACTGAAACAGCCCAGATTGTTGCATCCAGATATATTAGAGCAACTTTGGACAATAGAGGGAATGCAGCCCTGATCCTTTAGGACCTCTCTATGGCATTTTATACAGTCACAATCTGTTTATTCACCGTCTCCACCCCATTGGAATCAAGGGATCAACCCTTGCTCTTCTGAAATCCATTGGGTCAGAGAGAGATTAATTTGTTGCGCTGGATGAATTCCAGTCTAACCTGTTTCTGTACCACATGCGGTGTCTCAGGGCTCTGCCCTGAGTCCCACACTTTCAATCTTTCCATCACTCCAATGGCCAGGCTCATAAAAATATTTTTATTTCTTTAGTGTCCTATTCTGATGACACCCAGATCGTGGTTTCAATGTCTGGTAATCCAGGCGACATTGCAGCCTGATTCCGTAGCTGTACGGTACACAAAGGCAATTGGAGGACCAACAACTTCCTATGGAAAACAATCTACTGCTGGGTAATAATACTTCATTTTGGTCTCCAACATTGTGGCCACAGGAATTGGGTACCCTGCCAACAACTGTTACACAAGTCAGACATTTAGGGATTCTTTTCGATGACAAAATGTCATTCGAATATCTAATTAATGCTGTGACCTCATCATCCTTTTTTACCTTGAAGATTCTTAGGAAAGTGTTCCCATTTATTCCTCAGGAGCTGCAGAAAACGGTGGTCACTGCACTTGAGCTTTCCAAACTGGATTATTGAAATGGCTTATTTACCAACATACAGCACAAACCGTTAAAGAAGCTGCAAATATTGCAGAATGCAGCAGCTCACCTGCTGCTTAGGATTCCTAAATATAAGTCAGCATTTCCAACCCTAATTCATTTACACTGGCTTCCTGTAAGGAAGCGCACCGACTTTAAGGCTTTGTATATGGCCTTCAAAGCACTCCATGGTTCAGGCCCAGAATACCTCAAACTAAAGTTCTCTTGGTACATTACAGCCAGGTTTCAGCTCTCTTTCTTGGCCAACAATGTGGAATTCCCAAATGGATAATGTCACACTGGGGCGGCAGTAGTTTCATTTCATGCACAGCCAAACTATGGAATACTTTTACTCCACATTTAAAGAAAATCACTGGCATTCTTCCATTTAGGAAAACACTAAAACCTTTTTTTTTAATTAAAACTTTATTTTCCATTTTTGTCTCACAAAGGAAATACATATTTATGTTCGTACATTATTCCATGGTCGTAGATTGTCTGATCATTCCAAGATAGCGTCTTATTCTTTATACATATACATTCAACCAGTTACCAAGTAATAAGGATCAATTGCGATACTAACTGTACATCCTGTAAGGGTCCCTCTGAGTCTACCTCCCCAACATTTATAATAACAAAAGTCTTCTACAAAAACACTTCTCTTCCTAGACATCAACATGCATCACAGCAAGATTCACTGACTTTTATATATAAAACCTGACAGATGTGGATGCGGGATCCCCTACTCCCTCAGGAGTTATGCCACGCTCTAGTTGGGTTTCAGATTCCTGTCGAAGTTTCTCGACATAGGACTTGTAAGGTCCCCAGATGTCTTTGGGGCGAGATGTACTGGGCAACAGACTGGCATAGAGCTCACTGTTTACATTGCAGTAGGTGAAACTGTGTAACCAACCCTGAACAGTTGGGGCAGTTTTCCGCCCCCAGTGTAGAGCCACTTCTCTCTTTGCTAATAAAAGACCCAGTGACGCAAACCTGCGGGTTTCCTTGGGGAAGGTGAATGTGTATCCTAATAGGGCAACTTCAGGGATTGGAGTCAGGGGTATGTGCAACATCTGACCCAATGTGTGGTGGACCTGTTCCCAATCATTTTGTAGGTTGGGGCGTATCGAGGAGAGGTGAGCAAAGTCTGCATGCGGTGCGGAGCATTTGTGACAATTATGTGGCCTGGCTGTGTCTATTTTATGAGACAGTGCTGGGGTGAAATGAATGCAACGCAAGAATTTAAAATGGAGCAGTTTGTGTCTGCTGTTCAGGGCGACGTCTTGCGTAACTGAACAGCAGTAAGCCCATTGTTTATCAGTGATCGTGGTTTTCAGGTCTTTTTCCCATGCTCTATGAATCTTGCCGTCCCGTACAGGCTTCAGTAGGGCACATGCCTTGTACAGCTTGGAGATCAGATTCGAGCTGTCTGCGTTATCTATGACCAGTG
Organism: Lissotriton helveticus; assembly: GCF_964261635.1. Lineage (NCBI taxonomy): Eukaryota > Metazoa > Chordata > Amphibia > Caudata > Salamandridae > Lissotriton > Lissotriton helveticus. The sequence continues at coordinate 1,775,007,707 of NC_136067.1, read as the reverse complement.
TCAGAGGGGAAAATGAGGCTGGTTCGAGTGGGAAAGTCAGGGAAAGTGGATGCGGCCCAGAACAAATTTATCCATAATGCTGCTAGGAATAAAGCGTGCATCCTCTGTGGGGGAGAAAGTGTGGACGTCTGAATACAGATCACCCAGTCTTGTCAGTTCAAATCGCGTCAGAGTGCGGTGCACCAGCCTTTCACCTGTTATGGGGATTAATCGTGGGTTTACGGCTGGGAGGGAGGAGGAATAGAGTCTCTCTGTACCAGTGATCCGGCATAATTTATGCCCTGCCCAGCTCGTGGTGGAGACGGTTTAAATGTCGAGTGGGAGGAAAACACTAAAAACGTTGCTCTTCAATCATAGGTTCTGGTATTGTTATTCCAGCTCTCTGACTTTCCGTAGTTCTTGTATCTTCCACTTTTTCCTTCTTAAATGGCAGCACCAAGACTCCTCTAGGCATTAGAGCCCTTTATAAAATAACTTTTTATTTCATGTACTCACAAGTGGTCAAGTGGTGGGCACACCTTACATACGAAACCTGATCTGAGAGTGCAATTTCTGACATAAGTTTAAGAATGTCTGACATAGATTATGTGCATCAAGGTATACGTCATACGGTAAAGGGCCGTCAATTCAGACAATGCTATCTTGTTATATGTCTATATGTGTTCTTAATCAGCCTTGACATGGTAGAAAATAGGCATTTGACCAGTCAAAGGTTTAGAGTCTAAAAGCAGACAAGATAATGATTCTGCATAAATCGGGAAAGATGGCGACCTTTATTACTTGAGAGAGGGAAGATAGAGGCCTCCATTAGTCAAGATGGAGTCGAGGCCTACATTGATGAAGTCAACACTAAGGGACTTTAGGTCAAAATATCTTATCATGTTTCTATGTAGGATCACAATGCCATAGGGCTTTTGGATTCCATGTGTATGAGCTTGCAATATTTGTGTTGAGAGCTTGCTTATCTAATTAAATGCAGTAGACTTACTTTAGGAATGCTATAACTGATAGAGCCCTTATCTCGGGTTTGTCCAACACAGTAATTCCGTTTTTTAGATATCACTGTGTCTCTAGGTTTGCCACTTCCTAATCCAAGACATTAACGGTCTAAGGGCGTAATTTTCTTCTACACCCAGAATCTCTCTCCAAAATAGTTTTTCTATCTAGAAGGCACACTACTTTTATGGATTAAAGTCATATTCCTATTGATACACATCTATATTCCAAAGTATTAAAGGTTTTACGATGGATATTTCAATACTGCAAATGTCCAATTTGTTTTAAGTTTTTTTTCATTTGCCCACCATTTCTAAGTATTTATTATTATATTCTTTCTCAACAAATGTTTTTAGAATACGTTAGGTAATATTAAGATGTCAATTTCTATCGACACCTACAGGCAGCTTTGTGTGTGAACAGGACTAGAGTGCTAATATTTCCTTATCTATGAACATTAGCATTTACCTGTTGAAGATGGGGATTTAAGTTGCTAGCACAGGGTGGAGTTCTCCGAGACAAACATTTATGAGTATAAACATAAGTATGGCATATGCATTGTGAGGATGGAATGCATACAGATACGTATTCATAGTTGGGTGTTCACGAAATGTTCCCCCCTAATATATCTGTGCTGAGAACTGAACTGAAGAGGTTACTGGAGGCCCTACATGGGCCACAGTGGTAGGATTGCAGTTGGCATGCCCAGCCATACGCTGTGGGCTTGCGCTTCCTGTACTGCTCTGATGTGTCTACACACACTGCCACCTGGGAGCATGCTAAAAGAACTGCCTGGTGCAGCCACCTGGAAGCGTGCTCCAATAGCTGCATTGTGCAGTCACCCGGAGGAGTGCTCCATCAGCTGCCTGGAGTAGTAGGATAGCGGTATACCACACTGGTCAAAAATGTCAAACTTGGGTGACTTTACCATGTGTACACCATGATTCTTAGTAAAGGGGCATGACAAGCCTTATAAGCTACCCTCTCCAAGGTGGTGGTTTACATGTAGAATATTAACAGAGATTCCCAATCTAAGATGAGGCAGAGAGTTTTTTTCTGTGGTGTACTTTCCTGTTAATGCCATATAAGAACACATTTCCAAGTGATGAGTGTCTCCGTTACCTTATTCTTTATCATGTGTATTGCCTCTTTGTTTCCATTTTTGTCCCTGGTTTTTGCTTTTTGCAGAGGGTATTTTCTACTAGACTCTATGCTTGGATACCTTTGCCTGCTTCTTTTCTTCTTTCTTGTGCAAGAGGAGTTTGGAACATTGCGACTTTCGTCTGTATTAACCTTCATCTTCAATTAAGACAATATTTAAAGTTTGTCAAGGACGTTTTTTGCCCTCTTGTTTTTTTCCTCCAAACTGGAACCTTCTTAAGGAGACCCTTGTCACTTTTCAGGTGTACTAACCTGTGCCATGGCTTCTGAAATAAGGCACACTTTCCTCGGAAAATAATGAAGGTGCCTCAACAGATCATCTCAGTGTCTAAAACATGAACCCTGTCCAAGCACATGTGTAATATTAAATGTACTTGAAATTCGTCACAAAAGTAAAAATTATTTTCTCTGGGTGTGACCTACAAATTGGGAATCCCTACACAACAATGGGAGCTGCAAGGAAATATCGAGTAGAGCTCTAAGGGGTCAATACAAATCAAAGTATATGCATGCAATTGAGACAGCCAGTAGGAAGGCAGACCCACAAAGAAAGAGACACACACCACACACACATACTACTCCAGCACTACCCAAATTTCATGCTGCGGAAAGTTATTCCAGTCCAGCCTTGGAGTAAGTCACCCACCTTACAAATTATTCATAAAAACACTCCTAACTAAAAGTTGCGTTTTTTGAATGCAAAATCAATGTGACTTGCAAATTGAAAGTGAAGTGCATAACCTATCTGAAATGACCACATACTTGTTGAGTAAAGCTATATGTTCTTCGCAATATACCCTTTGTGAAATCCAATTCTCCAATAAAGGGGCGGTAAAGCCACACATTCCTTCAAGTCACTAACATTCAGATTACTCCATCAGATAGCCATGGTAAATTGCAGCTGCAAATCAGCTTCAGATTTGGGGGAGGAATAGAAAATGACAACAATCTACCCCTCTTTCATAAGTAGGCATCCCACCAGTGCAGGCAAATTTTGCACCTAGTGCTTCTGATACGTGGTGTTAATTGCTTTAAATAGTTAGAGTTTCAAGATAAGCTCAATGAATTGAGTTAAATACCTGGTTCTGGAGTTTATTATACATGGATGGGGGAGATAGCACCTGTTTTTAAAGACCTAAAGAAAGAACTACTCCATATAGTCCCAATGTGACTTGCTGCTTCCATCACAGATTACATTGAATTCTGAGACTAGAATGTATTGTTAAATTAATCCAGACCACACGTGATGACTTAAAGTGAAGACCTAGTAGGAATAACATTTCCATTACTTATATACCATTATATACTTACTCATAAATATGTGAAAATGTGTTTAAAAAAACTACATGTAGAAGTCTTTGGAAGCTTGTCATTTGCAGTGGAAAGGTCACATAGAATTTTGTCGCTACGACCCCTGCCTGGTCTGAATCTAAACCCACAGTAATTTGTGTCCTAAATTATAGTCGTTGCAACACAGTGAAAGGTGTGCCGGATAAATGAAACAAAATTGGGGGAATGAGATATGGGGCACGACAAGTTAAATGAACAGAGCACTGAAATTAAACAAAGCAATAAATAAACCCTTGCACAACAACTTTTAGAGATAAAAACATGTATTAAAACAATGATAATCAAGGTTGCAATCATGAAAGTTTCATTAAAAAATATGATTAAACAGGAAACCTTACGAGTTACCACACAAGTGGTGCTCAAAGGGAGACACAGACTCAGCCTGGACATGTGCTTGAACACAGTGCAACCTTAACCATTCCATTAGTTTTCACTATTCCTCCTTACCAAGATACTTTAACACAAATAAAGATAGGAGAACTCACACCAACTATTCCAACTACCATGAACAACATAGAACTGCCAAGGCTACTAGAGGCTCATAAGGCTACTGATTACAAATCTTACAGAGACGTTAGTCTGTCCAGTGCAGAAGAATGGCACGGAGTCTACCTTCATCTGAAAACATTGTAAGCGCTCTCTCCACACTAACGTTTATAATGTAATCGTCTTCTTGAAAGAGGGTTAAACAGCCTGATGTACCATCTAACAATACTAACCCTATTATACAAATTGAGGACCCGCAGTTAGCTTGACAACCAGGGCGGGACTGGAAACTTGAAACAGCCCTGGCAAAAATAAATAAATTCAGCCCGCATGAGCAGATTTCCTAATGTGTGCTAGAATAAAAGCAACTCTTTCAAGTTGCGGCCGGGATCGGTAATAAGCACCAACTTTCCGAGAGGCTGAACCCGGCCTCCAAGTGTCAATACCAGCCTCCTGGGGCTCCAGCCTCCCGGGGAATTGCCCACTTGCCCGGCTGGCCAGTCCAGCCTTGTTGACAACCCTGGTAAAAGTAAGCAGTTAATCTACTTACAGGTTGAGAAGATCCAACATTACAGGTCATAAAGTTGATTCAAAGAACAACAGCAGCACAGAGCAGCTAACTGAATATCATATTGCCTTCTTTTCATTCAAAGCCATAGTGACCCACACATAAGATTTTGAAACTGAATGAGCAAAGGGCAGTGGTGAGGGGCAGAAAGATTGCTGAAATGGCAAAAGACAAATATATATTGCGTTGATCAATGTTAACAGAATGTCAGGGGTGATGAACTGTAGAAAGCTCTAGAGGATAAAACTGTATCCTAGCCTAGAAACCAAATAGGACTTATTTTGCTTGGTGATTTGAAAAACTGGAAACCAATCCATATTTCTGGATAGAATTCGACTCATGAATGCATATTGCAGCAAATCTGCAATTTCTACATGATTTTCCCAGATTATTCACCTTTTTCTGGACCTTATGTTTGCTCTACTTAGAACTCTGTGCATGTTTGCCCCTGCTAAACAGAAGGTAAAATGCCTGTGCTCCTCATTTAAAGATGAATTGACTTACACATATGTGTGTATAGTTTGTTTTCCTGTAAGACCATAGTATATGGAGCAGAAAATACAATAATGGCATGTCAATTGTGAACTGCAGCACTTATTGTGGCATCCGCTAAAGTGATAGTGAAAACAGGGATTCAAGCCTAGCCTGAATCCCTAAAACCTGCAGAGTAGAAGCCTAAAACCTGCTGTACAAACCCGTCCAAATAACACTTTTAGATAGGTGGGAAATTCTGCTTTTAAATATTAATATTTCACCCCTAAGTACACTTTGCTGCCCACAAGGTAGGATGTCTCACATTTAAAAGTAGAACATGTGCAGGATTAAAATACTCACATTCCTCCAGCCACCGGCAGGACTATAGCTTGAATCCTAGAAAATATCAATGTACCGCTCGTAAACTTTAATATGTAACAATTGACAGGAAACTGCTATGTTGGGACAGAAAAGTCCTCTGCAAGGCTGAAGAGATCTACTCCTGCCCGAGTGCCCAGCTGTACTGTTCTGTCTGGATCCCTAATGTTATTTTTTGTCATAGGCGAACACGGATCATACGTGTGTGCCAAGATACAGGCCTCTCTAACGGATTGCAGTCTTGTTGGACTTAAAGGGGCACCCAAAGTGCTATTCTCAAACCGGTGGAAGGCTACCATCTACACTAGGAGTTAAGTAGCAGGAGCGCAGTGGAGGTATATTACTTTGTAGTGATCAGTAGTAGTGAACATGACCTTTTTACCCTGTCTCACTGGAGTGAAGCCTACAGGCTCACTCACCTTTTTAAAGTTCAGCTCCCGTGAACTTAACGCAACCCTTGGCATACATCAGGTAGCTGTGGAGTGCTGCACAGCGCGAAAGCAGGGTCTCTGCACTGGTTGTATGTGTGAACGGTAGAGTAAGGGGATAGAGCAGAACTGTGCAATATATGTGTGGTTAGTGCATGTACTGGGTGTATGTATGTCTGGAAGGAGTACATGACACAAGAGATGTAGTACTGTGCAGTGCATGCACAATGATAGCATGCGCTGGGGGTATATGTGCTTGTGTGAAGCACAATACAGGAAGGGTGAAGTGCTGTGCAGCTCACAAATGGGAAGTGTGTGTGCTGACAGTGTGTGTTTATAAATAGCAAACCCTAGTAAAATATATAAAATCTTCAGTGCTGAAAAGGGCCCACAGTGTCTGTGCCGAATGCATGTGTGCATGTAAGGGTACAATGCATGGAAGTACTAGTGCTTTAGAGTAAGTGTGCTGTGAATGTACACTGAGTAAGTGTGCCTGAAATGGTGCATTACATGGAGGACCCTGGGTTCAATCAGGGAATGCCCAGGCCTGCCTGGTGAAAAATTGACAGATGTGGGTATTGACTTCCTGTGAGCTGCGTGAAACAAAAACTGGAGGGAAAAGGAAGAGACTCCCTTTACACTTCAAAGAACTTGTCTTTGATTCAGTGATAGATTACACGGAAGGGGCCTGGACACATATCAGAAAAGGAGATGGGGCTGATAAGGGCATCATTAAGAGGGTCAGGGATTAACTTTTTGATACATACATCCCTGTGGCTGACGTTCTGTTGTGAACTCTGGTCACTCTTATGAATTTTGTTGTGGGACAATCATCTATGAAGTCTTGCTTGCTGTGACAGATAGTCATTCATAAGAAAAGAAGAAAAGCAGTATCTGCTTCAAAAGAAACAGAAACCCAACATAAAACTTCAAATTACATTTTGGTGTGTGGAAATGGACTATTGGAAGGGAAGGTTGAGACCTCAGAATTTGACATCTGCCAAGCAGCCAGCCAAGCTGTGTGAGGAAGCGAAGCTCTGCAAGACGTTTGGCTGTGAACAGGACTGGGAGCAATGGCCTACTATTCTCCCTGCTGGGTGAGGGGACATCACCCAGAACACCGAGATCAACTGCACTGGCGTCTGAAGCACCAGTGACTGACTGCTTGTCAAGACCAGTTTGCCCTGTGTGGAAGAGGAGAGCATTGGTGGGAGATCCAGTGGGAAGCCCTGTGAGAGGATTTCTTAAGCAAAGTGTGAGACTGTGCACCGATCGTGTCATTACCCTTGTGCTGTTTTGGCTCTGCAACCCCTGTTTACCAGAAGAGGACCACTGAATTTTCATCTGAGGGTGAAGTGCCGAATGGGCCTGGGCGAACCCGTTCTACTGCGTGGGGGGCCACCTTTAAAGTTATCACTGTTCAATTGTTGGGACCCATAGTAGTCTCAATGTGGGTATTTGCACCAAGAAAGTTGGCGCTTGTGTTTTCCAAGTACTTCGGTACCACATGCCAAAGGATTAAGGGTCGTTAACCGAAGGAGAGACTGAGGCTACATTCCGCGGGTTGGACCTACACTGTGAAGGAACTGCACCTGACTGACTAGAGGGATGCCAACGATGCTGTGGATGATGTTCAACCCTCACCAGGCTCCACTCAGGACCAAGCAAAGGATTCCTCACCCTTGCCAGGTAAAGCCAACTTAGTACATCTTCGGGTGCTGCTCCGACAACTGCGAAGGACTCAGTAGAGATGGCCAATACCGCTGAGTGCCTCTGAACTGAGTTGGGCTCATGGGTGCTCACTCTGAGGGCTTCCACTGGTCCGCTGAAGTCTTTCGTGCTGCAAGAGCGGTTAAGGTGTGAACTGGGCCAGTTGGACCCCATGGGTCTCGCTGCTAACTGTGTTACAACACCATAGACACGTTTGTCTACGAGTCAAAGTGGAACTAATAGTGTGCATTCCCTGGATTTGGTCTCCAGTGAATAGGGACTAACCCAAAACATTTTACACGAAGGAGGGTGGGATAGGGGTTTGCCTGATAACAACTAGAGCACTGATCTCAAGGGAGATTGTATTGTTGCTATCAAATACCATATGACTTTGCATGTGTAGAGTTAGAAATAAAAAACTTTTGGTTATATGAAAGCAAACATTTGACTAGACTTTGATTTAGTGTTCGTACTGCGTGACCTTTGAGTTATGAGTTTTGTTTTCTGACCTGTATCTACACTCTTCCTAGAGGGAGCCTTCACTGCTTGACCACAGCAATCACTGAGAGTCAAGTGCTGAAGCGGTACATAGTCCAGTTGCTCGGAATCCATAGTAGGTCAGTCCCCAGGACATCAGGAGTAAAAGGCCTAAACCACCATGTTCGCGCAGTAGCCCCGGCATGCCCTGTGGGCCTCTGAAAGGAGTTCTGACAGGTTACAAAAACCATTCAAAGACTATTTTTAATATTTATTAAAAATCTAATTTAATAGTAGGGTCAAGTTTGTAATTTATATTTAGGAAAACAAGCATTTAGATAGATACATTTTACCGCTTGAATCTCTAAGGTGTGCCTACTGATAGCTGGTCTGCCAGTGCTTCATTTTAATCAGGTGTGAAACTGGCTGCCAGAGCAGAAACAGTAGCCTGGGTGTTGAGAGGCTGTTTTCTTCCACTTGAGGGAAGGACACCTTGTTGGTGTTTACACAGGACCTTCTTTGACTTGTAGAGGAGAAATGTGAGGCCTGCCCTTTCACAAGTAAGTGTAAAATGAGATCTGGGGGAAGGTAAGCCTTTGCCCCCCAGGTTCACACCAGTCTGACTTGCTGTAAACCCAGTGCGAGGGAGGGTGTCCCCAAAACCAGTTGAAAACCAGTTCAAACTGGACACGTAAGAGGACTGCTGATTTCCGTGGTCACACCTCTGGGTGGACACAAAGGCTCTGCCCAAGGGAAGAAGGGTTACCCCCATCTTCATTTTATGAGTAAGGAGCATTGTGGGATTGCTAGTAGTAGTGCAAAAAGGATCTGCTAGAAACCAGTTTTAGGGTAACTCCTGGGAACTTCTACATCATTGGTTAGGGAGGAGTCCGGTGCCACAGCCACTCAGCAAGTGCAAATCATAATTGTTTGACCCCAAGGAACCATCCCCAGAACCCTTACTTGACTGGTGGAAGATCAGAAAAGTAATGTACCTTGCTTGCTGTAACATGAGAGGAGCCCTGAATGACTGGGTATGCTCCCTTTTGTACCCAGGCCAACAAAGTGAACTCCAAGGGTCAGTGGGCTGATCTTCTGTGTGGCTTCAGGGACACACAAAAAATATTTTTTCCTAGATTACCAATTTATCAGTCACAACTGCATCTTCTACAATGCCTTGCTGAACAACCCTTGAAGTCCCAAGAAACTCCTGAAGCCTGGGAGCCTTAGGTGAAGAGATGAGAAAAAAGGGCTCCCTGCTGCCAAAGGACTGGGAAATGATCAAATAAGGCAAAGGTGTGACTTCGCTGGGCTGTGGAAACAGGTTTGTACTGCAGGCTTGACCCTTCTCTGCAGCCACAAATCAATTTCATATGACCCTCAACAATAAGGTGTCCAACCTCATGGACCCTTTTCCAATGCATCATGCTGCCCAGTCCAGCTGGAAAATCTGAGCTCCATTTCAACGACTAAGTCCCAAGATAGAAATCTTGGTCAAACAAAGAACAGAAAGTATGCAACCGACTTGTCAATGGCCCTGAGTGCGAAATTTGACTTTTCCAGCTCAGAGCTGAATTTTCCCAAAAAATCAACAGCTTCAGTGGGACCTCTTTCAATGCCTGTTCGATGTCAGTGAGATCTTCCCAGATACAACCTGCAGCCTAGTCCCACTGAGAGATTTTGACTTTTATTTGCAGATTAAGTCCGAAGGTAAACTTATTGACCGGGTCATCCCGCTTGATGTACTCTATTTCTCTAATTCGGCTTGGGATTTTAATTTTTGGTGTTTAAAATGAATTACTGTTTTGGTACTGTATAAATACTTAGCACATGAATCTTAGTTAAGCCTGTCTACTATTTGCCATTGATGCCAGGGGGTTGAAAGGTTAATTTATTGACTTTTGAGGCTCCCCCAATAGAATAGTGTTATTGTTCCTTTAGGTGGAAGACGGCCCACTAATGATCCCCATTCTTACACATCTTTATGGAATGTGGTTTGTGCAATCTGCCAGAGTTTCTGTGGTTAGATAAGACACAGGGGTAGCAATGCATGCAAGTCAAAAGACCCAATTCAGGCAGGAGAGTCCCAATTTCTTAAGCCAAAAATTACTTTATTTTACCGGTCTCCCATCTAAAATTGTCGCAGTTTCAATGTACATCAATGGGGAAAATACATTCCATGAATTTCGTTTTCAAAATCCCCTCTTTCCAGTTGCAAAATGATGCCATTTATGCAAACCTACACCCTGGAAATTGCACTTGACTCTCTGTCTCATGTACAGAAGGGAACAATATGCATTCTTTCTTTGCAACACTGCTGTTGCTGTTGTCATGTTTGATGTACTGTATATACACATTCCCTAAAATACCATCCCTGTTTTCTACACAAGTACAATATGGGTGCAGCCCATCAAGTCTAAGTGGTATTTCTGCTAATCCCCAGGCTCTTTTCCTATGTAGCTGTGTGAGTTGCTCTTAGATTATTTTGTAAAATATAGTTTCAGTTTTTAATGAATGTGTAGTCTTTAGTACTAGAAAATAATTGCTGTTTTAATTTGCACATTAGTTTTATTTCTATCTATTGAAGTGTGAAAGCCAACATGCTGAATTAAAAAGGGATACTTTGATGTAAAATTGTTTTCAGATGTTGTTTCTGTTGGAACACTGGAACTATTATTGGAGTAATTGCATCATTGAATTTATATAGGATTCATCAGAAGATACATCTGGGCCACTGGCTTTACAGTATAACATCTCTGATCTCTTATGTAGTTATTTGTTTAACTCTGGTATACCATCATCAAAATAGTGTTTCAGGGAATATTATTTACTTTCTTGTTTTGGATTGGGATGTTATTACACATTATCAAGATTGTCTGCCAATAGATAGGATAGCCATTGTAGATTTAGAAGATCTGCTGCATTTTATCACTTGAAAGTTAAGTGCAGATTTTCCACAGTTTTAATGGGAAAGTAATCATGATTTTATTAAAGGCACGGAGGCTAATATAATGCCTCATCTCTTTTATTACATCATACACAGTAGCAAAAAGAACATAGAATTAGAACAAACACTCTAGAATCCTTAGAGCATGCATGTAATTACTGAACACGCAGCCATCTTCCTTCTTTTCTTGCTGCAAATAAACCAAAAGTTCATGCTCATATTAAACTGTAACTCCATCAGAAGCAAAATCGCCCATATTCTTAAGATTCTTCATCGAAAAACATCTTCTTAACTTTGACCTGAAACACAAAATGAAACACATCAGACGGGCTGGGCGCAATCCAGGGAGGGATAATACTCGCCTCTGTGCCTTTAAAAAAATCCTGTTTATCTTCCCACTAAAACTGTGGAAAATATTTGTTTTATGGCATGCATGTTCAAAGCTCATTCAATACCCTTTGTACAGCATTTTCCACAGGTTTAAAGCAAGAACTTTTAAACATTGAATCACTAGACCAATCTGCAGCCTTCATGATACTACTCTGACTGGAACCTGTCAAAAAAGCCTTACTAGCCATTGCTCCTCTAGCTGAAAGCACCCCAAAGACACTTACATCATTACCTGCCATTTTCATCACCTCCTTAAGCCACCTTGCCAGAGTAGGTGCTGAAACAGCTTTAAAGGGCTGTCTAAAAGAAATCAATCATTGTGAACAACTTTGCTCTCTCAACCTCTTTGTTGTTTTCTAGTACTCCTTCAAACAATGTATCACACACAAATCGTCATGTCCCTTCATCCTAGGATCAAAAATGGTCCTAGACATAGTCTTAGTCCTTTTCTGTAACTCAAAACACACACCCTCAGGTTAGAAACTCCTAGTAGTCACCTCTAAGGCCCTTATATTAATCACTTTCCTAAAACAAACCAGGCAAACATCGGACCCAAATACCTCAATGAAAGACTCTCCTTCCATATGCCCAAAAGGAACCTCCACTCCGCCGACCTTGCCCTGGCAGAGACCCCACGCATCTGCAGAACCAAAGCAGGCGGAAGGGCTTTCTCCTACTACGCAGCAAAGACATGGAACGAGCTCCCTGTCAACATCAGACGCTCCCCCACTCTGCACACCTTCAGGAAGAGCCTCAAGACCTGGCTCTTCCAATGATCCGGAGCTGCCCCCCCCACCCCCCAGCGCCTTGAGACCCTCACAGGTGAATAGCGTACTGTACAAACCCCTGATTGATTGATTGATTGAGGCAAAGTAAAATTGCCATTTTCCAAGATAACTTTAATGTCAAACATTCATTTCCTCCCCAACTCCCAACTTCCCTCAACACTTGAGCGATATCCCATAAAGAAGCATACTTTGCCTTGAGAGGAAACTTCATACAGACACTCTTAACTATCCTCTTCACCAAAAGATGCTGACCAACCGGAATTCCATCCACCAACTCATGTCCTGCTGAAATCGCAGACCTACTTAAATTCACTGAATTATATGCCAGACCCTTCCTGAGCAATTCTGTCAATTGATTCACTACTTCCACTACAGGAGCTGATATGGGATTCAAAACCCTCACAACACATCAACTACACCATCTTCCTCATACCAACCTGTACCCCCTAGTTGTCCCCGGCACCCAGGACTTCTTAAGCTAAGTAGCCTCTTTTGATAACCCAGACACTTGCCATACTCTCCTGAAATCAACCATCCTATCAACATCAGCTGTCCTGCTACTACCATCTTGTGACAATTCCCCTGGGCATCCCTCAGTACCTGAGGGAAGCATGGTAACAACACTGGATAGTCCAACAAGTTCCTCCGGAAACCACACCTGAAATTGCTAGAATGGAGTGATCAACACTGACTCCACGCGCTCTCTCTCCTTACTTTCATTAGAATCCTCTGCGCCATTGAGGAAGTAGGAAAAGCATACATCATTCCTTTCCCCCAATCTTGTAGAAAAGCATCTACAACTATTACTTCAAGATCCATTCTCCAACTGTAAAACTTTGGGAACTGTGCATTCAGGCTGTCTGCTAACATATCCACTTCCAACGGTCTCCACCTTTTCTCCAAACTCATGAACACCTTCCTGTACAACCTCCAATTGCGCGCATCTCTTAGAAACCATGAGTTCCAGTCTGCCTTTAGCTAGCTCTTCCCTGGATTTGTTGAGCCTGCACCATTATATCTCTGCCCAAACAAAATCTCCCATATTCTTTTGCCATCTCTGCCAAGCCTCTTGAAAAAAGACACCCCCATCGTGTTGACATATTGCACTGCTGACACATTGTCCATTTTCAACAGTACACAACATTTCGCCTGTCCTTTCACAAAACTCCTCATTGCAAAGGAACCCGCCAAGAGCTCCAGACAATTGACATGAATCTCCTTCTCTGCTTCAGGCCACTGTCCCAGTCGTTACTGAGCCATATCTTGCTCCCAAACCATACAGACTTGCATCTGATTCAATTAGCACTTCCTGAACTTCCCCGAAAATTGCATTTCCATTCCCTGTTCATCGGCCAACATTCCAGCTACTCCATTGTGTCTTTATTCATTCTTACTTTCTGGGAATACTTCACCCCTAACCATAAATGATAACACTTCAAACTTTGAAGAGCCCTGTAATGCAGGGGTGCTTTAAAGATTGCCTGAATCGAAGCAGACAGCAGGCCCAATAACCTCGCTAACTGACACAGCGTGATCCAATCTGAATCCCTAACTCTTTTCAACTCCTTGTGAATTCTCTTCACCTTCTCCATAGGCACACCTTCCAAGGTCTGGATCTGGAAACCTAAAATCTTCACCTCCTGTGCTGGTACCAAGCTAGACTTGTCCCTGTTCACTACAAATCCTAAATCTTCTAGTCTGCTCCAATGCCAACGTCCTCTCTTCTGCCATAAGCAACACATCGTTCAGATGCACAATCAAACGGACTCCCCTTGATCGCAGCCACACCACCACTGGTCTCATGACCTTTGTAAAGCACCATGGTGTTGACACCAGACTGAATGGTAGACTCTTGAACCTCCAACGGTTCCCATTCCACCTGAATTGAAGTAAATCCCTGTGTTTTACACACATAGAAATGGTCAAATAAGCATCCTACAAGTCCAATCTCATCAACCAGTTTCCTTTTCTTAACAAATCTCAACATGTGTATCCCTTCCATCTTGAAGTGATTGTAACACGCCCAATCGTTCAATTCATGATTACGGGTCTTCTTCTCGACTAAGAATATATTGCTCACAAAACACCCTAGATTTTCTACTGCCCTCTCTATAATGCCCTTTTCCAGAAGTGCCTCTACCTCCTGAGTTACCAGCTCTTCTTGATTTGTGGAAAACCTTTGAATTCTTGGGCACTTCCCCTGATGTGGGAACCCCCCAAAATCAATAGGATATCCTTGTACTCGCTGGTCTTGAGCAATTTCTCTCCACCTTGTAACAAACTGAGCTAGTCTGCCTCCCAGCTTTACATGGGTACATAAAGGGCCTTTGCTTAAACTCACCTGCATATCCTCTTCCTCTTCTGTCACTCCATGCTCCACGTGTTCTCCCGCTTTGTCTCTGTGGATAAAATCCACTCTGATCTGATCTAAACCCATAACCATAGGGTCTGACTCCCCCTGAGAATGACCCACGAGTAATACCTTGTCCACAGCCAGGAAATCAACCCTGCATTCTTTCAGGCCCACTAGAAACCTTCCGCATATCCTTCTAGACCTTCTGCAAAGAATGGAATGTGTCCGCATATCTAGACATATCCCTGCCAAATTCCTAGGTGAAAAATATCCCATTGCTATCCACACCAAACTCTTTCCTTGCCAGCTTGGGATCAATTTTCATCCAAATACTCTTAAGCCTTTCCATGGACAAGACAACATTTGCATTCCCCAGAAGGCAAATTGCCCTCTGGACCCAGTGGCATAACTCTGTCACGTCCACCCCAGTGTTATATGCATGCGCCTCTTCGAACAAGTCGATCACCTTGGTAAGGGGTCCAAGGATATCCAGCAGCCTAGCCTGACACCCTTTCAATCCTTTGTCAAACCCTTTCCTGGGTCACGACTGGACTTATTGAGTAAGCTCAGCATTTTGAGATCTAACCTGGGGTACATGCCACTTTTGACTATAGTGTCGGCCTTGGACACTCTGACGCAGGCGAGTACGCACTTCTTTCAGAATCCCCCTGCATATCCAATATGTAATATACTGAGGCACATGCTCTGCTGGAGACCAAAGTGAAAATAGCAGCTGCTGTATCATGAGATGATAAAACACTTCCTCCCTAACGGGTGCACAAAATCACTCACTTCCAATGTTATCCTCTTCTGATCCTTTTCTTTCTTTCTACACTACTCATCTTCCTCTTCAGTTTCATTAAACTATGAAGAGCAGGTTAACTCTACATCTCCACTTGTAGAAGAACCTTCACAGGCCACCACATTAAGACTCATTCCATGTGCCTTTAAAGCTTTCCCTTTAGCCTTTACTCTCCTTATGCATCTCTTATGCTTTCCCTCATGGGTCCTCTTTTTTCCTCCAATGTTAAAGCCACTAGTCCCGGCTTCAACCTCCTCTACAGACCAATATCTCTTGTCTTCTATATTCTGACCTGCTCCTTTTACCTTAATGTGCTTTTCAACACAAATGTAAATCCTTTGATCTATTCTTTGATCTAAATCCCCAAACATATTCTCCACATTATCATTCTAAACTTCCTCTCCTGGAGACCTCATTTTCTGCTCTCTATTCTCTTTCCCAAATTAATGAACTATTTAAAAATTCCTCTCACAGAAATCCTATACTGTCCTCTCCTCACAGCGATCGTAATGACAGTTATCGTCCACAGTCGCCTCAGAAACGCTATTATTTCTTCCCAAAACATAGACACCAAATTTTAATGCCCCTGAAAGCGCATTTTCCCAAACATCTAAAAGGACTGCCGCACGCACACGTGTACGGCGGCTACTTCTGGTCAAAAATCCTATGTCAAGTACAAGCCATCTAGTTCTAAGGCTTGCATCTGTACCGTCACTGCCTTAAAACTGCTCCTGCTTAGCAACAAAGAACAACACATGTGCCCCATCCGCACGCTACCCCTTCATCGCACTGACTCACGCGAACCTCATAACTTCAATTAAGTTCAAATGAAAACCTCTGCTAATTAAATTACACACTACCAACTGCACTAAACCGATCCTCAATAGACTCAATGGCCCTTGCGCTTTCACCACAACACCGCCAAAACCGTTCACATTCCAGGGCATTAATTGCCCTCTGTTTTCAAGAAAACCCCAAAACCGTGATCCGCTTAGCAAAATGGTCATGTCCACCAAACAAACTGAAATTGCCTCAGAAATGGTCTGATCCCCAACTGGAATCCCACAACTTGCCTACAGTTCAAAAACCAAAACCATACAAAGCCCATGCAAAACAGGCTATCTGTCTCTTGCCAACACAAATAGAACTTGTTCCTAATCCATCACCAATATCCTTCACATAAAGGAGTCTCCCAAATCATACATCCCTCAAATGCATATGTTATCCATACTAATATTATAAAGAGAGAGCCCAAACCTTTGAGGTGGGTAATCTCAGTAACCACGGCACCAATCACAACACCCAATACAGCGTTGGAAAGGGCAGTTGCAGCAGAAGGACATAGGCTATGCAGACGGCCACCATATTTTATTTATTTTTTTGCACTAAACCGATCCTCAATAGACTCAATGGCCCTTGCGCTTGCACCACAACACCGCCAAAACCGTTCACATTCCAGGGCATTAAATGCCCTCTGTTTTCAAGAAAACCCCAAAACCGTGATCCGCTTAGCAAAATGGTCATGTCCACCAAACAAACTGAAATTGCCTCAGAAATGGTCTGATCCCCAACTGGAATCCCACAACTTGCCTACAGTTCAAAAACCAAAACCATACAAAGCCCATGCAAAACAGGCTATCTGTCTCTTGCCAACACAAATAGAACTTGTTCCTAATCCATCACCAATATCCTTCACATAAAGGAGTCTCCCAAATCATACATCCCTCAAATGCATATGTTATCCATACTAATATTATAAAGAGAGAGCCCAAACCTTTGAGGTGGGTAATCTCAGTAACCACAGCACGAATCACAACACCCAATACAGCGTTGGAAAGGGCAGTTGCAGCAGAAGGACATAGGCTATGCAGACGGCCACCATATTTTATTTATTTTTTTGCCGAGTTTTATGTAGCGCAAACTTGACCCGAACTGAATCAGGTATCAGAGCGCTTTACATAGCACCAGTCACATTACATGAGGACACACATTCATTTTTGTCTGGCACGGGGAGATTAAGTGATTTGCCCAGAATCACAGGATGTTTGGCGTTGTTACCAAGACTCGAACCCAGATCCCCAGGTCCGAGGTTGAGCGCCTTAGCCGTAGGGCCAACTCCTCTATACATTTAAAAGGTAAAAGAACCGTGCCAGCAAAGTAGTCCTTTGTGGGCGTGTCTGCATTGTGCTGTGGGCGTGGGCTGGGGGCATGACTAACGCTGGAGGCGTGTGGTACGGCCATCACATCGTGGGCTGTGGGCATGTGCTGGGGGCGTGACAAACGCTGGGGGCGTGTGTCCGCCCTTCATGCCATGTGAGTCGTACATACAAGCGCCAATTACGTTGCTGCGCAGCATCAAGGGGCACGCTGGGGGCGTGAGAAACGCTGGGTGCGTGTGTCCGGCCTTCATGCCATGTATTTTATTTTTTATTTATTATTTATAAAACTCATAAAGTGCACTGTCGCCATTGCAGGCATCCTGGCGCTGGTGAACATGTGAACGCAATTGCGCCGCATTAAGGGGCACGCTGGGGCGTGAGAAACACTGGGGGTGTGTGTCCGGCCTTCATGCCATGTGAACGCAATTGTGCCGCATCAAGGGGCACGCTGGGGGCGTGAGGAACAATCTGGGCGTGTGCTACGTTCCGCCCTTCATGCCATGTGGGTCGTACATTAATCAGAAGATCGTCTGCTGTGGCCGTGTGCTGGGGGCGTGACAAACGCGTTTACCTGGAGGCCTGGTAAGTAACGTTACTGCAGCCTCTCCTGAGCGCTGTTACTGAACTCTCTAATTCAACGAAATGACACGCGCCTGCTACCATCAACCAGGGCTCTAGCCGGGCTCAGGCGGAGGATCAGTACACTAATTACACGCGCCTGATAACATCAACCAGGGCTGCAGCTGGGCCTCAAGCGGTGGAACACGCGCCTGCTAACATCAAACAGGCCTGCATCTGGGCCTCAAGGGGGGGAACACGCAAATGAGCGTGTCTGCGGGGACAATTACTGCAGCCTCTTCTACTCGCTGTCACTCAACTCTCTCATTAAACGGATTTACACGCGGCTGATAACTCTCTCATTCAACGACATTACACTTGCCTGCTAACATCAACCACGGCTGTAGCCGGGCTCAGCCGGCGGATCACTACACCAATTACACGCGCCTGCTAACATCAACCAGGGCTGCAGCTGGGCCTTCTCCGTCCCTATTCTAATGAAACAAAAAATGTTGTCTACTGCGAGATTTTAAAATAAATTGCCCTTGCCAAATACACACATTACACACATTCTATTTCATACCCGGACAACGTCGGGACGGGCTGCTAGTATCTTATATAATCCTCAGTTTGCTCTCAAATAAGAACCAAACCTCCATCTCACATACTGAGTTAAGCTAGTTTCAATTTATCTGTTTATTAGCAGCAACGAAATAAGGAAGATGGCATTCAGTGACTATATGCATTTTTTAAGGATTCTAGAGTTTTGGTTGTTGTTCTAATTTTATGTTCTCAATGCTTCTGTGTATGAGGCAATAAAAGAGATGATGCATAATATTATCTTCTAGACCTTGCCATAAAATCTGGTGTGTTTCATTCTTCCTGTTCTTGTAGGTATTGATCTATTTCTGTCAACACTAGAATATATTTTTGGCAATTTATTGCCATTCTATTGTTTTGCAAGTTTCATTTCCTTCTCTTTTGTTATCACTTTTATAATATGTTCTTGAACATTTTCTTGCTCAGCCTCTCCAGGTGCAGTGCCTAATTCACTTTCCAGAAGCCATATCATGAGCATGTTCTGAGCCTGTGCATAGGTAAATATTTTGCAGTGCATGCAGTAATTCATATTACTACCACATTAGCACAAGCATGGTAGACAGCTCAATTTCTTCAGAAATGGGCATGCAGCTTAATTATGCATTTGTCTGCAATTGCAGAACAAGTTCCTAATTCGGGCTCAGAGAATTAATACTCTTATGATTATGTAGTAATGTATTCAGATTTGCTGTCCTATTCGAAACATATCTAACATGGCTGTGCTTTCAAAGGATTAGACATAATCAAATTATCTTCAGAGGATGTATTACTTTCCTTATAATTGTGAATGTGTATGCTAACTTTAATCTTGACAAATGATAGCAGCACAATCTCCCTATCTTGGGTCCATCGTTAATGTTCATAAGTGAAGAGTACCTCGGATCACAAACCTTCACTTGTGTGGGTAGATAAATGGAGATCACGGTTAATCCATTATCTACTCAAAATCACCAGTTCTCCATAACTCAGAAAGTAAGCATGACTGGAGAATTTGGTTTGTTGATTTGGAATTAAAGTAAGTACATTCGGTTGAAAGTTTGATGAACCCTCCAGATATCTTTTGATTAAAAATCTGTAATACACACTCCAATACTGTCCTGCATTTATTTATTTTAGTTATTTTTACAGTTTTCTATAGTGCAAACCAGACCCAAGATAGGGTATCAGAGCGCTTTACATTAGGAGCAGGGTGTACACATTTAATGGAGAACATTGCATACAAAAAAACATAATATAAAACTAACAGAGAATAGCAGCATTGAGAATTGTTCTGAACAAGAAAGTAAGTTCAAGTTCGTGCAGGTCTTAATTTCGCGGGCTTAGTGACCCGAGAGTAGAGGTAGGTAGGAGGTTTTAGAGCTCTTGGATGATGGATTGAATTGCTCCTTTTTGAATTTATATCTAGTTCAGACTCTGGGTTAAGCCAAAATCTATGCCTTTAAAATTGCGGTGTGGAATGTTGGTAAGGTTCTCCATGAAGAACCGGTTAAACCCACTTACTGGGTCTCGGCGGCGGGGGAACCGCCCTAGTCTTCCATACCTTCCATACTTAGTAAAAGGAGACATAGGAGCCTTCGTCTGCAGGAGGAACCCATATTTATTTCAATAGCCCGGGCTATGGAACAGAGTCCCAAGCTAGTCAGAGACAAGACAGAGGAGGCTGCTACTTCACTCTGTAGCTTACAAGCCTTTTATACATTTTTCATCCCAGTCTTTTGGTTGTTAGTCCATTGTTCAATCAGGGCAGTGTTTGCAGTTGATAACCAGATCCAGACGATGTTTGTAGTTGGTGACCTGGTCAAGGCTTGGTACACAGATCATTGTTCACTCGGCTTGATCAAAGCCGTTCTTTCAAGTCATTGTTTAATCAGCCTGACCAGGGCCCAACAGTCAGACCATTGTCCAGATAACCTGATCACGGTGTCAAGGATGTTTACCAGGCTGGGAGCAGGAGATGGAAAACAAGCTTGTTTACACAGGGCGTGGGTGTCTCATGGCTTTCTGTTGAACTACAAAGAACAGGGGTTGGGTGTGCGACAGTTCCTGGGCAGAAATGCAGGCTGCAAGATGGTCTCTGTCGTGTCAGTTCAGATTTTCCTCAGGCATCAGCAGAAACGACCAGGTGGGTCGTGTGGAAGTGTTTGACACGAGATGGCAATGAAAAAAACAATGGCGTCCCGGTACAAATGATGCAGATCAGAAAAACACTTTTCCTCAGACCCTCCTTTTGCTATTGAGTGACAAATACTTTAAGAAAAGTCAATGTTCATAAGACCATCTGTTTCTTGTTGGAGCATCATATTGGTGTTGTGAATGTTAGAGGGTGGAGGCTTGATGATCTGGACACACATTGTACAGAGCACTGGCAGGCTCTAAAAGCACAAACAGCAGGAGACCAGGACAGCTACTCCCGAGGCAAGGAAGATGAGGGTGACAAACAGCGTCACTACGGTGACCATGAAGCATCTACTATGTCGGAGGCTGACATCTTGTTTCTGAATTCGGGTGTTTTGGACGGCGGCCATCGTGCTAAGCCAGGGACCTTTAGTGGCTGTCTGTGATTGGTGGTTGCTTCACTGGGCGCAGGTGCCAAGGAGCCCTATGGCATACCTTAGTCTGACACACCAACACTACTCTCATCTGGGAAGATCACAGCCCTACAGCCTATCGGTACTTGACAAAGTCACGGGCAAGCCTTCCCTTGAGGGCGCAAGTTATATCGGTCGGAAGTAGGGACAATATGGTCGGGAAACAATTGTTCTTGGTGTTGAGCAGAGTTAAGGGAGGGTTCCACCCTTCCTTTCAGTATGCTGTCACTCTGCTTCCGTAGATGTAGAATGCAGTCTGACATCGCTGAATGGGACAAACGTTGGAACTGTTTCTGTTTCTGAGTCTCCTAGTCCTTCCCTCACCCACTGATCAAAGGGGAGGGGCAGAGGCACACGCCGGCAGTGAGACGAATTAACCCAATTCTTCCGACCTTCTACTTTCACAGCGGTGCGGGTGGACAGTAACACCTGACGGGGCTGTGTCCAGTCCAGTGGGGCTCGAGGCTCTTAGTCCATTGAAAGTTCCTCACTAGGACCCAATCGCCAGGTTGGATAATGTGTCCTGGGGCCTTGCTTTTGTCAGGTATGGCCTCGTGCACCTGGTGATAAAGAGTACGAAAGGTATTAGTTAGACTGTACAGATAATCAGTTATTACAGGGTATTCAACGTCAGACAGTTTCTTAGGTCGTGGGACACCCCATATATTGGCAGGCCTCCCGAACACGATCTCGTGGGGGGATAGCCCTATCCTGGTGTGAGCCGTTATTCATGTCGACAGTAGGGCTAAGGGCAGAGCATCAACCCAAGTGACACCTGTCTCAGCTACTATTTTGGCCATTTTCGTTTTTAGGATGCCTTTGTACACCTCTACTAGACCTGCTGACTGGGGGTGGTTAGCTGCATGAAATTTTTGTTTTATACCCAACTAGCAGCCTGTCCCGACGTTGTCCGGGTATGAAATAGAATGTGTGTAATGTGTGTATTTGGCAAGGGTAATTTATTTTAAAATCTCGCGGTAGACAACATTTTTTGTTTCATTAGAATAGGGATGGAGAAGGCCCAGCATCAGCCCTGGTTGATGTTAGCAGGCGCGTGTAATTGGTGTAGTGATCCGCCGACTGAGCCCGGCTACAGCCCTGGTTGATGTTAGCAGGCGCGTGTAATGTCGTTGAATGAGAGAGTTATCAGCCGCGGGTAAATCCGTTTAATGAGAGAGTTGAGTGACAGCGAGTAGGAGAGACTGCAGTAATTGTCCCCGCAGACACGCTCATTTGCGTGTTCCCCCGCTTGAGGCCCAGATGCAGCCCTGGTTGATGTTATCAGGCGCGTGTTCCCCCGCTTGAGGCCCATCTGCAGCCCTGGTTGATGTTATCAGGCGCGTGTAATTAGTGTACTGATCCGCCGCCTGAGCCCGGCTAGAGCCCTGGTTGATGGTAGCAGGCGCGTGTAATTTCGTTGAATGAGAAAGTTCAGTAACAGCGCTCAGGAGAGGCTGCAGTAACGTTACTTACCTGGCCTCCAGGTGAACGCGTTTGTCACACCCCCAGCACACGGCCACAGCAGACGATCTTCTGATTAATGTACGACCCACATGGCATGAAGGGCGGAACGTAGCACACGCCCCCAGCGTGCCCCTTGATGCGGCGCAATTGCGTTCACATGGCATAAAGGCTGGACACATGACCCCAGCGTTTCTCACGCCCCCAGCGTGCCCCTTGATGCTGCGCAGCAACGTAATTGGCGCTTGTATGTACGACTCACATGGCATGAAGGGCGGACACACGCCCCCAGCGTTTGTCACGTCCCCAGCGTTTGTCACGTCCCCAGCACACGCCCACAGCCCACGATGTGATGGCCGTACCACACGCCCCTGGCATTAGTCACGCCCCCAGCCCACGCCCACAGCACAACGCAGACACGCCCACAAGGGACTACTTTGCTGGCACGGTTCTTTTACCTTTTAAATGTATAGAGGAGTTAGCCTAACGGCTAAGGCGCTCTACCTCGGACCTGGGGATCTGGGTTTGAGTCTTGGTAAAGACGCCAAACATCCTGTGATTCTGGGCAAATCACTTAATCTCCCTGTGACAGACAAAAATGAATGTGTGTCCTCATGTAATGTAACTGGTGCTATGTAAAGCACTCTGATACCTGATTCAGTTCGGGTTAAGTTCACGCTATATAAAACTCTGCAAAAACAAAAATATATATGGTGGCCGTCTGCATAGCCTATGTCCTTCTGCTGCAACTGCCCTTTCCAACGCTGTATTGGGTGTTGTGATTGGTGCTGTGGTTACTGAGATTACCCGCCTCAAAGGTTTGGGCTCTCTCTTTATAATATTAGTATGGATGCTGTACAGACATATTCCATAATTTGGGCTGTAAAGTGCGTCCCGTTGTCACTCCAGACCAAGCGGGCAAACCGAATCTTGGGAAGTACTCTTTTAGTAACTCTTTGGCGGTAGTGATAGGGGTGCAGTCTTTGACGGGATAGGCTTCCACCCATCGGCTGAATGTACAGACCACCACTAGGACATATTTCAAATTGTTAAACCTGTCCATCTGGATGTAATCCATTTGGAGGACTTCAAAAGGGAAGGTAGGAGGAGAGAATCCTCCCTTAGGAGTAACGGTGCCTTTTCCTGGGTTATACATTAGGCAAATCATGCATGTTTTAACCAGCTTTTCAGCATATGCTAGTATCATAGAGTTGTACCATGTAGGTTCCAACAGTTTACAAATCCCTTTTGCACTAATGTGGGCAGGACCATGGGCCATCGTAACTACTGCTAGCACATGACTGTCAGGTAACATCCATTGTCTTTCCCTAGTCGTACGGACCCAGCAACCATCAATTCCCTCCTTTTCTAATAGATCCTTCCACACCCTTAGTTCCTCAGGAGTAGTATGGAACTGAAAATCAAGCACACTCTGTACTGTGTTTTCAACCATGCCCTCGTCTGCCACCCACCAAGCGGGACCTCCTCCATACATTCCTTCCCTTTTCCTAAGAGCTGTTTGTCTGGCCGTCTGGTCAGCCAGAGCATTGCCTTTCCCAACATCATCTGTCACTTTCTTATGGGCCTTACATTTTATAATGGCCACCTTTCTGGGGAGTGTCAGGGAGTGTAACAGTCGGTGAATTAGGGGGCCATGTTGAATCTTGGTCCCATGGGAAGTAAGGAAATTCCTTTCTTTCCACAACCTCCAGAAGTTGTGGGCCACCCCAAAGGCATACTTACTGTCAGTATAGATATCTACTGTTATTCCCTTGCTTAACTCACAGGCTCTAGTGAGGGCCACCAATTCTGCTGCCTGAGCAGAGCACTGTGGAATCTGAGCTGTTTCTACTACTTGCCCCAATGTCGTGAGGGCATAGGCGGCTGAGGTGTTACCATCTGAGACATGATCCGTCCACATACAGTGTACCTTCTGGTTCTGCTTTCGGGGTATCCTGTAAGTCAACCCGTCCCTTTGTCTCCTCCTCTGTCCTCAATATACAGTCATGTGGGTCTAAGCGGCATCCTGAGTATCCAGTGGGAGTAATGTGGCGGGGTTTAGTGCAGTGCATCTTTTGATGTTAATGTGGCTGGCAGAGAGTGTCAGTTCATATCCTGTAAGTCGTGCGCTAGTGAGGTACTGTGTCTTGGTGTTATTAATGAGGGTATCTACAGAATGGGGGACCATCAGAGTCAGCGGGGAGTTCATTAATTCCCGCACTCTGACGGACCATGAGGGCGGACGCAGCTGTCGCCCGTAGGCATCCTGGGAGAGCCCTTGCAACAGGATCTAAGGTGGCGGAAAAATAGGCACATGGCCGTTGGTGACTTCCCAAAAAATTGTTTGCTATAGTCAGGAGTACTGAGGACTGGAGCAGTACACAGGGCCCTCTTCAAATCTTGGGAGGCCTGCGCATGCTCTGTAGCCCATGGAAAGGAAATGTCTGATATGTCTTTAGTGGTGAGGGCAAGAAGAGGTTTGACCATGGCCGAAAATTTGGAAATCCACTATCTACAGTATGAGGTTAGGCCTATGAAGGCTCGCACCTGCTTTTGTGTTCGTGGGGCCGTCATAGCATTGATAATGGCTACACGATCAGCGGTGAGCTGCCTTCCCTCCTTCGAGAGGAGATGACCTAAGTAGGTCACCTTCTCTTGATAAAACTGAAGCTTTTTCAAAGAGACTTTGAGGTGGCGTAACAGACAGAGAGTAGCTTCTTTACATGTTGGGGCAGAATTTGCAGCAATGAGGAGGTCATCTACATGTTGTAATAGTGTGGAATTATCAGGGAGTTCCAAGGAATCTAGTTGACTTTTTAGGGCTTGACTATAGATACTGGGGCTCTCAGTGAAACCTTGAGGGGCGCGGCCACCAAGGGAGAAACCAAAAAAATGTCTGCTGTCAGGATGTATAGGAATGCTGAAAAAAGCATTCTTCAGGTCTGTGACAGAGAAGTGCGTGGCGTCAGAAGGGACCATCGTTAAGAGGGTTGTAATGTCGGGGACAACAGGATATTGGGAGATTGTTATTTTGTTAAGGGCTCTAAGGTCGATCACAAATCGGTATATTTTAGGGGAGAGAGCATTTTTATTGGTCTTTTTAAGAACAGGAATAATGGGACTGTTACAGATATTGCCACGTGTTTCCTCCACTACGCCCTTGTCCATCAATTCAGATATTATTGTCAACAGGGCCATTTCTCCTTCCGCGGGTAGTCGATACTGCGGGAGGCGGGGGAGAAGTGCACCTGGCTGGATGCGTACCACATGAGGGGGTATGTTGAGACACCGTACATCAGTGTCTAATGATGCCCAGAGGGAGGAAGGTAAAGACTGCAACTCTGGTGGGAGGGGACCGGACATATACATGTAGGAAGCTGTGGTGGGAGCAATGGTTAGGGATACACCTTGGGGACTACATGATATGGTCACATACAGAGGTTTCAGTAAATCCATGCCTAACAAGGTTTCACTGCAACCTGAGGGGTTCAGAGACAGGACTGATCACGGGTGTCCCTGCAAAACCCACGGAGACATTCATATTGCCAGAAAGGAGTGCCTCCGGGACTGACAGACGTGCAATAGAAGACCTGGTGGCCCTAGTATCCAAAAGAAAATTCTTATCGTTCCCCACAACTGACATTTGAACATATGGGCCCCTTTGATCCACTGGAATTTGCACTCTGGTAATTCCCCTTTCCTGGCTGTCCTATGCTTGGTAGGATCCTGTCTCATCAACTTCGTCATAATCATCATTGTAATAAGTGCGTGTTGCTTCGTACCCATCAAACCTTTTGGCCCAGGCATGGCCAGACGGGAGCGTCATCCCTGGGCCTACGGTCTTTATCCTGTGGATGGGGCGGGCCATGGTCCCTACTTGGCGTCGCTTCCCTGGGGCGCAAGGCCGAGTCTTCCCTGTTCTTATGTTTTCAGCTAACACGGGACACTCATCTATCCAATGGCCGTACCCCTTACAATAAGCACACTGATCTGTTTGGAGGGCTCCCGTATATTGAGGGCTGGAGGGGGAAGACTGGCGAGCCCTCGGCGGGGGTTGGGGTTGGGGTCTAAAATGTCCGCGGGCATCGGGGCCTTGGGGAGGGTAAGCCTGCTGCAGAAGTGCCTTAGTCTTAAGATCCCTAACCTACTTACTTTCCCTGTCTCTATCTTCATTCTCCCTATTCTCGTGATATTGTGCCATAGCCAAGATACCAGTCATAGTTTGGGCAGACCACGTACTTTCAACTTTCTTAAGCCTGGCGGAGATCTCAGGAAGCAAGTTGCTGACAAACTTATCGACAAATACTGGGCCAGAATCTGGGGTCCAGGGATCCAAACCACTGTGTCCCTTGTATTCTGTCTCAAAACGGGCAAAGAAGTCAGCCACATTCTCATCTTTTCGCTGCCTACAGGCATTTATTTTATTCCAGTTAATGACAGTTTCAGGCAAAAGTGTTTTCATAAACATCATTATTTTACCGGGCAAAGTCAGGATGGCTGCTTCTGGTTTAGTCCCTCCTACCCTTGCTTCTTCCATAGCCTCTAGGTCAGCCCATTTACCTCCCAACGCTACTTCATGGTCAGTATGTCGAATTTTTTCCCAAATTTCAGTGGGGACAACGGTACCAAAAAGTAAATCTATATCCTCAAGAACAAGAGTACCTGCAGATATAATCTGACCTAATTCCCTGTAAAAGTGTTGGATCGTATCCTTGGTATGTACAGCGGTGTCTTAGTAGCCGCTCATGCGATAGAAAGTTAATCCGGGTCAATCATTTCGATTAGGCATTTAATGCCGCTTGAATTATAAGCGTCCGCTGCTCAATAGAAACGCTGTGCTGGATTTATCTACTAAGATACCAAGGATACGATCCAACACGATCTAACACGCCTATTACCCTCTACTCGGATAGTGGGTAACTTTCCATCGTTAAAAATCTCCGTTGTCCATTTTACAACTCAGAGGACCAGGCCACCCACGAAAGTCTCATGGGTATATGACTCTGACATATCCACGGTATCAAGGTTGTGCTTCTTAAGTCCTGAAGAAGACCCGCAGGCTGAGGCCCCAAGTCACCCCCGAGCCAATAGTCGGGTCGAAACGTTGACGCTTTTTATATTGCAAACCGAACCACCAATCATCTAAACTGCATTATACATGCTATTAAAGACTGTATAAATGAAAATATAGTGAATCAATAAGCAGTGGCCGTTTGCCCACAGGGCTGGAATTTTGATACCAGCCTCCATTGAATCAATTCAAATTGTCTATATAACACTTCTGTGTCACTGGTTTTTACTAGTTTTTCACCCTTTCTCAAATCACCACACTTTCTTCCTTTTCTTGCACGTTTTTAGTAGCATTGTGCTCCTTTATACCGTCAATATATAAATGTATAAATGCATATAAATAACTTTTGCGATGGAGTGATTCATTAAACTCCTTCTGACTAATTATGGTTTTTTGTCAGGTTGTTCCATCTCTCTCATTGGCATAGCTGTTTCGAGAGGGGTGTTGAGGAAGGCTGTCATATCACGGTAAGCCATTAAAGCAGATATAGCGCCAAACATCCCCTCTCCCTGAACATCGCCTCTTTTTATTTGTGACCTAAGGTCCATTAATCTGGTGGGTATCTGCATAAGCGCATTCTCAAATTATTGCATGACCAAAGTACACATATATTCAGCCCAGGTGGTCCTTTCCATAATCGTCCACTGAGAAAAGGTGGACCATATTTCTTTAAAGGTATAAATATTCCCGTTATTTATCCAACATTCACACTGTTGCTTCTGTAGGTCATTTTCTCGAAGGGACGAAAAGCTGACTGCAGAGCGCAGGGAGGCCAGTCGGGGGGAATTCAACAATTTATGTAAATCCTGCTTAACTCTAGACCACGGGGAAGTAGGAAAAGGGCGGGTAGGGGTAAGGCCGCAGGGGTTGGGCGGATGGAGGCTTGTTGTTATTCCCGCAGCGAGGACAGGGTTAATGGGCGTGGTTGGTGTCATAGGAAAAGTCGGGAGGGTCGGTGTGACAGGGAGAATAGTAGGAGGGGCAGTGGGGGCAGGAGTGGGCGGTGGCGGGGGGACATGCGGGGTGTGAGGCGACAGGGCAGGGTACATTGGGGCATATGCACGAGGGCTTTCTAGCATGGTATCAAGCAAGGAATCACTTTCTTCTCCCCCTTCCATATGGCCCTTTCCTTTCTCCTCACGGGCTGGATAACATTTTTGTACCCGGGCCCCATGCTCCCTATCGGCTATTTCTACTGATTTTGTCA
Organism: Lissotriton helveticus; assembly: GCF_964261635.1. Taxonomy (NCBI): domain Eukaryota; kingdom Metazoa; phylum Chordata; class Amphibia; order Caudata; family Salamandridae; genus Lissotriton; species Lissotriton helveticus. The sequence continues at coordinate 1,774,978,755 of NC_136067.1, read as the reverse complement.
TTTGATTTTGTAAATTTTCTCTGGCGTGGTCGGCCATTGACATACGTTCCTGTTTTCTTTCTTGAGCCTTCTGTTTTCTAGCTCTCTGTTCTATCTCTTTCCTCTAAAATTGGACATATTCAAACATAGACGGGCGCGCTTTTCTTTTCATTAATTGTTCCTCTAAGTTGGCGAGAACTTGGGAATTAAAGGAGCCATAAAGTGGCCACTGTAATTCCGCGTTACTTTTTTTTGATATTTTACCCAGAATGAGGAAAACATTATGGCAGAAGGGCCATGTTTAACATACATCGTAAGGCCAGGGGTCCCTTCTGGAGGAAGTGGACAGGCCGCCTCCGGCTGGGAGTCCTGCGTACACATACAACAACATAATCTCTTGAACTTACTACTGACTGGCATGCTTAAAAACAGATAACAGACTACAGCGGGTTTCTAAAACTCACCTCGCTTGCTTGGCTTTTGCAAAAGTCAAAAACAGCAGAATCATACAGAACAGACACCAGTGGGTTTTTAAAACTTCACCTCGCTTGCTTGGCTTTGGCAAAAGTCAATAACAACTTGGCTTTTGCGAAAGTCAATACAGAATCATACAGACTTGGTGGATGATCAGTACACCCTTACCTTACAGGAGTAGTTCTCTTCTGCAGACGTAGGGCTGTGTCCTGTTCCAGAAATTATTTGCTAGGGGACTCCAGCGAGGATGCGGTCATGTGGCCCAGACTGGGTGCGAGTCATTCGGTCTACCGGAATACAAGAATCCCTCGGGTAGGGCGCCTCTGTTGGAGTCTCTTCGTGCACCTCCTCACATCCACCGGGCCTGACCTTCGTGCTCGTGGAGTCCCTGTTCACGCGCCATTTGAAGAACCGGTTAAACCCACTTACTGGGTCTCGGCGGCGGGGGAACGGCTCTAGTCTTCCATACCTTCCATACTTAGTAAAAGGAGACACAGGAGCCTTCGTCTGCAGGAGGAACACAGATTTATTTCAAAAGCCCGGGCTATGGAACAGAGTCCCAAGCTAGTCAGAGACAAGACAGAGGAGGCTGCTACTTCACTCTGTAGCTTACAAGCCTTTTATACATTTTTCATCCCAGTCTTTTGGTTGTTAGTCCATTGTTCAATCAGGGCAGTGTTTGCAGTTGATAACCAGATCCAGACGATGTTTGTAGTTGGTGACCTGGTCAAGGCTTGGTACACAGATCATTGTTCACTCGGCTTGATCAAAGCTGTTCTTTCAAGTCATTGTTTAATCAGCCTGATCAGGGCCCAACAGTCAGACCATTGTCCAGATAACCTGATCACGGTGTCAAGGATGTTTACCAGGCTGGGAGCAGGAGATGGAAAACAAGCTTGTTTACACAGGGCGTGTGTGTCTCAGGGCTTTCTGTTGAACTGCAAAGAACAGGGGATTGGGTGTGCGACAGTTCCTGGGCAGAAATGTAGGCTGCAAGATGGTCTCTGTCGGGCCAGTTCAGATTTTCCTCAGGCATCAGCAGAAGCGACCAGGTTGGTTGTGTGGAAGTGTTTGACACGAGATGGCAATAAAAAAAAACAATGGCGTCCCGGTACAAATGATGCAGATCAGAAAAACACTTTTCCTCATCCATAATATTTTTACAGTCGTAAGACGAAGCTCCTTCCAGCAATTAGGTCACCTTGCCTTCCCCGGGAAATTGGACGTTCTCCTTAACACAGCCCAAGCCAAGGCACACAAGGCAGTGCTCTTGATACTGAGGACAGCCAGAAAAACAAGGCTAAGACGGGAGTTAGGTCTGGCAAGGCCAGACTTGATGTGCCAGGGGGAGATCATGAAGCTATATCTAAGCATATTAAGGGCACCGGCCAACTCCCTAAAAAATCATCTAAGACCAATCTTCGAGGGGCCAGGCTCGGCCTGGCACTCTAGCCTAGGAAATGCAATTAAAGCATTGAAGATCGAGGAAGAAAGCATCTCGCTGCTGGACATCCCCCTGAATGCCTGGAAGAGAGCAGTTAACAAACAAGTGCGCAAAAATCTCCTTCAAACTAGACCTTAAATCGCTCCGCCGAAGCTCTCATTTAGATCCGTTGAACAATTCCTACACAGCAGGTAAAGCACAATCCTATCTAAGAGAGGCCTTCACTACACAGGCCCGAAGTAAAATCTTATTCATGAGGCTGACCATGCTAGGGATTGCGGAATTCAACCCTGCATAGGCCCGAAGAATCCACTACCTGTAGACTGTGCCCCTACAAGAGGGAATCCTGGCTGCATCTCTTATGCTGCTGCCCCAACTTTAACAATGAACGTCGGCGACTCCTGTGCCCCATCTGTAACAAAAAAGGAATAAAATCGTGCAGCAAATCATTAGCCTTGTATTTTTTAACCACCAACACCACGCCACTAGCGAGACTGGTGAAATGTATCCACCAAATCAGGATAGCTTTAAAAGTCGCTAATGAAAGCAGTGAAACCCCAGGGAAGAGCATGGTAATCTCTGCGTAGGAAAGCTGATGGGTTTTCTTAACAATGCACCAACGACAGTGCCCCTCTCGCATGCACTCCAAGAGGTCATCACCCCTTGAGAGACACCTAGTGCGCCACAGTGGGCAGTACAAGAGCTCTGAATGAATGATTGAATGAATGAAGAAGGTTCTTAATAGAGCGCACTGAGACCAAGCGGCTTCCTGGCGCTGAAGTAGAAGGCTAAGGCAGAGATGTGATTCAGCCGGAGTACGCTATGGAGAACAGATGTGTCTTGAGGGCTTTACGGAATTGGGGGTAGGTTGGAATAGACCTAATTGACAAAGGGAGGCTATTCCAGAAACGGGGAGCCAGTACCGAGAATCTGGTGCCTCCTGTTTTAGATTTGCGAAACCGCGGGACATTGAGGAGGAATTGGTTGGAAGAACGGAGGGCACGGGTGGGAGTATAAGGGATGATGAGTGAATTGATGAAGGCTGGGGCCATACGAGAGTGGGCCATGAAAGCCAGGCAGCCCATTTTAAAAAGGGATCTTTGGCAGATGGGAAGCCAGTGAAGGGATTTCAGAACAGGCGTGATGTGGGAAGATTTAGGCAGGCGATGAATGATTCGAGCAGCTTGGTTCTGGATGGCCTGCAATCGGCGCAGTTCGTGAGCCGGGATGCCCGCGTAGAGACTATTCCCGTAATCAAGACGGGAAAGAATCATTGCTAGCATGATAAGTTTGAGGGCATCGGAGGAGAAAAAGCGGGACACTTTCCGAATGATACGGAGGGAGAGAAAACAAGATGAAATATCGGAGCTAATCTGGGCATGCGTGGAGAGGTCCCCACTGACTTTAATGCCCAGGATCTTTGCAGAGGCCGATGGTATGGGCGGAGGGCCAAAGATAGGGGGCCAAAAAGCAGACGACCAAGGGGAGATGGAATGGCCAGTCAGGACTAACTCCGTCTTGTCCAGATTGAGCTTAAGCTGGTTACAATTCATCCACTCCGAGATGAAGACAAGAGTGGAGTGAAATTTAGGTAGGGAATGCAAAGGAGAGGAAAGGTCAAAAACAAGCTGGAGGTCATCCGCATAGTTATATACGGAGACCCCCATGTCAAGGAGAGAAAGAATAAGGGGACGAATGTAAAGATTAAAAAGAAGGGGGGACAGGGAGGAACCTTGGGGGACCCCGCAGGGGACCAAGCGGGTAGGGGCAATGTGTCCAGATAGATGGACTGCCTGAGTCTGTCCATTAAGAAAGGAGGCGAGCCAAGAGAGCGCGGTACCCTGAACGCCCGCTGCGCTGACGCGGTCGAGAAGGATGGAATGGTCGACCGTGTCAAACGCAGCAGACAGATCAAGCAGCACCAAAGCTTGTGGCAAGTTGGAATCCGCCTTGCTCCTGAGCTCGTCTAGGACGGACAGGACCACTGACTCAGTAGAGTGAGCTGGGCGAAAACCCGCTTGGTGGGAGGCCAAGAGATGGTTATCCTCAATGTAGGAGGAGAGACACGAGGTAATATGGCTCTCCAATATCTTCCCAAGGTAGGGAAGAAGGGAAATAGGTCTAAAATTGGAAGGAAGGGAGGGGTCTGCACCAGGCTTTTTTAGGATGGGGCGAACTATAGCAGATTTGAAAAATTTGGGAACTAGGCCTGAGGAAATAGAAGAGTTAAGAAGCGAAAGAGGGGGATCAGGACAGTGAGTGAAGAGTTCTCTCAGAATGTGTGCAGGAGCACAGTCAGCTGGGGAACCTGACTTCACTTTCTGAAGAAGTGCTAAAAAGGGGTTTAGAGTGATGAGTGGAAACTGGTCAAGGAGCAAAGAGGGCGGGGGAAGTGATAGGGAGGGAGAGGAGACAAGGGGTGAGTTAGTTGAAGGAATGTTGGATTTAATCTTCGCAATTTTGTCTAAAAAGAAGTCATCGAGGGACGAGCAAAGCTCTTGGGAGGGGACAGGATTGGAGTTAGCTCTGTCCGAGGCGACTAAGTTGCGAACTATGGAAAAGATTTCCTTCGGTTTGTTAGCTGATTGAGATATCTTTTCCGAAAAATACCGAGTTTTGGCTAAAAGAATAGCCTTCTTGTAATTATTCAAAAGAAGTTTATATTTGGATCACAGAAGAGGACAGTAATTGCGTCTCCAATGGTGTTCAGAACGAACTGAGGTCCAATTTGAGAGCTTTCAATTCGTCTGTGTACCATTTTTGGGCATCATGGGGGCGACAGATCTTGTCTTTTCTAAGAGGGGCAACGCGATCACAAGTGGAAGACAGCCACTGATTCACAGCGTCTGCTTGAAGATCAATGGAGAGGGCACCTGGGTCAGGAGAGGAAGCAGCAAGAGAGGAGCAAAGGAGATGAAGATCAACCCGATTCCAATTGCGAGCTGTGATATTCTTAGTCAAAGTTTTTTTTTTTTTGGCTCCAAGCTCAATAAGAAATTAGATAAAAAAATGGTCAGACCAGGTACAAGGGATGAATGTGGGGGAAGTAATAGTACAACTGGCTGACCATATCTGATCTAAGGTGTGGCCGTGAATATGAGTCGGGGAATGGAGATGGGGGAGAAAATTAAGACACTGGAGAGTAGCTGAAAAATCTTTGGAGGACAAGTCCTCCCTAGGATCACCTGGCCAGTAATTAAAATCTCCGAGAAGGAGTAGTGAAGAGTTGTTGACCACAAGAGTGGCCAATAATTCTTGTAAGACAGATACAAAAGTAGGCATATTCTGAGGGGGACGATACATTAAAATTATTGTGATGGGGGCTAAGAGGTTAAGTGGGCGAGCAACCAAGAAATCAATATCAGGTATAGGAAGTTGGGGAAGAATCTGAAACTGGAGATGGGAACGAATGATCATCGCCACACCCCCGCCGACCTTACCGGCTGGACGATCCGCCCTAAGAGCGTAGTATGAGTCGGGGAGGGCGGACAACAGATCAGGAAGGGAATCAGCAGAAAACCACGTCTCAGTAAGAAACAAAAGGTACGGAGCGTCAGTATCCAGTAAGTTAAAGAGCTCATACTGGTGCTTGCCTGCTGATCTGGTGTTTAACAGGCAGGCGGTGGCCATGGTGGGTGTGGAGAAAGAGAGGGGAGTGAGGGGAGGGGAAGTCTGTAATCGGGGAGAGAACAGTGCGGATTCAGGCGAGGGAGTAGAGGGAACAGAGATGCCCAGGGCAGTAACGTGCATAGACAAGGACGGGGTGATGGGCTGTGCTGTATTTAAGGGAAGAAGTTGAGCTGGGGTGTAAGTGAGGACAGGGTCAGAGTCCGAGGCCCCTGGTCCCTGTCGGTCGCGGACGGGCAAAGACGGGCTTGCCTTTGGCGCGCTGACGGCGCGCCCGCTGCGCCCGTCCGCTGCGCGTATGGGGAAAGCACATTATTTATGGGGAAATGAGGCTGTAGGGGGCGTGGCCTAATGAAGGTGGGCGTGGCCTCAGGAGGATGGCGGCGATCAAGTTGGAGCCCGCTGCAGCTAAGTAGTCTGCTGCGCGGGAAAGCCCAGAGCGGAAATACAAATCCTCAGGAGAGGGAGGTATGTGATTAAGAACACAATCAAATTACACAGTGTTAAAAATAAAGTTAAAATCCTAGCGTCTCCCGGCTTCCGCCTCAGGAGTAGGGTATGCAGATCATCTTCAAGGCACAAACAGGGGCTCCGAGAACATGTCATTACATGCTGGGGAAAGACCATGTGGGACTTGGGGAGGGGTGTTAAATTTTACTTAGCACTGAGGTTTGAAATTACTGTTTTTATACTGATTGTTTCTACTCTAATGATTTTAATTAATTATACAATTAATAAAAACGAAACCATAATATTTTTAGAGATTTGTTTGAACTTTCTGTGAGACCTAAGAATACCGATTAGCCATCATGATTTGAATGATGATTTGACATCAATTGTCATTCATTACTGGAACTGAACAGAGAAAGAAGTGACTGGACAGCGAATATGTGTCATATATTGTTTAAAAATGTTATCATTAAACACCTTTTGAGGTTTAAATGCTAATAAATAATTAGAGATAATGCAAAACAAGAGTAAATGTCATAAGGCTTTTGTTGTGTGACTCAATAAGAATGCCTTCTTTTATGTTTTCATGAGGGACAGATACAGCATCTTACCCTCTTTTCCTCAATGTGTTTTCTCTCTTTATTTTGTTTCTCATTTTCCAGGTCTGGCAAAAACATAGTGAATTGTTGGCTCTTTCATCCATAACTATAGTAGGTAATTACCTGTATTTCTTGAAGCCTTTCCTGCAATATAACAAATGCTGAGTTTATACAAATTTGTTCAAGAAGAGAACAATAGAGGGGTTGAGAATACTTATCATAGGGAATTCAAACAGATACAATAAAGATGGAAAGACTGGAGAATTCATTAGACACATTTGCCCCTATGCTTCAATCGGTCCAACCATTTCTATCCAGCCACAGCCATAAAGTAAGGATTGGACTAGTGGCATCGTCCACACACTATGTGGGAAGTTTGCATACTTTTCATGTAGCGCACTGCAGCAGCCGCAAATGCTGCGCTGGGCTACGCGAACAGGAGAGAGGAGGAGAGCACCCTATTTAATAAAATAAGACACTCTCCTCCCCTTTCACCAGCACCGGCACTGAAATCAGCTGCTGTGTGCCATAGACACATCTTTGCGCCATGGTGTAGGGCATCTCAGTGAGTCTAGCATAGGTTTTGCACTGGAAGTGTACCCTTCCATTACAAAATACTATGCTGAGACTAACTTCAAACCTTTTCCCTCTTTGTATGCTAGCTGTACAGTGCAGCACACATTCACAGTCAGAAAAGGAAGGAGAAAGGAAAGCATTTCTCCTTCCTTGCACCTTCTTGAAAAGGGCGCAGTTTTCTCACGCTCAACTCAATCTACTTTACTTAGTATATTGGGTTTAGTGTGAGAAACCTTGGATGATTACATGCTCTACCCTTGATATGCCCCCATGGCGCAAAGTAATGTGTTACTTTTCCGTTATTTCCAGTGCTAAACAAGTTTATTTTATAAATGGGGGTGGGGTCGCACACTACTCGCACACCGGCGGTGTCGCCCCTAAGGACTCTGGTCAATGTAGTAAAGTGTTCGCGATGCATCATCTTTCGATCTTCTGCTATCTTCGCTGTCTTCGCCATCCCTGGACACGTGTTTCGGGGTATTACCCCTCATCAGCAGGGATAGGCCGTGTACTGGGGTTGCCGATGGCTGCCAATATCTGCCAGGTATAGTACCACTCAGGCGCGTAGGTGCGGGATCCCAGGCTCGTCAGCCCGCTGCTCAAGGGAGCTTTAAAGTTACAAATGGGGGTGGGGTCGCACACTACTCGCACACCGGCGGTGTCGCCCCTAAGGACTCTGGTCAATGTAGTAAAGTGTTCGCGATGCATCATCTTTTGATCTTCTGCTATCTTCGCTGTCTTCGCCATCCCTGGACACGTGTTTCGGGGTATTACCCCTCATCAGCAGGGATAGGCCGTGTACTGGGGTTGCCGATGGCTGCCAATATCTGCCAGGTATAGTACCACTCAGGGGCGTAGGTGCGGGATCCCAGGCTCGTCAGCCCGCTGTTCAAGGGAGCTTTAAAGTTACAAATGGGGGTGGGGTCGCACACTTCTCGCACACCGGCGGTGTCGCCCCTAAGGACTCTGGTCAATGTAGTAAAGTGTTCGCGATGCATCATCTTTCGATCTTCTGCTATCTTCGCTGTCTTCGCCATCCCTGGACACGTGTTTCGGGGTATTACCCCTCATCAGCAGGGATAGGCCGTGTACTGGGGTTGCCGATGGCTGCCAATATCTGCCAGGTATAGTACCACTCAGGCGCGTAGGTGCGGGATCCCAGGCTCGTCAGCCCGCTGCTCAAGGGAGCTTTAAAGTTACAAATGGGGGTGGGGTCGCACACTACTCGCACACCGGCGGTGTCGCCCCTAAGGACTCTGGTCAATGTAGTAAAGTGTTCACGATGCATCATCTTTCGATCTTCTGCTATCTTCGCTGTCTTCGCCATCCCTGGACACGTGTTTCGGGGTATTACCCCTCATCAGCAGGGATAGGCCGTGTACTGGGGTTGCCGATGGCTGCCAATATCTGCCAGGTATAGTACCACTCAGGCGCGTAGGTGCGGGATCCCAGACTCGTCAGCCCGCTGCTCAAGGGAGCTTTAAAGTTACAAATGGGGGTGGGGTCGCACACTACTCGCACACCGGCGGTGTCGCCCCTAAGGACTCTGGTCAATGTAGTAAAGTGTTTGCGATGCATCATCTTTCGATCTTCTGCTATCGTCGCTGTCTTCGCCATCCCTGGACACGTGTTTCGGGGTATTACCCCTCATCAGCAGGGATAGGCTGTGTACTGGGGTTGCCGATGGCTGCCAATATCTGCCAGGTATAGTACCACTCAGGCGCGTAGGTGCGGGATCCCAGGCTTGTCAACCCGCTGCTCAAGGGAGCTTTAAAGTTACAAATGGGGGTGGGGTCGCACACTACTCGCACACCGGCGGTGTCGCCCCTAAGGACTCTGGTCAATGTAGTAAAGTGTTCGCGATGCATCATCTTTCGATCTTCTGCTATCTTCGCTGTCTTCGCCATCCCTGGACACGTGTTTCGGGGTATTACCCCTCATCAGCAGGGATAGGCCGTGTACTGGGGCTGCCGATGGCTGCCAATATCTGCCAGGTATAGTACCACTCAGGCGCGTAGGTGCGGGATCCCATGCTCGTCAGGCCGCTGCTCAAGGGAGCTTTAAAGTTACACCTACGCGCCTGAGTGGTACTATACCAATATACAACCAATATCCCATATTAGCCTGTCCTAACACCAATCATTTCAAGTTTCTTTCCAGTATTTCTCTTGTTAGCAATTTTTAGTCAAGAATACAGATACAAATATACCTCACCAGTGGTAGCATCCTTAAGCAATATCATATAAGGAGGTGTGCATTCCCATGTCGGTTTTGGCTAGGTGGAGCCTCAGCGGTGAAAGAGAAGCCGAGGACCCTACTCCACCCATTCAATAATCCCTTGGCAAAGGCCGCTCCTTGGTTAATATTTTCCACTAACTGTTGTTGGTGTCCTTTTGAACTTTCACCATCTCTACCTCTTAAAACCAATATTATCCTTGCCTCGACTTTTGATGTTGTGATGCTATTTTTGCAAAATCCTTGCAATTATGCGAATCATTTGTCTTCTAAAGTCTTTCAAAACAACCAAGTAGGACGATAAAATGCCAGTGTTTTTGTTTAAACATGAATATCCGATGTTTTTTCTCAGCTGCATTAATTGCAGACAAATGATTTGCTTACCAAGAAAACATCCGACAATGTGAATGTTCACTTCGGCACATAACTCCAATTAGAGGCGGTTTTCCCATTCTTCGTGAAGGTAAGCGCTGTGCCTCAGCATGCCAACCACTAATTCATTGTGCTTGGCAGCAAATTTTCACATCAGACCCTAACTACAGCACTCATTGGCCAACAACAACAAGACAGCCTTCTCCTCCAGTTTCCCACTGACGAAATGATCTGTCTTTCAGCCATACTGCTTTCAGTTAAGCGTCGTCGCGCGTTGCCTTGGGACATTGTAGGGTGTGCACCTACTTCGAGTTATGACAGATCAGATTTAGCAATTTCATGCAACAGGTGAAACTGACAACAGCACATACCTCGGAAAAGAGAACAATATCCATGTTGTACACGAATTCAGAATTTTTAATAGTGGTTCAAGCTATTGTTGTATTTCCCAAGTTTTTCATTGGTTTCAGAAATTCGTGTAGTAATGAATTTTTTAATCATATGTTGTTTGACTAGAGCCATACATATATTTGCAATTAACAGTATTCATTCCACAGTTTATATTTCATAGATAGTGCATGTTTCTCCTGATTTGCCATGTCAACAATCTTTGACATTGTTTCTTTTTATACCTGGTAGTAAATGGGTAACATCGAAACATCTAGTTAGTATTTATAGTTATATGGTGAGCATAAGCTTTCTGCTGAAAATCTCTGACCTGATAAACAGAAATATCAGAACACTGCTAAAAATATGAAGTTTTCTACCTTACATTTGTATTAGGCAGTCAGCTATTGCCCTTAAAAGCAATCACATATTTCCAGATGGTCTGGGAAGGAGTGGTAAAACGTCACTCTACCTTGGGAGCTGGAAAGGTGAAATTTGACCCTGTATGATGTATAAAAAGACAAGTGCATGTATTTTCCTTCCAAAAGCTGATTTGTTATCAAGATCATGTGGATCACCTTGCTCGTGACCTTGCCCAGGGCCGTAATGCTAGTATTTACCTGGCACAGCCAATCTCTCAGAGACAAACCCAGGCACAGATTTGCAAGGTGTTGCGTGGGGCTTGAATTACTTTTTTGATTTAGACGCAACACAAAAATCAATTTTGTTATTTACAAAGCAACGCCGATGACGATTTGCAGTGGTTTTACAAAAAAGTAACCCAACGCACCACATTGCTGCTTTGAGTTTCGTGGGGTTAGGGAGGCATTCTATGGGTGGGGTATGGGCGTTCCCAAGCATCTACCCTTGGAATTTGACACAAATCCATATTTACAGAGTGTTGTATATATGGGTTTGTGCCATATTGGTGTGCCTGCCTGAGGATGCCGTAATGAGAAGAAATATCTTTATTTCTCCTCGTTATTTGCTCTTTGCATGTGTGCCTGTGTGCTGTATTCTACAATGCACAAACAAAGAGGAAAAAAACTCCAAGGATAGTTCTTGTGCAGGAAGGTATTCCTTCCTATCCTGACCATAAAAAGGAATGAGATGCTATGCATATGCTATAATAGAATGCAATGCAAGCATATATTTACATATTTTTCACACTTTTTCGATTATGACCAAAGTAACTATACAAAAACATAGGGGCCGATTTACAAGCCCCTTGCGCCTCATTTACGCCGCAGTTGCGTCACTTTTGTGACGCAGAGGCGGCGCAAATCCTGCTCCATGGTGCGGGGGTACTTACAATGTGACGCATCTGGGAGATGCGTCACGTTGTAAAGCCCTGCGCCACATGTTGGTGTTCCTGTGCAGGGGGGGCGTTCCGGCGCAGGAACGCCTCCTAAAAGTGGCTGAGTGAAATCTATAAGATTTCACTCAGTCACTTTTAGGCCCATGCTGCGTTAAAACCCTGCGCCTGCCTGAAGCAGGCGTTAGGATTGACGCAGCATTAACTAGATAGGGCCCCCAGACCATTGCTGGAGCTGCGTCGCGCTTGCGACGCAACTCCAGCAATGCATCACTTTTACGGCACAGATGCATCACGCATCTGTGCCGTTTTTGCACCATGGTGCGCCGCATTATAAATGCGGCGCCGCATTATAAATGCGGCGCATCCATGATGGCGGAGCTGTGGCGCACAATAACTGGCGCATCCCTGCTGATTTGCAGGGATGCGCCAGTTATTGTAACTATGCCCCATAGTTTATAACTTTACCCAGGCATGAGTTTGACTTTACGAATCAGCCCTTATGTTTTCAATCAGTAGCTAAGGAAGGTTACATCTCTCACTGTGCATTTAATGTACCTTTGAATAATTATTTCAGCATCCTAGTATATTACTTCAATACTACTGAAACCAAGCTGGCAACGTACTAGCAGTGCAGTCAGAGATAAAGGAATGGACTAGAAAGGAGTATATGAGAATCATTAGTGGGATGAGAGGTGGAGTTTTGACATTAAAATATAAATCATAAGGCCTGCATGACTAGAATCATGTACCCTATTACCCTGATGAATCATAGTAAGGGACCTTAACACATTTTGAATTCAAACACTGGCTTTTTTTTTTTTAATATTCTCTATTGAGAATGCACAACAGTGACCAATAACAACCATAAACAGGCTACTAAAGACATCAATAGATAAAAGCAGCCTTACTGTTAAAAGACTACTAAGGCAGATTGGTAAAGTTCCAGTATTTTCAAAGGAGTCCTTGAGTGGTGAAAGCAGTAATTTAAGAAGGAATTTAATGAACTGGAAGGTTTCCTCAGACTTAACAATATCCTTACGCATGAGGCTGGACTCATTGTTAAATATGTTCTTTTAGCATGTGTTACTTAATTACTTTTGGTTGGGTATATATTGCACAGTATTCCACAGTTTCTTGCCAACAATGTTTATGGAGCTGCCAAATTATGTGGGCTCTCAATTAATTTCTATTGACTTTGGCTACAGCCCACCTGAGTCATTTCAAATAGAAACCCATTTCGACCATGTGGGTTTGTTATTAGCAGATCTCTAAATGAGAGCAGCCAGTGACCGCTTTGAGTAGGCAAGCCAACAGTAGATTGGCAATGCTATATCGCTTTCCATAGCTAGTGGACACATGCAAGCAGGATCTTCGGCAACTCTGATGTATGGTTCATAGATTATGCTCTGTTCTCCCTCACAGTTAGAAGTATGCACCTCAGAGATAATAGTTCAGCCAGTTTATCAAATACATAGTATGCAAGTCAATTAGCCCAATAAAAACTACATTTCTGACAATTTTTTGGGATGCTTTATTTACATTCTTTCAACACGTAATCATCATATGATGTGACATATTCAAGGGACTGGTAAGGTAGACATTCATCAGTATGCCTTTGAAGCCCTCGTACTATCAGATCTATATAGTGGCAACTTCACAGTCTTCCAGATTCATTCATTCATTTATACAGTCTTCCAGATTCCACACTATTCCCCTTTCAGATCATCATAAAATCCACAGCGCACCTCAACAAACACAGGAAAGAATATGATCACCTCAGTCCCACCATGCTGGAAGTCCACTTGGTAGCATCTTCAACAAAGCCATAACGATGACACGTCTATCTGTCTAATATTCTCACCAACATTGATGACTCTTCGTACACCTGCAGACAAGAGATCATCAGAATGGAGATGAAGAAGTGAAAGAAAGAAGAAGTGAGGTAAAAGGCCTTCACAACATATGCACCCAGGATCTGGAACAATATCTGTGTGTCTATCAGGACTGCCCCAGCCATGCTCCAAATCAGGAAAGCGCTGATGATGCAGTTGTTTTAAAGAACCCAAAATCATGTCGCAGTAACAGTCCACTTCAATTCTCATAACCCAGATTACCCTCCAATCGCTCGTTAACTGTATCTTTGCCTTTGACCCTGTCCAATGTTCTGCTGCCTTTTGGCTAGGTTTGTGCTATATAAATACACCATACACACTGATGTTCCTATTAGTTTATGCTTTTTTTTTAGTGTCTCTCTTCATGTCATAAATTGAAGATTGTAGTGCCATGAGACAGTTGAGATCAAACCCTCACTCTATAACACCCAGACTACTGATGTCAAAAAGTTAGATATTTGCCATTAAATCAGGTAACCAATGATTGCAGGCCCAAAGTATTATCTTGGGATTTTGTATTTGTGTAGTATGGTTAGGTCCTTTGACGTTTGTGATTTCTGCTTTAGAAGTATGTGTGAAGAAGTGGGAAGGAACAACAACCTTGCAGAAAATTACCCTGTGTAAACCGTGCTCTCTCAAGACACTTCCCTTACCCTATGTAGAACTGGACATTCTCTCAACGTCACAGAAGAAAGATATTTAATGGCTACATGAAAAGGAGAGGAACCTCAGTCAAAAAACACTAATGAAGAAGAAAGGAAACCAAACAACTGACTAGATACCGCTATGAGATTTTCTTTTTAAAAATAAAAATAAAAAATTGTAAGTTTGATGTACAGCTCTGTCATGTTGATGGAGCTGGGCGTCAAATTTACAATGCATTTTCCTCATGGCAGTTCCTGGAAATGTTGGAGATAGCCGAGGGGCAGCAGACATCTCTAAATATACTAGCATAGTACTCTGACCATGGAGACATTAAAGTACGCTGCCATGGTGATGGTAATTACTCCATTAGCTAATGAAATCAGCCCCAATTACCTCGAACTGACTTCCTACTCCTTTGCATCAAATCCACAAAAGAACAATAGGGCCCCTAATTATGAAATTAGGACTGGGACAAACCAACCCTAAGCCGATTCTCCTCCTGGCTCAAGATGCTGAAGAAACCGTTATATAAATTGGCCACTTCCTGGGAGAAACCTGGAAACTCTGTGGAAACAAACCAAAATGGAAAACCAACCAGGCACCTGCATTACTTTAAACCTATAAAGAGAGAAAATAAAAAATGAAATAAATTGGACTATTCTTGCTCACCTTTGTAAGCTGCCCTATGGTTTCTCCACCTAATTAGTTCATCTCAAACTGTCTCAGATTTTCTCTAATGATTAGGTCTTCTAGCCAAGATCTTTTGATTTTACTAAAACAATATATTTAATATCCTTACTAATACAGCCTTTCAATAAACCCCTGTCGGCCCTCTTCTGCTATTTTACTGTTGTTGTGTCAATCACATTTTTCTTCCACCCACTACCCCATACAGCATGGGCCACTGGGTCTGCCCACTTCAGCCGTTTACTAATTCCAATGCAACTGTTGCATTCTGCCCTTTCACAAGAAGCACATCCACACACAAATTAATTCCTTTCAGTGCCAAAGTCCACGTCAAATTGTGTATTTTCAGACCAAAAAGTGTTTTTACTTTTAGCTATTTTTTTCCTTTTTTTAATATATTGAAGGTCTGGCAGCTTCCCCGACAGTAAACTTTTGCAAAATCTGTGACAAAATAAGCATTATTAAACCCAAAAGAGTTGTGGCTAGTTCTACATCTATTGGATCTGCCAATGCTTGTTAAATATGTATGTGCGGGGATCTGAAAGGCAGTTCGATTAATCTGACAGCTGCGTCATAAAATTATAAAAAAAAGCTCCCTACGCATCTCACACAAGCTACAGGTGTCTACATGAGATAAACCACACTCCTGGCTTATTTGTCCTGGAAACACTGACGCTCAGACAGAGGCCTCTGCTGTTGTTTCCAGAATCGTTTTAAGGCATGTGCAAAGTGGGCTCTGGCCCAGAGCCCCAGCTTTAAGGGGGCCCCCTGATAGAGCCAACCTTGTTCTACAGTCTTACTCTGATGCCCTTGAGTAATTCTTAAACAGATTGTACCGTTTTCCTTTAATTTATTGTTAATGTGGATGCCGTGTGCGAGTCTATTACACATATTTTGATTAGAAATATAGTGTTCATGTTTTATGCTACATCCATAAAAAAGTTTCTTTTACATCAAAAACAGGAGAAATGGGAGGGTGTCACAGATATTATTTGCTGCAGCATTAGTGAGCTGCTGCTGTGTTACAATATGTCACTATCCCTGAATATTAGATGTAAACACGTTTAGAATCTGATCACGTGAGCAAGTGCTAAAAAGGGCATGAAAGAGCTGAAATTGGATTATAAATTAAAAGCTGTTGCGAACAGGGGCCCTCAAAATGCGTTTGGTCCAGGGCCCCTGAAATCCTTCAGATGTTCCTGGTTGTTTCTGCAGGCGGTCGCTCCAGAAGCCGCTGTAGAAGGGACGCTTGTCCTCGGCATTGTTTGTGATGGAAGAAGTTGAGAGTCAATCCATTGTTATAGGTGCGCAGGTGAACCTCGCAAGGTCGCTGTCGCTGTGTACCTTCAATGCCTTATCAGTCTGAACGGTGCCGTCTTTTCTGGTGATATATCACGGACATCCTCTGTCTGTCTCGCGCCATTGTTTGAGTTGCAGTCAGCTCCGGGCAATGCTGCCCAATTGCTCTGCAATCGTTTCTTCTCTGATAACATTACCCTCTTATCTATAAGCTGGTTTCAAGTACCCAGGCTCGTTTTCAAACCTACAAATCAGCTGAGTGCAGTTGTTTGCCTGCCATGCCTTTATTGACCAGCGTGTGCCCTGAGGTTGTCCTGTCCTAATGAAGTCTGCGCGTTCATCCATACTGGAGTGTCTTTCTTGGTGGTCACAACATCAGCGCCCACTAGCGTTGCTTTACTTTTTCGTTTTGTCAAGGTACCTCGGCATCTGCATATTTTTGTTCCCAAATCATCTGCGTCCGGTGTATGAGGCCGATTAGTTTAACAACATCAAACGGAGCTTGTAACTCCCTGGACATATGTGGTGTTGCGCACACACTAGAAACAAGGGGGCATATTCATGGGAGACTTGAGTCGTGTTTCCACCACGCAATGTGGTACATGCATGACGCAAACCTCTAAGTCACATTTATGAATCCATACGAAACCACTTTGCGTAGCTCCGAGTGGCCTCATAAATCTGGGGTAGCTCAACACAGTGCAAGTAAAAAAAATTGTAAATTGATACTTGTATAGCGCACTACTCACCCGCAAGGGTCTCAAGGCGCTTGTACGAATACCGCTGTGGAACCCATCCTGGCTTTCCCTGTGAGGTGTCCACTCCTGGGCGCCTCCAAGGTGGAGGCCAGGCATCCTTAACGTTGTGGGGGCCGTTGTGGAGATTAAGCAAGCTATTGCCCAGAGTTGCAGAGTGGGACTCCATGACTGGAATAGGCACCGAGGCGAGAATTATCAGGTCCGTGGAATTTTTGAGCCCAAGATCCGCCGAGGCGGGGAATTGAACCCTGGTCCCGGGCTAGACCTTTGCATCAGGGTCTGCCGCTCTAACCATTGAGCCACACTTCTCCACAAGTTGCTGAGTGGTGCTACTTCCTACCAGGATTTAATAATGCTGCCCAGTGGTTTCAGTTGGAGGGTTGCAGTCTTAGTAAAATCATTGTATTTCATTTATAAAATGCGCTGCAATTCGCGTGCATTGAATGGCGATGAACAAGAAGGGCCCTGGGAGTAAAACAACTTTTCAATGTGTTAGATTAAAACCCAGAACTATAAAAATAAAGTCCCGGTGCCATGACCTCATCTGGTCATCCTATCCATGCATAGCTACGTGTTGTATCTGCTTTCATTCAAACTTTTTTTTAGAAATTAACAGCCTCATTTACAAGAACTGACACTTTGCTGCATCAAGGCAGTGTTGCGTCAGGAAAAGTTGCACTTCCTTACGTCATTCAAAAGTCATGGATGTGTCTTATTTACAGGATGGCACACCATGGCGTAGGTCAGATCTTGTGTCAAAAAATATTGACGCTTCTGTGTGAGGGCTCTCATAATGATGCATGAGCAGGCAAAGTGATTAAAGGCTGGTTTGCGGCACATAAAGCGGCACTAATCTCTTTTGCATCACTTTTGAGTGCTTCAAGTGTCCAAAAAACAATAAAAAAAATGCCCTTTTGAAAAAAAACAATATTATACTTGCAGAAAGCAGACATGGAGCAGGGAGTCCAGAGCAGTAGCCAGGGCAACAAGCCGAACTACCCCAGCACCAGTCAGGAAGTCCAGACAGACTCCCAGGGGAAGAGGAAGTCCTATGTCAGTGAGGAGGAGAACGATATCTTGATCACTGAGGTGACAAAGCACCAACACCACCTCTTTGTCACCTGCAAATTACCATTAGGGAAGAAAGGAAATTTGGCAGTCCATAGTTTACAAGGTCAACAGTGTGGGACAAGCAAAGAGCACAGTCACCGACTGTAAGAAACGCTGGCACGACTGTAAGCGCAGGATGAAGAAGAAACCAGCCCCAAACCTGAAGGCAGTCATGCAGACTGGAGGAGGAGGACCCACACCCCAGGAGGAGCTGGACGCCTTGGAAGAGCGGTTGGCGGCTGTCATCCCAGCAGAGTTGGTGGCAGGAGTAACTGGACCGGACAGTGCTGCCTATGAGGACCAACAAGATCTAAAGGGTAAGTTGCAACAAGGGGCAATATGGGCAAAAGTTGCATGATGTGCAGTGCAGCTAGCTATGGCCTGCTGCCCTGTATGCAAGGCAAAGGGTAGTAATCTGTCTAATGTACCATGAAACAACACATAAATGTAAGCCACACAGCCCAGTTACATGTTTTACAGATCAGTCCAGCTGCATCAAGGTTGTCTCTTACATGTGTGATGTGCAGCACCAGTCCAGGTTCACCTTTGCAAACTGGGACCATGGAATGTAGACCACGAGTCACCAGAACTACAAGTTCCACAATACAAAGGAAAAAACATGGACTGGAACAATACATCACACATGGACACTTGAACCCTGACCAACCTGACGGTGACAATGCAGGCCACCTTGCACCATGAGCTTAGTGTGCCTTACTTGGGACCATGCACCCAAATCACGACTGTATAGCAATGGAATGGAATGGACTTGATAGAGGATAACTGCTCCCCTGAGAGGGGCTCAGGTGTGGGGGGTGTTGACAAGTAGTCAGTTTCATGCATACTATGTGGGATTACACCTGCATGCCACCCTTCTGGAACAGAGTGGAGGAGTGCCTTTTTTCTCTCACTGGTTTTGATGGGAATCCCAATTAAAAATTGTTTGTATTGGATGTCGGAGGGGATATTTCCCTCCATAGGTAGAAACAGTGAAATAAAGATATGTACTTGTATATGCTAGCGGAGAAGTATATTTATTAAGGAAGAGGGTGTCTAAAAATAATGGCAAATGTTTGGACCTAGTGGAAAACCCATTGAGGGCCTCTGCAATTGGTATAGTCCTGATATTAATAAAGCGTGGGAAATCACGGACAGGATACTCTGGGTGTATTGGGGAGAAATCAGATGTTGAAAGGCTCATCTGTGCTTTTCCGAGGGTAGAGCTGGACATTTGTGGCAAATTAATGTATATGCCTGTGCCATTCTGTGCTACACTTGTATGTTTAAAACCAATAAAAAGGTTATTTAAAAAAAATTGATGAATATGCATTTTACGTAATTAGGTGTAGCTTTGTGTAATTTGGCATAATTTTGTTGAAATTGTCCCTAATTACATATAAAACCAAATTACCAAAATGTTGCACCCCAACCCTCCCGTTAATGAATTGACTACCTTACAGAGGGAAGCTACCCAACAACAAGGACAGATTCCTACTGGCAGTGAGTCTCCAAATAGTTACCTATGCATACCTTGAAGAGAGAGGTCTGAATCTGGTTATCAAAATATTGTTGGTTGAATAGGGATATGTACACAAGTGCAGAATGCCCAGGGTTATAGTAAATTGGAGTACAGATGGTGCTTAATATTTCATTTCTGTGTTATGGTGCCATGCCATCTATGGAACAACCCCCCTCCCCTTGAATTCTACTTGAGGAAGGAGAGCTCAGTTGCTTTGCTCTCTCACTGAAATCTGACTGTGGGCAGTGTCCATGTAGGCATCATGGGTCGTATTACATGTAGGGCACACTATCCCTATCTGTGCAGTGGCACACCTTTCATGAGGTGCACCAGGCAAAAACAGGTAAAGTGTGCCCTAATACATATGATGTGCTGCCCTCAGGGTAGCTCACTTGTGAAAAGCAGAGTGGTAGTTGAAACAGCCACTTCTTTTTCACAGTGCAGGCAGCACCTTGTCTGGACTTTCAAAGGGAGGAGAGAGTTCCCCCTGCAGGCAGATGCAGTCAGTGTCTGCACGTGCCTGCAGGTGGACGTCTGGGGGGACTCGATGGAACCTTCTTTCCCCCCTTTCAGCAAGCGCCCTTGGGTGGCACAATGACTGTGCACTACTTTTTTTGTGGCTCAGTCAGAGTGCCTTCTGAATGCTTCCTTGCCAATGCACCCACATCCATAATACACTGTGGGCACATGCAAATGAGGTGTGCCCCCTTAATATAGTGCTGGCTTTGTATGGGAACCGATGCTATCTGTATTACAGCGGGGCCCCCACCAGCATCCGCGGCCCCTTCTGTAATACCAAATTACACCAGGGTGCAGGAAGCGGGCCCACCCCTGTTGCGCCCTAGGACAACCTATGTATTATGGCCTATTATGGCACCAGCAGTCAAAGTGAGTGGCGCCAGTTGTAGACGTGGATAGCTCCAATGCACCCATTGTTTTACAAATCAAGTACTGCAATTGCCAGGATAAAATGCATGAGGTGCCTTCTTCTTATATAGATTTACATATTCATACGTTTAGATGCGTTGTAATAGATGTTTCCCCACTCTTGCAGATTCCTTTTTACATGCATGCCAATCATTTAAAAGTGGAAGGTGGATTCTTTTTTTTTAAGGGGGGTGTATTTTCTCTTTGACATATATAGTAAAGACAATTGTTGGTGGGAGACAGCTAAAATAAAGCAATTGTCGGGAGTCTCCCACCTCAAACGGGTCTGTTGACGTTTTGGTTTTTAATCCGTGCTTTTTTCCCTTCTGTCAGTGTTTTCCTATCATTCTCTCCTTCTTTGTCCATTTTCTGAGCCTCTCTGTTGCACGGGGTCAAAGGGTAATGATTAAAAATAAGCCCCTTTCCCCAAAAAACTAGCGCCGGCGCCCTCCGCCAACACACAGCTAGATGCAGAAATGAAGCTCTGTATAATGAGCGGACGCACAATGAACCTTTTAGATAATTGAGCCGTTTTGGACCAAAAGTCTCAGTTTAGAAATGTTATTTTCTTTGTTTTCAGTTTCAAGTGAAATCGTCAGCGTCTGATCTCTGGCGTTAACACAATTACAACATGTAGTAGAATGTTTGCATTTCAGCATGTGTTTATTTACTTAACACAACACTGATTAGAGGCGACCTCCCTTTCAACGCATTGCAAAACCAGCGAAAATAGCATACAAATCGAAAAGTACAACGTACAATCAGTCAGTGTTTACATGTCTGCCCAGATAAGGACCTACTGGTTCTTTCCTGACTGGCAAAGGCGCAAGCCAGCCCCGTGCTGATGTCATGGGCACTGGCCGGAGAGAGGCTGTGCACTTGTTGCCAGTGCAGGAAGACCTGAAAACATCAACACACTAGTGGCAGAAGGCCTAGACTGAATGAGATGTCCAATAAAGGGAAAGCTCTATGAATACAGATTAATTTGGATTAATTGATTGTGCTTCTAAGAGTTGTGATTGTGTTGAAGACAAAGATCTTTTTTAAAAGATTGGTTTTTGTACATTGCACATTGCTATGTATTTACTAGTTTTTATTGGATATGTCTGTGCTTTTATGGATACGTTCTGTACCCGAATAACGAACTTGAACTAAAAGGAAACCAAGAACTATGGAGATGCATTTTGTGTCAGTTTAGCGTTACTGAGTGTTTTGGGAGCATAATTCTGAAATGCTTGCACACATATATGTTATAGAGCCACAGCCATAAGCAAGAGCAAGTGCCAAGGATAAAGGGCAGCCAACTCAGGATAATGCTCTCAAGAGCGTTTATGGCTGTAAATCCATGCCCCCTGGTAGCAGCAGGCTGTTATGCCCGCTGCTGCTCATTGGCAGTGCCTGCGCGGTGGGGCGCCTCCCTTGAAATGAGGCGTTCCCAGCAGGATCCCGCTAGAGGAAGGTTGCTGATGGTCATGGGGAGAAGGGTCGAAACTTCCATGCAATCCTCTGGGGTCTCTGCTTCTCCTGCTAATTGGTCCTTGCTCTTGAGTTCCTCTGGCTGCTTTTTGTGAGTTAATTCCTGGAATTCTGTACTACTGGGTAGTGAAGGGAGGCAGGGCCGAGACAAACCAGGACCTCGTGGTCTTCCTGGACGAGGAGGACTATCTCTCGTCTAAGGGCTTGTAGAAGCCTATTAAAGCATTTCTAGGATTTATTCTAGTCCAGATTTTTAATTTCCGTCTTTAGTAAAGCCAATAGGGAGGAGTATTCCTTTTTGTAATACTTGTTCCAATTCAATATGGCTGTCATCATATGAGCCTTTCTGTTATTTCTTTCTTCTGTCTTCTTCTTTTCTTACTGTATTGCAGCATGGATGCAGTATTTTTCTTTGGTTCTACACCAGTGGCTTCTATTTTTGTCTAGATGTGTTCCCTTATAAAGTCTTTGGTGGGTATATCCTGCAGTTCATTACCCTTCCTCTCCTCAAGTTCCCCAGACTCATACTTATTTTCTGAAATCTGAGACCATCTTCTATTATCTTGTAGGTTTTTGTACCACTGGCTTGTCCTCCGGTAAACTGCGACCCTGCCTGCAGACCCTGTCCTTCACACATTTAGCAGTAGTGGAAAGGCATTGTGGCTTCATGAAGACATCAACCTTACCTTGGACAAACAAGGAACCGGACCAAGCACCACGAGCTGCATCCAGCCCATGACACAGGCATTAAGAGAATCCTTTTTGAAGTTACCTGCTTGCCTGATTTACTTATTAAGCAATTGCAATTGGAAGGGTTCTGTGAAACTATTCAGATTGCATATTTATTCATTTTAGTTAATTTAAAAGACACACAGTAAAAAGCTTCAAGATACTTATAAAGAATCTGGGTCAGAGCTTATAAAGGGTCCAGCACCAAACGTCACTACTAAGTCGGCCTATTCAGTAGATTCTCTAACCTCGGTGCAAACGGTTTGAGATGTGACCCATATACATCCCACTTTGGCGGAGACAGATCCACCGTTACCAAATCCCAGACTGACCCTGCACCCGAGAAGCATGTATTCTTGTTTATAAAGCTAATGTAATGCAGTTTGTATAAATCAATATGAGCAAGTATCACAAACAGAAAGACTTCCCAAACAAAATTATTAAGTAGACATATATCTTGATTGTAGTTGTGTCAAATCCTTTATTGAGACTAAATTATCCTCCTTTTTCTTTTTTTAAAAGCACCACATAATTGCTTTGCCGCCAACACGTTTCATCCCTCTTGGGACTTCTTCAGGGCTTATTATAGTGCTGTTTCCTATGTTGGTGATAAGTATGGCTGCAAGCCAACCTTAGCAGCAACATGGACACATGATGTATATATATTTTTCCATTATGAAGATCCTGAATATGAGATAAAATCAGTCTAGTTCTCTCTCAAGAATAAATGAAGACATAATAAAAGCGATCCCGTTATTTGAAGGATTCCGTAATCTGGGTACGTTATTCCCAATGTTAATATCGCCTAGAGCGGTAGATGCTCAATCCTTGTAATTATTCCTCACAGTTGGTAGATTGTTCTCAATGATGGATTCGCCCAGTCCTCACAAATGTTCTACTCTCTCTTAGTTTAAATCAGGCAATGTCGCCTCTTCCGTACATGAACAATCCATGCCGTAACCCCTCAGTGTAAAAGGGAAAGGAAAAACATCTAAGAAGATCAACGGCGAAACAGATACATCAACAAACAAGTTGGATTTGTATGGTCTCTAAAATTGCATGGGTGAGGTGTGCATTTAGTATCTAGTTGGATAGCTTTTTCGGAGAACCTAGGATCTTCCTTACACTTAAATTTAGGACCTAATAAGAGGAAATTATTAATTGGCAATGCTTATAATGGGCACTTTAGGCCCGAAGGTACGCTGGCAGCAGTTTGGGAATAGTTTTGTGTCTAAGGTAGAGTACATTGAACTTCATTCAACTGTTTATAGCCAGCTAAAGCAAGTTCTGCAAGTCCCATTTTTATTTTTTTACATAAAATGAACCTTTGCATCCAACTATCTGCAACTGCTAAACCTGATAGTGTAGAAGGCCAAATTAAAATCAATATCAAAATCCAGCTTGGCATGTATAACTAATTATATTCGTATATTGTATATTGATGTGTACTTTAGAAAAGAACACATCAATAAAAAACCCTGCCTAAGTTTGAGTAATGAACTTTGCACCATGTCCCTATTGCGTAACTCATTCTAGTGATGAGCCAAACTGCAGCAAAACAATTGGCAGGTTCACATTCTCATTGTCTGGTGAAGTAATATTACGTTACATGAATCAGAGTTGTAGAAATTAGGCATTTACTGGCAGTTATTATTTTCTTGTTAACAATGCCGGCTGCTACCAGACCCAGGTGGGGGGGGACGAGGAAAAAGGCAAAAAAACACAGCGGAAAGCGGCCTGCCCCATACTCTCTTCTGTTTTCTTCTTCCTGCCTCCGGTCTGGCAGCAGGAAGCACCCAGGCTGGTGGGGAAGATGCTAAATGCACATGTCTGTTTGGCCGGCCGAAGAGGGCCGGCTAAGCAGTCATGCTTGGCCGGCACCCCCCTGCTCTGGCCAGCCCTTCCCAGCCGGAGAGTCACTGACTGCAATAGGAAAACGAAAATTAAAATAACAATATGTTATTATCATTTTATTTTTCCTTTTGTGCAGTGGGGGCGACGCTCCCCCGCCTTAGCGGAGGAGCTGCCACTGCTTGTTAAGTGGTCTAATTTGGCAGCACATACTGATCCTTGCAGAGGAAATGTTGTTAATATGAGTGCTAGCATGTGCCACCACAGCTCTAGCAGAAGGATCTAGGCTGAACCTAGTGAATTATGTTATTGCTGACCTTGGGACACATTCAGCAGCACCCGCAAGTACAAAAGCAGGGGTCCCTAAAGGTTCTATCATCTTTTTAACATCTATATGAAGTCATTTCCACCACTGATCAATCTATTTCACCTCACGTGCTATAACTATGCAGATTATACATAAATATTCCTTCATCTAGACTGCCCCAAAGACATTGGAAAGTCTCCAATTTTCAGTTGTCTCAGAGCAGTGGATCAATGGATGATGGGGAGCCATCTCAAATTGAATGCTGCCAAAACAGAAATACTCATGTGTGGCGATTGGAAAAATTATGACCCCCCTTGCCACCTAGCCTGATGATCTGATAACACCACCTGAAGTATCAAAGGAAGTAAGAAACCTCAGAATGGCCATGGACTCCAAGCTATCAATGAATACCCAAGTGGACAAACTAGCAAGATCAAGCTGTGTTACTATAATAACTCTGGTGCCGACTCTTTCCTCATCTGGGATTTCCACACAAGTTCCAGGCTACCATCACTCTTGTTCTGTCTAAACTTGATTACGCAAATAGCGACTACCACGGATCACCTTTAACGACTATGAAAAGACTACAGCAGATTCAGAACTCGGCTACCAGACTACTCTTACATATAAAGCCTCATGACCACATCTCCCTGCCTTCAAAGCCCTGCATTGGTTACCGGTTGCCAGAAGATCCGCGCACAAGCTGCTTTGCATCACCCACAAAGAGATATATGGAATAGGACTACTATTCATCAGGAATAAAATCACCAAACATATTCCACAGAGGAACCTCTGCTCTAGATTGGCACCTCGCCTCAAAATCCCAACGTAGAAGAAAAAAAAACATGGGTGGCACATCCTTCTCTGTTTAAGCAGCCAAACTATGGAACTCTTTACCCCTCAACATAAGATCCATAGATAACCACCTTATCTTCAG
Organism: Lissotriton helveticus; assembly: GCF_964261635.1. Lineage (NCBI taxonomy): Eukaryota > Metazoa > Chordata > Amphibia > Caudata > Salamandridae > Lissotriton > Lissotriton helveticus. The sequence continues at coordinate 1,774,953,157 of NC_136067.1, read as the reverse complement.
AAAACTATTCAAGAATTGGCTCTTCCTTACTGGGCGGCCCAAATCATGGTAGTAAATCAGTGGGTACACCGGCCCCAGGATGACCCAGCATACCGGATGGATATATAATTCATGGGCCCAGGAGGCTATAAATCCTCCCTATATAAAAATCCACACCGCCAGACGCTAACAAGCCCCACTGAACAAACAGTCGCCCTATGGCACAGAATGACAAAAAAGTTAGGATGGCACAACAAACTGACACAGGCTATCCCACTTTGGGAGGCAGGTAGGTTGGGAAACCTCCATACATGTCAGGGATTCCGCAAATGGGACATCATCGGAATATCCACGGTGAGAGATCTGTGGTAAAGGGGGAAAATGATTACATTTGCTGAACTGCAGACAGAGTATGAAATGACTAAAACAGCAATATTCAGCTATACACAAATCAAACACCAATTCACAGCAGCCATCCCATTTGACCAACATCTGCCAGAGGCCACACTGCTAGAAGACAGATTGCTCACAGACCACATGACTCGGAAAGCCATATCCATGACATATCAGAAAATAACCAGCAACCTCCTAGATCCTCTAACATGACTTCACTCGCAATGGCAGACAGATTTGGGAGAACTTGAGGAAGACAAATGGCACCAAGCAATATCCTTCCCGTGAGAAGTAGCCATAACAGCTAGACTTAGATTAATACAGCTAAAAACACTACACAGAATGTATTACTCATGGTTGGCTATGGTAAAGAAGGACAAAAGGGACAGCGCTCTGTGCCTTAGGAATTGTAATCAAGTCGGCACATATTATCACATGATATGGGTATGTCAGAAAGTCCAACATTACTGGGATGGAATCACGAGTTAAGCCAAGTATGTGGTAAGAAATTGTCACCCCAGTCGAAACTATGCATCCTCAATATATGGGATGCAACAGACCTATCTAGCATAGAACAAACATGGGTAACTTTAGGAATGGTCATCGCAAAATGAAATGTCGCTCGTAGATGGGGGGCACAAGAAATGCCAACAATTGAAGAGTGGATGCACGATATGGACTGGTGTGTGTTGGCAGAAAAAGCTGTCTATGTAAATAGGGGGTGTCCCCGGAAATTGAATCGAAAGTAGGGAAACTGGAATACATACAGAGGTTATATATGTATCTCTCCCTCAGCACAAAGAAATGGACAGGTAGGGTTGTGGGCAGAGTGGGATGTTGATGTTAATGTTGATGATATTTAAAATACAAATGACAGGTATTACGATTAACAACATATGGACTGTAAACTGAATATTATGTGAAATGTGTATTGAAGCTGGGATCTGATTCCAATTTCAATAAAAAGATTTCTTAAAAAAAAGAAGGAATTGGCTCTTCCCCACATAACCATCGCACGCAATCAGAAATATACAGCATATCCCTCTGTATATAAGCCTTTATTTTGACTCTAGATATGTACCTATAAATGTGCATTACTTTGTATAAATGTGTATAAATATTATGTTTTTAAAAATATAAATATTCGCTAGTTCTGCTTACCAACTAATTTAAAGTACAACAACACTTGAAAGCCGAAGTTTATTAAATGCATCTTTAATCTACAGTATACTACCTTCCTTATGCATATATATATTTTCCATGTACTTATGTATCTATATATTTATTACTTTTCTTCTAATTCAGCATATCCAATGCACTACCCTATTTCTCACCCTATACCGCTCTCAATATATTCTCTACGTCAACTCTGTGACTCATCTCAAACTCATTCTACTATTCTTTCCTTTGCACTAACCTATTTCTCACGCTATGCCTCTCTCAATATACCCTCTACCTCTACTCTCTAATTCATCCCATACCACTACTATGATCCCAAAAATAACCTTTTCTAGACTCTTCCCTCCCCTACCTCTCTTGCATCATCTCATACCTCTTTTACTATTCAGATCTCCCAAACAAGCCTTTCTAAACCCTTATCTCTGATTCTTCCCCCCCACGTCCCTTTTACTCATTCCAAACCCCCTCCTACTGGTATAGACTCAAAAACAAAAACAAAAAGATTCTAGACCCCTCCCTCTTCTATCCCTCCGTCCCTCTGTGTGTGTGGGGTTGTGTGTGTGGGGGGTTGTGTGTGTGGGGGGGTTGTGAAGGGTCGGGCCTGTGGCTCGGAGAAGGGGCTCAGTTTCCCAAGGGAGGGCTACTGCCTGCTCGGCCCAGATGTTACAGTCTGCTCGAGAGTCTCTGGCACCATCAGAGAAGGAGATAGCATTCTTCCTGGGGGGTAAATACTAGGAAGGAAGGGCGGGGGGGAGGGAGGAGGGAGATCACAAACAGAGTGTGAGACATTTAAAACAAGCCGCGCAGGACTAGATGCTGGACCACCATTATTTAGGATGTAAATAAAAAAAATAAAAAAACGAGTTGGCCGAGCCGTGCGGAAACACATTTATTGGGAGGGTGTAACACCCCAAACACCTTCCCCGTCCCTAAAGATGTGCCTCTCTCCCTGCAGGCTCTGAAGAGACGGCTGTGTAATGGGAGGGACTGTCCGTGCTGGTTGTGAACTCTTAGGGACTGTTCGGACAGGCTCCAAAGAGACAGCTGTGTACTGGTAGGAGCTGGCTTTCACTGGAAGGGACAGTCGGTGATGTCTCTGAAGAGTAGCTGCTGTCTATTGGGAGGGGACAACCGGACAGGCTCAAGAGTGTTGTCTACTGAGAGGAGCTGTGTGTGGTTGTGTGCTGAGGGACAATCCCTGGTGCCTCTGAAGAGATTGCTGTGAACACAAAGGAGATTGTAAGCAGTGGTAGAGACAGCCCCTGCTCTTCAGAGACTGTTCTGTACCGAGAAGAGTTTGCATGTGCACAATGTCATGTTATGTTATGTTACTTTATTTCTTTTATAGCGCACGGCAACTCCGAGGAGCATCCCGGCGCTTTGGCAAAGAAAGACAGCATAGAAAGCAACCACACAACAAAAAACAGAAAGAAAAACTATTTCTTAAAAAGCCATGTCTTCAGATCCTTTCTAAAGGTCAGAAGACAGGGAGCCGATCTCAGGGACACTGGTAATTCGTTCCATGCCTTGGGTGTCAGATAGCGGAAAGAACGACCTCCCAATCGTGCACGACGAATTACAGGAACTTTAAGCAAAGACAGACCCGATGACCTGAGATTCCTGCTTGGCACATACCGGAAAACGCGTTTCCCAATATATTTGGGGCCAATACCATTAAGGGCCTTGAAGGCCACAGTCAGGCATTTAAAAAGGACCCGCTTGGAGATGGGTAGCCAATGAAGAGTGTTCAATAAGGCAGTGGCGCCAGCTCTCCTTGGGAGTCCAAAAATAGCACGGGCTGCCGAATTCTGGACTACTTGCAAACGGGTCATAAGATATTTTGGTAGACCCAGAAAGAGAGCGTTTGCGTAGTCCAGACGCGATCCGATTAATGCCTGTACGACTGTTTTCCTGTGATTGAGTGACAGTAGAGGGAAAAATTTCCTCAACATCCGTAAGATGCCGAAGCACTTCCCAACAATGGACAAGATGTGGGGTCCAAAGGATAACTCACAGTCCACTATCACTCCCAAGTTCTTCGCCTTCGCAGCAACCTTGTCAGGAGGAAACATATCCTGAGGCCACCAGGATTTCCAGTCATGTTCCGGTGCGCAACCGAAAAAAAGCAACTCTGACTTGTCAGAGTTGCATTTTAAGCCATGACCTCTGAACCACTCAAACACCGCACCAAGGCAATCCCTGATCTTTATGCCATCAAATGACCCCTCCCTGTCACATGTGAACAGGAGTTGGGTGTCATCAGCGTAAGACACGATCCGGGCGCCAAAAGATTCCGCGACTTCCGCCAGAGGGGCCATAAAGATGTTAAACAGCATAGGGCTGAGAATGGAGCCCTGCGGGACTCCCACCTCTAGCGGAGCCATATCAGCGGAAAAAGGGGGCGCCCAGATCGTTTGCCGGCGGTCGGCCAGAAATGATTTTAGCCAGTTCCACACCGTTCCTCGAAGGCCACACTCCCAGAGTCTTACAAGGAGGGCATCATGAGGAACGGTGTCGAAAGCCGCCGACAAGTCAAGCATGACTAACACGGCCTTTCCCCCCGAGTCGAGTACTTCCCTGATAGCATCAGTGACCTCCAGCAGAGCCAGCTCCGTGCTAAAATTAGCTCGGAAGCCGGACTGCGAGGAGTGCAATAGGTCGTTTCCTTCGATGAAACTGGAAATTGTCCTATGCACATACCGCTCGGCCACTTTTGCCAGAGCAGGGAGAAGGGAGATTGGCCTGTAGTTGGCATGTATCAAGGGATCCAAGGTGGGTTTTTTGAGCAGTGGTAAAATCATGGCTCGCTTCCAGGCCAGAGGCACCTCCCCTGTCGACAGAGATGTATTCAACAGGGGGTTCACCAAGATGTTAATGGCGGGAGCCACTTTTCCCAAGCATTTAGCCGGACATGGATCTAAAGGAGAGCCGGATTTCAGGCCGGACAACAACTCCAAAGATGTACTAAGATCCATAGGGGGAAATGCAAAAAGGAAAGGGCCATGGTCTTCCACCGAACGAGGTGGCGGTGGGTGGCTCACAACCGGTTGCGCACTAGAGAGAGAAGCCTGGATGGCTGTAATCTTACTGACAAAGAAGGTGGCAAGTTGTTGTATCCACGCGTCCGTATGAGTATGGTTAGGGGTGCAGACAGCAGGAGAGATAAAGTCCTGGACCACTTTGAAAATTTCTTTGCAGACATTATCAGCCTCATCAATACGATGTTCAAAATAGACCTTTTTAGCATCCCAGATAGAATGATGATAGGCTTTAATGGCTGCCCGAAATTTCAATTTCTCCGTTGGGTCGTAAGTCCGCCTCCAGGCCCTCTCAGCCCTCTTACACTCCTGACGTTGGGTCCTCAACTGAGGAGAGAACCAAGGGGCAGACGCCCTACGCTCTCCTAGTTTAGATCTTTTAATGGGGATTAAAGTCTCAAATCTTGCCAACAGCCATTTATGCAAGAGAGCAAGATTTTCCTCCAAATTTCCAACAAGGGGGCAAGGTGAGGAGATAAGAGCCTCAGACAGCATGTCCCCAGAGAGCAGATGAAACGGGTGTGAAGTTCTCGCAGCCACAATTTCTCTCTCCCGAACCGAGGCAGTAACCAGCAAAGAAAAGGAGATTAAAAAGTGATCCGACCAGAGTACTGGCTGTATGGCACAGACCGAAATGGGTCTTGTTGAGAATACCTGATCTAAGGTATGGCCTTTATTGTGTGTAGGGCCTTTCACAAAGGGGAATAACCCTAACGGAGCCGTAATATCATTGAGTTTTATAGTGTCCGGGTCGCAACTATTGTCCATATGGACATTGAAGTCTCCCAAGAGAATACAGTGGTCTGACCTGAGACAAGAGACTGCTAATGCTTCTTGCAGTTCATCAAAGAAAGGCCCTATTGATCCAGGGGACCTATATATAAGTATCCCAGTGCAAGCCTGGAGGGAGGAAAGATGTAAGGTGAAACCAAGTGCTTCACATCCCTGTATATTCTCCACCAGAAAGGTAGAGCAGGGAGTACTCTTTTCCACAATAAGAGCAACTCCCCCACCTCTGCCCGATGTTCTATCCCTCCTGAAGATGGTATAATTCGGAGGGATGGCATTTGCCAGGTCTGGCGCGGAGAAATCACCCAACCAGGTCTCGGTCAAAAACAGACACTTAATGCTTGACTTATACAGCAAGTTCCAAATGTCGCTAGAGTGACAGTTCACGGACCTAGTATTGAGGAGGAGACATTGAAAGGGTACCGAAGTACTATCGAGCCCGTTATCGGCTGGTGCCGGGAAACACCATGCACATGACGGGCAGCCTTTCCTTAGTTTCCTACCACCAGGAAAGAGATAGGAACATTTCCCTCGAGGGAGACGTAGAGCGAGAAGCTCAGCTGAAGAATAGGTCGGCATAATACAGAAGTTAAAAGCAACAATGACCAATAAAATACTAACCACAGGAACAGCCCCGAAAAGCCGTCCAGCCCCGTACGCCTCCGGGACGCTGACGGGCGCAGACGGGCTGGACTCAGGCGTGACTCCGGCGCTGCGTAGGCGCACCCGCTGCGCGATCCCGCTGCGCTCGCAAGGGAGCTTTATGTAGGCGAACATCCACCCCCACCGAGCGCTGGTCCGCTCGTGGTCACCGCCCCCCTCCCGGCAAAACACCACTCCAAGATGGCGAGCGCTGTTTTTTCCACCCCGGGACCCGGACCCGCTACAGCAGCGGTGATAGCACGATTACAGTGCAAGTGTGAGGAAAGAGACGCCCCAGAATAAAAACAGGGAAGAAAACCAAACAGAATGTCAAAATAATAGGCAGGTATGAATTAAAAAGTATAGCGCGATGTTGCAGCGCGAAATGCGGCGCGCTATGCAGGGCAGCCTTTACCTGGCAAGGGAGAGCCTGGAAACCGGTCGCCTTATGTAGGCGAACATCCACCCCCACCGAGCGCTGGTCCGCTCGTGGTCACCGCCCCCCTCCCGGCAAAACACCACTCCAAGATGGCGGGCGCTGTTTTTTTCCACCCCGGGACCCGGACCCGCTACAGCAGCGGTGATAGCACGATTACAGTGCAAGTGTGAGGAAAGAGACGCCCCAGAATAAAAACAGGGAAGAAAACCAAACAGAATGTCAAAATAATAGGCAGGTATGAATTAAAAAGTATAGCGCGATGTTGCAGCGCGAAATGCGGCGCGCTATGCAGGGCAGCCTTTACCTGGCAAGGGAGAGCCTGGAAACCGGTCGCCTTATGTAGGCGAACATCCACCCCCACCGAGCGCTGGTCCGCTTGTGGTCACCGCCCCCCTCCCGGCAAAACACCACTCCAAGATGGCGGGCGCTGTTTTTTTCCACCCCGGGACCCGGACCCGCTACAGCAGCGGTGATAGCACGATTACAGTGCAAGTGTGAGGAAAGAGACGCCCCAGAATAAAAACAGGGAAGAAAACCAAACAGAATGTCAAAATAATAGGCAGGTATGAATTAAAAAGTATAGCGCGATGTTGCAGCGCGAAATGCGGCGCGCTATGCAGGGCAGCCTTTACCTGGCAAGGTACAAGAGGGACAGTTGTGTAAGAGGGACAGTCAGAGCTAGCTCAGAGTGAACTGGCCAGCTCATAGATCACATGGAAAACTAAAGCCTTCTAGTGACTCGTAAAACTGGAAATGTAAAGGGAATGTCATGACCCCGCACATAGCAAAAGGAAGGCTGCAGGAAAAAATCACATTGATCTGTCAAGAACCTCTTATCTTATCCACTTGTTTAAAAATCACCTATTACTTTCTGGAAATTGAAGTCAGCAGTGTCTACGCTCCGTGTTAGAAAAAATGTTTGAAATAAAAAATGAATGTGTATTAACCTAAGGGATGACTGAAAAATGTGTAAAACAGGTGAGACATGGGGCACATCGACTCCCTAAAGACAGATTTCTTACCAAATGAAGTACTCCCATGTCCCGTGGAAGCCAAATGCAGCTGGGGAAGATTGCTTCATTTTAAAAGGCGAGAGCATGACGGTCGCTGCGTAAGAGTGCATGTCTACTCTGAGAATTACATGAGCAGGCGAAAGCCGTCAAATACTCATGTGGTGGCACTCATGCAAGGGATTCTGAGACGTCACAGCCAGCTCATAGATCACATGGAAAACTAAAGTCTTCTAGTAACTCGTGAAACTGGAAATGTAAAGGGAATGTCATGACCCCGCACATAGCACAAGCTCTGGCATTGATGTGGCGGGTTTGTGGGATTGTGTGCGTGTGTGTGTGTGGGGTTGTGTGTGGGGGGGTTGTGTGTGGGAGGCTGTGTGTGTGTGTGTGTGTGGGGTTGTGTGTGTGTGGGGTTGTGTGTGTGTTTGGGGGGTTGTGAAGGGTCAGGCCTGCGGCTCGGAGAAGGGGCTCAGTTTCCCAAGGGAGTGCTACTGCCTGCTCGGCCCAGATGTTACAGTCTGCTCGAGAGTCTCTGGCACCGTCAGAGATGGAGATACCATTCGTCCTGGGGGTAAATACTAGGAGGGAAGGATGGGGGGCAAAGAGAGGGAGGAGGGAGATCACAAACAGAGTGTGAGAAATGTAAAACAAGCCGCACAGGACTAGATGCTTGACCGCCATTATTTAAGATGTAAATAAAAAATAAAAACAAGTCACTAAGGGCTGAATGCAGGGGCCGGCACCCAGTTCGCTACATAAGACCACAGTGCAGCGGCCACTCGTTTCCACTGTAAACAGGTAGGGATCACGATCTCAATGGCAGGCTGACTGGACCCACAAAAACCTGTGGGTATAATCAGAAAGGGGGGGGGGGCGAAGCGGGTGTTTTGCTTCAAAGAAAACCTTAGCATGATTGGATCCGTATGTATACCTTTTTGATTTATTAAAAAAAATAAACAGAAACCTAACAACAAGGCATCTGTGCAGCAGACGCTAGGCTGATAAAAGTTACACAAATGCAGTTTTGCTAAAATAAATGCTGTGCAACCTGCCAAATTACACACGCTACCTTCTTGATCAGAAAAAAGCCGAAACATAATGCGCGGCATCCAGGAAGCGGGCGCCGTGCTTATGAAATCTAAGCTACAGGGATGCTGTGTTAAAATGAAAGCCACACGGCCTCCATGCTCACATTAGAACCATGCCTTGGGGAGAGGATGTGGTCTCACAGCTAGACTGCCGACTTTGGAGCTGAGGGGAAGTCATAAAAAAAGTGGAGCACACGCCATGATGTGGTGGAAGTGCAGCTCTGAGAGTCACAATAGTGCATGTATACACGAGGACCTGTGGCGCACACTGGGTGCTAATGATTCAAGTCCATGAAGACGTAGAAAGTGAGCCAAGGCTACAACAACACAGAAACCGGACGTAAAAACAGAAGGAAACTAATGGAGCACATGCACTGTCCATAATCCGCATTGAAAAGCCCTTTGGTAAGCTTTGCTGGAGCAGCTCTCTATATCTCTCGCATAGCGATTGCTTACGCAATACGCTAGGCGAGACCTAAACAGATGTCATCCACTCAAATTAATTTCATTTTTCCCTATACTAACTCCCCCTCCCCTTTACTCACCCAAAACCCCCTCCTATAGCTATAAACTCCTCCCAAAAACAATTCTAGACCCTTTCCTCTTCCTTCTCAATCTAAATAACTGACTAACATATCCACCACAATATGGCTTTATGCCTTATCTATACTGGGGGATTCTTCTACCCGCCCATTACGCCATATTATCATCCCCACTTACTCATGCTGTAAGTCTTTCCCTTACGTTAATATACGAGTGGTCACGTTGCCACCTTTTTCCACCCTCTTACAAAAGAAACCAGCAGGGTAGACCCCAGTGGTCCAAGAAATTTAGTTTTTTGTTTGTGTCTTTTGTTGTGTATCGATTTAGATTCCAAATGAATTTCCCGATTCATGCCCTTATATAGGTACAATTCACATTGCCCTTACTTAGGCAAAGAAATCCAGCCTTTATTTAGGCATTGCTCATACTACCCAAATGCAGGCATGCTACTTACATCCGTTCATCTACGTCACATCGAGTTCTAGGAAAACCAGACTCTTAAGCCGTTGGGACTTTCCCTCTGCTTGAATATGGATTTCTCCAAGAACTCATTTATTATGCATGAACATCTATTCCTTAGGGGTTCATCCATGACGTTCATATGTCCGACTTTTACATCAATACCGGCATTCCTACACACCTTCAAGGTATAAATATACCTTCACTTGCTATGGCAAGGCAAGGTGCGGTTTGACTACCTACTTGCACGCGGCTCGCCACAGCAAGTCCTGAAGGAAGCCAGTTCCCAACAGACGCACTGACAAGACGCTGTCATCCTCCTCGCCGAGAATCCAGCTCCAGTGTTTCTGACTCCCCTTGCGGGGTGTTAGAGATCGAGTCCCGGAAAGAGATACCAACCTCTCTCATTCTAAGGTATGGAGCTGATTAGAACCTAGAGGGACTCTTGGCAACTATAGTTAAACTAAACTATAGAGAATTCTTGACTAAACTGAACTATAGTTAAACAGCACCTACTTCTTCCCTCGTACTAGACTTAGGTTAGGTACACTGGGGTAGGATTATTTTAGAAGCACCAGTTGAGTATTTTAGCCTGTGTTATTTATGTATGTATTTTTATATATGTTATAGCTATAGACCATGCTATTACAGTATTATTTTATATTACTGTTAACGCTGTATATTTTATACTTCGCATTCTGTCTTACGATTGTAGCAGCTCGTATCTCTTGCATGAGAAATAAGACTGTTCAATAAACCCTTTTTATTGAAACGCCTATCTCTCTATTTCTATGCAACTCTGTAGAAACGGAGCATGCACGATTGACTGAGTGAAATGGTTATCTATTGTTTCCACGACTCTGAAGATATTGTTCCAACTCTAGGGGAAACAAAGTTGTCATGTTTATACGGTTGTCAGAAACGAATCCCTTCTTGTTCATTCGAGAAAGTTTCTAGTGACCTCTGAGTTAGCTGGCACACACAAGTAATTACGTTTAATGTACTCGATAGAGACATACTAACCTCAGTCCTATGTCAAAACTATAGTGTCTAGTATTCCAATGCGCAGAGCCTATTAGGGATATAGGAACTACACTACATGGCACCCAACGGTTTGGTAAGGCACTAATTTAACGCTAGATGCTGAAGTAACTCAATCATGCTTTTCTCAGAGACCCCTACCCATAATACTCCAACAAACGTCTGGAGTGGGTAGGGATAATATCCGCCATAGCTGAGTAGGATGAAAATCCTATGTATTAGCTTTTTGGTTTGTTCAACGTTGCAGCATACAGTGTTCCAAATAATGTGCACCTTATTGTTGTTCCCTTTAATCTTGCACTGCAACTTTCATTAAACAATGTCCGTAAACAGGGACAACAACACCGCAACCGGTGGAAATACAGGCGACAACGCCGCACAAACTTTTAACTTAACAGGTTTCCAAGAAACCGATTCCAATGCTATAATCATTCCTCCAAATTTAAGGACAGCCATCACTCTAAAACGTATAAAACATGGCCTAACATCAAGAGGTGGTAGAGCAGTTTTTGTGATAGAGGCACATGATTATCACCAGACAGAGGTATTCTACTCATGGATAATATTCCCAGAATCAAATCCTGTAACACATTTGTTTCACTTCTACAAAGATGATCCACAAGAAGAAAATATTCCTTTCGAGGATATTGAAATTCCACTCGCATACCAGGAGCATGAGTTCTAGTTTAAAGGCGCCTAAAACATTTAAATCACATTACCAGGCTCGGTCCACTAGGTAGACCAGGAGCAACTTGGCCAGTTCTAGCCGGTTATACACCTCCTCCTGACATTGAAGACATGTCAGATATAGAGTTACTCACTCAACTCAAAGAGTTCATCAGAATTTATAGACAATTAGTTCAATATGTCATGCGGACTCTTAAAGTCCAACCACCAGTCCAACTACCAATACTTATTCCACAACAAACCTCTCACCAGGGGAATACACAAAAAATTACGCCATCGACTTTACACGCAGTCGTGGGTAAATTACCCACAAAACACAAACGAATTCCGTTCTGGATAGCTAAAAAAAATAACTCAAATCGAAAACAAGCTATTGAGTATCTTGTATACGCCCTTCTTTCAGACACAGTGTTCTCCCCTCAAGTTAATTAACGCTAGTGCATGTAATTCAATTTGCAGGTGGCAGGACGTATTTGTGAGCCTCAAAGGACAATTGTGTAACAAGAGAATACACAGAAAGAATAGCGAAGGCCAGTCAAATAAGATAAAGTAAAGGAAGAATAGTGGGAGCCACACAGTCAACTAAGACAAGGATCAATTAGTCTAGACATGGATTAACTAACTCGGCCAGACCCTGACATCGGTTTCTTAGACAAGGACAAAAAGGTTATTCTTTAACAGGAGAGGCGAGTAGCTGAAAAGGGCAGAAACACTATGTTCGCAGTGTCGCCTGAGTGAGGGCAATACAAAATGGCGGCTGTCACAAAATGGCGGCTGACTACGAAGCGGAGTTGAAAATCACGGAACCTCAGACCCTCCTTTTGCCATTACTCAGGCAAAACACAAAAGGACTCACGCTAGTCTGAGTCAATGTCAATGGTCATAAGGTCATTGAGCTGTTGCTGCAACATCATCTTAATATTTTCTGTTTGCTGTGACATAGGCTTTGGGACACATAAAGTGGCACAAAGACCACAGATAGCGGGGCCACATTGCAAACAGAGACAGCAAGAGAAAATGATGGCCAAAATCGTCCCAAGGAAAGTCAACAATTTCCATCCCCTGTGGACAGTAGTCCCAAAACCATCCCATCACAGACCAATTTCGTGAGTCCTGATGAATAGACTCGGAAATGACATGTAGCTTAGAAATGGCTTGGTATACCGTAGGAGCATTATCCGGAATGTAAATGCAGCAACTAGACCCGATCAATTTACAAACTCCTCCTCTATCAGCAAGAACAATGTCTAACACCATTCTGTTTTGTAAAGTCATAAGACGATCCGCCTGAAGTTCAGCCGTCAAATTACTCAAGGCTCCGGAAGTTACATTTATCGTAGCCTCGACGACACGAACCAACTGTCTAATGTTTCTGCTATTGACCATTGGGCCCCAAAAGGGAAGAAACCTTTTAATAAAGTCTCCTCCCTCTTGTCCAGCTGTGTCTCCTGAATCAATAAGCCCTCTACCATATCTTTTCCTGTGGTGTCCTGAAGGAGCAGTGTATGTAGGGGGAAGAAGGAAAGCTATATAGCATGTTCCCGAAAAATAGGCAGGAAGCCATGTGTAGGTCCTATCATGACAAACGAAATATGTACCTTGAGATGGTACCAACAGAGAAGAAATCAAGGGGGAATAGACATAGGTATGGGAACAAACATTCTTTTCCTGTTTATTTTTATTATTCTGACCAGCTATTTGCAAACACAGGGTGCCTTCATGAGGTACAGTCCAAATCGGTAGGAATCTTCTTTCTTTGCCCCTGTCAGTGAGGCTAGTAATGTAGCGAGTCACATTCCAACCATCATATGCCCGTTTCTCATCCACGGGAATCTTACTAATATCAGCAATTTTGGCCATTGTCACTATTCCTTTAATCAAAGGACTATGACTATAGTCTGATCCGCCAATATAGATATCACCAGGAGGATATCGGAGTTGGTTCTGATATGCATTGGAAAACATAGCCAGATAAGCCCAAGCGGAACCTTCATATGAAAACGGAAGAACCAAATATGGCATCCCTTTCTCAGCGTTATGGGGCAAAAGCCCACAAATCCAACAATCAGTAGTATTAACTACCAGTTGATGCTGATGTAACAACTGAATGAAAGAATTGTTAAAATATTCTGGTCTCCTAACTTGTTCGTGGTCTGGGAGTGTGTAGAACTTATGCGGGGAATTAATAGGAGAAGAGAGCAAAGGAAAAGAAGTCTGAATAGGTGCTTGCTGCATAGTGTGGACAATCCAACCCACAAAAGCTAATAAAATACATAAACACACTAGAATACATAGTGCTATGCCACATCGACTAAATAGCAATTTCTTATACTTGTTTCTTTTCACAATCAAGTATGTTCAAGAAATACTTTATTCGGTTCAATTTACAAAAACCATAAAAGTACACAAGCATGAAAAACTGGTCCACAAGTCAACAGTGATAAAATACAGCATAAAAAAGAAGGGAATACCCATTGAGATATGCAACATATCATGAACAAAGTTTAAAAACAACAGTATATATAACAATCAAAGAAAAACTCATTATAAGAAAATTTAAAAAGACTTGATTCAGGTAACAATGGTCGGCATTGGTGAGAGGTCATCTAGGACCAGGTGATCTTTTTGCTATGTCTCACCGCTATGGTTAGAAATTTAGCCACGTTATAGATTTCCCATATTTCAGCTAAAAGTTGAAGGTACAACAAAGCTGGCTTGACTTGCCTAAAACCTTTCCCTTTTAGCAAGGGTATAATGAACTTTTTCCTAATGCCTTTAAAGTGCTCACAGAAGAACAGAAAGTGAACAGTATCCATAATCGAACAACCGTCACATTTGCACAGATCTAGGTCTGTACCCCTGGTCCAGCCAGGGCGGCCAGAAATAAGTAGGTGAATCTTGTTCAATCGGAACTTAGTTAGAAGATACCTATGGTTGGAGTTGTTAACAACCTTAAGGTAAAGTTCCAGATCGTGGCCAGAGGAAACAATCCATTGATGGGTCCTGACAGAGGGCTTTAGTAGCTCCCTGCCTTCTCTATCCATTCCTCTGGTCAACAGAAAAGTGTTTTTAACCCATTTCAAATCGCCTTTCACCAAACTCGAAGGTTTGTTAAACAATTCAGGCCGACCCAACTTCTCGCACATCTGTTGTACATATTTCAACCAAGGGATTTTTTCCCAGTGATCTAGCATTAGGCAGTCTTTTAAGATTTCATGGTTCACTTCAAGCTCTAGGTTAAGCCAGACTGATATCCATTTTAAAATGGGAGCCATGGCAATTCTATCCTCCAAATAGTCCACGCCGCATTCCTGGTGAGCAATGAAGCTAGCCGTGGATCTTGGGAGGGAAAGAAGCGTTTTAAAAAAATTATATTCCGTAACCTGAAGCGATGTAGCTGGCCTGAAGCCCCACAAGTCAGCACCATACATAGCGATGGCAGTACATTTGGCAGCATATACTTTTAAAACTGCCTCAATGGGCTTCACCCCTAATTTACGTGAAAAACCCAGCACCGCAGAAATGGAGCGTGCCAGGGCTGTTTTTTTCTCCAATATTTGTGGGTGCCACGTTGAGCATTCATCAAATACAACCCCCAAATAGGGAAATCTGGGGACTCTTGACAACTTATGCCCATTGCAGTACAATGACATCACATTTTTTTTGGCCTTCACTTTATGGCCCACCACCATGACATGGGATTTACCAAAGTTAATACTTAAATCAAGATTATTCATAAAAACATAAAAAGAGTTCAACAGGCATTGAAGTCCCACTGCAGTTCTAGCTAGGAGAGCGGCGTCGTCCGCGTACAATAAGGCTGGCAGTAGGTATTTCCCTGCCCTTGGGATGTCCTTACACGCTGCGCCCAGACTCTACCCGAGCAAAAAGCCAGACAGAGGTTTAATCCCCCAACAAAGCTCGTGGAACAAACGATATAGGCTTCTAAAACAATTTCTGAAACTGTGGAGGCTGTTGTAATTGATTCTGAACAGAACGAGGGGGATAAGCCTGCTGCAAAAGAACCTTCGTTTTCAATTCTTTAGTCTTTTTGTCTGCTTTTTCCTTTTCTTCCTTATCCCTATTCTCATAATATTGAGCAGTAGCTAATATCTGGGCAGATGAAGAAATGGCCCACGAACTCTCAGAATCTTTCAATTTATGTGATAATTCAGGAAGTAGATTAAATACAAATTTATCCACAAATAATCGCTGTCCACCCTCCGTACTCAAATCTTGACCACTATGGTCGATGAATGTTTCTTCGAAACGAGTAAAGAAATCAGAGACACTCTCATCTTTCTTCTGTTTACACGCAGCTAACTTGTCCCAATTAACTCGGAGGGCAGGCATCATCGTCTTCCTTAAAGTTATTATTCTGCCAGGCAATTCAGTGATCAAAGCATCGGGTTTAGCACCACCTACTTGTAGCGCATCTGCGGCAGTTAAAGCAGCCCAATCACCACCCAAAGCTTGATCATGATCTTCCTTACAAATTCGAGCCCATATTGCTGGAGGAACTACATTACCCATCAATAAATCAATGTCCGCCAAATTCGTAACGCACGCATCAACAGTCTGGGACAACTCCTTATAATACCCAGCAGGATTCTTACGAGGGTCCGGTAGAGACTGTTTAAGCGCTAAGACTTCAGATCTTATCCACGGGTCATGTACCCATATACGCTGGAAATGAGCAGGGGCAGGCGGATTAGCATTCTGATCCCCTTCCCTCCATATCGGAGGTACTTCTCGCATAGGATAGTGTTTCACTTTACGCCTTACTGCAGGATCCCGTTCAAGAGAAGTTTGAGAGAAAAAGGAAGACCTAAAAGTGATAAGTGTTCGAACAGCATCCTCGACATCGGGACCCACAATAAGACCTTTATCGAAGGTAGCTTGTATGTCAGATAAACCCTGAGGAGGTAAATCCAAACCCATATCACCCCATCCTTTAATCAGGGTATTACACATAACATTAAAAACATATCTCTGCGTAGGCGCATTCCACTGGAGGAAAGTATCCAAGATATCATGAACAGTATACAGTGGACCACTCATGATCCAATTACGGGAAAGAGAATCTAACCTAGTTCGTTCATCAGTATCTGGAATTTTACTACGAGATTGTCTCCTGGATGAAGCAGGAGTCAAATTAAGAGCACCGAAGATAGGCGACAAAAGACCGGAAACGGTCTCAACTAATCGCCGACGGGCTGTAGGAGAATCAGACAGTAAGACTGGAGACATCGTATTAAGCACGACGGGAGAAGAACTATCGATAGTGAAAGAAACTGGCGGTGAAGGAGACAAAGGTACAGAAGTCGGTGGCAAACGAAGCGGAGGCTGAATTACTGGAAGAGGCAATTGCGGAGGAACTGGAATAACTGGTTGGACAATAGGTTGCTGAACAATAGGTTGTAATGGAGGTGCATTAGCACCTAATACATAAGGTGGAGGTGATCGCAACAGCTGAGACATGAAAGGATCTTCATCAAGATCTTTACTTTTCATGGGAGGAGTCATTACTGGATAATATCTATCTATTGCCATACGATGCTGCCGTTCCGAGACGTTAATCATTTGATCAACTTCATCATTTTTAAACTGTTGCGCAGCCTGTAAGATTGTCATATCCTGTGCTTTCTTATCCTTTTTTGCTTGTTTAATTTCTTTCTGTTTGGCTTCCTCACGCCAGAGGCGGAAAGAGTCAAACATTGCCGGACGGGCTTTTCTTTTGAACAAAATCGATTCTAAATTGTCTAATATGTCAGGCTCAAAGCTACCATTTTGTGGACACTGCAAAACACCATCTTTCTTTGTATACCGAATCCATGTATCATTAAAAATAATAGGACCAAGACCATGTTTGGAATAGAGCTCATAAGTGGGTGTTCCAACCGGAGGAATTGGACAAGAGTTCTCGAGCTGGGAATCCCTATTACAACCAAAACAACAAAATTTCCTAAATTTACGAAGTCCAGGCATTTCGTAACGAACTGGACTATCCTCGGACTTCAAGGAGTTTAAGACAATTATTACAGCACAAACGTACTTACCCCTCGGCTTCGACTAATGCATTGGTCGAATAAAAACCCAAAACAAAAAGAGTGGGTGCTACCCACGTATACTTAACTAAGTATTTTCTCACGCGAACAGGTGTTCGTCTAACGTCTCGCGATACCAATCATCACCAGGGGCCAAGGCAGGGCGACAGTCAGGGCAGCAGTCGTCAGCAGCCGTCGGAAAGGATTAGCCGCGCTGAAAAAGACCTTCGGTCCACTTCGACATACAGGGGTCGCTCTCGTGGTTTGCGAATCCTCCAGAATTTTCTTGCTAAGCTCCTCACGATCTACGGGCTGAACCGCTACCACTGAAGTCGCCCCACGTTGGGCACCAATTGGAGAACTGGGCCTTATGGCCTAGCAGCGCAGGGCACGCCTGAAATCTCCGGGTTCACCTGCCTTATCAGACAAAGACACGAGACACTCTGTTCGGCGTAGAAAATTAGGTTTATTAGCTGCAGCTAAGCACAGTGGTCCTAGAAGTACACCAATGGTTAGTTCTCAGGAGACTGCCACTTCATTCCGTGGCGCACAGACTTTTATACCATACATTTTTACAATACCCACTCCCAAAACATACAAAACTGACAAATGAGAAAAGTTAGAAAACAAGCTATCGAGTATCTTGTATACGCCCTTCTTTCAGACACGGTGTTCTCCCCTCCCCTCAAGTTAATTAACGCTAGTGCATGTAATTCAATTTGCAGGTGGCAGGACGTAATTGCGAGCCTCAAAGGACAATTGTGTAACAAGAGAATACACAGAAAGAATAGCGAAGGCCAGTCAAATAAGATAAAGTAAAGGAAGAATGGTGGGAGCCAAACAGTCAACTAAGACAAGGATCAATCAGTCTAGACATGGATTAACTAACTCGGCCAGACCCTGACATCGGTTTCTTAGACAAGGACAAAAAGGTTATTATTTAACAGGAGAGGCGAGCAGCTGAAAAGGGCAGAAACACTATGTTCGCAGTGTCGCCTGAGTGAGGGCAATACAAAATGGCGGCTGTCACAAAATGGCGGCTGACTACGAAGCGGAGTTGAAAATCACGAAACCTCACATGTAGTACACTTTTTAACTTCACTACTTCACACACTCACAGAAAATCCAGCTCCGCTACAGTTGCAGGCGTCGAAGCACACCTGAGTGGCACTCGGTCACTCAGGTGGACCCGATGATGAAGCATGTCACCGACCAGGTCGGTGAATGAGGGGTTTATTAAGAAAGAAAAAACTCTTCCTTTCCTCATCTCTCTTTCACTGCACTAGGACTGTCTGTCCTGGGGGATACTCCTTTCTTTTGTTTTGTTAAATTGAATTCCAGGGGACTAAGGAGTAAAAACCCATTGGAATACCCTCACTCTCTCTTTGTTTATTACATACATGTTGTAACATGGTCAGTCTCAGCTACGTTCTATCATGCTATTGGGCTGTATGCGCCAAAACTTGCGTTCAGGCTTTGTGCCTTGGCGTTTAATCAACACTACGTCACTGTTTTCAGAATTCAATCTCACTGATAAACAGATCAAACTGGCACAGAGGGGAGCAGACTATACGGTGCTGAGCATTAAAAAACAGTAAAGATTACCATTTACAGTGGCAGAAAAACCTGCTACTGAATGGATTATACACTCTGCCTGTTACAATTTTCCATTTTCAGTATTGCCTAAAACACATACCAGCAGGCAAATATGAAAGGTTGGGTAAAGAATACATCAAGACATCCTGGAATTTACCATACACACACAGATGTTGGAGTGGGGGACGTGAAGTGTTTCTTAGCGGTACAAACTGTGAAACTGCAGTAAGTGTTTCTCTCCTTTGTCAGGGTATTAATTTACACGGGGCCTGCAATGGTTCCACTATAAACGTATCCTCTCACCTGCAAGGCTCACCAGCTACAGTTATTAATCCAATTTTTGGACTACTTTCTAATGGGAGTTACCTTATGTTGAACGGTCACAGCTGCTGTGGCATGTTGCCATGTATTCCATATCTAGTGACTGTTTCATCTAGGGTCACTTGATGAATGCAAGTATTGTTTCCACAAACCAAGACAGTCAGGGGGTTGCCTTTATGGCCTTCACTGACATCTCTTCTATACGATTTGATGCTTTAGGCAGAATGAAAGCCATTCTTTTACAAAAAACTGTGCCACTGACCTCGGCCAAAGAAACCTATGATCTACAAGTTGCAAGGACTTCTGCCGAGATACATGCCCTTTTGACTACAAACTGCCCTATTCAATTCTCAGAAATGGTAAGTCGTATCTTAAACATGTCTCATACCAGGGGTATTGCACATCTATTTAAGAACGTATGTTCCGGATTGTTAGCACCTTTTCAAGCAGTCCAAGGAATATTTCCAAACCATGTGCACTCTGTGTTTGGCGGACTGCCCCTCCTTTTGGGACTCGTTGCAGGAAGATGAAGTGTTGTGAGCGCATCGTTCAAATTCTGGGTTTACCTAGTCTACAAGAATTAAATACCACAGGGTATCTGTCATTCAGACCAATCTGGCAAGATTGCATCTTACCTGTTCTACGCTGCCTGCTTTGCGGTGGAGAATGCGTGCTAGACATCTGTCTAACACTCCCATCAGTCATGCCAACGGATATCGATACTCTGCTGGACCCAGTAACGGCTCATGCTCTGTGTTGTCCCCAGCGGCTACCAATTCTGATGACGGCATTCAGTGAGATCTTACAGACGCAAAATGCAACTGCTGAGGTACGAGCGGAAACAACAGGGGTGCAGGTAACATCCGACACGAACATTGCTGATGCGACCAATGCTGAAGGCGATGCTTCACATCTATGTGCGGTTAATCTTCTAAATGAGGTAATCCAACTTTCACCTACAATGATAGATTACTTTTTGTCTACAGACTTAGAAGCTTTCATGTTTTCTCCCAACCCTAACACTGACTTTTGATTTTGGCACACAGTGTTCTGAGAGACTTTGAATTTGACCTTCATTTTTTATGAAAACAAAGAACTTTTTCCTATGATTAATTTTTTTTCTCCCAAATTTGTATTTTTAATTTTTGGGCGCAAGTAATCTGCTTATAGTTGAACTATTCATAGAGAACATGCTACTCACCGAAAAAGCACTTCAACACCTCATCAGAGGTAGCAAGCGGTATGTAAATGCAAACTTTTTTCCCTCTTCTATCCCTCCACTAGCCTTCTCAATCCAAATAACTGACTAACATATCCACCACTCAAATTACTTTCGTATTTCACTATACCGCTAATCCATTTTGGGTTCTGGAGCAGCGTGATGCTTGCAGAAAAACACTTTAACGCCTCGTAGGGGTAGTAAGTGTTATGTAAATGTAGTTACAATACAATTCAGTACAATGTGTCTGTTTTCTCCTCAGGGCAGCAATTTGCAGGCAGTTCAGCGACTTATTTTCACTTCTAGCTGGGCCGGAAACAAAGTCTTGTTTTAAAGGAACATCAGCCCTTCTTTTCTTTGAATATCATCCTAGCGGGGTGCTATCAGGAGTCTAACACCTAGAACCCACTGCACCAGAGGAAAACAAAGGCACTCCTCTTATTATCATTTCACAAGTGCTTAAGGGACACTATGATTTGGAGGCAGGTTTTTGACTTTGTTCAACCCGTTTATGTAAGAGGAATGCGTACACTCTAAGGATATCAAATGTATCTGTCTGTATTAATAATTGCACAAATAATTATTTAAATAGCACTCAGTAATACTTTTTCATTTAACTCTTTAATGCGCTACTCATGCAATGTAGTGTTACAGAGCACTGTACATCCCACGGGCACTGTACAGAGATAATAAATCACAAAGGTGTACATAAAATAAACATGTGGTCTGCATGTGACATGATGTGCTTTGCTCCAGGCACAATAACCTTCTGTGGTAATTTATGAGTCAAAACTGCTAGACAAAACACAGATCTCTGCAGGACATGCATTATTCACCAGAGTTGTTAATGTTATCCCTTGGTAATTTCTGGTCATACAAAGATCTCTGCAGAAAGTGCCTCCTTCATGTAAGATATTTTCAAATGCATCCTCCTTGTGACCAATTAAGCAATAAGAACAGATTTTTATATATGTCCTTGTTGTCAATTTCTTTGCGACTTTGGTTTTTAAAAAAGTAATGTATATTTGATCTTTAGACTCTGCTTTTCGTGAATTTGCCGTTTGTGACTCCAATCTGGTTAAACTGCTACAACTTGACTTCCAATTTATGGGGTCCTGGAGTACACTTTTCCCATTTCCATCAATGAATGTCATTCCATTCAATTCTGCAGATCATCTGGGGAAATTGTTTTGTGGAATTTAAAACCAGTGTAGAAAGAATCCCTCTTATAATTAAAATTAGAATAATTCACTCATAACAACTTGACAATAGCCACTGGAAGGATAAGAGATAAAAAAAAGATTGAGAATTAGAAAAGAACTGATAATGTCTCTTTTAACAATGACTTATCTTCGATAACAAATTAGTAAAAGATAAATCTGTATTGCAAGAATTTTAAAGGAGTTGCTCTTTGTGTATGCATTAAAAAAGCACATTGAACCCAAAGGTTTAGGACACCATGGTGGAAAAATTGATCTTTTTAGCCTACAACCAAAGCAAAACCACCCCCAGTTCCCAGAAATGCACCTTTAGACAAACCATGGACATGGGCAGTCTGGGAGTGTGCTATGTCATTTGTGAATTAGAATACACCCACTCCCTCCAACTCTCCACAAAAAAACAAAAAAATAGCAAGGCACCTTACATACCACATATTTGTGGTAACCCTATAAGTCCTTCAGTTCTATAAATATTGTGCAGGCTACAAAATATACATCAGAAGATCATTGCATATGCTTGATGCAGACAGTCCTGCTTCTCATTTCTTTCTGCTTACATTTACTGATTTATCCTCAAATCAATCAATATATTTATCTGTTACAGTTCCATAACAGTCATACATTTCCTCTATTTATAACTGTAGGTTAAGCATTTTGGGGAAATTTTCTAAAAATTGATGCAATACAACACAGTAACTAAATTTAGGCTGAATTACTCCAAGGAGCGAGAACAGAACAATGCCATTTCTACTAAGATACACCATTGTTGTTCTCTCCCCTGGGTCACTTTTGGCTGATTTACTGCCTTGTACCCATAGTGCAAGGGTATGAACATGATATAAAGCATATGCTTTGTACCGGAAGAATGCCCGTCCAGTACAAAATGCTATGCTTGGACATTGTTAAAAATTAATTGTTAATTACGGCACACATGCACATTTAGAAGAGCTTTTGTGAAAAGAAGACTTTTCTCACACATTACACCTGCCTCGAGGAGGTACAATTTTTTATGCCAAGCCCTGTCTACCATTGTTAGTAGATAGGGATTTGTGTCAAAACCCCACGGTATTGCCCATGTACCATCTGTTTATTGAGGAATGGGCATGTACTTGAATAAGTGTTGTGCATCACACTAAGTACAAGAATGTTCCAAAAACAACTTGTTTGCCAATTTAGAGTTGCTTAAGAAAAATGCTTAAATAAAGTGGGAGTACAGACTCGAAGATAAAAAACTGACCTAGCATCAAACCCAGATAGGATGATGGGAGAAATGGTAAGGGTGAGTGACAGTATTTGCGAGCTAAGGTGAAAATAAATTAAGTGTTAATGAGGGTGAAAATGAGGAAGGAATCCAATTTCAAGCGCAGAGGCCAAACACAAACCTGGTGCTGCCTTGCAGTGGAAATCGCAAGACCACCGGTGGTCGAGGTAGTACCTAAAAAATTAGAGGACTAATAAGGAATTAAAAAGTGGTGTCACATGTTAGAAGCGTTGCGTCCACGGTGCGCAAGTGGCAGAGCATACCTAGAAAAATTTCCATTGTGGGAAAGGCGGCAAAACTGCAAGGGAAGTGCCTCAGTGTTAGAGAATTGTTCTGGAGAGTATAGAGAATAAGGCGAGTGCCTAGGGGTGAGCAGCAGACCTACCGTGAAAGTTAACTACGCGAAGGTCCGCAAACGTCAGTTTCCTTGATTCATAGTGTTGGGAGCCCGAATTAATCATGTACGTGCATGGTTTGAAAGAACACCTTCTTCCACAACTGTCTCGGATTATTACTAAAACCTTCCCTAATCTTCTTCCCTTCTTTTCCCACCCCTTTCTTTCTTACAGACAAATGTAAGTCTCAGGCATAATTTAAGTCCTGCTGATGATCCCCATATTAATAAATGGGATCAAAACGTTGTTGACATATCGTACCATAACTATTGCAAATATTATTGTTTTACAAGTTCACTGGCATTGGTACCAAAAATTGTGACAGATTCTTCGTAGCATTGTTAACTTGTCACTCCTTTTTTTAAAAAAATGTCTGAGTTGTAAAGTATTCTCCTTGTTTCTGTTTTTTGTCTTATGTTTCCCACTTTCATTAAGGTTTTCTGTTATGTGAGCGGATAAATATTTAAATGTTTTCTTATTTCAAAGCTAGTCACATAGAACTTATTTAACTTCTATGCTCGTTGTTTTGTGTACCTCTATACCAAGGGACCGTCAGTTCCTCGATACACATTCCTTACCCATGGACGGTGGTACACCCTTGGGTTCCCTTTTCCTTGAAAACATGTACCATCTATGGCACGCCCATTGACATAAAGGAGCAAAAAGTATAACTTTGTGTGACTTTGGGGCTGCTTTCCAGCTCAAAAAATGTTTTGTGTTGGAAAGTAAATATTAAAATCAACACTTTACACTGGTTTGTGTCACATTTTGTGATGCTAAAATGGCGTAAAGTGGGGATGAATGTAGCCCTTAGGCTTTAATTAAGATCTGTGCCCCATGAAGTGCCATTTCTGGTTTCATTATATTGACAGGCATTTTATCGACATGGTTTTGTGCTTCTTTTAGATCATTGTTTTTACCTTTCCAAACTGCTCAGCTCTTACTTTAAAATTCATGAATTATAGTGAACATGCAAGACATTAAAGAAACGAGCAAAGTGCGAAGCAAAGTACATGGTAAATAGAACAAATGCATTGAGCACATTTATCTCAAGGACTCATTCTTTCTAGGTGTGTGAAAAATTCAAATCTTGTAGGCAAAGTTTAACATACTTAAAAACCTTACAATTTACTGTAGTTTAGATTTTGTTTAATTTTACAGAGCTTCACCTACAGATTACATTTCAAGTGAAAATAAAGTTTCGGGGGAGATTTTTTCCCATACTTTTTGTGAAAGATTTCTATAGAAAATAGTAGCTTTTACTGACTGACTCTCCCACAAATGCTTCATTTTGCTGGACTTTTCCCCACCATTTTGAAAATCTTTTGCTAACATTACAATGTTGCCAAGATTGTTGACTTTTACGGTCCACTTCAGGTAGAGTTTTACTGCCTTTGTGTTAGAAATGTTCCCACCAAAAGTCCCAGTCCTAGTGGTCACTTTTATCTTGATATAAGATGTATTTCAAGTTATTTCATGCCCAGATCCTTAGGCAAGGCTCATGGTCCATGTTTTGGTATATGCTTGAACCAACATTATCTTTTGATCTTGATGGACAAATACCTAATCACTTTCTTGGGTGAAATCCTTAGTTCCTTGCCTCTTATGCATAGATCCTCTTTGCTCGTTTCTTTAATGTCTTCTTCAGCTTTCTTTAATCCCTCCCATTCAACAAGATAGGCAAGTTCACACACCCCAGAAAAACGTAAGCTTTGCTAGACACTTTTCCATTGTACTGTGCAGAGCTCTTTGGTGCACCTGGAAAAACTGGATTAAGAGCTTGCTTTGCTTTAACACTTACTATGCCAAATTGCTCTTGGCTTGAGGTCAAATCAAATTGATCGTATAATGTCAGAAATTCAGGACCAGTTGCCTTCTTGACCATTCCTGAAATGCCCAATGTTAAAATGTTTTCTCTAGACTGGTGATGACCGTAGTTCCCTAAAAACTGTCCACCAGAGCAGGCACGCACACCTAGGCTTCCCTCTAGACAGAGAGGTACAACCAGCGTACATTACAAAGGATTCCACTGTGTGAGACTTGGCCCTTTCCCCAAAATCTTTCGTTTTTTATTTCCCTTTTAAATCAGAATGCCCTCATGGTAACAACACTGTATAGGCCTTGGGTGGTGGAGAATGCCCTGTGTAGTTTAAAACTAGTGTTAAAATGAAGGTGCCTTATACCCCTAATATGGCTGCCACAGACCACTGCTGCAGCAGCGTGGTTTAGTGGGCACATTCTAGTAGCCAGGGGCTGGCTGGAACCCTCAGGCAATGTATCCATCTTAGCCTGCCAGCCTGTCCACAGGTAGAATGGTGGAACCTCCTGGAAGCCTCTGGAACCTTCTGGGAGAGGTGAGGTGACACCAACTACCACTACCAACTGTCAACTGGCAGTATATAAGAAAAGGGAGGGAAACTTTCCTGAGGAGAGGGACTGAGGGAAGACCTGGGGAAGTACCTACGCAGAAGGATAGGCAGTGGGGGTCAGGGCAGGGTCTTATGATGCTGGAATGACAGGGCCTAGTGTGCTGCTTTACAAGTGTTGAGGTATCCTGTTCCCCCCCCACTGACCTAACCCCGCGGAAGGGAACCCCCAGGGACCACTTGAAGGGATTGGCTGAGAAGAACTTGGAACACCAGCCACCAATTTATTCCCCCTTCAAGGAACAAGAAACCCAGCAACTAAATCAAGGAACAAGAAACCAAGCAACTAAACTAAGGGCGCAAGAAACATCACGCCAAGAAGAAAACTAAATCACCACAGGACTTTTGAGGAACTACCCAGGTATTGGCGCTGTGTCGCTCCCTGTGCCCCTCCTGATGCCACCTGGGGTTCCTGCGCTAACCTGCCACTGCTGTGTGACTTGACCTGTGAACTGCCTTTATTTAACGTCAGCTACTGCTGAAAGCGCTATAGTCTATTGGTGTAAGCGCTATTGACTGCCTATATTAAGCGCTGTCTTTTTCCCTCGTCTGGAGAAGCGCTGTGCTAGTACCTCAAGTGCTTTCTTGTGTGCCCCCAGAGGAGCGCTGTGAGGAAGAGCGCTGTATTATGCCTCCAAGCGCGTGACTGGCTGGGAAATGCCGTGCCCTGTGGTAGCGCTGTGAGACCTGCTGTAATTGACCAAGCGCTAGGCCTCTGCGCTAACTCTGGACCCAGGCTATTGTGCCAATGGATGGTTTTCCCCCCGCACCTGAAGCGCTACAGTGCCTGTACACAGAGCTATGTTCTGTTCCTCTTATCAGCGCTAGAGACTGCGTGCCTTGAAAAGCGCCGTATCCTGTGCCCCTGAGGAGCGCTATATTCTGCCCCCAGGCGCTGTCAGTATTCAGTGCCCTTCTGCCTGTCAGTGGATCGCCCCAGAGCGTCAAAAAGTGCCCCTCAGGCGCGGCCTGTGCCAAGCGCTTACCTGTAGCGCCTAGTGACGTGTGGAAGTTGTCCGGGCGGCCCTCGGTGCCAGGAGAGGGCCGCCGCCACATCTGAGAGCCGTCGTCACCGCTGCAGCCCGGCCGTGGAGTGAGGAGTTTCCCCGGCGGCCCCCGGTGTGAGGATAGGACGCCGGTATGTTTAGGAAGGCCGTGGCAGTCCCTGAAGCTGGAAGGGAGTCGGCGCCTTTGTCACGTGACGGGGGTGCCGCGTCTAGAGCCGCGCCCCCACCTTGCCTGCTCCTGATCGTCTTTCTGCCCTGAGCCCTCCGTGAGAGGACTCGCGCCCAGGAAGGAGGGGGAACTTGGAATCACCGCGGAGGAGTGGAGCCTCCTCCGACTTGCGCCCACAGGTTTTCCTGCTGCCTCGCGACCGGCGCTGGTGCTAACAGCTCCTTCCTGCACCGCGCCCGGTCGAGCGAGGCCCCCGAGGAATGCGCAAGGGCCCGGAAGGGCCGAACAATAAGGTAACTCCCTAGGGGAGGCGGGTGGAAGGCCGGAAGAGGCCCCGAGATCCCCCCTCCCCTGGGAAAGCTGTGACTGGGTCCCGTTGGCCCCCTCCCAAGAGCCTCGAGTGTGGTGAGGCCTTACCGGAGCCTAGACCACTGGGGGCCCGGATTTATAAAAGTTAACCCCTAACTAAGGGAGGAGATATTAATCAGAAGACCAGTTAGAATGAAATGTTGGTCATTGCCACAGAATGTGTTGGTTACATATGTTAGGGAATGTTTGTGCTAGCCTAATGGAAGGTTCTGTTCTGGCATACTAAGATGGGGCCTGGGTTCTAATAACCTGTACATACCTAATTGAATGCCGGTTACTGTAGCCTTATACATGGGTTGTTTTTGACTAAATGAAATGACCAGTCTAGCCTGGTGCATGGGTTATCCCATCTAACTGAGGTGCTCACCTGTCCTAGTGGCCCCATTCAATGTTAGAAGCCCCAGGATATGTGTGAAGTGCTCAGACCAAGTGCATGCATCCAATGTAGTATAGATTTTCTACAAATGTATGGGTCTCCTTGCCTGTTGAGTACTGGAATGGGAGTAATCCTCTAATGAGAGATGGATTCCTAATTGAGGAACTGGTTATTGTTATCTAAAGGAA
Source organism: Lissotriton helveticus (assembly GCF_964261635.1). Lineage (NCBI taxonomy): Eukaryota > Metazoa > Chordata > Amphibia > Caudata > Salamandridae > Lissotriton > Lissotriton helveticus. The sequence goes on along the minus strand of NC_136067.1, from coordinate 1,774,925,273 downwards.
ATGGGTGGGCCCTACATGGTGAATTGGGATCCAAGTTCTAATGGGATGTTTACCCAGTGAGGTGGTTACCTAAAAGGATGCCCGTTCTTGCTATAAAAAATGCCTATGTTTGATTTCTAGGGTAATGTGGATTCCTGATTAGGGAAGGGCTGCTCCCCTTCCCCTGAAGTGTTTACTCCTGATTAAGGAGAGGTTTTACCTTGGTTAACTAACTGTTCTACACAAGGAAATGTTTGACCTACACTTAAGGAACCGTGTATTCCACCATAGGGCAACTGTTAATTAACTGCCTAGTTATTTCATGTCTACTGAAATGTAGCCTGAGTTTAAAAGGACAGGAACTGCCTATGGTTGACTCCTGAAATGTTTATTCCTGAGTAAGAAACGGTTTACCCTTACCTACTGAAATACATTGCTCCAATCTAGGAAAATGTTCACTCCTACTAGGAATAACTCATAGAATGGTTTAACCTACACAAGGGGTCATTTATTTATAATGAAATGTTTTGCCTCTTGAGTGCTACATTTGTTGAAGCCTAAAGTTATTTATTCACCTATTTATGGTTGGTAAGACATGGGTGAAATACCTGTAGGAACAAATGCCATGTTATTGTGTTGTCTCCTTAATACATTTTTGCAGGTGCTATTAAGAAGCAAGGCGGAGGATAGGCCTATGATTTCCTGAAAATGTATTTAACTGATATCTGATATTTATTGAATATTTACCATTTATCTAACTAATATTTATTGATCCAAATATTTAATATCTATTGATTCGTTATTGGTTGCAAGTTTTGAACACATGTATGCTAAATGAATTTATGATTTCCCTGATCCTGCTCTATCTATCTGATTATTTATCTTAATACAAATCACTTGTTTTTATACAAGCTCTGGAGTGGAGTCATTTATTGCGTGCCCAGTTAAGTAAAAACGATTCAATTGGCTGATAATGCAGTTTTCATTTCCTGTTTCAGTAAAAACAATTCTATTGGCCGATACTGCAGTTTCCATTCTGGTCCTACAGCTAGGGAGCCCCATGTAATACTTATTACCTTCCTCCCTGTTCCAGTTAAGTAAAAACGATTCCATTGGCTGATAATGCAGTTTTCATTTCCTGTTTCAGTAAAAACGATTCCATTGGCTGATACTGCAGTTTCCACTCTGGTCCTACAGCTATGGAGCATCCCCATTGGCCAATGTAACATATATTAACTTCCTCCCTATTCCAGTCAATACCTCCCCCTCGGCTCAGGATCGGTCCAGGGGTACCGACGGACAGGTGAGGAAGCGACGCAAGCCAAGCTCATTCAGCGCTCTAAAGCGAAGCGGTTTCCTACTTTATACTTAGGAGAGCGCTCATTTTCCAGCTTTACACAGCGAAGCGGTTTTATTCTTAGGAGAGCGCTCTGGATATCAACATACAGGCTGTTGGATTACAATTATAAAGCGGAGTTTGATGAGCTCCTTATGTATTATTGTTACTAAATGAACTAGGGTCGCTACCAGCTAGCCTTGAAGAGCTTTTTTACTGCTCTTACATTGATATACTGTTAGAATCAGAGATCTGTTACTAACTGTGTCTCATTCTCACGCCAGCCCTTGCATTTGCTGTCTGTCATGTACTCAGAAACAATGCCTAGGTTTTTGGCACTTTGTGCCAGTGAATCATTAGTATGGATTTGATCTAACCAGACACCCACTATTCTATTTCACAAATTAGAGCGGGGCCTCCAACCCTGAGCAGTGGCCAGGAAGAGGCGAGGCTTTCTCCCAAGCATTTTTGGGTGTGTAAAAATAAAAAACATATCTCTATCGTTTTGGAGAATGACCTATTGGCATAAAGAAATATATGGCGCAAAAACAGTTAAAATGTGTGTCTGTGTTCTACCTATTTGTTGTTGTGTGTATCTCCCTTTTTAGGAAAGAATCCTAAATACTTTATGAAACCGACATCCCCCGTCTGGAAAATCCATTGTACGGTAGGATGTTTTGTATCATTAATTTGTGTTAATTTTTGCTTTTTTCACTAAGCTTAGGTCAAGCTTTATTGCAGTAGTGTTCACGAGGTCCTGACGAAAGCCGGGTAGGCTTAAACTTTCCTACAAAGGCTGAAACATGTTGACCGAATACCATCCTTAACAGACAGTTTTTATTTCAAACTGTCTCACACTCATTTTAATCTTGACACCATGATGTTCCCTAATAAACTTTTCCTTAAATCGTGGTAGCCAATTTTACATCTCACTTTTTGATTCTTTTCTCACTGCAATGTAATATCCCACACCATCTCAAACTGATTTGATTTTTGGTATGATCCATCACTGGTGGTTCCTTGGGTTTGGAGAAGCACATAATTCCAACAGGTGTGTGGCTCCTTAACCGGACCATCTTTGGTTCTATCCCAGATGATGACGCTCTGCCATATGGGTGGGCTGATGGGATTCATTTCCTTTTTGTTGTACACACCTTCCAGGTAGACACAGAGTCTGTCACATTTTTCTTTTCTTTGCCCCCATTAGTTGTACAGACCATTGACAGTCCTTTTTGTATTGTTAGTTCCTCCTACTGTCATCTTGGGGAGACATGTGTTAAACTTTTTCCAGCCTTAGAGTGGTCTTCCCTCAAATGTTTTGCCCACTTACCCCTATTTTTCTGCTGAAATTCGTTTTTGCTGGCCTTAGGGCTCTAAGCACTTTACCACTGCTAAAGTGTGTGTGCTCACTCCCCTAAACATGGTTAAATTGGTTCATACCTGATTGGAATACTTAATTTACTTATAAGTCCCTTGAGAGTGGCACACAATACACCCATGACCTCTAAATTAAATGCGATTAGTGGGACTGCAGCACATATTGTGCAACCCACTTAAGTAGTCCCTTTAAACGTATGCCAGGTCTGCCATTGCAGCCTGAATGCAGTTCTAAACTGACAATTTGACTTGACAATATAAACCCCTTGCCAATCCTTAAAATCCCCTTTTACTATATTTAGATCACCCCATTGGGCAGGATGCATAGTAATGAAAAGGTTGGACATGTTCATTTAAGTTTCACATGTCCTGGTAGTGAAACACTGCTAAATTCCTTTTTCGCCACTATGAGGCCTATCCATCTTATAGGATAACAGTGTGTTGCCTTATTGCATTTAGTAAGTGCTAACTTTTTATTGAGGACGAATACAAATTTGATGTTTGGCATGTTGGAAATTGTAATTCCAAATCCTCCTTAATGGTAAAGACACAGCTGGATTTCATCACGTGATTTGGTTACCATATGGTGGCAAGTTTGTTGTAATTACAGGCAGCTAATACAGATTAGGCCTGGGTGGTGAACTATGCTCCATTCGCAGAGTTTGCAGAGTTTTCCACACTCACGCAGAGTTCCGAGAAACTCCACTGCACGAAGTGGAGCTGAGTTTTTTCCTCACTCGCGAATGTTAAGTTGGCGAGATCAGGCTAAAACAATCCTGCGCTAGACCACCTCCCACAGAGATTTCTCAGCATGGGCGATCGCGAAAGGTGGTGACTGCAAGCTTCAAGAAACCTTCAGTTCGTGTTGAAGACAATGCTGCTCAAGTAGAACAGCTACTAAAGTGGCAGAAAGAAACAGCACCCTCTTGCACTGCCCGGCACTAAAAATCAGCACGAAAGGTGCAACCTAACTCACTCCACTGCTTAAAGAACTACGCGGCTGAGTTTTTTGGTCATTTTGCGGAACTCCACAAACTCCGCCAGGCTTTCTACAGATACCCTGTTGAGTGTAACTAATTAATCACAGATGTGATCCCATCAGGGTATTTAAGGTTAACAGGAGAAAGGGAGAGCCAGTACAAATAGGTGGACGACAAGAAATGCACCGTATTGTTGTAAGTGGGTAGAGGTTAGAAATAATACTTTCAATAGTGATTTTAGATTGTGATTTTAGATATCATGGGTGACAATCCTTCCTCTCCCAAGCAGAGTGTGACTACAAGGGTTCCTGAGGCCTTTCTCTGTGGGGCCCAGATAATTCTCTATTAGGGTAAGAGTGTGTGATCTAGTTCTCACTGCATGACACTACACAATATTGTATGGGTGTGATACACGAGTGCAGTGCCACGCTTAAACCACATGCAATGCTTCCTAAATATGAGATTGATGGACTTCAGGTCCAGCTTTTTCAGTCAAGAGATATATTTGTAACACACAAATGTTATTAATGTTTCCCAAGTGACTAAAGAGACCTATGAACTTTGGGTGGCGATAAGCGTTACACCTCCAGTACATTAGTATAGACCATGGGTATATGCTTAAAGATGATCTGGCATCCGTCCTGTTGAATGCCATGGACTTGTTTAGCCACTAGGCAGAAACATTTTGACATCATAGTGGGGTCGTGGCATGAATTTCCAGATACTCCACACCTAATTTCTAAAACCAGGTGGTACCCTACATAATAAAGACCAGACTGGGTTAGCACATTGGTTTTTAATGTATTTCACAGATCATGGGCTAGAAACAAGTGCCTCCCTGAATTCAGGTGTAGGCCTGCTCTCCATCAAACTGTTGTTTTTGGACAGCTTGAGGTATCTTATGATGAATCATGACACCTGGTAGGTGTGTAAGGACATCCCGTCAAATGTTTGTGTGTTTTTAGGAATAGGCTGGTAATCGGAGGAGCAAGATGGCGGGCTGACGGCGCCAAGAAGAGCAGGCACACGTAGAGGCTGCCGAGCTCTCACAACCGACATGGCAAATGAATGAGATACAGTCTGATAAAGCCGTAAAAACAGCATAACCAAGCAAGGGATAGCGGGAAATACAACGCATTTACAGTGGGAGAAACGAATGAAGACAGATGCAGGCATTAGTTTTTCGCGGTATCGGACGGCTGGTGTTCGTCACCCGTATTGCTCGTCTGGGGGCTGTGCGGAACTCTGCGATCCATAGGCAGGGACTAGCCTTTGGATTACTTACTGACTCGGACTCTTCTTCCAGCAAAAACATGGCTCCACCGAAGACAGCGGCCAGAGGCACACGGATGGGACGGCTGCCGGTGAACCTGACAGGAACAACAAGTCATGAACACGGAGGCGAGGCAGAAGAATTACAGGTGACACAACAAGGGGATTCTTCGAAGACTACCTCAAAAGTCGGTAAGCCGCTCCTATACCCCTTGCAGTCAGGGAAGGCGGCAGAGCTGCTCCTGGTGGGTGCTGCTTCTGAGCTAGTTTCTGGTAACAAAATTGCAGATATCATCTTGGAGGCGCTGCCAGTGAAACAAAGTTGCTCTAAGACTGCCCCATGTAATATAAGCACTCCAAGGCTCATGCAAAAGCTTACTTCCAAGCTCGTGCAGGGGACTGATAGTGTAGAAAATGCCTCAACACACTCAGGCGAACCAATGGCTGTGAATATTTTAACACCAGAATGAATTGGGCCTCTGAAAGCAAGTGACCCTGCGGAGAGTGGTCTAGAAATTGAACTCAATGAACCTGGCAGTGTATCTAGCCTACATAGTAGTGAATGCTCATTGTCAGACTATTTGTTATGGTTGGAGCAGAACCAAGGGGCTAGTGGCTGTTCTCCACCTTCAACTTCAGCTATAGTCCATGCCTTAACTGCACCTAGCTCGAACTCTGATATGGATACGGATAGCAATCTGCAATCTATACCTCGGATTCTGTCCATTGATAGTGAGCTACGTGATGGTGCCATTCTATCTGAGTCGCAAGAGTTCCATCAAGCTTCTGTTAAACCTGGGGAAAAAACGGCTTCTCCAGTATCTAAAAAGTCTGCAAAAAAGAAAAATACAAAGCCAAAAAACCCACCAAAGGCATTAAGAAAATTCATAATGGGCTGGATCAACAACATACTGTTTTTCCATGAAATAAAGATACTCCTGCTGATAGCCCCTTACGCTGCTGGGTTCAAGCGAAGGGTGGGGTAAAGACAATAATAACTCAGCTATCTGGTACTAGCCCAATCGATGATGGTACTGGTGATATGGGGTCAACAGAAATAGAGGCAGATAATTTTGAGCCAAGACCTGTTATACTCTTTGGCCAATCACCCACCCTTAATTCGGCTGGTTTCCCATCTGTCTCTGGTACTCCACAAACACTCCAGCAGGGAGCCATAGAACAACAAAAACGGGGAAGTCTCAGGATCCCGCAGAGCTGACACTTTCCTTGATCCTTCAGGTCTTAAAGGATCAGCGACTAAAAGCACAGGAGCATTTTGCTCAGGCTTGAGCCGAAAATCACAGCATACAGCAGTCATTGAAGGAGGTTACACAAAAGGTCGGGTCACTGGCGAGTGATGTTATGGAATTACAGCAGAGGGTATCAAACATCAAAGAAGCTACTTTACAAATGGCCTGTCCGCTTCAGATCCACGATGCCCATATTACAGCGTTGCAGCTTAAGATCGAGAACTTGGAGAACCGCCAGCGGCTGCATAACCTCAGACTGTTTCGAATCCCAGAGGGGAAGAAGGGGTCAGATCCCAGAGCATTTATAGTTCAACTTCTACAGAAGGCTTTCCCGGATCTGGGGGACTGGGTCTGGGACTGCCAGCTGCAAAGGGCTCATAGACTCCCACTCATACAGTATAAACAGGGGTCTCGCTACCCAAGGGCATTTTTGATCTTCCTCAGAAATTTTCTGCTTCGGCAAGTTATATATCTGAAGGCTCGTCCTAGCTCCCTGGTGATGGTAGATTCTGTCACTTTTTCTGTACGCTCAGATCTTTGTAAAGTGGCTATGGACAGACATTGGCAATTACGTCAACTGATAGAGCTGCGAAAAGCTACTGGTGCTCAAGTATTCATACAGGAGCCTGCACGTTTAAAAGCTCAGCGGGGGGTCAAACATTTTTCTTTCTAAATGAAAAAGAGGCAAAAGAAGCTATCTGGAGATGGCAAACAGAGGGGTCGGATAAAGTTTGAGGCTGTTTTGTATGTTTTTTTATTATTTCTACCATTGCTTTTCTAAATTTGGTAATTATCAAACTTTAAATGGCTTTCGAATAGGGGTTGTGGGCACGGTTGGGGAGCAACCGTGGGAGTACTGTCTCCTGGAAGCTGCCAAATCAGCAGCAGCTCATAAAAGGGGATGTATCCTCCTTCACAATATGGGGTGGGGGGTGGGATTATTAAGGGGGAGGGGTGGGGAGGGTGGAGTTTAGAAGGACAGGAAAAGGTCAACATGAGAGCACACAAGAAACTCAGAGGCAAGCTTGTAAGTAGAGATAATGAAAAGGGAAAGAGCACACAAATAAGTATGTGCATAGAGCTGGGTAGTAATAAGCTGGAAAGGAATAACTTGTGCAATGGATTGGATTAAGTGTTAAGCATGGAACATTGCAGGTCGTAACAGCAAACTTAAGCGACAACTAGTCTGTGAAGAGCTAAAAATGTACGATCCCCAGTTAGTTTTGCTAACAGAGACGCATCTCCCATTTAAAGATCGGAGTCTTCTTAAGCATCTGGGGTATGAAACTAAGGTCTGTACGTCACAAACTTCTTCAACTAGTGGGGTTGCAATACTAAAGCATAAGCGTTTTTCATGTATGACACACAAGACTCTGACTGATCAGGCGGGGAGATGGGCAATGGCACAGTTAGAAAAAAGGGGAAGAAATATGTTTTTTTTTCTCGGTATGGCCCTAATGTTGATGATTCCTCAGTTATTGATTTATTGAATAAGGAAATGCTGAATTAGGAGGGGGAGCGAGTGGTAACGGGAGATGTTAATTGTGTTATGGATTACAGTATTGACACAACCAGACGTGGGGCTATAGGTATTACTCTGCCCCACACCAACTCTGTTCTAGAATTGATATGGCACGGGTGTCGGATCAAATAATGTTGTCGCCAGATCTGGAAGTATGCCCCCGCATCACGTCTGATCATAATCCTATATTATTATCATTTAGGAAAATAGCGGGATGTAAGAAACGTAGGGCCATATTATCAAGAAAGGGCGATACATTAACGCCACTTTTATCGGCAGGACACTGCCGCTAAAGCGGCGATAATGGGCTTGATAAGATGCCTTGTGAGTTCCCATGGAAGCCCAGGTTCTGGTGTTAACCTGGGCTTCTATAGGAATTCACAAGGGCATATTATCAAGCCTACTATCGCGGCTTTAGCGGCAGTTTCCTGCCGATAAAAGCACCGATAATGTATCGCCCTTTCTTGATAATATGGCCCTGAGACCTTTTTCTTTTCCTAGATACCTACTTTTAGATAGTCTGTACTAAGCTAATATCAGGAAACAGCTTGATTTATTCTTTAAAGAAAAGATTGGGTCAAACTCTCCGTTTATGGTTTGTGATACTTGGAAAGCAGTCACTAGAAGCATAACCCAAAATGTATTGCAACAGAATAAAGCACATGAAATTGCAAGTAAGGAGGCATTCAAGCTATGCGTAGAGTGGAAGAACAACATGCAGAGGCAGTCTTGTCGGGTACTAACAATCAAGAACAACTGCTTCTCTCCTTAATAGATCTTAGGCTAGCTACAAAGAAATAACTTAGGGAGAGAATCGCGACAAGATTTAATAAATATCGTTTTACTCAATATGGCGAGCAAATAGGCAGCATTTTAGCCCATAAGGTCGCAGAGGATAGGGATAAAACTTATATTAGAGCTGTAAAGTGGACAAATGGCATATCTTATAACCTCAGAAGATTTTAGAACAATTTTCCTCCTATTATTAAGAGCTATATACCCCAACTATTGCGCCAAAAGAGGAATATATACAACAGTATCTTTAGGGTAGATACTTACCAACTTTGAACAAAGAAGCATCAGCCTTAATGGAAAAGGATATCTCAAAGGAAGAGATAGACATGGCAATATCCTCCCTACCATCGGGTAAGGCGGCTGGGGAAGGTTCTATACCCATCGAATTTTATAAGCTTTTTTAACGATCTTCGGACTCTGCAGTTTAGACTGGTTATACAGTGTACTGGCATAAGTGGTAAGATACCAGAGTCATGGAACATGACCGGATAATCTTTTTGTCTGAAAAAAGATAAACCCTCTGATGAGTGCGGCTCGTACCGGCCAATCTCACTTATTAATGCTGATGCCAACATTTTCGCCAAAAAACTTGCGATTCGTCTCGCCTTTTTATGCCGGTGTTAGTATCTCCTCATCAACACAGTTTTATCCAAGGTAGGGATACTACAGCCCACGTTAACATGGCGCTCGGTGCTTTCGATATGGCAGGTAAGATGTCAACCCCATTGGCATGGTACTTTTGGACACTGAAAAGGCTTTTGATAGGGTGGGCTGGGACTTCCTGTGGGCCATACTCACAATGTTTGGTGTTAAGGGACAATGTAAACAATGGATCCAAGATTTATATAATAAACCTCACGCTAACCTAGTATATTTAGGTTTACAGTCAATAACTTTTTCGATCCTCTGTGGTACTAGGCAGGGCTGTCCCCTTTCGCATTTTGTTATTTGCTTTATACATTTTAACCATTTATTTATATTTTGCAGTCTAACTCTCGAATCACGCCATTAGTGGCAGGTGTAACTCCGCTTAAAGTTATCGCTTATGCAGACGATATTTCAGTTTTCACAACTGAACCAGCTAGAGCAATAATAGCAATTGAGGATGAAGCAGTCAAGTTTGGTTCTATCTCAGTGTATAAATTAAATTTAAAACAACCCACAAATTCTTCTTAACTTTAAGCCGGGAGAGTCAATCTATGGGGTTTGCTCTGTAGCTACCTATTTAGGGGTTAAGCTCTCTGCTCAGATAGATAGGATACTTTCTTTGAATTATGAATCTTTACTGAAAGATACAGCTAGATCTTTAAAGAATTGGCATAAAATGCCTATCAGTATTATTGGATGCTCCAATATTATTAAAATGAAGATATTACCCAAATTTTTGTATCTATTCCGATCTATTCCTTTGCGGGTTCCCAATTCTTTTTTTAAAGAGATTAGAGGGTGTTCTAAGTAGCTTCATTTGAGGTTATAGAAAGGCTCGTCGAGCAATATATTTCTTAAAGCTTCCATATAAGCAGGGCAGGCTGGATTTTCTAAATTTTTGGTCTGCCTTTGCCGGTCGTTTTCGTAGCATTCTAAACCCTACTTGTTGGACCTGGTCCTTTTTGGCAGGTTCACCCCGAAACTTTTTGCTTTTTCCTAGCCTGTTTCTGGAACCTGGTGTTGGTGATTTTAGGCCTCTGCGCACTTTTTCACTGAGGTACAGTGTAAAGTGCGTGAGCTCTCTGTGTATGTGTGGTGAGTGACCTGCCCTCCCATAGGAATGAATGGGGAATATGTATGCCCATGGTAGTTCCTGATGCGTGGGGAGTGCAGGGTCGAGTTTGGTATGTACGAACTCGTGAGACTGAATGCTGCGCAATGGTATATGCGGCATGATAGTGTCTAGTGTAGAAGTGCCACTTTTAGAAGTTGGCATATTTGTGTAGTCTGTGGCTGGCGTGTGATTGGCTGGAGCCTGGCCCCAAGAGTGAGCCTGGGCCTGCTTGTGGATTGACTGTCTGGTTTGAGGGTGACAGGGGCTGCAGAGCCCCCAGGAGGTTGTCGGAGTCAGCCCGTGGATGAAAGGCTGCATCTGCTGCCAAGGAAGTGGGAGGAGATAGCACCTGGGAGTGAATAGGGCTGTGCCTGCCTGACTACAATGCTGGCTCCACCTCCCGCTGGGCGACTGTCACCCCTGTCCCTGATACTGAAAGAAAGAAGGAAGCCAGGAAGCCCAAGGGCTCCAGCAACACCCAAGAACTGGTTTAGACCGGGCTCAGGGCCCACTTGCACAGAGAATTCAAAGACTTTTAGGGGTATAAGAGAAGGACCCCTGACAACAGAAAAGTAGGTTCTACAATCAAGAGGAACCTCTGCTGGAAGAAGGACCGCTGTAGAACTGTAGGAAGATTGCCTTGCTGTGTGCTCTAAGGGCTGACCTGTTCTGCTGACCAACTGAAGCTGAGGAGAAGAAAGGGACTTTGCTGTGTGCTGTGACCCTGCCTGCTTGAACTAAAAAAAAAAACTTTGCTGTGTGCTGTGTCTTCAACTTGAATCTCCAAGGGTGAGAAGAGCTCGCCTCCTGTTTGGTAGCTCAGAGACAGAAAGGTTACCAAAGACTGCAAAGCTCTGCTGTGTGCTGCAGAGTTCATGAGCTGTTTGCCTAGACCGTCGATCATCTGTCCGTGTGGAGCGCTGGCTGCCCTCTGTTTGGTTTGAGAGCGCCGCGCTGAGCATCGCCTGCCCACCAGCTGCTGTGCCGTAGTATTGACGTGCTCGTCGGCACGTGGGAAGTGGTGGCAGTGAGCCCGAAGGCATCCCCAGGACGAAGGAATCCTTGTTGAGGATTCGCGATACTCAGAGCGCCCTGCTGATCCTGGGCGCGTAAAATTTATCTGCCCGCAATTCCCCGCCGCGGCCCGGGGACCTGAAATTGATACGAGTGGTTCCCAAGAGCTGCGGAGAAGAACACAAAGAGGCCGCGACCTGATTGGTCGAGCCACGAGAGGAGCCGCGCTCTGATTGGCCTTTGCTGTAGGCCTGCCCTGAGAGCCGCGCTCTGATTGGCCGAGTCGCATTGCAAGTGCTACGCATCACAGGGGCCTGGCCCAGGAGCTGCGCTGTGAGTGGCTGACTCCTGGAAGCGGTGCATCGTCATCGAGGGGCTCGTCTACCGAGCCGCGCAACGATTGGTCCCCGTGCCCGGGACCTCTGAGGAAGCCGCCGAGAGCCGTGTTGGAAGTTCCGAAGCCAGGGAAGACTGACCCGACCTCGCCGAGGGAGCGACGTGAGTACTCTCTGCCCCTGGCCTGATGTCCCTGCGCAGGAGCGCCGAGTTAGCTCCCCGCCGCTCCCCGAGGATCTGAGAGCGGGCGGAGGGCTGCTGGGACCGGCCAAGGCGGGGAGAGAGTCTGTTCTGTTCGGCACGGTGCGCCCGAAGTCATTGGTGAGGCGCGCCCGCATTGGTGGGGCGCAGTAGGGTGAAGGGCTGATTCTCGAAGTGAATTACACGCTGGCATTACTTGGACACTCGTTTTAAGGGCTAATTTGAAATAAGTCAGTAGCGTTATTTTTTATACTGATTTAAGAGACTTGAGACTGATTTTTATATAGGAACTTGATAATACCAGTGCAGACGAGCCAGAGAGGCTCATGGGGGCATATTTGTTTTAGAGCCTGAGTGGCTCCCACGTTTGACTATGTGTAGTGTCAGAGCCTATGTGGCTCCAACGTTCTGCGCAGTATTGCCCAGAGCCTGTGTGGCTCCTACACTTTGGTGCAGTTCTGTTCTAGGGTCAGTGAGGACCCTGTCGCAGTTTGTTTCCCAGCTGCCCAGCAATTAGTGGGCAGCTGTACCGTTTAGGTCTTGTGATTGTTCCCAGGTGCCCAGCAAGTAGTGGGCACCTGCAACGTTTAGGTTTTGCGCCAGTGGCGCACCCCTGACTGGCGCTGCATTGGCAGCGCGCCCTGACATTCTGGACACAGGGCTCTTTAGTCTCTTTATTAGATGGGGGCTGGTATGTGATTTTATGTAGGCGCAATGTGATTATCTATGTGATGGTATTTGCCTAATGTGAGTTTTGTGCAATGTGATATGGTGCTAGGAAATGTAATGCATTTAATATGATTACGCACCTTGATCTTACACCTCTGAATGTTTTTAGGCATCATGTGTTTTTGCGCTATTGAGTTATGGTCTGGCACCTCTGAATGTTTTTATGCATCATGTGTTTTTCCTTCCCTGCACCTCTGAATGTGTTTTTGATGCATCATGTGCCTTGATATTACACCGCTGAATGTATGTTTTATGCATCATGTGTTTTTCCTTCCCTACACCTCTGAATGTTGTGATGCATCATGTGTAATGTGTTCTTGCTGATACCCCAAAGTGTATTTTATTCTTAGGTGGTTGTTCTTTCCAGTACAGGTGGTCCTAGTGAGGTCCTGGTCCCCTGCGTGACATTCTCCTAAGGTGGTTAGGGTTGCGTAGGTGGTACTTACCTGTTACCAGTAGTTACTGGTTGTGTGCTATACTTGCAAATTTGTGCTACAGTGATTTTATATCCTTTTATTCTAATTTCTGACAGTATTTCTATTTCTAAAAGTGTTGATTCTGACAGTGGCCCATGTGGCCCTGTCTTGTGAATAATCCCTTGTGAATATTGCCCGTGCCAGTTGGCACAATGTACATGTGTAATTTCTATCTGATGTGATTTTGACAATACAAAAGGTATTTTTATATAACCTTGTGTGGAGTTCCTTTTGTGGTGTGCCTAGTATGTTGTTGCTGTTGTGTGCTGGCGCAAATGCTTTACACATTGCCTCCGATTTTAGCCTTACTGCTCGTGCCAAGCTACCAAGGGGGTGAGCAGGCGTTATCTTGGCGTGTGACTCCCTTGCCCTGACTAGAATGGTGGTTTCTGCCTGGCTTTGGCGTCAGCCTTAGCCTACCAGAAATAGCCAGTTCTAACACTACTCATAGGATGGTTTTTCATCAGTTCATGTTGGGGGAGGATAGAAATATGTTTTTGTTTAGAATTATTTGAAAAGACTCAAGTTTAAGACTATAGGGAATTGTATTTATATATATATGGCGAGCTATTTCTTGTAAATGTAATATATCATTTTATCATGATAAACTTCCCCTATGGGGCAATATGCTATTCCCAGAGGTGTTCCAAGATGTTGCTAGTAAACGCTGGGATAGTTATGGGAATATTTGTCTTGGAGATCTTTTTGATTATAATGGTCTTGCATCGTTTAAGAAATTGCAGTTGCAGTTTAAGTTGCCTGATCATATACTTTTTAAATATCTCCAAATTAGGGATTACTTTTCGAGACATCTAACTCTGACAAAAGCGACTAACTCTGAGATCTGGGATTATTTGCATAAGGAGAAGACAAAATCTCTGATAAGCTATATGTATAAATGCCTTATTAATTATAGACAAAGTGATTGTGAAAGATTGGCGGAATGCTGGAGTAAGACTCTGGGGATAGGGGTCACTTCATTCGCTATACAACAAACACTAAGTATCATTGATAACTCAGTTCATTCTTTCAATTTGTGGCTGCAGCAATTCCGAACTATATGTCAATTGTATTACACACCAGATAAGATAGCTAAATGGGCTCTGCCCGGTTCAGTCAGCGCTCTATGTGGCTAGTATACCGCACATGATCGCACCATGTCCAGAATTGGAGCTATTCAGGCAGCAGGTGGGTCAAGTATTCTCACAGAGATTGGGGATTGATTCACCAGTTTCAGTCAGGGAAATCATGATTGGCCTGGAGAATACGAATCATAAACTTACTCGCGTATCTTTATTACTACTTGTAGCCGCTAGGCTGGTAATTGCCCGGGCATGGATTGCTCCAAAACCTCCCTCTTTAAGTGATTGGTGGATCTTGGTTCGGAAAACATATGAAATGGAACATGCATTGGCAAAAATAAGGGGTTCTCGCTCTATGATAAAATTAAATGCAATATGGGGGCTTCTATTTTTGAAAGAGGCCTATGCGACTATTATTGGATTTGATTCAGATATTCGTTATGCTTTGTCTAGGTTGTGTTGCTTAATGATTTATGTCATTCTGTTGTCAACATTTGCGTTATGTTATGTATTAGCACTTTTTCTCCATGTAAATATGTGCTGAGTTTGTTGCTCTCCAGTTGACAAAATAAAAAGTGTTTTAAAAAAAAGAAATAGTCTGGTAATCATGCAGTAACAAAATGTTGTAGAACTGTAAAATAATATAAATTCACTCGGGTGGCTTTTTTGTGTGAGATAGGATTTGATTGCAGGCGACTCACCCTCGTGGCCCTACAGCCTCTAGTTCCCCACTGTTGAGGTTGTCCATGGTTCATGTGGTTTGATGCAGTTTTAAACTGCCATTACAACCTGACAAAGTAAACCTTTTTCTAGGCCCAAAGCTTCCTATTTAATACAAATAAGTCACCCTTAGGGTAGGTGCTGGATAACTCAGAGGATAGGTTGCACTGCACATAAAAAAATGGGACATGTACTTTCAAGTTTTACATGTCCTGGTGGTGAAACACTCTTAAATTAATTTTTCACTACTGCAAGGCCTACCTCTCCTCAGGATAACGATGGAGTTACCTTATTACATCTAATGAGGTGTCATTTCTTTGTAATGAAGAATACTAACTTATGATTTTGAAATTGCAACTTTTAGGAAGTTTGCATTTTCAGTATACAACAGGACCTGTGAATATTCTACAAAGAAGAAGGAATGCTGAGCTACTGAAGGACTGCCATTCTTCCAGGCTGCTGCGCTGCTGGACTACTTTACTGCTGTACTGACCTACTGCCTTCTGCCCTTTTCCCTGGGTGAGGACTGCACATGCATCTCTTGAACCCAGAAACACAGAGTGACTCCAAGGGCTTGTTAAGTGGCCTCCTGACTTGAGCCTCATCAACAAAAGGCTCCAATAAGCTTGAACCAGCACCTGATCTCTGCCATCTGTGAGCCCACTCTGCCAAGTCGTGCCACCCCAGTCTTGGACCCTTGGAAGTGGGCCTAAGGTGTTCCGGAGTGAAATGAGAAAAATCCCTTTGGGTAGTTTTCTATTAAATATTGGATACCATACACCACTTTATATCCTCATCAACTACACTCTTTCCGCTTTCTCTCTTTTCACACCTAAAGATTGCACCATATATAACGGGAAAACCACTAAAAAAGGTCAAATATGCACATAGTTTTATTGATTACATAAACACAAAATTCATTAAATTAGAAGCCCTAACAGCAAGCGAGATATCTCAAAATTAAAAAAACCACAATACATAGCAGTTTGAATCAAACATAATTTAAAAACATACTAGAGAGTAAAAAAGCCAGACAGGTATACTACGTCTTGACAGACTACACATCCATTGTTGCACAATATCTCTAGCATTGAAAAATACAGTTCACATTTCTCTTTTTTAAAACAATGCTGGGTGAATGGATTGTGTATTGATTCCACCAGCCTTTGTGAATCCAGAGTGACTGATGTGTCTCCTCTTCTGTGCTCCTCAACCCCGAGCAGAACCAACTCATTGCCGCTTCTGGGTGGATTGGAACAGCTGCAAAGACCCACATCGCAGCATGCTGCTACATTGGACCCACCGCTGTGCGACGAATCATTTCTGCAGGCCCTTGCTTCCCTTGTCGACGGCCGCCTCGATGATGACAATGTACTCTACATCGCAGCTTCACAGCTTCTCGAGACCGATGCATTGCCCTGACCACGCGACGCATCTTTAACTCTGGACTTTGCATTGTAAGCCCTAGTTGTGTGACCCTCGACAATGACGTAGGACCTCGGACCGCAGTCTAGTCTCATTTTGGAACTGAACTACCTCTTCATCTATGCGACGCGTTTCAATGCGGACCCTTGCAATACTCCACAAACTAGGATTTAAGTTACTCTGTTCAACAGGCCTAACTGTCTCCCTACAGCCAGCCCGCACTTCAACATGGTGGGCTGGAACTTTTGACTTTGTCCTGGTCTGTTGTTTTTGCACTGTTTATACTAAAATCTTTAAAATTGAATATCACCAGTTCTACCAATTGGATTTTTGTCATTTTCGTCTTGTATTTATTACAAATTACTCTGTTTTTTGCAAACTTTGCTCAGGACTCCTTTTATGGTGTGTTGTCACTGTCTTACTGTAGGAAGTGTTGCACAAATACTTTACACAATGACTCTGAATTAAGCCTGATCTGTGCCAAGCTGCTTGAGGCTTGAGCACATGTAAATTTAAGATTTGCTTGTGACTTCATCCTGAGAAGAATTGCAGGGGCTACTTGAGAAGGATGTCACCCTCCTCAACCAGTAACCCATTTTTTCTACAATTACAATTATGAAAAAGGCACTTTTAGAAAGTATTCATTTTCCTTCCCTTAGCCATTTGATGCTTGCTTTCTCTCCAGGGCCACATAACTGGGTGTAAATAACAGAATTTGTGAATTCCTCCCAGATATTCACAGAAGAGGAATTGCGAGGGCCTTCTGTTGGCAGTAAGAGGTGAAAGAGCTGGGCACAGCAGCACTTGCAACTGATTAGACTGTATTCTGCCTTCACGCAAAGGGATTGTCACCGCCACATTGTCCCTGCAGTGAGCTTGGAGCCGGACAGGGTAGTCAGGAAATTCCAAGCACTTCAAAAAGAAACCTCTAGAAACTTCTTCTGACTTCCAACTTTAAAGAAGGCAACAGGTATAAAAATAGGGCCTTTAGACACACTCTTCACTCTACTCCCAGAAGACTGTCTACTGCTGTGGCCTACTGTGTACAAGACTGCTTGGCAACACCTGAAAGGATGGATTTGCTGCATGTAGCCTGCCTTGAACCCTCAGAGGCCAGCCTTGCTGTTTGAGTTCTGCTTCTTCACCTGAACCAAGAACTACAAGAGTGACTCCAAGAGCTAGTTTGCAGGCCTCCTGCTCTGAGCCACAGGGGCATAAGAGGCTCCCGCCATCTTGAACCTGCATCTGGACCTAGCCTGAGTGAATTCTGAACTCCCAAGTGGTATCCCTCCAGTCATGAACCTTGGTTGAGGTGCTACAGGTGCCTAGATATCAAAAATCAAAATCTTTTTTCAGCTAAAACCTGCTCTAAGAACCGAGAGAAGACCATGACCAACCTGCTCGTCTATTCACCCAAGGTGCATCGCTGGTCTGCTGACATTGCGGCTGCTCCTTCAATGTTCTTCCCCACAGCAGCAAATCCTCTTCAGTGGTACTTCGTCAGAGGGGTAGCTGACCCCCTGGATCTGTCTTCGAGAACAGCCTCCTGCCTCGTCCTGCTGGATATTTTTAACTTCTGGAAAAGTAGCTAAGTCCAAATGTAGAAATAGAGTTCTGATTTTTCAAACGTTTAAAGTGAAAAATAGCAACTAAAAGATCGAAGCACCATCTGGCTGTGCGATATCCCAACGGAGTGTAGTGCCGATATTTTAAATAGTTTGGGCCCTCTCTTCGCTTACCTTTGGATTTATAAGAAATTTTGAAGAAAAATATCTGAGAAGGTAAAGT
Source organism: Lissotriton helveticus (assembly GCF_964261635.1). NCBI lineage: Eukaryota > Metazoa > Chordata > Amphibia > Caudata > Salamandridae > Lissotriton > Lissotriton helveticus. The sequence goes on along the minus strand of NC_136067.1, from coordinate 1,774,907,229 downwards.
TCAGATGAGGAGGACAGCTGACAGTGATCAAGAAGGAGGCGTCGTCATCGGGGAGCCACTGGACAAAGTTGCAGTGAAGATTTCTATGTTCAAACTTAGGGGTATATTTACAAGTGAAGTGGTGAATAGCAGCGTTAGCCTTGTTGGCTTAACGCAGCACTCCGCCACTTCTGAAACGCAGGGCTGCATACGTTGCCATAGTGAAAGGGCATCTGCGTTGAGTGGATGGATTGTTTATGGGCAGGAGGGTGTTTCGTGCTGCACATAAACAATCTGAAATGGCGATTTGTAACTTCTATTGCTGTTTCTATGTGTGCTGCAGAAAACAGCACACATAGAAACAGAAAAAACTAGGAGAAATATAGCATTTTCCCTTGTTTCAATAGGGTAAGACCAGGTTTTCCCTCGGCCTAATTTTGGCACTGTCACATATTCACGCCACCCTTGTAAAAATGGGGCAGCATCAAAATCAATGGGTGTTGGGGTGGAACGCCCACCACAACACCCATTGCCTGCCTCTTTCACACTAAGTATAGCGTGAAAGGGTGCCTTATTCACAAGGCGGCCTTAGGCCGTCTTGTGAATAAGGCGAAGCCCCTATTTCCACAGGAACATCACTAAAAGTGAGGTTTATGTGGCACTAGGGGCTTGTAAATATGTCTCTGAGGCTCTTTTATGAAAGTAAAAAATCTAAACAGGGATAAAGCTGCACATTGTAGCCGATGAGACTTCCACAAGCCTGCATACCCCTTCTGCGAGGAGCCGTTGAAAATTATTTGCTGATGTGGATAAGAACGTTACAGGAGCAACCACAAAGTTAGGCCAACTGGTGATGCACTTTGGGTAGATTGGCGGGCAGGTAGGTCAATCAATCAATCAATCAGTGACACTTATAAAGCGCGCTACATACCCGTAGGGTCTCAAGGCGCTGGGGGGGGGGGGGTGCCGCTACTGCTCGAACAGCCAGGTCTTCAGCTTCTTCCTGAAGGAGAGGTGGTCTTGGGTCAGGCGCAGGTCGGTCGGGAGGGAGTTCCAGGTCTTGGCGGCCAGGTGGGAGAAGGACCTTCCTCCTGTAGTCGCTCTTCGGATGCGGGGGACGGCGGCGAGGGCGTGGTTGGCTGATCGGAGGTGGCGTTTGGGAGCGTAGAAGTTGACTCGGCTGTTGAGGTAGCTCGGGCCTTGGTTGTGTAGGGCTTTGTGTGCGTGGGTGAGGAGGCGGAAGGTGATTCTTTTGTTGACGGGGAGCCAGTGAAGGTCTCTCAGATGTCCGGAGATGTGGCTGGTTCGTGGGATGTCGAGGATGAGTCTGGCTGAGGCGTTCTGGATCCGCTGGAGTCTCTTCTGGAGCTTGGCGGTGGTACCGGCGTATAGGGCGTTGCCGTAGTCCAGACGGCTGGTGACAAGGGCCTGGGTGACGGTCTTCCTGGTCTCGGTGGGGATCCACCAGAAGATCTTCCGTAGCATGCGTAGGATGTTGAAGCACGCCGAGGAGACGTTGTTTACTTGCCTGGTCATGGAGAGGGAGGAGTCCAGGATGAAGCCCAGGTTGCGTGCATGGTCTGTCGGTTTGGGTGCGGTGCCCAGGGCGGGAGGCCACCAGGAGTCGTCCCAGGCGGAGGGTGAGGAGCCCAGGATGAGGACCTCCGTCTTGTCCGAGTTCAGTTTCAGGCGGCTGATCGTCATCCACTCGGCTACCTCTTTCATCCCTTCGTGCAGGTTGGCTCTGGCGGCGGCGGGGTCGTTGGTCAGGGAGAGGATCAGCTGGGTGTCGTCGGCGTAGGAGATTATGCTGAGGTTGTGTTTGCGTACGATGGCCGCGAGGGGGCTCATGTAGACGTTGAAGAGGGTGGGGCTCAGAGATGATCCTTGGGGGACGCCGCAGATGACTTCGGAGGCCTCTGACTTGTACGGTGGTAGGCGGACTCTCTGTGTTCTTCCGTCGAGGAAGGAGATGATCCATTCCAGTGCCTTCTCCTGAATTCCGACGTTGCTGAGGCGCTGCACTAGGGTGCGGTGGCAGACAGTGTCGAATGCCGCGGAGAGGTCTAGGAGGATGAGAGCCGCTGTTTCTCCATTGTCCATCAGGGCTCGGATGTCATCGGTGGCGGCGATGAGGGCGGTCTCGGTGCTGTGGTTGGCTCGGAAGCCGGACTGTGAGGGGTCGAGGGATCCGTTCGTCTCGAGAAAGGCGGCCATCTGCTTGTTGACGGTCTTCTCGATGACTTTGGCTGGAAACGGGAGAAGCGAGATGGGGCGGTAATTCTTGAGGTCGGTGGGGTCCGCTGTTGGTTTCTTGAGTAGAGCGCTGAGTTCGGCGTGTTTCCAGCTCTCAGGGAAGATGGTGGTGTCGAAGGATGTGTTGATGATGTCTCGCAGGTGGGGTGCGATGACAGCGTCGGCCTTGTTGAAGACGTGGTGAGGGCAGGGGTCGGTCGGTGATCCGGAGTGGATGGAGTTCATCGTGCGGATGGTGTCTTCGGTGCTGATCGGGGTCCAGGCGTGGAGGGTGGTGGTGGGGGGTGGTTGTTCGGTCATGGTGTGCGTTGGTTGGTTGTTGAAGCTGCTGTGTATGTCCGTGATCTTGTTGTGGAAGTATGAAGCGAGGGAGTTGCAGAGGTCTTGCGATGGGGTGACGTCGTTGTTTCCTGCGCTGGGGTTGGAAAGCTCTTTCACGATGTTGAAGAGTTCCTTGCAGTTGTGTGCGTTGTTGTCCAACCGGTCCTTAAATGCTGTTTTCTTGGCGGCGCGGATCAGCTGGTGGTGTTTCCGGGTGGCAAGTTTGTAGGAGGTCCTGTTGTCCGGTGTCGGTTCCCTTTTCCAGACTTTCTCGAGGGCTCGGCAGTTCTTCTTGGAGCTCTTGAGTTCGTCGGTGAACCATGGGGTCTTCTTGCTGCCGGGTCTGCTAGGCGGGGTCCTCAGAGGGGCGAGTTCGTCCGCGCAGTTGCTGATCCACTTCGTGAGGTTGTCGGCGGCCTGGCTGGGGTTCGCTGAGCTGGCAGGAGGGTGCTGGCTCAGGGAGGTGGCGAGCTGGACTGCTGTGATCTTGTTCCAGCTTCTGCGGGCGACCTGTTGCTGGTGTTGGTGGGTCGTCGTTCTCTTGAAGGTGAAGTGGACGCAGCTGTGGTCCGTCCATTGAAGCTCTGTGGCGTGGCTGAAGTCGATGTCTGTGCTGGATGAGAAGACGGTGTCGAGTGTGTGTCCGGCGCGGTGGGTGGGGGTGGACACCAGTTGCTTGAGTCCCAGGTTGGCGAGGTTGTCGAGCAGGGTGCTGGTGTTGCGGTCGTTGTTGTTTTCCAGATGGAAGTTGAGGTCTCCCAGGAGGATGTAGTCAGCGGAGGGGAGGGCATGCGGGCTGACGAAGTCGGCGATGTCCTCGCTGAATTGCGTGCGTGGACCAGGGGGTCGGTAGATCAGAGTGCCTCTGAGGGTGGTGTTCGGGTTGGTGTGGATCTGGAAATGCAGGTGTTCGGCGCTGGTCAGGGTGTTGTCGGTGCTGGTCGTGAGACGGATGGTGCTCCTGTGGATGATGGCGATGCCTCCTCCCATCTGGTTGGCATTTCGGTCCCTCCGGACGATCTTGTAGCCCTCTGGGATAGCGATGGCGATGTCGGGAGCTGAGGAGGCGTTCATCCAGGTCTCCGTGAGGAAGGCAACGTCAGGGGCTGTGGCGTCTAGGAGGTTCCAGAGTTCGATGGTGTGTCTGTGGACGGAGCGGGTGTTGAGCAGGATGCACTTGAGGTGGGTGCTGCTGGTGTTCGACTTGGCGAGAGCTGGTGCGGGGCAGGTCCGGATGCAGGAGAACTTGCAGGCGTGGCAGCTGAAAGTTCCGTGGGTACGTTTTGGAGTGGCTTGATGGCATTCTGGGAGTCGGCCGGTGTTGAGAGCGGCGAGGGTGGCGGCGGAGTACGTCAGGCGGGTCGGTCGGGATCTTCGTGGGCCAGGGGTCCTGGCCCTGGGCGCGGTCCAGGCGCGGACGGGCGCAGACGAGCTTACCTTTGGCGCGCCTTCGGCGCACAATCGGCGCGCCCGCTGCGCGTCAACGCTGCGCGTTCGCACGGTCGCCATTTAAGGCGAAGTGCGCGGGTGGGCGGAGCAGCTGGGAGGCGGGAGCGGGGAGGTCTCCTCTTGGTTCTACGAGCACTTTCTGGCTGAAAATGTTCCCAGGTTTTGGATTTGGGCTATCTGGACACATTTAGCACCACTTCCAAGTGCCTAGGACTAGAGGGACACCACTTGGAGTGGTAAGGACTCACTGAGACTGAGTCCAGGTGCGGCTTCCAGATGGTTGGTGTCTTTTCTGTCTCTGAGGCTCTGATCAGGAAGCCAGGCAATAAGCCCTTGAATCCAGAAAAGCAGGTCGCAAGCAGAAGGGCAGTCCACTATGGGCACAAGGCAGGCTTCAGGCAATAGAGATGTCCTCTTGGTGCAGTAAGGGCAGTCCTCTGAAGTACAGAGAAGGCCACAGGCAGCCGTTCAGTCCTTTGAGAAGCCTTCCCTAGGTGCAGAAGTGCATTGAAGAGTGGGTCTGAGGGTCCTAATTTTATATCTGGGGTCTCTCCACTAAAGTGTCTGGAATTTCATGCCTACCTGCCCTGGTCCCACGATGGCTGGAGTTACAAAAGGCTACTGTTAAGTTCTTTGTGTGTAAACTGCAGCAGTATATTTGAAGTACAAGTGGAGCTGTGTACATCTCTGTCCCCATCTTGCCAGGATGACCCATCTTGCCAACACCCAATCCCCCTATTGCATGGCTGGCTGAGAGGAAAACACAAAGGCCAACTGTCAACTGCACCTAGTCATTTGACCCAGGATGCAGGCTACAAGGCACCAAACGCTTAGGACAAGAAAATGCCAATTTTCTAAAAGTGCCATTTTCAGAACTGTGACTTAAACCCAGACTTCATTATTAAAAAGGATTTTAAATTACAATCTTTAGACACCAAATGTGATATTTCTACCTGCTCTCAAATTCCTGTGCGAGGTATGGGCCTCACAGTAGTTTAAAATGAATGTGTGAGTTTTTCACTACCAGAACATGCAAAACTTAAATGTACATGTCCTACTTGTTGCAAAATATGCATCTGGGCATACGGGATATTTAGGATCTATCCTAAGGGTGTCTTATATGTAATAAAAAGGGAGTTTCAGGCCTGGCAAGGCATTTAGTTTGCAAAGTCAAATTGGCAGTTTAGAACTGCATACAGGCTGCAATGTAGTCCTGAGACATGGTTGAAAGGGCTACTAAGGTTGGTGGCACAATAAGTGCTGCAGACTCACTAGTAGCATATAATTTACCTGTCCTGGGAAAATGGCATACCACTTTACTAGGGACTTATAAGTTAATGAAATGTGCCAATCGGGTGTAGGCTGTATCATATTTTAGGGAGTGAGCAAACGCACTTTAGCACTGGTTAGTAGCAGTAAAGTGCACAGAATCCTAAGGCCAACTAAAATGATTTCAGCAAAACAGTAAGGGAAAAGACAAAAGGTTTGAGGTAATACCACCCTAAGGCAGTTTATAAGCAACCTATAATAACATAACATCATGTAGAACTCTAAAGCTGGTACACTAATTTAGGTACGGGAGGTGGCTCAAAGTTATACCAAACAACGGACAAAGGGTTACCAGGAATGACACAGAGTCTCTGACAAGGGGGCACCAACACTCTTACTGGCTTACCGCCACAGGCGCACCAACATTGACATGGGTACAACGAAAAATGTACACTGACACTAGGCCACTAACAAGGGGATACTAACATGGGGGCAATGGCAAATAGGCACTGTCACTAGGATAATGACAGAGGGAAATCAACACCAACTACACACAACTGGAATAGGGAACATTATTACAAGTGCACCAATACTGATGTGCGAACAGTGAAACTGGAGTGTTGACATGGGGCACCTAATCATATAAAACTGTTCAGTGGGATTTTTGTAGGCAGGTATTGTATATTTTATCCAACCTGCATACTACTTAAATCACCACATGTAAATGTGTGCATGAGCCTCTCTTGTTGAATTTTAGAGATGTGTATGTTTTATATATTTAATTTTTATAAGGAATCAACAATAGTACAGATGGTGTAGTGCTCATTGGTGATGAATATCTAAATACAACAATCTGATACACGATTCAACAGAAAGTTAGCAGAACACATTTAAACAAAAGTCCAACATAAAATGTTGATCTCTCTTGTATGTAATCTGTAGACAACTCTTGATCTAATGTCAATGTTTCTACACACTATCAAGGCTCTGTGGGTCTCATCAGGATGTAAGCTATCTGTCTGTTGGCCTGAACATGAGCAAAAATGCACAAGCATCAACAACGAAATAAGACACATTTGGCTATTCATCGTCAATATTCTCATCTCTAAATATGAGCAATGTAGCTCCTAATTATTTTAGTGATTCCGCTTGTGTTTGCTCTCTGTTCACTGCATTGTAGCTGAGAGCGATCACTCCAGTATTGAAAAACTCATTTCACCTAATCAAATCACACTGAACCATTGTATATGAATATTATGTGTTTCCCCTGGTTCTGCTTTGGGGCATAAGGGTTAGTCTTCTGTTATATATCAACATGGGGCACGATGACTAACGCTGGGACACTAGGAGGCGGGGAGTTTACTAGCTCACAGGGATGCTAGGACACAAGAACATTATAGGAAATAATATAAGGAACAGTAACAAATCATAGGGACACTGACTGGGAGGGGGTTGAGACATCAACGTTCTGATGTGCATACTGATGAGGACAATGATACTAAGATGCTGGCATTGAGACACAGGAATACTGCCACTGGGACATAGAGGCAGTGATACCAATACTGATATGGTGATTTTGACATGGTGCCAGCGAACCTGGAAATTTGACATGGTTCACAAATATTAACACTAGGACATTGCCACAGGAGCACCAACATTAACAGTGGACTGGTGACTTGGGACAACAGAAATCACACAGAAGCACTGTTACAAAGACACAGTCAATGGGACACAGACACAAGACACAGTCAATGCGACACAGACACAAGGGCACCAGCACCTACATGGGATATTGATTTAGAAACAGTGACAGTGGAACATTGATGTGGAACACAAATATTGATGCTGGGGCAAGGGCCACTGACACTGGGAGGTTGAAAGGGACACTATGATGCTCTCACTAGTTTATTTCAAATTCTGCCATGTATTGAATTGCCATCTCCGGAAGAAAGGGAGATCCCATAATGGGTCCTTTTTTAGGTCTCGCTGTATCAATGCGTAAGCATTGATCGGCGAGATTATGGTAGGCTATCGAAAAGTCTCCTTAAACTGCGGATTCAGTATAGTTCATGTGATTCAGGCGGGTGCACATCAAACACCATCGGCCTCGGCATCAGACTTCAAAGGAATGGGCTCCCCGCCCCCGCTTCAGACTTCAAAGGAATGCGCTCCCCGCCCCGCAATGCCGAGAGCTTGTTTATAGAGAGCGGGTCAGTTTTTCTTTGAACAAATCCACCCTCTAGTTTTATTTCTTACACATTAAATTCCGAGCTCGATTTTTCCACGTTTTGCTTTCTTTTATTTTGTTTTATTTTAGGAGATTGTGGTAACACTTTTGTGGTTTTAAGTGACCGCAGTCTTGTGGGGTTGCCTAGAGAAAGCACACAGTTTTCTTTCCTAAACCATTGCCCATTTTTCGTGGAGCAGTCCTGCTTTGCTCAAGTAACCTGCAAGCATTTTGTAGGCAAATGCATTAATTGTGAGTATTCTGCATCCATGCTCTAGAGCTCGTGAGCATTTAGTATGGAATGCTCATCTTGCTTAGCTTTTCCTCTTAAGTGACTCCATCCAAATAACACTTGGGTAAAAAAAAATCAAAAGTTTGCAAAAGTGCAGATTTTCAGATGAAAACTATCCTTGTATACACAACAGGAAGGACTCGTAGTTCTTGGCAAGGACTGTGGTTACTTCACAGGAACAGAAATATATGGCCTTGCACACCACTACTTGTGATCCTGTGTCTAGTACCTGGGATACAGAAGTACTAATTGTCATTTGATACCACAACACTTAGCAATGCCCGTAGAGTCAAGTCAATGGAATCAACCCAATCCATTCACACAACAACTTTCATTCTCATCACTCAAGACATTTGTATCATTAAAGTTTCTTGGAAAAAAAAGCAATAGCATCTTCTCACTATAATTTCCTAATAATACACACATCACACACCCTCACTCACCCTCACCCCCTCTCCCTCACAACCCTCTCACCCTCACTCTCACCCTCACACCCTCACACCCCCCATCCTCACACACCCTCACCCTCACAGCCCCTCACCCCCACACACCTACATCCCCTCCCCCTCACATCCCCTCACATCCCCTCACCCTCCCTCACACCCTCACCCACCCTCACCCTCACATCCCCTCACCCTAACACATCCCCTCACCCTCACACCCACCCTCACCCACCCTCTCACCCTCACTCACCCTCTCACCCTCACACACCCTCTCACCCTCACACACCCTCTCACCCACCCTCACCCTCTCATCCACCCTCACACCACCTCACCCTCACACCCCCTCACCCTCACAACCCGTCACCCTCAAACCTTCACAAGCCCCTCACCCTCACAGTCCCTCACCCTCACACCGCCACAGCCCCTCACACCCACTCACCCTCACACCCACTCACCATCACACCCCCTCACACACCCTCACTCTCACATACACTCACCCTCACACACTGTCATCATCACACACCCTCACTCACCCTCACCCCCTCACCCTCACAACCCTCTCCCCCTCACTCAATCTTACCCACACACCGTCATCATCACACACCCTCACTCACCCTCACACCCTCACCCCCTCAACCCTCTCACCCTCACTCGACCTCACCCTCACAACCCTCTCACCCTCACCCTCACAAACCCTCACCCTCACACACCCTCACCCTTACACATTCCCACCCTCACACACCCTCACACCCACACCCTCACACCCCCTCACCCCCACACCCCCTCACCCTCATATCCCCTCACCCTCCCCACCCTCCCTCACACACTCACCCACCCTCACCCTCACTCACCCTCTCACCCTCACTCACCCTCTCACCCTCACACACCCTCTCACCCTCACACACCCTCACCCTCATACCCCCTCACCCTCAAACACCCTCACACACCCTCACCAGCATAGCATAACAAAACATAGCATAACAAAACATAGCATAGCATAACAAAACACAGCATAGCATAGCATAACAAAAAAAGCATAGGATAGCAAAACATAGCATAGCATAACAAAACAAAGCATAGGATAGCAAAACAAAACATAGCATAACAAAACACAACAAAGCATAGCATAGCATAACAAAACACAACAAAACATAGCATAGCATAACAAAACATAGCATAACAAAAAAAAGCAAAGCATAACATAAGAAAGCATAGCAAAACAAAACATAGCCTAGTATAACAAAACATAGCACAGCATAACACAACACAACACAACATAGCAGAACAAAACATAGCATAACATAACAAAACATAGCATAACATAACAAAACATAGCATAACATAACAAAACATAGCATAGTATAACAAAACATAGCATAGCATAACAAAACACAACATAACATAGCATAGCAAAACATAGCATAGCATAACAAAACACAACAAAACATAGCATAGCATAACAAAACACAACATAGCATAACAAAACAAAGATTAGCATAGCATAACAAAACATAGCATAATAAAGCATAGCATAGCATAACAAAACATAGCAAAACACAGCATAGCATAATAAAACACAACAAAACATAGCATAGCATAACAAAGCATAGCATAGCAAAACACAGCAAAACATAGCATAGCATAACAAAACACAACTAAACATAGCATAGCATAACAAAACAAAGCATAGGATAGCAAAACTAAACATAGCATAGCATACCAAAACAAAGCATAGGATAACAAAACATAGCATAGCATAACAAAACATAGCATAACATAACAAAACATAGCTTAGCATAACATAACAAAACTTATCATAATATAACAAAACACAACAACACAGCATAACAAAACATAGCAAAACACAACAAAACATAGCATAGCTTAACAAAACACAACAAAACATAGCATAGCAAAACAAAACATATAATAGCATAGCAAAACATAGCATAGCATACCAAACACAACAAAACATAGCATAGCATAACATAACAAAACATAGCATAATAAAACACAACAAAACATATCATAGCATATTTACTTCTTTTAAATTTGGAGAGTGGGAGAGGCGGGTAGCCCTGTACGCGGATGACATCCTCATCCTAACAGCCGACCTGGATTCAGCCTTCTCCACAGTCATCAAACGTGCAGAGGAATTTGGCCAAGTTTCGGGCTATGAAATAAACGCTAGTAAAACCGAAATAATGGCATGGAATATAAAAGACACACAACTCCAAATTAGGTCTACCATGCGATATTTGGGGATTAGAATTATACAGGAGGTTCACAAAATTGCAGAATATAATCTTGATCGAGTCTTCAAAGACTGTCAAAATCAGATGAAATCGTGGGCTCGCCTCCCCTTATCCATCTTGGGGAGGATTAACTTAGTAAAAATGTCAGTTTTGCCTAAGCTCACAGACCGCCAATCGCGTCCTGATGCAAGTTTGTAGAACTCGATGGTTTCTCTGATTTCCTCGGTTCTTTACTCCCACGGGTACATCTCGTCTGAACAATTTGGCGGTCCGATAGCACTGTGAAACCACGAGGAAGGAGGTGTTCCCAATAATTTAAGGAACCCCTATGAAAAATAAGTGACTGAAGAAATCGGGAGCATTGAACCAGTGATCAGTAGGAGCAAAAGAATAAAGATCTGAATACACAGTCTTTGTCTGCTAAAGGTAAAAGATTATATACTGAGTGTCTTGAATGATGGAATGCGAGAAATATTGAACACAAGGAACTATAATGCACACTTTAGAGAAAGGAAATGGTCGTATGAGCTTGATGACCCCAAACCAAAATTCTGTCCTGATGAAGGTGTGACCATATCCACGGGCTACAACACCGAAACGCGTAGACACACTTTTACATATAGAATTCAAAAAACCTAGGGGAGCCTAGAGATAGTGTATTATACGATACGGGAAGTCCCCATGTATTCACGTAAAGGTTATTGAATCGACTAATCTGTAGCAATATTAAGTGCTCTATTGAAATTAGGGGGCTATGTTGTATGTTCTTTCCTATTGATTTATGATATACTGTTTTTGTGGACCAAGATAAATGTATTTTGCTTTCCACTTTTATTAGGTTATATATATGTATTGTCTTTTTTAATATGTTATATACATGTAATTGTATCATGTTTTTTCTTCTAAATACCAATTTTTTAATGTTACGAGATGTCTCTATTTTGATGTTTTCAGTAGATTCTAAATAGAATTCTTACTGATATTTTAATGAAAACAATTTTTAATAAAATAGACTGTAAACGTTATGATCTAGTTTGTGACCAGTGATTTAGACGATTTTTCCAGTGTGTGTGGTGAGCGAATGTGACAAGAATACGACAGTCAGGTAGTAGCTCCCCTGTCTACAAACCTTTCCAGGGATAGCCCTTTGACTTTCAGGGAAGAATAAGATTGCCTTTTGGGATTTACTGATACAGTGGAGATAGAGAGCCAGTTTTATTTTTTTCTCCCGGGTCCGATGATTATGCCTCTCTTGGTTACTCCTTGGACTACTGGTTTGGTTTCCCGATATGGTCCGTCAGGTCTGTAAAGATCAAGGTGGAGTAAAAAACCTATCCTCACCCCTTGACATTCCACCCGCCTACTAAACGTACCCAGGTCTGAGTTGATAAATTGCTAAAGACTCCTGAACGCGTTTTGTAGGGCTACGAATGACGGTTGGTTTCTTTTCAAGAGGGTTAAAGGCGAATGAGGACAAAAAAACATAGTATAGCATAACAAAACATAGCATAGCATAACAAAACATAGCATATAATAACAAAGCATAGCATAGCATAACAAAGCATAGCATAGCAAAACATAGCATAGCATAACAAAACATAGCATAGCATAACAAAACACAGCATAGCATAGCATAACAAATTAAAGCATAGGATAGCAAAACATAGCATAGCATAAAAAAATAGGATAGCAAAACAAAACATAGCATAGCATACAGCATCACTCAGCACCACCACAGCATCACTCAGAGGCACCACAACATCACTATGCGCTACCACAGCATCACTGAACGCCACAGCATCACTCGTTCGCCATCACATCACTCAGCGCCACCACAGCATCAATCTGTGCAACCATTCAACAACAACTGGTTCAAATATGTTCTCTCAATGTTTCAAGCTTTATTACAAATGTAACAAAAAGATGTTAATATTTTACTTCTGTTCTTGGATTTTCGTCACAATAAAATACACTGAACATAATCTTCACAAAAGTTATTTACAATAGTTTAAGCTATTGCCATTATAAATTACAATAACTTTTATTTAAGTATTAATTATTTTAAAAAAATTAAAAGCCATTGTTATTTGTAATATCAATACATGTAAGTCACGTAAATACAACACATATTGCATTACAAATGCTATAGGTGTCACATTTGTGAACGTTATAACTATTGGCATTGTAAATGACAAAGCTATTAATTTCGCTATTTTCAAAAACAAAACATAAATAAAATATTTGCCATTTACAATACCAATAGCTCAAACTTTCCTAATGCGAGACCTATTGCATTGTAAATGCTTGTTTTGTAAAGTAATACAAATCATTGAAAAGAAAATAGTCAAAATAGTCAAAGACAGCTCAGTGAGCTTCAAAATAAATTCTGTATGCACCTGGTGGGATCTTTTTCTTAGGTCCAGATATAGTTGGATACTCCCAGGGCTTCTTCTTGAAGAATGTTTGTATACAAGGAACCCAACAAGAGCATTCAAAAGGAGATATCTGTGACATAGTGGTCCTCAGTATGTACATTGAACAGAGATCACAGATGGGTCGTCCAGGATAAACATGATTTGAGCTGACATTGCATTCTTCCATGGAAGACTAGACTCTAGGGAGCACCTGCTCTCAAAAGTGAAGGAAAATGTAGACAAAACCCAAGATTGGGGACAGGAATTGTGGCATATCTGACAGAAAAGCACATAAATTAACAACCATTATTTTTTTTTCATTATTGGCCCTCATATGTAACAAACCTGCAAAGGTATATGATCAGGTATGATCCGCTTCTGGAGTCACATGCCCACAGCCTGCTAGGCATTTTCTCCCCTGATGTACCTTCCTGCAACCATTTTGAGAGGTTGTGGGGTCACCCCACCCAGGCTCTCAATGGATAAGGGTGTCTTAATCCTTAATAATGGGGAATTCCTAGGATCCTCCGGACCTGTATACATAACGTACATGCCGCGATAGGACTCTTAATCGAACCTTTGAAAAAAAATTCGAAAAATTGGGGTTACCAAATTTCAAAAGAAAATACCTTCCTTGTTCTACCAAGTAATTTGTTAGAGCCCCTAGCAAGGCCACCCCTGCTGGTAGTTCTTCGTTAACAATGTTCTGCAATTTTTCAATTGGAAGACCCAACAATACAGTTGAAAGTCTGGGAAGGGTACTCCACCATCCATTTTTTCACACAGCTTCTTCCAGGCTACTCTTATGTCTTTATTAGCCCATATAAAACTACTCAGTTCCCCCTGTACTTTCCTAAACCATTTAGCCTCAAAGTGCAGAGGTAGCGCATTAAACAAGAATGTACATTTTATTTGTTCTCATTTCTTTTTTGGGTAGTGTCTAAAGGTGTATTCCAAGCCAAGCCAAGCCATAATCTCAGTTTTTTCCTCGTTGACCCAAAGTCATTTAAAATATCCAAAATTACAGGGTAGGCACCTATAAGATAATTTGTGTAAATCAATGGATCATCAGCATAATGGGCCTCCTTCTTCACCCAGTTTTGATATTGGAAAGGCTGAATTCGCTGTTCTCCCCTAATTCTCCTAGCCAGGGGCTCAATATATAGATTGAACAGTAACCAAGATAGGGGCAGCCTTGCCTAGTGCCTCTACCAATCTTCAGTTCGAGAGAAAGGGATCAATTTACTAAGACCTTCTCCGATGGAGACCTATATATATTTTGGATTGCGTACTGGAAGTTATTTCCTAACCCATTAAGCCTTATGACTGCGTGTAAAAAAGGCCAGCTCACCCTATCAAACACCTTAGCGGCGTCCACTGTCATAATGGCTAGGGGAAGATCTTTGTCTGTAGCCAAATCAGTATCAATCAATCAATCAGGAGTTTGTTAAAGCGCGAATACTCACCCGTAAGGGTCTCAAGGCGCTAGGGGTGGGGGGGGAGTTGGGGGGGTGCAGGTTCCATTCCATCAAGGAGGGGGTCTGTCGAAGAGCCAGGTTTTGAGGTTTCTTGCGAAGATGGGGAGCGATGTTGTCTGTCTGAGGTGGAGCGGAAGGGCGTTCCATGCCTTGGCCGCGAGGAAGGAGAAGGAGCGGCCTCCCGATCTGGTCTTTCTGGTGCGGGGGACCACAGCGTAGGAAAGCTGGGCTGATCGTAGGGTCCTTTGGGGTGCGTGGAATTTGAGTCGGCTGTTCAGGTATGCTGGTCCGGTGCCGTGAAGGGCCTTGTGTGCGTGGGTGAGCATCTTAAAGGTGATTCTCGCCTCGACGGGGAGCCAGTGGAGTGTGCGCAGGTGCTGGGAGATGTGGCAGTGTTTTGGCAGGTTGAGGACCAGTCTTGCGGCGGCGTTCTGGATGTTCTGTAGCTTGCGGATGAGGTTTTTGTTTATTCCGGCGTAGAGTGCGTTGCCGTAGTCGAGTCTGCTGGTGACCAGGGCGTGAGTGACTGTCTTTCGGTGTTCGAGGGGGATCCATTTGAAGGTCTTACGAAGGAGGCGGAGGGTGTGGAAGCAGGAAGATGAGACAGAGTTGATCTGGCGGTCCATTTTGAGCTCGGAGTCCAGGATGATTCCCAGGTTGCGTGCGTGGTCTGTGGGGGTTGGCGGGTTTCCGAGGGCGGTGGGCCACCAGGTGTCACTCCAGGCGTCGGGGTTTGGGCCCATGATGAGTACTTCTGTTTTGTTGGGGTTTAGTTGTAGGCAGCTGTTTTTCATCCATTTGGCGACGGCTTCCATGCCTTCTCGAAAGTTGCGTCTGGCGGTGTTGGGCTCGTTGGATAGGGAGAGGATGAGCTGAGTGTCGTCTGCATATGACACGATGTTGAGTCCGTAGGTTCTGACGATGGGGGCAAGTGGAGCCATGTAGACGTTGAAGAGCGTCGGGCTGAGGGAGGAGCCCTGGGGGACTCCGCAGGTGATAGGTGTGGGGTCCGAGAGGAAAGGGGGGAGTCTGACCCGCTGCGTCCTGCTGGAGAGGAAGGAGCAGATCCAGTCGAGGGCCTTGTCCTGGATTCCTGCATCGTAGAGTCTGCGTATTAGGGTGCGGTGGGAGACTGTGTCGAACACCGCTGATAGGTCGAGGAGGATGAGGGCTACTGTTTCTCCTTTGTCCAGTAAGGTGCGGATGTCGTCTGTTGCGGCGAGGAAGGCGGTTTCCGTACTGTGGTTTTTTCTGAAGCCGGATTGGGAGGAGTCGAGGATGTTGTGTTCTTCAATGAATGTGGCGAGTTGGCTGTTGATGGCTTTCTCGATGACTTTCGCTGGGAACGGGAGCAGGGAGATGGGTCTGTAGTTTTTGAGGTCGGTGGGGTCCGCTAAGGGTTTCTTTAGGAGGTGGTTGACCTCGGCGTGTTTCCAGTCGTCGGGGAATGAGGCGGTCGCCAGGGAGCGGTTGATGGTTTGGCGGAGCATGGGTGCGATGGTGTTGGCGGCTCTGTTGAAGATGTGGTGGGGGCAGGGGTCCGTGGGGGCCCCTGAGTGGATTGACTTCATTGTCTTCAGTGTGTCTTCGGTGGTGAGGGCTGTCCAGTCATCAATCGCTGGTTTCCGGGTGTCGGGGGTGGTTGGTGAGGGTTCAGTGTGTTGGTTGTCTTCGTCGAAGTTGTCGTAGATGCTCTTGATTTTGTGGTGGAAAAAGATGCTGAGTTTGTCGCAGAGGTCTTGTGAGGGAGGGATGTCGGTAGACTCGCTGGTGGGTTGGGCGAACTCCTTGATGATGCTGAAGAGTTCCTTGCTGTTGTGTGCGTGGGTGGAGATTCTGTCTTCAATCGCTTTTTTCCTCGTTTCTCTGATGAGTTGATGGTGGGCGTTGGTGGCGGCTTTGAAGTTGTTGTGGGCTTCTGTGGATTTGGTGTTTCTCCAGGCCTTTTCGAGGCGGCGGCATGTGCGCCTGGACTCTCGAAGTTCGGTGGTAAACCATCTGGCTTTCTTGGCACGGGTATTGTTGTTTTTCTTGAGTGGGGCTATGGTGTTGGTGCTGTCCGAGATCCATCTATGCAGGGTTCGGGCTGCGGTGTTGGGGTCGTCGTTTTCCGCGATGGTTGGGGTGGAGTTGTTGAGTGAGGAGGTGAGCTGGTCATCGGTGATCTTGGTCCAGTTTCTTAGTGGAAGCAGGTGCTGGTGTCTGTGGATGGTGGGTGTTCTGAAGGTGAAGTGGACGCAACGATGGTCGGTCCATGGGAGTTCGGTGGTGTGGCTGAAGGTGATGGAGTTTCCTGTAGTGAAGAGGGGGTCGAGGGTGAGTCCTGCTGAGTGCGTGGGCTCAGTCACGATCTGGCGGAGTCCAATGTTGTGGAGGTTGTCCAGGAGGGATGTGGTGTTGGGGTCCAGTTGATTGTCGAGGTGGAAGTTGAGGTCTCCCAGCAGGGTGTAGTTGGTGGATGCGATGGCCTGCGGGGAGATAATGTCCGTGATGGAGTTGGCAAAGGGTCTGCGGGATCCAGGGGGTCGGTAGATGAGGGTTCCTCGGAGGGCTGCGGTGGGGCTGGCCAGTATCTTGAAGTGAAGGTGTTCCATCAGTTCTGTGGACTCGTCAGGGAGTGTGCTCAGGCGGAGGCTGGATTTGTGGACGATGGCGATTCCTCCTCCTGGGTGGATGGGGCGGTCCTTCCTGGAGATCTTGTATCCTTGGGGGATGGCGATGGCGATGTCCGGTCCCGAGGTGGTGTTGGTCCAGGTTTCGGTGAAGAATGCTACGTCTGGGGTTGTGCTGTCGAGGAGGTCCCAGATTTCTGTGGCGTGTTTGTGGAGGGATCGGACGTTGAGGAGGATGCATTGCAGGGTCTTCGGTTCGGTGGTGTTCTTGTGGGCGGGTTGTGCTGGATCCGTGTTCTTGGCGGTGCTGCAGGTGTGCCGGCAGCGGTGACAGCTGAAGGGTCCATGGGTGTCGGCTGGTGATGCTAGCTTGCAGTTGTTGTTGCAGCCTGGGTTGAGTGCGTGGAGTGCTGCTGGGTCGTAGCGTTGGCGGGGCGGAGGTCCAGGGTTCCTGGTGCTGGTGGCGGACGGGTCGCAGATGGGCGCAGACGTGCTTGCCTTTGACGCGCCTTCGGTGCACCAGCGGCGCGCCCGCAGCCCGCGGCCGCGCAGTGGCCGCCATTAAGTAGGGGTTTGGGGAGGGCTGGACAGCTGGGAGCGGGGAGGGGAGCTGGATTGGGCCGGTCGTGCTGGGGGGGGAGGGGCCGCGGGGGCAGCAGTGGCGGGGAAAGGTAAAGGGAGGAAGGAAGGGGTAAAGAAAAATGGGAAAATAAGCAGAAATAAGGCACAGAAGAGCAGAGATGCAGAAAAGAGCAGAAAGGTGAAAGATAGAAAGGGTAAAAAAACGAGTGAAAACGAGTGAAGGAGCAGAGGGAGAGAAAGGGAAAATGGGCAGAAATAAGGCACAAAAGAGCAGAGGTGCAGAAAGGTGAAAGATAGAAAGGGGAAAAAAACGAGTGAAGGAGCAGAAAGAAAGAAAGGAGACAGAGGTCCACTGGACCACCAGGGATGAGGCGCAGGGAAACCTGCGGGTGGAGGAGAGCCTCGATCACCAACACTCAAGAGTGCAGGGGCAGGGGCACCTCACTTAATGGTGGAGCTGCGAGGGTGAGAGAGCAATTTCACTGACAATGAGTCAGTGGTCTTGCTCGCCTGTCCCCGCAGTGGCCGCCATTAAGTAGGGGTCGGGGAGGGCTGGACAGCTGGGAGGCGGGAGCGGGGAGGGCAGCTGGATTGGGCCGGTCGTGCTGGGGGGGGAGGGGCCGCGGGGGCAGCAGCGGCGGGGAAAGGTAAAGGGAGGAAGGAAGGGATAAAGAAAAAAGGGAAAATAAGCAGAAATAAGGCACAGAAGAGCAGAGATGCAGAAAAGAGCAGAAAGGTGAAAGACAGAAAGGGTAAAAAAACGAGTGAAAACGAGTGAAGGAGCAGAGGGAGAGAAAGGGAAAATGGGCAGAAATAAGGCACAAAAGAGCAGAGGTGCAGAAAGGTGAAAGATAGAAAGGGGAAAAAAACGAGTGAAGGAGCAGAAAGAAAGAAAGGAGCCAGAGGTCCACTGGACCACCAGGGATGAGGCGCAGGGAAACCTGCGGGTGGAGGAGGGCCTCGATCACCAACACTCAAGAGTGCAGGGGCAGGGGCACCTCACTTAATGGTGGAGCTGCGAGGGTGAGAGAGCAATTTCACTGACAATGAGTCAGTGGTCTTGCTCGCCTGTCCCCGCAGTGGCTGCCATTAAGTAGGGGTCGGGGAGGGCTGGACAGCTGGGAGGCGGGAGCGGGGAGGGGAGCTGGATTGGGCCGGTCGTGCTGGGGGGGGGGGAGGGGCCGCGGGGGCAGCAGCGGCAGGGAAAGGTAAAGGGAGGAAAGAAGGGATAAAGAAAAAAGGGAAAATAATCAGAAATAAGGCACAGAAGAGCAGAGATGCAGAAAAGAGCAGAAAGGTGAAAGATAGAAAGGGTAAAAAAACGAGTGAAGGAGCAGAGGGAGAGAAAGGGAAAATGGGCAGAAATAAGGCACAAAAGAGCAGAGGTGCAGAAAGGTGAAAGATAGAAAGGGGAAAAAAACGAGTGAAAGAGCAGAGGGAGAGAAAGGGAAATGGGCAGAAATAAGGCGCAAAAGAGCAGAGGTGCAGAAAGGTGAAAGATAGAAAGTGGAGAAAAACGAGTGAAGGAGCAGAAAGAAAGAAAGGAGACAGAGGTCCACTGGACCACCAGGGATGAGGCGCAGGGAAACCTGCGGGTGGAGGAGGGCCTCGATCACCAACACTCAAGAGTGCAGGGGCAGGGGCACCTCACTTAATGGTGGAGCTGCGAGGGTGGGAGAGCAATTTCACTGACAAATCAGTAGCACATACCAGATCGTGGACAAGGTCATGTAGATGTCTATTCTTCATGAACACTTTTTGAGATGTGTTGATTTGTTCTGTCATTACCCTATCCAATCTTTCGGCCAGAATATTTGTGTATATCTTATAGTCATTATTAAGCAAGGAAATTGGCCTAAATGATTCACATTTTTCAGGGTTTATGTTTGCTTTTAAAATTAAAATTATTGCTGCATCATTCCAGGTTTCGGGTATGAGGGTTTTATCTATATATATATGGTATTGAATAAGGAGGTCAATACAGTAGTAATTTCCTCCGCTAGGGATTTATATATCTCACTCGGAATGCCATCTGGCCCTGGAGCTTTCCCCCTTTTTAAACGCCTTATTGCCTTAAAAACTTCTCCAGCATTTATTTGCTTGTTGAGATATTCCCCTTTGTCTTTTGCAAGTACTGGAGGGGGTCGGCTCTCAGCCAATTGTTAATCAGCGCTTCTGTCGCTAAACAATCTTCCCTGTATACATTTTGAAAAAAACTAGTAAAGGCCCTCTCAATGTCCTGGTCATTCTGACAACTTTCCCCAGTTCCTTCCAATACTATTTCTTTGATAAAGTTTCTAACCATATCACCCCTAGCCTTCCAGGCCAGTAATTTCCCACAGCCTTCACCATATTCGTAGTGTGCGAGTTGGCTGACATTCAATTTTTTTGCATTACCTACTCCAAATGCTTTGTAAGCTCCCTTTTGGTTTCATCCATCTGCATTTGAATTTCAGTTTTTATATATTTTGATTAACAACTTTGTGTCGCTCTTTATACCGAGCTTCTATTTTCCTTTCAAGCCCCTTATTTCAGAATTAGCTTCCCTCCACCTATGCACAGCATAGTTGAATAATCTCCCTCGAATAAAGGCTTTATAGGTGTCCCATATTATTTTTTGGCAGGCAGAATTCCTATTCAACTCCAAAAATTCTAAGGTGCCCAGTTTCAAATTAATTAATATCTTCTATTCTTCTAGTAGAGATCTGTCCATAGTCCACTTGGGCATAGTTACACCGCAATCCAGGGATAACTCTAGTTTCACTGCGGAGTGGTCTGATAAATGCTCTGGTTGGTGGGTGATTGCAATTACTTTATTCATTAGCCTAGTATCAATCAAAAAATAGTCTATGTGAGAATCATGGCCATATTTTTTATTATTATATGTGTAGCCTTTATTTCTATTGCCTTGAATCTCCAGGTATCTAGCATGCCCAAGTTCTTCATTAGATTCTGAATAAAATCTCTCATTTGTGGTGTATTGAACGTTGGTCTAGGGGAGCATTTATCTAAAACAGGATAAAGTAACACATTCAAATCTCCAGCCATTATAATATTATTTTCATTGTCTAAAAGTTGTTGAAAGAGTTCCTGAAGTGAGGATGTGTCGTCTATATTTTGCCCATAACAGGTTATCAAAGAATATGTTGATTTTAACTACCACAATTAACCATCTCCCTTTGGGGTATGCAATAACATTTATTAATTTGGCTTGGGCTGAGTTTCTTTTATCAAAATGCAACCCCTTTCGCATTACAATTTTGCTTTGTACATGCAAACTGGTTATTCCATCTATGACCCTTGATAATTCCTTCCCACTCTGCCTGCCACAAGTGCTTCTTGTAAGATTATGATATCATTATTTGATTGTTTTAAAAAATTAAGAATTCTCCTTCTTCTGCCTGGTACCCTTAAACCATTCATAATCCAGCTTAGTACCTTCAGGTTGTGCATCTTGTTAGAAGCAGCTATCTTCTGAGGTCCCTCCTAACTCCCGCACTCCTTATTCTTGTTTTGACTGTCACATATGAGAACCTTATTTTTTTTCTCCTTCTGCTCCCCACCCGATATGATATTTACATTTATTATAAAGTGCTTACCCCCCTTGTCACCCCACCACGGAGGAACCCTCTGTTTAACCAAACTGGGAATTTTTCATAATGACCTTCAACCCTCACCTCTTCGGTTTATATATGTATCCCAAACTTATCTGCGGACCAATATCCTAATGGTAGGTTTTGATTTGCGTAATTAGATTCTGTACTTCGGCAGGCTCTTTTATATTATGTATCTTATTGTTCCACATTATCCTTAATGCGGCTGGGATTTCTAATCATGCCATGGCACCTAAAGATTTGAGCTTTTGTATGTATTTGCCTAGCTCCCATTGTCGGTTTTGTGTCTCCTTAGCTATATCTGAATGAAGGTGGAAGGTCCACTCATCATTGGTATATGAACCTGCTTTTAACGTCACTTTAGTCAGATAAGTGTTAACATTTACAAGGCTCTTCCAGGGCTTGTCTATGTTAGGGGTCATCCTGAAAGGATCCCTATGTACTCGTTGTATGTCTTGGTGAAGATCTAGCGAGCTGACTGTTGTAGTGAATTCTTTTATCAGGTTTACAACAAATTCCTTCAGATTCTCTCCTTCTCTTCCCTCTTGGATATTGAGGATTCTTAGATTATTCCTTCTGGAATTGTTTTCTAGTTTTCTAGTACTTCAATCTTTTCCTGAAGTGATTTCTTGACCAGCTTAAGATTTTTCCTCTCTTTGCTGTTCCCTGCTACTTCCTCTTTCATGGTCTCAAAAGCTATTTACAGATTCCCAATTCTTTCAGACAAATCAGTTAATTTGGGTTCTAGTCTTTCACAAGCGTTGCAGATTTTTGCTTTGTTTGTGTCAGACATTGCAAATCTATTTTTAGTCTCCACTGAAAATGTATGCAGCAGTCCCCCAATGTTCTCATGGGCTGAGGGGTATGGGTGTATGCCCTCCTCTGCTGTAGGTGAAGTCACCCCAAGTTCTGTTGCAGTTGTATTTTTAGGGAATATTGCATCTTCCGCCAAAGCCTATTTGTTAAAGGCAGCCCCTCTATCATTCCTGCTTTGCAGGGCTCCACCCTGTCAAGACTATGTGTATGGTCTAAGTCACTAGTCTGAGTGGTAAGTGTATTTTTGCTTTTTGTCACTCCCTTGTACCTTAAAAAAGGACCTCAGTGAGGATGTGATTTAGATTTTTACTACTGAAGGATCTAGTGTATTCACAGACTTGCCTCCTCTCTTTTTCTTAAGTATGTCCTCAGGCAGAGGATTTTTAATGGCAGATTTATCACTGGAATGGGGACCTGTATCATAGATGGAATTATTGGGGGGACCCACTCACCGCTCTCAAATCCTCCCCCCTAGTCTGTACAGTTGGAAAATCTATTCAAGAATTCCTTAGTATGTAACCGCTAATACCTTGTGATCTTGCCTCTGCAGTTGGTGCAGCTCCGGTATTTTCCGTGTTCCTCCACATCTTTTTGAGATACTGAGGGAGCTTTCCCTGCGCTTTCGCTATCCCATCCAGAGTGGGGGTCCTTATGGGGCACATATCTTGATGGGAGCGGTAAACTTCTGGCATTATCGACTGTCCGCAGACCGCGGCCACACACTTGTGCTGACACCACTGCCTGCAACCCAGAGGTGAATCTGTGCTGCAGCCCGCCTATCCCAGCGTAGCTGCAGAGTGGCCAGGAACCACAGGCTTCCGTGAGTAACTGGCCGCGACCCGGGGTTCTCCAGACTGTGCAGTTTCAATGGCGTTCTGGGTTCCCTTCACTGTGAGACACTGACAGACCCGCACAGAGCCTGCGGGGAAATAGCAGCTTCGATTTCTGCTGATATCAGCATGGTCCAACAAAGCTGATGCTCCAGAGAAGAGAGTAGCTAATGGCCCGCCCGTTAACCGACTGCCATGTTCCTCAATTGTCAGAAGTGAAGGAAAATATAGTCAAAAACCAAGATTAGGGCCAAGAATTGTGGCATATCTGAAAAAAACGCACAGAAATCGACAACCATTCATGTTGGGAAAATGTGGATATACAGATTTCTGGAAAGGTTTGAAAATAATTATTTGTTCTGCTTGCTCGCAGACCTACTACATCAACTTCTGGAACTTTCCTTCCTAAAACACATAGAATTCCAAAGAGCCCATAGGATTGGCATCTGAAAACCTAACACCATGAAGAAACCTGAGCTTATTATAATGTGTCTCATTCAGCACCAACTTGATGATTCTGAAGCACCAAAAAAGAAGAATTAACCTTTCATGCTAGAAGGCATGCCAGTTCACAGTACAGCAGAGTATTCCCATGACATGAACATCAGGAGGAAACATATGTTGGCCAAATGCTACATCTAAGAAAATGAGAAGATTGGTTTATAATATTGATACCAGCTACCATAGTGGCGACCCTTGATGGGAAAAAACTTAATTTTATGAGCCGGGAGATCTATTGAACTTTCTGTATAAACAAGGAGATTGCCCTTATGGATATGTATCAGGAAACTTGGAAGAAAAAAAGAGGCATACACAGAGCCCAGATAATTCTTCTATGTATGTCTAGGTCTCTATTGACTGGTTGTCAGAAGATGCAGTATAGTAAAAAACCAGAACAGCAGCGTACACTCGAAACCGCACCTCCCACACAGTTCTGTAAGTCAGAGTTGGTGCGCTCCTTCCTCAGTACCAATCGTTGATCAGTAATGCTGCTTTGCAGAAGAAACTTGTAGAGAATAACAACATGGAATGGTGCACCCAATCATCAAAGTGTCTGTAATCATGTCTTTCTTGAAATTTCCTTTCTTAAATTCTGTTATGGTGTTCCATAAGAACAGCCAGACAATATCCAACATGTTTCATTCAAAAGGTTTGAACTTCCTCAGGGCTGTAAACATTACATACAAAACCAAACAAAAATAAAAAGGTCAAGCACCCTATGTACAAGAAGAGAAATCGTACAAAATTAAAAAGACAGTCCAAGGACTGTAGCTGTCAATAACCATTAAAACACCTTTAATATACTCTACATAGTGAAGCATCAGAGCGAGCCCCACCATTGTGGGTCCTAAATAGGGCCAACCCTTCTGCTTCATTACATAGCCAACCTTGAACACAAAGTACCACAAAATAACAGCGGACCCAACTGCAAAAGAGAGGAAATGGGACATGGCTCAAATATAAAAAAGAATATAACCTCAAGTAGAACACCTACATAGTGATAGAATGTTCATGCACTCTGGAATTCACATACATGGTACATTAAAAACCTATTTTACAGACGGTACAATTTACATTGAAATCTGTGCACTTATTCTAGCAACATACCTTTTAGTAATGTACTTGGGCTTGCTGTTATTTGTGGTTCCTTGTGCTCACGGTTGGGTGTGTAATTTAATGAAGCATAAGGGCTCGTCTTAATTAGGACCCTCCCTTGGTGGGGTTTGCTTTGATGCTTCACTATGTAAACTCTTTTAATGGTGTTTTTAATGGTTATGGGTTTTGATAGTTCCAGTCCTTGAATGTCTTTTTAATGTTATATAATTTCTTTTCTTGTACAAAGGGTGTTTTGATCTTTTCAATTATGTTTGTTTTGATATGTAGTGTGTACGCCCTGAGGAAGTGCAATCCATTGGAATGAAACGTGTTGGCTGTTGTCTGGCTGTTATTATGGAACAAAACAAAGGAAATTTCAAGACACACATGATTACAGACTCTATAATGACTAGGTGCACCATTCCATTTTGTTATTCTCTAGAAGATGTCACTGTGGCCGTTCTGATAAAGAAGGCCTTCATCAGATAGTGAAAGAGCTGGGGCAAAGATAAATCCCAGCCTGAATTATAACTCTCTAATGAAGACCCAAAGAAGACTGAACGAAGCGAACAATCATCAGCAAATGATCGTATGCATGACTGATACTTTTGACAATTTATGGAAGGGTGGTATTGTAAATGGTGTAGACAAACTTATAACAATGTATACACATCATCTATTGGTAAATTGTGATGTGAATTGTCAGGGTGCTTCATGCACTAAAGTTAAGTTTCAGTAGTGACACATCGTGTAGTTGCCCTATGTACTCATCAGGGACTGAGCCACAAGGGTCCTTGCAGAATATAATTGCTTTACACATTGGCCCTAGGCATGCTGGGAGGAAGATTGGGGTAAAGCCTGCACTCCACAGTTTAGAGTCAGAGCTCTGTCTAGTACAAACCACCAGACTTCATTTCAGGACTTGTATCCATTAGTCAAACTAGTCTTCCTATCTTTCTCTCAATTTTTCCATCTCCACTTTAATATCTATTGCAGCCCACAGATGATACCATCACTCGTTTGCTCTATATTTCTTGAAGCAGTCCAGAGAGAGCTTGCAACATTGATACATGTACCTTAATTGTGCTTACTACCTGACAATGCCCACACACACAGTGGAGTAAAGCTATGAAAGTTGTCTCCATGAATAAAAACAGAATGTGCAACTCAATCAAACGTAAAAATGTCTGCCACTGTTTGAGCATGAAGACTCACATTCAGAAAACACACCTGTTGTTAGACCTGGCATCATTGGCGTGAGTCTCCCTTCCATTTATTTACTGATTGCCTCCTCTGTTTTGATATGTTTTTGATGGTTATATGCTTTGGGCACTGTGCCACTGCTTTTCAGTGCCACAGTGCAAGTGCTCCCTATGTTAAATTGATGTACTGTTTAGTGATTCCATGATTGGGTTATTTGATTTACTTGTCAGACCCTAGTACAGTGCACCATGTGTGCCCAGGGCTTATAAATCAAATGCTGCTGGTGGGCTTGCAGCACTGATTGTGCCACCCACAGAAGCAGCTTGTAAAGTGTGTATCAGGCCTGTCCTTTTCAAAGCCTTTGTGCAGTCTATGACTGCCATGTCGACTTGACAAGTGCACCCAATTGCCAGTCCCTAAACTTTCCCTTTGCTTCATATTAGACACCCCTATGGTAGGCCCATGGGCAGGGTGCAATGTAAGTATAAAGTAGGACATGCTCTGGTGTGTCTAGCATGTCCTAATAGTGAATTACAGCCATTTTCGTCTTTCAATATTGCAAGGCTACCTGTTCTCCATAGGCTAGAATGGGCAGTTAGATTATTACATTCTTATAATCCTAACTGACTCAGGGAACATGGTAGAAATTCGAATTTGATATGCCTGAACTCAGAATAATAAAATACATATTTTAGTGAAGTTGGTTTTAATATTCTGTGTTTGAAAATACCACTTTTAGAAAGTAGGTATTTTCCTGCCTAACTGTCCAGGCCTGCCTCTGCTAGGTTGTGTATTCCTTGTCTGGGGTTTGTGAGTGACAGGGCTGGGGGATTCCAGGAGACAGGCTGGGGCAGCCCAGTGGTGAATAGAGAGATCTGCATCTAGATGGGAGGGAGGAGTTGCACCTGGGACCTGAATAGGGCTGGGCCTTCCCTCTACAAAGCTGGCTCCACCTCCTGTGGCTTGTCTGATGTCTCTGCCCTGCACTGTGAAAGGAGAGAAGGAATCTTGTAAACAAAGTGCTCAAGAGCTGTGTCTTCCCTCCCCTGTGCTGGCTCCATCTCCTGTGGGGCGGCTGATGTATCTGCCCTGCACTGTGAAAGGAAGGAAGGAGTCTTGTAAACAAAGTGCTCAGGAACTGGTTTGGACTAGGCAGAGGCCTCTCTGCCTTCAGAGAACTAAGGATTTTGGGGTATAAAGATTGGGACCCAGTCCCAAGAACTTCAGATCACTTCTGGAACAAGAAACATTTTGCCAAGGAGAAGAACCAAGGAAACGGCAGGAGTTTGACTGCCCCACTGCCATTGTGCTCTTTGCTGGGTCGGCCTGCAGTGGTTGCTTCATTGCCAAGGAAAGGAGAAGGAACTTTTTAAGGACTTTCATCATTAACAGAATATTCTCCAAGAGCTTGAACTGTGCTTGCCTCCTGCTGAAGTCTCAGGGACACAAGACTTCATCTCCAGCTCCCCTCTGAATTTCCTTGCTGGGAATTCCATCTACAGACATTTGCGTGTCGCTGAGAGCTGAAAGCTCGACACATCGAGAGGAAGTGTGTCGCCACCGCAGCTGAAATCGTCACATTGCCGGAGAAGCGAGCCTTCGCTGCATCTCCCTGGAAGCGTGTCTTCGTCACAGCTGCCTGCTGTCCCATCACCGGAGAAGCGTGACGCCATCGAGAGAGTCGCCATCGCATCACTGGAGAAGTGTGTCACAGGGCCTGTCGCGGCTCCAAAGTACAGAGTTGTTGCAAGGCTTCCAGGGCGTCTACGCATCGTCATCGCATCGCCGCGTCAAGGGCGCCATCTTCTCGCATCGCAACCAGATCATCGCATCGCATCAAGGCGCCATCTTGCACATCGCAATGGGCCCGCAGGCCAAGATTCTGCGCATCAACCCCGCACCGGTAAGGATCAGATGCACAACGCATCATTTCCCCCGGATCACGGAACTGACGCATCTCCTCTTTTGCGAGCCTTTTGTTCACTTTGCATTACACATCCAGGTACTTTGTTGAGAACTGTGTTGCATTTATCATCAACTTGAAGTAAGCAACTTTTATCATCTTTAAGTCAATCTTGAGTATAATATTGTGGATTTTTGTCATTTGTGGTCTTGTGTTAAGTCTATATAAAGAATATTTATTTTTATAAAACCTGTGTTGTGTCCATCTGTAGTGTTTTCACTGTATTACTGTGTATGTTAACAAATGCTTAACACACTGCCTCTGAGATAAGCCTGTCTGTTTGTGCCAAGCTACCAAGCGGGTGAGCAGGGGTTAATCCCAGGAGTGTAATCCCCTTATCCTGACTTAGAAGTAAGAGTCCCTATTTGGACAAAGGTGAATACCATTGCCAACTAGAGTCCCCCAGATCTAACACCTGTCAATACCCAATCCAGACAAACTTAAGAAAGACTGGATGGGAAATTAGGTCCTTAGTAGTCTTACAATCATTTCCTGCTCGAGGAAGAGTGTAGTAGAACTTCTTAATAGAAAATATTTCCTTTATAAACTGCTTAAAGAATAGATTACCCACTGGGTTGATATGCATATGCTAAATTGAAGAAACTAGGCCCCACTTTTACAGTTAGATCGGTGCATACCACTAAAATGAACAAGGGATCTTTCCTCACGCAAATGTCCAGACTATGGAATTCTAAAAAAACTCTTGATATGATCACGGAGGGTGGAACCCAAATAATGAGGTTGACAGGGCTCTCCTCTGTGATTTAGCAAACAATGATCCGGCACTCCACTTAATAATACAATAATACATATGTTTGTAAAGAAATTAATTTTCAGAAAAAAAACAGCAGGTCGAAGTGTAACTTCTTTATTCAAGATTCTTCTTTTTTTTTTTAAATGACTCGAAGTAGCCAACGTGTTTCGTCCTTACAGACTTCTTCAGGGCCAAATTATTCTTGTTACGTCCTTTTCCAATCTCTAAGTAGAATTTTTTCAAATGATAAAAACGTGGAAAGTACAATGTATAAATTGTTTCAATAGCTCCCTCGATAGAAAGGATGCAATGACAAATGCTGTATACTATAGTGGTAGCCTCAAAAGTATCATCCATCAGTGTTATCGGTGTGGTATTCGTACATATCACAACTTATAAATCAACACCACTTCGGTCCTCTGCTGTCAGCGCTCCGGCCGTATTTTGCATGCTCTCCTCTGTATCCTTATGGATGATTGTAAAGCACTTCCTGCATTCTACTGAGAAGGATTATTCCTTCAGCTCGCCAGTACATTACACATAATCTCGTAATTATTATTTTTCTGTACATGGCTCCTTGCTAAGAGAGATAGTTCATGGTGGTATTCTACCATGCCTCAGATTCAATTGGCAAATGGAGAATAGGGGCAAAGTATAGATTACAGGGATACTTGGAAGTTTTTTGTTAAGAAACCTATGTACTCTCTTTCTTAGCAACCCAGCGTCTAGACCCTTCCTAGTCAAATTCACATTCATTGTTTATATCTCAGAAGTGGGATTAGTGGTTTTATTCATATTACATGTGCTTTCACCCAATTATCACAATAATTTTTTGCAATAATCATCTTTATTCTGAAGGGACATCCATAGAACAATGTCAAATAAAGAGGCATCTTTAGACAGGTTACTCCTCAGGGGTCTTCGATGCTGAACATTTCAATCTCCCAGTGTGGGGAAATGCCCTATTAATTACTGGTAATCTTAATTACTACTGGTCCCATTGTCCTTGTCTCATTCATTACAAGTGAGATAACCTTATCTCACCATCAGAAAAAAGAACAAAGGAATGCTGGACCACTACCCTACCCCAAATGAACGCCGGCTTTCCGGGAGGGAGGGAAGGGAGTAATGAATGGTATGAGGACAACAAGACCAGAAGTATTAAAGATTAGCGATAATTATAGGGCATTACCCCCAGGTCCCTCCTGTCCTCGTCCCATTCGTTACAAGTGAGAATACCCAAGTAACACACCGGCATTCATCAACAACAAACCAACAGGACACAAGGAAGACAGAAACATCCAGTGATATATTGGAACGCAGAAGTAAGAAGTCAGGAGCTCACTGCCTGCAGCGCCCCCAACACAAAATTAGCATCATCACCCAGCAAATTCTGGATCCGGTAATACCTCACAAACGTATTAGAGAAAGCCCTTGTAAGCAGCCCTACAAATTTCAGACAGGGAAACCCTCGCACCTCAGCCCAGGAGGCCGCCATCCGAAGAGTAGAACACCCCTGCACCCCAGCTGGAGGAGGGGAACCAGAAAGGGAGTAAGTCAACTCAATGACCTCCTTCAACCAACGGCCAATGGACAAAGTAGAGGCCTTATCTCCATGGGAGGACACCCCAAAAGACACAAACAGGAAGTCTGACTTCCGGAAAGAACAAGTCAGATCCAGATAGACACACAAAGCATGACCAACATCCAGCAACAACCAAAGAAGATCATCCCCAGACACCTGACCCACCCTCAAAGCAGGCAAAACCACCTCCTGAGAATGATGAAACTGCAAAGGCAACTTCAGAACAAAAGAGGAATCCAAACGCAAGACCACCACATCCTCAGAAAAAGATCGGAAGAGTTCCCAAGCCATCAGAGCCCCCAACTCATCAAGGCGCCTGTCCGAAGTGATGGCCACCAAAAAAGTCACCTTCAACGTCACAAACTTGATGTCCACCTCATCCAAAGGCTCAAAATGAGCTGCAACCAAAACACGCAACACCAGAGGAAAGCCCCACAAGGGGAACAGGGGCCGCACCAAAGGACGAGACAAGGAAAAAACCCTCAGCAACCTAGAAACCAAATCGTCCACATCCACCAAATTACCCCAAGAAGAGCGAAATGCCCTATTTGCTGCCCACTGAGCCCTCAAGGTAGAAACATCCAAATGCTTCTCAAACCCTTCCCAGAGAAACTGCAACACCCCGTCAGAGAACATTACAGGGGAGACAACTCAAGAGCACAACACCAGCGTTGGAAATCCCCGCAATGTCTACCATAGAACTTGAGGGACAAAGGCCTCAGAGAGTGCTGGATCACCAAAGCTAAGTGCTCAGGGATACTCCAACGCCACCACCCTGCATCTCAACCTCCATACTGGCAGCTGCATGAAAGGCAAAAACTGAGCCATCCGCACGGTACAGGGATCATGCCCCTGAACCCCCAAGAGCCGCAGAGTGGAGAACCAAGACTGACAAGGCCAAAAGGGCACCATAACAATTACCTCCTGCGACTCCTGCACCAGATGAGCAAGGAACTGGGGGTTCAGAGCAATGGGCTGGAAGGCATACAACAGGCACGACGGCCAAGGAATGGCCAGACACTCCACCCCCTAAGCCCACACCTGAAGAACCAGGGAACAAAACAGAGGTAGCTGAGCATTGTGCTAGGAAGCAAACAAGTTGAAGAAGGGAAGCCCAAACCTCCCGCACATCTATCAAAAGACCTCCAGGGTCAAAGACAACTCCTGGGAGGGGGGATGACTGATGGCCTCCGCCACCCCATTGTTCACCCCCCCCCCCAATATTAACAGCTGCCACAGACAAGAGGTGCTCCTCAACCTAAAAAAACAAGGAAACCACCACAGCATTCAAAGACTGGGACCGGATCACCCCCTGATGATTCAGGTAGGCCACTGTTACCATGTTTTTGAACTGAACTATCACATTCCTCCCCAACAACTGCCTCCGGGAACCCATGACTGCCCTGGCAACAACAGTCAACTCCCCCCAATTGGAGGAACACCTCCCCTCCGGGAGAGACCAATGCTCCTGCAGAGAGCTGACATCCGTTGTCAGTACCACAGGAGAGGGGTGCTGCAGCAGCATTTCCCGGGAAAGATTGGCCGACATTGTCTACCAGAGCAGGGCAGGCAGGGGGGACAGAGACACTGGAACCTGAAGACGGAGGTTTCGAGACAAAGGATCCCAACAGGCCAGCAGATGCACCCACAGAGGCCTGGGATGAAAATGTGCACAAGGCACCGTGAACACCGCTGCCACCGTGATTCCAAAAGCTGCAATCAAAGCTGAAACAGAAAGGAGAACCCCCTCAAGACCCGCTGAGCAAGGGAACGCAACATCGCAGCCCGGGAGTCCAACAAGAACACAATGTTCAGTTCTGTGCAAAGGCGGGCACTGATAAATGTCAAGTCCTGAAAGGGCATCAGTTGCCACTTGGGAAGGATCAGCAGAAACCCATGAGCCCTCAAAGCTGAAGACAACGCCCCCTGATCAATCAGCAGCTGATCCCGAGATGGAGCATGGATAAACCAATCGTCGAGGTAAGGGTAGAGGACGACACCCTGGAGTAGTGGCATAGCTAGGCCTTAGGCCGTCCATGGCGGGCCCTGCATTTGCTTCTCCGCTGCAGCCCAATTTAAGAGCGGTGTAAGTGCTGGTGATTATTGCGGCCATGACGGCTGCAGGTAAGCTTATGGGGGTGTCTGCCCGCCGCCCCCAAAACGTGTGCCGCCTGGGACAGTCCGCCCCCCCCTTGCTACACCACTGCCCTAGAGATGCAAAGAAGCCACCAATGGAGCCATGACCTTGGTGAACACCTTCAGGAAAGATTGAAGGCCAAAGGACAGGACACAAAACTGAAAATGACAGCTACGAAGGCAAAACTTCAGGAACCTGCGACAGCTTGTATGAATTTGGACATGATAGTAAGCATCCTGCAGATCCAGGGTACACATGAAATGCCTCGGGAGAACCAAAGTGATCACCCGATATATAGTTTCCATTTTGAAGGGCAGGCAAACAACTAACTTGTTCAGAGCCTTCAAATCTAGCACCAGACGGAACCCCCCTGTAAACTTGGCCAACACTCACACATCTGAAGAAGACTGCAACCAGGCTAGCAGAAAGTGCAGAATCCGTCCTCCAACCAGTAATTCCTGTCAGTCCATCATATAGTCAGGAACGAGGTTTAGGCTGGGGAGCATTCGCCTTCCTGTCCTGACCTCAGCCAGATGAAAACCTCCCTTGACCCCTAGAAAACAGCCTCCTAGAAGGCTGACGAAAGGGAGATTTAGGCTTTGAAGACAATTTATCAGTAGAGGACTGCTTCAAAGAAGAGGAATGTTTCTTTTCCTCAAAGAGTTTGTCCGAATTGCCCTTTAATTCGTCCCCAAACATCATAGTCTCTTGGAAAGGCAAATGCAGGGCAGAGGCCTTTTGAACTGAATAAATATTCCAATCTTTCAAAATGAGATTGCGGGGCTCTGCCACACAAGCACCACCTGAAAGAGCCTAGGCCCGCATCACGTCAAAGGACACATCCAAAAGAAACTCTACCTGGCGTTTGACATGATCCAAAAACCCAGAAAAGTCCAATGTATCATCCATGGACTGATACAGATCCTTGACATCCAAAATGAGGAACTGAGCAACATAAGTCTCATAAATACCACCATGCAGAGCCAGATGAGAACCAGAGTAAACTTTCCTGAGGGACGCATCAACCTTCATATCCACAGGCTCTCTAATAACTGCATCCTCAGCCAAGGAGGTCTGCCTCACCAGACTAGCAACAAAGGAATTGATGGGAATTGAGTCTGGCAATTCGTTGGAAATGTCCTGGAGAGGATACATTTTGGCCATGAAGTGGGCAGCATGATCCGATCTGGGTCCTTCCACTCCCTTTTCAACACCTCATGGATGTAGGAATGGACAGGCCATCCACCCTGGCTTCACTCTGAAACTGACAAAGCAACAAACTGTCAGAAGTGCTTGGAGCTTCCTTCTCAGGAAAGCCCATATTGGACTTAACATGCCTCAGTAACTGAGGCAAAATGTCTTTATCCACAGATGTTCCTTTGTGCTCCCCCCACTCCTCATCCGAGCTCCCCAGTGCATCTCCTGCAAAGTTTCCTTTATCAGGCGTTTGATCCTAGCATCGTCCCGCTCTGTTCAGCGTTTGGACCGTGCTGGTGAAGGAGAAGAAGAGGACACAGAAGAGGTAGATGAAGAATCCTCCACATGTTTGTGCTTGTAAGAATGTTTGCCCATTCTAACAAACCTTCTCCAGCACCCAGGAGGCGCACTGCAAATAACACATTGCACAGCAACAGGGGCACTCCACACCACCAAGGAACAGTCCTGCTGGAAAGGCAATGCCACAGAAACAAGAAAACACAATGCGGTACTCGCCCACTGGTCGCCAAATAAAGTGAAAAAACAGCACCACTGACCCCCATTGCCTCACACGCAGCTGACATCGGCGCGCCTGACTTCCTGAACCGCCAACATCACCTATCCCACTGGAAGACAGGCAATCTGAACAGGAAGCGCTCTGCACTCCCCGAGTGCACAGTGTCAGCTTCCAGACAAACCTACGCACCTCGCATTGCACCCAGCTGTCCTGGAGGCGCAGCCTGCATCGCCCGAGCAGGGCAAACACATTCCAACAACTGAAGGCCCCAAAGAACAACCGCACATGTCTCCCTCCAAGCCTGGCAGGGAGGGAGACACAACCAGCCAGCAACGCCCCCACTGCCCCGTAGTAGAGACGGCATCCTGCCCGGATCCCAACTCCTGACTCGTCCCATTCTGTCTGAAGAGAGAACAAGCATTGGCATAGCCAATAGGTCTCGCATTTTCGCACGCAGTAAGTCAGGCCTGTTATGTCGACATAGTGATAAGACTCTCCTGTTATGAGTACGGCCCGATAAGGTGCATGCAATAAGTGCAACATAAACGGCATATTAGCAGGATAATTACAATTACAATGCTGATCCTGACGGGATGAGTTGAATCTCATGTTTAATCTAGAGCGTGTGGCTACTCTGCAGCTTGCTGATACTGGCCTAAGTGACCCTAATGCAGAAGCCTACTCTGCTGCTAGTGGGTCCCGGTATGGAAGACACTAGTATTTCCGGAGGCTAGCGGTCGCATGTGGTTAAAGATTGGAACATGGGCTCTGTGCGAGCTCCCTCACCAGCCAGGAGAGTCACAGGATACCTGTTGTGTCTAAAGGTTGGTGCAACCATAAATTAGACAGTGTCACTGGCCGGTATAGCAGTGTGCTATGTAATCTAAACTAGATGCTGCCTAATGTGTGTATAAGTCAAAAGTGGTGAGAGTGGGAAGTGAAATCGGGAGGGTGAAGTGTGGTGATTACGGCAAAGTAATGTGTTCAGTGTGTGCCCAATAAAAAGACATTTTTAACGAAGTGTGTCTATGAAAAGTGTATCTAAAAATAATCTGATAACTACCAGACCACTATACTGCGTGAAAGCATACAGTTTGGCTGTGACTCCAGCTGGAGGGTGATGGGCAATTACAAGTGAGCATGTTACAAAAGCAAACGTTACGTTACATGAGAGAGCCAAAATTGATCAAGGGAGCAGCAGGGCAGGGGGAGAAAGGACGGAGGGGTGATAGGCTTCTGGCGGGGGGGGGGAGAAAGGAGGGGCAGCGGAATGCGTGCGAGGGGAGGAGAAGTGTGGCAGGCAGATGTGCGGCCTGGTGAGGGGGCGGGAATGCGAGAGCCAAAATGGATCAAGGGAGCAGCAGGGCAGGGGGAGAAAGGAGGGGTGATTTTGCGAGGCTTCTGGTGGGGGGGGGAGAAAGGAGAGGCAGCGGAATGCGTGCGAGGGGAGGAGAAGTGTGGCAGGCAGATGTGCGGCCTGGTGAGGGGGCGGGAATGCGAGCCTGGTGGGGGCAGGCGGATTACGGAGATGCTCGTGCAAATATACATTAAAAAAAACTGCCATCTCGGCGATCTTGTAGAGGTGGTTCGGACAGGCAAGTAGTGTGGATGGAGGGATGAGTGGGTGGGGAGTGACGGCACAAGGTGATTACACAAAACACGCAAATAAAGCTGCAGAAGCGTGCAAATATACATTTAAAAAAACGGCAATCTCGGCGATCTTGTAGAGGTGGTTCGGACAGGCAAGTAGTGTGGAGGGAGGGATGAGTGGGTGGGGAGTGACGGCACAAGGTGATTACACAAAACACGCAAATAAAGCTGCAGAAGCTAAGTAAACAGAACACTTAGCAGAGGGAGGCCAACAAAGAAAAACAAGAGCGGCCGGGAAGCGGCCAAGAAACTAAGTACGGCCGGCCACATAATTAGGGGAGGAGAAGTGTGGCAGGCAGATGTGCGGCCTTGTGAGGGGGCGGGAATGCGAGCCTGGTGGGGGCAGGCGGATTACGGAGATGCTCGTGCTTGTGTGGTCACGTGACCCGCTTTGTTGCCACGTGACCTCACATGCACTGTGAAGAAACGCCAGTGGTTTCACTAGCCGATCGAGCACTTGAATTCGATCCTATCCATTCCTGCGGAATGGGACAGGCTCGACCTAGAAAAGAACAGAGGGAATGCTGGGTAAGTACACTTTTGTACTCCCGATGGGAGAGGGTGGGGTAGGGGTCCAGCTTTCCTTCGTTATTTTTTCTGTTGTAGAGATAGGGTTATCTCATTTGTAATGAATGGGACGAGGACAGGAGAGACCTGGGGGTAATAAATTATTGAGGTCTTCATCAGGACCACAATCTGTGTATCATCACCATTGTGTGGAGAGCGTTCTTTTAGTTCTAATCCTACTGGGGGCATTGACTGCAACTCAGCAGAGTAACTCCTTTGCAACTCTTACTGCCATCTGTGCCCAATGGATGTTATGGGATGCATGTTTGTCACTGATTTCTTTCCTGGAGTCTTATATATAGTGCGAACTTGACCCGAAGGTATCAGTTATCAGAGAGCTTTACATGAGCACCAATTACCTTACACAAGGGCACTTTCATTTTTGTTAGCCACAGGGAGATTAAGGGCCAGATGTAGGTGGCTAAATACTGGTTGGAAATGCCAAAATTCTGTAAATTTCAGCGTTACCGACCGGTATTTAGCCATTCCTAATGTAGGTAAGGAATCGGTAGATAAGGAATCGGTAAATAGCGATTCCTTATTGCTCTTGCATTTAAGGAATCGGTAATACCGATTCCTTAAATGCAATGTAGGAAATACATTAGAGAGTGCTTTTGAGCCTTAAGAAATCAGTAATTTTCACCAACTTCAAGTTGGTGGTAATTACTGATTTCCTTTAAAAATAATCACTTTTTCGTTTTTTGTTAAGTGCCATGTGGCACACATTCATGCCTTTAGGGCATGTATGTGCGCCACATGGGCACACATGCACATTTCAGGGGTGCAACAGGGTATCCTTTTGACACCCTGGCACCCTTGAAATGGCTCCCGCTATTAGCGATCGCTAATAGTGAATGTCTTCACATTCATTCCTATGGGCCTCCAAGCCCATAGAAATGAATGGGTAGGTATTCCTTATTACCGGATCGGTATAGTTTGCTAATAAGAAATCGGTATTTTAGATTTACCTACATCTGGCCCTAAGTGATTTGCCCAGAATCACAGGATGTTGAGGGTGATTGCCTTGCCGAGACTCTAATACCGGTTTCCCAGATTTAAGAACGACAGCCCTAGCCGGTTCAGCCACATCATCTGCCTGTTGTAATCTTCCTCTCCTTCTCTCCCTACCCGTTCCCCCCTCTCCTCCCTGACCTCTTGGTATGAACCGCGCTCCATCCTGGAGTGTGGGTTAGAATGTTCGGATTGAAGCTGTTGCCGCCAAGCTGGAAGCACCTGTTGTATTCATGACAATAAACTTAATGTTGGAACCTATCCATTGGTAGTGATTTATTACTACATTTATGGCGACGAGGACGGGATACTGAGCCAGGGTCAGTGAGGTGTTTTCCCCCTGGATATATTTGACGCTTGAGCGGAGCAAAGCAACAGGAAGTCTCACCCAATTTATGAAAAAAAAATTCGGTCTACCTCGAGGCCGGTTGAGAGCGGAGACTAGGAGTAAACCGTCGACGTTGAGGTGAAGCGAATGACTCGAGGCAGCGGTGCTCCGATCCAGGCTGTGAAGAGACGTTCATCGGCACCAAGCTCAGTCCCCTCCGTGGTTTGTGAGGACTGTTATGCTGTGGGCGAGAAGCAGGGAACTCTCGTGAGGAGAAGACGGAGCAGGTCTTGTTCCGATCTTGCGCAGAGTCGTCGACGGGAAGTTCCGGCCCTGAAAAGGGGCAGTAGAAGGAGGACTTCGTCTGCCTAACCCTTCATGAGTGAAGTTTGGAGGGAATAAAGAAAAAGGAAAGTACTTCATGTGGCCGGAGTGAGCCGCACATTTC
This sequence comes from Lissotriton helveticus, assembly GCF_964261635.1. Classification (NCBI taxonomy): domain Eukaryota; kingdom Metazoa; phylum Chordata; class Amphibia; order Caudata; family Salamandridae; genus Lissotriton; species Lissotriton helveticus. The sequence continues at coordinate 1,774,869,436 of NC_136067.1, read as the reverse complement.
AGCGAGCTGAGCACTTGAAGTGCGTGAGGAAGGGAGCGGAGGAACGAAGTCACTCTCCGGAATACGTTCAAGAAACAGTTCAGAGGTGAGCGCAAATTTAGCGAGGCACATGTGAGTGACAGCGTTGGGGAGCTACTAACCCCTCTACTTCCAGTAATAAGGGAGGTGTGTAACTAAAGCCTCAGAGTATTCTTAAAGTATTTGCTCAGGAATTTGGAGGAAGTTAAGCCGTGGGGGACCAAGCTGCATTTCACAATTAATTCAAGCCATCGGAAAGCTGGGAGGAGCATGTAATGGAGAAATACTTAGTTGAAAGCTTATGAAACTGTGTAAAACAGTACCAGAGACAGCTGTGGTTGCATAGTTGTGGTGAGTTCATTCATATACTTGTCAAAGAAGAAAGAAATGAAGATAGATGCGGGAGGCAAATGAGGCGAAGAGAGAGAGAAAGTGTCTACTTATTAATGGGGAGAGTGGAGAACTAAACGCCTTTAGAGGAATATTGGAACGCAGGATCCATGTAATAATTCTCGTTGTAAAGACATAAGGAAATCTGACAGGGAAAATAGAAACTGATTTCGGGTGTCGTGTCGGGCACCTCGCTTCTGACCTGTCTTTAAGTGTTGGAAGAGATTTGAGATTCGACCATAAGGAGTGGTGTTTCTGACCAGATCATGTGTCTACCGGGCACAGGAGGCGCGAGGTGAAGAGCGCGAAAGTGAGGACGACTGTTGACCAGATCAGGTGTCTACTGGGCACAGGAGGCGCGAGGTGAAGAGCGAGAAAGTGAGGACGACTGTGAGGAGGCGATCGTTCGTGTGTCTGACTGGGCACAGGTGGCGCAGAAGTGAAGAGCGCGAAGGTGAGGACGACGGTTTGGAGGCGGTCGTTCGAGTGTCTGACCGGGCACAGGTGGCGCACAGGTGAAGAGCGCGAAGGTGAGGACGACGGTGGGGAGGCTACCGTTCGAGTGCATGACTGGCACTGGTGGCGCATAGGAGAAGAGCGCGAAGGCGTGGATGAGGGGTGGAAAGCAAGCGCCTTAAGGGCAGACAGCTGAGTTGGTGCGACACCAGAGCGCAGGCTGCGCACCGCTTGTCTACCGCGTTCAGCTAATGAACTGAGAGTTTGCAGCGGTTGAGAGTGAGATTACTCGCACAATTTGCGAGTATTTCAGCGCGAGGCAGTGTGAAATTTCAGTAAAGTCTCTACACATTTAACCAGCCCCTGTGGATACGCACTCAAGTAATTTGTTCATCGAATGGGCACGTCATAGCACCTTTCACCCTCTTGTATTTAATTGCCAACAACTAGACCACTCCTCACCCGGTAATCCAGGAGTATCCTCAGCCGTATTACATAATTGTATGGAGTCATTGAAACGCTAGGAGAAGCATTTAAAGGAAAGTACGGTGTAGAAAACGTATGAAACTGTACTGGGGGCAGTGTATGGTAGCTGCATTAAGAAAATATTTCATTGAGTGGTGAAGAGGAGTAACCTCAGCCGTACTACCTAATTGCAGGGAGCCACCGAAACGCTAGGAGGAGTGGCTAGTGATATCCTCAGGTGTAGGGTTGGTGAATTGCTGAAGATTTAACATGGAGGGGAGCCGTATATATAATCTCCCTCCACCTGTGCCGTTCATGGAGGAGGTGGATAATAATATTGCAGAGTGGGGGGAATGGAAAGTATATCTTGAAAACTATCTGTCCTTATTGGAGAAAGAGGTAGCATCTATTTCACCGGAAGTAAAGGCGGAAATCCTACTTCGCAGTTTAGGTGCGGGAGGAAGAAAAATTTATCACAACATGGAGAAGGAATTCATGAAAGGAACTGATAGAAACATCTACGAAAATATTTTGTACGTGTGGGAGGAGTATTATACACAAGCTACAAGTGGAAAGGTGCAAAGGGAATTAGGGTTCAAGATTGAAATGATGGGCAAAGAGGATGTAAAGACCAGAAGGATACCTCAGAGATGTACCGTTATCATAGGTGAAATTGAGACAGAAATGATTGTGGACTCTGGTTCAAGATATAGTCTAGTAAGTAAGAGCGATTGGGACAGAAAATTTGCAAAGAAACACGGTGATGAATTGAAAGAGGCTAACACAGCTCTGAAGACGTATACGGGGAAGGGTATACAGGTTATTGGCTACATAGTCATGGACATAGTTTACAAAGAAAACATTACGGAGAGTACTATACACATAATGGAAGGTAGTATCAACATGCTAGGCTGGAGAGATCAACGGAAGTTGAGGATCTCATTGGATGGGAAAATGAAGGAACTCAGTAAGGAGCAGACACGTAGTCTGAGCAAACAAGAGAACAGAGGTGGAACGGTTAATGTTCTCATGCAGCCATCCAAGAGTAATACGGCACTTGAAAGAGATACTAGGAAAAAGGAGTGGGAGAAAAGAACTATTAGGGAAGAATACAACCAGGAAAATGATGAGCAGGCACGGAGTTTAAGCAAACAAGAGAACAGAGGTGAAACGGTTAAAGTTCTCATGCAGCCATCCAAGAGTAATACAGCTTCTGAAAGAGATACTAGGAAAAAGGAGTGGAAGGAAAGAACTATTAGGGATGAACCCTGCAAGAAAAATAACACATATCAAAGTCAGGTGGAAGAAAGAGAAATACGTAAGAAACTGGAGTGGAAGGACAGTAGGAATCATAAAATGGAGACAGATGGAATAGTGGAAAGGACCACTACTAAAGAACGTGGAGGTCAGATGAATAAAAGTAACCAGTCCAAGTACAAGGAGATGCAGCAGATAAGCAAGTGGGACGGGTTCGGAATCAGGATGTCAGAGGAGTATGTGGACAATTTTGATGGGAAAAAGAAAAGTGGTGCAAGTTATATTGAGCCTAAAGGAGATAACAAAGATGAACACCTACAAGGGGTGGATCACAGGCTGATGACGAAGGAGAGAACGAAAATCCCGAGAAACCTTAAAGCATCCCCGTTAAAAGTCATGGAAGGGGAGAGGTGTCCAGTCTATTATAATGGGAGGAAGCCGAAGTTTAATTGTCCAGGAAACACAGATATGATCTTGTATGACATGTCCAAGAGTGAACAACAAGACATATCTAGGGCTGAGGAGGCGTATGCAAATGATCAAAGACGGTGGAAAATAAAAGGCTATAAGGATGGTAATATTGGTCAGGGCCAAGGAAAAAGGAGCAGAAGAAGGCTTAGTCCAGGCAGAGACAAGGACATGGAAGTAGAAGCCCATTTCAAAGGAGGTAGTATTCAGGGGGTGTCCTGGCCCAAGCCACTGCCTAGAGAAAAGAATAGTACAGCCGTTCTCATTCTTCAGGAAGGGAGTAGTAATTACAACATGAGGAGAGCGGAATCCGACAGAAATATAGATGGTGAGGCAAGATCAGACAATGATGAGCCAAAGGTGGAAAGGGGGTGTCTTACATTCCGCAATCCGCCAATGCCAGGATGCAGTAATTCCACTTCGTTCATCCACTGAACTGCATTGCCTACATCATGTTGGTGCACACCCCTGGTGTACCAGACAGTCACAGTTGTTTAGGAGGGGTTGATGCACCATGACAATCTTCCTATTTCACCCTGGGTTTGCAGAGCTTCACCCTGCGTTGAGGGGTGATACATTTATCCAGCATATCACTTATGCCAGGATGCTGCAGCACTTCTTTGTGCATCCACCTAATTGCTTTGTTCACACTTTGAGGGTACCCACCCTTGTTGCTTTAGACAGTTACAGTAGTATGATAAGGTTGTAGCAACATGACAATTTGGTACTGGGCACGCTATGAGTTTGTAAGTGCTCCACCTTTCTCCCCGCTAGACCAGCATGGGTTTAAGATATAGTCTAGACATATTCATTACACCCTTATAACTATTGGTGGGAGGGAGAATCTAACAAGCCCTCCCCCAGCCACCCCCGTGGGCACCATATCCAGTTTTCAGACAGTGCACTCACTTCCTGTGTAGTCTTCATTGTCATTCCATTTAGAACCTTGCATGGGGTCCCTTCTTTTGACCCTCTTATGCGCTTCAGTACTTCTCCACCCCCTCCTGGTTTCCCTTTTCCTTTTTTCCCCCCATCCCAGCTTTCCCTGCGCACCGCCACCCCGCACGCTTTCTCTCCATCTTTTCATAGGGAGGGAGGTGTGTTGTAATCTTCCTCTCCTTCTCTCCCTACCCGTTCCCCCCTCTCCTCCCTGACCTCTTGGTATGAACCGCGCTCCATCCTGGAGTGTGGGTTAGAATGTTCGGATTGAAGCTGTTGCCGCCAAGCTGGAAGCACCTGTTGTATTCATGACAATAAACTTAATGTTGGAACCTATCCATTGGTAGTGATTTATTACTACACTGCCCTTGTTGAGTAGTAGCTCTCTACAAATAATGGATAAACACTGTATTAATTGTGTGGCTCCTGGGTGATGGGAATTGTGGTGTTAGATGTAAATATAAGCTGTAATGTTCTGTCTATTTGTGAATATTCAATGGAAGCCTAAGGTTGTAAGTACATCCTTGTTCCAATGTTTGAAAAAGACAATATAAGAGAGGCAGATAGGGGATTTTTTGTTTTTGTTCTGAATGTAGCGGCCTACTCCAATAGCACTTAAACCTCTCACCTTTTATATTTGTTGGATCACTGTCTGAACAAATTTGTCCTTGGCAAAGCAATACTTAGCAGCATTTATGAAGAATCTTCTATTTCACACCTCTCTACCATCTGTATCACTCTGCTGGACGCAAGGAAAAAACACTTTGGAGCTGTTTACAAAAGCCACTTGCATGTTGAAGTCCAATTTACATATACAAATGACTCCATTTCCATTCTCAAGGTAATTACAAACGGTAAACTTGCGCGTTAAAAAGTATTTAACTGTTCATTATATTCCCCTATGATTGTGTAATATATCGCATAGGTAAATCCTACCCCAGGATTAGGAGAGGGCATGCGATGGAGAATGTGCCCTGGTTGGTTTGATAACACCCTCAAACTCTCACGTTCGTAGACATTTTTCTGACCCATTCTCAACCTGGAAATTGTCCTGCCGAGGACTACTGTTAATGCTTTCGCATGTAGGGGAGGAGAATGGAAAAATGCTTTTCTCTTGAAGAACGTTCTAGTTTTTAATAAAAAGTTCAATTACACAATTCTAATTGCATCACGCTGTGTGTACATGTGTAACTGTGCACTACGGCCCTCATTTCAATTTGCTCAGGAAATCCATATCGGTAATGCCGCACCGGGTAATAGTAATGCTGCAAGATCTGAAGGGGGTATAGTATTTCCGCACCATTATTGTTTTTTAGCCCGGGAATAATGACACAATGCAAACTAGAGTTTCCGCACTGATTGCTGCACGGTTTCCCGCATTCTGCCACCGTTTCCGGTGCAAATCTCTCAAGCCTTGTCCTGCAGAGATCTGCACATGTGAAACCCCGATGTTTCGACGCGAACTTTGATCAATATGTAGATGTCGTATAAAATCGATAATCGTTTCAATAGTCAAGATACAGTCTCCATTTCTAATTAGCTGCCGCCCTTTGACCCAGTCATTGGTGAACAAACATCAAACACGGTAAGAGCACTAGAAGGTGATGAAGGCGGGAGGGGAAAGCCACGCGCCAGAATGACAGTGCAGCTGGCGTGACAGAATTAGCTGAAGAATTTGGAGTATGTCTGCCCTGTGATGACTCTTTCAAATTAGTGGAAAAGGCTGCCTGACACCTGAGCAGGTCTTCAGCTGGTGATTAATTAATCAGCAAATTGCAAGTCTTTCCTTTTCAACACCCTTCACACCCTGTTGTTTGGAAAAAAAAGACCAGCAGATCGGCAATTAGTTGTGCTGTTGCTGCCTTGTTGCCTGAGAGCGGAGAGATAAATACTTTAGATTAAATACCAGGAGAATAAAGACGCTGTACTTCTTGGAAGATACGCTTAACATCTTTAACCTCTTAGGAGTCTCTCGGGGTGAGGCTTAACTAGAGCATTTGGAAAGGCGAGCTTGGCATTTTACAATAGTTTCTGTTGAGGTCCAATAGCAATGCATGTTTCTTGGCTGAGGCAAAACATACTATTTACGTAAAACGGACAAAGTGCAAAATGTCAAGTAGAAATTATCAATATTCCGGATCAATCTGGTATGTAAGTCCCCACAGACATGTGCACTGCAAAACCCGAAGTGTGGATAGGCACCAAATTAAGTAGGTACAAGGTGACAGGAGAAAAGCAAAAGGTAAAATCGAGAAGAAAGGAAAAGTTAAGCAAGCATTTGCACTGCAATAGGTCTTGCATTTACGAGAGTTTGAGCTATTGGCATTGTAAATGACAATGCCTTTTTACTTATGTTTTGAAAACAGATAAATAAAAGGCATTGTCATTTACAAGGCCAATTGCTTAAACTCTTACAAATGCGAGACCTATTGCATTGAAAATGCTTGTTTTGATATTCACAAAGCATGAAGAACGAATTTTTGTAATTTATCTTTGTGCCTAAAATGTGCCAAAATTAACACAGGCATAATTTGTGCAGAGAGAGAGTAATGTATTGCATCATTTCATTGCCCTTCTTTTCTCTAAATATATATTGAAAGTGGTGGCATGCTACCTAAAATACCGTTGATGATATGTCAACCATGTATCTCCGCTGCAATCTCCTGACTGATGCTCAACGGCCTCAGCCAAAATAAATTAGAAATAGATCAGTGGAATCCATCCTGTAGCATGCGGCATTCCTCAAGGATCTTCCTTGTTTGTTTTCTCTTCAACATCAAGTTATGCCCTTTGGCCAGCTTCCTTGAGTAGTGTACCAGGGGAACTGCCAGGTACATGCCAATTGCATGGAAATCTACTACTCCCTTGAAAACTGTCCAAAGAATCAATCTAGTAAGGATTATTTTGTGCTGGGCTTGGTCCACTGGATAAACACCAACTTCATGTGGACAAATTGTGCCAAGGATGAGATCATAGTGATCGGCACTTATTAGCCCAGTCAGGGGCGGCCTTAGGCATGTGCAAGCTGTGCACCTGCACAGGGCCACCAAACTCCAGGGGCCACCACGCCAATATATATTCTTAATATAATAATCATCTGAGGATGGATACATATTTGCGTGGCGGCCCGGGGCAGGGATTTGGCAGCCTCCGGCTCTGTTCCACTCCCAAACACCCTGACCCCCCCCTCTTCACTGGCCTCCGAGCTCCGCCCCACCCGGATCCCCTCTTCCGAGGCCTCCTACCTACACTCCCTGCCCAGGGCCGCCATGAGCCTAGAGCCGCCCCTGGCCCAGTATATCACCATTTGCTTTGCCCACAACCCTTACTATGCCTCTCTCTAATTCAAGAAAAATGAGGACTCTAGATATTCTTTTTGACCCTGACTTCACACCTGGCCCTCAATTTAATGATGAGGCAAAGGGCGTGACTCTGTTCCTCTTTCTTCGTTAGAAAATTCTACCACTTCTTTACTCTGAAGGCAGAATCAAGCTTACCGGAGTCTTTTACCTTATACTCCTTGGCTAGTTTACTCATTGCCAGGCCCCTAAGCCTTCAGAATCAAACAGCCAGAATGAATGTTAACCTCAGACAATGTGTCTGTTCTTGAAGCACTCCTCTGGCTCTTGTGGGTGCTAAGATTAAACTTGAAGCCTTTAATACCATCCGCAAAGCCCACTGGGGTAAAGCAGCAGTATACTTGTAAAACTCACACATCCCTACATACCCAGCAGAAACTTATTGTGGGAGACATCTGTTACAACGTGGTCGTTACACCGCAATACGTTTACAACGTGGCCATTACAACGCAAGTCGATACAACGACTTGCGCTGGAATGGCGCTTTACACTAAGGAATAGTATGATTTTACTATTCCAACACCTTCCCTACTGTTACGTAGACTGGAGTTGGAATAGTAAATCGAACTATTCCTAAGTCCAGCGCCCTCCAACGCAAGTCTTTGTAACAACTTGCGTTGTAAGGACTGGGTTGTAAACGTATCGCGGTGTAAAGACCATAATGTAACGTCATACATTCTTTATTGTCAATGTTTGCCCATTAGATTAACCAATGAGCCTACAAGCAAGGGAAATATTGTAGCACATTTCTGGGTGTGCAAGGCTTGGTGATCTGAGACACTGATGTCCCTAAACTAAGGTATGAACTCAACTACATGAAGTTAATGAAATGTGTGATACACCTGAATACTGACCTCCACATACTTTCCATTTACTGAGATGGCCAAGAGAAAGGTCAGAGCAGAAGAATATGAGAAGTGGTTATTCACCCCACCCACTGGACACTAACTTCCCATTCTGACGATTAATTGCAACCCTACCTTAGAGCACTCTGAAGTTTTTGACAATAGTCAGACCTATTCAAACATTCCCAAATAATGAACAAATTAATTAATAGATACAAGTTTGTTGGAGAAAATATATAGTGTAATTCATTTTTGAATTGGTGACTTCTGATAGCCCTTCTATTGAATAATGCTGCAATGCAATACAGTAGACCACCTCTATTCCCTTATGCCTTGAGTTAGCAGGGACAGTGCACTGTAGTGTATATGTAAACTTCTTAAAGCTAAACCTCTACGATCTATGTCTGAATGGGAGATGAAAGGAATTGGCCGTGGAGCAGGATTCCCTCTGCCCCTGAACTCCCTGTAAACTCTCGGTGTGCTGTCTTTCACATCTTTCACATCTGTTAGCTCACCCTTACAAGGGAGATGGGAGCGCTCTCAGTCAGATTGTCCTCGGCTTCCTCTGTAACCTCGCAAGCAGTGAATGGAGGCAGGATTTTAACAAGCGACTTCAACACTGCCGAAAGGTAAACATCACTTACAACGAAACGTTTACAACGCACTACCATTACAACGCGGTCATTACAACACAAGCCATTACAACGCATTGCGCTGGGGGGCGCTCTAGGATAGGGAATATATTTAATTTACTATCCAACACCTTCCCTACTATCCACGGGGACTGGAGTTGGAACAGTAAATTAAATAAATCACTATCCAGCGCCTAAAAGCACTATGCGTTGTAAAGGTTTGCGATGTAAAAACCGCGTTGTAAAGGCAGGCGTTGTAATAGCCTGCATTGTAACGTCATGCATCCCTGCCGAAATGGTCAGAGAATTGTAAAGTAAAGCATGTGTTTGTAGAAGCAATCACAGGCAGACCCCAAGGAAGTGGCCGAGCCCCGGAAGGGTTGGATGGCGGGACTAGCGGCAAGGACAGTGAACCAAGCACAACAGTCAAGATTGGTGCACAAAGGCAATGTGGAAATAAGGAAAACAACAAGATGAAGGCACACAAGCAGCTGCTGCTCGCTCCTGAGGCAATACTCCATGGGAGTTAACTTTTTTAAAAAAGTGGGACATTTACCAACCTTTAGCCATTTGGAGGCTACAATTTTTAAATGACACAGACAAAAGCCAATCCAAAGCGTGGGAGGAGTCAGACATCACAAAGTACAGACAACAGATCATCCTGCAGCGCAAGCGCTGTAGGCTCGTACTAAATACAAATAGTGAGAAAAGAAACAAGACAACATAACAGAGAAGCCAAACAACATTGCTTTCAGAGATAATTATCAATGATATGCATTTGAGAAAGAGTGCTTATTAGTGTGCATGTGCTAGTAATTGTACAGGGTGCATTATGACTTTTGATTGATAAGATGATATGGACCTATACAATAAAATGTATATGAGGGTCTTGCAATCTGTTTAGTTTAATGCATCCTCCTCATTGATATTCATTGATGTTCTTTTCCTTGTTGCTCAGCCAGTGTGTGAGGTCATTACAATGTGGAGTGTGTGTTTGGATGAGTTTGGTTGGAGAGGAGTTGGAATGGATGGGATGAGCAGCAAGGATGCTGCTCCTGGTGGTGCGTTACCTGTAACTTAGCTAATCAACCTAGGGGCTTTATTTACAAGAACTACTAAACACAAAGAAGATCCCAGGGGTATGTTTTTAAGACCCTGACTGCTAAACCCCCTGATTAGAATTGACACCAACCTCAATTAGCAGTGAGTCCACACAAATATAAAACCAATATAATCATGTACCCAAATAAACAACGAAACAATAGGGAAAAGTTTAACAAAAACGAGTTTCCATCAGTCCACCATCGAGACCGCCCTTCATCATCTGGGATCTCTTGTATATATCACATTCAGGGGTAAACACACCTGACTTGGCAGATGATATACCATGCCCAGGAGTGTCCCAAAACAATTATACAGATGTGAAGAAATGGCGTGCCTAGTGGGGAACTGAGTAGCAGTGCTTTGAAAAGTGTGTGTTGTGAAAAAAGGAAAGAGAAGAAAGCTCTAAAATTAGGTCGTGATCGGGGAAAACAACAATTTTAATATACACCCTCACACTCCTAAATCAGTAAAAACAGTGCAAATTAGTAGTATAACAAATGACCACTAAAAAGAGATGTAAGGTCGACATATTTCTGCAGTCGAATGGAGCCTCAAGGTCTCCTGCTGCTTCTTCAGGACCATTAGTGCTACTGCTCAATTAAAAATAAACCATATCACCTGAGTAGTATATGTGTAATCGTCTTCCCGTCCTGGACATAAGAAGAAAATATTATATATAAGGGTACATGAAGAAAAGGTAAAATTATAATCAATAACATGCACATTGTGCCTTCATTATAATGTTATATCATTTGTATTGGTCATAAACCGATATTGACCATTATTAAGACCATCATAGTCTGTCACAAATCACCAATTCGTAAATTTGCAAGTTTTAAATTCACTCACCCACTTGCTGGGAAGGAAAAGCCCCACCTCACCTGGCACGAGCTCAGGTAGTGGATGCACCGCACTATAAAGAAAACGACAAAAAAGATGTATATGTACACCTGAATTCATTCCTCATCTAACTAGTCTTAACATACGCCAATAGCGGCGCCGCATTTTCCTGCTGATGTCAAGAACACCGCCTGGTTACATTCACCGCTTATGGGAATGTATTGTTTCAAAATTGTTATCGGTCCTGTGACTCGAAGAACAAAAAACAAAAAAAACAAAACACCAAAGCACCCAAACGCAACAGCCGAGACCATAGATAGTCCCACATACACGGTCTGTGCTCCTTAATAATTGTAAGTCGAGCTTACCTCTCCGTCGGTACACCGGTCGTCCCTCAAAGCTCTATCGTGGGGAGGAACCGACTCGGTGCACCGGAGGGAGATAAATGCATATCCCGCATCCGCGTTAGGCGTTGGGCGTGTGCAAACGTGCCCAACGCGTGATTACGTCCTGACGCACTGCGGCTGTCGGGAAGTGTAGTTCTCATGAACAATGCATCCAGAATAGTGGTTCGAATCCCCGCTCGGATACCGAAACATACAAAAGGATAGGGATAGATTATCTCCTATTCTTAGTGGTCGACCTTATTATCAGAGACCCGTAATGTCGATAATTCAAAATTATGTGTCTTGCTTTTAACTATATATGATCATCGAAATGAAAGTGAATTCGACAATATTATCAGTCGATGCCTCGGGAACAACAGTTCCAATCCCCGTTCGGATACTTAAACATACAGCAGGAAATTGCAGCATGGGCATAGATTAGCTCATATTCTTACTGCTCAACTTAATTGTCAAGGGCCCACGGTGTCTACAATTCATATTATTATAGACACACTATATTTCATGCATGTAAATGATGTGATCATCAAAATGGAATCGCCACATTATCTCATGAAAACAGTGTTGGCAATCACGATAATAACCACAGAGCCACTTGTTACAAACACGCTATGTATAGTCTGGTGATCCAGAAGGATTAAGTTTTAGATTTTGAGGGTTTTAAAGATTTTGAAGACAGTATTGACAGTCGTGCCAGGCATTTAAAGCGACATCCATGGGATGTCTTCGTTCAGCCCACATTTATCGCTCCGAAGTCTGTAGACCCATTTTTGTTCACATTTGAACAGGAATTTAGAAGTGTCAGTTACAGAAGGAGGGATCCATGGTTGGTCCAATACCGTCCAAAATATATCAGAGGGTTGGTGACCTACTTGCAAAAAGTGATTCGTCAATTTCGTTGCTTGTTTACAACAGCGAATCGAGCTTTTATGCTCAGAAATTCTTAATTTAATTTTTCTGGTGGTCATCCCCACATAGTTCAATTTGCAAGGGCATGTTATCAAATAAATCAAGTTGGAACTGTTACAGTTCGTAAACCGTCTAAGTTGCCAAGGTCTGTCAGTGCCTATGTCTATGGTGAGTGTTTTGAGAATCTTCCAATGTTTTGAAAAGGGCTGCTAATAACAACAGGGAATGTCTGTTAGAATTGGCCCCTCCGAAAATCCAACAAGAAAGAATTACTTGTGTAAATACATACAGCACATTCTCTAACAAGATTAAAAAAACATTGGAAGATTCTCAATACAGGTACAGATTCAATACCCCCTCCTCTGTTTGCCTTCGAGAGAGGCCAAAACTTGAGGGATCAGCTGGTCCACACCAGACCCAAAACCGTGATCCCCCGGGCGGTTGGTACTCTATGGGACTTGCCCGCAGTTACTGGACACCATCCCTGTGGTAACTGCGCGGCTTGCCCCCAAACTACCAAAACACTCACCATAGACATAGGCACTGACAGACCTTGGCAACTTAGACGGTTTACGAACTGTAACAGTTCCAACTTGATTTATTTGATAACATGCCCTTGCAAATTGAACTATGTGGGGATGACCACCAGAAAAATTAAATTAAGAATTTCTGAGCATAAAAGCTCGATTCGCTGTTGTAAACAAGCAACGAAATTGACGAATCACTTTTTGCAAGTAGGTCACCAACCCTCTGATATATTTTGGACGGTATTGGACCAACCATGGATCCCTCCTTCTGTAACTGACACTTCTAAATTCCTGTTCAAATGTGAACAAAAATGGGTCTACAGACTTCGGAGCGATAAATGTGGGCTGAACGAAGACATCCCATGGATGTCGCTTTAAATGCCTGGCACGACTGTCAATACTGTCTTCAAAATCTTTAAAACCCTCAAAATCTAAAACTTAATCCTTCTGGATCACCAGACTATACATAGCGTGTTTGTAACAAGTGGCTCTGTGGTTATTATCGTGATTGCCAACACTGTTTTCATGAGATAATGTGGCGATTCCATTTTGATGATCACATCATTTACATGCATGAAATATAGTGTGTCTATAATAATATGAATTGTAGACACCGTGGGCCCTTGACAATTAAGTTGAGCAGTAAGAATATGAGCTAATCTATGCCCATGCTGCAATTTCCTGCTGTATGTTTAAGTATCCGAACGGGGATTGGAACTGTTGTTCCCGAGGCATCGACTGATAATATTGTCGAATTCACTTTCATTTCGATGATCATATATAGTTAAAAGCAAGACACATAATTTTGAATTATCGACATTACGGGTCTCTGATAATAAGGTCGACCACTAAGAATAGGAGATAATCTATCCCTATCCTTTTGTATGTTTCGGTATCCGAGCGGGGATTCGAACCACTATTCTGGATGCATTGTTCATGAGAACTACACTTCCCGACAGCCGCAGTGCGTCAGGACGTAATCACGCGTTGGGCACGTTTGTACACGCCTAACGCGGATGCGGGATATGCATTTATCTCCCTCCGGTGCACCGAGTTGGTTCCTCCCCACGATAGAGCTTTGAGGGACGACCGGTGTACCGACGGAGAGGTAAGCTCGACTTACAATTATTAAGGAGCACAGACCGTGTATGTGGGACTATCTATGGTCTCGGCTGTTGCGTTTGGGTGCTTTGGTGTTTTGTTTTTTTGTTTTTTTGTTCTTCGAGTCACAGGACCGATAACAATTTTGAAACAATACATTCCCATAAGCGGCGAATGTAACCAGGCGGTGTTCTTGACATCAGCAGGAAAATGCGGCGCCGCTATTGGCGTATGTTAAGACTAGTTAGATGAGGAATGAATTCAGGTGTACATATACATCTTTTTTGTCGTTTTCTTTATAGTGCGGTGCATCCACTACCTGAGCTCGTGCCAGGTGAGGTGGGGCTTTTCCTTCCCAGCAAGTGGGTGAGTGAATTTAAAACTTGCAAATTTACGAATTGGTGATTTGTGACAGACTATGATGGTCTTAATAATGGTCAATATCTGTTTATGACCAATACAAATGATATAACATTATAATGAAGGCACAATGTGCATGTTATTGATTATAATTTTACCTTTTCTTCATGTACCCGTATATATATTATTTTCTTCTTATGTCCAGGACGGGAAGACGATTACACATATACTACTCAGGTGATATGGTTTATTTTTAATTGAGCAGTAGCACTAATGGTCCTGAAGAAGCAGCAGGAGACCTCGAGGCTCCATTCGACTGCAGAAACATGTCGACCTTACATCTCTTTTTAGTGGTCATTTGTTATACTACTAATTTGCACTGTTTTTACTGATTTAGGAGTGTGAGGGTGTATATTAAAATTGTTGTTTTCCCCAATCACGACCTAATTTTAGAGCTTTCTTCTCTTTCCTTTTTTCACAACACACACTTTTCAAAGCACTGCTACTCAGTTCCCCACTAGGCACGCCATTTCTTCACATCTGTATAATTGTTCTGGGACACTCCTGGGCATGGTATATCATCTGCCAAGTCAGGTGTGTTTACCCCTGAATGTGATATATACAAGAGATCCCAGATGATGAAGGGCGGTCTCGATGGTGGACTGATGGGAACTCGTTTTTGTTAAACTTTTCCCTATTGTTTAGTTGTTTATTTGGGTACATGATTATATTGGTTTTATATTTGTGTGGACTCACTGCTTATTTACAAGACCCTTGTGCCACATTTTCATAATTTTTAACATGGGAAAAGTGACGCAAAAGTGGCGCAAGGGGCTTGTAAATATAACCCCTACTTTTTCATAACCTATGAATATCCATCCTTCATTGTAACAGAGTGGTAACAGGTAGTGGAAAGAAAAAGAGGTCAAATACTATTTCTCAAAATATCGCTCTGATTAGAAGTGGTCTTATTTAACCCCAAAAAGTTTCTTTAGATTACTGCAGTTGAAACAAAGGACAAACTTTACCAAAACAGTAAAATGGGGTTTAAGGAGTTTTTTAAGAGTATTCTGTAATCGGTATTTGGTAATGCTACGATTACATACCGGTAATAGAATTACTCTGAGTACTTCTCTCGCTGTGATGAATCACATTGTGAGACCCCTATGCCTCAAATCACAATCCCTTCCCAATGTATAAAAACCTCTCCCCCCTTATTCCTGTTCTATACAAAGCCCAAACACCAAACAGTTGGAGTAATGCTATTACTGGTAAGTAATCTCAGCGTTACCTCCTTGTCCTCTCGCTGTGATGAATCACATAGAAGAAATGTGAAAATAGAAAACGGACCACGACAACTGCACAGAATTAGCAAACACCAGTTTAATAACAGAGGCAGAAAAATAATTACAGGACAGAAGCCAAAACCATGGAACCTAATAAGTCCAGAATAACTGTACACAGAACCACACGATAAGGAGACACAAAGGAAAAGGGCAGAGCTCAAATGGCAGCTTGAAAGAACTCCAGCAAGAACGCAACCCAGATCCCCACAACACAAGCAGACATGCCCGATTAGACCTTCCCCGGATCCCCAGAGAAGACAACAGATCAAACTGTTGATATGGAAGGGAAGCACAGACCTGATCCATCAGCTTAAGATCTGATTGTAAGGAGTATCCCTCTTTCAAAAACTAAAGAAAGGAGACAGACAAGACAGTGAGCCTAGCTCCCCATAGCTGGCGAGCAGACAGCATAGCCAGTAGAAAAAACAGCTCCAAGGACAGAAGGCATAACACCATAGATGACAAAAAGGCAACAGAGTTCCAAACGGAGGATACTGGAGAGCCAGCAAAGTCAGCAGTAAATCCCAAAAGGGACACACCACCTGAGGGACTGAACATGGATCAGAAAACCCTGCAACGAAACAAGAGAGCAGACTCTGACTGAAACCCCTCCAGTAGAAACCCGGCACCTGAGCCAGAGAAACAGAAAGTGAGACCACCTGCTTCCAATTACACCAAACCAGAAACCGCATCCAATGCAGAGCACAAAAAGACCTGTTAGACATCCACCTGGATGCATGCCCAGAAGAAGAGACAGCGGTTGATCAGCAAACCCCCTCTGCAACAGCCAAGCTTCCAACTCCAGGTTCACCAGGAGACACAGAAACAAAAGCGGGAGGCACCGTCCATCACAACCTAAAAGTGGCAGGACCGAGACCCAACTAACTGCCAAGAACACAGCAGGACATACAACCCCAAAACTGCCTAAGCGCGGCAAACACCCGGGGAAAAAGGCAACAACATCCAAAGTGAGACCACCTGAACAAGAGCCAATCCTATATCATACAGATGTGAATTAATCAACAGCAGCCAGAAGCCCTGGCAACACCATACAAGGCCCATAACCATGCAGAACTGAGCCTCAACATAAAACACGATCCAGAGAAGGAACTAACTGTAACTACCTCACAGGCACACAGAACCCATAAGATGACCGAAGAAACAGCATTGACAGTACATGGGAACAAAACAAGGGAAGAGAAGCCTCATTGACCACAGTCGTCCAGACACTGGAAGAAAGAAAACCCCAGCCAATGAAGAACTGCCAACAGGGGAGCCAAGAACTGGACAAAACCCCATGGGGCGAACTCCCGGCCGAACTGAAGGACCAGGAACCTGAGGGGCTCGACTCCACCAAGCACCCCAGAACCTCTAAAGACTCGAACCAACAGGAACATGAAGGCAAGGATCACACCAAAATATCATAGTCAGGACGACCACAGGAGACCACAGGGGAAGAGCTGTCACAAGGACAGCAATCACCATGGAAGGAATGCCACCCAATCACCAAGGCACTACAGAACCAACACAAAGTACTGAGCAGTCCTCACCTTCCTGATCACCAGCCAGAGGCAGTGAAAGAATACTACAGGCATCCATCCACCACAAGATCCACCAGATCCAAGGGCAAACAGTCTTCTGGATTATAGAGGACTTGCCAAGAAGAGTGACCAAGTCAGAAACTACCGAGACCGAAGGGGGCAACAATGTATCCCCTCCTTCCAACTCACAGGCCTTGTGAAGAAATAAGGGAATCAGGCAACTCGCAGGACCTACCCAGGATCTAAGGAACAATGGAAGAAATGGCAAAGCCAGAGCTGCAGGTGTAGCAAAATGCAGAAAAATGACCTCAGCAGCCCCCTCCACCGGAGGCGATGCCAAGCCCACAATGATAATGAAATTACACAATGTCCACCAGAGCATTCTCGCAACAAACTATGCAAACTAAGTAATAGCGACCGCAGCAACAAACATTGCCTAGACTCAAACTGCAGTCAGGAAAACAGACACTTCAGGCGGGGCAGCACCAGCCCCTCTAAAACTGAAATATTGGTATGATGCACTGTGTACCGCACCTTGCAGAGGGCCTAGAGACACCAAGGCTTGAACACATAGCCCCACCATGGGAGGCAAAGACCATAATCACTAGTTCAAAATGACAAATTTATCAGAAAAAAGGATCCAAACAAATCATGCCGTAAGCCCAACAGAACGGGCAAGGCAAACCAGCAGACAGACCACAGAAGTAACCAAAGTAAATCCCTGTGCAGTTTTATATGGAATGTACCCCACCCATGGGCATTGGAGTGCTGTCCATGAATACCAGACAACACAAAATGAGGTCAGACCCATGTTCTATAAGCACTGGGAAATAAATGAGTTGCACAAAATCATCGGATGCAGAGTAGACGCTGGAATCTAAACCTCCTTCTGCAGGTCCAAAGTTGACAACTCTGGCCTACAGGCCGCATCACTGGTCACAAGAGAGATCAGGGACTGCAAATGCCCCATGAGGACACAGACAGGAAGAACCATTGCAATAGTGGGGACTACAACACCAGCGTCCCAAGACCATGACCCTGGGCTATAACTCCAGACAAGCTGTCCTACACTATCCACCTGCTCCAGCTCAACACAGAGAGCCATGCAGGCCAAACAGCTAGCTACCAGGGAGACACCATAATGTTGGCAACGATTATGCACCCACCTTTGACTGGAGGAAGGCATAGCAGACCTCCGTCCAGATGAAAACTGAGGAAGAAGTGGTAAAGAAATAACCATTCTGAAAGATAAATTCCATTCCAGGCATCCTTCACGGGAGCACAGCAGCCCGGCAAATGCCAAAAACCAGCTGCCATATCCTGCCGCAATGCAAGCATGATTAGAGAGGCACCACAGTGTAGCAATTCCAGGTCATTGGAAAGCCGCCCTGGCCCACAATCTCCAAAACATAGACGCTGTGCCTCATAAATTGGTATAACATAAAAAAATGTATACAAGAAGTTAAATGACGAACACATTTCACGGCCCCATACAGGCTGCCGACCTGCTGGCCAAACCACCAGCTAGCGATACTATTATATGCCTGACAGGGCTCCAGTAGCATCAGTCGCTTCATGCAGACTCAGAAAACATCAGCATACTGCCATAAATGTCCCTCGCAACTGTGAAGAAACAATACTGCACCCTGGCCATGACCGTCCTGTGTTGTAAAGCCAACGATGCGGAAGGAAAATATACCGATATACCGGAGTAACACTGGCATATTAACTATGGAGCACCTTTCAGTTTTCTGGCTATAGGTACTGAACAAAGAGACCATACTATACAGCCTGCTTCACATGTTTTGCATCTCAACAAAAGAGACAAACAAAACATAAAAATCAAAACAATAGGGTATCTTGGGATTCCAAAAACCATCCCACAGCTGCCTGACAAGATGCCGCAATTGGTCACCTGCCCTGGACCACAGAGAGCCCTGCAGGCCGAACAACTGGGTGCTGAGGAGACACCGTAACCCCACTCACTCACTCAGTCACTCACATACCCAATTACACACCCACACAACCACTCACACACATACCCATACAGCCACTCACGTACCCAAAAAACTACTCACAGACCCACAAAATCACTCACACACCAGCTCACACACATATTCACTCACCCACTTACACACCCACTCAACCACTTACACACCCATACAGCTACTCACACACTCAGAGACCAAAAAAACTACGCATATACCCATACAGCCACTTACCCAGCCAACCAGGAATGTCGAAACTACTCACCACCCATTTACACACTGATACAGCCACTTACACACCCACCCGCCATATGTTCACATACATATTTACACACCCATTCACACACTAACTCACACACTCATGTGCACACAGCTACTTACATTTGTATTCACATGCCCACCACTTGCGCACACCCACACAACCACTCACACACCCATGCAGCTGATCACACACCAGCTCACAGACCCATACAGCCACTCACACACCCAGTCTCACACCCATACAGCTACTCCCACACATATACCCAAAAACCATTTAGACTTCCACTCACAGACCCACACAGTCACTCACACACCCACTCACACACCCATTCACATACCCATAGAGCCACTCACATACCCACTCACAGACTAATGCAGCTACTCACACCCACTGATGCTCCTATATAGCCGCTCACACAGCGCTCACACGCCCACACAGGCAGTGATACATTCTAGAAATTGCAAAAGCATATTTTTGTATTAAATGTGTTGTTGTTTTAGTATTGAATGTGTGCTTTTGGTTGGTATCTGCAGATCCATAAAGTGAATTAAAAAGAAGAAAGACTTGCTGCATTGTATTTATAGAAACACTATATAAGTTATCTTTCCTCAAGTTTTTTCATTTTTAGTTTTAAAATATACAATTAGAATAAACTCCTGTATGAATTCTCGACTCCACCGCTTTGCAACACGGTGGAATCGCGACTCCAAAAAATTCCAGAACCAGTTTGGGCACTTTTAGAAGTCAGTAGGTAAGAGTTAATATGTGTAACCAATAGATATGTGTTTTTGAATTTAAAAAAATTTGGGAAGCAATGTGATTTGTTACTTACATTTATTTGTATAGAGGAAGAGAGGGAAACTTTTCCCTTACTGGTTTTGCTTTGCTGAGAGGAGTGCATTACATTGATTGTGTGTATAAGCAAATCTTTTATGAGTTTCTGATATTTTAAATTCTGCAAATCAATTTGGAATGTGAGTTATACATTTGTGATGTGTATTATTTTTATTTTTTAGTTAAATAATTAAACAAGAACTTTGAAGTTTGACATATATTAGTAAATGTAGAGATGTTTATTGTATTTTTTTATGATTGTAGTCAAATGTTGTTTGAAATATATTCTGTACAATATTATGTGTATATTGAAATATGGATTAGTGCTTATGATAGTTTGTTTTAGTGTGTGGATATGTAAATTTGTAGTATATGCATCATTTTAGCTGTTGGTTTAAATTAGGAGGTGAAGTTGGTGAAGTTTTAAGGTTTGCATGAATTTCTGTCCTAGGTATGTTTCTACTTGTATATGTATTTTGATATGTTTTATATATTTTAAGGTGCATGATGTATAGCAAAGGGCTGTTGTTCTTTTTATGTGGTAGGTTCAAGACTGCAAGTACTAGTAGAATGGTGATGATGCAGGACAAAAGTGTGGTTTGAACGATGTTCACATAAGGTGTTATTAATTAGGCATCTTTTTACTGGTGTTTAGAAAGGTATAGTTGAATGATGCTGCATAATTTTAGATAGAATGGTGAAGATGCAGCACAAAAGTGTGGTTTGAAAGATGCTCATATAAGGTGTTGTTAATTAGGCTTCTTTTTTCTAGTCTGTAGAAAGGTATAGTTGAATGATGCTGGATAATTTTAGATAGAATGGTGAAGATGCAGCACAAAAGTGTGGTTTGAAAGATGCTCATATAAGGTGTTGTTAATAAGGCTTCTTTTTTCTAGTCTGTAGAAAGGTATAGTTGAATGATGCTGCATAATGTTAGATAGAATGGTGAAGATGTAGCACAAATGTAATGCAGCAGATATTACCCTTGCAGGCATGTAATCATCCAGGGTCTAGTTATGTACTTTCCTTACAGTCATGCAATCATGCAGGCTGTACCTATGCAGTCATATAATAACCTATATTCTAGCCTTGCAGTTGTAAAATTACCCATGCCTTTCTGTTGCATTCATCTATTCGTTTAGGCAGTACTCAATGACTCATGAATCCTTTCAAGTGCTATTAATACACTTATCCATGTAGTCAATGTGTATGTTTGCACTCATGAAATTAGCCAGTCACTTTTCATCTTGTCCTGTACTTACCCAGTGAGTACCCTTGCACTTTTACACAAGGAGTACCCATTGAGTGTTGGGATTACTTAGTGAGATCTATTACGTGTCTCAATTTCTAGGTTTCAACATGTTTTAGAAATATTGTATACATGTTTCTTTTACATATCATGATGATTTGATAATGTAGAGGGATATGTATGCGTGCTTTTAACAATATGGAGACACTTACAGTTGAGTAATGGAATAGTGTGCTGCTTTATATTTTACTTGGCCCAACTCTCATGCAGTTATAAAAACACCCAAGAAGTCGCCATGCAGTCTTAAATTGATCCAGGCGTTACATATGCAGTGCTGTAATCACTCAGGCATTAATGCTG
Organism: Lissotriton helveticus; assembly: GCF_964261635.1. Lineage (NCBI taxonomy): Eukaryota > Metazoa > Chordata > Amphibia > Caudata > Salamandridae > Lissotriton > Lissotriton helveticus. The sequence goes on along the minus strand of NC_136067.1, from coordinate 1,774,847,782 downwards.
CACTGACGCAATCATTTACGCAGTATCTATGTAGTTGTGCAATCACTAACGTATTACTCATGTACTTATGTAATCACCCAGGCACTACTGCTTCACTCACTGAATCAAGGAGGCACTGCCTTTGTACTCATGTAGTCACTTAGCCAGTAGTCATGGTGTTGGGAAATCACTCAGGCACTGCTTTTGCATTCTTTTATTTACTCAGGCTCCACATCAGTGGTCCTGCAATCACCCAAGACGTAGCCATGCACTTGTGAAATCACCCAGTCACTTAGTATGTAGTCATGTCAATCCCTAGACGTTCTCCCTGTAGTCATGCAATCAGTGAGATGTTTTCCATGTAGTCCTTTATTCTCCTTGTACTCTTTCTATCAGATACGCACATTTCTTGTACTCATGTAATCATTTAGGCAGTAGTCACGTACTTTTAAAATCACTCAGTCACTACCTTTCGCCACCTGTAATCACCCAGGCTGTATCTCACTAGGTCAGTGATCACCGAGGCGGTACTCATGAACTTATAAAATCATCCGCTCACTTGCTATCTACTTCAGTAATCCCCCAGATATTTCCCTTGCAGGTTAGAAATCACTCAGGGTCTAGTTATGTACTACCCCTTCAGTTATGCAATCATGCAGGCTTCTGCTGTGCAGTCATGTCATTACCTACACACTACCCTTACAGGCGTCGAATCACCCATGCCTTTCTGTTGCATTCATGTATTCATGTAGGCAGTACTCAATGACTCATTTATGGCTTCAAGTGCTATTTATTAACTTATCCATGCACTCAATGTGTATGTTTGCACTCATGAAATTAGCCAGTCACTTTTTATCTTGTCCTGTACTTACCCAGTGGGTACCCTTGCACTCATACAATTACCCAAGGAGTACCCATTGAGTGTTAGGATTACTTAGTGAGATCTATTACGTGTCTCAAATTCTAGGTTTCAACATGTTTTAAAAATATTGTATGCATGTTTCTTTTACATATCATGATGATTTGATAATGTAGAGAGATATGTATGCGTGCTTTTAAAAATATGGAAACACTTATAGTTGAGTTATGGACTAGGCTCAACTCTAATGCAGTTATCGCCGGACCGCACAGAGGTCTGACGGAGAAAAAGGACCAGGTGGAATTGGCTGAGAGGCAGGTGCGTACCTGGGCCCCTGGAGACCGCAGCGGGGGGGCCCGGGTGCTGCCTGCCACACCTCAGCCTCGCCGACCCTCACAGAGGTCTGACTGAGCAAAATTACCATCGGGAAGGGGCTGAGAGGCAAGTGCGTACCCACGCCCATGGGATCCCTTGCGGGTGGGCCCGGGTGCTGCTTTCTCCCGTCTCAGCATCGACGGACCTCACGGAGGTCTGACTGAGCAAACTCAGAGAACAACGATCATCGGGAAGGGGCTGAGAGACAGATGGGTACCCGGGCACCGGCGGGAGGGCCTGGGTGCAGCCTTCCCCCGTCTCAGCATCGCCGGACCTCCCGGAGGTCTGACTGAGCAAACTCTGAGAAAAAGGACCATCGGGAAGGGGCTGAGAGGCAGGTGCATACCCGGGCCCCTGGGGGCCCCATCAGGCGGGCCCCAGTGCTGCCTTCCCCCGTCTCAGTATCACCGGACCTCACGGAGATCTGACTGAGCAAACTCGGAGAAAAATTCCCATCAGGAAGAGGCTGAGAGGCAGGTGCGTACCTGGGCCCCAGAGGGCCCGGACGGGCAGGCCCGGGTGCTGCCTTCCCCTGTCTCAGCATCACGGGACCTCACAGAGGTCTGCCTGAGCAAACTCAGTGAAAAACGACCATCGGGAAGGGGCTGAGAGGCAGGTGCATACCCTGGCCCCAGGGGGCCCCGGCAGGGCAGGCCCGGATGCTGCCGTCCCCATCTCAGCATCACCGTACCTCATAGGGCTGAGAGGCAGGCACAGACCCAGGCCCCTTGGAGGCCCCGGCGGACAGGCTCAGAATCCACACAGAGGTCCAACTGACCCTCTCCCTACTAATCCGGAGGAGAAGTACCCCCTTTTCTTGTAATCCGTGCACTTAAGGTGACAGAGGAGACCCAAGGCGCAAATGTGTCTGACCTCCTGGAGCCCTCATTGGGATCAGGGAGGCAAATATGAGCCCTCATTGAGACTTCCAGGGTAGCCTGGCCATCTGGTCACCCCATTGGAAAGCATTTCGTGCGACCAGATGGCCAAGGGGAAAGGTGCGGCCAGATGGCTGGGCTCGAAAGGGAAGCCATCTGGCCGCCCTGTGCCCAATCTAAAGAGTGAGCCGGTGCCGGGTATGGGGGGGCCGGAGGCCCGGGGCCCCAGCCATGAAGGCTACGGGGGGGACCCAATGGGCTTCCGACCTGGGGCCCGCGGACCCCCATCCTAGGCCTTTGGCAGAGCAGCAGGCTAGGGGACAGAGTCCAGGGCCGGAGCACCCGACCCGGGGCCTGGCAGGGCCCTTGGACCCAGCCATGGCTCCCAGACCCAGAGGTGCAGGGGAAATCTCCCTGGGCCCGCCGGAACCTGTCCCGGGCACCCTTCCACGGGCAGGACCGAGGACGGAGCCCAGGATGGGGAGGCCACACTCCCCGGGGCCCCTGGGAGCCCCTGAACCCAGCCGAGCAGGGGGAGGCTCCCCGGGCACGACCGAACCCCTTCCCAGGCCTTTGGTGGGGCAGCATGCCAGGGGACAGGGACCAGGGCTGGAGCACCCAACCCAGGGCCCGGCCTGGCCCTTGAACCCAGCTGGGGCTCCCGGGCCTGGAGGCAAAGGGGAAGCCTCCCTGGGCCCGTGGGACCCTGTCCCCGGCACCCTGCCACGGGGCAGATGGAGGACGGAGCCCGGAGTGAGGAGTCTGCCCTCCCGGGGCATCTGGGAGCCGCTGAACCCAGCTGAGCAGGGGAGGCTTCCCTGGCATGACGGAAACCCATCCCAGGCCTTTGGCGGGCCTGCAGGCCTAGAGGAGCACCAGACCCGGTGGCCCGGCAGGGCCCCTGGAGCCACCCAGGGCTCCTGGGCCTGGAGGCAAAGGGGAACCCTCCCCGGGCCCACAGGACCCTGTCCTAGGCGCCCTGCCACACAGTAGGAATGAGGACGGAGCCTGGGTGGGGAGGCAACCCTCCCAGGGCCCCTGGGAGCCCCTGAACCCAGCCAAGCAGCGGGGAGGCCCATGGGACCCCATCTGGGGCAGCCTGCCACACGGCAGGCCCAGGGACAGACCCAGGGCTGGGGCGGCATACTGGCCCGTCCAGCTGCCAGCTGAGGTCCCCTAGGCTGAGATGGGTCCCAGAGTACCCTGTCCCTAGTAACCCCTATTTCTGGGAACCCGTGTGCACCGAGAGACTCGTGGGACCCTAGGCCCGGACGTGCCCGACCTCCTGGAGCACTGGCTGGGTTCAGGGAGGCGAATGAGCCTTTATTGGGACTTCCAGGGTGGCCCGGCCATCGGGTCGCCCCATTGGAAAGTATTGTGTGCGACCAGATGGCCGAAGGGAAAGGTGCGACCAGATGGCTGTGACCGAAAGGACTCCCATCTGCCCGCCCTAGCCTTCGCAGTAGGGCTCCCACCTGCCCACGCAGGGCTTGGGGGCTTGGCATCCCTTGTGGGGCTCGGGGACCCTGACTGGGCCTCAGGCACGTGGCGGACCACCGGAGCTCTCGGGCCCGGACGTCTGGGTGAGGACTGCCTGGGACCCATGGAGCCTGTCCCGGGCACTTTGACAAGCAGTGGGCCGCAGGAGGGAGTCCCCAGACCAGCCTCGGCCCGTGGAGGGAGTTCCATGGGGCAGAAAGGCGGAGCGGGGGAGGGGCAGGGTGGGGGGTGCTAAACACCGGAATATGGATAATATGAGGTAAGTTAACAATTTAATAAATAAAACTAATTTCGTTGCGCGCCCTCCATCTCAAAATGCGATGCAGGGCGCGCTACAAAATTAATTTTATTTATTAAAATGTTCACTTACCTCACATTATCCATATTCCGGTGTTTAGCACACCCCACCCTGCCCCTCCCCCGCCCTGCCTTTCTGAACCACGGAACTTCCTCTACTGGCCACGGCTGCCCCAGACGGAGGGGAGGTGTTGTCCGGCCATAGCCCATCTGGTCCCCGGCAAAGAACTGCTAGCCCGGGAGGAGTGTTCCGGCATACCCTGCCCCTATTAATCTGGACAAAGGCTACCCCTCTTTCTGGGAACCCGTGCGCACCGGCCTGGACATGACCGACCTCTTGGAGTCCTGGCTGGGATCATGGAGGCGAATGAACCCCCATCGGGACTTCCAGGGTAGCCCGGCCATCTGCTGGCCCCATTGGAAAGCATTGCAGGCGACCAGATGGCCGAAGGTAAAGTTGCGACCAGATGGCCGGGACCGAAAGGACTCCCATCTGCCCGTCCCAAGCCGAGCCATAGCGGTAGGGCTCCTGCCTGCCCACTCCGGTCTCGGGGGCTCTGCGTCCCGGGGGGGGTGGCACGGGGACACCCTGGGTGGCACCCTGGGCAGGACCATGGAGCTCTTAGGCCTGGACGCCCGGGGAAGGACTGCCTGGGACCCATGGAGACTATCTCAGGCACTTTGACATGCTGTGGGCCGGAGGAGGGAGCCCCTGGACGGAGGGGAGGTGTTGTCCGGGCATAGCCCATCTGGTCCCGGCAAAGAACCGTCAGCCCTGGAGGGGTGTTCTGGCATACCCTGCCCCTAGTAATCCGCAGGAAGGCTACCCCTCTTTCTAGGAACCCTGCATACCGAGAGACTCAGGGCACCCTAGGCCTGGATGTGCCCGACCTCCTGGAGCCCTGGCTGCGATCAGGGAGGCGAATGAGCCCCCATCTGGACTTCCAGGGCGGCCCAGCCATCTGGTCGCTCCATTGGAAAGCATAGCGTGTGATCAGATGGCCGAGGGGAAAGGTGCAACCAGATGGCCGGGACCGAAAGGACTCCCATCTGCTCGCCCAGAGCTGAGCCATAGTGGTAGAGCTCCTGCCTGCCCTTGCAGGGCTCTGCTCCAGGGACCCTTGTCCCGGGCAGATAGACACTTGGCAGGCCGCAGGACGGGGGCTCCCACACCGTAGGTCCTGACTGAGGCCCTACAGATAGAAGTTGTGACAACATAACCTTGAGATACCTGTGACATGTTGATTTACTGACTGCCTATATGTTGTCCTGTTGGTTAAATATGGGTGCTGTACAGGGTCCTTCCTCTCTGCCACTGACTGTACTACTCCAACGACTGTACTACTCCAACAACTGACTCCATCATCTGCTGAACCACACATAGATATGACTGACATGCTGTGCTCACCAGAGCAGAGACATACATTTCAACCCTGACCCCCTGCTTCTACCACATGCTTTCATAGGTTTGCATATCATACCAACTCTTCTCCACCACTTCCCTAGTACAGTGAGGATTTTCCACACATCTTCCACACTACTGGCATATTTGACTCTTTAACGCTAATACTACATTAATTATGTCTTTTCAAACAGTTTGATGCACCTTATTACACACTGATGAGCCAAGATATCAAGTTTGTTCTTCTTTCTTGTCCTCTAGCTTTCTCCATCTGCAGGATTGTCCTTGCTGGACATGCAGAACTGATCAGCATATACTCTACTTTTCTGATAAAAGATGTGACGCTCTGCTACCCTGCAATGTTGACAATGAGACTAAGCATGTAATTGACATCATCACAGCTTGATAATGAGACCATTTGCTAGTTGCAAGCAGCAGCTTTGAATGACTATGTGCGAGTCACAATTTAAGCAATGAGCTTATTTGCAAAAGCTACACTGGCCAGGGCCTAGTATTTTTTGTTTTGTGGGTCATAATTTGTGAGTCACAAATATTCACTGTTTTAAGAATCTCTACTTAATTTTCATACATCTGCAAGGGCTACCCATCATTAAGGGCTCTGGGTCTTCGTCTGACTTCCTTTACCAAAGCATGATGTATTTCAGTTGGGATGAGCAAAGGTCAACCTAAAAGACACTCACCATATCAGGGTCAGGCAGCCAGGAGCTTTGCATGTGCTAATGTGCAGGGGTCTGGTTGCATAAGCCAAGCTGAAGATTTCACAGCCATGAGGGTGTGACCTCATCCACCTGAAAGCCCTATAAGGTCCTCCCCTCATGAGCAGAGGGAACGTCACTGATAGAATCAGACCTGGACACTTAACGTTTAAGCCCTGAACTGCCCATGGCTGACTGCCTATCAATGATGCCTCGCTGCAGAGTAGGGTGGGGTCAGCAAGTCTCACTAACCCCAAAAAATTACACTAGACACTGTTAGGAGTTATCAAAGGTCCTCTTCTCATTGGCTGACCCATGATAAGGCCAGCCAACGAAAGGAGGCAGCAGAATCTTCCATCCGACCGTACTTTCCCCAAAGGCTCCAGGAACCACAGAGGCATTTCTGCTTCTGATTATGCTACTGAATATTGACCCTCAGAATTTCATGGTACAAGAGTATTGAGGAGAAAATATTGAGGAACAATATATCAAAAGGTAAGTGCATAACGGGAAGTATAGATTTACTTTTCCAAATTATATGTCTATGTACCTTGAAGATGTATGTCCTGCAGAGGTACCTATTTATGATGATGATGATGATGTATTCATAAAGCACAACAATACCCTAAGGTGTCTAGGCGCTGGCCTGAAAGCTAACGGATTTGGCTCGAGTAGTTTAAGCGTTATGCCCAAACAGCCATGTTTTTAGACCCTTTATACATTTTAGCAGTTCTGTCTCTTTTTTGAGTGAGGTTAGTAGAGAGTTCCACAGTTTGACTGTTGTATTTGTAGAGGTCTTTCCACCCCACCTGGCCTTTTTATTCTCAAGAAGACACAATTCCCAAGCTCAGCTGATCTGAGGGATCTTGCTGGGACGTAGGGTTTAAAGTGGTTAGCCAGTTGCATTGGCTCCAGATTGCTCAAAGATGTCAAAGCAATGAAGGGAGATTTAAACTTGATCCAGTCAGTGGAGATGAAATAAGGCTCTAGTCACGAGTTAAAGTATGAGATTTCTAAGAGTACTCTTGCTTCAGTGTTTGGAACAGTAGGCAGTTTTTGAATAGTGTGTTTTGAAGCGCAGGTAAACAGAGCATTGCATTAATCCAGCCTTGATGATATCAATGTGGATACCACAGTTTTCCTTAACTCGAAAGGTTTAAAGGGGAGTATTTGCCTTAGAGTTTTAAGAATGAAGAAACAGACCGAGGTGGTAGAGTTGATCTCTGCTTCAAAAGAGAGCTTGGCATCTACAATGACTCCTAGATTTTTGGCTTTAGGCACAGGCGTGGGTAGGAACCAAGTTGGACAGGTCACCAACTGTCAGTCCAGATGGAGGGATAACTACCAAATATAAGGACCTCGGTTTTAGAGGAGTTAAGTTGCAGACAGTTGTCTGTCATCCAGCTACCTATGTGGTTCATGCAGTCATGAAATCTGGTGGCTGTAGAGCTAGGTGAACTGCTCACCGAGACAATTATCTGAGTATCATCTGCGTATGATATGAGAGCAAATCTATAACTTTTTATCAATTTGGCCAGAGGAGTGACTTAAAGATTAAAAGTGTTAGGCTCAGGGAAGATCACTGAGGGACGCTGCAAGGCAACAAGAATGGGGAAGACAGATAACTGCTCAAAGCAATCAACTGAGACTGCTCAGACAGAAAGGAGCCCAGCAGGGAGAACGCTTTATCCCTGATCCCAATAGAGTCCAGACGGTCCAACAGCAGCTCATGATTGACCATATCAAAGGCCGCTGATAAATTCAGAAGGATCAGGGCAGCGCTCCCTCGTTCATCTGGCATCCGTCTGAGTTCCTCGGTGGCCGAAATAAGTGCCAGCTCCGTGCTATAGTGGGCATGAAAGCCAAATTTGGAGGGGTCCAAGATTGCATTCTGAAAAATAAAGGAGGACAGTTCTGTGTCAATGGCTTTTTCAATCACTTTCGAACGGAAGGGAGGTCTAGATATGGGCCTGTAATTCAAAGTAACTTTAGCGTCCAGACTAGGTTTTTTTAGTAGAGGAAGTATAGAAGCTTTCTTTCACTCTACTGGAAAGCGCCCAGATGAAAACATAGCGTTAAAAATAGCTGTAAGGGGAATAGCTACAGTTTCTGGAGATTAATGCAGAATTTTAGGGGGGCACGGGTCTGAAGGGGAGTCAGTTTTGATTATGCCAATTATTTTGGTTGTCTGTTCAATGGTCAAGGCAGTAAAAGAGGAAGGAAAGAGTTGAAGATACTGCTCCAGCTGGAGTGGTGTTAGGTAGAAAATCTAGACTTACTTACTCATTGATATTTTTTTTAATGTTTTGTCCTCAATAATGTGCCATATTGATATTCTGAGGTCCATATTCAAGGTCCACATCCTTCTTCACCCTCCACAGCTCAGTAAGTGATTGTTATGTGTATATGTGTTAATTGTGTGTGCTTGCTGTGAATAGGTGTGTGCATCTGTATATGCTTGTGAATGGTGGGTGCATGTTTGTGAGTGGGTGAGTGTGAGTGAGTGTGTATGAGGATGGCTGTGAGTATGTGTGTGCTTTTGTAAGTGTTTGGGTGGAGAAGATGGTGTGTGTGTTTGGCCACCACACTTCTCATGAACATTATGGGCCGACTGTACATCTGGCTCATTGTCACTTTCCTCAGTGTCTATAATTTACCGGTGATGAAGATATTGAACTAGTAAAAATGCTTATTATACCAGTCCTTGTGTTAATTCAGTGCCTTACCTTCCAAATGCCAACCATCAGAGCTGATAGTAAGAAACTATTCTTCTGCTGTTATGGGGATACTATTGCAAGACAGTGAAAGAAAGTCTTATGTATGTCAATACTTTAGCTTACCTTTGTTTACGCTACATACATTTATTCAGTTTTTGGATATGCTTATGCTGTTTGTAATACGATAATATATGGGATAAATACCCCTTGCCATCCATTATAAGGATATTGCAAGTCACAAAGGAGTCCTGTGACCACTATAAGGTCATGGAACTCCCTGGAATCTTGCAATATCCTATTTAGGTATGGCAGGGGGTACCTTATGCCCTATTATAGATGATCACACCATAACCATAAGGGGAGAGGATGTATCCTAACGGCTAAGGCAGTCAACCTCGAATCTGGGGAACCGGGTTTGAGTCTTGGCAACGACGTTCAACATCCTGTGATTCTGGGCTAATCATTTAATCTCCCCGTACCTAACAAAAATGAATGTGTCCATCTGTAACGATACTGGTGCTCATATAAAGCGCTCTGATACCCGATGTCTCGGGTCTAGTTCGCGCTATATAAAACTCTAAAAAAAAAAAAAAAGAAAAACCTTCCCACAAACCTCTTATAACTTTGGTGTGGTGCTCTTTAATATGAAAGCAATAGAATTTTCGTAAACTTTAAGAATACAATTAGAATATCTAGTTTAAATATAAACACACCATAAACAAGCTAGATATTTGTTGCAAAAAGATTCTACAATCAGTTTAGTCAAATCAGATTTTAAAAATGGTATAGGAGTAGAAACAGGCAGGGATGCTATCTTTCCTATAACTCCTTAAAGTGTGAAAAATATAAAACCGTTGCCATCATTATCTCTTTCTGCTTATAGCGGTTCATCTGAAGAAAACAGAGCAGAGGATGGAAAAGCCACTATTTGTTTTTGTTTTTTAAATTGATGCTTTAATTATGCTCTGTGGCTGGCCCTTTGCCTTGGCTGCTGGCCCTGGTAAAGGTATTTTGATGCCAAAGCTCAGCTGTAAGAAGGTATTACAGGTGAGCCGCTGTGTTACTTATTTATTACAGGCGATTAGAGACCTCTTAAGTCGTCTGTAATAAGGACATTAAAGACAAGCTTTTATAAAGGTATTGCTGGTTTCCACATATTATATATTTCATTAACTAAGTAGGAACATAACAGTACACAAAACAAATGATCTACTTACAAAACCAGGAAGAATTGTCATCAAGGTCCTGACTTTTATTCATGTATTAATTTAGCTAAATAATACATTGTGTTGCATCATTCAAGGTTGCTTCAATGTTCTACATTCATGCACTTCAGGTAATGATGTGCAGTGTGCAAACAAAGGGCTTGATTCACAAAGGGCCTCTGCAGTCGTGGTTCCTATTGAGGACATTCCGTCCGAGTGCAGACACTCCCGCACGAGTGCGGAGGTCCTTTGTGAATCAGGTCCATAGTGTTTGCCAATGAAGGGCGAATTTAGCTTTTTACCCAACCATCTTCTGATGAGGCGTGCTCTCAGTTCATGACTGATGATTTGTTGATCCCAGTTTATGAGCACTCTTACTACTCTATAATAACTGCCTAACAGCATCAGTTCTAAATATATTGTGAAAAACCATGCACGTGCTGTAGGTGTGCATTACAAATCTGATTAACATTAGCATGAAATCAGAAGATCAAAATATAGAAGATCCAAACTACCAAAGTTTGAAAGGGAAATAAGTCAAACAAGCATTTGTAATGCAATAGGTCTTACATTTGGGAGAGTTTAATCTATTGGCATTGTAAATGACAATGCCTTTTGTTTATGTTTTTAAAACCAACACATAAATAAAAGGCATTGTCATTTTCAATGCCAATAGCTCAAACTCTCGCAAATGCGAGACCGATTGCATTGCAAATGCTTGTTTAGAGGTTGCGGAAGATTTGGAATGCGGATGTCTCCCACTCCAGTCTTTGGAAAGCGTTTGGAACTTTGGGAGGGTAAAGTGATTCCAAGGAGGGTGATAGTCTCTAGACGAGCGCAAGCTTAGAGATTCACCTAAGACTCTAACATGAACACAGTTCAATGTTTGCAAGCAAGTGATTTGGAAACCGCATTCTGTTGCGTTCTCCTGAATGATGGAGCACACTAATGCCACAAGCCCAGGCTCAAAATTAATATTTGTACCAGCTGTTGTGTCTGCACAATGCTTGCAGACTGCCTCAAATTGGGTCGGGCGGTACCCTAATGTCTCGCCTGGGGAGGGGGGGTGGGGTTGTGGTTGTGAGGACGACACATCTAGTTAAAGTTTGGGGCGTGGGTCATCATGACGCACCTTCGGAGTAGATTAGAAGAGTTTACAGCTTACCTGTGGAGGAGTGTGTAGTGGGTAGGGTCAGCTGGCAGGTACCATGGCAGGAGAAGGAGTCGCCCAACATGGAGTTGAAGTCATCCGAGGAAGAGGGCGAGTGTGCCCTAATCGTCTAACAACAGCCTAGAAAAAGGAAGAGCACTAGAGGGACATGTACAGCAGCCTTCTTATTTGTCTTTGTGTTTGTTGTTACTATGTTGATGCTATAGACTTCGGCTTAGACATAGACTATGGCACTGGCACTGGAAGAGGACTCAAGTACGTGTGAATGAGGTAACCATGTTTGAGTGTGCATTTTGTGGCTCATGGAAAAACGTTGCACCACAGAAAAGTTGTGAAGCTGAAAAAATTGCTAATCTTAATTAAAGAAGTAGCGCTTCAATGCATTTTGATGTTTAAAGCATTCTATTGAGCTATTTTTTTTACGCACGGTTACCCTTGTTAATGTGTGCAGCCGTTTATGTAGAACGTTAACCGCTATTTTACAGGAAACTTCCTGTGCATTTTCAGAGAATTGGAATAGTACATTTTCATTTATTAGGGTTCGAATTATTGACCATCTATATCCGCCAGTCATATTTAAGGACTTAAAAATGGAACACGTGTTTGCTGAACTGATGAGTTTACGCTGGTGAAGCTGTATTATTTGATTGTCTCCTTTAGTTGGCGAAATCTGACCGTGCTGTTTTATTGAAGCGTGAAGGTTTAGTATCAGTTCTGACACTGTACAAATATCGTAAAGGATGCCTTGATTTTAACGATGGCTACATTCAAAAACCGAAGAGTGACCCTAACCAAGACAAACTAGGAAATGGTCATGGAGGAGGCAGGGCTTTAGGTCTGGTTGGTGAGAGGGGAGAAACAGGCACGAGGGAGACAGAGGAAGATTAATCAGGGATGGGGTGGGTGGGAGATTGAGATAAAACTGGGCGCCCGTGTTAAAGTGAAAGCGGGCACCTATGTTGTTATTGAAAGTGGGCGCCTTGTTACAGTGAAAATGGGCGCCCGTGTTAAAGTGAAAGTGGGTGCCCGTGTTGTTATTGCAAGCGGGTGCCCATGTGCTGCTGGCAGTAAGAGAAACTCAATAAAGAAAGTAGTGCTTACAGACTAAATACCACGTACCGTGTACCAACCGAAGAAAAAGGGCCAGTCACCATGGGAGGTTACAAATAAAGACATGGCAGTACTAAGGAGGGACTAACAAGCCTATTTGCCAATTAGAATCCAACATTTGAAGGACAATGACACAAGCCAATGACAAATATGGGAAGAGAGTGGGCAGGGCTTCTATTCCATACTCCACTACAACAAGTCTTGTAGAGCAGCGCATGTGCGCTGGCTCTAGGCTTGACCTAAAATAGGGCACAAAAAGTCACTGAGTTAGTGACTGAGCTTGTACAGAAAGTGAGTCAACTCATTGCTGTGACAGGGCAATACATTTTTCTGTGCCACTAATATAGTCTTACGAATTTCTGTATCTATAGGACAGTTTGCCTCCACCACTTGATAGTTTAGATGAAAATTTTAAAATATAGGAGAATGTCTTAATAAATTGTATCCGTTCATTTGCTGCCTATCCATTTCAGAGAAAACGCATTCAATGAAAATATTTAGCTGAAAAAACCTTTAATTGAAAACCAAAACAAGGTGAGTCTGTGACCCCTTGACCCATATTGAGATTGTTATTGGATAGGCACATTACTGCTAGGTTACTTAGCCCATTATTATTGCAGGTTATTGACATCTACTCTAATGATTAGAACCGCAAATCTCACAGACGTATCTTGTTGTACTTTTAACTTTTAGAAGCATGCAGATTTAAACAAGATACTTTATATTTGTTAGAGATTCAGATTCTCATAGGTTACTACATGAGGAGCCTCAGAAACTATGATGCCGAGAGTAGGAGCACACACCAAAAATTGTATCTTAGATATTTATCATCTATGTATTCAGTGGTGGCTGGGAACATTAAAATATGGTGAGACGCGCTGCCCAAAAAACTAATCATATATGTTGCACTTGCTGGCATGCAGTCTCTGGATTAGGTCTCCCTCTTCATCCTGGCTGTCTCCTCGGCGGTGACTTAGGGAGTAAAGGGAGAAACTTCCTCTCTTACGCAATGTGAAACCGACCAATCGGTTGGTAGCGCAACTCCAGGATTGTTTGGAGCAGGTTAATTCAGCACTCATTTTGAGGCTGGGGGCCTATGGATGCAATCCCTCTGCTGTTTCTCAGCCCTGGGATTGCAAGCTCCGAAGTCGCATGTTAGATTGGCTTGCTCTAGGCCGCCGACCAATCTGACATGCTCATTGCCAGGAGCTGAGGTAATAGTTCAATTGCTCTAATTAGTCCAGCCCCCTGCCCTTGCGCTGTACAGAGCGAGCCTGTGACACATTAGAATACAGTGGTATTTATTACCATTATTGTGTGTGCCTGCTGTGCTCACAGCAGGCGGGACAACGGTCCTCCGCCATAACAGAGGAGCCGTCACTGTATATATTGTTGAAACTCTATTATTACATTATTTGTAACATCACTTTATGTAAACAAATGACGAAAAACATTATACAGACACTATTCCAAACTAGGCAAAATAATCAAAGAACATAAATGAAGACATTGTACGTGTGATCAATTACATTATAAAACCATTCGATTATTGGTTTTATCTTACTATAATGTCACATTCTACCTATACTTTACTGTAGTCCTGTATTAGTAATATTTGTAATCAAAGCAAAAATACTAACATACCCACACACACACCAATACATACCTTGATAAGTGCAAGTGGACAGCTATGCCCCATTGAGGACTCTTCTAGCAGATCATTCAAGTACAATAGGAAAGCCAGTATCACTCTCTTGAGACATGTTGCTGAATTTTCTGATCAAGGAAGAATGAACGATGCAAGTTCACACTGCAAACTTTGGAGTGTTCTTTATGCTTCTTTCCAGAATCATTTCATTCAGCTAGTCAGGCAGCAGCAGAAAGCAATGATAGGCAGGGCCATTAGGTTTAAAGGGCATATGTCTTTTTGGCTGGCTGTCTTGCGACGGCCAGCCAGTCATGAGCAGTTTAAAGCTATCTAACTCAGCTGTCTTAGACTGCTAGATTAAAGGCAGCATAGGGTTCCAGTGCGCTCAGGAGCGACGAGAGAGGCTGCTCCCTCCAATCCTGGCTCTTCTCATGCAGCATGAGAGCAGCACCAGGTTTGGTTACTGCATTTCCTTGGAGCCTGCCTGCCAAAGACCCGCGCTGACAAGAGGACGTTGCACAAATAAAGAAGGTGAAATTATTTTTTCTTTACTTTTTTACATTTATTTTTGTCCCCACCCCACCACCCTCGTTACATGATAACCACCACTGCTTCCAGCTTGCCTTGCACAATGACAGCCAGTCATTCATAAATCTTGAATGTCAGCCAAAGCATGAAACAAGCTCATAAGGAGGAAGGGTGATATGAGAGATTCTCAATAGCTCTAAGCACAGAACAAAATTACTTTTCTGTTCTAATTCTGTTAACATTTTAGCCACATAATTGATTAGCTTAGTAAAAACGCAAACTACATACAAACCTAAGTTGGTTAATGCCCAGCCACAACTTCTTATGTGCTACTGTATGAATAACAGCTCATTCACAGAAGCAGTTAATTTTTAGCGGCATGAGTTTGGCACCTCCAATAGCTCCTGGTGAAAACAGTTCCAAGGTTTGATCATATCAACCAAGAATGTCACTGGAAAGACCTGCAGAGAAAAATCTCCACAGTTAAAGGGTTTGCCAGTTTGAGGTTGTCACTGAGCACTTTGGCTCAAGGACAAATATTTTGTGTCAGAATCTAAGTTTGTGCAAAGAGATTGCAAATTGTTGGAAATGTGCATCTGTTGCATAGTTTCCCAAGCTTTTTACCTTCTTTTGTGAAACTGTTTTGAACTCTGCACACTTTACTCCTACTAACCGGTGGTAAAATGCTGGAGTTCTCCCTATTAAAAATGGTAAACTTGGCCCTTTTAATTGAGTTATAAGTTCCTATTATATGGTACTACATGTACCCAGTGCGGTAAATATATGTTACAGTGTGCTAAAACACGGTTCCAGGTCTGCCAATTCTGATTGAATGTTGTTTTAAACTGAGATGTCCACCTAGAAACATAAACTTTTATCCAAGCCTAGGCCTTTCTTTTTAATGCTTGAAAGTCATCCCTACTGTCACCCCTAAGGTATGCCAGAATGCCCATTGGGCAGCGTGCATGGCATCTAACTAGTAGGAAATGTATTTTTAATGTTTTCCATGCTCTGAGAGTGAGAAATCTCCAAAGTAGTTTTTCACTTTGTCAAGTCTGGCTCTCTAAAGGGTTAATAGTGGTTTATACTATTACATTTAACACGCGCTAACATTAGTTTGAGAATAGCTGAGAAAATGACTAAACAGCTTATTTGAATAGTATTTAAAAAATCAAATTTAATGGCCAAGGTGGATTTTATATTACTATTTTAGAAATTGCACCTTTAGAAAGTTGTGATTTTCTTGTCTGAACTGGGGTGGCAGAGTGGGCTAAAGAACGGTGATGTATTAAACCCAGATCTGTTGACTGGGTGTGGGTGTTTGATTGGTTCAGATGCTCCGTCCATCACCACCCCTTTTTGTACCACCATTTTCTTGCCTAAGCCAGAAGGGGCATTTCTGCCAGCGCCCAGTGTTATCAGTCTGCTGATGGCTCCCATGTAGTGAGTTGTGGATTACTTACAGACAGCTGACAAAGGGCTTGGCTGCAGGGAGGTGATGTCTTCCTTCAGGATGGCTTTGGGGGGCGTGCCAAGCCCCTTTCTGAACTTCAAAGGATACCTACCCTGTCACAGGCAGATGTAGCTCACACCTAGGCCTGCCTTTCTTTTGTCTAGGTAGTCAACTTGGTTTCACACCCAGAGGGAGGAGGGAGCTACCCCAGAAGTGACTTGGAGTGATCATAATGTATGGGTTTACCTATTAACATAGCCACATCTCTGGGAGGGCAAATGGAGCTCTGGCCATGGAAATAAAGATTCTGTAATGTTGAATTTAGGTAGAGGGGGGCATGGTGGCATAGATTAAAGTACAACACATGAAAGTGCTGCATAGGTGGGTAGGGTCACCCTTCAGAACTTTTACCCCATTGGTTAGGTCGTGGCCAGGAGTTTTCTTCCTCCCAGAGGTTGGCACTGGGCATGAATGTGGCATCCCCATTACCCTCCTCAGAACACACCTTGTGCAGTGGAGAATCAGAAGGACTGCCCTCTTGTCAGAAGAACCTGGAGGAAGACTGGACCTGCTTGCCTTGAGCCCAGAACCCCAGAAGCGACTCCAAGGACCAGTTAGTTGGCGTCCTGTTTAAGCTACAGGGATATAACAAGCTTATCAGGGCCTCACTCCCTGCAACTGTTCAGCTGATCTGAACCAACTAAACCTGCTCTCGACCCTGCAGCTTGCCTCTGTTGGAGTGTATCCTGACTCCCAAGTGATGTCTCCAGGTCTCTTGGCTAATGTTAGAGTGTACTCACCCTGCCCATACTCCAAAAGCTAGTACTTATAAACTTTTGCCAACTTTCTGCCTGGAGAAGCACCATACAGCTGGTGTAATTTGTTCATGTGCTGCAGGAAACCGGTAGGAAACCGGAAGTCTAATTATTTTCCTTTCCTTCCCTTGACCTCTTATGAATCAGAAGTATTTGGCGGGCTATCCCCCTTTGTAGATCGGATTGGGATACACAACAGCATATTGATATGGCTTACCTGATGGAAGATTAATTTCCTGTAGTTGTACTTTTTTTTGTTTTTGTGTTTTCTCTCTGTAAATATAGAGGAAATGTATGAGTTATTCGTACAGATATCATTTGCTTGGGTTTTTCCCATGGTGCACTCATGGGCGTCATGAAGGCCTGTAGGGTATCTACATGCTGAATATATGTTTATCTGCCATTAGTTGGTAATACAGGATTAAGTGTGGTGATTGATAAGTAGTCCACTGGATAATGATGGTTAGCTGGTCCAAGCTAGTTCAGTGTTAAGTTATACTATATACTTGGATGCCCGTATTGGGGTGATGTAGTGAGAGGAAATTGAGCATAGTTATTACTGAATGTTCGAGTGCGCCGCAGTAAGGTTGCCACCAAAATAATAAGATAAGCAATATCAACTTTATCCTTAGAGAAAGTCAAGCCCTTAGGCATCTGACTGATTGCGGACAGCCACTGAATATTGGCTTGGGACCAGGCAATATTGAAAGTCTGTTGAACAGGATGAGATCCACGGAGGGTCTTGTTAGGCAATGGAAGCAACACAAGTAATCTATGGTGACCTCAAACTTACATTCTTCGAGTGTAAGTCTGAGTTTAATATAAGTACTGCTCCATGTGTGCACACGGCACTTTTAATAACATGGGCAGAGGAACACTATGCATGCAATTTTCAGCGTAGAAGCATGTTGATTCACTACGTTGATAATAATAATGCAACGCACTGCGGCACGTCTTACTAACTCACCGACTAGGGGATGGACATGCTGTTGCAAATTTCGCTCGGGCACATATAAGAATATTAACAATTTTTTATTTCACATATTCTTAGGAAGAATAAAGTCTTGATGTAAGTTCTGGCAAGCACTGTACAATTAGGTTTGTACACTGAGTCTAAATTACAGACCAATGGCACTGGTGCACCTATGAAAGTGGAGATGCACCAAATTTAATGTTAAATGTGGTATACCTTATCTTTACAGGTTTTCTCTTCTTCCAATGTCCTGAAGAGGACTTTATTGAAGGGGCAAAAATGTGTCAACTTTCCAAATTCAAGGAGTCCTTGTAGAATTAAACACATCAAGGATACTATGCACACACATTAAGGCCAAGAGGGCAGGACGAGCCCTCATGTGTGGACTCCAAATGGACTACCTTCCATATGGACTGTGTGATAAAAGACAAATACAGTCATAATTTTCATAATCACTGGAAGACAGAAGAAACATTTCAAGCTGTCACATTGATTTTATACATTGGTGTACAGTTGAATGTATGTTTTGTTTCTTTCTTATGTGCCCAATGCTGTGTATGTTCTGTTTTTATATGTACAATATAAGTGAACTATATCTATACACATTGTAGGTACAGAAACCAGAAGTGATGGTTTAGTCACTTCTGATGATAATAAAATAAGAGACATAATAAATGATGCTTGTTAAATTTAGATACAACGAAAGTAATTCATTTGTATTCGCACAGCAGACGTTTTAATGTAATTGGTTCCCGCATTACTCCAGTTGTCTGTTTACTGTATCTTTAGCCCAGGTTATCTGAGATTAATAGGGCAAACCCCTATATATACATATGTACTTGCGAAGCAACAGAGACAAGGAGGACTGGCGAAGCCTCAGCCATCAACATCAAATCACCGATTGGCATCAGATTGCTGAATCAGACCAGCAATTCATCGCGGTGGGCCTTAACGTTTGACTTTTGGCTAGGTCTAACACAACCAGATAACCACAAAAGGTGCTTTGTGCTTTTTGGTGCTAGTTTTAATTTAACATTTCAACATTAATATCTCCAGCTCTAAGTATTTGATTTTTTTCTGGTTTGGTGACATTCTATTTACTACAATTTGCTTTATTTTTCTAAATTGTTTTGGGATTGTTTTGTGTTGAATTTTTACTTTATTACAGTTTGGGTGCTGCATAAATAATTTACTCATTGCCTCTAAGTTAAGCCTGACTGCTCTGTGCCTAGCTACCAGTGGGTAAACACAGGTTCCCCTGGCAAGAATTGTGGAAAACCGAAGCTTCTTGACTTCTCTCTGTCATCAAATACATTTTTAATTGGGTATTTTGTTTTCTTTTCCCGAAATTTCACTCCTATCCCGATATTTTTCACCTGTTACTTTTGCAAGGATGGAGATAGCTCTCAGCAACATTGAAAGCTTTATTGAAGCACAGATGAAAATGTTGTGTGAGTAGAGGGGCTCCAAGAAACCGTAGGACTAGAAAGCCCTCAGAGCTGGGTAAGATGTCCACATGTTGCAGTGTACATCAGAGGGGCGGGAAGATGCTGGGGCAGAAAATATGGATGAAATAATGAAGGATGAGATTGTCCTGAGAATGGCCCCAAACCCAGAGGAGAGAGGAGGGAGGTCATGTGTCAGTTCCTGTGCAGGGAGCAATTTGTTTTCTCACAATCTAATCACTGAAGCGGTAGATGACAGGCAAGCCGATAGAGAACCGAGGCTGCAACTAGCCACTTTGGCCATGGAGTAGATAAAGCTGCCCTTGGAGGAGAAAAAACTGGCCATGTAGGAGAGCACAGTGGAAGCATCTGCAGCCAGGACCCTAAAGGAGAAAAGGGCAGAAGATGCAAGAGCCTTAGAGGAAAAGAGGTTGGCGCTAGAAAAGAAGAAAATTCTACTGGTACATGCGATCAGCCAGAAAGAACTGGACTTGGAAGCCACCAGAGTCACATAATCCAGTGAACATAGTGGCAGAGACACAGAAATGCCTACAGGTGGTAACAATGTTTACATCCCCAAAGACCTGGTGTCCAGCTGTCTGGTGGGGGTGATAAGTAGTTTGAGGCCTATGAGGTAGCTCTATGCATGCACAGAGTCCCAGAGAAGGATTGGAGTGAGGAGGTATTCTCTGGAAACACATTCCAGTGACTGGGACTGGGAGGGATATCCTACTGTAGATAAAGTTGACAGGATCTGGTAGGCCCGCATGTTGTCAAGTTAAGCCTTAGCCTAGATAATAATGCTTGAAGTTTAGGACAGCCAAAAACCATTCCTGGGTGCACATCAAGGATTACTCAAGTAAGGTACTGGATGTTTAGGAAAAGGACATCAAACTCAGTGACTGTGATGGGCTGTACAATCTATTCTTGAGAGAGCACATTTTCAGTAATCAACTGATTGGTTCCAAACTGATTGTGTCCAGAGAGCTTGCTTGAGTTAGTACTAGAGTGTGAAAGAAGGTACATGGAGAGACCCCCAAGAAAAATGAACAGGCTCACCACCACCAGAGGGAGTGGGTTAACAGGGAAATCCAAAAGGGGTTCTCTAAAGGCTTCCAATAGAGCTTCAGGGGAGGGAATCTGTAACACTTGAGAACTAACATGTTTCTTTCTTTACGTAGTTTGATCGTGTAGTAGTGAGATGTGATCCCATAAGTGAATTCCTATGGCCACCCAACCACTGTCAGCACCCAAATCCTGCCTAAAGATTGAAGCTGTGCCAGACCTCACGGGTAAGGAGAAGCGGATTGGGAAAAGAAAAATGCCCTTTAGTCAGCCTGGTCCCTCTCAGCATAGGTACCTCATCCTGCTCCACTCTTAGGACTCTATTGGAAATGCATATCTATTAGAACAGAAGAGACTGTGTAATAATATCAAGCTTAGCTAAACCATCTCTTTCTCCCACTTCAAGGATAAGGTTAAGGGAAAACAATATGGGGCTTCAGTAATTCCTAAATGAAAAAACAAATGGCGTAACTATGTGAGTCTTTCTAGAGACAATGTCTGTATGAAGTAATCACCCTTTGGGAACTCCATTAATTACATGATATTTCACCCAGGGAAGTTAACCTAAATCATTTATCTATCCTCAATCATTTAGGTTGGGAGTTACATAAACATTCCCAGATTCATTTCTGCTTTTGAGGTCAACAATAGACTGGGTTAGAGGAAAATTAAATTAGTTTTGAAAGTCCAAGAAGGAAGCTAAATCAATAGTCTTATAAGGGTTGGAAAATGCCCCTTTCTCAATCAATTTACATATTGTCCTTATTTTTCAGGAACTTCGGAACCTGGGTTACAGATTAAGAAACAGAGAATATCCTCCAAACAATATTTGTAATTTACACTTTCCTACCAATTATGAACAGTCCTCTGTTGGTAAGGCTTCTTTAACTTTTGTTTTACAGGTCCTCTGCATCCCCCTGAACAGCAGAAATGCATGAGTAAAGCAGCAGCTAATGGAAGAAATGTATGGACACCAAGACGCGCCAAGAAAAGGTACTGGAAAATGGAAATTATGTAGGTGATCATGTAGGTGAAAACGGGTCTGTAGGAATTTAATAGAAGGCACACTAGGGTTTCTGATGCACAGGACAGAGCCTCAGCTACTAGACTGCATGCTGAAAGCCAGAACTCGCTTGCCACTGAGCTACAGCAGCCGTGACAGAATTCCAGTCCACTCTTGATTAAAAGATGGGAGGGTTTTATGAAAAGAAAACCCAGGGCTTTTTCCAGCCCAGGTGCTATGAATTCTACCAGCACAGGAACAGAAAGGGGGATGTCATGTGCCCCCACAGGAATTCGCCCCCCACTGATTGGCCAGCCCCCAGCAATGGTAAGTGTAGTGCTGGGGGAAGAGGTTGCTGCAGTTAATTTTGGGGGGTAGTGCAGATGGGGGTACTGTCCCTTGGTGACAAAGAGATGGTGCCTAAGGCTCACATGCTGGACACTACTAAAAAGTATAGGGAGTAGGTCACTATCAATGGACAGAACATGAATGTTCTGATAGTCATAGAAGCCAGTAGGACTGCTATTAGGTGTCATCTAGTAAACAAAATAAGATGATGGATAGAGTGCTAAAACGTTTCAACCACTCACCCCCCAGTCGAAATATCTGGGTTTAATACATTGTTTTTGCTCACTATGCCAACCCAGGTTGGACTCAGCCATATACAAATCAGTCTTAACCCTGCTCCTCATGGGAACAATCCAGCCCAAATTGCCAGGCCAGGTCCTCCCTGGACCGGAAAAAAGCATCCTGGGACCGGTTTTGGGGTATCATCCTTTATCAGCCAGGCTAGCTCGAATCCAGTGGCACAGCGGGCACGGGGCCTACGTCTGGGCATACCCTTGGCCACTTATGGCGAACATACCAAACACTTCAAAATAACGGCTGGAGTTCTGAAACTTTTTAACCACTCACCCCCAGGGTGTAGTGGGAACACCCTTTGAAAGGGTGTGCATTGACATTGTTGGGCCTCTAGACCCCAAGACTGCCTAAGGCACAGGTCAAGTTTGGTGTTAGTGGACCTTGCCACACAGTACCCTGAGGTCATACTCCTGAAGTCAGAGACTGCATTTGTGGTGGTCAGGGACTGCTTACATGAAGTCTAGTGTACACATTTTCTATTCCATACCACCACCAGACCAATGGGCTTGTTCAAAGTTTCAACGAGATTCTGAAAGGCATGATATTGGCCATATCACTGCCATTGAGGTGCTGGTGGGATGTCCCCTTCCCATGCATGCTATTTGCATTTTGGAAAGTGCCTACATAGGGAGAAGGGCTCAATCCCTGTGATCTTCACTTTGGCTTCAGCCTGGCCAAATGTTGTGGGTGATTGAGCCTGTATAGCCACATGCCTTAAATGCCGAGTGGACTTGGCCCAATGAGGTGAAAGAGTGGAAAAGGGACCTCAAGACATCTAGGAACTCCTTAAGGGTCCTACATGCAAACCTCCTCAAGTTCCATGTTTAAAGGTCGGAATTTACTATGCCATTGGTGGCAGATGACGGTGAGGAGGAAGAGAATAAATCCTTCCCAGACTTCAGTCTTCCAAAGAGCTTGATGGGTCAGTGGAAGTTGTCCTCTCCTCTACCCTGGACCTAGACCAACAGAGGGACTGTCACCACTTCTTGGGGCATTTCTCCTTTTACTCATACTTATTCTTGGACTCACTGATTGGTGTACCTATGATATAGTAATTGTGGAGAGCATGCCTGTCAAGAATAAAACTTACAGAGCTGCCTGTCAAAGTGAGGACCAGCATCAAGGATAATGTATTCAAAATGTTGGATTTGAGAGTGATTGAGCCCTCTTGTAGACCATGGTCCATTCCAGTGGTACTAGTAGCCAAGACTGCCCCACTGGGCACTCCCCTAGAATGTAGGTTCTGTGTGGATTACAGGGACCGCAATTCAGTCGCCAAGACTGAAGCCCACCCTACCCCCAGAGTTGATGAAAATATTGATTGGTTGGGGCTGCAAAGTTCCTCAATACCTTTGACTTGACATCAGGGTGTTGGCAGATCTTCCTGGCTGAGGAGGCGAAGGAGAGGTCGGCATTCTCCATCCCAGAGGGCCATGCTCCATTCAAACTGATGCCCTTTTTGGCTAAAGAATGCACCTGACACCTTCCCAGTGTTGTTCAACAAAGTCCCGACTGGGCAAGAAAACTTAAGTGCTGCCTACTTGGATGACATTGCTGTTTTCCGCTACACCACATCCTGGAAGTGCTTAAGGCCCTGCAACAGGCAGACCTGACAATCAATGCCAGTAAGTGCTAGATAGGACTGAGATCATTGGTGTACCCAGGCCTCCAAGTCAGTGGAGGCATGTTTCAGCCGCTCCAGCCCACGATATAGACCATTATGGCTTGGGAGCCTTACAAGACCCAGTCTTAGATGAGAGCCTTCTTAGGCCTCACTGGGTACTACAGGAGATTTGTGAGGGGATATAGCAGCATTGTTGCCTACTTAACTGAATAGAATTCCGAGAAGCAGCCCAAAAATGTGATCTGGACAGAGGTGTGCCAGAAAGCATTTGATACCCTGAAAGAGGCTATGTGTACAGCACCAGTGCTCAAGCACTCAACTTCTCCAAGGAATTCCTCCAATCATCCATCTTCGTCGCCTTTAACTTTTTACTTTGACCCAGGGTAGCGGGACCAGATTACTGCGGTTGGTGCTTAGTGCTTTTTGGCATTATTTTTATTTAAACATTAAAAATTCATATCTACAGTTCTACTTAAAAGCCCTTATTAGCCATTTCAAATTAAATATTTCCGATTCTAGTGATTGGATTTGCTGTTTATTGTATATAATTATGTTATTCCAGATCCATAGAGGCCTAAAACACACATACAAGTTAAAAAATCATAACAATCAACACTATACAAAGCGAAACCTGATTAGAAAATAAAATACAAATAAAATGTACAATTCAGCACCACAGTCCAATCAATAAAAACAGCTTGGTGGATCATAAAAACCACAGAAATGGCAAAAGATACTCATAAGCAGAACAGCCAATAAGAGCCCTGAAACATTGTTAATGCCAATCTTAATTTCACATAGAAAGGGGGTAAGGAAAAGAGTACCTGTCCCTTTGGACACATTATAGAACAACAGTAATATTGCACATGGATAATAACGTGCTATAAAGTGATAACAATAAGGTGTAAAGTGCAGATGAGAGCCACAACTAGATATCTAATGCATTAGGTATCTGATTAGGATGGGAATCTAAAATTATCTTACATATGATCCAAGCAGCCAATAAATATTTAGCAACAATAGTAAAAATAATTTTATCAGGATCCTCAGTGCAATTTCATATTGTCTGATTCCTAAAACACTTCTTGTGAGTTTTTTTTGTAAGCATTGGAAAAGAAGATGAAATGGTGCAAGGATTTAGACTCCTGATGACATGACGGCCATAAGGTGCTTGTACAATAATTGTCACCCCAGCAAATGGAAAAACTGTTAATCGCTAAAATTCTATGTCTTTAAATACAGTTGTTTAGCCAAGGGACATTGACTCTTCTTAGGAAAGGGTTCAGGGGATGGCATAGCTTTGTAACCTGAAAAACTAGTCGTCAACCTACCCAGCTTGCATTTACATAGTCCTCATCCCATAAGGTAGACTTTGCTCTCTCTTTAATCATTGACTCAGACACAAAGGTAACAACAGCAGGAGATTCCCATAGAGCTGCAAGGTCTAGTCTGAATAACAATTCATTGACATACACTAACTAGGGAATTTCCCATAGCATTCAGAACACATAGTTTCTGTGATGAATAGCCTGCAATGTGCTAATTCCTCAATAGACCACAGTCAGTGCCAATACAATAGTTGTCTGAGTTTATACACTGAGGAAATTGGGTACACACCTATATCAAGTAATTGTGGTAAACGAGGGGCACTCTATGGGAGATTTAAGAGACTTCGCAAAATTGTTTTCAGCCACTATAAATCCCATGTCCTTTGTGTAGTCCCAAAGCGCTGAACCCTAGAAACCAGGTTCTTTAGATTTAACATTATAAATTTCCACTGCAAGGGCAAGGGACCTTGACTTAGTGCTCTTTGCCAGTTTCTGGATAGCCCTGGATTCCTACTGGATGTATGCACTCTTACTAATCTGCAGGGATCATGATAACTTATCAGTCAGTCTGACACCCAAATAATCAAAAACATGGACTTGCTCGAGTACTTCATCATTTGCTCTGATGCAGCTTTTCTCAGATCTGTAAGGATTGAAAGTCATACATTTGGTATTCATAGTGTTCAAGTTCAACCCCTTCTCAGTGCACAAAATTTAAAAAACGATCCACCAAAGCTGGTAAACCAGCTGGAGTATTAGAAATAAGAAGCATGTGATCCACAAACAACAGTGTTGGAATTTTTAAAGCCCCTACGTTTGGTGCATCAATATTAGGAAAATCCAGATATTGCATTAACCCATTAAGATTTGAGTTTGTAAGCAGGTACAGGTAGGGGCCCCACATTGTAGGTTCACCAGCGAACAAATCGCACAGAATACTATCCGGTTCTGGAGCCTTCCCAGGAACAATAGCCGATAATGCATTGATAAACTCTTTGAATGACAATTACAGGAGGGGTAGGGGTTCAAAAGAGCTAGACAATCCTGACTCAGTAGGCTCATCTCGAGTAGTTTCAGTATCAGAATATAATCCTTCAAAATGCTCGACTCAAGTCTGAGGCTGAAGATGGAAATTGGAAATCCACCTGAGTTGTGTCAAATTGGCTTTCATGTGCAAGAATGTTCCAAAAGGTACTATCACCTGCTCTTACCGTGGATAGCGGATGACCCCAATTTCCCTCCTCCCAGTTAGATCTTGCTTTTTTTTATTTTTTAAATATTTCTTTTTATTGAAACAAGGCAATCAAATAGGTGCACTGAACAGGGGTTAGACAGTTCACATATCATTACATCAGATCATAAATTCTCGGGGGGTATAAAAGGCAAGGAGAAAAAGGGGAGGGGGACGGGTTACTGCTCCCGACAAGGGTCACGGGGATACAGGTATGTCTACAGGATGGTCAACCGGTGGTACACAAATCTCTCCCCTGTATCAATTCCACAACCCCCAAACAGTTACCCATTTACGGGGCCGGCCTCTGGCCTGGTATACAGTCTTCTCACGAAACATACACCAGTCCATATTCTCTTTCCAGTCTTCAAGCGTAGGTGGCCTCTCGGAGCCCCACTTCTGTGCAATATTTCTTTTCACCACCATCGCCCCCAGAGTGGCTCACCTGGTCTGTGCTAAGTTGAGATCCGTGGGCTCCCAGACATTAAGTATACATCTCCTAGCCTCTAGCGACAATGGCACCCCCAACACCTCTCGCATCACATCGTGTATTGCGCCCCAATAATCCACCATATAGCTACATTCCCAGATGATGTGGAGGAACGTACCCATCTGCCCACATCCTCTTCTGCATAAACCGTCTTCTGAGAGCCCCATCCGGACCAAGCGTGGACCTGTGACATATACTCTATGTAATATTTTCAAGATCTTGCTTTTTTAAAGCTCAGCCTTATAATTCCGCCCACCCAGTGCAATTTGCTCAAGGTTATTGATTTTAATAGACTTAATTAAGGCCACCTTGACTAGTCTGCACTTTTTATTATACCACAGATGTTTCGAAGAATTGTTAGGTGCACCATTAAGTTCACTAGAGAAAAGTTCACTCAGATGAACAAATACATTTGAAAGGCATCATTTTCCAGGATACCCTGAAACGTGTGCATTAACATTTGGAGACAAAAACCCTTTCAGATTAGATGTAGTGCATTGTGGTCACTATCGCTTCTATCTAAGATCTTCATATCCAACATGAATGGCTACAGTTGGAGGGATAACATTATGTAATATATTCTACTAGATTGAGTAGACCTCTTAAAAGTGTGGACACCAGATAAGTCTGAGGGAAGTCTACTGTTACATACTATGAGACCAAGATTCAGTGTTTGCCCCAAGAGCTAAATGGCTAGAGTAGAATACATTTTCACCGGTGTAAGATCTAATCAATCGATTGCTCAAGAATAGCTAGAATATGGGACTCTTTATTGTGACCGCCAGGCCTGTTATAAACATTAAAAATATAAAGATACTTTGTTGTCCATCATTAAGCATCAATCTGGAGCAAAGTCTGCCTTTTCAAAGGAATTCCAGATTTCCAGTCCCCATCTGTGTAGCAATTACAAATGCAGGAATTCCAACAAGAGGAAAACTGTTCAGAGAAATATGACAAAAAATGCAATTGCTAATTAAACTCTTTTTTTTTGTTTGTCCATGGGAAATATATTTTCCTATGTTGAAACCCTTTGGTTTACGCCTGAATGGAATATATGATTCCTCCTTTGTATTCCATTCTGGAAATACATTTAATCTTGCTCTAGCACTAAATACATTGCAAATATTTCCAGCGCATCCACAAACCAGTAGTAGGCATCAGATTCAATCCCCAACCAGCATTCTGCATATTCAGCCATATTTCAGGTTCATCAAGCTTATCTTCTATCATTTGCCTCTGTCAGCAATACAGTTGATGGTTACAAGGAACTAATTCTTTCTTCAATGCTGGCTTCACCTCTCCAACTTCAACCAGCTATTATTATTTTTCTTTTCTTACTGGCTTTTATTGAGTGCAGCTGATCCCTACAGGGTATCCTGTCGCTGAAAGGCACTGTTGGATGAGTGAACTGAAAATACATGAAATAACAAATTCCATAGAATATAAAGACACATTTTCAGAGCTTTCCTGAAATGCAAAGGTAAAGAGAAGCTGTTTTATGAACATCTTTCTCTGTGATTTCACCATTCTAGGGGACACAACTATCAAATCCATGAAGGAACCCTTCCACAAGCTGATGGACACCAAGAACCTCAGTCCCTTGTCCTGATGCCAACCCATGGCAAAGGTAAATTATTGGACCTCCTCTACTCTTTCACAATCAGTTGTCACAACCCACAATAGACTAGACCTGACTGAACTAACTACTCCGCTACCAACATTGATTAGCTTTATTCCAGACATGACACCGACAACAGCTAAAGCTGTACAAGCAAAGTGCTTGTTCATTGAAAAACGTCCTCTCTTATGCACTCCAAGAGAATCAGAGCTGCCTCACAGCTTTAGCAAACCCTGACCAATACCAACCCCCTGTTTTCCATTGTCAACAACATTCTCCATCGTAGCCGCCATGAAATCTCAAGCAAGCCACATCATAGTACACTGAGGTGGATAGGAATTACTGCATCAAAGCTGGAGAGAATAAGACACCAAACACAGGTGCATGAAGAAGCACCATGAGTAATCATCATAAAATATGTGCAACAGAAGATGGGTGCTCTTCATGGTCATCACGAACTATCATAGCCTCCTATGCCAGAACCACCTCCAGTGGATTTGGAGAAAAGCAACACTATCATTCAGTGATGTAACAAAAGAGAAAGAGCCACCTGAAAGATAAGTTGAGGGGCCCGCTAACTGCCTGGTTCCCAGAGGCTTCATACCACAAATTTTAGGAAACAATACTGTTATAAACAATTTAATAATTTGATGAAAACCTAGGACTCTAAATTATTTTGTAGCTACAAAGCCTTGTGCAAGCTTGTTTTCTATATTCAAACTTCAATGTGATCCCAAACTGCTTCAGTGATGTGGAATTTCATAGCAGAGGACAAAATAATTCATCACCACTCTTGGAGGCAGTCATGTATCATTATAGGGTGGAATCGATCTTTAAAAAAAGTATCCACCATCTCATGCACTGCACAGGTACAATATTATAACGCTTGGGAATGAGCTGTAATCGAGTAAGGATAGGTATGTAATAAGCAAACAATCACCATTCTCGGGAGTGTCAAGTGGGTGTCCAGAAGGGATGGTTCATGCCACATTATCAGAACAACACACAAATCAATCAATCAAACCTAATTTTTGAAGCAGAACACGGTCACCCCATGGGTTATCTGGGCACTGTGTTTTTCGTTGAAATGCCAGGCCTTGAGACTCTTTTCGAAGTCTGCCAGCGAGGGGGCTGTACAGAGCTGGAGGGGAAGGTCATTCTACGTTTTGGCGGATATGTAGGAGAAGGAGCAGCCACCGCTGCAGCTGCAATTAATGTGGAGTGAGTAGGCAATGGCGAGTGAAAAGGAGTGCCGGTGTCTGAGGGTTAGTGGAAGTTCAGTAGATGGTTGATATAGGCCGGTCCTAGGATGTGGAGGGATTTGTACGCATGCATAAGTATCTTGAACTGGCATCTCTTCCGGATGGGGAGCCAGTGGAGGTCTCTCAGGTGGGGGGCGATGTGGGTTCATTGGGGGAGATCTAGAATGATCTCACGATGTCTGCAAGGGGGATCATGTAGATGTTGAACATGGTGGGACTGAGGGATGATCCTTGTGGTACGCAACATATGATGTCTTTGGGTGCAGAGGTGAAGGAAGGTGGTCGGATGCTCTGTATGCATCCTGTAAGGAAGGAGACGATCCACTTGAGGGCGTCTTGCTGTATGCCTATGTTGTAGAGTCTGTTGATGAGGGTGTTGTGGGAGTCTGTGCCAATTGCCTAGGAGAGGTTGAGGAGGATCAGGGCCACAGTTTCCCCATGGTTTAGGAGTGTTCTGATGTCATCTGTGGCGGCAATCAGTGTTGTCTCAGTGCTGTGGTTGGCATGGAATCCTAGTTGTGAGGCGTCCAGGTGGTTTTGTTCCAGGAATTTGGTGAGCTGCTGGTTAATGGCTTTCTTGAGTATTTTTGCCGGATAGGGGAGCAGGGAGATCGGATGATAATTTTTTATATAATTGGAGTGGGTGGCTGCTTTTGTTAGGAGGGGTCTGACGTCTGGGTGTTTCCACAAAAGATAAATGTGCATAGTGTGAATTGAAATGAAACTAGTTTATATAACCAGTTATCCTGGCCCTACGACTGACACTCCTATGGCAAATGCCTACTATTGCTTTGGCACTGCAGCCCTCTTAACCATCTGGAAAGTACGTTTGTTTTAGGTTTTCATCCCGGGCAAATACAGGTAGTTGGGTGTCTTTGCATCTAGTGTATTTATATTCTCTGTAGTGCTTATGACACAGAAAGAGTGTTCCAGTTCTACCTAAACAAAATGGGATATACATGGAACCTACCCCTTCTTGAGAAGACTCCTAAACATTACTCTGGTAAATGAAAGAAAGATCTTTTCAGAGTGGAGGTACCTGGTGGAAAATGTCTAGGTCCGGGAGATATTTGGACACTCAAATAAGTGAAAAAAGGAAGAATAGAGATGGTACATTGAGACATTACTCTGGTGAATGAAAGAAAGATCTTTTAAGAGTGGAGGTGACTGGTGGAGAATGCTTAGGTCCGGGCGATCTTTGGACTCTCTAATAAGTGAAAAAAGGAACAATTGAGAGGGTGCATTGAGACATAGGGCGAGACATTTGAACAGAAGAAAGAAGTGCCAGTGCATTGAATGGCATATGAACAGATGCACAGAGATTTATTTTCTTAACTGGGAGAAAATGCAGTGTGGCAAGGTAGACAGCAGGAGGTGTGACAATTCATGACAAAAGTGAGCTACCTAATCGAGGAATTAGAGAGGACAAGATAGAGAGTAGCTCCATGATCCAGTAGGAGAAGAATTATTAGGTAACAGGTGAAGACAGCATAGTTAACCTAATTCTTTAATGCAAAGAGTTGTTGATTGTATTGTATTGTATTGAGAATTTATATAGCGCAAACTGTCACCCTATGGGTATCCTGGCACTGAGACTTAAAAATAGACCCCCACAAGCATCAGGTTTCCAGACTTTTCCTAAAACATGTCAGAGACTCAGCCTGTCTGATGTTCAGAGGCAGCTCATTCCACAGGCGTGCGGCCACAACACCAAAAGCTCTGCCTCCCGACCTGGACCTCTTAAATCTGGTAGTCACTACCAGATTTGCGCTGGAGGAGCAGAGCGGTCTCTTGGGCTTATACCAGGTAAATTTCTCCTGCATCGCTACTGGGCCCAATCCATGTACTGCTCTAAATACATTACAGAGAGATTTAAAGCAGACTCTTTCCTTAATCGGCAACCAATGAAGATCCCTCAGGGCCACCACCGTAGAGGACCTGCACTGTCTATTTAGTGCCAATTTTGCTGCTGTAGACTGGACTCACTGCAACCTCTGCAAGATGTATTGTGGTGCTCCCAGAAACAGGGAGTTGCAGTAATCCAGTCTACTCAGAATTAGGCTCCTTACTACAAGAGGTCTCATATCACTAGGCAGTAGCTAGATAATCTGCCGAAGTACGCGCAGCAAGGAGAAGCAGACACTAGCTGTTTTATTAGCCTGTGACTCCATCTGGAGGTTATCTACCAAGACCCCCAGATTGCGCACTATTTTAACTGGTGCCAAAGGTTCATCCTCAGGGGTAAGTCTAAACTCCAATGAAAGATGCTGAGGCATTCTCGTGGTGGAACAATATATCACCTCTGTTTTTCCCCCGTTGAATTGCAGGGAGTTCTTCCTGAGCCAGCTGGCGGTCTGACGCATACATTCCTGGAACTCCTTTATAACATCCTTGGGAATGTATACCTTCCCTTCCCCAGGCACTGATGGTGTGCTGCCACCAGAGGGACTGATCTCTAACCTTTTCGCTTTAAGATCCAACTCCCTCGACACTCTCTCATGCTCTAAAAAAACTCCTTTTCTCTTACAAGGCCAATCTCCTGCTCTCCAAGTCCAATTTCTTATTTTCAAACTCATCCTGGCTCCCAGCTTGAGCTAAGCAAGCTCCAATTCATGCACCCAGCTTCTTTCCCTGTTCTCCAACTCCTCTGGAGAAGGGCCCTTTGAAGGAACACTACTGCCCACCCCGGAAGATGCTTTCTCCGCAGTCAGGCCCAATGGTCCCTCCTGCTGTCCATCTAAATTCTCTCCCTCCACCATAGGCTCTTCTGGATGTTCACTGGCATTCCTGGATTCCAACCAGGCACTCAGCGCCTTTTGGTATTCCTCCTTTCTGGTGAGGCCTCTCACAGAGATTTTAATTTCTTTGCAGACAGCTTTCAGGTGTGGCACAGTGTATGTATCAACCCTCTCTTCTCCAAATTCAATATCCACAGATACAATGGATGCTGCTTTACTCATTGTAAAAATTGGTAGTTCTCAAGATGCAAAAAAGAATTCCAAGGGAAAAAAACTCTACCAAAATGTTTGTGGTCGTGCAATGGTCTGCACTCACTAGTAGTGTACACCAATCACTGTATTTAAGTCACAAATACAAGCCCAAATCCTCACCGCTGACCATCAATGTTAGAAATGGGGGTCTCTAGTAGGCAGAGGTAGGTACCTTTGGCCAAATAGGGGCCCTTGCTTCTAGTCAGGATATACTCCTAAAATAAACTAAAATAACCCCTGCTCACCCCCTTGGTAGCTTGGCACGAGCAGACAGGCTTATCTCAGAGGCATTTGTGAAAACATACAGTAATACAATGAAAACACTACAAATGGACAATAGTTTCGGAAAGTAAATGACCTTTATTTAAACCAAAACAAGACCAAATGACAAAAATCCACAATACAGTTATCCAGATATCCTTAAAAATAGGTTATTCATTTAAATAAAGATTGTAGCAACAAATAACTCCACCTGGGGTTATAATGACGTCGTACCAGATGAAAATCCCAAAGTACGACGCCGACCGTGACATCACAAATGGCGGCGTAACCTCGGTTCCTTAGAAACAGTGCGTTGTCGATGCGGCACGGCAGCCGGCGTCGGGCCTATGTCGCAAGTCGGGGCGGTGCCTCGTGCCCTTCACGATTGGTGCCCACGGTTTCGGTGCGGGTTAAGGGGTCGCTCGCCGACGTTATTGTTGCAATTTTCTTCTATGGTAGCAGAAACAGCAGTTCCAGATGCAGAGAGACAGAAGGAGTGAAGTGTTTGTGTCCCTGAGACTTCAGAACAGGAGGCAAGCTCAGTTTTAAGTCCTAAGAGATCTTCCTCCAAAAAAAAGCCAAGTCCCTTTTCTCCTTTTCTTGGCAGCAAGCAGCCACTGCAGGCCAACCACAGACCGCAAACAGCACAGGGGCACGATTCCTCCTCAGTTCTTCTTCTTGGCAAAGGTTTCTCTTGATTCCCAGAAGTGATCTAAAAGTTTGGGGTCTGGGCCCCACTTTTTATACACACAAATCCTTTGTTCTCTGAAGGCAGAGAGTGTCTATACTCAGCCAAAACCAGTTCTGTCCTCACTAGTGAACCTTCCAGGCAGGAGATAGAGACAAGCATTGTTGAAAGCAGACCAGGCCATTCGAGTAAAAAGGAAATCTCTTCCCCCTACTTTAAATGCAGCCTAGGTCTATTCAGCCCAGCCCTGACTCATCAGACTTCTGGAGCCACTGCCCCTCTCCAGCCCCTTTCATCTAAAAGCCAGACATGTAATACACAAACCTAGCAGCGGCACACTAGATGGTTAGGCAAGAAAATACCCACTTTCTAAAAGTGGTATTTTCAAACAGAGAATGTAAAAATCACCCTCACTAAAAGATGCATTTTAACGTTCTGAGTTCAGGCATATTAAACTGTATTCTTCTACCTTGATCCCAGGGTCAGTTATGTTTATAAGATGTTATAAACAAACTCCCCATTCTGTCCTATGGGAACAGGTAGCCTTGCAATATGTAAAACGAAATTGGCAGTAGTTTACTATTAGGACATGCGACACACATCAGGGCATTTCCTACCTTTCACATACAATGCACCCTGCCCACAGGGGTACTCTGGGCCTACCTTAGGGGTGACTAATATGTAGAAAAGGGAAGGTTTAGGGACTAGCAAGTGTCTACACTTGCCGAGTCGACATGGCAGTCCCAAACTGCACCCAGGCTCTGCAATGGCAGGCGATAATTAATATTTTACAGGCTGCTTCTGTGGGTGGCACAATTAGTGCTGGAGCCCACTAGCAGTATTTGATTTACAGGCCCTGGGCACACACAGTGCACTATACTAGGGTCTGGCAAGTGAATCAAATATGCCAATCATCGAATCACTAATCCATAACAACAATTTACAAAGGTACCACTGGCACTTTGGCACTGAACAGCAGTGGAAAGTGCCCAAAGCATCTAAACCAGCAAAACGGAGTCCAACACACACAAAAACACAGGAGGCAACAGCAAAAAATGGTAGGGAGACCCATGCCAATGGTGCCAGATCAAACACTAAAGCATACTTTTAGGTGTAAAACAATGATCTTATTTGGCTTGGAAAAGCTAAGGAGTGTAGTAATTTAAATGTGGAGCCCCTCATCAGGAGTAGTAGGTCTGGCTTCTCCACATGCCAGCCAATCCATGTTGTGCCTTTGTCTCATGTGTCAGCTATGCCATGATGTACCCAGTCTACCTATTCACAAACTGTTTCTTGAAGCATCAATAGCATGTCTATGCCTCTCATGCCATGGTATGCCCATGTTTGATTCAACATGTCAGCCTTTTCATGCTGCGCCTTTCTCTCTGAAATGCCACACAGTCATTGAGGTGCACAAACACACACTTGCAAACACAACGACTCACTCAAAATCTTTCACATTGCTCATACACACATGCTAAGGGGATTGGTTCTCTGCAGCATAATTTCCAAATTCTAAGGCCTGTTAATATGGACTGGGTAGATTGGAACTTAATAATTTAGCACCCAACAATGTAGCACAGCCATGAAGGTCTCACTGGATTATGAATGGGGAAAGTTCAAAATGCCTAGGACCAGGCCAAAAGGTGAAATTTGTAGGTAGCGGATACAGGTCAATAGGATTACCAGCATTGACAAGAACAGAAAAAACTGACCATTGTGCTCTTGTGATCATCTTTTCTCCTCACTGACTAAGCCTGAACTTCTCAGTCAAAGAGAGAAGACAGTGTCTATGTCCCTGCATCTTTCTGATTAATTCCATTGCAGTCAGTACTGGAACAAAAGTGGTGTTAGACCTGGCACCTTGGCGTGAATCTCCCTTCCACTTTTTCCTGATGTGCCTCATGTGTTTTGCTGGTGTTAACTGCTCAGGGCACTGTGCCACTGCCAATCAGTGCCACAGTGCAAGTGCTCCCTATGAAAAATGTATACATTAATTGGCTTCCATGATTGGCTTATTTGGTTTACTGTCAGTCCCCGGTAAAGTGCACCAGGAGTGCCAGGGCTTATAAATACAAATGCTGCTGGTGGGCCTGCAGCACTGGTTGTGCCACCCACAGAAGCGGCCTGGCAAAATGTGTCTAAGGTCTGCCATTGCAGAACCTGCGTGCAGTCTGGTACTGTCATGCTGGCTGGGCAAGTGCACCTACTTGCCAGCCCCTAAACCTTCCCTTTACTTCATATGAGTCACCCCTAAGGTAGGCCGAAGGGCAGGGTGCATTGTAAGCATAAGGTAGAACAAGCCCTGGTGTGTGTGGCATGTCCTAATAGTGAATTACAGCCATTTTCGTGTTTCACTATTGTAAGGCTACTTGTTCTCATAGGACAGAATGGGCTGCTGGAATTATTACACTCTATAATCCCTGCAGGCTCAGGGAACATGGTAGAAAGTCAAGTTTAGTATGCCTGAACTCAGAATAATAAAATACTTATTTTAGCAAAGTTTATTTTAATATCCTGTGTTTTCAAATGCTACTCTTAGAAAGTTAGCATTTGCTTGCCTGACCACTTCAGCACGCCTCTGCTAGGATGTGTATCTGCTGTCTGGTTTCT
Source organism: Lissotriton helveticus (assembly GCF_964261635.1). NCBI lineage: Eukaryota > Metazoa > Chordata > Amphibia > Caudata > Salamandridae > Lissotriton > Lissotriton helveticus. The sequence continues at coordinate 1,774,811,896 of NC_136067.1, read as the reverse complement.
GTGAGTGACAGGGCTGGGGGATTCCAGGAGACAGTCTAGGCTGCCAGGTGATGAATAGAGGGATTGCCCCCAGGATAGGTAGGAGGAGTGCCCCTTGACTCTGAATAGGGCTGTGCTCTGCCACCACTATGCTGGCTCCACCTCCTGCGGAGCGTCTGATGTCTCTGCCCTGCACCCAGAAAGAAGCAGCAATTGTCTCCAAAACAAAGTGCTCCAAAACTGGGTTAAATCAGGCTCAGGCCCCCAGGCCTGCAAGAACAAAGGATTTTGAGTATAAAGGTAGGAGCCCTGCTCCTAAACATTAGATCCTGTTCGTGCCAAGAAGAAACTCTGCCCGAAGAGAAGGACCTGGGAAAGCTGCATGGAGGACTACTGTCTCTAGCCTGAGACTGGCCTGTGGTGGGTGCCTTGCTGCAAGAAGGAGAGGAGAAAAGACTGAGAAAGACTTTATTTATTTCAACTTGTGCAATCTCTGAAGCAGATCTCCAAGGGCTTGCGTGTGAACCTGCCCCCTGAACTGAGCCCCAGCAACAGTGGGCTCTATCCCCCTGAAGAAGGAAGCTGCTGAAGGTGCTGCCTTCCCCTGCAGCGCTAACCACGGAGAACTGAGTGTGCTGTGAAAACTTGCCACGCACTCTGAGAGCCTGTGCACCCCTTTCCCACTGAGCAACGCGACTCCTGGGCAATCGCGCCGCAACTCGCACAGTAAAGGCCATCCCCGCCTGGCCCGAGCACCGTGACTGCTGCCAAATCGAGCCAGAGCCCACAACGCAAAAACGAACCCATCCGGTCCGAGCATCGTGATCCTTTGGCCCCCGAGCCGTAGCTCACAAAGTAAAGACGGACTGCGCCTGGGCTCACCCCTCCGCGTGACGCTCTGCTGAAAGCGCCTCGCCCCTTGCATCACCTCAAGCTGCTTCCCCCTCTTCAGGATCGGAGCGTACGCCGAGGTCAAGAGCCTGCCCCACAACACATCGCTGCCCTCAAGGTGAAGAGACTGCTGAGCCATCGAGCCATGTAGCTCGCATTGAAGGAGGAAGGCACCGCTGCGTGGGACGTCGGACCTTCTCCCCCGTCCGCACCGAACAACCAAGAAGGTACTGTGAACTTCAAGCCCCGAACTGTACGCCATGCGGGTCTCGCTACAGCCTACGACTCGCACCGCCTCTTTCCTCGAGGTACGGGTCATCGAGGTACGGGTCGCACAGGAGTGCTACGACTCGTACCCCTTGTGTACGCCAGCCGTGCCGTACCCGTTGTAACGCGAGGCACGTGAGACTTAGCGGGGCATTGCTTGTTGAACCTAACGGAGCGTACAGGAGCGCTACAAAGCGCACAGTCTGGATAAACATTGCAACCAAGGCCTACATCGTGCTTTGAGTTTGAAAGTTATTAAGCCTGTAAACTACGCCTGCTTGAAAGTCTAAATATAAAGAAGTATATTTTTACATACGATCAGCCTTGTGTCTCTCTATGGTGTGTTGATTAGTTACTGTGTGTATTATTACAAATGTTTAACCATACATGCTCTGGGGATTAGCCTTGTCTGCTCGCGCCACGCCGCCTAGAGGGTGAGCTGGGGTTATTTCTAGGAGTAGTCCTTTGCCCTGACTAGAGGAGAGGGTCCCTGCTTGTCACAAGTGCATACCGGTGCCAACCAGAGACCCCTGATTCTAACATAGGAGGCAGCGGAAAGGATCACGAATTTGCATTTGTAATGTATAAACAGTGATTGTTGAACATTACATAGTGAGTACAGTCCAGTAACATAGCCACATACTCTTTTTTAATTTTTGCTTTGCTGGAAGAGATCCCTTGTGTTTGGAGTCATGCCTGGCTCAAACAGCATAGAAAAAGCAGCATCTGAAACCTCTGAAGTGGTAGAGGTAGAATGGGATGAGTCAAAACTGGACAGCTACAACAAATCCGAGTTGAAGAGCTTCTGCAGGAAGTTCAAGGTTCCACATGTGGGATGCTAGACCAAGCCAGATCTCTACAAGGCCCTGAAAGCCTGGCTTGAATCAAGGAATGCACCTGAGGATCTTGTGATAGCTGAACCAGCAGAGAGCGTCCATAGCTTTGGCAGAGGCCTGTCTCCAGAGGAGCTGGCAGATAGACAGGCAACCCGGGATCATTAAATGAAGTTGGCAGAGCTGAAATTAAATGGCCAATTGGAGCTAGAAAGCAAGACGATGGCTCTGGAAGAAAGAAAAATTCAGATGGAGCATGACATGAAAATGAGGGAGCTGGAGCTGAAAGCCAAAAGTTTGGAAAACCCTCCCTCTGGTGGCAGCACAACGCCGGTGCAGGTAGAGTCAAGGGTGTACATGCCAAAGGATGTGGTGAAAGAGTATTTTAAAAATGATGACATAGGGCAGTAGTTCAAGGCTTATGAGGTAGCCATGTCCTCCCACCGGGTCCCTGAGAGAGATTGGGGAGCGTGGTTGTGGGGGCAGTTCCTTAGTGAGGGGCGGGACACTCTCTTAGATTTGCCCTCTGAAGTCTATAACTCTTATCCCCACATGAAGGAAGCTTTGATGACCAGGTATGGGTTAACTCCTGAATTGTATAGGCAAAGGTTCAGGGGGTGTACAAAGATTCCTGGGAGTACCTATGTTGAGTAGGTAACCTTTTTCTGCAGAGCACTGGATGGTTGGGTGAAGGGTAGCAAAGTGAATGATTTTCAAGGTCTCTTTGATTTAATTGCATGGGAGCACTTGTCCAGTAATTGTTTTCCTGAGCTACGCCAGCACCTGATTGATAGCAAGCTGACTAACCCGAGGAAGCTTGCTGAGGAGGCGGACCGCTGGGTCAGCACCAGGGTCCACAAGGGTCAAGTGGAAGACTCAGCCAAGGGTGAGCAGGGTCCCCAGCAGAAGAGTGGGGGGGACAAGGGTAAACAGAAGGGATTCCAGAAAGGGCCCCAAAGTAATCCCCAAGGGAACCAAGGGAAAGGTTCTCAGCTTCCCCCACCCCAGAAGCAGACCGGGGCCCGACAGGTACCCCTGTTTAAAAGGGGCCCCCAAAATGTTATAAGTGTGGTGAGCTGGGTCATTTTGCCAATGACCCCACGTGTCGCCAGTATGTGAAACCAGCACCCACTGGTGCTCCGCCCCGGCAGATGGCTAGTGTAGCATTTGGGGAGGAAGTAGAAGCCCCAGGTGGGTGGGACCCCGTTCAGCTGACACTAGTCTCACTAGGAGACAGTGAGATGGTCCCTGAGAACTACTTACCCTCCAACACTAAGAAATATGGGCAAGTAGTGACCGTCAATGGGAAGAAGGTAGAGGCTCTTAGAGACACAGGAGCCAGTGTGACTGCAGTCCGGCAGCACCTGGTGTCTCAAGAGCAGGTTGTACCCCATGCCTACTGCCGTGTTGACAATGCTGACAACACAGAGAGTCGTTGTCCAATGGCTCAGGTTCCCTTTGAGTGGGGGGGTCTCTGGTACTCTGAAGGTCGCTGTGAGGACTGCCATGCCTGTAGACTGTTTGCTAGGGAATGATTTGGAGAGCTCCCTTTGGGAAAAGGTGGAGAAGACAACTCACCTGAGGATGGTGGGTTTACCCGACTGGGCGTGCGTAACCACCCGGTCAATGGCAGCAAGTAGGGGTGTTCAAGAGATCCTGGAGCCTGAGGGAGAGGCCCAGGAACCGGCCTTAGAGAGGAGAGGCAGGGGGCGCGGGAAACCGACTCCTGAAGTTCCCACGGCCCAGGAGGAAGCAGACCTTGAGGGGGATGCCCTGGAGCCTGCCGGGGAACAGATAGCTGAACTGGGGGGCCTGCCTGAGCTGACCCATTGGCAGCAGGAAGGGGGCCCCTCCAGGGAGGAATTCTGCAGGGAGCAGAAAGAATCCCCTTCTCTCGTTGGTGTGCGGCAGCAGGCTGCAGACCAGGCCAATGGTGATCAGTCCGGTTTACATTTAATTTACTGGGAGAATGACCTCCTGTATTCAGAGCCTAAGGTTGCTGAACCTGGGTCAGCCCGTGCGCTGGTGATACCCCAGAGGTTCAGAGCCTTCCTACTGGGGCTGGCTCACGATGTGCCATTAGCAGGGCATTTGGGGCAGGACAAGACCTTTGAAAGGCTTGCCACCAACTTTTATTTGCCCCAAATGCGTAGGAGCTCATATGCTCATTGTAGGACCTGCCAGACTTGCCAGGCAAGTGGAAAGAGTGGGAGGAAGCAGAAGGCTCCCCTCCAGACATTCCCTGTAGTCATTACCCCATTCCAGTGAGTGGGAATTGACATTGTGGGGCCACTGGACCCCAGAACAGCCATGGGCAACAGGTTCATCCTGGTCCTGGTGGATCATACCACCCGGTACCCTGAAGCCATCCCTCTGAGGACAGTGGGACGGGCACTGATGGGAATTTTCTCCATAGTGGGATTCCCTCTAGAGGTGGTGTCTGACAGGGGCACCAATTTCATATCCAAGTATATGAAATCCCTTTGGCAAGAGTGTGGTGTAACCTATAAGTTCACCACGCCTTACCACCCCCAAGGAAATGGGTTGGTTGAGAGATTCAACCGAACCCTAAAAGGCATGATTATGGGTCTTGAGGAACCCATGAGGCGTAAGTGGGATGTCCTCTTACCCTCATAGCTGCTATGGAACGTCCAGCTCCAGTGCTGGACGTTCCATTGCGCAGGTGCAGTTCGAACGTTCAACGGCCGACGGCAGCACTACCTTGCCTTCTCTTTGCATACCGTGAGGTGCCACAGAAGTCTCTAGGGTTCAGCCCCTTTGAGCTTCTGTATGGCCACCCAGTCAGAGAACCTCTAAGTCTGGTCAAGGAAGGCTGGGAGCAATCTCCCAGGAAACCTCCCCAGAATGTATACAGTTACATCCTGGCCTTCAGGAACCAGACTAGGCGTTTCAGAGCAGTTGCTGAGGCAAATCTGGAAGCCAGCCAGGAGGAGATGAAGCGGTGGTATGACCAGAATGCCACTCTGGTTGAGCTTCAGCCTGGTCAGAAGGTGTGGGTCTTGGCCCCAGTGTAGCCTTGTGTACTTCAGGATAAGTGGACAGGCCCCTTTGAGGTTGTGGAGTGCAAGAGTCCTGTCACCTACTTGGTGGACTTGCAGTCTCCCAGGAACCCCTTGAGGGTCCTACATATCAACCGCCTTAACCCCACTTGGAGAGGTCCGAAGTGGGCATGCTCTTGGCCACCTATGAACTGCTGGGGCAGTTTTCTGATCTGTTCTCCCTGGTTCCTGGTGTCACAGATTGGTGCGTCCATGATGTGGACACAGGAGACAGCTTGCCTGTAAAGCACAAGGCTTACAGAGTGACTGACAGGGTCAGAGCCTGCATCAAGGAGGAGGTCTCAAAGATGCTTGCTCTTGGGGTGGTTGAGTCCTCCAGCAGTCCTTGGGCCAGCCCAGTGGTCTTGGTCCCAAAGGCTGCCACGCCGGGAGCCACACCTGACCTCCGGTTCTGTGTGGACTACAGAGGACTCAATTCGGTCATCAAGACTGACGTGCACCCCATCCCCAGAGCTGATGAGCTCATAGATCAGTTAGGGGTTGCCCGGTACCTCAGCACGTTTGATTTGATGTCTGGGTACTGGCAGATAGCCTTGACGGATGGGGCCATAGAGAGGTCAGCATTCTCCACAACAGATGGGCATTTCCAGTTCCGGGTTATGCCCTTTGGGATAAAGAATGCTCCTGCCACCGTCCAGAGGTTGGTCAACCAGGTGTTGGCTGGGCTGGCTGAGTTCAGCGCCACCTACCTGGATGACATCACAGAGTTCAGTGGTACCTGGAAAGAACACATGCGCCACCTCTGGGAAGTGTTGATGGCACTGCACAAGGCAGGCCTCACGATCAAGGCAAGCAAGTGTCAGATCGGGCAGGGTTCAGTGGTGTACTTGGGACACCAAGTTGGGAGCGGCCTGGTGGCGCCCCTGCAACCTAAGATTGAGACCATCCTGGCTTGGGAACCCCCCAAAACCCAAACTGAGGTGAGAGCCTTTTTAGGACTCACAGGGTACTACAGGAGGTTTGTCAAGGGATATGGCAGTATTGTTGCGCCCTTGACAGAGCTGACTTCTAAGAAGCAGCCCAGGAAAGTAATCTGGACTGACACCTGTCAGAAAGCTTTTGACACCCTGAAGACTGCCAAAGAATTCCTAGTGCAAACAGACGCTTCAGAGCATGGTGTAGGGGCTGTTCTCGCACAGATGACTGAGGAGGGCTGGGACCAACCTGTAGCCTTCATCAGTAGGAGGTTACTTCCACGGGAACAGAGGTGGAGTGCAATTGAGCGAGAAGCATTTGCTGTGGTCTGGGCATTTAAGAAGCTAAGACCCTACTTGTTTGGGTCTCACTTCCGGGTTCAGACAGACCACAGGCCCCTCAGATGGTTGATGCAAATGAGGGGTGAAAACCCAAAACTGTTGAGGTGGTCCATCTCCCTGCAGGGTATGGACTTCACGGTGGAACATCGCCCTTGCACAGATCACGCCAATGCTGACGGTCTGTCCAGATTTTTCCACCTTAGTGATGAGGAACTCCCTGGGGTAGGGTAGTTCTCCCCACATTTCAGCTGGAGGGGACACGTGTTAGACCTGGCACCTTGGCGTGAGTCTCCCTTCCACTTTCTGCTGATGTGCCTCATGTGTTTTGCTGGTGTTAGCTGCTCAGGGCACTGTGCCACTGCCAATCAGTGCCACAGTGCAAGTGCTCCCTATGAAAAGTGTATACATTGATTGCCTTCCATGATTGGCTTATTTGGTTTACAGTCAGTTCCCAGGGAAGTGCACCAGGAGTGCCAGGGCTTGTACATACAAATGCTGCTGGTGGGCCTGCAGCACTGGTTGTGCCACCCACAGAAGCAGCCTGGTAAAATGTGTCTAAGGTCTGCCATTGCAGAACCTGCGTGCAGTCTGGTACTGTCATACTGGCTGGGCAAGTGCACCTACTTGCCAGCCCCTAAATCTTCCCTTTACTTCATATGAGTCACCCCTAAGGTAGGCCCAAGGGCAGGGTGCATTGTAAGCATAAGGTAGGACAAGCCCTGATGTGTGTGGCATATCCTAATAGTGAATTACAGCCATTTTCGTTTTTCCCTATTGTAAGGCTACCTGTTCTCATAGGCCAGAATGGGCTGCTGGAATTATTACACTCTATAATCCCTGCAGGCTCAGGGAACATGGTAGAAAGTCAAGTTTAGTATGCCTGAATTCAGAATAATAAAATACTTATTTTAGTAAAGTTTATTTTAATATCCTGTGTTTGCAAATGCTACTTTTAGAAAGTTAGCATTTGCTTGCCTGACCACTTCAGCCTGCCTCTGCTAGGATGTGTATCTGCTGTCTGGTTTCTGTGAGTGACAGGGCTGAGGGATTCCAGGAGACAGTCTGGGCTGCCAGGTGGTGAATAGAGGGATTACCCCCAGGATAGGTGGGAGGAGTGCCCCTTGACTCTGAATAGGGCTGTGCTCTGCCACCACAATGCTGGCTCCACCTCCTGCGGAGCGTCTGATGTCTCTGCCCTGCACCCTGAAAGAAGCAGCAATTTTCTCCAAAACAAAGTGCTCCAAAACTGGGTTGAACCAGGCTCAGGCCCCCTGGCCTGCAAGAACAAAGGATTTTGAGTATAAAGGTAGGAGCCCTGCTCCTAAACATTAGATCCTGTTCGTGCCAAGAAGAAACTCTGCCCGAAGAGAAGGACCTGAGAAAGCTGCATGGAGAACTACTGTCTCTAGCTGGAGAGACTGGCCTGTGGTGGGTGCCTTGCTGCAAGGAGAGGAGAAAAGACTGAGAAAGACTTTATTTATTTCAACTTGTGCAATCTCTGAAGCAGATCTCCAAGGGCTTGCGTGTGAACCTGCCTCCTGAACTGAGCCCCAGGAACAGTGGGCTCTATCCCCCTGCAGAAGGAAGCTGCTGAAGGTGCTGCCTTCCCCTGCAGAGCTAACCACAGAGAACTGAGTGTGCTGTGAAGCTTGCCACGCACTCTGAGAGCCTGTGCACCCCTGTCTCGCCGAGCAACGCGACTCCTGGGCGATAGCGCCACAACTCGCACAGTAAAGGCCAGCCCAACTTGGCCCGGGAACCGTGACTGCTGCCAAATCGAGCCGGAGCCCGCAAAGCAAGAGCGGACCCGTCCGGTCCAAGCCTCATTATCCTGTGGCCCCCGAGCCGTAGCTCACAAAGTAAAGACGGACTCCGCCTGGGCTCACCCCTCCGTGTGACGCTCTGCTGAAAGTGCGGGTCTCGCTACAGCCTACGACTCGCACCGCCTTTTTCCTAAACAAGCCCCTGGTACGTCTGTATCATACGCCGCGCTCCGGACTGCAGTGTCCGCGAGGCGCGTGTTACTTTGGAAGCCGCTTTTAGTCATCGAGGTACGGGTAGCATCGGAGTGCTACGACTCATACCCCTTGTGTACGCCAGCCACACCGAATGCGTTGTAACGCGAGGCGCGTGAGACTTAGCGGTGCATTGCTTGTTGAACCGAACGGAGCATACAGGAGCGCTACGAAGAGCACAGTCTGGATAAACATTGCAACCAAGGCCTACATCGTGCTTTGAGTATTGTGGAACCGCTTTTAAAGTTACTGGAACAGTTTGAAAGTTATTAAGCCTGTAAACTAAGCCTGCTTGAAAGTCTAAATATAAAGAAGTATATTTTTACATAAGATCAGCCTTGTGTCTCTCTAGGGTGTGTTGATTAGTTACTGTGTGTATTATTACAAATGCTAGCCATGCATGCTTTGGGGATTAGCCTTGTCTGCTCTCGCCATGCCGCCTAGAGGGTGAGCAGGGGTTATTTCTAGGAGTAGTCCTTTGCCCTGACTAGAGGAGAGGGTCCCTGCTTGTCACAAGTGCATACCGGTGCCAACCAGAGACCCCCGATTCTAACAAGTGGTCACTGCTCTTCATTAGTACATGAATGCAGACTACATGTGAAAGAAGGATGCAAATTTCAGTTTCCTCCTTTCACAGCTTTTGCCAATCCACCTTTTCTGCACGGCCACCCCAGATTTTTCACCTTTTTCTGGACCCTACTTTTGCTAGTTTTAGGACTCTGTGCACTTTACCGTTGCTAAACAGTAGTAAAGTGCCTGTGCTTTCTCTCTAAAACAAGCGCTAGAAGTTGGAACTCTCCACTTGGCCTATTTAACTTCATTATGAGTCCATTGTAAAGGGTGCCTAAAGTGTACCTGTGGCATGGAATGTTAATTATCATATACTGCAGTATTTACACCACCCACATATGTGACAAAAACATATTTCTGTCAGCGCCACCATTGTGCTCTGGCTAGGCTGCAATTTAAATGCACTGCAGTGACACATGGTAGAGAAACATGCCTTCGTCATGACTATTTTTATACATTCATAAGTCACCCCTAAAGTGTGCCTTGTGAGCCCACAGGTCAGGGTGCTATTATACAAAAACACAGGGCATGCTACATATTGAGGTTAGTGTGCCCTCAGAGTGAAATAAGTCTCAAAAGCTGTTTCACTACATAGGCCAGTCAAGACTTTTTGGTCCTAGGTGGGATTACAGTTATTTTCTACCTCCAGTTAGGAATAGCTTATAAAAATGTTATTTCCCGCTTATTTTTTAAAAGCTCACTTAATGGTGAAGTTAAATGTTTGATAACTTATGTAGATAAGTAACTTAGTAAAAATGTACTTTAGATTGGAAGAGCGAAGAATGGCTTAAAACTGGTTCTGTTACTCATCACACCTCCAGGGCTGTAACATTCATGCATGGCTGGGAGAGTTGACAGCTCTGGCTCAAATGCTAACAACTTGTGTTGGAAACTGAATTACTGGCAGGGCCGGACTGGGAACCAAAACCGGCCCTGGCAAAGTGCTCGGCCGGCCCCCCGGACACCCCCCGGGGGGCTGGAGGGGGCGAATGAGCACTTTGCCGGGACGTTTTTGTTACAGGGCCGATTTTGCAGCAAAACCGGCCCCCACCCTTGCGGCACACCGGGGGATTGCCCGGTGCCCGCAACGGCCAGTCCGGGCCTGATTACTGTTTGAGGACAGTGAAATCCTACTCAATCAGCAACCATAATATATGTTAAAGTGAAACACAAGCAAACCCTAAGTTACACTGTGCTAAACCCTCTGGTAGATTGGCACAAATGCAGCCACGTTTAAATTAAAGGCAATGTGTAAAGTGTTTATGCAGCACTTCAACAATAATAAAGTGAAAACACAACACAAGAAAAATCCCACACAAAATTTGAAAAATCAAGTCAAATGTAATGAATTACTTGACACCAATCAGTAGAACCGGAGATATGCAATTGTCAAAATTTCAGGTAAGTAAAGCCACTCATGAATATCTGGTCATGCAAGGCCGGGTAAAAGTCACAACTTCAGGGAAATCCAGATGGAGTGTGAATCGAATCCAGAGACCAGGTTAGTCCAACTGAAAGAGTTAACTTCAAAGTCCAGCATAAAGAGTTCCGATAGCAGTTGAAGGGGCCAAGAGGAGCAGGAAGAGCACCGTGGATGGTCAGCGAAGTAGCGCGAAGAGCAGGCAGGGTATCGCAGTTGGTCGTGGCTGTTGTGCAAAGATCCTGTCTGGCGTTGTGGACAGTTGTTGTTGGAGCTTCGCCTTGGCGATGACAGCGAGCTGTTGATGTTGCAGCATGAAGTGCAGATCTCCCGTTGCCTGGCACTTCTGGTGGTCACTGTGGCATGAAGAGTTGGGTTCACCTGACTTTTACATTGATGGGTGGGAAAATCTTGGCACAAATGGGCTTGTTCACATTTGCAAAGTACCCAAAACTTCAGAATATCTCCTTTGGGGAGAGAGCTCAATTGATGCCACACCAATGGTCCAGGACAAAAAAGGTAACTCTTGTGGATCAGGAACTCACTCCAGTAGATCTTGGGATCTTGAGAGACCGTTCTAATTACTGTATTGATGATATGCGCCCTGATGAAGGAAGCTCTTATTGACACTGTTCCAAAACGCCGTCGGCGCCTTCTCTGTACGCCTGAATGAATGTTGTTATTGTCTGAATATGTATGTGTGTAGCGGTTTGGTATCGAATCAGTGGTTGATAGAATGAGTGAATGATTTGTGTGCCCTCTTCCATTTCTCGTTGTTTTCTTGGGCTGATGATGTGAGTTTTATGTGTGTTTTCTCAAAAAATATGAACTTTTATAGACAAATGAGATAATTAAATGAATTATGTTTTGACCTGTACTATTTATATTTGATATATATTTCTTCATGAGAATATAAATACAACAAACAAAAATTGTAAAACTATTAGCTGTTCTCTGGGCGTGTTCTGTCTAAATATGGGAACTTAATTGTTCCCTTTTAATATTGGGAACTCCCCTTTCCATGTTGTTCCAGACTCACTCCTGTAGTGGCCAGATGGGCTCAAGCAGATCCGGTTGCAGGTCCAGGCAGCAGGTCAGCTGAGCATTTGCAGGAAGCCTCTGGAGCTTGTTATGTCCCTGTAGCTCAGAACAGGAGGTCAGTCAGCTGACCGTTGAAGTTAATTTAGCCTGGGATGAAGGGTGCAGGTTCAGTCTTCCTTCTCAGCAAGCATGGAAGCAGATTAGCAGGGCATTAGAGTGGCAATCCTTCTGACGGCAAAGCAGCACAACAGTCCTTCATCTGTTGTGTATACAGGTCCAGGAGTGTACTGAAGAATGGGTCTAAGGATCCTATTTTTATACCTGATGCCTTTTTTGAAGTAAAAGAAGTATAAAGAAAATTCCCTTTGATGTTTCCTGCCTCCATAGCCCTGACCCAAGCTGGCTGCATGAACAGGGCACTGGTGACAAGTTATTTGTGTGAAGGCAGGGCATAACGTATTCAGTTGCAAGTGGGGCTGTGCCCAGCTGCGTCCCACATCCAGCCACTTGATAGCCAATGCTGGCATACCTAATCCCTCCTTTCAGTGGCTGTGTGGGAGAAATAAAGTTGTACTGTCAACTACACCCAGTCATGTGACCCTCAGGCTGCAGGCACCAAATGGTTAGGACAAGAAATTGTCAACTTTCTAAAAGTGGAATTTTCAGAAATGTTGCTTAAAATCTGACTTTATCATTAACCCCTTCGCTGCCAGGACTCCCCAAATCCCCCACTGCCCCCTATTTTTGGGCCAAGCCTTTTTTGCTATTTGGGGTAGTTTACCCTTAGGTCCCATAACATTGTGTCCATTTATGGCATCCATGCTAAATTGTGATCTTTTTTTTCAACATCCTGATGATTCTAAAGGTACCCAGGATTTGTGGATTGCCCTGGAGGGGACCAGGAAATTAGCCAAAATACAGCTAAAATGTGGGTTTGTAGTGCTAAAATCACAATTTTCTCAGCTTTCAGCAACAAGCAGACTTTTGTCAGACAACCACATTTTTCAACACAGTTTTGGCATTTTACAGTGGTATAGCCCATTTATTCTATTTTTTGTGCTTTCAACCTCCTTCCAGTTAGTGGTAGAAATCGGTGTAAAAGCAATGGTGGAGCCCAGAAAACTATGCATTTCTGAAAAGTAGAAACAATTCTAAATTTAGCAAGGGGTCATTTGTTTAGCTCCTTCAAGGTTTGCCTATAGAAAGTAACAGCTGTAATAATGACATTGGGTTGAAAAAAACATCCATTTGTACCTAGGTTTTCACCTGTAACTTCTTCTAAATATGGTAGATTTTTATAAAGCAATATAAAGGTATGTCCGCTGGACCCTTCTGATTGCGGGTAGATATAGGGCTTGTAGGTGCACCAAGAACCCGAGGTACCTTGTTATGGTTTTTTAGTGTGTTTTTGGTGTGTACCGAGTATACGGCAATTCATTTTGGTAAAATATAAAGAGTGAAAAATAGGTATCAAGAAAAAATATGTATTTCCAAAGTGAGAACAAGGTATGGAGTTTAGAAGTAGTAGTTATTTACATATCTGTGAATGTGTGGGTACCCATGCTAGCATGTGAATTAGAGGCCATTTTTAAACCCCATTTCTTTTTTACACACTGTCTTACATTTGGAATGCACAACAGCAGAGAAAGACAATTAGTAATAACACTTGTTCTACTATTATATGATTCCTTAGGTCTCCCGATAAAAGTGGTACCTCATTTGTGTGGGTAGGTCTAGTGCCCATGACAAGAATCGGCCTAACACCAATGTGAACACACCATATTTTTCCACTGAAAACTTACCTTGTTTTTTACAATATGCCTAGCTCTGGATTTTGGGTCCTAGCTCAACAGGCACCTAGAGAAACCTAGCAAAACTGTATATTTTTTAAAACTAGACACAGGAAAATCAGGATGGGGTGACTTGTGTGGCTCTCATCAGGTTCTGTTATCCAGAATCTCTTACATACCTCAGAATTTGTCTAAACAAACACATTTTCCTCACATATCTGTGATGGAAAGTTCTGGGAATTGAGGGGAGCCACAAACTGCCTTCCACCCAGAATTTCCCAGAGTCTCCTGATAAAAATGGTACCTCCCTTTTGTGGATAGGCCTCGTGCCTGCAACAGGAAGTGGCCCAAAACCCAATATGGACACATACATTTTTTTCACTGAAAACTGACCAAGTGCCTAGCTGTGGATATTGGGCCCTAGCTCAGCCGGCACCTAGGGAAACAAAGCAAACCTGTACATTTTTTAAACTAGACACCTCCGGAAAAACAGGACGTGGTGACTTGTGCGGCTTTCATCAGGTTCTGTTACTCAAAATCCCTTGCAAAACTCAAAATTTGTATAAAAACACATTTTCCTCATAGTTCTGTGATCGAAAGTTTTGAAAACTGGGGGAGAGGCACAAACTTCATTACACCCAGCTTTTCACCAGGTCTCCTAATAAAAATGGTACCAAACTTGTGTGGGTAGGCATAGTACCAGCCACAGCAAACAGCTCAAAACATATTGTGGATACAGAAAAAAATGATCTATCACAAAATGACCTGCTTTTGCAAGGCAGTCATCTGTGTTTCTGGTCCCAGACTCGGCGGCTTTCTAGGGAAACCTACAAAACCCAGACATACTCCAGTATCCTCTGGAACTGGATCCACCCATCCAGTTCCAGAGGACTAAGCATGAGCGTAAAATCCGTTCCGCTCACGGATTTTGCGGATTTTCGGTAATTTCGCAATCCGCGAACTCTCGCGAACTTACCGAAAATTCGTAAATCCGTGCGAAGCGGATTTTTTTGCTTGGTCGCACTTGCCAACTAGAATACTATACAATTTCGCGGGAGTAAACACTCGCGAAAACGTAGATGCGGCGGGCAGCGACAATCTCGCAATTGCGAGATTGCAAAATTTGCAATTTCGCACAAGAAATCCACCAGCAGGCAGCATAAACCTTGAAAATTATGATTTTTATTAGAATAACTCCTCAGGTTGACATTTGCCTGCACTTTTTTTTGCAAGGAGTCCATTTTGGGGGGTGGGGTGGGAGGAAGGAAGTGCCCCACAGTCTCCAACTTCCTGTTCCTGTCCAGCAGGCTCCTCTGAGTGCTTTCTTCATGTGCTGGTCACTTTGATTTGGATCTTGACCTGGAAGCACTCATCAGGTGCAAAAGTTCAAACTCATCATTAGTAACCATTCCCTGTAGTGCTTCCTGAGGGGCCTCTCCAGAGTTCAGTTGCCTACTTGCAACTATTCTATGACCCTGCTCTGACCCTCACAGCAGGCTCAGAGAATAGCTACAAGTATACAACAAAGGTCCTGTTAAAAAAATTACACTGCAACAGAAAGCAATTACAGATAAGGAAGCAGGTGCCAGGGATCTTGACCTGGAAGGATTACTTTTTGTGGATGCTGCTGGATATTTGGATTTTTGCAAAACTGAAAGCACTCAGCAGGTGCAAAAGTTCAATCTTATCATTAGTAACCATTCCCTGTAGTGCTTCCTGAGGGGCCCCTCCAGAGGTCAGGTACCTACTTGCAACTATTCTATGACCCTGCTCTGACCCTCACAGCAGGCTCAGAGAAAGCAATTACAGATAAGGAAGCAGGTTCCAGCCAGGAAGTTCAAATTCAGTAACACATTAATCAGCCCCTAATTCATTTATGTCAGTTGAGGCAGGGCAGGTGTGCTTTTCCACCCATAATCTACAGTGATGAACTAGAGGGTGGCATGGGTGAGCCAGAGGGTGGCATGGGTGAGCCAGAGGGTGGCAGTGGTGAAACAGAGGGTGGCAGTGGTGAAACAGAGGGTGCTGTGATGAACCAGATGTAGAAACAACATGTTCGCGACCGTTGCTACCCGAAAAGTAAGTTCGCGTTTGCGAACTGGTACAAAATCCTCGCAAACTGGCAGAAATCCTTGCGAACACAAAAAAAATAAAAAATCCGTAAATTTGCGAGAGTTCGCGGATTTTGCGGATTGCGAATCCGTAAATACGCAATTTCGCGGATTGCCAATTCGCAAAATCCGCCCATGCATACAGAGGACACCGGAGTAGGTTGATACGCGGGCAAGCACCGAGACTAAAGTACCTAATAGGAGCTCTCCCCTCCCAGGAACCGTATGGCCATGGAAATACCATGAAATACAAATTTTTCCATTAATGGACCAAGACTCTTGGTTAGTCCATCTAAGCATGATGAGCACACCTTAGCGAGTATGTAAAAATACATTAAACACGTGGTTCAAATTTTACCACTCACTTTCTCCCCTTTTCACATTAGTCAGTATAGAGAGGTCCTGAAGAAAGCTCCTTAATTTTTCGAGAGCTGAAACATGTTGACCAAAGGATAATACAGACACATATCTGTAGTTCTGATACATTATCCATCTCATAATTTTTTAACCAAACCCTGGGCCACTGGGAATAAATTATTGATTAGTGAGTTTCCCAGAGGTATTTTTAACGCCACTTCACTCCTAGCACCATCACATAAAAAAACACCCAAAAAAATGCTCCACTGTAATCAGGTGTTGTAGCACAGGTGGGTAGCATTCGGCTACCCAACTGGAAACCCAGTGATGAAGCATGACACCAACCAGGTTGGTGTGTGAGGGTTCTTTTAAACAAATCTTGTGGTGTTAGACACTACCTAGTTGACCTTGCAACTCTCCAGTTGGCCGTCTTAGTTGGTTATTTAAGTATTACATTGGGACAAGGACGGCCTACATACTGTCCTAACTCTCTCTTTTGTTTTTTGAAGATCTTTCAATCTAGCCACATCCTCCACCACTGCAACTCTTGCCTGCTCCACTACAACAAGGCTGCCCATCACAGACTGCTGAAACTGAACAAACATCATCTTTGACTCTGGAAAGAAATCCTTGAATACAACAAAAGCATTGACGGTTGCTAAATGGAATAATTGGATATCCAACTTCTTGTACCAAACATAAGCCTTACGAACATCAGTGTCAGGGTCCAACCTCTGATCTACTCTATCTACACC
The DNA here is from genome assembly GCF_964261635.1 of Lissotriton helveticus. Classification (NCBI taxonomy): domain Eukaryota; kingdom Metazoa; phylum Chordata; class Amphibia; order Caudata; family Salamandridae; genus Lissotriton; species Lissotriton helveticus. The sequence goes on along the minus strand of NC_136067.1, from coordinate 1,774,795,531 downwards.
ACCCATTTGCTTTTTGTAGTCTAAAATGCACACAGGTTTGTGCACTTCAGCAACTTGACCCCAAACAGTCGCAGGTGAAGTTCTTTCATCATAGATGGTAGTCAGCATGTAGACATCTCTCCTGTCAGAAAATTGTGCCACAAGCAACGTTTACCAATTTAAAAAATTCCCTGAACAATTGTACACCAGTGTAGAAGTTATGTACGTATAAATAGAGACCTTTGTTAAAAAGTGCCCTACCAAGTGTCCACACAATTTGCTCACTAACTCCGAAAGTGTATGGACAACAAGGGGGGTCAGTACTAAAATCCCTACCGGTGTACACCCTGAAATTATAGACATATCCAGCACTACTCTCAGACAACATATACATCTTAATTCCATGCTGTGCCCTCCTGCTAGGAATGTACTGCCTAAAAACCAATCAGCCCTTGAACAGGACCAACAACTTATCCACAGCTATTTCTTTCCCTGGAATAGATCTCTGAAAATCAATCTACAAACTGAACAAGGACAGACTGAATCTTAAAACGACGGTTACAATCAGGGTAATTTTGTGGCAACATTAAAAAGCATTATCAACATCTGAAGAAAAAGCAAATACCGATTATGACTCATGGTTGCAGAAAATATAGCCGTTGCCATCATGGGACTAGTAGACCAATTTGAAGACAGCGATGGCTTCCTTATCAGGGCCATCAACAAAGTTAAACCCAAGAACTTCTTCAACTCATCCAGATTTGTGGGAATCTACTAGGTAGCTCTAGTATGGGGATTAAGACTGGCACTGTTGTCCTTCAAATACTGTTCAGCATACAAATTAAAATCATCCATAAGCAACCAAAACAACATTCTAGACATAAGGTTTTTAGTATTCACTCTACACCCTGTGACACCAATAAAGGCAAGAAATGCCGACTGCACCATGTTTGGGGCAACGCATAGTTCCAATGGGAACTCTTTTAGCCCCAGGCTGCATTCTTGCCGCACTATCACTACATCAGTGTCCTCCTCTAAAAGAGGCACTTCCTCAGCACTGAAAGTGGTTCATCATCAGATGGTTCCTCTCAGACAGAAAATTCACTGCTAGAACCCTAGCCTTCCTCCTCAGCCTCAGATGCAGAGTCAGTCTAATAATCATGCTCAGAGGAAAACTCAAAAAACATACCAACAACCTGCTGAGCAGTTATCCTGTGGCTAGCCATAATCCTTACTAAGAAAAGTAGCTTGACGAATAAGTTGACAATACCCAGCACTGTATAAAATAAGTAATAAAGAAAGTGTGGATTTAACAAACAGAAAGTAAAAATACTGGTAATCTGAAAGGAAAAGTCAATGAATACAAAGCACACAAAGAACTATATATTGAAAACCAATACTTCTCACTTGCCAGAGACAGCTAGACTCACCAGCACCTACTCTGCACAGACACAGGAAGAACCAATGATATACCCCTGGAAAGGAAGAACAAAAGAAAATTGCTCACAAGACAACACAATACACATCGAAAACAAATCCAAGGAGAATTACACACACAACAAAACAGAAGCTAAATATTCTGCTAATATCACGGAAGTTACAAAAATCACTTTCATGCAGGGAAATTATAATCATTTACAGTAAATAGTACAAAAATGTTTTCTTACCAAGCACATGGAACAACACACACCTCACATCTACCAGTGGCGAAACCGCAAGCAGGAGTCAAAGCACAGGAAATTAAAAGCTTTGCACTAGAATAAAAAGGAGAAATAAAACATTACAATCAGGAATGCAAATGATGACAAGAAATAAAACAGTTAACATTATGAAACCCTATGTCTACCCATTAGCACCCAAAAGACAGCCACACACATCTCTAGTCAGAAGTCAGTCGACACACACAGCCAGCAAAATCCCTGGTGACTAGTGACTTTCTAGCCTTTTTGGGGGCAAATTGGGCCTAAGAATGTGGCCGATCCGCCCTTAGGGAGGCAGAAAATGGCCAAAACATTTCCCCAATAAAGAATAGCAACCCTTGCCAAGGGGCTAATCCTCAACATATAAATGTAAATATCACTGGTGTCTATTGGCTTTATTTATTATTTTTATTTTATGGAGTTTGTAGAGCGCGCAGCTACCCCCTAGGGGGTGTCCCGGCGCTAAAATCCAGGGGTACCCAAGTGAAAAGGGGAAGTGAAAAAGAAGGAGATGAAGGGGAAACTAGAGTCCGGAGAAAAGCCAGGTTTTAAGTTTGGCTCGGAAGATGGTTTCAGAGGGACAAAACCTCAGCTCAAGCGGAAGGGAATTCCAGAGTCTGGCAGCAATGACACCGAAACCTCTGCCACCGGTTCTGGACAGTCTGAAACGGGGCGAGATCAGCCCCATGGGGGCAAATGGACCTTAAAATATGGCCAATCAGCACCAAAATAAAGGGGAGCGACCCTTGCCCAAGAGTCCACTCCCCAATATATCAAAACCACAATCCCTAATGTCTAATGGGCTTCTGCCCTCTCAGAGATGGCAGATTGGCCTAAAAGTGGACGGTCTGACCTCTGGGGGGCGGTATTATAAAAAAAAAGTCCCACAAGGGGAGTGAACCTTGCCCAAGGGGGTCGCTCCCCGTAATTAATGTCAATATTCGAACTCCCTGGTGATCTAGTGGGTTTCACCCCTCCGGACGAAGATCGGCCTTAAAATAGAGCCAATCTCCCCCAGGGCAGGTTCGACCCTTGACCAAGGGGTCGCTCCCCCAACAAATATGAAATCCCTGGTGGTTCCCGGCTGCACTTGATGATGTGAGCACATCGACGTTATCAGATTTCCGAGGTGTGTGGTTGGGGGTGGCAGCAGAAGAAGCTGCCATCCCTGGTTGGGGGTGGGAATAGGCGGCCCACGGAGGGAGTGCCAGCGCATCTCCCGTGGGTAGATGCCATGACGGAACGGTTCCATAGTTGGCATAGAGGCACCATGGGTGATGACTTAACCATTCTGTCATTGGCACTGCACAGGTTAAATAAGGTTTTAAATAGGGGTGGGTGGAAGTTCCACCAACAGATGGAGAATATGCATGTCACACTGCATATTAGCACCGGTAGCTTGTGCAGCATTGAAAAATCAGCATGAACTGCACCATGTGGTGGGCAAGAGCACACAGACAATTAAGTTTATTTTGCTGCCACTCGAGTAGACAAAGTGACGGTCTGAGTTAGAAAATCACACTATGGAAAGCCAAATCTCGCTTGCGCTTGGCAGCTTGAATTTCTGGAGCCTCACCGGAAAATGATTCAGCCTCGTAATGATTGACGGAATTTGGCCAAAACTCCAGTATTGTGGAGTCGCCAAATTCTGCCAATTCCACATGCAGAATTAAACATTCCGCCCACTCTTGGTTTTAAAGTACAATTCGAAATTCTTCCCTGCTCCCACTTATTAAATGTTACAAAGGAAACCCAATGTTATCCTAATGGAGGGGTTGGCCTTGCAGTAGGGAAATTGAATTTAAGAGTTTTTCACTATCAGGACATGAAAAAGTTAAAAGTACATGTCCAACTTTTTAAATACACGGCACCCTAGGGGTAACTTATATGTAGTAAAATGGAAAGTTTAGACTCGCATAAGGTTTATTTTGCAGGTCGCAATGGCAGTTTAAAACTGCACACGCAGGCAATAATGGCACACCTGAGACATGTTTAAAAGGGCTACTTAGGTGGGTGGCACAACCAGTATTGAAGGCTCACCAATAGCATTTAATTTAAAGGCCCCAGGGTAAATGTAGTACCACTTTACTAATAAATTAAATGTGCCAAATGGGTGTAAGCAAATTTCACCATGTTTAACCCCTTGTCCGAGGCCGTAATTCCACCGCGGCGGTAGGGGGGAGGGGGGCCACGCAGCACCGCCATGCTCGTGACGGAACTACTCAGTCACGAGCCACGGTGGTGCTGTGCTTGTGACGGAAGGGTTCCATCACGGCCCCGCCCGCTCAATAGAACGCGCCGCGCAGGCGCGAAATCACTGCAGCGCAGGTGCGGCGGCCGGGCCGTGACGGAACCATTCCATCACCAGCACAGCACCACCATGGCTCGTGATGGAATGGTTCCGTCACGAGCATGCAAGGGGTTAAAGGAGAGAGCACAATCACTGTAGTACTGGTTCAGCAGTGGTAAAGTGTGCATAGTCCTAAGAGCCAACCAAAATGGGTTCGGAAAACAAGAGGGTGAATGCAAAAAGTTTGAGGATGACCCAGCCTAAAGGACCAAGTCCAAAAGTTTACACTGGGACCAGGAAGGGCCAATGGGTGTTAATGGCTGAACTCTTAACATAAATTATCTATCTAGGAAGGGACAGGAACAGTAGGAGGAACAAAGAGCAGCTTTAGCAGTAGCTTTTTTGACTTGGAGATGTCAGGGAGGGGTTCTCCTGTTCATCCCTAGGATTCCACAACATCCAGTCTATGCCACAGTCTGAGTGAAAACCAATTTTGAGCATGTGAGGTAGGGGAGTAGCCAAGAAGCTGAAGACAGCATGTATGATAGCAGCTTAGTGCCACCAGTGGCTCCTGGTTAATTTTACAATACAGTAAAGAGAAAGTGCTGCAAGAGGAGGTAGGGGGACAGTGAGAAAATTGTTTGGATTGGTGCCCAGGCCCCAGCTCCCACTTACTAGGACTGGTCATTCGACCAGTCTAAGGCACTTTTGGACTGGCCTCGCTGCGTCGAGGCCCCGTCCTGTTCGTGCACTCCTTCTTCTCTCTCACTCTCTGCCCCTTCCTCTCGCCCTTCTGTCTATCCTTTTCCCTCACTTTGTGACTGTTTTCCATTTTCCACTCACTCTCTTGGGCCTTTTTGTGCCCGCATTCCACTTTCCACTCCCCATCTAGGGCCTCTATGTGCCCATTTTCAACTTTCTCACTTGGGCCTCTTTGTGACCGTTTTCCACTTCCACTATCTTTATTAGGCCTCTCTATGCCTGTTTCCACTTTCCACATTCTCTCTTGGGCCTCTTGGTGCCTATTTTTCACTTTCCACTCTCTATCTTGGGCCTCCTTTGTGCCCGCATTCTACCTTCCACTTTCTCTCCTTGTACTAGTTTCCCACTTTCCACTTTCTCTCTTGGGCCTCTTTGTTCCAGTTTTCCCCTTTCCACTCTCTCTCTCTCTTGGGCCTCCTTTGTGCATGTTTTTTTCCACTCTTGACTATCTTTGTGCCCCATTTTTCCGTCTTTGTGCCATTTTTCCTTGTTTGTGCACCTTTGCGCACCTGGTCTGTATGTTTCGCGTGAAATCTGATGCTATTTGTTGTCTGGAGGTGCATGTTGCAGCATCTCTATGTGATTGTCACCATATTTGTGCCTGTGATCCTATTACTCCTGCACTTTCCAGCCTTGCACCTGCACCCGACGCTCTCCCATTCTTTCCTGCCTCACCCAACCTGCATCTCCATCACATGCCTTCTCCCATCTCCTGTGCCAGCCCTTTCCTAGCCCCACCCTCTGCACACCCCACTCTCCCATCCTCCCATGACCTATTTAATGGTGGCCACTGCGCAACCCCATTGAGCAGGTGCCACGGCCCCAGCTCCGACTTACCTGGACTGAACCTCTGGCAAGTCTAAGGCCCTTTCAGACCCAGCCTCACTGCCTCGAGGCCCAGCCTTGCTCTTGCATTCCTCCTTCTCTCTTGCTCTCTGCTCCTTCCTCTCACCCTTCTCCCCATCATTTTCTCTCTCTTTGTACCCATTTTTCACTTTACACTCTCTCTCTTGGACCTCTTTAGCCCGCATTCCACTTTCCATTCTCTCTCTTAGTCCTCTTTGTGCCCGTTTTCCACTTTATCTCTTGGGCCTCTTGGTACCTGTTTTCCACTTTCCAGTCACTCTCTTGGACCTCCTTTGTGTCCATTTTTCCACTCTCTTTGTGCCCCACTTTTCCTTCTTTGTACCTTTTTTCTTCTTTGTGCCTCTTTGAGCCCCGCACAATACTCCAGCTCTTTCCTGCCTTTCTCGTCCTGCAATTTTCGGGCATCTCCTGCTCCTTACCTGCATCTCTGTTGCATGGATTTTCCCACCTCCCGCACCCCACCTTTCCCTAGACTCACCCTCCTCCCTGTAGTATTCCCCTCCCTGGACCTACTTAATGGCAGCTGCTGCAAAACTGTGTGGCTGTCGAGTCAAAGGCACGCCCTTCTAAAGCTTTCCTTACCTGGACAGCGCACAGCTCCTCGGACCCTGGTGCAACCAAATGCTGCTGATTCACAACCTCTTGCCTGCATGCACTCAACACCAGAAGCCACCACTTCAGCTGTTTCTGTGCCTAACCTCGCTCCACGGTAGGAACTTTCTCAAGCACTCCCAGCCTGCACTAATACTCACTCCCTATCTGCCACAAACTCCTCACCCCTTCTAGCATGCATGTTTCTGGACACCAGATCGCTCAGCCAACATGCTACAGAGATCTGGGACACCATTGAGATGTGCTCCCTGGTCATCTTCTTCAGGCAGAGACCTGGCTAAACCCCACATTGCTACAGCCATCCCACCTGGCTAAATGATCTTCCTTTACGACAGATCAAACAAACTAAGAGAAGGACACACTGTTATCCACAAGGACTCCATCAACTGCACCACCTCTATCAATGAGGAGACAACCTTCATGTGCACTTCTGACTTCAGACAGGCAACCACATCTGCATCAAAGCCTACCTCCACCCACACCATGCTCTCCCTTCAGCAATCTCCTACAGACTTCATTGCTTCCAACACCGTCAGCTTGCAAAATCTCACCTTACTCTGTGACCTCAACTTCCATCTTGATGATCAAAAAGATGCCCACTCCATGGACCTACTCAAGAGCCTCAAGATCCTATGACTCACCCAGAATGTCCAGTGCCCCACCAACAATGCAGGACACACCCTTGACCCCCATTTTCAAATCCAGCAACAATATCAAGTTCAGCCATCTCACTCTGCTCACGTTGACTGACCATTCAATAGTTCCCCATCCCCCTTCCGCAAAGACTACCTACAACCTCATGTCTAGCTGGAACAAGATAAAGGGCACAGACTGGACCAACATCCGCACAGCCCACAAACCAAACGTCATCGGCAACCTGCATGCTGACATCAAAGCATTTAACAGCTGGATCACTACCAGCGCAGACACCATATCCCCCCTGAAAAAATTAGACACTCAAGAACCAACACAGGAGCCAGCTGGTACACCAAAGACCTTAGAAACGACACACAACTCTGCAAACAGATGGAGAAAAAAATGGAGAACCAGTCTGGACACCACTGCAAAAAACTCTTACAAATTCACACTTGGGAAATACCACACCCAATTCAATAAGGCTAGAAAAACAGTCCTAGCTCACAGATTGGAAAACATCTTCAACAACTACAAAGAGCTCTCCAGCCCCCTCCATCACCCCTTAACAAGACCTATGTAACAACCTCTCCAATTTCATCCACAACAAAATCTTGAACTTCTATATCAACTTCGACGATCAATGCAAGACACAAGAACTCATCAACCAGCTTCACCACCACCAAATTAGACCACCACATCACAAACTGGAAACCCCTAACCACAGATGACACTGCTGAAACCATGAGGACAATTGACTCCCAGCTCCACCAACCCCTGCCCCATCCTGTCTTCGATCATGGAGAAACCCGGATAAGCTCCCACCTCACCACCGTGAACACCTCCATCCGAGGTGCAACCTTTCTGGGCAACTGGAATCACAGCAGACCCAAAAACGCTCACCAAATACAGACCCCTCTCACTCCAGCCATTCCCATCCAAAGTAGTGGAGAAGCTATAAACAAACACAGAAAACAACCACCAGGATCGACTTCAGCGCCTCCATGTCCAACACAGCTGACAAGATGACACAGAACTGCCTAAAACTCAACACAGATAAAACTGAAGTTCTGATCTTTAGCAACAAGAGCTCTCCATAGGTACTGTACTTGGTGGCCAACAGACATGGGACCCAATGGCCAAACAAGTGAACGCTGTTACCTCCTCCTGCTTGTGCATCCTACGCTTGCTCAGTAAAATATTCCACTGGCTCCCCAATGACACCAGATACACGGTCACTAGGGCCCTTATTACCAGCACACAGGACTACAGCAATGCTCTCTTTGCCAACTTCACAAGTCAACCCTTACAAAGACTCCATACCACTTATGATGCTGCCGCCAGACTCATCCTCAGCATCTCCTGCAAATGACACATCATGCCCCACCTCAGAGAGTTACACTGCTTAACAATTCAGAAGAGATGCCAATTCCAACTGCTCTCCCACGCATACAAAGCTCTTCACAACATCGGACCTGCCTACCTCAACTACTGCCTCAACTTCTACCAACCGACCAGGCAATTGCACTCAGCCTCACTCCTCCTCATGCAAATACCCTGCATCTACAGGAACAAGTCAGGAGGATGCTCCTTTTCCTACATCGCCGCCAAATTCTATAACCACCTTTCACACCACATCAGGACCTCTGCATCCCTTCTAAAATTCTGCAAGAAACTGAAGACCTGGCTATTTGACAAGAAGCCCAGTCAGCCTTTTAACCTACTCTAGCATCTGGATACCCATTGAGTGATAAGCGCGCTCTAACATAACTTGACAAAACATTAAGCATGAGAATTTCTCCTGTCACCGTTTAGTGTAGACGATAAATCTGGGACCTCCACCACCACCTCCTCAGAACATACTTGTACCTTGGAAGACTCCATATGAAGAAAAAGGCCCTGCTAGAAGAAGAATCTTGACTTCAGACTCCTGGCTGGAACCGCTCACCAACAGTCTCCTTAATTCCTGTTCCATGGACACAAAAGCACGACTCTTGATTAACTGACTAAAGTGAACTAGACCATGCAGGGGACCTGCCTGTAGAGAGGCGTGGTGCCCAGAAGCCTGCCCTGTGCAGGTATAGGTTTCAGGACTGACCAGAATAAGCTTTCCCAGCAGTTTCTCACTAGATCTGAAGGTATAACCTTTTACCAGGACAACCCACTTACCCCCACATGCATCAATCTAGGATTTTGCATTTCTTAAATAGCGAAAATTAAGGAATCGCTATTTAGGAAATGCAAAATCCTATGCATCAAGAAATCCTAAAAGTTTTTAGGATTTCTTAATTTTCGGAAATTGCGATTCCTTAATTGCGAATCGCAATTAAGGAATGGCATTACATTGATTCCTATGGGCCTAGAGGCCCATAGGAATCAATGCCGTTTTGCATATGTTTTTTTTTGCACTCGCAATTTGTTGATGCATTGCAAGGGTGCAGAGGGGGGTTCAAAGGACCCCCCCTGCACCCCTGAAATGTTTTTTCAAGTGCATGTTTCACACATACATGTCCTAAGTACATGTGTGTCTGTAACATGCAAGTTTAAAAAATGATTTTTTTTACTTTTTTATAAATTTTCGCAAATTAACACGAGGGTCAACCTCGTGTTAATTTGCACTTCCAATTTCAAAAATCGCAATTTTTAAAAAAAAAGATGCATTGCAATTAAGGAATCGCACAAATGCGATTCCTTAATTGCATTTGCATTTTTAAGAAATGCAAAAAATAGCGAAATATGGCACTCTGTTTGATGCATCCCAAAAACGTATTTAGGAAGTGCAAACGGCCGAATTTACCGATTCGCACCGTTTGCACTTCCTAAATAGGTTGATGCATGTGGGGGTTAGTGTATTCAACCGCCGCTCCATCATCGTTGCCTGAAATTGCACTGTTAGCGGGTTAGAGGGACTCTCGGAGACTTTAAGTGGTGTTAACCCAGTTTTTATTGGTTTTAACAGTTTTTTCCGCCTTGGGCTGTGTCTATAATAAGGTAGGGTGGATCTTGTTCCTTGTCGGGGGATAGGCGCCATCTCAAAAGGGATTTTCCTCTTTTCTTCCACTCCAGGGTGCTCACTGGGCCAGTAGCCGGTCAGGCGTATGTGGAAAATGAAAAGACAAAAGACTTGGTTTCAGTCGGTGGTTCCAATATAATCCGTGGTAGGGAAGGGTAGCGAGGAGTCACACGGTGCCCAAAACCAAACAATAAGCAAACAAGCAGGTAGGTACTCCGTGCCGATAGTGCTCGGGAAAGGGGAGTGACTGGGTTTATTGCGGTGTAGTTACGGGGGTTTAAAACCCTTCCTCCCCGCCCAACTCGAGAGGTGCGCCCGTACCTGAGTGAGCCACACTTCTCCTGATGCGTGGCTAGGCGATGAGCTGTGTCGTTGGCCTCCTGGCTCAGTCATACGCCGATTGGGATCTTCTCCCCTTGCTTCCTCCTTCAGCGGTCTCCTCTCGTTCAGCTCGGCAACTTCTCCACCTTTGCGTTCTCCTTCGGGTGTAGGACACCCCTCCCTGTCCTCGCTTCCTGGTTTTAGCAGGTCTGACTCTGTGACGTTCCAGGGGGCGGGGCCTTCCGCAAACTCGGCCCAGTTAAAGAAACAGGGTCCGGCTTCTTCGTCCGGGCGGAAGAGTGTTGTTTCTGCCCAGTTCCAATTTTCGGGTCTCTGTGGGGAGAGAGGTGAGACAGGTATATCTCTTGGCTTAATTTTTATAGCGTTTCTCTTTTCAGTTCTGGACTGGCCCCCTCGTGACATGCACCTAGGTCTGGTCCAATGCAAAAAGGCTTGCCTTAGTGCAGGGCAATTTTTTTTACGTTAAAACCTTACAAATCCATCTCCTGTTCCTATTGAACTATTTTGATGAATTTGGAGTCTTTGTGCACAATAGATTTTTCTCTTTTCTTTCTAAGTTTTTTAAGAATGTTGTTGTGGTGTGTTCTTTATTTAAAAAATTGTTGGCACTGCTTGAACGTAGCATGCACTTCGCAAGGGATTGCCTACTGCGTGTGCCACAACAACTAGGGGTTGAGCACAGATTCCCTCAGATCAAGTTTTGACCTAACCAGATTGCATTTATTGTGTTCTGAGCGGTGTCCCTCAAATTACTGACCCCATTTCTGACACGTATATAGCGCTCTATCACCCGTGAGTATATCCAGGGGCTGTGCAGATGTGAGTGGTTATCCCCACGCCCATGGTCCAGGGCCGGACTGGGAACCAAAACCGGCCCTGGCAAAGTGCTTGGCCGCCCCCCCCCCCCCCCGGGGGGTTGTGGGTGCCGCCAAGCTCTTTGTCAGGGCCGGTTTCGGCCGATTTTGTTACAGGGCTGATTTTGCGGCCCTGTAACAAAAACGGCCCCCAGGGGCCCCAAACCGGCCCCCCACCCGTGGGGGTTGTGGGTGCCGCCAAGCTCTTTGTCAGGGCCGGTTTCGGCCGATTTTGTTACAGGGCTGATTTTGCGGCCCTGTAACAAAAACGGCCCCCAGGGGCCCCAAACCGGCCCCCCACCCGTGCGGCGCACCTGGGGATTGCCCGGTGCCCGCTACAGCCAGTCCGGCCCTGCCATGGTCGGGGCTTGCTTAAAGAGCCAAGTCTTCAACTTCTTGTGAAATTAAAGAAGGGAGGAGTAGTAGGCTCTATATGCTATATATGCAGCGGGAGGTTGATCCATGCTTTAGGAGTGATGAATGAGGAGGCTTGAACTCCGACTCTGCTTTGGTGAACGTGAGGGGCTTGTGCTTGCGTAAGAGTCCCGCTGAGCAAATGTCCTTGGAAGCTTGTTGAAAGTGAATACAGTTGTTCAAGTAGGCTGGGTCTATGGTGTGTAGTGCTTTGTGTGTGTGGGTAAGGAGTTTCAACTGTGCTTGCTTGCATATCGGGAGCCAATGTAATTCCCTCACATGTGGTTTAATGTGAGATCAGCAAGGGAGGTTGAGGACAAGTCTGGTTGGTGAACCCAACATAGAGAGAGTACCCATAGTCTAGCCTGCTGGTGATGAGGAAATGGGTTTCTGTCTCTATCGGCGTGTTCAGTAACCACTTGTTGATCTTTCTCTGCATACCAGGATTGTAGAAATGGAATGCAGTGACACCGTTGACCTGGACAGACATGTTTGGCTTGCTATTGATGATGATCCTGAGGTGTCTTGTGTGTAGGATGGGATGGGGGTGGGTCCGAGGTCTGAAAACCAGCAAGTGGAGTCTTACGGAGATGCATCCTTTCTGAACATTACCACTTCTGTCTTGTCGGTGTTCAGCTTGAGACAGTTGAACTTCATCCAGGGGGCACTTTGGTCATACAGGCAGTGAATTTGTTTCTTGTTTTGAGGAATTTGCCCGAGAGGGATAGTATAAGTTGTATGTCATCGGTGTAGGAGAGGATGTTGATGTGGTGGTTGTGGATGACGTCAGCCAGTGGGTAGTATGCATGGAAACGGCAGAATGAAAGCGATGTTCAGGCCATCAATTTAGCTTTTGTTACAGTGCCAGCTTCCCAAAGTAGTGGTGCTCTGGACTATAATGAGCCATCCTCCACTGTAATATGGGAAGGGACATTAGCATAAATGTAACATTATGGAAAATCATGCAATTACTATTCCATCAGAGTGAAGGAACCAACAAGAATACATACATTGAAACCAGTGACTGCAGCCTCCGTCCTCTTAATTATATGACTATATCAGCCTGACAATGCTTTGATTTCACTCCACCAAGCTCAATGATTCTTCCCCATTGCCTTCTGAATTATCACGCAATTAGGAATACACAGAATACTTTTGGGCTGACTCACAAAGCAATTCCAAGAAAGAAATCAGACTCACGTCTGAAAAAATTGACACTTAGGCATGAGTATTTTATGCCTGATTTAGAATGCGAGAAACACGCACATGCATGACGTGTGGAGCTTACGCGAGTGTGAATGCTTTTTGCACAGTGGCCAGATTTACTGTCTTTCATGCAATTAGGCCCTGCGTGAAAAATGGTAGCGCTGGTTGTGCGAAGGGCAGTAAATAGCACAGCACCAGATGTATCAAGGGTCACCTGATGATGATGTCATAGGCGGTGCTCGTGCTAAATCTGGTTGCCCTGGTGTGCAGTGTGCGAACATGAAAGCTGTGGTTCTAGTTTAGGATTTGTGCTAGAGGCATACGCTTCAGTTCGAATTTCTAGTCTACATGTACACAACAGTTTAGGGGTCAGACGTAAAATGTGTGAGTTACTTTAAGATAAAGCGCACAGGTTGTACATAGGTATGTCAGGTGACCCCCCGCTTGACTCATTGCTTATGCCTGCTTTTACTTGGTTTACTTTTTTTGTCCCTTGCATGCATTACCAAAGGGTTAGCGCAGATAGGGTTGGGCACTGCACGAGGTTCAAGTTTTGGTGCAAAAATATTTTGCTCGTGTAAAGTCCATCTATCGATGCTCAGTGCCTTGCAAACGCCAGGAAAACCATAGCAAATGTTTTCCTTACTTTGGATCTGTGGGTGTTTACATAAGAATGTGAGAGGAGAGGCCAGGGAAATCAATGCGAACGGAGTGAAATTTCGCTTTGTTTTTTGACAAACATTTACTATGCAGTCCTTTGTTTTAATCGAAAGTCCAGAAATAGCTAACCCTATAAATGGGTAAGGTTTGCAGTGTACATAGTGCACACACTTAAAGAAGGGAAGCAGGTACGAGTCAGCTTTTTCAGTGAATACAATGCACACATATGGTTTAGGTACAGCATTGCATAATCATAAATTACCAGTGTGAAATCGTGTAACAGAGCCTGTCATAATCGAAAAGACTTTTGTGAGTCAAACCTGCTTGTTTGTGCATTAGGTAGTTGAAGTGCCGCACGAGATATACTCGTTAATTATTTCGTGTACATCTGATATTTCCATGGAGTGTTCGCCTTTTGCTTTTCTCCGCATCTTTACACGGTAAGCCATCTCCAAGGCTGGCATTTGAACTTCATGATGCCTGAGATATCTAAAAAAAACTGCTACACATGTATGTATGGTTTGAAAGATTATAATAACACCTTTTCGCAAAAAGTTGCCTCTCAGGTATGGCTAAGAGGTGTCCCCATCAAGAGGAACCGGTGCAGCCGCTGGCTATGGGTTAATGATCCATCTCTATCTGGAGGTGAGATGGGTTCAGTGTCAGCACTCTGGAATGTGTTGTTACAGCCAGGCACAGCTGAGATTGCCTCTCAAATATGGCTTAGAGGTATCCCCATCAAGAGAAACCAGTACAGCCCCTAGCTGTGGGTTAATGATCCATTACTATCTGGAGGTGAGATGGGTTCAGTGTCAGCACTCTGGAATGTGTTGTTGCTGTCAGTCAGAGCTGAGTTTAGTGCAGGCACACACCGTATCAGTCAATGATCGCTCCCAGGCAGTCTGCATCCCTACGCCTAACCTCAAACAGCGTGAAGTTATACACCTGTTAGGAAGAAGGCCACATTTATATAGGGGCATCCTTTCAATGCAAAATACACTAAAACCATTAGAACAAGTGTGATTAGTACCTCTGACTAGGGGTAGATTTATCAACATACCCTTTTGCTATTTCTAAATAGCGATTTTTAAGGAATCACTATTTAGAAATCGCAAAATGGGATGTATGTAGAAATTCGCTATTTTTTAGCGATTTCCTATTCTTCCTTATTTGCGAATTCGCAATTTGCGAATTCGCAAATAAGGAATAATTTCCCATTCATTCCTATGGGCCAGGAGGCCCATAGGAATGATTGTGAAATAATTCTCAATTTGCGATTCGCAATTTGCTAATCGCAAATTGAGAATAATTTCAAGGGTGCAGGGGTGTCTCAAGAACACCCTGCTGCACCCCTGAAATTTACATGTGTGTGCATATGGTGCACATACATGCCCTATGGGCATTTATGTGCGTCACATGCCACCTTCACAAATGTCAAATTGTGCATTTTTAAAAGAATTTGCAAATTACCACCAACTACAAGTTGGTGGTAATTTGCAATTTCTTAACCTAAATTCGCAATTCCAAAATGCTACATACATACCCCCACATGCATCAAGCATTTTTGTAGTCGCAAACGGTGCGATTCCTTAAAATCGGCCGTTTGCGAATGCAAAAGTGCTTTTTGGGATGCATGAAGCAATTTTAGAATTCGTAACATGTTTGCGAGTTCTAAAATTGCGGGTGCTTTTAAGAAGTCGCAGATGTGCGATTTCTTAAAAGCAATGCATCATTAAATTTAAAACTGTAAAATCGCAATTAGGGTGCCAAATTTACCGAGTGGTTGAACCACTCGGTAAATTTGGAAAAAGTGTTTAAAAAGCTGAAAATGTTTTTTTTTCAACATTCATGTTTCACACACACATGTCCTTAGGACATGTGTGTGTGAAACATGATGCGAAAAATACATTTCAGGGGTGCATGGGGGGGTCCTTTGGACCCCCCCCTGCACCCATGAAATTTTCTAAGTGCCACTCGCAATTTGCATTGACTCCTATGGGCCTTTTGGCCCATAGGAATCAATGGGAATTGCGAAAATTAACTTAAGAATTCGGTATTTATTTGGGATTCGGTAAAAATTGCGATTTTTACCGAATCACAAATGAATACCGAAAATAATGATGCATAGCATTTTGCACTTCTTAATTTGCGATTCCTTATTTTTCGCAAATTAAGAAGTGCAAAATGTCACAATGATGCATGTGGGGGATAGCATTTAAGGAATCGCAAAATTGCGATTCCTTAAATGCTTAAGCAAAATAAGGAATCGCAAATTTTTGTGATTCCTTATTTTGCGATTTTTTTGTTACTGGTCAAAACATGCAAAAAGACCGTTTGCGATTCGCAAACGGCTTGATACATCTACCCCCAAATCTTTTTTCCGTTGTCAAAGTGACATTTAGGCAACACAATTCAAAGTGCCTGTGAAATTAAAATGTGTATCTGTACCCAATAGCAACTTCTCGTTAACGAATTTCCTTGATTTAACTAATTGTAAAATCAATATGATCTGCCTCCTGCTGCTAGTCATTGGACTGCCATTACTGGGTCCTTGTTTTATCTAAAGTCTCAAGTTTACTGATACTGGTAGGCCCATAAAACC
This sequence comes from Lissotriton helveticus, assembly GCF_964261635.1. Classification (NCBI taxonomy): domain Eukaryota; kingdom Metazoa; phylum Chordata; class Amphibia; order Caudata; family Salamandridae; genus Lissotriton; species Lissotriton helveticus. The sequence continues at coordinate 1,774,779,597 of NC_136067.1, read as the reverse complement.
CTGGTGAAATACACACTTTTAGGGATTTCTTAGATGAAGCTAATGCAAATCTCTTTCATCCATTGCTTTATTCTTTCAATGATTTCCACTGAAATGCTCGTCTCCTGTAAAGGGCTTTCAATACTTCCAAACCCATGATTATCTTTTTACAAAAAAAACCTTTGGTGAACTTCTTTCTTAGTAGTAGATACTGGGCACAGTGGATGGCCTTCGGGTATGCACTACACTACCCACAAAGCAATACCCAGAGGGCCTTTGGCTACATCCTACAGTGCACTAACCTAGAGGTTCAGTTCATGGTTGATCTTGGTTGACCTGTGTGTTAGCGAAATTGAAAAGGACCTTAATGGTCCCAGTTTATGCTCCTTTTTAATGTCTGGCCAGACAATTATGTGAGAATCAACCAGGAGTGAGGGGCTTTGGGTGTGCCCATATATTGGGAGTCAGGAGTACATGATGTGATATTGTTGAAGTTGTGTTCTTCCTCAAAAAGAGAGCTTTTATATTGGGCTCCTCCTATTGGCTGTTGAAAGGTTTTCCCTCATTATGGTTGCAGCGTTCAAACTGAAGGGTATATTCACAAGAACCTGTAATAACTACTGCAAGAGTAGCATAACGCAACTTTCAAAATTGCAGCCCATTGTGGGAAAACAACTCAGTGACAAAGTGGTATTCACAACACGCGGTAGCATGCAATAGTTTGCCGACACCGCGGACAATGTCCGCGACACAACCACCTTGACGGAGATAAAAAGACAAACCCCAAACGAAAAAACCTGCGATGGGCAAAAGCACAAGATTACAATGACAACCAGCGCGAGGGCAGCAATACTCACGCACAATGCGGGAAAATAGTACAAGAACAGCATACGGAAAAAGCCACAGAACAAAATTCATCAACAGCGGAGTACCACGGATGCACCCTGGCCAATTGCAGAGGACAACATGTACACCACAACATCCAAGCACCGTGGAAGAACAGAACCGACAGGCACACTGCAAGAGAGAGACCAGTGGCAGACAAATCAGAGCCACCGGAACGACACACCCACTGTGCAGCATACGCACAACAGCAGGAGTGCACCCCGCCATTGACAACATCCAGGTACAAACAGCACCCCCACCACATTTGAACACAGGACACAACTGGTTCAGCAAATGTGCACAACCTGCCAAATCACATCTGAAATCGCAGGGAAAAGTAACATCAAAATGTACAAGTACAAGCTGCAAATATGTTTTGTTCACACACGCAGTGCATTTGGACATTTTCCACTGTTGCTTGATTGCCATGGACGTTCGCAATGTGACGTGCTCATGAGAAGTAAGTGTCATTGATGGTATTCCTACGGGCCATTCCTGCCGCTGCTGGCTGTGTGTGTGGTGAGTGTTAGCCAGACCGCAGGGAGTAGCTGATGCTGGCAACTACACCACCAGTCATCAGGCACTCAGACATGCAATGTCAGAACTACAAGGTGGGATGACACGAGTCGCACAAGGCTAGTGGCCCCGGATGCACAGCAGGCAACATGGGCCCACCGCCACGGGCCGCTGACCTGCAGGGCACTGGGGTAAGATCATGTGGGCAGAGCAGGGCTTCAAATATGTTGTGGCTGCATTCCGCATCTCCACACGTTCAACTGTTGTGTAACTGTGGTGCCATGAAATGTCTGTATTGGGTGCAGGAGTAAGCCAGGACGACCATGGAGTGGTGTGGTCATGTCTGGTAGGTGGTCGTGTAGTTTGGCATGTTGATTGTGGTTTGGTCACATGTGCATCCCCACAGTCGTGCATTGTGCTTTGGAGGCATTGGGATGTGTGGTGTGTTGACTTGGTACTTACCAACGAGCAGTCCCGTCCCATATATGCCATCCTGGAAGCGCTAGTTGATGATGGACTGTCGGAAGATGAAGGAATCATGCACAGTGCCTGGGTAGTTGGCGACGACATTGGTGAAGAGTCCCCGGTGGTCCACTATTGCCTGCACATTGATGGAATGCATGTGATTTCTGTTGCAGTAGTGGTGTGCAGTATCCGCAGGGGGCACAAGTGGGACATGTGTGCAGTCGATTGCCCCCAACATGGCCGCGAATCTGGCTATGGCGTAGAAGCCTTGCTTTGTCTCCAGCTGTTCCTGCGCTGTATTGGGGAAGTGAAGGTACTGGGGTATGAAGCTGAGGATGGCATCCAGGACAGGTGTGATGAACTTTGATAGGGCTGGCTGTGAAACCCCTCCGACTCTGGCAGTTGTTGGTTGGAATGTACCAGAGGCCAACAGGTGCAGCACAGCCAGCAGCTTTGTCTGCGGAAGGATGTTGGTTCTCCGCTGTGTTGGGACCGTCAGCCTGTGGGTGATGTGGGTCAGGATGTGGTGAATGATTGTCCTTTTGAGCCTGTATTGGGCAATGACTTCCTCGGGCGTTAGGTCTGTGAAGGTGGTGTGTTTTCGGTACGCCCGCTGTCTTATTCTGTGCTGCCTCTGTGGTGGTCCGGGGGGTGGGTCCGGGTCCTGGGGGTGGCGGCGGTTCTGAGGGTGGTGGTGGTGGGTTTTATGGCCCTGTTGGGGCTCCGAGCTGCATGATGAGTAGCTCCATGGCGATTTTTGTTCTTCGGGTGTGACTGTGTGCAGGGCTCCGTGGCCTACTGCAGGTAGTCGTTCGTCTTTACACCTGCTTGAGGCAGGTGTTAAATACTTGCGGCTTCAGTGGCTTATCGCATGTTTTCGGTTTGCTTCCCGGATCTGTCAGTTTGTTGTGAAAGTGGTGTTGTTGTTTTTTCATGTGTTTCTTCACGGGAACGACTACTCTGCATTTCATTAGCGTTAGTTGGTGGTGTCCGCCGTGGTGTTAGGTTTTGGGGCTGTTATCGCGGGAATTCTGACGATGTCTGCTGTTTGCATCAGTTTGTGAATGGGGTGTTGGTACTCCTTGTGAATATGCCCCTGAGTGATGCTATGGTGTGTTAGAGAATCCCTAGAAAATGTTACGATTCCATTGGCTGGGAGGCATAACACATCAGCCAAGGCAGTCCTCCTATTAAACTGCTTACAATTAACTGTGCTTTTCTTTTTTCTTTTCACTGATTCAATCTGTTAGTCAAAAAAAATCTTTATTGTTTGGTTAATGAAAACTATCATAATTTAATATTATATAAAACTTGTGTCAATCTTTTAAAATAAATATTCTACTATTTTGTTAAAATCAAAATCATTTCAAAATCATGGGACACACGGAGGGTCTGACATAATGCGTTTTCTAATAAAGTTATTTTCCAAAAGGCAGAACTACATCAATGAGAAACTCATCTCAAAGGCTTAAAATGCAGAAACTGAAGAGGGCATTTCCAAGTTAATGTTAACTCAAGGCATTAATTCCTTGAGAGTCATTGTCCAGCAAAATTATCTGCCTTTAGCACAAATTAAAAAAAAAATATATTTAATTGAGTATTTTCACCACTTAAGTTTTGTATTAATGCCTGTCGATAAGTGTTGATTCCTGTCTGAATATATATTCGGCGCAGCAGGGATCTCAGTTCTTCTTCTAACCAGGCACATGTACACAGGATGTGCAGGATGTATTCAAGCGTATATGTACACAGCCTGCAGCTGTTATTAACAGGCAGTGTGATCCAAGGAAGATTTGAATCATACATTGGAAATCTACCAAACCTGTATATCATCAATTTATATTTTAGATAATTTGTAAATGTTTGCACAGATAATCCTGCCAAGTATTTGTTCTGTAGGTCCCAATAGTCATTCAGGCATGTGACCGTTTGTAGAATTACATAATTATCTTGAATATGTGACTTGCATTTAAAACTTTTGTTTAGAAGTTTTTTAAATACATCTAAGCATACGGGAGTTCCCAGAGTTCATTAATATGCAAATTGTTTCAGGCATTTGTAAAATAGGATCCTATGGTGTTTTGTTCTCACATGTTCATTATATCTAACCACACAAAATAATCCAATGTTTGATTATCGTGCTAATCTCTGAATTACTATTTCAAACTCCAGTCTTTTGCCTTTATGATGCAGTTTTTGGTAGTTGAAAGAGCTGTCTATAGATCTTACAAATGATTTTTATCATGTAAAACAGAATCTTTTCCGAGTACTGCCTTGCACCCAAATGTGATTGTTTGCATTTATAACTCTTACATAGGCTCAGATGATGTTCCCCAAAATTTCCTAAAAAAGGTTACAAGTGTCATCCCAAGGGAATCTGTTTCTGATCTCCTAAGCAAGCAATGTGGGGACAAATTAACAAGATTATCAAAGATCATCCCTAGGTATTTCTACTCTGCTTTGATAGCTATATTTTTCATTGTTGAAGAGCAAGGTGATTCTTTCCTTAGTTTTTCCCCAAAGATTACTATCTTTACCTTGCTCAGATTTATTTCCATGTTGTTTGCTCTTGAATACTGCAATAATTCAGTAGTAATTCTTTTTAGTCCAACTTGGAGTCCACTGAGTAGCATTACATAGTTAGCATTTAAAAAAATAAAAAATTGATGCCTCTCAACTTTGGGTGGTGAACGTTTCGATCACTTAATGCTGTCTGTACATCTGCTATGTAAAGATCGCACAGCAAAAGTGTCCAGACACAACCCTGCTTAAGGCTGTTCATAGTGGAATCTATGCTGAAATTGTACAGCCATCACCTATCTTGACCCTCATACAAGTATCCAAATAAAGAAGCTGCATGGCTCCAAATTAATGAAGCATTTGTACAATATGCCATCACTACACATGCCCTTCCTTTTGAGAGTGGATACAATTAAGATATTTGCTATTTTTCCAATCCACTGGAGGAAACCTATCTGATTTATAGAAACTATATTGTTTTCTGTAGCCTAAGTTTCTCAATCTTTTCAGTAGCAACTCCACATAATAAACAGCTTCTACATCCAGTAGGGCGATAAGCCTGTAATTCTCTGGGTTTAATGCATTATCCTTTTTGCAAATTGGAGGTATGATTGATCCCTTCCATGAATCTGGGATTTGTTCAGTTGTAAGCAGTGATTGTATAGACGGATTTATTAAGCTGACCAAAAAGCTTAATTTGACTTACATAATTCGTGGGGTATGCTGTTAGGTCCCTGCAGCACATCCCTGTGACTTCTTTTCCTGTGTTCTTTGGAGTTGGTTTGTATCACAGGATAGCAAGTTTTTTCCTTAGAGCATTTCTATGTTAGGTTTTCCCTCATGGCTTTGTGCTGAAATATGGAGCCTTATGTTTTGAATCAAGTCCCTGGTTTCAACTGAACAACAGAATACGTTATTTTGTTTAAATGTTTTATAACGCCGCAATATGCTCTTAAATAAGTTATCCATCGCTTTTCAGATAGGTTTGAAATATTTGACACGGAGACACCATTGTTAAGTTTATTATTTATATTATGCAGACTTCTTTTGTTTTGTGTTTATTTGTGAGCTAGAATACATTTGCCCAAAATTGGTCATTGTAGCGTTTGTTTGCAGTACATATAGATGTTTTGTAATTCTGTCGTAGAACTTCCAGTTTTCTGTTTTTATTATCAGCACCAAAAGTTATTTTATTTATTTGCTCCAAATTTCTAGATTTAATTGTGACGAGATGCAGTTGCAACACCCACACCCCTTAAATGTGCCTTTATTTGTTTCCTTATGCATGGGTATGATACTCTATTTATTAAGCATGGGTGTAAAATCCGTTCCGCTCGCGGATTTTGCGGATTTTCGGCAAATTCGCAATCCGCGAACTCTCGCGAACTTGCCGAAAATTCGTAAATCCGTGCAAAGTGGATTTTTTGCTTGGTCGCACTTGCCAACTAGAATACTATACAATTTTGCGGGAGTAAACACTTGCGAACACGTAGATGCGGCGGGCAGCGACAATCTCGCAATTGCGAGATTGCAAAATTTGCAATTTCGCACAAGAAATCCACCAGCAGGCAGCATAAACCTTGAAAATTATGATTTTTATCAGAATAACTCCTCAGGTTGACATTTGCCTGCACTTTTTTTTGCAAGGAGTCCATTTTGGAGGGGGGGGGGGGTGGGAGGAAGGAAGTGCCCCACAGTCTCCAACTTCCTGTTCCTGTCCAGCAGGCTCCTCCCAGTGCTTTCTTCATGTGCTGGTCACTTTGATTTGGATCTTGACCTGGAAGGTTTACTTTTTGTGGATGCTGCTGGATATTTGGATTTTTGCAAAACTGAAAGCACTCAGCAGGTGCAAAAGTTCAATCTTATCATTAGTAACCATTCCCTGTAGTGCCTGGAAGGATTACTTTTTGTGGATGCTGCTGGATATTTGGATTTTTGCAAAACTGAAAGCACTCGGCAGGTGCAAAAGTTCAATCTTATCATTAGTAACCATTCCCTGTAGTGCTTCCTGAGGGGCCCCTTCAGAGTTCAGTTGCCTACTTGCAACTATTCTATGACCCTGCTCTGACCCTCACAGCAGGCTCAGAGAATAGCTACAAGTATACAACAACGGTCCTGTTAAAAAAATTACACTGCCACAGAAAGCAATTACAGATAAGGAAGCAGGTGCCAGCCTGGAAGTTCAAATTCAGTGACACATTAATCAGCCCCTAATTCATTCATGTCAGTTGAGGCAGGGCAGGTGTGCTTTTCCCCCATAGTCTACAGTGATGAACTAGAGGGTGGCATGGGTGAGCCAGAGGGTGGCATGGGTGAGCCAGAGGGTGGCAGTGGTGAAACAGAGGGTGGCAGTGGTGAAACAGAGGGTGCTGTGATGAACCAGACGTAGAAACAACATGGTCGCGACCGTTGCTACCCGACAAGTAAGTTCGCGTTTGCGAACTGGTAAAAAACCCTTGCGAAATGGCAGAAACACTTGCGAACACAAAAAAAAGGAATCTGCAAAATTCGCGAGAGTTCGCGGATTTTGCGGATTGCGAATCCGTAAATACGCAATTTCGCGGATTGCCAATTCGCAAAATCCGCCCATGCTTACTATTTATTCTATTAAAGGACAGAAAGGTGCAACCCATTTTCGTGTAGTAAAATAATGTGAAATTGCTCCCAATACTGTATTACTTCTATATCTTGTGTGGATCTTTGTAATTCAATCATATTCCATGAGCAAATTTGTATATTGCCAAAATACTTTTTCCTACTATGCAATCCTCACTTCACTTTTCTCAAGGAACTATTGATGATGTATCTATTCTTCTTTCATGGTGGAATGTCTTTCAAATCTATAATCATAAATGATCATCATGAAAATTTGCCATGCTAATTTATCTTTTCCCCCTAAAAGCATTCTTCAATATTGAGATAACATTTTGTTATTCATTTTTTAGGTGGCTGTCTGCTATCTGGATATCAAAATTCCTTGATGGAATTGACTAATGTGGTTATTGTGATTCCCCTTTTCTTAAAAATATATGTTCTTGAATAATTATCATGCTATTTCCTCAGTACACCATTGGTTTGCAAGCCCCGTATTAGTTTAAACTGTTTTGCTGTATGTGAGCTGTGTTCAAGTGTGTTAATTCTTTATGCACTTTTAAAAGTATAGAGATGTAGCCTTGGTTGAGTATATCTTGTCCTTTAGATTTGAATTTAGGATGGAAGATTTGTTTTTTTACTAATTTCCTCTTTGGATTTCTTGGTTTGGACATGAACTACTAGGTGATGTTGAATTTATTTCCGACAAAGGATTCAAAGTATTTGTTTGGATTTCCATGATGTTTTTTGCAATAAGCCATTGGTTTGCTCGGTGCTCAAATTTTACCTCTTTTCACAAGGTTTTGTCACTATGATGCAAACAAAGTGTAACATGTTTGCAATTTCTCCTGGCTTGTTTATTTTTCTCTTGCACAGGAGTATTAGTCTGGGTCCCCTCGAGATTGCATTGATCTGTTTCCCATTGATCCTCCTCCTAATTTCTTCTACTTTTTATGATAACCTACTAGGGGTTCACTTGCCTGGTCCTGTGATCATTGTTGCCATATTGGCAGGTTTTCCAAGTAAGTTGAATCATAACTTAGCGAGATTCCACTTATGTTTTCATCCCAGATTTCAAGTTGGAGCTGGGTAACCGGTGTTATACTATGTGTTAGAACTGACAGCTTTGGTGTGGTCTTCTACAAATATTTTGCCTTCTCCCCTACTGTTTGCTGAAATTAGTTTTTCTTGGCTTTAGGACTCTCTGCACGTTGCTATTGCTAACTAGTGCTTAAGTGCTTGTGTTCTCTCCTTTAAACAAAACAAGAATAAATTGGCTTACACCTAATTGGCACATTTAATTCACACGTCAGTTCCCTAGTAAAGTGGTACTACATGTGCCCAGGGAATGTAAATTAAATACTACCAGTGGGCTTGCAGCACTTATTGTGGCACCCACTATAGAAGCCCTTTAAACATTTCTGATGCCTACCATTGCAGCCTGGGTGCAGTTTTAAACTCCAACTCGACCTGGCATAACAACCCTTTTACCAGGCCTAAACCTCCCTTTTGTATTCATACGTCACCCCTATGGCAGACCCTAAACAGCCCCTAGGGCATTGTATTTAAAAAGTAGCACATGTGGGTTTAAGCTTTACTTGTAGTGAAAAACTCACAAATTTGCTTTTTCAGTACTGTGAGCCCTACCTCTCCCATAAGATAAGATTGGGTTACCTTATTATGTTTAATAAGGCATAACTTTTGAATTGACAGGTAGAATTGTCATGTTCAGTCTTAAAAGAATTATCTTTTTTGAAATATAAGTCATAATTTAAAAAAATGCTACTTTTAGAAAGATTGCATTTTCTTGTCCTATTTGGTGCATACAGCCTGTGCCCTGGGTCATATGACTTTGAAACGCTTGGCAGTTGGTCTCTCTGTATTCTTCCCAGGCAGTAAGACAAACTGAGGAAATAGGCCATTCTGTCAGGAGGGGTGTGACAGAGCTGATCCTTGTCCCACTGACATTTCAAAGGGACGCCTCCAGCACATTCACAAAGGAACTTTACACCAGTCTTTTGTCATCCTAGACTACTTGGTGCCTTGGTAGGGCATTTTCCAGAAGTAGATGTGGAGGTAGCCTAGAAGTTTTCCCCACTTCAAAAGCCGTCACCAGGTTTACATATTTGACTCTCAGAACAACCCTTTAGTACACCCCTTGACCTGAGGAGGACCTCAGAAGGACTGCCTTGGAACCCCCAATAGGACTGCTCTGCTGCTTAAGGCCTGCCTTGTACATCAGAGGATCACCCTGCTACTACCACAGGACTGCCCTGCTGTTTGAGGCTTGCCTTGTTCCCTAGAGGACTGTCCTGTTGCTTGGGGCCTGCCTTGCTGCTTGAACCCGGGACTACCAGAGTGACACCAAAGGCTAGTTGGTGGGCCTCCTGTGCCAGCTACATGGACATAACAGCCTCCTGAAGAACTTGAACCCTACACTTGGCCTCTGCTGGAGTGAGTCTTGACAAACCCAAGTGGTGCCCCTCTAGTCCTGGACCCTTGGTGGTGGTTCTGAAGGTGCTGCTGAATGCTAACCCTAAAAGTTGGAACATAGATATTTTTTCAACAAAAAATGACCTGAGAACTGACAGATGACCGGGACCTAACTGCCTTCTGATCTACTGGAGGTGCATCGCCAGTTAGCCTTACTCCTGCTACAATCTTCTCCATAGCAGCAATTCCTGTTTAGCAGAGCCTATTACCGAAGGTATCTGGTGTATTGTCCTCATCGCTACACTCTACAGCTTTATCCCACTGGAGATTTTCGACATCTAAGAAAGTGACAAAGTCTGAAGGTAGAAATCTTTACTGCAACTGCATTCAGCAGCTCCCACATGACTATGCTTCCTCCTCGAACACAGCCGGCTTCCTTGACCCACAGAACTTCTCAGGAAATTTCCTTAAAAATTCCTCTAAGTCTGAAGGTAAGCCAAGACCGTGCCCAGTCCACATCGGGTCAACCTTGACTTTTGGCTTTGTCCCACTCTCACATGACCAGAAACCTGCCATTGGCACTTTGATCTTTTAGGTGCTATTTTTCATTTAAAAAATGTACATTCATACCTCCACCAACTGATTGGATTTTATTCATTTTTGTGTCACTGTTTACAATTCGAGCGCTGCATAAATACATTACACATTAAACCCTAAGGTAAGCCTGACTGCTTTTGTAGCAACCTAGCAGAGGTTTAAGCACAGGTTAAGAGGATGAATGACATCTAGTCCTTAATGGATGGTTGCTCCACAGGGAGAAGATACATTTCTTTTTTGTAACATATTCAGGTTTTAGTTTGTTCAGAATTATGACACAACCTGACTCAATGATAAACGTTACCATGCTTTATTCATATTACATATTTATGTCATTATGGAGGACTTTATCATAATGTTAAAATAAGGTCTTCACTCATAAAGCCTCTTGGTGGCTATGCTGACCACATAGCTGGGTGCCTTCACTGTGTTGAGCTGTGAAAGGTTCACTCCACTGTTAAAATGTTGTGGTGAGGTGTTGTTCCATTGGCATAGTCTGGGAGGTGAGTATAAAAAACACTTACTTATGCAACATCCCTACATTTTCACAGACAGGATTTGATCACACCTGGGACTGTTACATTGGTTGTGTCCTTTTTTCAGACTGGGCCCATTCACAGTGTGAGTCGGAAGTAAGCATGACCTGATTTAAAATGTTCACAGATGAGGGTGTGCCATTTTACAGGTACAACTATTTGTATAAAAAAACAAACAAGAGAAAAAATCATTCAGACATTATTGGATTGTTTTCTGAGTGACACTGGGTGTCTTTTTGTAGCATGCCATACAGGACATGCAGGTTTAGTGTGTATAGTGACCCATTATAAATCTTAGCACAATTGTTATGGTGTGTTCAGGGTATGAACACACACTGTTTGTGGATATAAATGTGTTTCTCACATTACACACAAAACAACATCCATGGATCTTTTAAATAATTAGAAGAGTGCAAACTGTATAATACCTGTGAAGAGACATGAATAGGTAGCCTTGCTATCTCAGTACACTTGCCTACTAAATTACCTGCAAGATTTATTGTTTTGATGTTCTTTTCTAGGTATCTGGGTTAGCACAATTACAGTAGCTGATATATATTATTTAAATGTTGACCTGCTACCACAACACTGGACTTTGACTCTGGTTCTGTACTTTGCTGAATTGTGGGTTTAGGCACATGTGCTGTTCACAAGGCACATGAGCGTTGCCTGATGTTAAATTATACCCACGATAACATCTGAAGAAATGTCTTTGTTCAAATTAGGTTGACTTTGACAATGGCTGTGGCCAGCAACCTGAATAGTGGCTCCATCAATGGTGCACAGTTAATGAAAGAATGATTGCTGTAGCTCTTGCTCTGACTTTTACCTCTGCAACATTTTTTTCAGTGGTTAGGCGCACAAATTGTATCTGACCTCATGTTTGGCTACTGAGTGCTATTTTTCTTGGTAGATTAGTTGTAATTTAAGTATCATAAAATTACTCTGAATATCTAAATAAGACATACACATATTTGAAACTTGAACATGAAAGTACTTAGGAGTCTAATCTCTCTTTTTCTTTTAAATGTTCACATGAAATGACACTTATCTATACCACATTAGTTACTTCTCATTAGGTATTATATGTTAAATAAATCACCACCTTATGATTTGTTTTCATTTTTTAAATTGTTTGTTAAACTGTCTTAGATTTAATTATTCTTACTTTTCTACTTCAAACTTTATTTATATCGTATTTATCGCACATGCTAGTCTAAAAATATTTTACATTTGTATAATAGTGACACGCTAGCATCAATGCTAAATTGTGACCAGCATTTTTTGACCAAATTATTAGTTAAATAAACATAGCAAAACATATAACACATAGAAAAAGTAAATATTGTTTTTTTAGCTTTAAATGAATGTAATTTTTTAAAATGTTGCTTTAATAGCATATTTTCCTTTTTTATATTTTTTAAATATAATCTTTTTTTTATAATTTCCAAATTTATAAAACATATCTCATAAAATGGTCCTTTTTTATAGATAAGTTGTACTTTATATGTCAACATATTTTATATTTCTGGAAAACAATGGTCCAAAGCAATTTCAAAGATACGCAATAATAACAAAACAATGCTCTACCGCGCCTACCAAGGAAGTCGGTAACTATTCTGACGCGCTGAACATTCACAGAAACTCCAGCGCGCCTATCCAAGACGTCGGTAATTTTCCTGACGCTCTGAGCTCCATGAGCATCGGCTCTACTCGGACGGTGTTATTAGTTCCATCCATCCTAAAACTTACAAGCTCTGCTTGGAAAGCACTCCGCCCGCCTAAGGAACGTTTTATCCGCACCTCGTGGCACTCCATTGTTCTTACCAGGCATAGTCATAATTGTACAGTGCTGATGATGATCCCATTCTAATTTAGAGCGCGGGATCGAAACGTCGACCTTTTAAGTAGCCATACAGTAAAGCCAAATTGTATTAAGTTCTGTATGTACTACTCTGGCAAACACTTGCAAAATTGAATTTAATAAGTGTCCAGCTTGCTCACTTTTTCTCTGCCTGGAAATCTTCCTTTCTTTTTCCAAAACTATCCTTTATCTCCAAAGTGTTTTCTTTTCCGAGTTAAAACACAGGATTGTGTTCTTTATGTTTGATATGTTGCTTATGCACTAAGATCTTACTAAATTCAACTATCAATATGATAATAAACTCCTTGTCCGGCTGGACTTGGACAAATATAGAGCAGCCTATTATGGTTTGTTTTGTTATTATTGCGTATCTTTGAAATTGCTTTGGACCATTGTTTTCCAGAAATTGACTTATACCCTTGGTCCACGGCCACCCTTAGGGTCCCCCTTGTTTTTTCACAAACATATTTTATATTAGCATACAAATATTATGCACTAATTAAAACGTAATGTAATTATTCTTCGACATAGAGAACTTTTATTTAAACAAATCTAGACATGATGCAGGTGTTCCTTCGGGAGACATAGAAACTCCTTCTCTAATTGCTAGTGGCTGATCTTTGCTAAATAAAGTCTTCAATAATTTAAATAGCTTCATGTTCTCTCTTTAGCTAGATAAATTCGTATTAGTCAATAAATCTGCAACTCTCTTCCCTGTTATCTTTTCTAAGCATCCAATCAATGTTATTTACGCTAACCAATCTCAGAGCGACTCACACCAACTAGCCTTTATCAGCGCAGCACTTTTAGTGACGTATATTCACCACCGACCAATACCAGAGCGGCCTTTTGTTACGTAAGTATCACTTCTTCTACTGACCCGCCCTTTACCAAATCAGCATCAATGTTTTTCAAGTTTAACTAACAAATATGGACTACATAAAACACAGCTTGTCTGCTCCTCTAAAAGAAATACAAAAGTATTTTCATACACTCTACGAAATTCTTACACTCCAGCACAACCTCGACCAGCGTGATTATGCTCTCTTCCAAGTAGATAAATCTCTGGACTTCCCCAGTTGCGCTACTGAAGAGACCCAAATAACTCTCCACTACTTTATTCAAAAAAGTTCCCTGTGCAGTAACTTTCAGTTCGACAACCGCCTAATTTTGCATCCCCAGCAGACAATGTACATAAAGCTCAGTGTATGCCACACTAAGACAGCCCTTAGGCTTATCCCGGGATCTCTGGCCAACAACGGACCCTTCAATTCCATTGAGATTCAACAAACCTCAAAGTAACATGAACGTATGAATATATATTACAGTACTATTTAAAATCTGTCCTATCCCTAAACTCTGTCTTTACTTTCCTCAGTATTCTAATCTAAACTAACCATCCAATGCCACTACCAAAAACTGATGCAGTGGAAGCGTTAGGGGATTTTTCCCCTGACTATCTATCCACACCAATCACTATACTAAACCAGAAGCGGAACTCTAATGACAGGCCCATAAGTCATTATCTCTCAGTTAGCAATAAAAAAGGTCCTCCGACGGATCTTTGATAGAGTTAGAAGGTACTGAAAAATGAAAACCAAAAGCTATTTCTCCATGAGAACCTGTAATGAAGAAATACACCAAACACTAGTCATCATAAACATTTTCCAAATGACTCAGTAACTCAGTAATAAAGACAGACACTTTCTGTCTATTCGTTTGTCTTGTTATTTCATGAATGAATGGTCAAGCACAAAATACAGATTAGAACATCATTTGTTTAGCTCACTAAGTACAGATTAGCATCACAATAATTGCAACAATCAATCATAAATCATCAGAACAACATGTGAAGAGGAGAGAGAGAGAGAGGGAGAGAAACATCAGCGGAACAACGATTCACTTACAAAATGAAATAATAATGCACAGCGTGCAATTACTCTGAAAAGCTAACCCCACGGCCGTTAGGGTCTAGCAAGGCAGCACCACCAGCCGATGATGTGCAAAGTCTTTAGGAAAGTCTCTATGATACTCAGAGTTGCCAGTCAGAGGATCAGGAATCAGCACGGCATTCAGCAAACCACAAGCGCAGGACAAGTCACAGATCTTGTGAACGAGCCGAGGAAGATTTTCTCACAGGAATCTTTATAGTTCGTTACTTCCTTTCTCTCAAAAAAATGTTTCACTTTCTCTCATCAGCAGCCTCTCCATTGGTCAGTTACGATGATCCAAATATCTTCTGACAGTGACTTTACTACTATTTTTTAAACACTCTTTGTACGACTTTCAAGAGAGGAAGAGGAAATAATCCTGGTTACAAATGCATCTAGCTAATTATAACGGCTATATTAATCGTCTACATCCCTCGCCTAGACAGGAAAGGATTTCTAAAGAGTCTTTCAAAAACTAGCTCCGTATCTACTCTCTATGGAAACGTTGGTAACACTTGGAGGCCAGGAGCATGGAAGCACACTACCTAAAAAATCTGAGGCCCACATTATTTTAGCAAATACAGAAAAATAATTTGTAAAGCCTACACTAGTTTCACGAACAATGAAAAGCATTTTCTGCAGTTTAAGAAGACAGAATTAAATTATGTTAGCATTTCTCATAATGTTCAACAAAAAAAATAAACTTTTGTGCTTTGTGCACATTTTCATGTCGTACACTTCTCATGTTATATTAGTAATTCTGCACGTTTTTTATTAAAAAGAATGCATTAGGGTGGATTCCATTGAGCAGACTTTATTTATAAAATCGTGCTCCATCACCTTGTTAGTATATTGCTTGTGCTTTAAGTGTGTTGTTTGAGGTATGTTTTGGGTAGTTTGGGGTTGGTATATGATTTAGCTTTTATGCTGGTAAGGAAAAGAATGATAATTGTGTGGAGAGGGAGGTAAGAACCCTTTTCTGGTTGCAGATGCTAGCATCTGGTGGCTGAGTTGGCCATTTTTATTACCTTTACAAGGAGTGCAAGAGTGCTGGGATATAGCAAGAATGAAGCGAATGGAGCAGAAGTTAAAGCTTTGCTGGTCTAATGTTGCTTCCAAGAGGAAGACCTGCTATAGCATTAGAGTTGCCAGACATCTAGGTAAGAGATATATGGTCGAAAATATTTTTTAAATATTTTTTTTCAAATGTATTAAATTAAATATTTTTAAAAATTGCTATTGTCAAGTTAAGCCAACAATCTTTATTCGATGTTGGCAAACAGATCATAAAAGATGCAAAGTTACACATAACAGTTTTAAAAACAATAATCGAACCTTACATTTAGTAGGCTACATACTTAAAAAGTGCTGAAAAGAAAGCAAGTGTTGTGTTTTCAGTGTGTTACGTAAACAGGGACCCCAAGTAAAAGTTCCATGTAATAGAGGCAATAAAAAGGGATGCTCCCGCCGGCTAAAAACATAAAAATTAATAAAAAGCATTTTCCTTAATTAAAATATGGCTAAAAGGGAAGCTGCTGAACATTATGTACAAAATACATTTATCAATCAAAGGAGACAGACCAACTGGAGACCTGTGTGAATACAAATTAATCTCGATTGTCTTCCCTAAAACATCAGATTTTCTTGCATGTAATATACTTTTTAAGAAACAGCTATTTCGATAACATGTATCAGAATCTTCTAGTTGCTTTAAGAAAATCAGGGCCACTCTGCATTTGCTAAACTTATTTCTCCTTAACTGGGTCAATAGATATCTTCTGGTGAACGATAAATAAAACTTGCAAAAGAAAACAAAGTGCAAAAGAGTCTGGGGGGACTGCTCATCACATGGGCAAATACAAATGTTTGAGGGGGAAAATTGCCCTTGCAATAACATAGTAACCACCTAATAGACCCTAATCTAAACCGGGTCAATAATGTTCATTCCTGTGTGCCCTGTACAAGAAGCACATAAGGAGCACCCCTGGAGACACCTGGAGAGGCAGTATTCTCTTTCAGTTAGCTTCATCACTTCCATGCCCTCCCTTTGGGTGTGTCTGCCCTTGGAAAACAATCCTTGACCCAATCGTTATGCTTCGTGGTGATATTCTATGTTTTTTCATTTAAATGGGGTAACCTAAAGCAAGGGTAGTCTCGCTTATATATTTTAGCAGTGGAATTGTTTTGGCCAAGGCTACACGAGAGGCAGTCTTGAATAATTGCCTGGTTAAGTTCAGCCTCCTTAGTCAACCATATTGAGCACCAGAGTAACAAGAGAGCAAGGTTTAGTAAATCTTCCTCATATTCCAAGCCTAATTCTAAATTAATTGCAAAATGTGAAGTACATGGAGGAACCCCCAACAAGGGTCTGCATAATCTATTTTCCTCCACCCTGAATGGTAATTACGCCTCTGTACCCCCATATCCCCATGCCATATGTAAGAGTGGGCAGGCACTTTCCCTTGTATATTACTAGTATGGGTGCAACAGGCTATTTACCTATAGATAATAGAAAAACAGGGTCCACCCTCAGGAGGTTTTACGAGAAGAAAGGAGAATTACAATTTGCGGGTCATGTGCATTACCTACAATGGTGGGAAGCACAAAGTGTTTCTTAAAAATCAGTCATGGAAGAACTGGGACATCTACCCACACAAGACACCACCTTTTTCAAAAACACATCCAAGGTTGAGAAGGAGGTCATACAACAACTGGCCTCCAACAATGAGATCATAATTAAGCCAGCAGATAAAGGTGGCGCCATAGTGCTTCAAACAGCATTGGCCTAGGACGTTGATTGTAGAAAACTTCTAGGAGACAGGAGAAACTATGAGATCCTGCAAAATGATCCAACTGAACCCTAAGGATCTGGATAGTGGTGATGGTGGAAGAGGCAATGGCACACAACTGGCTGTCCAAAAAAGAGGGAGAATTCCTGAGCCAAAGATCACCTAGGTCACCATATTTTTACACCATCCCCAAGATTCATAAGAACCTACAACAGCCACCAGACCGCCCAATAGTATCAGGCATAGGCTCCATCCTAAAACCCCTGTCCAAATTTGCCGATTACTTTTTGCGTCCCCTCATTCAAAAAACTGAGACCTATCTAAAGGGCACACAAGCTGTCCTTCAACTACTCCAAGACACGTCTTTTGCCCCACACAAACAGCTCCTAATAGGGCTCGACGTGGAGAGCTTGTACACGAGTTTGCCACACAACGAGACATTAAACATAATCGAGGAGATCCTTTTTTCCACCACATGGGATTACCAGACACCCCGCAGCCTAGTAATGGAGTGTGTCTCTTTGGCCCTCACCAGGAGCTTTTTCCAGTATGAGGACACCCTATACTTACAGAAACACGGGACAAGGCATGGGGAGCACATTTGCACCTAGTCTAGTTGGTCTCTATGTACATCATCTTGAGACTAACAAAATCCTACATCCAGACAACCCATTCTGGCACTGTAAGTAAAGGTCTATAGCTAAGTCAGTCAAACATTGACATAAGCAGTTCTAGGTCTAATAATGGTATGTGACACCCCACATGGTTTATGAAACTTATTACCCATGGACCAGAATTGTCACAAAAGAGTATTCAAATTGCATTTCCTTTTATTTATGTACTAGCAGCCCGTCCCAACATTGTCCAGGTATGAATTGCTGCCGGCCAGTAGTATATTGTTTTGTAGGATTTCGTTTAGATAGCATTTCTTATCTGTGACAGGCCTGTGAAATGCTCCGATTCACAGTGCACTGCTGATGCACTTAAGAGTGCGCGTTCAATAGTGTGTGAACTCGAGATTCCCTACTTTATTTTTCCTTGCAAAATGATATAGCGCGAACTCGACAACATGGCATGAGCACAATTTACATTACAGAAGAACACATTCATTTGTGTTAGGCACGGGGAGACAAAGCGATTTGCCTGGAATCACAGGATGTTGAGCTGATGCCGAGATTCAAACGTAGCTCCCCAGCTCTAAAGTTTGCAAGTCTAGAACTTGTGGCGGGAGGTGTGTGTAAAAGTGTATGTCGGTGCAGGCCATCAATGAGAGAGACCTGTGCATTTTTCAAATGGGTGGTGAAAAAATATGAATATGTAGCTGGAAATGTGGGCCGCCGCGCCACCAAAGTACTTACCGGGGGAGGGTAAACACCTATTATTCTGCAACTTTCTTTCCGCATACCATCACTCCGCATACTTTCATTACGAAAGTACCATGACTCTGCGATGCCATTATAACGCATGGCATTACATTTTATATGCTTTTACCACGCATACATTTACAACGAAATTCGTTGTAAATGCATGAATGGTAAAAGCATGTTTTTTTAATGTTTGGATAAGGTAAGTATGGGTATAGGGGTGTATGTTTTGGGGTACTGAGGTATATGTTTTGGGGTGTTTGGGTATTTTAAGGGTTCAGATATAGTTTTGGGTTATGGGGTACTGGGGTAGTTTTAGGGTTTAAGGATAGGTATGGGTTTTGATGTACAGGGGTATTTTTAGGGTTCAGGGCTAGGTTTGGGTTTTGGGGTATAGGGGTATTTTTAGGGTTCAGGGGTAGGTTTGGGTTTTGGGGTACAGGGCTATTTTAAGGGTTCAGGGCTAGGTTTTGGTTTTGGGGTACAGGGGTATTTTTAGCGTTCAGGGCTAGGTTTGGGTTTTGGGGTACAGGGGTATTTTAGGGTTCAGGGGTAGGTTTGGGTTTTGGGGTACAGGGTTATTTTTAGGGTTCAGGGCTAGGTTTGGGTTTTGAGATACAAGGTTATTTTTAGGGTTCAGTGGTAGGTTTGGCTTTTGGGGTACAGGGGTATTTCAACGGTTCAGGGCTAGGTTTGGGTTTTGGGGTACAGGGGTATTTTAGGGTTCAGGGGTAGGTTTGGGTTTTGGGGTACAGTGGTACTTTTAGGGTTCAGGGCTAGGTTTGGGTTTTGGGGTACAGGGGTATTTTTAGGGTTCAGGAGTAGGTTTGGGTTTTGAGGTACAGGGGTATTTATAGGGTTCAGGGCTATGTTTGGGTTTTGGGGTACAGGGGTATTTTTAGGGTTTAGGGATAGGTTTGGGTTTTGAGGTACAGGGTATATTTATAGGGTTAAGATGGGTTAGTGTTTAAGGGTGTTGGGGTATTTTAAGGAGTAAGGGTGGGTTATGATTATGGGGTGCAGGAGTATTTAAAGGGAGCAGGGTGGGATTAGCACACGATATGGTACATGGCATGAAGGGCAGAACGTACCACACGCCCCCACCGTTTGTCACGCCCCCAGCACACGCCCACCGCACAACGCATACACGCCCACTAGGGACTACTTTGCTGGAAACGGTTCTTTTACCTTTTAAATGTATATGGTGGGCGTCTGCATAGCCTATGTCCTTCTGCTGCAATTGCCCTTTCCAACGCTGTCTTGGGTGTTGTGATTGGTGCTGTGGTTCCTGAGATTACCCGCCTCAAAGGTTTGGGCTCTCTCTTTATTATATTAGTATGGATATACTATTTTCAATTTCTTTTTTGTTTTATATCTCTATTCCAAACACATAGTGTATTTTATAATTCGAATTTGATATCAAAGGATAATATTAATTTAAACATTCATATATACAAAAAGATATTTTTCATAAAAAACGGCACAAACAAACAAAGACAAGAGATGATGGAGGCAAAGCGGTAGATTGAACTACGCGTGCTTCGGCGTTATGGCCTTCATCAGGTCACCGTCTTTTGCACTGAAATTAAAAATCAACTGGATGCAAGTGGCAACAACCTCAGGGATAGTGGTTTCAATGATGTGTTTAATGTAAGCAGGAACAACAAAGAATTTATGTCCTTAATGAGGCTCAGCGGTCTTTCCACATGGGGTCCTGATAAACATCTGTTGTATGTAGTTGATAAAGGAGCTGCCAAGGGATACCGTGACACTTTAAATGGCTACTGAAAAATAAGGAACCTCAATGCTGGAAAACTGCGAGTTAATGGGGGGTCCTGTTGCACACCTACCATCTGTGTGATATCCACTTTGTCCTGCCAGGAGAGGATAGAATACCCTCAATAATGAAGGTTCAAGGCACGCCTGCCGTATTCGTATTTTTCCGCTTAATCTAGTCAGTAAAAAGAAAAGTACCCTCAATGCTGAGAGACAGCGAGTTGATATGGGGGTTCTGTGCCCCATTCTGGTACAACATAAAAACCTGGAAGAGGTATATCGACGAGGTGTTGGTGATTTGGGAAGGAGACATCCCTTCCACTGAAGCCTTTATGGTTTGGCTAAACCAGCAAAACGCCTTCCTCAGATTCAGGTCAAAACCTAGTATTTCTAGATTTGAACATATACCCAGACAGTGGCACTCTAAAAACCACAACACATTTCAAACCTACCGCCAAAAACTGTCTATTGTTATACGATAGCTTCCACCCTCTCCACATACGTGACAACCTCCCCTAAGGACAGTTTCTCCGCTTGCGGAGAAACTGCACAGAATTGAGGGATTACAAGAGGCATGCTCTGGATCTAAAAACCAAGCTCACAAATTTGAATTACCCAACGAAAATCATCGATAAAGCAATGAAAAGTGCCCGCAATAGCAACAGAGAGGCCCGTCTAGAGGAAAAAGTACAAAAAGAGCAAGAGGAGAGACCTATCTGTGTCACCAAATTTAACATACACTCTAACCAAATATCAAAGATCGTGAACAAGTACTGGAGGATCCTGAACTGTGGGAGTCTGAACTTACAAAAGCATATGTTCTCCCACAAGAGGGAAAAAAACGTAAAAGACATGCTAGTCCACACGAGACCATGCACAGGCCTACCTATAACAACTAAGAACCCGCACCTCCATCCAGTCCAGGGACACCACCCGTTTGGAAATTGCAGCTATTGCCCTCTCACCAAGAGAAGCAGATAAATCAAATTCAGGAATGGCAGTGAATGGGAACAGAGACGTTCACAAACTGCAACTGGAGGAACGTAATATATATGATCACATGCCTGTGCGGATTAGAGTACATTGGAATTACATCACAACCCATCAATAGCAACATCAGGTGTAAGAGAAGCACCACCAAGATGGCCACACACTACCTAACAACCCAACACACAGTGAAAGACCTAAAGTGTACGGTAATTGAACAAGTACAAACCAAGGGTGCCCTACTTGAGAAGGAACAACGATGGGTGTTCTGTCTAGGCACCCACATCGAGAGCCTTAACAATGAAATACCCTGTTGTCAGTTCACTTGAATTATTCTCTAGAAATACCTACACCAAGGGATGCATCAAGAAACATATCTTACTTTCTAGTTCTGTGGATCTGGAAAACCTTTGAACTGCCAACATATGATTATTCAAGGAATATTTTTCCTGGTATCTTTTCTGATATTTTTTTCTGATAATTGTCTACGAGTTTAACTCTCCCCAAGTCAAAATCTTAGTATTGAGACTCCCCACATGGTGTGATTGACAGCTTTAGCTATGGTGCTTCCCTATTTGAGGTTGACTGTGTGCCAATACTTTTTTCCAGCAACAATCTGGAGCCTATAAACTATTGCCATTTAGCTTTTCAATAAACCCCCCATATGTATACCACCACCTATAATAAGAGATCTGGGCCCGATGTAGGAAGGCAAATACCGGTCGGTAACGGCCGATTTCGGCCGTTACCGACCGGTATTTGAAGATGGAGATGTGGGGGCATGTTAAAATACAGATTCTGTAATTTTACCGAATCGGTAATTTTACCGATTCTGTAAAATACCGAATCGGTAAAATTACCGATTCTGTATGTTGACATGTAGGTAGCACTGCAATCAGTGCTTCAGGGGTCTAAGAATTCGTTATTTACCACCAACTAGAAGTTGATGGTAAATAATGAAAACCCTTTAAAAAGCATTTTTTTGCTTTTTAAACACTGCCATGTTGCAGACATACATGCCCTAAGGGCATGTATGTCTGCAACATGTGCACCCATGCACAATTGAGGGGTGCAACAGGGTGTCAAAGTGACACCCTGCCACCCTTCAATGTTTCCCCCAATTACCGAATCGGTATTTACCGATTCAGTAATTGACATTCATTCCTATGGGCCTGCAGGCCCATAGGAATGAATGGCAATTACCGAATCGGTAAATACCGATTCGGTAATTACCGAATCATACCGATTCTGTAATGAAATTGGTAACATTACCTAAATCCCGATTGCCAGTTCTTAAATATCGAATCGGTATGATTCGGTATTTAAGAATCGGTAATCTGGGATTACCTACATCGGGCCCTAAATCTCCTAGTGAAGGACACATTGGGATCTGACATGTCCTTTCTTCCTCCTGATTATCATTATTTTTTATATAAACCCACGTTACGAACCTAGTTTGTAAATAATTAAAACAATTATTTCCCCTTTTTTTGCTTTCTTCCAGCCGACTGGAAAGCGATAAGGTAGAACATCCTTACCGCGTATTATTGAGCGGTCTAGTCGTAAATCATCATAACCAGAAGTATTCCTCCGTCCACTTCCGCCCTGAAAATCAAGCAAGCTTCATTCCCAAACCGGGAGCAGTTGAGCGGTCTAGTCTACCCCCATTACGACGGGAAGCAGTCTTCCGACTCCTTCCGGGTCGACATAGGCAGTGTAGGCATGACGCTATGCTGCCCCTCGCACCTGAAAGCATTTTGACCAATCAGAGGCACTACAAATAGTAGCACCCTTGTGGCTTCAGTCTATACATGGAGCCACGAGGAGGAGAACCTTGAGTATGACAACGTCCCAGATCGTGTAAGTACAGCATAGCTGGTACGAAGATGTGATTGGCCTGGGAGTCTCCTTTTTGCCGACTAGATTCTGACCACATCATTATGATTTACAGAGTGCGATACTGGCACGTGTTCTCCCTCGTTCTAAGGCTCATAGGGCATTGTTATATCCACGAACAAGTATGTGATTGTATTTTTCCTTTACAACTTTTTTACCTCCGTTTTCTAGATCACGACAGCTTGTGCCATATTAGATATATCAACTTCTATTACCTCACAGACTCCTGAACTTTCCCTATAGAGTGTGTTTTATTTGCAGAGCACAACACGCGTAGTAATCCTCACGCTTAGAAAATAGTGGAATAATACACACCACTTTTTTCATAGGTCATCACGACTGCATTTGGCCTGCATCGCATACCTACGTTTTTAACTGCTGTGTTTCTCTTACAGATTGCCAGCTAGGAAATACCTTGGGTATTGTATATATGACTAAGGCAAATTGGTCTTGTTTGTCACGTAATATTAACTACCCATACATATACCATTCTATAACATTATATTTTTTTGAAATTTCTTAACATATTTTTGTGAGAGCAAAAGGGATCTGAAACTTGTCCTGAAGAAGAAGAGGCATGCTTTGATACATGTTGACACACACAGGAGGCTTTGCACATTGAAGCAACATACCTCTGACTCACCTTTTTAATAATACCGGCTCGACTGAATATAAAAAAAATGTAATCCACTAGAGCAAGGTATTTTTTAAACTCACTTTCCTATTCACTTCTGACCCTTTTCACTCATTCCTACACCACACATAGTCATGACATAAGTGCTCCCACGTAGTATTAGTTCGTAGCACGCCCCGTCCCTCAGCGGGGCGGGGCGGGGAGACCCCTATGATGAAGCATGACACCAAGAGCCCTTTTGGTGTGTGAGGGGTATTTAAGAAACACTATGTGCTTCCCACCATTGTAGGCAATGCACATGACCCGTAAATTGTAATTCTTCCTTCTTCTCGTAAAACCTCCTGAGGGTGGATCCTATTGTTTATTATACATTGCAAGGGGAGGATTTATCCACCTCCAGTGTCCATCTCTTGGACACTACCTCTTCACTCCCTAGTTTGTTAAAAAGTGATATTTACCTATAGATGCAGCAAGTGAAAAAGTAATTTACAACAAGGGGTGGTGATGGACAGAGTCTCTGAATTAAGCAGAGTACTCTCACCCAGTCAAGAGATCAGGGCTAGATCCAACACCGTTTTTTAGCTCATTGCACCATCCAAGTGAAAAAGTAGCACACAAAATTGCTCTAACCTGTTCCTGACACAGGAGGACCAATTGCAGAACTTGTCAAATACCAACACAAGATATGGGATATAACTCACCCTTTCCATCAATCTTCCTTCTGTCTGCAAAGTGCCGGTTTTAGTGTTCTTCGGGGCACAAGCCATAATGTAAGTTTTTCAAAAAGTTGTTTCTTGGTTAAGTCCTTTCATACACCTCACAATACTAGAGATCAACTTCTCGAGGCCATTTGCTGCCCTGGCCAGGAGCACTGCATCAACTGGATACAGTAATGTGGGCATGATTTTATTAACCACTCGTGACACATTCACCCCGGCAGTCTTCTAGGTCCTTCAGAGATCATTAAGATATAGGAGAAATAATATAGAGGCAAGGACGCAGCCTTAGCACACTCCGTGGTTCACTGTAATAGAGGAAGTGCACTCACGTATTTTTTTTTTTTTATTGATCATTTTTCAAACAAAAGAACAAACCATATAAAGGGGTACAGTACATGGCATACAGGGCGACATCAGTACATTACTATAAGTTGATGTTTTGGTTTGACACATGTCAGGGCTACACATACAATCATAGGAGGGGCAGTTCATTCGATAAGGAAAAAATAAAAAAAAAGGACAAGGGAGTACCTTGCAATCCAGTCATATATAAAGAATTTTCATCATCTTACCGTGAATAACAGGAACTTAGATAGTGGGCACAGACAGTAAATAGGTTGTGAAGGGTGACCAAATGTCTTGTGGCCGCGATGAGGTAGGCAATTCTTCAGCATAATATACAAACTGGTCACGACAGTAGGTCAAATCTTGCAGCCATAGTTTAGTGGCGGGGCCAGTCTACTCTCCCAACACATAGAGACCCTCCGCTTGGCCATCAGCAATGCAATAGCCACAAACCTTCTGTAGGAGGCCTTAACACAAGCAATCCGACCCAGGAGACATAGTTGAGGGGTGCAGGCCAGTGGAAGCTCAACCATCAAGCGTATGATCTTTACAACAGATTCCCAATATGAGAACACCTTAGGGCCGACCCATGCCAAGTGATAAAAATCAGCGCCAAGTTCACCACAGCGTCTACAGGTGTCAGAATCCCGCAGACCATATCTGTACAATTGGGCAGGTGTATAGTATAGCTGATGTAGATATTTAAAGTGAACCATCCTCAAATTACCATTAGCTGTTAGGTCCCCTGTCAGGCGGCAGCAGTCTGCCCAATCATCCTCAGATATAGGGTGTGGTAAAACTGCATTCCATGTAAGGCTGCTACCCCTGAGGTGGCCACCTCCCTCTGTGATACCTGATACAATCTAGTGACCAGCTTCACCCTAGAGGGAGTGGTATGTAAGAGCTGCAGTGCATCTAGTGTGGGTGTTTCAGCAGGAAATTGTGAGTACAGCGCGCGCATGGCCGACCTCAGTCTGGTGTAAATGAAAAGATGCATAGTGGTGATATCGCCACCAGCAACCAATGACGCCGAAGGAATGCATTGGCCTCCAGGATACACATCCTCCATTTTTACCATATTAATGTCTTTAAGGGTCCACATGGCACCCGCCTCAGTAGTAACCGAGAGACCTCTACCCAATCGGCAACCCCAGTACACGGCCTATCCCTGCTGATGAGGGTAATACCCCGAAACACGTGTCCAGGGATGGCGAAGACAGCGAAGATAGCAGAAGATCGAAAGATGATGCATCGTGAACACTTTACTACATTGACCAGAGTCCTTGGGGGCGACACTGCCGGTGTGTGAGTAGTGTGCGACCCCACCCCCATTTGTAACTTTAAAGCTCCCTTGAGCAGCGGGCTGACGAGCCTGGGATCCCGCACCTACGCGCCTGAGTGGTACTATACCTGGCAAATATTGGCAGCCATCGGCAACCCCAGTACACGGCCTATCCCTGCTGATGAGGGCTAATACCCCGAAACACGTGTCCAGGGATGGCGAAGACAGCGAAGATAGCAGAAGATCGAAAGATGATGCATCGCGAACACTTTACTACATTGACCAGAGTCCTTAGGGGCGACACTGCCGGTGTGTGAGTAGTGTGCGACCCCACCCCCATTTCTACCCAATTCTTGCCACGCTTTAACCGTGGTTTGAACTGTGTCAAACTCCCCTTGCTCGAAAACTTTATGGGTGTTTACTATCATTGCCTTGTGTGGTATCGGATGAACGGCGCCCGCCTCGACTGCTACATGGGGGATGTAGACAGGGTCGTGCTGCCAATAGTATGCAAAGTGGGCCTGTGCGCACAAATAGTATAGATGGAAGTCGGGTGCTGTAAAACCACCCTGCTCATAAGGGAGTGTACGTGTTTCCCACTTGAGGCAGGGTTTCTTACCCCCATGCTAGTGTAATTAGAAGGGAGTGAAGTGAGTTAAAACAATGGCGTGTCAGATGTACGGGAATGTTTAAAAATAGATACAGAAAGCGCGGGAGTATGACCATTTTCATTAACGCTATTCGATTGACAAAGGATAGGGGCAACCTAATCCAGCGGGTGATTTGCTCCTCGAGTCGTGTAACGGCCGTTCCGTAGTTGGCCCGCATCACTGCTTGTGGGTCTCAATGTAGCCATATACTTAAATATTTTACTATATCAGTACACCATACCAAGGGATAGTCTAGGTCAAAAGGAGATGTACAATCTGTAAGGGGTAAGATCATTGATTTGGACCAATTTAATTCAAGGCCGGAAAACCACTCACAGCGGACATATTCCCTGAGGAGGGGTGCCAGGTGTAGGGCAGGCTCACGCACGTACAGCGCCATGTTGTCTGCGTACATGGAAACTGCCAGAGGGCGCTGGAGAAACCGCAGGGCTGCCTGGGCATAGCGCTGCCGCAGGACGCATGCCAGTGGTTCAAGAAGAAGTGTAAATAGTAATGAGTAGAGCGGGCAGCCTTGACATGTGCCCCGATGAATATGGACTGTACCGGATAGGCTGCCATTAACCCTCACCTGCGCAGTAGGGCGTGTATAGAGCAATTTGTATGCTGTTGGTAAAAACAAAGGGTACCCCCATATGATGCAGAATTGCGAACATGTGGGACCAGGAGACAGAATCAAAGGCCTTGGCGGCGTCAAGGAGTACTGCCACCGCCGGTACCGTGGGTTCTAGGACGTGCATAACTGCGAAAAGCGTCTGCAGGTTATGGGAGGTGGAGCGGGTGGGAACAAAACCAGATTGATCCGGTAACACCATAACCAGAAGAAGCAGCTGGAATCTGGTCGCCGGAACTTTAGCTACAATTTTGACATCCGTATTAATTAGGATAGTGGTCAATAGGATTCGCACCTGTCTGACGGCTTGTCAGGCTTAAGGAGCGTGACCACCAGCGCTTCATGAAGCATTGGAACTAGGCATTGGGTCTCGTATGCTTCGTCATATACCTGCCGCAGACAAGGGCCAAGAATGTCGATATAAGTTTTGTAAAATTCTGCTGGTAAGCCATTGGTACCAGCCGATTTACCATTGGGTAGGGCTGCAATGGCGTTAGGTATTTCAACAAGGGTGATAGGATGCATTAAGAACTCCTGTTGCCCTCTAGAGAGCCACACCAGAGCTATATCGTCCAAATATTGTTACAACTCTGCTACGTCCGCAGCCGGGCGGTGAGCATACATGTCTGCAAATGCTTGTAGTATATTGGGAGTGTCATAATGAGTGACGTCGTCAACAGTGACTGCACTAACCGTGTATGCCTTACCCCTAGGTTCTATGATATTGGCAGCTAGTACTATACCAAGTCTACCACCCTCCCCATAGTATCTAGCCTTACTTCTACAAGACATGTGACGTATTTCCTGGTCAGCTTCTTCATTATATTCTGCAACTTTTTCTTTTATGAGTGCAAGCACGGAGGGGTCAGGTGAGCTTTCATACTGGTGTTTCAGCCCTTTTAAATCACGCTCCAGTGTAGAAATAGTGCCCCGGAGAGACCTAAGAACCCCAGCCTGGAGACGGATACAAGCCCTACGTATAGTCACCTTAAAGTCCTCTCATAGTGTCCCTACAGAGTCAACTGATCTATTATTGTGAGAGAAGTAGTCAGTAATGGCCTCCAGAACACCCTCACAAAACAGTAGGTCCAGCAGGGAGGAGGGCTGCAGCCGCCATTGGAAAGGAGGGGGAGTGCAAGCCGGCAAGGCCATTCGAAGAAGCATGGGGGAGTGATCCGATAAAGTTCTGGGCAGATGTCCAATCTGCACTATTTAGTCATTAGTATCTCGTGTGATTAACCAGAGGTCTATGCGGGACCAAGCATGACGGGCATAGGAGTGGCATGTGTCCGCTTTTTGACAGGGATGTCGTAACCGCCAGATATCCATAAGCCCAGTGTCAACATGCCGTCTTGCAGTGTAGCTGCTGCCCTCTTGGGAGTAGGGTCTGTCATCGACATTCTGTCCATGATGGGGTCCAGCATCACATTAAAATCACCCCCACATATAACAGTGGAAGGGGGTAACTTGTAAAATTTCCCCCATAATGTGTCATAGCGGGGTTATCGATGTTAGGGCCATATACATTTACTATTACCATTAACGTACAGTACAATGTCCCCTGAACTAATATATATCTCCCACCATCATCTTCCACTACGGAGATGGGTACAAAGGGGGTCCCTTTTTTCATCAGAATCATTACCCCCGTGCATAAGAGGAATAAGAGGTAGCTAGCTTTACTCCGGCTCATCTGGCGGAAATAGTAGACACCGCCTGCTTAGTAAGATGTGTCTCCTGCAGGAGGGCGATCTGGATATTGTGTCGATCCAGATAGGATAGCACCTGGTGTACTTTTTTCGGATTGTTGAGCCCCCTTACATTCCAACTAAGCCAGGATATCGTCTTACCATTGGAGTCAATCATGACCTGCCCGTATAGTACAAATGCCTATTATAGCACCTGAAAAATGTACCTGTAACTACATACCATAACCACATAATGTTGCCAATGTATGATCCATAACACAGTGTTCCACAACAACCCCTCCCACCCACTCCAGCAGTAGAAGCCTGCTGTGACAGTCCCTTGTAGAACAAAAAAGAAGGAACCCCGTAACGTGTTGCATAGCTGATGAAGCATATAATGAGGTTCTACAGACCGAAAACAATGCAACCAAGACACAGAAATGTGTCCTAACAGAGGAAACAACTTTTCCCATTTAGTGAAGCACTAGTAGCCACTGGCACCCCGTGAAATACAGGGTGGGTCGAGACACATATTGATAGGCTATTCAATCAAAGTCTCATGGGCGATAAAGTGGCACCTGGCTCTATAACATTATTAACTACCCTCGTACCCCGGCCAAGATCTCAACAGTTCCTACGCTAGAATCATCAAAAGCATTGCAGATTAATAAAACAAGGCCTCCACAATAGGACACATTAATATACATGAGTTGCACATTATAACAATTTGGGCATCCCAGAAAGGCATGCAGAGGCAGCATAGCCGCTAACAGTTACGATACAAAAACAATAGATCACGCAAAAGGATACCAAGCTCATATAATCAGCCATCAGAGTCCGAGTCTCCAACTTTTCTCACCTCGCCGAGCGCCACTCTAGCTGCTGAGTATACTGAAGTGCCTCCTTAGGCGTCGAAAATATGCGAGCTTTCCCGTCATGCCGGATTCTCAGACGGGCAGGGTAGAGCATTGCATATTGGATGTGCAGGGTTTGCAATTTTTTCTTGGAAGAGGTGTGGCGCCGCGACCAGGGCGACTGACGCTGGAATCTGGGGATCAGGGTTCGATCCCCGGCTCCGGCGGCAGGTTAGCCCAGCACCATGTGACTCTGGGCAAAAGCTTGCTTAATCTTCCCGACGGCCCCCAGCGCCTAGAGACCCTTACGGGTGATTGTGCGCTTTACAAATGTGGATTATTATTATTATTATTCTTCACAGCATGGAATTCCCTGCTTTCCTGCTGCCCCGCCACTGTAAAGTAAGGAAACAGCTCCACTTTCATTCCCTGATAGTTCCGCCTGCCCTTCTTGCTGGCCAGATGTAGCGCAGTGTCCCGATCACGATAATTTAGCAGTCGGGCTATAATAGGTCGGGCGGCGCACCCGGAACAGGCCAGACAGCTAGGGAGCGGTGAGCTCTTTCTACAATAAGCACTTTCGAGAAGTGTTCTGCCCCCAAAAGAGAGGTAAGAAGCGTCTCCATATAGATTTCCGTGGGCCCGGTGTTGGTCGTCTCCGAAATGCCAGTAATTTGTAGATTGTTCCTTCGGTACCGGGCCTCAATATCCTCGTTTTTGGCTTTAATGACCTCCAATAGCTTTTCCATACTTGCACAGGAAGTACTAACTGCCTCAACCTGGTCTTCAGTGGTGGAGATGCGATGTTCAGCATCGGCAAGCTGTGCACCCTGTTTATCCAGCTTAGACGCCATGGTGTCCATGCGCAGGTTCAAGTTATCAATTTTTGCTTCGATGGTGTGAAGGCTTTGTTGCATTGACATCATCAAATGTTCTAGCTTCGCGCCAGAGCCAGGTTCCAGATGTGCGATGCATTTAGGGTTTTTCTTAGATTCAAAGTTCAATTTGCCTTGATGTTTATCTGTTCACCCCATAGTTAGTTGGGAGGACTGGCAAGTGTAGACTGGGAGGGCGGGCGTCACCAGACAGCTGCTGCAAGCAACAACAGACATCTTCGCTATCCTGACCAGGATCCAGTAGTTGCAGAGTGGTATGGCGGGGAGTTAGGTTAATCCAATTACAGCCTACGTGCGCCACCCTCCAGAGCCGCAGGACACAAGATGCAGGCACAGCGCTTCCAAGAGCACACAGCTGGGGTCTCTCAGAATTACAGTGGACTACTGGTGGCTCAGTGGCTGCAGCGCAATGCGGGTGTCAGGTTTATTCACACTTTAGAGCGTCTGGCAATGAAATGTAGGTGACCTATAAGGATTCTAAAAAAAAGCGTCCTCTGGGAATTCCAAACTATTTACCACAGTCTTTTGTTCCAGACACGGCTAACATTCAACCAAGGACTTCTCCTTCCACTTTCAATCTGAGGGATCACTGCGTAGCTATTTATCAGGCAGCGGGACGCCGGAGTTAGCAGAGAGCGTCCAGCGCCAGTATCAACAGCCACTCAAAGCAGGCCTCGCGGCGGACCCCCTGATAGTGTGCCCAGCCAGGTGTGTAGAAGTGGCAGCGGTGCGTGTCCGGTTCGCAGGCCCCAAACAGGGTGATAATTTCCAGCCCAAACAGCTGTGCAAGGAGCTTTGGCGCCGGTCCCGCCGACAGCGGGCTCAGGATTCACAGAGATGTGGCGCAGCCGTGTGGAGCAGATATGGTGGCGAAGGAGCAAGCCCCCACAGCTTAGGGGGACAGCCACCTAACTGTAGTGGCTGCAGGGGAAGCAGGAATGGCAGCCACGTCCAGAGGGGGACGATACAGCGGCCGAGGCCACGCAGCGGTTACTGTGAGCAGCAGGCTGAGCCCCCGATCTCCAACACTGTCACTTCGTCCCTAGCTCGGGACCGCAATCACACACCGTGGCTGGTCGGGTGCGGAGCTGCAGGGAGGGTGGCCTACCTTCACATCTCAGGCTCGCAGTCACCAGGGGCCCACAGTGTCGTAAGAGCCAGCAGTCACCGGAGCAGCCAGGCCGCAGCCCGCAGCACACAGCTCCCCAGGAGGCACCTCGTCCCACAGCTGCAGATCCTCCGCACACAGTTCTGGGCAGTGTCAACACAGCAGGTAGGCCGTTAGGGAGTGCAGAGCGGAGCCGCCATTTTGACCGTAGACCTCATGTAAGGCAAAAGCGCGGTCACAGGCTAGCAACCGTCAGCCAGAGGGTAGCAAAATGATCCGTAAGGGGTGAAGGATGTAAATCTGTGCAGGAGGGCATCGGATGGCGCCAGTTAAGCAGGATGATAGGCGGATTGGAGTCTCGGCCAGCAGAGCAGCACTAAAGTGCGGCCATCTTGCTCCGGGCTCTCTAGCCCCTGAAGTGCACTCACCTTGATCCCCAGATCTAACCGAGGTCATGAGATCCTAGTGTAGGTGTCTCGGGAGGTTAATCAAATCCACCTCAAGACTCATAGATGCCCCATGTGTTAGATCTATTGATGCAATAAAAAACACTCGATAGATCCATGAATGCCATTTGGCTAGAGCTGCCCTTTCCAAATTTATATTTTGCAACAAGAAGATGTAAGTTTAGCCACAGTTCGATTGTACAAAGGCCCTCCCTGAACCTGTATGTAGCTGGAGACAAACTATTACCCTCCGATAGCCAAAGATGGAGACGATCCAAAACAGCTCTCCCGATTACTTTAGTAGTAGAATCAAGGAGTGAGAAAGGCAGTAACATTTTGGATTGTGAGCTAAATATTGTTTGATCTTAAATATATTTATTAATGAGTAACTGAAAATGTATATCCAGGTTGCGTCCTTTTTCGAGAACTCAACCCAACAACATAAACTTAGTTGAAATGTTGAAACACACCAAATCAACATTTGGGTGTCGTTTTCATCACAAAAAGAAAAATTGTAGCACGTATAATGCTGCCTTCTGCTTTGATTCACCTTGCATCAGGTAGCTGTTACACGTGTTGTGCATGGGTGTACTTGTGCATCCCAAATTGTTTTTGACTGAAAACTAACAAAGATTTATAAACATATATTGCAGCTAAATTGGTGCAGCTACTAATGACTGGAGTCGTTTGTGCAGGAAGGTAGTCCTTCCTGCACAAACATCTTCTGAGCTCAAGGCAGCCACCCATGCCCCATAGGCTAGTCAGCCACAACTGACACAGTGTGAGGTACCATACCAGTCCAATATGCTCCTCATTATTGTGCTGTTCTTTTCTGTCACTTTCACCCATTGAGGCACAGCAAATTCACTTGCTGCACTGTCTTTGTTGAAATGCCGCTAAATATGTCCCTCTATTTTTTTTTATTATTCTACATTTTATATATGTAATTTTCACTAAACATGCCTGATGATGACGCCTTTGTGCTGCGTTTATTGAATGTGACTGTACTGAACAGGCCTACCTTCCTTAAGCCTCGATCGTAGCTTGTTTGATTGCAGATCTGCCACACTCATGATCATAATATTTTGACAATTGATAGGTGTTAAGACCAATATGTTAAATATGTTTGAGCTTAACACACGTTATGCTCTTCTTCCTTTACAATATTTAGATGGTTAATGTTCTATGCTGCACATTTAGTAGAATTAATAAAGGATGACCTAGACAGATGTTAAGCTTTGTTAGGCCTGCCGCAGGCTGCACTATATGATAGATTTAAAACATGGCTCATACGCTTTAAAAATACTTGTAGAGATAGTGGTTCATGTGTGGAAGTATAACTCATCCACTATATCATTTATGCATAAAGGACAGTTTTAAAAAGTAGCACAATCTTACAATAATGCGAACTTAGGGGCCTATTATGATGGCGGGGGGATCTCCACCGCCCGACCGGCGGTGGCAATCCGCCTGCCATAACTTCCCACCCGACTGCCATTTAACCCCGCCATATTACCATGGCGGGGGGTACCGCGGCGGACGGAAAGTCAGTCCACCGCTTTTCCGCCGGTTGACAATCTGCATGATTGCCGGCCGAGCGGAAAAGGCCCACAACATGGTGGCGGTGGGTATGCCTTTCCATGGCGGAGACTCCGCCTTGAAAGGGCATACAGTAAATACCTTTGGGGCCCGTTGCGGGCCCGGGGGGGGCGGGGGGTGGGTGGCTGCACTTGGGGGGTACCATTGCCACACACAAAGTGGCAGGCTCCGCGCTGTGTCTGTCACATTGTGCATGGCAATGCATAACATGCCACTTTAACATTGCGGCGGGTTCTGCTTACAGCACCGCCTGCCGCAATGATAAAGATGCTTGATGCATCCTAATTGGCCCCGCGGGACCACCACACCTCTGGCAGTCTGTCCCGTTTTCCGTTACGGCGCCATCGTAATGGGGCCCTTAATTACATTTTTTTATTATATAACATTTTTGCATTGCTTGTGAAGGAACAGATCCCTGTGCATTGATGGTCTACCTTCCTGATCTTTATCTAACCCTTGAGAACTTAGGGGTCGATTATGATGGCGGTGAATCCGCATCCTCCGGGCCGGTGGAAGCCACCGCCCGCCCGGAGGATGCGGATTCACCGCCGCGGTCACAGAAAACACCCACCGCCAGATTAGGATGGCGGTGAGAACAGCAGGGGACGGCAGATCCATCCGCCGCTGATCCGCGGGGTGTTGAGGGCTATTTGGTGGCGGTGTCTGCAAGACACCGTCAGCCAAATTAGGATGTGTGAGTTGAAACATGCTTTTCTGCTGCGGCTTTTCTGCTGTGGAAAAGCATGTGGAACTTTGCTTCTGGGGGCCCCTTGCGGGCCCCCAGGGTGAAGGGGGGTGGGGGTGCACATGGGGGGTACCTATGGTACCCCCCTGCATTTACATGCACAAAGCAGCAGGCACCGCGCGGTGCCTGCCACGTTGTGCATGTAAATGCAAATTATGCATTTTTAACCTTGCGGCGGCACCCGCCGCAAGGTTAAAGATACGGGATGTGACCGTCAGGGTGGCGGTCACATCCTAATTGCAACGGAGGGACCGCCGCTGCCCCTGCGGACGGTCCCTCCACCTCGGGGGCCTCATGATTTGGAAAATACCCTTCTCACAAGGCACAATTGGATGTATCTTGAAAAATCATAAGTATGAGGTATATGATGTGATGGACTTTACTTTAAATTACTCTCCAAGATATTAATATTTACCTGTAATTCTAATATCATCCTGTGGTGGAGCATTGTAATTATGCTGCAAATGAAACAGCCATGCAAGTGCCATCTTTCTTGAATCAATCCTGAGCAGCATGGGTGATATGTGTGGTTTTGTTGATAATATATTTACAAGAAAGGTTATGGTTTGTAGTATTAAGAATTAATATGATTAGTGTAGGTCTATTCTATAACCTAAGGGAGAAGAAAATACTGTCAAACTTAAGGTGTGGTCTATAAATGATATTATGGGTACAAAACCAGTGTACAACTTTACAATAATTATGGTATTTTTTGGGAAAATGTAACACTATATTAACTTTCATGTTAATGATGTTTATACATTTATCTAATACACATCTCACATCCCTATGAAGAGTCAGAGATATTTTCTTTTGTGAATCCTGCTGCTACTGGTAAGATACTATGTTAAATTTTAATTGTGTTAAACTTCAATAGTTTTAAGAAGATCTCCTGAGTAGTGTTATCTTCATGAATTATAAAGATAGGAAAGGACGAAAAGGAATTGTGACATTTTGTGTAAAAGTGTTGCAGTTTACCATTTCAGAATCCATTTGGTATGTTATGTGTTTACTGATAGATTATGTGACATATAGGTGGAGTCCACCTTTATAGTGGCACTCACAGCAGGCCTCTGTTACAGAAACTTTGAGCTATAATTCATACATTTGTTTCACATTTTTCAAGCACTTTCGTTGTCTTTGGGTCACACATGCCAATGCAAGGCAACTGCTTAAGTGAGATTTATGAGGCCATAAAAATCCATAATTGTGTTACCTTGAGTTGTGTAGGCATTACCTGGGTGGATCATGGGCAGTTATGTGCATCCACTATGCATTGTGTTACAAACCCAAATGTAATCAAGTCATCAAACCAAGGTTTGGTCAAAAATAGAGCACATACCCAAGAGCGGTGAAACAAAGAGAAATATCTATATTTCTCCTTGTTACTTATTCTTTGCATGTGAGCTGCATTCTACAGCACAGATGCAAATAAAAATAATCCTCAAAGGATTGATTATGTGCAAAAAGGCATCCCTACCTACACAAACACAATTATGACCACAAAGCAGGGGCTCTAGGCTGCCAGAAGTGCGCCAGTGCATCGAGAGGGTAGAAGTGAACTGCATCTTAGTATACATACTGCATTTGTGATCTCTTCATTGCAAGCAACGCAATGCAACACAGCAAGTTTACTTACTGCTTTGCGTGAAATGTTAGTAGAACTGGACCTTTCCATGCAATTCAGTGCCACAAATGAATTCATTTTGCTGCATGTCTGTGGAAGTTAAAGAACAGAACTGACTTTTCACTTAATTATGCTGTTCATCATAGCTTTCTCATAGCACTGGCACAGTTGGTGCTACATATTGGCAGTGCAAGAACACTTGTGTCATGCTGGAACGGGGCAGGTGTTTTAACTGTATTCCTGTCAAGATTTATTGCATGCAACAATATTATGTTATGTTATGTTATGTTAAGCTGTTTTATAACACGCTCAATTACTGCCGGAGTATCCTGGCGCGAAGAGGAAGAAACAGATTAACAGCCAACACTACACAGAAAAAGAGAGCTAGAAGGCCAGCCGAAACAGATGGGTTTTCAACGCTTTTTTAAAAGAACCAAAATTCAAGGTAGCACGCAGGGATAAAGGAAGCTCATTCCAGGCCGAAGCGGCCTTCACCGCCACTGATTGCCCTCCCAGCCGGACACGCCGGAAGCAAGGCACCTGCAGCAGATGTTGACCGGCAGAGCGCAGGGATCGATTGGGAGAGTAACGACTAAATCGTTTCATCTTGTAGGCGGGTCCTCGCCCATTAATAGCTTTATGAGCCAGTGTAAAATTTTTAAAAATAATCCTTTGAGGAACTGGCAGCCAGTGGAGACTCTGCAGGTGATTCCTTACGCTAACCCGGCTGGAAATATTACCCAGCAGTCTGGCGGTCGCGTTTTGAATCACCTGGAGACGTCTCACCATGTAAGCCGGGGAGCCACTCAGCAGGGCGTTGGCATAGTCGAGACGCGAGAGAATTAGAGCTCTCGCTACTGACTCTCTTGCTGAGGCAGGAAGATAAGGGAAAAACTTCCGAAGCGCCTTAAGGGTCCCGAAGCAGCCTCCAGTCAGCTTCTTGATACGCCCCTCGAACCGGAGGTCTTCACCAAACCAGACCCCCAAGTTCTTAGCGAGGACATTAACTGAGCAGGGCATCGGGAAACCAGCCGGCCAAAGAGATTCTCTGAAGTTAGGGGGAAATTGACCGTAGAGTAGAATTTCCGTCTTATCCTCATTACACTTCAATTGTGAGGAAGCTAACCAATTAAAAACTGAGGACAGACAGATCTGAATCCGCTCTGTGTCTAAGACAGCACTGGGCCAGGTAAACAACAGCTGCGTATCATCAGCATAGGCAATGATTTTGGCCCCCAGTTTTTCGGCTAGCTCTATCAGGGGGGGCAAATAAACATTAAAAAGCAGAGGGCTCAGAGTGGAGCCCTGAGGGACCCCTGTCGTGAGAGGCTTAGCCAAGGATGAAAAAGGAGGAAGCCAGACCTGCTGGGATCTAGACGAAAGAAAGGAGCTCAGCCAGTCTAGGGCAAGGCCAGAGACCCCAATATCAGCAAGCCGAGCGAGAAGGTGTTGGTGAGGCACCGTGTCAAACGCGGCAGAGAGGTCCAATAATATTAGAGCCGCTCTGCCGCCACAGTCCAGACACTCCCTAACCGCTTCAGAGATCTCCACCAGTGCAGACTCCGCGCTGTGAGCAGCACGGAACCCTGATTGAGCCGGGTGAAGAGCCCCAGATGATTCCACAAACTCGTTAAGCTGCCGAAAAGCCAATTTTTCGCCAATTTTTGCCATAGTCGGAAGCAGAGAAGTTGGCTGGTAATTGGCCAGCACAGCAGGGTCTGCACCAGCCTTTTTAAGCAAAGGCAGGAGCTTAGCCTGTTTCCACTCAGCAGGCACTATGGCCGATTTAATTGAAAGGCCGACGATATGCATCACTTCCTTCACCACCACTTCAGCTACACATGCCAACACCCTCGCCGGACCAGGGTCAGATGGAGATCCTGATTTCAAGGATTTAATCACGGCCAGCGTGTCAGTAGCTGAGGGGGGAACGAGCTCCACCATCCTGGATGATAAACACCGTGAAGGAGGGGAGAGGTAGGGGATGCCATCCGAGAAGTTGCCAGAGCAAAAACTAGACTGAATAGCAGCTATTTTTTGCTCAAAGAACACGGACAGGCTCTCACACCATGCCCCTGAAGCTGGAACCATCCGCTGCTCAGCACAGGGGGAAAGAAAGCCATTAACAATCGCAAAGATCTCGCGACTGCTATTGTTAGCCCTTTCAATCCGGTTGGCAAAATATTCGCCCTTAGCTGTTTTAATGCAGGCATAGTAGTTTCTCTGCTCCCCACGTAGAGCAGCCTTAGCTAGGGGGCAGTAGGTTTGGCGCCAGGCCCGTTCTAGCTTTTTACAGGCCAGCTTGTGAATGCGCAGCTCGGGGGAGAACCAAGGTTTAGATGGGGTAGAGCGAACTCTACCGATGCTCCCCCTTTAGATGAAGCAGTCACCCCCGCTACCACCCATTCTTTAAAGTTCAGCACCGCTTTGGCAAGATCAGTGCCTAGCACGGGCCTACACTCATTCAGGGTGGCAGCCAAAGTCTCTATGTTCATTTTCTTAGCACAAACGGTTTTGGCCCCCCTCGTGGTAGTTTTCTGAGCTGACCACGCAAATCTGATCAGCTGATGATCCGACCTCGTCAAGGCTTGAGGGGCTTCCACCTGGAGGGGGACGTTTGAACAAATCACATCCAAAGTGTGACCCCCGAGTGCGTAGGTAAAGAGACCCATTGGGAGAGATGTGCCAGGTCGAAGAAATCACACAGAGCTTTACATTCTGGGATCCGCTACCTCAGCATGAATATTAAAATCACCCAGCAATAAGAAATGAGGGAATCTCAGAGCTCGAGGTACCATAGACTCAAGCAGTGCTGCCAGAAACGATCCTGCCGGTCCTGGAGGCCGATAGATTAACGTACCCCCTAAAGTGAGATGGGGAGAGAGGACCAGGGAAAAGTTCATCACTTCCCCAACTCCTAATTCCTCCGGGGGCTCAACTTGAAGAGCCCAGGAGTCTTTCAGAATGATTGCCAGACCCCCCCCCTCTTCCCAGAACTCTATCTCTCCTATATATTTTGTAACCTCGAGGGATGGCTAACTCGACATCCGGAGCACTGGCGTTATTAAGCCAGGTTTCGGTCACAAACAGAATGTTGAGACAGAATATTAGCCTTTGAGGCTATTTACTTTTTGTATGTGTGCAGCAGAATGCATCACACTTGCAAAGAAGACACACCTTCCTGACCAACCTAGTAGACAGCCAACCCAATGCCATGCATGGCCTTTGGCCGTCCGTGGCATGGGATTGGTGCAGCCCCAGTCCCCAAGCCACTTCAGGCCCCTTACCAAGAGGCCTTTTTTTAAAGGAACGGGGGGTGCCCACCCCCCTCCTCCCTGAGCCACTTAGGACCCTGGGGTCCCCATCCTTCAGGACCAAAAGATATTTATAAAGTGGAAGGTGGTGTGCCTCCCCTTCCTGAGCCACAAGGGGCCCCAGGCACCCCAACCGCTGAGGCCTTTAAGGGGAGGGGGCACACATCCCCCCCAAGCCAATGGTGACTCTAGAGACTCCAACCCCTGTGGTCATTACTAAAATATAGGGTATGGGGCACACAACCGCTCGAGCGTTATTATGCCCCGGGTCCATCCTGCCTGGGCTGCATGTCATTAGAAAGGGGCGGGGGGCACGAGGCCCATGCAAGCCCCAATACGCCCCGGCCCATCCCACAGGGCCTATCGTAAATAAAGGGAATGGGATGCGAGGACCCCCATGTCATACATAAGGGGGAGGAAGCGTGTGGCCTTCCTCCCCATGCACCCTTGGTCACCGGAGACCTCATCCCTGGGGCAAGAGGTGGGTGCCTTGTGCTCCCCCGGGCAACAACAGTCCACTAGCTGGGGCTGAGGCTGAGCCCCATGGCCCCTGTGGCCTAGCTGGCTCCCCGCATGGTGTGGGACCCAGCATTTCTTCTGTCCTGAGGGAGCGGCTGTCTTTGCATGCTTCCTCTGGGGGTGAAAAATATCTGGTTCCACTGCCCACTGGAGTGTGGGCAGAGAAACAGAAGTATGCTCCTGCTGGCTGGCAACAGACATGCCTTTCCTGCTAGCACTCCTGCAGGCGGGGAAGGCATTTTTGCTCCTGCCCATCGGGAACATTAAAAATGCTCCCACCAGATGGTGTGGGAAGGAAAAGTACTGCATACCAAGAAGTGGGCTCCCCAGGACACTGTCCTTGAGCCGCCTGGGGCCTTAAAAAGCTCAGGGAAAGGGGCAGCGCAGCCTCCCTACCCTTTTTAATGATATCGGGGCCCCGGGGGATGGGATACCCGGGGCCTTTGAAGGCTCAGGGA
This sequence comes from Lissotriton helveticus, assembly GCF_964261635.1. Taxonomy (NCBI): domain Eukaryota; kingdom Metazoa; phylum Chordata; class Amphibia; order Caudata; family Salamandridae; genus Lissotriton; species Lissotriton helveticus. The sequence continues at coordinate 1,774,738,952 of NC_136067.1, read as the reverse complement.
AGGGGGCTACGTAGCCCCCTCCCCTTTATTTAAATATTGACCCCAGATGATAGGGTCCCGGGCCTCTAAAAGACTTGGGGGTGGGAAACATGCATCCCCTTCCCTTTATAAACATGTCAGACCTGGGAAATGGGGTCCCCAGGGCCATTTTATACTTGGGGAATGGGACTGTATGGCCCCCTCCCCTTCAGTAAGATATTGTCTGTGGGGGATTGGGTCCCCATGGCATTTGAAAGGGTTGAGGAGGGGGCCATGTGTCCCCCAAAGTACATTTGTGCCACTTCCCAGGGACCTGGCCCACCCCAGGGGTGTTTTTTATTCATCGGTCGGAAAGCCACACTTTGCTTTGTAAATTTTACCTTAGATTCACGGATACTCCGCAAATCTGTAGCAACATTTTTTTTAAAGATTTACCCCAGGCTGGGTACCCCTTATGCCCTTTTTCAAAACTTTTTTCTTAGGACTCAGGACTGAGTCCCAAGTCCTGAAATGGCTGCCGCCACATTGATGTTGATGTGGTGGCAGTCAATATGATCTCTCCAAGAGATCTGTTGGTTCCGCAGGTCCTCTTCGGCACAATATATACACAAAGCTTTTGAGCATTAGTTGTTCAAAAACTACTGAACGGATTTACACCAAATCACAAATGCACTCTATGTGAATCAAGATCTAGCTTTCAGCCAAATGTGGTGTAAATCCGTTAGGCAGTTTGGGCTGTAGTTGTGTCTAAAATTTCTATGGGGAAACATGTTTTGGGACCCCCTTTTTCTCGGTCCCCCCTTGATAGATTCCCCAGAACTTTCCATGTGCACACTAGATTAATCAAATGGCGCAAGAGTTGTTAGCAACACAACAAAGGCATTTCCTATGTGAACGTGGTCCTAACTATAACTTCCTAGTGGCTACCACCACTCTGTAATATTTATTGTTAGTATAGGATAGCTTTAAGTCTTGGTTACAGTAGCAACATTCAGCTATTAGATTCTATTAGATTAGGTAGCATAATTGTAAGTTTAAAATGGAATGTTCTAGTTTTTCTTAATAGAATATATGTTTTATTCTATGTTTAGGCATACATATATACTTAGTTGTAAGTAGGTAATAATTATTGGTAGATATTAAGTTGCTGGGAGGTGTGTTTGTTAGTATTTATGAGTAAAATTATTGTTTTTTTTAAAGTTAGATCTACTTAGAATTAGTTTAGATTAGGAAATAATGCATAGAGTTTAGTGGTTGTATCCGTGTTTTTTAAACATTTATATTTTGTATTCATAATACATTTTCATTATAAAAATACATGATTATGGGGTAGGTCTTCATTATTTTATGTTGTAGAAAAGAACAACGTGTTAGGCAGACAAAGCTCTATCACATTGACAATGCACCTTTGTCAGATCTGCTTGCCAGGGTTTTTTCCACACACATGTCAGTATAATAGCAAAATAAATTGATAAGAAATAAAACAAATAAAACTTTAGGATGAGCATAAGAGGAGTACACTCTGACACCAAAACATGGTTTCGGAACTTGTTTACAGGGTGACGGTGCTCACTCCTGTTTAGGCCAGCAAAAGACACCTAGCCAGATTTAGTTGTAACCGGACAACATGAAAATCATAAGAATGGCTCTAGTTGTGTCCCTGTAGGTCAAACACAAGGGTATCCAGCTGACCATTGTATTGTGTCTGTGTTCCTAGGTACAAGAATAGCAAGGCAGGTATTCTTCATTCATCCTGACAGAATACAAGTCTTTCCTCTGTACCTTCCCAAGGTCCAGTAGGGTTCGGAGAAGGATACTAAGGATGACACCTATAGGTCCTAGTGCCAGCTTGTGGATGGGGCCAAACCCTGCAACTTTCATGATCAATGCCCTAAAAATTCACATGGCTGTCACTAGCTCATTTTGCATCACTTCATTATTGTTTTAATGTAAAGGGTCCCACAATGCCCCTCTCTCTATAAAAACAATAGTGAGTAATGTTTTCAACACTGATCAATGCTCATTGGGCCCACCCATATATGTGTCTATGGTAATGTGCAAACTTTCCCCATGGTCAAGATAATCAACTTATGAGGCAGGGCTTACTCCCACTGGGAATGTAGTCTGGCTGAGTAGATCAACATAACAGGAAACACTGCAAGATGTGCACTACATCTATCTGAGAGAGGGGAGGCACCTTTGAAGTACACATAGAGGCTAGTACTGCCCCGTGGCATTCTGTCAATGAAATGAAAAACATTCCAACACACAAGAACATTACCTTATCCTGGGAGTCGATCCCCACACCAGCTGTGGAGTAAGCATTAGGCAATTGACCGTGAAATACTGTACTGTTACACAGATGCCATTCGAGACTTCAGTAATTGGAATCTTAAATTTGGTAAGGATTATTTTTAACAATATATTTTTTAAACAAACATGATTTTAATTTGCAATATTAAAAAAGATATAAAAAATATAAACTGTAGTATTTTCGCAGCTGTTATTTAAAAATCGTGCTTTATAAGGTTGGGTTATGTAATCCTCTGATTTCCTATGCCAGCAGTCAAGCTTCAACCAGTTACAATAGCTTTTTTATAGGTTTTACGCCTTTTAAACTGTAAGGACATGTGTAAAATTACATTCACACATGTCTTAATTTTACATACCATGATCCCTGCACGTTGGCCAGCAAGAGCTTCCTTTGTGAAGATTTAATCAGTTTTAAAGCAAGTTTTTGGCTTATAAAAATACTTTTGGAGACAGTGCAAATAAATCTGTCAAACGTGTATAAGGAAATAGCAACAGGTTGATAGTGAACACACAGACATTCAGGTTAGCAAGAGGAGGGCAATGTGCCACTAAGACCATCACTTTATAAGTATATCATACATGTATTTACATCTATATTATAGCTTAAGACAATGATTTTTATCCCAAAACAAAAAATAAAACACAAACATGTAATGCAGCTTTTTAAATATAATTTATTATTTTGAAATATAATGTTGAATATAGTTTTTCTCAATCTTTATTTTAAAAAAGTACAAAACATAAACTACGATGATGTATTATCTTGTGATATATTGCCAACCAAATTATTTTGCCTTCTGTAGAATCACAAACTCCTTCTGAGTCACCTACATCAAAATCACTACTTTCTGGTACTATTTCCCATTCTATATTTGACTACCCTCGTATATTGTTTGTTACACAGTCATTACAAACAACATATGTAACGTAAAACCCTATCTGCTCGGAGTCTTATACATTGTTTCCTTATACCTTGCTTAAATCCAAGCATCAGTAAGCATTTAACAAAACCAGGCCCAGCCATTTCCCCCAAATGTTTGTGATTTTCTGCAGGTAGTCCCTCTTCGAATATCTATGCTCCTAGATCTTCTAGGATGCCTAGTAGAGCAATTTTAGGCACCAGGGCAATTTGGTACCCTAGTACTCGGGAGAGTGTGTTTCCAATCTGGCTCCAGGATTAGGTAATGCAGGATATTCCCATGTCACATGATAAAAGTCCACCTCAAATAGTTACATCCTAGACAAGCAGGGAATACCACCCAGTCTACTTTGCAGAGGCAGAGCTGCAAGAGATAGGACACATGAAGGACATGAAACTGTATCAGCCGGAGGTGGGAGGAGATGGCCACCTTGCAAGGTGCCACGAGGCCTCGCACCAGTCTAAATCTTCAAAATGACCCACCCAATCTTCCTATTTCTGTTGAAGATGACCCAGGGTTTTCAGGGGCATTAATCACTAACCTCAAGTTTGAAAGATCAGCCCCGCCTGAAAGCCCCCTGAAGGAGTTTGGCCTCTAGCAGGTTATATTCAGGTAAGTCCACTAGGGCCGTTTTATGTTCTGCTAGGGTCATGTCGGCGTTGGAGATACTTGTGAAACAGGGCCCTAGAGAGGAAGAACTGAGCTTGCATCTTCTGAAAGGAGCTCAGGGTAACCCCTTTCCAGACATCCCCTCAGAGCTGAGATCTTGATCTTGTCCCATTTGATGAACCTCTCTCGTTGTACTGTATGACGAGAAAGCGCCCATGCCAAAGGGGCATCTATTGGATCAACCTGTCCTCCCATCTCATGGCCTGCTGTGTTGCTCGCCAATTCAAAAACACCATTTTCATTATGTTAGGGTGGTCCTAAGCGATCAGAATCCATATAGCAGCCTAAATACCCGGTCCAGTCCCATCAAGGAAAGCTCTGCAGAGTAAGCCAGAACATTCCAGCTTCTGTACATTCAGGCATTGACTGTCAGGACATAGGCCGCTTGAAAATAAAGTTTTACCTCAACCTTGCCCATCCCTCTGTTATATTTTGAGAGTTGGCATTTGGCCAAGGCTATGCGGGGGGTAATGAACCCATAGGAATGAGCTGATGTTCACAGTCAGGGTCGTAAACCAGGTGTTAGGGATCATCAGTGGAAAGTTTTGGAGGGCATAAAGGTAGTGAGGGAGGACCATCATTTTACACAGAATTCTTCCTGAACCGAGCCTGCAGCCAAAATCCAAAACCGGCAACTCCCATTGAAAACAAAAGGGCACCGACGCCAAAACAGCACCTTGCACCCGGTCGCCCCTGTGCCGCTGTGGGTGCGCCTTGTGTGCTAAATGGGATCCCCCTTTGCCCTCAGCCTAAGTCGAGGAGCTTTATTCCCACAACCTTGTGGACTGCTCGTGAGCAGCCACCAACCGGAGGCCCCTTATATCCCATGGGATAACATTGGGCCTCAGCACTATGCACCCGGCCACCCTAATGCCGCTGAGGGTGCATCCTTGATCCTGGAGGAACCCTGGTTCTAACCCGAGAATACCAACACCAAAATGTAAGTACTTACAATTAAACCGATAACACTGTTTACTCCCATAGGATTGCATTGACTGTTTTTCTATGAAAAATCTTTTAAGTGTGGAGAAACTCTAAGAAATTGCAAAAGTATAAAAACTGATTTACTTACCTTTTCTTCAAGACAAATTCAAGTGTGATATCTAGGCATATTACACTGAGTAGAAAAAGTAGTCTGTGAAGTAATCTGAAAAGTAAATCTACTGTTTTCTAAACAAATGACTTACCTGTCATCAAATCAATTGCATCCAACTGCATTCCAATTGTATTGAACTGCATTATAACTGCAAAAGTACTATTTCAATTACCTACACCAGGCCTGGCTTGGTACTAGAAATGAAATAACTAAATAACATGTTTATACAAACAAATTGGTCTGAGTTCAGTCTTTGAGTGTGTGACATCATTTCTTGCCTGTGTATGTACAATAAATGCTTAACACTACCCTCTGATAAAGCCTTACTGCTCGCCCACACTGCCACAAATAGAGAGTAAATTATAATCTACTTTTACCTCTGCCTACCTTTGGGGTTCCACTGGACTCTATGCACACTATACCTTACTTTGGTATAGTATATACAGAGCTAGCTTCCTACACACACTGACCAGGGTGCAGTACTTTGGTGGCTGGGTTGGAACAAAGGAGAGTCCTACGGGTGCTGATTAGTCTAATGCCTGAAATAATTGTAAGATGCCAGGAGAAGCACAACCCTATCTCTCGAGCTGATATAGACCTCTGATCACAATAAACCCGAGCAATACACAGTGCCCCCTCTTGATTCTGTGTGAAGGCAGCTTATGTTTCAGAGGCTTGTGATTGATTTGAAAGTATACCCTGTCCTTCGTCAATCTCTCCCATTAATCAACTCAACTGCTTCCCCAATAACCCCCAGCACACATTCTGTTCTCATACACCTCTCCCCCAGTCTGTATCCTCATGATGCAAATTTAGGATAGGTACTGTGTTATTCCATTTCCTGTGCAAAACACTCCAGTGTGACTGGAAACATGGGAACCATGAGTAAACTGCATGGCATAGAGAGAGAGGGACCAAGAGGCTGCCAGCAACAAAGAAGCCACCATTACAGGGATTACAGGAAACGGTGTAGTGTAGTTCCTATTATCCCAATAGGCTCTGCGCATTGGAATAATACCTCCAATAGTATAGACCTAGACCAGACGTTAACTAGGTCGTCTACTGTCGATATTAGACTTAAAGTTTTGGATTTGCCAGCTAGCTCAGAGTTCACTAGAAACTTTCTCGAATAGGCAAGGAGGAGTTGAACCTCCCTGGATAGACAAGAAGGGATTTAGTTTCTGACAACCATAGAACATGACAACTTTGCTCTCCCCTAATCAAGAGTGTATCTCTAGAGTCGTGTGAAAACAAAAGACAACTTATTTTACTCAGTCAGTACGTGCATTCTTAGTTTCACCAGATTGTAGAGAAAAGGAAGAGACGGGCGTGTTCAATAAAAGATGTTATTTATTGATCAGTCTCTTTTCTCGTACAAGAGAAATGAATCGATATTATCGCAATACTTATGGTTAAGTAAAGTGCATACAATAAAAGCAGAATTATAAAATAATACTGTAAAAACATTGATATGGTTTCTAAGCCATATGGTGGTTTAAAATGGATAAAATAGATACATATATATATAAACATTTGACTAATCGTACTCAACTGGTGCTTCTAACTACGCCTACCCCAGTGTACCTGACCTAAGCCTAATACGTGGGCGGGGATAGAAAGTAGTAGTTTTAAGTTAAGTTTGTTTTGCCAAGTGACTGACTCAAGAATTCTCTTCAAGGGGTTATTCAGTTCTGTACCTTGAATCTAGGATGGTTGAGGGATGGTATCTCTCGTCTGAGGTCTCGATATTCCAAGCTGCCTGCGAGGGCTGCTCGGAAGCGCCGGTGCTGGATTTCTCGGCAGGAGAAAGGCAGCGTCTCGTTCTCAGCGCGTCAGGAAGGCGGGGCAGCGTCAGTGGGCTTCGCTCTCTGCTGAGCTTCGGCAAGTCTCGCTGCTCCGATCTCGTCACCACCGCGTGTGTTTGCTTAAGGCAATATCGGTAATATTTATACCTGTAAGGTGCCGAGATTGACGTAAGGATGGACATAGATACGTCAATAAGGATGTCATACGAGCTGGTCGTTAGCACATTCTTTTACTGAAGTTCTTTGAGAAATCAAAACAATGGCCGCAGGGATTTTCCCAGGTTGTCATAGGTTTGATTTGTTTTGAGAACTCCGTATGCCTTATCAGGGGCTGGAGGAATATTGCTTGCCTAATTAGATGGCAAGCGTTATGACCTAATCAGATAACGCGCTCCTGTGCCGTGGTCTGGCGTAATCAGATAACGGTTTCTGCATCATGGGATGGCTGCTAGTTAATTTGTTAACCAGAATAGGGTCAGGAATAGGGGGATCGATACAGAACCTATAGGAATACATCACACCCACTCCACGCTAACTATGGCCATATTTACGAATCCAGGCATAGTAAAACATACTGTAGAGTATCGTGTATACCTTACCACCCCAAAATACACATAATGCATTTTGAAATTATGTAACATACGGGAAAAAAATAGTCATATGTACTATATGCACTCAAGCAGTAGAATAATGCTAAAATAATCACGCATATGTATACATTATTAGTAATTGAATATTAGAATTACACATGAAATGGCTCTTAATACAGAAGAAAAGTTCGAGACCACTTCATCACAGTTCAAAAATATTTATAAACATACCAGCGGGCAGCTAATGTCTATGAAGTTTCTAAAAATAGAAATTAGTTCTATAAGAATAGTTCTTACTTTAAGCAGAAGAAAAGTGTCCCGTAAAATTTAACAAAATATTTTGGGGCTGCTAAAAAAATTGCTGTCCGCGGACTGGAGGAAAAGTTGATCTTGCTAGCTACTTTATTATTAAAGTTGAAGGCCAAATTCAAGGTGTCGGGAACGCCGTGTGCTAGCTTGTTCAAGAGTCATTATTTCTGCTCTGGTGAGAACATCATATCATTGAGACTGCTGAAAAAGCTGTCAACAGCTTCCTGTGAGAGTTCCACTAACTCGGAAAAGGATGTAACCATGCATTCATGAGCATGATTGTCTCCATTGACGTTTTGAGTAGTATTGCTGACAGAAGGTTGTACCTGATCGATGCTGCTTTCATCTTGATCTTCACTACCCCTTAATCGTAGTGGTGAAGTTTCCACGAATGCCGTCATCAGGATTGGCAGCCGTTGAGGGCAGCACAATGCATGAGGCTTTACCGGACCCAACAATGTTTCTGCATCCATTGGCGCATCCGATTGTAGCGTCAGACAGGTGTCCAACACGCATTCTTCTCCGCACAGCATGCACCTTAATACAGGTAAAACACATCTTTGCCATATCGGCCGAAATGAAAGAAACCAAGTCATGTTCAGGTCTCTAAGCCGGGTTAGTCCCAGGATTTTTGATATCCGGTCCCGGTATCCAATGGCTCGGATTGTTTCTTCCCTTGTCGCGGGTGTTTTGTCTGTGACATGGTTTGCCATAACGAAATATAAGGACTAAGAATAGGATTCCTGCAATTAGTCCCAAAATGAGGGGAACTCCTCCAAAAATCGAATGGACGAAGTCTGGAAAAATACCCAGTATGGCTTTGAATGGTGTTAATGCCATCGAAAATACTGTCTTAAATACATTTGAGACTCCACTGGTATCAGAAATATTTAAGATTTCATTCAGGATTTCTGCGAAATGTATGGGTGAATTAGTTGATAATAATGAGTGAATCTCTGCAGTCGTCCTTGCGACTAGGAGATCATACGTTTCTTTTGATGACGTGAGCCTGGTCGGCGTCTGAAGAAGCACTGTTTTCATTCTGCTTAAAGTATCAACTCGAATAGAAGTAATTTTCAAGTTAGGCCATGCCCTTGCCTCCCTGTCTGGAAGGGAGCTGGGGAACAATAAGCGTCCACAGCACATGACCTTCGCAGTCGTACTGATGAGATAAGGAACCCCGGGCTGTAGACTACAACATCTGCGATCCACAATTAGAATGTAACTCCCGTTATAGAGTCTTTTAAAGAATGGTTCTATCTCTGTTGCAGGTGTGCCTAGCTGGTGACATGAAAGGTTATTTGAGTTCCCTTCACAGGCTCCATGCAAACTAATTCCATTACACAGAAGTGTACCGCTTAGTGACATCGCACAATTATTGCCACTAAGAAACACGTTCTGTCCTTTATTACTGACACATGCATGTGAATAGGGCAAGTTCCATGTTGTCTTAATGTACCCTTTACCCAATTTTTCGTACATGCCAGCCTGTATATATTTTTGGCAGTATTGAAACCTGAAAGTAGATATCGGAATATTAATTATCCCATGTATTATCCATTCAATGACAGGTCGTTCTGACATTGTCAATGGTAATCTCTCGAGTTTCTCAATGCTCAGGATTGTATAATCAGCACCCTTTTGTGCCATACTGATTTGTTTATCAGTAAGGTTAAAGATATTGAATAGTGACGTTGTGTTGATTAAACGCCAAGGCACATAGCCTGAACGCAGATTTTGTAACGTCCAGCCAAGCTGTACAATAGAACGCAATTGAGACTGACCGTGTTGTAACAACAGTAAGTCTTGCGATATTATGTCGATTGCTGATGACACAATGCTGTCCAATGAAAAGATTCTGGAGGACAGAGTCATTAACCCATTGTCCACTACAGAAAGCGATTTTTCCAAATTAATACGGTCAATTTCCCGTATACTTTCTGCTGTCTCAATTTGAGTTATCTTCCAGGCCTCGTTGTAAGCTGCATATATAGAGGCTGCTATGAAGCGTTTTTGACGCTGTTTGCGCGGTCCCATAATGAAATCACGCAAGTCAGCACCATCAGTAAGTAAAGTTAGGTGTTGCTTAATCTCTGTCAGTGTGGAAGTTTGTAGCCATTGAAGGCAGAGTTTGCCCACACTGTAGGTGGTGATTATCCCTGGGTGTTGTCTTTGGGAATATCTAGGGTCTGGCCTGGTCAATTTGAACCCCTGTGTTTTGTTTAGGAATCTGTCTTGACAGTTATTAGTATCTGTGGGCCAGATTAACCATTGTTTCCAATCAGGATTTGTTCTGTTTTGGTTTAATACATAGTTTACGTCTATCTCTTCATCTGCAGAGTTATTGCTGTTCATTGTTGGTTTTGGAATAGACGGTTTATTTAAATCTTTGATTTTGGCTAATCCAAGACAGGTAGTTTGTTGAATAGTTTCATTCAAGAATATAATTTGTTCTGGGATCATGCAGGCTCTAAACAATGATTCTATACCTTGTACTTGCCATTCTTTTGTACCCCAAACACTTTTTACTTCAACATTTTTGTCCCAATAATCAAAACCAAATGTATTCATTTGTTCAAAAAATGAGTCAGAATATATCAATTTTGTGTTTGTAAGCATGGTTTTTGTTCCCGTCTTATTTGACAATTTGAAATAAAATGTTTCAGCATTACTTGTGTTGAACCCTGAAAAATATGAATATTTGTCATAAACGGTTCTTGAGCTTCCTTTTGGAGGGGTTGCACAATGTTCCCATTGATTATAATTTAAAACATTTCTAGGTTGTGCTGATTTATGTAAAAAATGGTTACCATAGTGGTTGTAGCAGTACATACTGTCATAATTAGATGAACCCTGCAAATAATCATGTTTGGTAAATTTAGCAGACATCACTAGGTCAGACATCATGTTATTAATACTTTCAAAGTCCCAATCATCAGCAAATGAGTTTGGTTTTACAAAGTCACTCAACGAGATCTTGATTTGGTGTGGATATTTGAGGATTTCAACCGGACCATAGATTTCATAGTCAGTATTGTCCCATGCTACCCCACCCGGTATAGGATTGGCTGTGAAGTTGACTGAAGAAAGTTCTCTTTTCTCGACGTGTGAAGACGTGTGTGGCTTGAGGATCAAGTTGATTTTCTGGCTTGCTGTGTCCATTTTTGCATATTTTCCCTCAATGAAGCGTCCCAAACATAGTATCATGATGAGCCAAAGTATCAGGATAAATACACCAAAGGACACCCAAAATTCAATCCATGGAGAAATCAGATAGGTTTCTTTCAGCTGTTTCAAAAGTTCCTTAGCTTTGTCTTTAAAAGTTTTTGTTGATGGCTGTGTCTTTGATTCACTTAGATCTTCAGAAGAATCATCAAAGTTGATGAAGTAGCCGGATGCCGTTCTGTCTATTGTTCCAATTGCTTCAGGATTACTGTTTCTTGCAGCTTCAGCATATTCATTTGTTACTTCATTGTAGGTTGGTGTGTCTCTACTAAATGTTTTTATTTGGGTTTTCAGAGGTGTGAGTTCCATTGCATTGTTGCATATTCCTTGTTGTTGTTCTGTAGGCGTTTCGAATGTGATTAGCCTTTTAGTTAGCACCTCTGTACTTGTAGCAAACCTCGGTGTTCTACTACTTATCGGGAGTCCACTTGGCCTACTGTTTGTTATCGGCCACATGATTGTGGTTTTACCAGGTCGATGGATACAACTCGGTTCTACTTTTTACCAGCAAGTGGCGGTAGTACAACTGATCTCGTCCCGTTGATGGACAAGACAGGAACTGCTTTTCTGTAAGAAGGCCCAAATTCCTTCTTTACCGCAATCTTTTCTCTGACTAGATCACCGATTTTTGGAATCCAGACAGGTCTTGCTGGGACAGGTGGTGGTTCTTCAGTGGTTGTTGGCTGCTGTTTCAACTTTATGTTGCTCAGGTCTTTTCTTGTTTCGTTTAAGTCCTGTAAAATAGCCAAACGATCTTTGATATCAAAGCTTTTTTCTTTCACCACTGAAGTCTGACTGTCAAGATCTAAGACTAGCATCCTAGTCCCAAACAGTAATTCGTACGGACTGAATCCCCTCAGAGAATTTCTTGGCAAGTTGTTTAGACTACGTTGGACACTTATTAGATGTTTGACCCACCCAGCTCCCGAACCTAATACCTTTGCTGTTATAGATTGCTTTATGCCTTGGTTTTTTCTTTACACCATCCCGTATCCCTCAGGAAGGAAGTGAGAAGAATCCCGCTTCGCTATGCTCATTTGGCCGTGCTTTCCCACAAGCTTGAGGGCTAAAGTGAAAACATTGGTCAAACGTAGCATGCTCCTAGCGTATATGCCATTTAGACTCGCAAATCTTTGTATAACAGTCCCGACGTCAGCCGAGTGCTGGGGTCTACATTTATAAGTGGAAACTAGTCTTTATTTGTTAATGGGACGCATTATTTACACTTGTTTCACTGATTATTGTTTAGCCCTTATTGCGTGAAACGCCATGGTATTACCCCGTTCCTCTCACCGCTGCGATCTCTGTTGCAGCCCGGGCATTTTTTTACAAAAATGTGATGATGCAGGCTCATGCCTGGCCACCAGTACACTGATTGTAGTTCTTCCAGAGAATCTTTTAGTTTGAGGTGTCTGAGACCCTCGCCCATATGTGCGTCTGCTATTAACAAAGTTCTCCTGTCCTTGTTTGGAATTACTCTATCCCCCACTCCAGGGATTCGAGCAAAAGGAACGGAGTTCGCATCGATTATGTATGTATATTCGAGTGGGTAACTGATCGGTAACGCTGAGCAGTCGCCTTTTGATGACGTTTTCACCGCCAGCATTGTTTCACCGTCAATGTATTTTACTGCACGCTTTTTCCTAGCTACGGAAGCCGATTTAGTTGCTACCGCTGTGGCTTTCTCAGCCAATGAATTCCCTGCAACGTGAACGCCATCACGCTGATGACTCAGTGAGTGTATCACGTGAGTCTTTGGTAGTTCTTTTTTTAACAGAACTATTTGTTCCCAAAGCAGTTTTTGCTTTATTGTTGCACCTGTGTCATCTTTGTAACCGTTTTGAATCCATTTCTGTAAATCGCTGTTATATGATTTGACGCAGTAATACGAATCGGACACTATGAGTGTCGGGAATTCGTGATCTGCATTATCTAGCGCCATTTTCAATACTATTATTTCAGTCTGTTGTTCTGAATTAGTTTCTACTGAGTGTGTTTTTGTTAATAGAGGTCTTAGTATACCTCCGCGCCACACTTCTTTTGTAATCTCACATGTGGGGTTGTATGCTTGTTCTCCCCAAATGGATGGTTGAGCATGTCCGTCTGTATAGATTACACAAGCGTACTGTCGTAATGGCAGAATGTCGATTGGCAGAGGGAATATTCTTTCATATTCTAGATATTTTAGTTCCTCTAGTTCTGGATCAAAGTAGTATTTTACTTTGTCCATTGTAATGGAATTCACCCATTGTATCCATTCCGGATTCAATGCTGTTGTTGGTAAATTACACGGGGTTGTTAATGCCTCAAAGGCTGATTCTGCTGTTCTGACTGTGATGTGTCTACCGTCAGCTTTATCTTTTTCTCTAGCTATTGCGGTTTGAACTGCATGAACAATGTTTCTTTTAATGCTGAATTTCTTTTCAGCTTTAGTGTACAAGTGTGATTTGAATGCAATTGGTACCTTTTCTCCCTCATTAGAGGTCAGGTATGTGAATCCGCATCTTCCTGGGATGACTCGAATCACAAGGTTGCGTGTGTTATCACGTGTTTCTAGTTTTGTTTTAATTAACATATCTGTTTGTAAGGATCTCAGAATTTCTGTGTGTATTTGAGTCCAATTGGTTCTTTTAAAATCTGGTTTTATTAGATCATAAAGGGGTTTGACCCTTTCTGCGTAATTTGCAATGTATGTTCTTCCGAAATTTAGGAAGCCTAGAATTGACTGTAGGTTTTTTAGTGTTCTAGGTGCTTGGAGTACGGCACATTTCTCTAGGAAATTGTCAGCCAGGCTTTTGCCTTCACTTGATAATTCATATCCTAAGAACAGGACTGTTAGATGGGCAATTCTAGATTTTTTAAAGTTGAATTTGTAACCCTGTGCCGCGAACCCAAGTATTATGGTGTTCACTCTCTTCAAGTGAGTATCCAAGTCATCGTCTGTTAGGTATATGTCGTCGACATACGATAATGCTTCGTCATCATATGTTTGTAGTAACTCTGTTACTCTCGCTGAGAATAATCCTGGGCTGTTCTTGTACCCCTGGGGTAACCGACAGAATTCTTTTTGAGCGCCATTTATTGAGAACGCTGACAAGTATCTGCTCTCTGGTGCTATATTTTGACAAAAGAATCCATTAGAGATGTCTAATGTTGTTTTATATTTTTTGCGCACTATGTTATTCATTAGTGCAGCACTATGCGAGTTTTGTACTGCAAAAGTTTTGCAACATGAGTTAAGGTGTCTGTAATCCAAAACTAGACGATATGAATTGTCTGGTTTGGAGACAGGAAACAAAGGGTTGTTCATTTGTGAGGTGCAAGTTTCAATCACCCCCTGGTATTCTAGTTGATCTAGAATTTCTTTTACCTGTTTTTTAGCTTCTTGCTTGATTGGATACTGCCTTTGTGCAGTAGGTTGTGATTTTAACTGGATTTTGTGAGGAGGAGACTCCTCATCCCATCCTACATGATTTTTATATAAAGCAGGAGCTTGAGCTACTGCCCACTTTCTTGCAAGTGTATATTTTTTATGAATTGGAATATAATTTGAGAAGGCAGGCATAATTATTTCTTCGCCATGTGGGCACTCCCTGACGAACTCTGGTGGCCAATCTTTTTCAGCTAGAAGGATGTCATAGCCCTTGGAGAGATTATCCCAAAAAAGGCCCCTTATTTTCCTAGTCTTATCCCCTTCTATACGTAAAGTTATTTCATATATTTTGTGAGGGTTGCTAACTCTGGTGTCTGCAGTTTCCACCTGAATGTATTCATTCGTGTCCACTGTCTCCAGATGATTCATAAGGACTTTGCGTGCTATGCTCACTTCTGCTGCGCTGTCTAGCATTGTCTGAGCCCACTCTCCGTTTTTCAGCTGTGTCCTCAGTATTCTCGGCATTGTTGAATACTTTAATACTGGCTACCTTCTTTTTTGGAAACTGTAATTTTTTATTTGGATGAGCAGGTTCCTTGTCTTTGGACTTGACGTGCCCTTCCCTGGGTTCCGATCGTCCTCTTCTTTCCGATTTCTGCGAGGAAGTCTGAAAAGATTGAGAGGGACGTGTGTCAAAATCTTGATATCTATCCGGTTTCTTTATGTTATCCCTATTTCTAAGGTTGTATTTTTTCACAGAGGGCTCCCTTTGGGGAGACTTGGGTCCTTGGTCCGGAGATCTTTCTCTCCGCCGAGGAGACCTTCCTATGGACTGGAATCTCTTTTCTTTTGGATTGGATTGTTTGTTTCCATCCCAGTTCTTCTTTTGACTGTTTAGATTATTTTTAATAAATATTTTTTCAGGACTTTCAATTAGTTGGGGCTTTTACTGGTATTCCACCCAAACTATCTCTACCTAGTTCTTCATAGGATTTTTCTATAATTCTGGCAATTTCAGCTGGTTGGTCTGCTATATCTGTCTCTTTTAACCTCTGGCGGATCGCCACATTCGCTGCTTCTCCTTTTATGTTGGCTAGTAATATTGCCGAGACCTGCTTGAAGTCTTTTAGTAATTTCATACCGAGAGTTAAAGCGGGTTCTGGACCGTATTCGTCTTGAATTTGTTTTAGCACATCTGGTATTACCGACATGGATGGTACACCATGTGTTTTTGTGTAAATGGAAGCAAAGACTGTACCCCAAGTGTCACAGTCCTCCACGTGTGGTGCGATTCCCATTGGAAGACAGATAGTCAGAATCCTGTGTTTATCCACAGGGGTGGTGTCTGGAAACACCGCCTCTATTTGGGTGATTTTTTGTGCTAACCAGAATGGTATTTGTTCCCGTTTAGCTGGTACTTTACCTAGGCAGGACTGTATTTTCTGTGGTGTAATTTTATTTGTGTTCCCCTGATGTGGGGTCAGCTGTGGAATTTTAACTACAGGTTGGATGGTTGAAGTCCGCATTACATATTGGACTAGTTGTCTATATATTTTAATTAATTGTTTTAGTTGTACTAAAACATCTGCTGCAGACATTCTTTCGATGTCTGGATGTGGTGTGTATCCGGCTAGGACCGGCCACGTTGCTCCTGGTCTACCTAGTGGACCGAGCCTGGTGATGTGATTATTATGTTTTAGGGCGCCATTAAACAAGAGCAGGTGCTCTTGAAATTTTAGTGGTACCTCCACTTCCTCGAAAGGAGTGTAGGTATCCGGAGGTTCCTCTATTTTATAACAGTGGAACTCCTTTGTTACAGCATTTGCTGCTGGAAAGTTTATCCATGAATAGAATACCTCTGTCTGCCGATATTCGTGTGCCTCAATTACGAATATGACTGTACCACCTCTTGGTGTCAGTCCATTTTCTATAAGTTTTAACGTTATAGATCTTCTTATGTTGACCGGGATGAGTATTATATCCGGGTCTGCTTCTTGCATAGTATTATCAGCTTCTATTAGTTCAGCTGCTACTCTAGCTCTCTCTCTTTCATCATCACTTTCTGGCATTTTACTGTCAGGAAGGTTATTCTGTTTGTTTGCAGATCAGGTTTCTTGAGGAAACAAAGATGAGATGCACAATATTTTGGAACAGTGTATCCTTCAACGTTGATTGAACCAAGAACCATACATAGGAGTTCCCTCCTGCGAGGTTTGGCGGATTTTACCTCTCACCCACTCCAGACGTCTTTGGAGTATTATGGGAAAAAGGGGTCTGAGTGAAAGAGCACGACTGAGTTACTCTAAAGTCTTGCGTTAGTTTTATCGCCTATCCAAATACGTTGGGCGCCATGTAGTGTAGTTCCTATTATCCCAATAGGCTCTGCGCATTGGAATAATACCTCCAATAGTATAGACCTAGACCAGACGTTAACTAGGTCGTCTACTGTCGATATTAGACTTAAAGTTTTGGGTTTGCCAGCCAGCTCATAGTTCACTAGAAACTTTCTCGAATAGGCAAGGAGGAGTTGAACCTCCCTGGATAGACAAGAAGGGATTTAGTTTCTGACAACCATAGAACATGACAACTTTGCTCTCCCCTAATCAAGAGTGTATCTCTAGAGTCGTGTGAAAACAAAAGACAACTTATTTTACTCAGTCAGTACGTGCATTCTTAGTTTCACCAGATTGTAGAGAAAAGGAAGAGACGGGCGTGTTCAATAAAAGATGTTATTTATTGATCAGTCTCTTTTCTCGTACAAGAGAAATGAATTGATATTATCGCAATACTTATGGTTAAGTAAAGTGCATACAATAAAAGCAGAATTATAAAATAATACTGTAAAAACATTGATATGGTTTCTAAGCCATATGGTGGTTTAAAATGGATAAAATAGATACATATATATATAAACATTTGACTAATCGTACTCAACTGGTGCTTCTAACTACGCCTACCCCAGTGTACCTGACCTAAGCCTAATACGTGGGCGGGGATAGAAAGTAGTAGTTTTAAGTTAAGTTTGTTTTGCCAAGTGACTGACTCAAGAATTCTCTGCAAGGGGTTATTCAGTTCTGTACCTTGAATCTAGGATGGTTGAGGGATGGTATCTCTCGTCTGAGGTCTCGATATTCCAAGCTGCCTGCGAGGGCTGCTCGGAAGCGCCGGAGCTGGATTTCTCGGCAGGAGAAAGGCAGCGTCTCGTTCTCAGCGCGTCAGGAAGGCGGGGCAGCGTCAGTGGGCTTCGCTCTCTGCTGAGCTTCGGCAAGTCTCGCTGCTCCGATCTCGTCACCACCGCGTGTGTTTGCTTAAGGCAATATCGGTAATATTTATACCTGTAAGGTGCCGAGATTGACGTAAGGATGGACATAGATACGTCAATAAGGATGTCATACGAGCTGGTCGTTAGCACATTCTTTTACTGAAGTTCTTTGAGAAATCAAAACAATGGCCGCAGGGATTTTCCCAGGTTGTCATAGGTTTGATTTGTTTTGAGAACTCCGTATGCCTTATCAGGGGCTGGAGGAATATTGCTTGCCTAATTAGATGGCAAGCGTTATGACCTAATCAGATAACGCGCTCCTGTGCCGTGGTCTGGCGTAATCAGATAACGGTTTCTGCATCATGGGATGGCTGCTAGTTAATTTGTTAACCAGAATAGGGTCAGGAATAGGGGGATCGATACAGAACCTATAGGAATACATCACAACGGCACTCTTTCCCTCATTGTTCCAGCCATACTAATTCCTTTGTTGGGCATCCATTAGCTATCCATTCAGGTTTCACTTGTCCTTCCATGCCTTTACCTGTTGATCCAATATTTTTTAATCTTTATCCAAATTTTCGTTCTCTGTCTGCCAATTAGTGCCTTAACAATGATCTTCTATTTCACACATTCCAAACTGCAGCTTTGAAAACTGATACCACCTTGCCACTTACTAATGCGCCTGTGGTGTTCTCTGTACGTGTGCATTTCCTGCAAAAAAAGCCAGGTATATTGGCTTTGTCATTGGTTGTTATGAGTTTCATCGTAAAAGACAGAAACTCTGCGCTTAGTACCTTTTGGTGGTGCTGTGGAAGCCTCCCAGATAAAATTAAAAGCACATTTTCATGACTGACTACAGCAGTTAACAAGTATTCACTTTCAGACTGATGTTTTATTTCAACTTAGCACCCCTTGTCTTTAGGGCTGCCAACTTGCTTCATGTTCTTCTAGTGATACGAGGTTTATTAGCCAACATAACTTTTCAGTCTGGACTAATAGCTCCATTCTCCACTTACTTATCTAAGTTTCTAATTCCCAGGACCCACTTCAGGAGGCCACTGCAGCTTGCACCACGCATTGGCCCTGCCAGTGCCGCCAATGTCAAAACCAACACAAGCACTAACCATCGCTCCCTACACGTGTGACAATAGACTATTCCGGGTCCCAAAGCTATAAGAATGACTTGGGCAGCAAGTATTAGTCATTTTTTAATCAATATTGAATTAATTAATAGCTGTTGTTGGGTTTATCTATGATTTAGACAAACAGTGCCACCATGTGGCAGGCTGTCATAAGTGCCAGTGTTGACAACTAAATGCCCATTCCGAATTCCGGAAACCACCAGCTCAAATTAAGCACTGCCAATTCCTTGCTTGCAGTGACTGTGTCACAAATTGGCCTCTAAGGGGTGATTTTTATTTCATTAAAATAACTTCTCTAGCTGGTGGTGAATTGATTCTGTCTACATTCATCTTTGTACACCCACTCTCATCCAAACATTTATCTGTCCACTCGCACTTAGGTATTCATCTAACCATTCGCACCTGCATTTATCCAGCGACACAATTCAATTATCTATCCATGATTGCATTCACTCACATCCGTCCAACCATCTATTCATCCACGTATACAACCACACAGCCATAGGCTCGTCCACACATTCATCCCACATGTATCTGCGAATGCATGTGCTCATATGTCTGTTGTTTGACTGCATATGTTTCATAGTGGCTGTGTGTGCAGGCACCTCTTGCTCAAATAAGCTAGACCTGTTGGCGTTGCCAATGCTTGCTCCTGTTACGCCCACACAGATTTGAGTTTGTGTTCTTGTGGTTAAGACTGCAGTTCGCCTTCCTTCATTTTCGATGTTGCTTCCCCGTGAGTGTGGGGCAGCTGGCCAGGAGTCACTAGGAACACTAGGTCACCATATTTAAAGGGACCGACCACTGGACAGGCTTCTCTTCTTTAGCACTTTACTCCAAACGTAGGACCCCGTAACAAAGGAACCACGGCCGAGGTTACAAGAATACAGTTCCACACTGTGATTGCGCGACTGCTGATGGTACATCGCCCTTTTTGCGCAGGCACAGTGTGTGGAACTGTATTCCTGTTTCTAAGACACTGCACTGTCCGAAGTTAATACAATTAACTGAAAAATTCTCCAAATTAGGGCACAAGCAACAGATAGCAAAGCTCAGAAGCAGGAAGAGGTAACACTGCTCCCTGTTCTGGGCTTTACTGTCGGCAGTCCATGCACTAACTTGAGAATGTCCAAGTTAACTGTAGGCGCTTTACTGTGCAATCCCTTTAAAAATAGACCCACGGCGCTGCTTGGGGCCCGCCCACACGTTCTTGACAGGGCACCAGTTTGCACCGCAGGACTGCCGTGCTCCATGATGCCGCCTGGTACTGACGGGCCGGATAGCGAATGCAAATGCTACATTTTTGCGAACATTATTTTACAGTTCGATCGAATCACTATTCAAACAAAGGTGATCAATCAGGGGGTAGTGGAACACGTAGACTCCAGGGTCTCTTTTCCTATCTGAATGAATGTTCTAAATGCAATAATGTGTCCCAATTATCACTCAGAGAAATCTGCTCTTGCATTGTAGCATTCTGAATTAATACCCATTTACCATTCACAAATCTCTGAGGCGCTGACATTCAGAGATAATAACACTTGACATTTAATATGCTATTATAGTCATTCACGTTTTCCAGCACAGCCTTAAAAGGAGCAGCTCCTTTAAAAATAGTGCAATAGGAACTATGAACAATGCCGGAAATGTGACAGCCACAAGATGATAAGAGTCAACATTCAGAACAATGGCGACGAAACCTTACGGAAGAGGAATCCATTTTTCACTGCAGGGAGAAACGTTTACAATAATTGTACAAGTTATATTTCTCCACATTATTTCATTATTTATAAAGGGTGAGCTTCGCCACTGGGCAGCTAGACGCGTTACAAGGGACAGAACAGGAGACATAACATTATAATAATTGCGAAACTGCAGCTTGAGGACAAAGACAGATCAAACAATGCGTGTGCAAATGAAGAGAAGCGCCGAGCTCTTACTGTAGCAAAGGTTCAGAGTGTTGAAGGCTCTCTCGAGAGAGGGGGTAAGGAAATATGAGGGGTCCCACTGTAAAGTGCAAAAAATGACTCCTCCTATATCCAGACATGTTTCAGAGCAAGGAAGACCAGGTTGAGGGCCCCCACCAGGAATGGGAGACCGGGCCCTTTTAGACTGCTGAGAATGCGGGGCCCTGTGTTACGACCCTGTCACTAATGAGGTACATGTTTTCTGAAATATTGCTCTTGTGAGCAAAAGATGAAGGCCTGTTTAGCTGTTTTAGGACGAGCCTAGACAGCGCATGTGCTGTCTCTACAAGACATGCTGTAATCACTCTATGGGCTTTCAGCCAGTCCATTGGCTTTTTATTGGTTACTTCGATTGTCTTGTAAAAAGTCTTCCTTTCTATTAGCTAATATGTCTTTTTAGTTCCTCCCTTTTGTTGCTTGTCACTTCCCAGAGTGCAGCGCCTAACTTCTGATAACCTTCCGTCATTGTGGCAAAGTGTTTGGTCTTGGAACAATTTCCTTTGTTCCCTGCTCATGCTAAACGTAGGTGTATGTTTTGTTTGCAGCTCCTCCTTGTTTTATTTTGGAGGTTGCATGCCTTTTATTTGCTCAGCACGGTGTCCGTCAGCATGTCACCCGCTTCATGGCCGCCGTGGTTCATCTTTCAGCATGGCGACCACATGCATAACTTTACTTTTATCTTCATGGCACACTCTTGTTTTGGTTGCTTCCAATCATTGTTGCTTTTTCTTTCACTACTTGTAATTAAAGAACCACCGGTTCCTCTTAATCCAAGGCAGGCAGAGGCTTGTAGGTGTCTGTATTGTCGCCTCATGCCCCGGTACAGTGCCGGCCTCAGCAGATGGTGAACAGCATCACCTAGGTGTGCAGAGCGGTCTTGGTGCATTTAAAACTGTCAGCCTTAATAGCGGCATCCTCTTTATTTGTGCAAGTGGTCATGGTGGGGTGATTCAATGTCCTGACAGCAGCCCTGTGTAACCTGGTACTAATCCTCACTAACTCTCACTACCTGGGGGTTGCCGTGCTCTAAAATGCCTCACCTCTACTTCTCCTATTTATGGGAGGAAGCAGGTGCGCCTGCCTGAATTGAGGCGGGATGTTATTGTTCGGGTTGATTTAACTTTGGGTTAGAAAATGACTGACTAACTCTGAACCACCAACAAAGCAAAGCACTACTCTCGCAACACTGCATGGCACCTGGTAAACTGTGCGAAAATGTGTTTATATACAGCAGAAACACATGCAAACTCAGTAGCTAATGAGCACGTTGATTTTAGTGCAGCACTTTAAGATTGGCCAAGGAGCCTCCAATATTCCAATCCTAGGTTAGTTTATACACTGGGAGTCTTTCCCACTCCCTGTTGACACCCAAGATTTGCTTGACCAGTGGATTGGCTATTACGCGACCATGAGTTCTAAAATCTAAGGAAAACATAATCCACTGTAAAAACAACAAGGGGAAAGAGACAGGCTGAACTGATCTGTGATTTTCATATGTAGTGGTGAAGTAGCCACCACAGGTAAATGTACTTGCAATAGATTGTCATGTAATTAAGAAAATACTAACACATCTGTAGTTGCACAGTACCACCTCTGTATTTAGCAGAGATGCATTATGTTAATATTTAATCCCTGTACTTTACCATTAGACTGTACTATTTTTATTAGGGCACTTTAGTGCTTCTCAATATGGATGGAAAGTTCTTAAGGATTTATCAACCTCTATTGGCATGTGAAGACTGATAAAGACTGATATTTAAGAGGGTGCTCCTAGATATCTGCCAAATTCAATGAAGTCAGTTTATTTTGGTCTTTTTATACATCTTGGTCTGAAAAAGGCTGCCAGCGAAATGCCGAATTTCCCGTACACTCACTGACACCAATTACATCATAAAGCTATCCAGACACTCTCCACACCTTTACAGGGACCTTTGATGAAAACAGAAGCAGACCTGAGTCTCTTCAGTATTAGAAGAAAAATGGGCATTCTGATATTTATGAAGTTGATTTTAATGGCTGATGAGTAGTTTATCCCAGTGTAGGAGAGTAGGGTCTGCTTTCCTATGGTCACTTCACTTTTTGCTTTTTGCTTCACTGGTTTTCGACTTAGATGTGGCTGTGGGCCTGCTAATCAGACCCACAGCCCTGCTGTTCTCTCTCTAAATTCACACCATGTACTTTAGGTACATCACCAATGGGATTTGGGTCACTCTTGTGAGCCCCTGTACAGTGTACTATAGGTACCCAGGGCATAGGTGCCCCAAGGCCTACCAGGGGCTGCAGCATATCTTTTGCCACTCCTGGCTGGCCATCCAAACTGACACAACTGGCTGATCACTCAGCTGGGGCAAGGTCGTGTAATCACCCCTTGCTTAGATATAGTATACCTATATCTAACCTTATATCTAGGCACATATACACCTATAAGTCACTCCTATGGCAGGCCTTAACAATCCTGGAGGCAGAGTGCTTGTTTTTATGTGAGATGGTGCTCTAGCATGAGCTGAGCCTGTCTGCAGCTTTCAGAACCATGTCCTTCTAGCTGTTCTAGGATATTGCCCTACCATATACTCTTAAGTGCATTATGAACCTCGCGGTTAAATGCTAACTTTGGTTTGGCTTTATCAAAACATGTAGTTTAAGGTGTCATACGCTTTGGAATACTACCCCCTCGCCAGTTCTGGCGACGGGGGTAGCATTCCACCCTTCTATAGGGAGAAGACACGTTACTTCCACTAATCCCGGTTAAAGTTGACCAGAGCCTCAGCATCACAAAATGGATGCTGCTGCCACAGACACAAGTCTGACCTCCTGCTGCTGGGAGTCCTTCCAGTGAGGGAGGCTTGGACAATAGGTTTCCTGTCTTGGGAGGTGCTAGCACCACCCCAGACAGGCTATAGTGTATTGGGGCAGGGAGGGCTGAATGAAATGAGACACTGCCTGAGGCACACAAGGTGTCCCATGCATAGTCCAGTACAAACCGGTGCTGGGGCACTCCAGCCCCAGCTCTGGCGCGAAACTGGACAAAGGGAAAGAGGTGTAATCACCCCCTTCCTGGGTCCCACCCATAGGAGGGACCTAGCAGGTAATCCAGCCCCTAAATTTGGTATATAGGTAGGAGCTGAGTCCCAAGACTTTAGATTTATCCTGACTGAAACTCTGATACAAAACTCTGGACCTTTGACATCCTACTCGACGTAGAATACTGAAGGATCTCCCTTGTGGTCAAGGAGTGACCACCCTGCACAAGCAGGCACCATCAAGCAATCAATGGTTTGCTTTGTCGATGCTCCTGCCAGAGCCCAAGCACAGAGCCTGACAAGACCCAAATATCCAGACTTCCTTCAGCCCGATCCACAGCCAAGCTGAGACCCGTGGAGGCGACGCGAGACGTGGGACCCGCCATCTTGGAAAGCCAGCGAATTGCTTTCCGTGCAACTTCTGAGGCACCCTCAAAGTTGTGCTTTGGGGATTGAGAATCCCTAGCCCCGAGCACCAACTGCACCGAAGATCAGCCCTCCTCACTTCGCGAGTTCTGTGTGGGGCCCTTCTGCATTTTCCTGCTCAACGCGTCTGTCCAGTCACTTGCCCGTTTGCTAGTGGCCTCTGCGATGACAAAACCTTTGATTTACAATGCTGGTCTGGCTGCTCCAGACTGGCCCTTGCTCCCCTGAAAAGAAGCAGCCCATCAGACCTTGCTGGTCTGATTAAGAAGCCATCTTCCTTTTCTGCGTGGGTTGCCTTTGCCAAGACTTTTTGACTCCAATCCGGAAGCCGACACCGCCGACAGCGAGATCCTTTGTGGGACAGTCCGTGCCCAACTCCTGGTTGTCATCGACACCTCCTGGGCCACGTGGCTGCAGAGACAAGCTTCACAACATCACCTGATTGCTTTGCGACATCTCCTGGTTACTTCCTGGTCCCATCCTGGTCACTGGCTAGTGACCCAGACTCTGTCCCCTCTGCTTTCAGGTACTCTTCATCCTCAAGCTGCCCTCGGATCCACCCGGACACTTCTCTCCTGGTCGCCTGCAGCATCTTTCTTCAAGGCTCCATCGGAATCAGCGACGAAACCCGACACACTTTGACACCTATGCACCCGCTTCCTGTGGGTGAGGTAACGTGAGTATTTCGGTACTCCTGAGTTTCAAGTAGCTTTTTCCTAGTCCATCTGGAAGTGTCCTAAAAGAACTAGTTTCCAATTCTTTCGTTCCCATTCTAACTCTTTGGTAACTCGCGTGCATATAAAGACACTGCAAGCGTATCCTGTGGACCTCCTGCTCTCCATCCATTGGTAGTACAGTGTAGCCCCAGCGATTCTCCAGGCCCTAGGCCTTTCCTTTGTTCGTGACGTGGTTCTTATACCACTATTTTAGTATATGGTTCGAAATGCCCCTAGGGCATTACTGTATTTTGTGCAACTTATTGTATTTTAATTAAGTATCTTGTTATGTGCTAGTGCCTCTGACCTCATAAAGAGTTCAGAGGATTGTGTTAGAAATAAATACATATGTATTTTGATATACAACCTGTGTGGTGTCCTTTCACTTGGTATTAAGGGAATTGCATATGGTAAAACAGCTGGCTTCACATGCCCTCTTGAGTTTAGCCTAAGACTGCTTTTGTCCATGCTACCACTAGGATAGCTGGTCTATAAGGTTGACTTTACAACCATCACCATAAGGGTTGTTTGGACTGGTTCAAGGTGCTCACTAGAATAGTGAACATCATATACCAGGCCAACTTCCCACACCCAGGTCTTCTAAGGGAGTGGTTTTATTTTAGTATTAAATCATTTTTTATTAAAGGATTGCCATACAGATAATCACAGGGTACTGATACAGCCAGTGATCACATAGGCGCAATAAAAGCAAGGGATCAGAAAGCTGATGATACCATCAGTACCAGTGTAAATTTAAACCAACAAAAGGCTAATATACTCAATCCTCCAATTAGAAGGAAACGGAAAAAACATATAACCACAAACCCCTCACCCCTCACCCCTCTCCCTCTTCCCCCCTACCGCCACCCTATCTCCACCCACCCACCCCCATGGTCAGTGTCCACCGCCTATCCTCAACCAAACTCACACCGTCCCCATCCGGGCTGCTGCTACTCTGTGTCCGTGAGACGCAATAAACGGAGGTATCTAGGGCAGGTAATCTCATGAAATTCTGAGGCCAACAAGGACAAGAAGGGCTGCCATAGCTCTAAGTATTTAGTACTCTCCCCAGCCATCGTCAGCGAGAGTTTTTCCATACCAAGCACCATCCAGAGGCGATGGAGTCACCCATAAAATGTGGAAACGTGTGTGGTTTGCCAGTGTGTGAGTATGTTCGGCATCGCTGAGCCCAGTGCAATTGCTATCAAGAGACCCCTGCGGGAGCGCAGCGGATACATCAAAGGGTTTGGAAGTCCCAACAGGAGGTACAATGGGAAACGCGGGATCTCCGTGTCAAAGTGGGTATCCAGCTCCTCTAATACCTGCTTACAATAACCCTGCAGCGGAGTGATTTTATTTTAATTGAATGCATCATCATAGGTCTCAAATCACCTCTCCAGAAATATTAATTGCTAAATTCCAATCTATTTTTTAGTTCAAAGATAACATTTTTAAGCCTGAATAGAAGGAGCAGTATCCAATCTGATTGTAAAGGAAAACCCTCTAGTCGTACAGAATCCGCCCCTTAGGGCCATGCTCAGAATTCCCTCCTTTACTGCGTATGAAAGGCAATTAACCTGGATCTTTCTCAGTTTCGTTCGTTGAGGATAATCCCTGTGTGGTCTCTGTATCTCCTGTTCTAGATTAATTTCTGGTTGAATCTTTAAAACTGTACATCCCAACACAAAGATTATAAAGGCCTTCATATCGGCTCCTTCCTCAGGCATAGTCAAGAACCTTAGATTGTTCCTCCGTGAGTAGTTCTCCACTGTATCAAGATCTTTCCTCAGACCTTGATTCTGTTTAGCCAACATGCTTATGCTTGTGGCGTTTTTTATGGCATCTTCCCTTATTGAGCCGACTTCCTCCGTCCAGTGCTCTGGTATGTGCAGCCACTTCATCCAGCTTCTAAGCCAAAATGGAACAAGGGGCTTGAATGCCCACCTGGTAAGCCTCCGAGACCTCACATCTATTTTTCATCTCATCTTTTAAACCCAGAAGAATGTCCGCCAGCGATTCCTCTACTTGCTCCCTAGCTGTCCCACCTCCATTACCCTTCTGCTAGCCCCTCAAAGACTGCTTCTTTGTCAAGGTAGACTCTTCCTTTAATGCAAGGGCTTCAAACCTATTATTGGTGGGAACCTGGACCACATTCTGTAAGACTCCGTCTGTCCTGCTCTCCTCTCCAGGGGACCTGATTATGCCTACTGGGATATCTGTAGTGGTAGCGGAAACCCCAGCGGGGTTCTCCATTCTCGGGTTTTGACGGTACATATCTTCTTCAGAACCCACTACGCTCAGTAGGTCCGGTGGAACTTTGAAAAAAGATTTAAGTGAGGGGGTTATCTTAATCTGATGGGCTGTGGACTTTCTACCCCTACCACCAGAGCTTTTACCAGGAGACCTTTACAGATTTCTCACATTTAGAGGCAGAGATCACAACCCCGACACCCTCACCAGACACACATTGCTGCTCCTTCCCTGAGTCCTTCATGACAACAGTCGCAACAGTAGAAGACAAGTCTGACTCGGGGCACACCATGGCAGCCACTTTGCTTCAGGAGTCCAGCGTGTATGTTGATGCTTTGCCTCCAGCCTTACCGGTGATTAAAGCGCACTTATCCATTTGCAGAGGGCTCTTAACCCACTGATTTTTCTTCACTACCTCCTAAGCCCCTTTCCTACTATTTCGCCCTGTCAGGGGGTGACTGCACTGCTCTAAGAATGTCACAGAAGCAGGCTGAGATGGAGCACTGCTAGCATTCTGATTTGTGCTGACTCTGCCGTATGCTCGCCTGCAAGCAGGCCGGCTACACTGGAGTTCCTGTGCAGTGACTTCTCAGCGCGAGATCCCAGCGCTGGCCACCGCACAAAAGGAAAACAGCTTCGCTGCAGGAATCTTTACTGGGGGCATCCAAAATAATGACCGTAACATGTTCTCATTAGCACCAGGTACAATTTAGTCCAGTTTGGAATCCAATATCACACTTTGTTTGGGAACGCCGAATAGAATTTTTTTATTTACATCGGGCACTTAGAAATTAATAATGTACTTTCTGTAAATGGTTCTCAATGTTCTCTTGGCGAAGAAGAACTAACAGATTGGCAGATGTGTTGATACAGACTACCAGTTGTACACAAATAACAATTTAAATAAGTGCTTCTCAATGCAGTCCTATAGGGTGCCTATTAGTGTAAAAGTTTCTTTGTTAAAGAAATATACTTTTTAAAATTGGAAGAGACTTTATCATATTTTCATTAAATAGCACAGAAGCCCATCCTTGAGTGTGTGTGATCCTTAACCAGTGGCACATGAAGTAACAGTAGATGTTGTAGCACCCAGTCTAAAGTGCTGCATATTTCCACTACATATTTTCACACCACACAATTCCACAACAAACAATTCCAATCCAACACATCTCTCCCTTCAACAACCCTGTCAACTCTCCCCCACAAACCCACTAACTCTCCCATCTCTCCCTCACGCTGCCACTACCCCCTCTCATCTCACAACTAAACTGCCTCCTCTCATCCCTCTCTCGCACTCCCTGTCTCCATACTGCCTGCTCACACATACTAAGCACAGTTTATTTCTCGTGCCTTTTCAAGGTTTCTGTCCCTCAAACTCACACTCTCCTCCTCTTCTTAGAGTGTCTGCTGCATACACAGATCTTCCCTCTTTAAGATTCTGGGGCCTGCTCTCCCCTTCTTTCTCTCATACTCTTTCTGCTCCTCAGTCTCGAGTTCATTCACCACTTCCTGCACAAACTACCTATCCTTCTCTTGTTGTGAATCTATCTAGGACCCTAATTAGATATCTCCGATTCATGCCCTTATGTGGTTATAACAAAACATACCCTTATAAAGGCATAAGAATCATGTCCATATTTAGCCATAGCCAATGCAGTCCAAATACGGCAAGGATACTCCCAAAGACTCCTAGAAAGTACAACGCGTTCTTTAAACAAACCAACCGTCCAGCAGCCCGGGAATTCCCCCTGCTTTTGTTTTGATTTGCACAAGAACTCCTGGAGTCCAGAAAGAACTTTAGTTCTTAGTGACGTCTTATGTCCAACCTTACGTCTCACACGGCACCTTTCAGGTATAAATATACCAACGTTGCCTTTAGCAAACACACGGTGGTTTGGAGCAGAGCGGCTATCTACTTGCCCGACGCCCAGCTGATGCGAGTGCTGAAGGAAGCCGACCCTCCCATTTGACGAGAGAGACGCTGTCTTTTCTCCTGCCGAGAAATTCCAGCTCCGGTGTTTCCAGTCACCCTTGCGGGTTGCTGGGAGATCGAGTCCTGAGAGAGAGATACAAGACCTCCTTTGTTCTAGAAACCAAGGTGCGGAGCTGACTAAAACCTTAAGAGAATTCTTGATTCAGATTATTGGCAAAACAAACCAACTTAACTTAAACTGCAACTTACTTACTCCTTCCCACGTATTAGGCTTAGGTCAGGTACACTGGGGTAGGCGTATATTAGAAGCACCAGTTGAGTATGTTAGTCAATGTTTTTATGTATGTATATATTTTATCCGTTTTTAAAGTATCATATGGCTAAGAAACCATATCAATGCTTTTACAGTATTATTTCATAATACTCCTTTTACTGTACGCACTTTACTTCATGATAAGCATTTCAATTGTGGCAACTCACTTCTCTTGCATGAGAAAGAAGACTGCTCAATAAATAACACCTTTTATTGAAAACGCCCGTCTCTCTATTTCTCTGCACTCCTGGTGAAATTAAGCATGCACGATTGACTGAGTGAAATAGCAGTCTATTGTTTTCACACGACTCTAGAGATATACTCTTTATTGTGAGGGAGCAAAGTTGTCATGTTTATGCGGGTGTCAGAAACTAATCCCTTCTTGTCTAATCAGGAGAGTTAACTCCTTCCTGAACATTCGAGAAAGTTTCTAGTGACCTCTGAGCTAGCTGGCAAACCTAATTAAGTCTAACATAGTCAGTAGAGACCTAGATGACCTCAGTCCTACGTCTAAACTGCTGTTTATGTTATTCCAATGCGCAGAGCCTATTGGGAATATAGAAACTACACTACATGGCGCCTAACGTTTGGTAAGGCGATAATCTAACGCAAGACTCTAGAGTAACTCAGTCGTGCTTTTCACACAGACCCCTTTTCCCGTAAAAACTCCAAAAGACGTCTGGAGTGGGTAAAGGGTTAATATCCGCCGGAACTTAGTAGGAAGAGATTCCTATGTATTAGTTTTGGTTTAGTCAACGTTGAAGGATAGAGTGTTCCAAAATATTGTGCACCTAATCTTTGTTTCCTTGAAATTTGCTCTGCAACAAAACTTTCTGTCAGTAAAATGGGAGAAAGTGAAGACGAAAGGGAGAGAGCTAGAATAGCAGCTCAACTCCTAGCGGATGACACAAGTCTCCGAGAAGAAGACCCGAATGCTATAATCATTCCGGTAAATGTAAGAAGAACTATAACTCTTAAACTTATAGAAAATGGACTATCACCAAGAGGTGGTACTGTACAGTCATATTCGTGGTAGAGGCCCATGAATATCGGCAGACAGAGGTATTCTATTCATGGATACATTTTCCAGCAGCAAACGCTGTGACACAAGATTTCCACTATTACAAAATAGAGGAACCTCCGGATGAATACGCTCATTTCGAGGACGTTGAAATTCCACTAACATACCAAGAGCACCTGCTCTGGTTTAATGGCGCCCTAAAACATCAAAATCACATTACCAGGCTCGGTCCACTAGTTAGACCAGGAGCCACGTGGCCGGTTCTAGCCAGCTACACACCACATCCTGACATTGAAAAGATGTCAAGTGAAGAACTTTTAGTTAAACTAAAAGAATTAACAAAGGCATATAGAGAATTTGTTCAATTGGCAATGGATGATATAACATACCTGCAAAAATTGAAAGAAACAGATATAGCAGAACTACCTTTTGAACTTGCCAGAATCATAGAAAAATCCTATGAAGAACTAGGTAGGGACAGTTTGGGTGGGAAACCACTAAAACCCCAACTAATTGAAAATCCTGAAAAAACCTTTATTAAAAATAACCTCAACACCCCAAAAAAGAGTTGGGAGGGTAATAAACAATCCACTCCCAGGGAAAAACGATTTCGGTCCAGGGGAAGATCTTCTCAACGGAGAAATAGATCTCCAGAACCAGGAGGCAAGTCTCCCCAGAGGGAGCGCTCTGAGAAAAAATACAACCTTAGAGATAGGGATAAATTGAGAAAACCTGACAGATATTGATACACGTCCCTCTCGATCTTTTCAGACTTCCTCACAGAAATCGGAAAGAAGAGGACGGTCATAACACAAAGAAGAGCACGTCAAGTCCAAAGACAAGGAACCTGCTCATCAAAGTAAAAAATTACAATTTTCAAAGAAGAAGGTAGCTATTATTAAAATAAAACATGCCGAGGATACTGAGGACACAAGTGAAAAACGGAGAGTGGGCCCAGACAGTTCTAGACAGCGCAGCAGAAGTGACCATAGCTCGCAAGATCCTGATGAATCTTCTGGAGACAGTGGACATGAATGAGTACATTCAAGTGGAAACTGCAGACACCAGAGTTAGCAAACCCCATAAGTTATACGAAATAACATTGCGTATAGAGGGGGACAAGACTAGGAAAAAAAGGGTCTCTTTTGGATAGCCTTTCAAAAGGCTATGATATCCTTCTAGTAGAAAAAGACTGGCCACCAGAGTTTGTCAGGGAGTGCCACATGGCGAAGAAATTATTATGCCTGCCTTCTCAAATCATATTCCAATTCATAAAAAATACACATTTGCTAGAAAATGGGCAGTAGCCCAAGCCCCTGCATTATATAAAAATCACGTAGGATGGGATGAGGATTCTCCTCACCACAAAATTCAGTTAAAAAATCAACCTACTGCACAAAGGCAGTATCCTGTTAAGCAAGAAGCTAAAAAACAAGTCAGGGAGATCTTAGATCAACTTGAATATCAGGGGGTGCTCCTCACAAATGAACAATCCTTTGTTTCCTGTCTCCAAACCAGATGATTCATATCATCTAGTTTTGGACTACAGACACCTAAACTCTTGCTGCAAAACATTTGCAGTACAAAACTCACACAGTGCAGCACTAATGAATACGATCATGCGCCAAAAATATAAAACAACATTAGATATATCAAATGGTTTCTTTTGTCAAAACATTGCACCTGAAAGTAGGTATTTGACTGCTTTCTCCTGTATGGGGTCGCATAACAATTCTGTCGACTCCCACAGGGATTCGAGAATAGCCCAGGATTATTCTCAGCAAGAGTAACAGAGTTACTACAAATATATGATGATGAGGCATTATCTTATGTAGATGACATCTATCTCATCTCACAGATGATGACCTGGAGACTCACTTGAAAAGAGTGAACACCATAATACTTGGGTTCGCAGCTGAAGGGTACAAATTCAACTTTAAAAAGTCACGAATTGCCCATCTAACTGTCCTGTTCTTAGGATATGAATTATCAAGTGAAGGCAAAAGCCTAACAGACAACTTCTTAGAGAAGTGTGCTGTACTCCAAGCTCCAAAAACGCTGAAGAACTTACAATCAATACTAGGTTTCCTGAATTTCGGAAGAACATACATTCTAAATTATGCAGAGAGGTTTAAACCTCTCTATGAATTAATAAAACCTGATTTCAAACCAATTAATTGGACTCAGAAACACACAGAAATTTTAAGATCATTACAAACAGACATGTTAGCTAAAACAAAATTGCAAACACGTGCAAACATACGCAACCTTGTAATCGAGTCATCCCAGGAAGATGCGGATTCACGTACCTGACCTCTAATGAGGGAGAAACGGTACCAATAGCTTACAAAACACACTTGTACACACAAGCTGAAATGAAATTCAGTTCAACTGAAAAAATTCTAACTGCGGTTCAAACTGCTGTAGCAAAAGAAAGAGCCCTAGTCCAAGGGAGAAACATATCTGTTTTGACAGCAGAATCATCCCTTGAGGCAGTAACAAGACCACACATTACAAATGCTGTGGCATTAGATCCAAAATGGATAAAATGGGAAAATTCTCTTGCTGCAGAAGATGTGAAACACGCTTTTGATCCAAAAATGAAAAAACTAGACGATCTAGAATACGAACATGAATGTCCTCTGCCAATCGAAATTCTGCCTCTCGAACAATACACCTGTGTAATCTACACGGACAGATTTATACAACACTATGTTGTGGATAAACAAACTTACAATGCAGCGTGCGCGATTGTTAAAGGTCGCTGGTGCTTAGGTAAATTCAGACCGATGGTAACTAAAACTGAATCAATCAGAAACTGAACAGCTCAGCGAGCTGAAATAAGATCTTTAAAGATGGCGCTCGAAAATGCCGATCGCGAATTCCCCACACTAATAGTGTGCTATTCGCATTACTGCGTCAAGTCTTACAATAATGACATGCAGACTTGGGTCAAAAACGGTTACAAAGAAGGGACAGGTGCCACAATAAAGCATAAAAAGCTCTGGAAACAGGTAGTTCTTTTGCAGAAAGAACTACAATGAGTCATCAACGTGATGGCGTTCACGTTGCAGGGAATTCATTGGCTAACAGAGCCACAGCGGCAGCGATTCAAACGGCTTCCGTAGCCACCAAAAAGCGTTCTAAAAAACACATAGATGGAGAAACCCTGCTGGCAGTAAAAGCCTCATTAAAAGGCGACTATGCAGCATTACTTCTCAACTATCCACTCAGTAATACATACATAATTGATGCAAACTCCGTTCCTTTTGCTCAAATCCCTGGAGAAGAATTACAATCAGAATACTGGTGGCCGGGGATGAGCCTGCAAATTTACAACTTTGCAATGAATTGTCAGGACTGCGACAGAGATCGCAGTTGTGAACCGGACCAGACTATTGCCAGGACACCTTTATTAGAAAGCATCAGGCTATCTATACGCAGAGATCCAGCCGGAAAAATGCGTTCCTATAAGTATTAAGACTAGATTCACTTAAGATGTGGCCCCAGCGCTCGGCTGACGCCAGAACTGTTATAAAAGATTTGCGAGTCTTTATCTCACATACGCAATTGGCATGCTACATTCTGACCAGGGTCCTGCGTTTAGCTCTCGAGCTTACAAAGAGGCCAAGACCAGCATGGGCATTGCATTGTGGTACTCTTCTCCCTTCCATCCCGAGGGAAATGCGGTAGTGAAAAGAAAAAACCGGGACATAAAGCAATCTATAACGGTGAGGGTATTAGGTTCGGGTGATGGGTGGGTCAAACATCTAACAAGTGTCCAACGTAGACTTAACAATCTGCCAAGAAATTCTCTAAAAGGTATCACCCCTTACGAACTATTGTTCGGCACTAGAATGAAAATCCAGGACTTAGATTGTCAGACTTCAGTGGTAAAAGAAAAAGCCTTTGATATCAAAGATCGTTTGGCTGTTTTACAGGACTTAAATGAAACAAGAAGAAGTCTAAGTAACATAAAGTTAAAGCCAACAGCCACTGAAGAAAAACCACCTGTCCCAGCAAGACCTGTCTGGATTCTAAAGATTGGGGATCTAGTCAGAGAAAAGATCGCGGTGAAGAAGGAATTTGGGCCTTCTTACAGAAAAGCAGTACCTGTCTTAGCTGTCAGCGGAACAAGATCAGTAGTTCTACCGCCCCTTGCTGGTAAAAAGGAGAACAGAGTTGTATCAATCGACCTGGTAAAACCACAATCATGTGGCCAATAATAAGTAGTAGGCCCAGTGGACTCCCAAGGAGTAGCAGAAGACCAAACCTTGCTACAATCCAAGAGGTTCAAACTGGGAGACTAATCACTTTTGATAAACCTGCAGTGAACAAAAAAGGACTATGCAACAAAGCAATGGAACTTGTGCCTATTGAAACCCAAATTGCAACAGTTCGTCAGGAAACACCAGTCTACAATGATGTAGCATCAGACTATGCTAATGAAACAAAGAAAAATACAAAGATTAAAAACAATCCGGAAGCAATTCCAACAATTGACAGAACTGCATCTGGCTACTTCATCAATTTCGATGACTTTTCTGATGATCCAAGTGAACATGAAGAAACGCCAGCAACTAAAACTTTCAAAGAAAAATTGACTGAAGTCATTCATGAACTCAAAGAAACATATCTGATTTCACCATGGATTGAATTTTGGATTGTGTTAGGTGTACTTTTCCTCCTACTTTGGCTCATCATGGTTTTACGTTTGGGAAGATTTATTAATGGAAAATATAGTACAATGGACACAGCAAGTCAGAACATCAACTTGGTCTTAAAGCCTCACAGATCATCACACATCGAAAAAAGAGAACTGTCATCAGTGAACATCACAGCCAATCCAATACGCGGTGGGGTAGCATGGGACAAAACGGATTATGAAATCTATGGCCCGATTGAGCTCCTGAAATATCTACATCAATTCAAGGTTTCCTTAAGTGACTTTGTGACACCAAGTACTTTCTCTGATGATTGGGACTTTGAAAATATTAATAATATGATGTCAGATTTAGTAATGTCAGCAAAATTTACAGAACAAGATTATTTACAGGGTTCATTGAACTATGAAGAAACGTACTGTTTTAACCACTATGGTCATCACTATTTGCATAAATCTGCTCAACCTAGAAAGTTTTAACTTATAATCAATGGGAACATTGTCCAACATTGCCAAAAGGCAGCTCGAAAACATTTTATGAGAAATTCACATACTTCTCAGGGTTTAACAACAGTGATCCAGAAATGTTTTATTTTAAAATGTTAAATAAGACAGGAATGAAAACAATGTTGACAAGTACTAAATTGATTTATGCTGAAAAATTTTATGATAAAATGTCTACATTTGGTTCTGAATTTTGGAAAAATAACATTGAGACAAAAACCATCGGGGGTTCAAAAGACTGGCAGGTACAAGGTGTAGAAGCATTATTTAGAGCCTGCATGATCCCAGAACAAATAATATTCCTGAATGACCCCATTGAACAAACAACATGTCTTGGCCTAGCCAAGGTTAAAGATTTAAACAAACCGTCTATTCCAAAGCCCATACCTGATAGTAATAGCACTACGGATGTGGAGATAGACATATCCCATATTTTGCACCAAAACAGAACAAATCCGGATTGGAAAAAATGGTTGATCTCGCCCACAGACACAAATAACTGTCAAGAAAGATTCCGGAACAAAACACAGGGGTTCAAACAGAACAGGCCAGACCCAAGATATTCCCATAGACAACATCCAGGGATAGGTACAACATATAGTGTAGGAAAACTATGCCTCGAATGGCTACAGAAATCCACACTGCCCGAGATTAAGCAACACTTAACTTTACTTAAAGAAGGTGCTGACTTGCGAGATTTCATACTGGGACCTCGCAAACAGCGTCAAAACCGTTTCATATACGCCGGTATATACGCTGCTTACAACGAAGCTTGGAATGTAACGCAAATTGAAACTGCAGAAAAAATACAAGAAATTGATCGTATAAATTTGGAAAAATTGCTTTCTGTAGTGGACAATGGGTTAACGACTCTGTCCTCCAGAATATATTCACTGGACAGCATTGTATCATCTGCTATTGATATAATAGAGCAGGACTTGCTAATGTTACAACATGGTCAGTCCCAATTATGTTCTATTGTACAGCTAGGCTGGACGTTGCAAAACCTGCGTTCAGGCTACGTGCCATGGCGTCTAATCAACACAACATCATTATTCTCTATCTTTAACCTTACTGATAAACAAATCAGTTTGGCACAAAAAGGAGCAGGCTATACGATTCTGAGCATTGAAAAACTTGAGAGATTACCATTGACAATGTCAGAGAGACCTGTCATTGAATGGATAATACATGGAACAATTACAATCCCAATAACAACTTTCCAGTTTAAATATTGCCAAAAGTATATACCAGCAGGCCTGTATGAAAGGTTGGGTAAAGGATACATCAAATCAACCTGGAATTTACCTTATACACACAAATGTTATAGTGAAGGGAAAAAAGAAGTATTTCTTAGTGGTAACAACTGTAAAAAATCACTAAGCGGTACACTTCTGTGTCAATGTATTAACTTGCATGGAGCCTGCGAAGGGTCATCAAATAACCTGTCATGTCACCTGCATGGCACTCCTGCAACACAGATAGAGCCTTTTTTCAGACAGCTTTCCAACGGCATTTACGTTCTAATAAGTGACCACAGCCGTTGTAGCATGGTGCCAGGAAAAGCCTATCTCGTAACCGTTACATCCAGGGTCATTTGCTGTATGCAAGTATTGTATCCAAACGGCAATCCAGACATGGAGGCAGCAATATGACCTTCTCTGAATATCTCTTCTATTCGAATTGATACTTTAAGCAGAATGAAGTCTATTCTTTTACAGACAACTGTGCCTTTAACCTTGTCCAAAGAGACGTATGATCTGCAAGTTGGAAGGACAGCGGCAGAAATACATTCCCTATTATCAACAAATTGCCCCGTACATTTCGTAGAAATGTTAGGTCAAATTTTAAACATGTCTGATACCGGTGGCATCGCACATGTATTTAAGATCATTTTTTCGGGACTGTTAGCACCCTTTTAAACAGTTCTGGGCATCTTCCCGAATGTTGTGCATTCTGTATTCGGCGGCCTGCCTCTTCTTTTGGGACACGTAGCAGGAATTTTATTTTTGCTCCTTCTGCTCCGATATGGCAAGCCAAGCCACAGACAATACTCCAGCTACAATGGAAGAAACGATCCTAGCAATACGCTACAGAGACCGAATCACTAGAGTTCTCGGATTGGCCCGGCTAAGAGATCTGAGTGCAACCTGGTTTCTTTCATTCAGACCAATCTGGCAAGATTGCATCTTACCTGTGCTTCGATGTCTGCTATGCGGAGAAGAATGCGTGTTGGACGTCTGTCTTACACTACCATCAGCAGTACCTATGGATATCGATTCTTTGCTTGGTTCGGTAACGGCTCATGCAACGTGTTGTCCCCAGTGGCTACCTATTCTGATGACGGCATTTGTTGAGACTTCACCATTACGATTAGGTGGGGGTGGAGTACGAGATGAAAGCAGCACCACACAGGTACAACCTTCTGTGAGCATTGCTGATCCAGACATCAATGATAGCAATGATTCTCACATTTGCGCAATTTCAGCTTTTTCGAACTTGGTCGAACTTTCACCTGCTGTTGTAGACCAATTTTTCGCAAGCCTGTCTGATCTGATGTTCTCTCCAAACAACGGGAATAACTTTTAAAATGAACAAGCACATAGCGTTCCCTGAACTCTGAATTCGGCCTTCAGTTTTTGAAAAACAACACTACTGAAAACAATTGGAACTATTTTTTCCCCTGAAAGAAAAATATTTTTTTTCCATTTCCAAAATATTTACCATTTTCTGGCACATGGTACTCTGCTTAAAGTAGAACTATTCTTAGAGAACATAACTTCTATTTTTAGAGACTCTAGAGACAATATTTAACCTCAGCCTCTAGCACATGTACAGTATTGTATAAATATCTGATGAAATGGTCTCGACCTTCTTTTCTGTATTAAGAGCCATTTCATAAATGTAATTTTTGCAAATCATTCAGCCGATATTTATATATGCATTATCTGAATGATATCACTGCTTGAAAAACGTACAGTATAATACTCATTTTTCGTGTATATACCATACACCATTTCAAATGCAATCTATGTATTTTGGGGTGGGTTGGAAAACACACATGCATCGTTATATGTTTAGTATTACTTAGTATTTAGTAATGATAGACATTAATACGTGGAGTGGGTGTTGTGAATCTATCTAAGACCCTAATTAGATATCCCCGATTCATGCCCTTATGTGGTTATAACAACACATACCCTTATAAAGGCATAAGAATCATGTCCATAGTTAGCCATAGCCAATGCAGTCCAAATACGGCAAGGATACTCCCATAGACTCCTAGAAAGTACAACGCGTTCTTTAAACAAACCAAGCCTCCAGCAGCCCGGGAATTCCCCCTGCTTTTGTTTTGATTTGCACAAGAACTCCTGGAGTCCAGAAAGAAGTTAGTTCTTAGTGACGTCTTATGTCCAACCTTACGTCAAACACGGCACCTTTCAGGTATAAATATACCAACGTTGCCTTAAGCAAACACACGGTGGTTTGGAGCAGAGCAGCTATCTACTTGCCCGACGCCCAGCTGATGCGAGTGCTGAAGGAAGCCGACCCTCCCATTTGACGCACTGAGAGAGACGCTGTCTTTTCTCCTGCCGAGAAATTCCAGCTCCGGTGTTTCCAGTCACCCTGGCGGGTTGCTGGGAGATCGAGTCCTGAGAGAGAGATACAAGACCTCCTTCATTCTAGAAACCAAGGTACAGAGCTGACTAAACCCTTAAGAGAATTCTTGATTCAGATTCTTGGCAAAAACAAACCAACCTAACTTAAACTGCAACTTACTTACTCTTTCCCACGTCTTAGGTCAGGTACACCGGGGTAGGCGTATATTAGAAGCAACAGTTGAGTACGTTAGTCAATGTTTTTATGTATGTATATATTTTATTTGTTTTAAAGTATCATATGGCTAAGAAACCATATCAATGCTTTTACAGTATTATATCATAATACTCCTTTTACTGCACGCACTTTACTTCATGATAAGTATTGCAATTGTGGCAACTCACTTCTCTTGCATGAGAAAGAAGACTGGTCAATAAATAACACCTTTTATTGAAAACGCCCGTCTCTCTATTTCTCTGCATTCTGGTGAAATTAAGCATGCACGATTGACTGAGTGAAATAGCTGTCTATTGTTTTCACACAACTCTAGAGATATACTCTTTATTCTGGGGGAGCAAAGTTGTCATGTTTATGCGGTTGTCAGAAACTAATCCCTTCTTGTCTAATCAGGAGAGTAAAATCCTTCCTGAACATTCAAGAAAGTTTCTAGTGACCTCTGAGCTAGCTGGCAAACCTAATTAAGTCTAACATAGTCAGTAGAGACCTAGATGACCTCAGTCCTACGTCTAAACTGCTGTTTATGTTATTCCAATGCGCAGAGCCTATTGGGAATATAGAAACTACACTACACTCTATCTTCCTTTCTATCTATTCTGTGCAGCTCTCACCCCTATCTATTCACCATGCCACATAATTCCACTACACAAAATACTCCACTCCACAGGATTCCACCCCATACTGTTCCACTATTAACAATTCCAATACAACCCACATAATTCTGCTCCACACCACATACACTCACTACACTCCAAACCAAAACACACAGTTAAAAGACATTGTTATTTACAACGCCAATTGCTCTAACTCTCACAAATACGCGATCTATAGCATTGTAAATGATTGTTCTTTCTTTGTATAGGAAATGTTCAGGGTGCCCAGGGATTTATGTCTTGCAGTTCCTGATTCACAAGGAATGGATAATTTGTATTTTAAGCAATAAAGTTTGCCCAGATGGATGACTTTGTAGATAGTGGGCACCAACGTGAAGCTTGCTCCTAAAAAGTGTCTGCTTCAGTCCAATAGGCATTACCCCAATTTGGAGCAAGAATTGGTCTTAGAGACTTATTGAGACAGCTAAACACCACACAGAAGCAGAGATTTATTGACCTCTGCTTGTGTGAGGACTGATGGGATAGCTCAGCAGTTCTGCAAGGGCTCAGTGATCCTTAAATCCAGTATTTTGTTAACTCTTTGATGCATTTTGGGCTTTGTCATTTATACTGTATAGCTTTGATTTGGCAGGCAAGCCTTTTTCTATGTCAATGCTGTAGCAGCGGCGGCTCCTCTGCTATGGAATAGGAGGGTCAGCCCCCCCCTGCCAGCAGCTCCAAAAGTAAAAAACTAAAACGATAATAAAACAGGTTTATTGTCAGGAGGCAAGATGGCCGCTGACAGGTTGTGGTGAGGAGTCGCTCCTGGCTAACTCCTGGCTATACCCCCTGTAGGCTAAGTTTCTTAGGATGAATCCCTGTTTCCCCAGATGGCGCGTGAATTTTGGTGTCGCATAAAACGGCTGGGATTATCCTTTATTAGAAAAGTGCTCAATAGAGGATTTGGCTTTACTTGTTTGCAACTAAAAGTAGCAAGGCGTCTGGATGGAAATTACTCTCTGAATAAGATGCCGCTACCACCACGTCCCTCGAAGCCAGAAAAAGAGAAGGAGAAGGAAAAAAATAAACCACAGTCGCAGCCGAACTCAGGCAAGCAGAAGCAGAGTGCGGACCCTGGAAAGACTGATGCAGGTTCTGGGTCACAGAGGATGCCGGGGGCCATACGAAAATCAACTGCCCCAGCCCCAGTCTCAACGCCGAAAGGAAAGAAAGCAGAGCTACGCGGTAAGGCGCCGGTAAAAGAAATATCTAAAAGCGGCCCCGCGGTAGTAACCAAGGGAAGCACGAACAATGCGGAAAATCAGGCAGCGGGACCCTCGGGCAAGAACAGAGACATGGGTTTGAGGCAGCCTACCGTGATTGAGGCGTTTACCCCAAGAAACTCTCTACAGCTCGATGGGGGCTCAGCAGACACCGGAGACGTCCTCGAGGACGCTGCAGAGGACGCTCCTGCAGACGCTGTTCTGGTCGCTAGGCAACAGTCACGCATTGAGGCAGACTGCGAGACAGTCCGCGAGGATGGCTGTGATGGCGGCGGAGGCAGAAGCAGAGGCAAAGCTGGAGGCGACAGAGCGAGAGGGGAAAAGGATGGCGAGGCTGCTGTGGATCTCGAGCTAAACATACATGCCGGTAAGGGTCACAGCGTTGAACAGGCTGGATTGGCAATAAACCAACCCCATGATGCGGAACATATGGCTAAAGCTGCAGGGAGTTCTGATATGCTTGAAGCCCTAATGCAGGTTGAGGCTGAAATGAAAGCTGGAAAGTCATGGGGCAGCACGGTCAGTCTGACAAAAAAGGGCAAAGTATCAAAGACATTTGATGTTCCTGAAGTGGCAGAAGGCTCAACTGAAGGAGACTGTTTTTTCTCAGTTAATGAAGACACGGATGAATCATTAATAAGTGAGTCCGACACTGAGGAGGATGAAGAGACTACTTCAGGCATGAGCTCATCAGGGAAGGAAAGTACCCAGAAAAAAAGAAGGGTAAAGGGAAGAAAGCATGGGCAAGGACAAGGATCCCCGGTGGGGGGAAAGAAGCTTCTTTGGGACTACTCAGCAACGTCGCAGACGTATATGGAAGAGAGAGTCGCTGGCGGAATCACTTCTGATGTAACCCCA
This sequence comes from Lissotriton helveticus, assembly GCF_964261635.1. Lineage (NCBI taxonomy): Eukaryota > Metazoa > Chordata > Amphibia > Caudata > Salamandridae > Lissotriton > Lissotriton helveticus. Next base: position 1,774,696,882 of record NC_136067.1, on the reverse strand, counting down.
CTTCCAGCACAGCTGCAAGCTCCCTTTGATATGATAACTAGTACTTTAAAGCTAATGCAGGGGGAGGCTAGAGCTGAAAGTAGAAGGGCAAGGCATGCAACGAAAAAAATCCATAATACCTTAAAAAAAGTCAACAAACTTTATGATGGTATTGTAAGTCGAGTTACGGAGGTGGAGGAGAGGACAGGGAGATTAGAAGATGAGGTGGAAGCCTGGCAGGACTTTAAAGGAACTCAAGAAAAGATGGCGGAAGACTTGCTTTGGAAGATGGAGGAATGTGAAAACCGCCAGCGGAGGAACAATGTCCGCCTCTTGGGAGTGGAAGAAGGGACAGAAGGGCAGAATGCTTTAAAGTTTGTGGTAAATCTCTTAAAAGGAGCATTCCCGGAGTCCGATTGGCAGTGGGAAAAGGAGGTTCAACGAGCCCACAGATTCCCATTTACAGTCAAGAAAGCCAGGGGTGGGGGGGACAACCACCTCTACCCAGAGCCATTCTGATTTATGTAGGCAATTATCTCCTTAGAGAAGAACTGTTGGAAAAAGCAAGGCCAGATAATAGGCGGACATTTGAGGGGACTACCTTCTTCACTAGACCAGACTTCTGCCATGTGACGGTAGAGAGGAGATGGAGGTTGAGGGAGCTTATCAAACCGTTTCAGGCAGTGGGTGCTGAGGCGTATCTGTTATTCCCAGCAAGACTGAAGGTGGTCGTAAGAGGGAAAGTGCTAATGTTTTGGTCAGAGGTTAAGGCTCAGCAGTGCTTGGAAGAGCTTAAACAGAAGAAGAATGGTTGAAATGTATATGTATATTTTTGGCTTATACACTAAAAAAGAAGCACTAAAAAAGAAGCACAGAGCACTGTAACTAAGAAAATAAGAATGGGTAAGGGGAGGACAGATATATGGGGGAAAAAGTTAGGGGAGTAGAGTGGGGGTGGCGGGGGGGTCAGGGGGTGGCTAGCGACAGCCACGATCTGCAGCGATCACACATAGGTCTTACGGACCTATTTGCCTGTAAAGGGGGGGAGGGGGGTGGGTCAGCAAGGGAGGAGAAGGGGGGGCAGGGAGGGATAAGGGGGTTAAGGGGAAATAAAAAATGTAGAGGAAAAACAGCACAATGTTTAGTACAACACAAGGGTGGACAGTGTAACACACACTTTATTCGGTTATTTCAGCACTTGAGTAAGAATAGTAAGAATTTGAAGCAGCTGCTTAAGTATGATCTCATAGTCCCTGGGAAAAGTTTGATATCCCTTAAATGAGCTGTAGAATTGCCACTATAAATGTTTGTGGTTTGAACGACTCTGCTAAAAGGCTAAGAGTGGCTGCACTTTTGAGATTGATGAGACTAGACTTGGTATGTCTGCAAGAAACACATGTGGAGGCATCTAAGAGTTATCTTTTGGGACAGCTAGGGTTCATGGTTTTGGCCAATTCTAAACAAGGGTCTAGAAATAGGGGGGTAGCAGTTTTAGGCAAAAGTAGAGACGTGGTGGTAATAAGGAAGAAGGAGGATCAGTGGGGTCGGTGGGTGATTGTGGAGATAAGTTTTAAAGGTGATAAATTTACCCTTGTAACAGTCTACGGGTCAACGGAAGATGATCCTGAGGTTTTTCATTACTTGGACGTAGAGCTAGCACATTGGTCAGAACCAATTGTATTTTGTGGAGACTTAAATATTCATGATCCCTCGAGTTCATTCTTACAGGCAGGGGGTCATTATGGAGGTAGGAAGAAGAAAACATATAGGGCTATAGTAGGGCTAGTTGCACATAACTCACTGACTGATCCATGGATCAAGATCCTCCCAAATAAAGATCCCAGCACATTCTACTCAGCTCCACATAGAGTGCTCGTTAGGCTAGACTATTTTCTCATCTCGGGATCCTTGATCGGGGGGGCACAGATTGAAAAACAACCGCGAGTGGTGTCGGATCATAGCCCTGTCATTCTAACTATTAAGATGGGCCAAGGGGGGAGGAAGGAAGCACAATGGACATTTGAAAGATCACTTTTGACGGATGAGGGGTATAGGAGGTATATGGAGGGTTGGATTGAGGGATTCTGGGACATTAACAGAGGTACGGCACCATCAGGAGTGGTTTGGGATGCCTTTAAGGCAGGGGTTAGGGGAGAGACCCTAAGTTTCGTACTCTCATCCCAGAAGAAGGAAAAAGACAGGATTAAGGGGATAAATAGTGAATTACTGAAAGCAGAAGAGGAATTGGGAGTAGCTATAGAAGAACAACTCTCATTGGAACAACATTTACTTAAAATCGTTTCACTAAAGGCCTCAGCAATAGAACATATAGCTAAAAAAGCAGCAGATAACTATTTAATTAAGAAAGAAGGAGCATATGAGCTTAGCGAGGAAGTGGGACATTTGCTAGCTGTCCGCACTAGGCAGAGATTGGCAGCTGCAGATATCATGGAAATTAGGGACGAACAGGGGGTTAATATTCAAGATACAGAAGGGGTGAGGGAGGTGTTCAGGCGATTTTATGCGCAGCTATACCAGGAGGACAGTTTAAGAGAGGTAGAAAAGATTGGAAGGTATTTAAGTGGCATTATTCCGCCTTGTATGGTGGAGGAAGATAAGGAGGAGCTGGAATTACCCTTTCAGATGGAGGAGTTATCAATGGCATTGGGTGCTCTATCTCCTGGAAAGGCTGCGGGCCCGGATCAGATTCCGGTGGAATTTTATAAAACTTTCTTTAGTGTTCTGGGGACTGATATGTTTGGGGTTATGAAATTAGCTCAAATTGGTGAGGCAGTACCTGACTCATGGGGCGGAGCTGATATTATGGTTATTCTAAAAAAAGGGAAACCCCCAATTCAACCCGGGTCATACAGACCGATTACGCTGATGAATGCGGACACTAAAGTCTATTCCAAAATGCTGGCTAAGAGATTAGCAGGGGTTGTTGAGAATCTTGTAGTTTGCTCACAGCATGGGTTTATACCAGGCAAAGGAACTACAGTGCATACAAGGCAGGTGATTACAATGTTCGACGCTGCTGGTACCCTGGGAGACCCTATGGCGGCATTGTTTTTGGATGCTGAGAAAGCGTTTGATAGGGTCTCCTGGGAATATTTATGGCAAACTTTAAGATGGGGTGGCATAGGGGAGAGGTTCATTAAAGCCCTGCAAACACTATATAAGAACCCTAGCGCCAGAATTAGGGTCAACCGAGGATATTCAGCTGCAGTGAAGATAGAAAGAGGAACCAGACAAGGCTGTCCCTCATCTCCTCTTCTTTTCGCAATATACTTAGATCCTTTTTTGCGTAGGTTGGAAGGTAATCAGGAGATTCCCCCAATGAGATTGAAGGCCTGCGTGGCTAAAACTTTGGCTTACGCAGACGATGTGGCTGTGTTGACATCTAACCCAGAGGGAGCTATTAGAGAGGTTGAAGCTGAGGCTCTTAACTTTGGTCAGGTTTCAGGCTATAGTTTAAATAGGGCTAAAACCCAAATAGTCTGTAATCAACATGTTGTGGGATGTACGGATCAAAGGGTCACGGGGTCGGCGGTATATTTGGGGGTGATAATTTCAGCGGATCTTGATACTGTGGTAAAGAGGAATATGACCCCTTTGATGAGTACGGTAAAGCTGGACTTGGAACGATTGAATAATCTGCATCTTTCTTTAGTGGGGTGTACGAATGTTATTAAAATGTTAATATTGCCCAAGTTTTTATATTTGTTTAGGGCAATACCCCTGTATTTTGAGGGACAATGGTTTAATACTTTGGAAGCTTTACTTAATAGATTTATATGGGCGCAGGGTAAGACCCATAGAGCATATAGGTACATGACTCTTCCCAGAGAGAGAGGTGGGTGGGGAGCACCTGATTTCAGGCTATATTATCTGGCAGCCGCAACTCAATACATTCAAGGGCTGATTGGAGGGGCAGGGCTTGATCAGAGAACGACGGATAGCTCAGATAGGGTTTATGCAGCAGTTCTGGGGGAGGAGGTGGAAAATTGCTTCTTATACTGTACAGAGTTTGCCTATTATAAAAGAACTAGATTCAAGACCTTGGAAGCTGGAATTAAGATTTGGACTGCTCTTATGAAGAAAGTGGGTATAGGGAGGTTTAATTGGTATACTAGGTTGCTGAATAATAGATCTTTTCCATCTGAAATTTTCGGGGACAGGACAATGGAGGGTTGGGCAGCGAAAGGAGTTGTTCAGGTAGGAGATGTGATGAATTTAGGAGGCTTTGTACAGTTCACAGAGTTAATGGAGAGGTTTGGGTTAGATAGGCGGGACTTTTTTAAATTCCTTCAGATAAGGAGTTTTTTGGGGACAAAGCTGGGTGGACGGACCGGGTTTAATAGAGTGGATATTATGGAAAAGATTAGGTTAGGGGGAGATTGCTCAATACGTAGCTTTTACGCAAGCCTCGTAGAATTAAAGCAGGATGATAGGGATAAGTATGGTTGTAAGTGGGCAGAGAAATTGGATGGAGAAGTTGGATGGTTTCAGGAGGCATTGGACTTAGGAAGAACGATCCTTTGCTCTGCGCCACTGCAGTCACAACAATACAAAACTCTGTACTTACTCTATCATACTCCAGCCAGAATAGCGAAATGGGGTGGTACTACGGGGATCTTTTGCCCACATTGTAACTCACTAGACGCTGACATAGTACATATGTTTGCCCTATGTCCTCAGCTTCATTCTTTAATTAAGGACATAGAGAGATTTTTGGAATCTTCCCTAGATGTGAAAATCACTCTTACACCTGCCCAGATATTATTGGGAATAGTAGGGGAGGATACCTTTGGGGAGAGAGACTTTATTTTTGTTGCCATGGCTGTATATAGACTTTGTATAGCAAGGGCTTGGCTGGATAAGAACCCACCTGGTATGCAAGTATGGCTTGCTAACTTATTGGCAGTGTATAATTTGGAAAAATCTATATATGCAAGGAAAGGTAGGAGAGGAAGGCAATTGGGGTTAAGAATATGGGAACCAATTAGTAGGTGGCGGGCTGGATTTGGGATATGATATGTTGGGAAACTGCAGGAGGACTGTGTATGGTCTGAAGTACTGTAATGCGTATTAATTATAGTAGTAATTTTGATTGTCTCTCTCTTTTAAGCTCTTTTATTTTTTTTATTTTTTATTATTTAGGATCATTATACGAAGTAATGTAATGTTCTTTATTTTCAAGGTTATGTTTAATACTCAGTTATCTTTTATGTTTACTAATTATATAGGAAATTGTGTTGCACTGTCTATGTATTGTGTTTAATTGGAAAATAAAAAAATATATTTAAAAAAAAGAAAAAACAGGTTTATTGCCATTTTAGTTTTCAACTTCCAATTGCTGCATGCTGGGAGCCTGGCCATCACGAGGGCAGTCAGGAGAGGGAGTGGTGGGCAGCACTGCTAAAAGTGTGCTTGTGGGTTTGGCCAGCCGTCTCAGGCCAGCCAAACCCACATGCGCACTGAGCTGTCTCCAACCCAGCTGCGTTGCCGGGTTGGAGACAGCAGGCAGAGGCTTCCAGTCTGCCTGGGAGCACAAATCTGAGGCGCTCCGGCCAATCCTGAAGCTGCTCTTACAGATGAGGCTGGGAGCATCTGGGAGAATCTGCCTGCAGTGGAGCCACGAGAGGAGCAGAAGACTGGTGATGCAGCGGGCTACAGGCAGCAGGTAAGTTATTTTTATTTGTATTCTTTCTTTCTCAGAACTGCCCCCAACCCTGTTCCCACCCACCTCACCACTCTACCCTAACGACAGCCACTACTGCATAGAACCATGGTGGCAGACCATTGTGCCAAAGGAAATAGCTAAGGGAAGTGCCCAAGAGTGGCGCACATATGCCCTGTTGCTTGGATGTCAGCCTACGGGAGAGTTTAACTTCATCATGGCGCAAACTTACTCAATCCCTCGCAGTATTTCAGCGAGAGGCTCTGTCTCTAACTCCCCTTGTTCCGAAACAAACACTTGTGCTGTGAGTTTCAAATGCTGGTAGAGGGGCTTTAGCCTGGCCACATAGAGACTACAATGGGTCTTCCTTTTGGTATTATTGAAGCAAACCTGCTCATTTTTTAAACAAGATCTCATTTAAATAGAAAGTGAAAAAGTCTATGCAAAATAAGCCATGTGTACTAAATGCAAATTTGTAGTAGGTAGTCACACTTAGGTGTTGCAAGCATACAAATGAGGTAACATAGTGTACTGACTTAAGTCAGCCTAACTATTGATGCCATATTAACGGGGAAACAGCCATTACAACGCGGCTGTTTCCCCGCAATGCTATTATGTCGCAAGCGTAACAACGCATGGGATGTAACAACGTGTAGCCGTTACTACGCGTGTTTTTACATTGCATGCGCTGTTACAATGGCTGCGATGTAATGCCGATCCACCTCGTTGTGAGGAAACAGCTTCTCTTCCGTTTCCTCACAATGACATGCACTGCCCCTCGAAGTAAAGCAGGAAGCAGGAACCGGGAGCAGAGACGGCGACACAGGAGAGGAACCACAAGAAAGAGAGGTAAGGGTGATTGTGCTTGGGGTGAGAGTAGTGTGGGTAGTGGTTTAGGGTAATGTTGTAGTGTCGTAGTTTAGGGCAGTGTAGTGGTATTTGTGTAGTGTAGGGGTCGTGCAAGGGGTAGTGTTTTAAGGGTAGGGGTAGTGTAGGGGTGGGAGTAGTGTGGGTAGTGGTTTAGGGTAGTGTTGTAGTGTCGTAGTGTTTTAGGGTTAGGGATAGTGTAGGGGTGGGAGTAATGTGGGTAGTGGTTTAGGGTAGTGTTGTAGTGTTGGAGTAGTGTAGTTTTTTAGGGTTTAGGGTAGTGTTGTAGTGTTTGTGTAGTGTAGTGTTTTAGGGTTTAGAGTAGTGTTCTAGTGTTTGTGTAGTGTTTTAGGGTTTAGGATAGTGTTGTAGTGTTTGTGTAGTGTTTTAGGGTTTAGGGTAGTGTTGTAGTGTTTGTGTAGTGTAGTGTTTTTGGGGTTAGGGTAGTATTTTAGTGTTTGTATAGTGTAGTGTTTTAGGATTTAGGGTAGTGTTATAGTGTTTGTGTAGTGTTTTAGGGTTTACGGTAGTGTTGTAGTGTTTATGTAGTGTAGTGATTTAGGGTTTACAGTAGTGTTGTACTGTTTGCGTAGTGTAGTGTTTTAGGGTTCAGGGTAGTGTTGTAGTGTTTGTGTAGTGTAGTGATTTATGGTTTAGAGTAGTGTTGTAGTGTTTGTATAGTGTTTTAGGGTTTAGGGTAGTGTTGTAGTGTTTGTGTAGTGTTTTAGGGTTTAGGGTAGTGTTGTAGTGTTTGTGTAGTGTAGTGTTTTTGGGGTTAGGGTAGTATTTTAGTGTTTGTATAGTGTAGTGTTTTAGGATTTAGGGTAGTGTTATAGTGTTTGTGTAGTGTTTTAGGGTTTACGGTAGTGTTGTAGTGTTTATGTAGTGTAGTGATTTAGGGTTTACAGTAGTGTTGTACTGTTTGCGTAGTGTAGTGTTTTAGGGTTCAGGGTAGTGTTGTAGTGTTTGTGTAGTGTAGTGATTTATGGTTTAGAGTAGTGTTGTAGTGTTTGTATAGTGTTTTAGGGTTTAGGGTAGTGTTGCAGTGTTTGTGTAGTGTTTTAGAGTTTAGGGTAGTGTTGTAGCGTTTGTGTAGTGAGGTGTTTTATGGTTTAGGGTAGTGTTGTAGTGTTTGTGTAGTGTTTTAGGGTAGTGTTTGTGTAGTGTAGTGTTTCAGGTTTTAGGGTAGTGTTGTAGTGTTTGTGTAGTGTAGTGTTTTAAGGTTTAGGGTAGCGTTGTAGTGTTTGTGTAGTGTAGTGTTTTAGGGTTTAGTGTAGTGTGGTAGTGTTTGTGTAGTATAGTGTTTTAGGGTAGTGTCGGGGGGTAGTGCTGGGTAGTGTAGTATTATTGTAGGGAGAGGACTGGGGGTCAGGGAAGGGTTGTGCAGGGGTAGGGTAGAGTCACTTACCTTGCTAACTTTAACCACAAGTATAGTTTTACCACGCGTGCCTTTGTGTTGTAATGGCATGCGATGGTAAAAGCATAGTCATGCTAAAATGTTCGATGTAATGGCATGTCGTTGTAATTGACATCGCGTAGTGATACCCGCATTGTAATGGCATGTGTGGTATTGGATTGCGATGTAATGACATCCATCCATATTAACGCTGATTTATAAATTAGCATTGAAAGGCCTGCTTTCACATTGAACCGTTGTTTAGCACAAGATTTTTTTCTTTTCCGCTGCAGATGCTGTAACTTTCCGGAAGCCTTCTGTAAGTTAGTTAATAGGCATTTGTTATGTATTAGACAACTGATGGTGAGGTTCTCACCGGGAAGAGAGGAGACAGCAGAAATCATGACTCACTGGAAGAACTGTCTGAACTGCAAGATGTGGACAAAGTATATTTTCAAGGACTTGTTTCTGTGCTCTACTGTGAAGACGTGAGAAACTAGGGAGTGTACCTGTTCCCAGAGGTTTGTTGAAATCTGATTGGATGCTGAGAATGGGGAATGCTTTACCTGTTTTGAATTATGGTTTAACACATTTATATTAGCGTGCGCCCCTAGAGTAGTCTTGTGCTCTGGCTTCTAGTGTTCAGTAGCCCTCGGGACTCTTTTACTGAGAACCATAGGGTTACCTCTCTTCAGGAAAGAGTCCTCTTTTTAGCACTTTTCCTTTCAAAAGATGTTTTCTGATTTATAGCTAAGCATACCTTCAAGCTTAAATGCCAAAGCTTTATGCTTTTCCATCTAATTCTCTCATCAGAACTCTTTATTGGATCTCTGAACTGACACCTTTAAAACAGATTAAATACAAAATTGTCATTATTGTGCTTAATCTAGATGAGGGAAATTCCTTTATGGAACAGACTTGCGATATTATCACTATATTATTTGTAACATTTACTAATTTGGTATTTTACCTTCCTATGAAATACCCTAACTGACTCTTTGAATTTGTAACAATGATGACTAAAGTCAAATATTTACTACATAAAACTATTTAAGCTTACTGGAATTGTTAATAAAACCCTTTAACACACACTCACTCTCCTAATTGACTGTTACAAATGCTAAATGGGAGTTATTGTTTATGAAGTTTTGATGTAAATGATGGCTCCTTTTAAATTCTACTTGTCTATGAACAAAGTTCCATATGGCCAGTGACACCAGCTATTTAATGAGTACACCTGAAGGCTGAGATACAATGATCCCTGTGCCATCAGTATCAATGTCAATTAAATAATTAACATAAGTAATGCTGTTCAGAACAGTGTAGAGACCTGCTGTCATGATCCATCTACCATGCTCACCTGTATTTACTGTACAGGTGAAGATACTTGCTCCTCTGAACTTCCTTGGTGCCTGGGTCTTTCGCAGTAGAGGTCAGCAGCAGTGTGCTGCATTGTATGAGGCTTTTTTGACACATACACTACGCAAAGCACACAGGTAAAATCAATACATGCAATATGTCAGAGGGAGCAATGGACCTTTCAAGAGACTTGCAATGGTGGTGGACATCTTAGATTTTAAAGTTCTTTCAAGGTTATTTCAGAGTGTTCTTTTTAACACAATCAATATAGTTACTCTCCACAGCTGACCTTTGCAGCCAGAGTAGGAACTCAAAGTGATATTTTTGGAGATATCAAGGACTTACTGGATGCGGAGATGTATTCTGACAGCATAGATTTTTGATAATGCACACTATTATCGGAGCCATTGTTCCAAGGATTATGATCACCTATTGTACTTACCATTCTACTAGCAGAATCCACAGCATGTACAGAATTGTGTTTATAGTTTCCTTCACTCGTGGATAGTATTATGATATTGACAGTGAAGTGATTGCTTGTTGTTAAGAGGACGGGTACAATACCAATGTATGTTGATTTTGTTACAGCTGATGAACTTGTTACATTCAGAATCGTTCCGAGTACAGACTCAATTTACAAATGATTAAACGTAGTTATCAATATAGAAATTAACATTGTACTTCAGTTTTCATTTATTTTTCAGTAATCGATTTTAACTAAAGGTGGTTTCAGAATTTCAACAACTTAAGAGAGTCAGACATACACAGAAACACACAGATTGTCATGAGATATATTATTTTAGGAATGGTGAATTCTAATTTAAATTGTGAAATTCTTAGAGTAATTTCTTGTTTTAGATCCCAATGCTTCTGCGGTGCAGTTTGAGCCCAGCAATAAGAGCGTGCAGAGTGAAGATGTCCAATGTATTTATTTCCCCATTCTCATAGTTCTCTATTCCTCTCTCTTGTCCCACTCTTTTTTCTCCAGATTTTCCCATATCTAACGCTGAGTGGCGTAATATCTGCTCTGTCTGGTTATCAGTGGGTTAAGGGACTAGAGGAGATTATCATCACTCATGTTGGATTGGATTGGCAGGTTACTGCAAACTGAATTAATAGCAATTCCCATGTCATGTAGCTTTATAGACTTTAATAGCAGATCCCTGTGATCTTCCTGATATCTACTCAGAGTGGCTTTTTAGTTCCACCTCTCTTGGCTGACATGGAAATTATTTTTTATTTTCCTAATGAACATTTACATCTTCTTTCATTTCCAGCACATAGGCAACTGCATCTCTTGTAGGAGACCTTGAAAGAATGCTGGACTGTCCTTGTCTAACAGCAGGTGTTTGCCCTAGAGGCTGGGGCAATTGAGGCCAGATTTTGTTCTGAGTTAGCCACCATGACCAGCCTCCACTCCCATTCTCCAGGGGCTCTTCATTAATCAGGATCTAGTTTTGTGCATGCTGCTGCCACCTGCAAATGGACATAGCTCTTTGACAGTACCAACACCGGACTCCATTCCTCGCACCTTGTAAGCCTAACGGTGGGCGGTGGCGCTGCAGCACTACCCCAAAATGTAACAGGTGCAGCTTGTAGCTAGGGCCAGGCTGATTGCTAGCCATAGAAAAGATTGTGTGCAGGCAGTGGAGTCATGAAGTCAGATGAGCCACTGAATGTGCTTTAAAAGTTTGAAAGTGAGGTCACTGTCTAATAAGTTTGTACAGCAGCACACGTGTAGTGGTCAGGTAAGTGGTCTTCAGAATTGTGGACCGTGTTGGCTATTTTGGGGGCACAGGCCTTGGAATCGGTTGCCCAAGTGTGAATGCATTTTTTTAATCAACGTCATTAATTGTTGCAATTTCAGATAGGCAGTATAATGTAGGAATATCAGTTTAGTACATAACATCCATTCCCACTGCTCAGTCTCTACGTACATGAATATAGACAGATATTTCAAATGCAGTACATGTAAATCACATGTTATTCGCATCAGAATTTGACACAATGGAGATAAGTGAATAAGGAACATGTTTTACAGGATCCATCTTTGCACGATCAGGTAAGTGTGATTTTAGGATGATATCAACAAAAATTACAACTGAGCATCGGTGGGAATATGTCAGACAGTTGCCCATACAAAAGGTCAAGAAACAAGAAACTGAAAAATGGAAATTAACCCCCCCTCCCTTCTTGCCTTCTCTCTTGTGCAAAGGCCCTGCCGCTGATACAAATGAAGTGGCAGATTTACAAGCCCCTTGCAACATTTTTACACCGCCGTTGTGCCACTTTTTGTGATGCAGAGGCGGCCTAAGAAATGCGCCATGTTGCGCCCTATTTACAAAATGACGCATCTAGTCAGATGCATCACTTTGTAAATCCTGCGCCACATTATACTGGCACCAGGTATAATGTATGCAGGGTCAGTGTTCCCCAACAAACAGCCTCGTAGAAGTGGCTCATTGAAATCCATAAGGTTTCAGTGCGCCACTTGTAGGACACCATTGCGTCAATATCTTATGGCTGCCTCACAGCAGGTGTAAGACTGATGCAGGCCCTTTCACATAGGGCTTGCCCCATGTGAAATGACACATAGCTGGAGTTTCGTCTGTTTTCAGACACACTCCAGCAATGCGTGACTTTTGCACCTACAGGGACATCAGAAATACTGACGTAGCTGTAACTCCTTGAGACATGAGGTGTCATACAGTAAATATGAAGCATCCATCATGTCGCAAGGAGGGCGCGAACGATGTGTCACTTCTCATAAATAAGGCCGAAGTGTCTAACAAGTGGTGTGTGGGTGTCTGCAATGCTACCATCTGACACATAGGGTGTTACATTTCAACAATGTTAGGGTGTAGGAAATACATTAGGTGGACCCGTCTCCGGGGGTGGTCCAATCCTGTGCTCCCTCTAATCAGATAACATGGCGGACCAGGCTCACAGGTCCTCATCAAGCTCGTCATTCTTATGTACGTGACGCAAGCATATCTCCTCCGCAACTGCCCATTCAGAACCATCTTTCAACCATGCCAAATACTTTGGGGTTACTGGGCTAAGCCATCCTATCGCTGTACGTTGTTTCGCCAACACTAGGCAGAGGTGAAGAAACTTACTGTTCAAGTTTTTTTAGCAGGAGAAGGGAGTAGGCCCAGCAACACCTGACAAATCTCTACGGATACTCCAAAGCCCTATTTAGATTGTGTATAACTTCCTGCCAGAAAAGGGAGAGAGAAGAGCACGTGTATGTCACCTGCTGCCGGAGCTCCCACAACGCACACAGCAGCCAGAACAAGTGGAGTATATGGAGTGTAAGCTCTGTGGGGTAATGTATGTATGTTGTATAAGGTTATATTGCAGGAATTTAAATCATGTAATGAAAACAACTGTCTACATCTCGTTGTGAATTTTAACTCAGTCCTTGTTCAGAATAAGATCTCCCATTAATTCCTTTTATTCGGCCTGTACCTTAAGTGATTGTAGTGGCAGATTATCGCAGAGTACCCTATAGATGTGGAAAATCAGTCTGCAGCGTCGGGCCACATATAGTAGCATCATCAGGGCGTTGGAGTGAGTGGTGTTGCTCACTGGTTAGAGGCAGCAGACCCGGAAGCAGAGAACGGCCCGGGACCAGGGTTCAATTCCCGACGCGGCAGGGTCGTGGACCTAGGGTCAGCGGACTCGACAATTCTCGCCTCGGTGCCTACTCTAACCAGGGATCACACTCGGCAACTCTGGGCATTAAGCTTGCCTCATCTCTACAACGGCCCCCCACAGACGCCGGGGATGCCTGGTTTCACCTTGGAGATACCCAGAAGGGACCATCTCACAGGGAAAGCCAGGACGGGTTCCCCAGCGGTCTTCAGCGCCGGGACGCTCACGGGCAGCTGTGCGCTTTACAAGTCCAACAAATTTACAAGTCCAACAAAAATTGAGGTAGTGCCTCGGGAAAAGGTGGCCACACCATGGCGGTGGCAGTGGAAATTGTAATATATTCGAAAGTACTGTCCCATACATAGGGAGAAAGAGACTATGGCTTCCTCCCTGGTAATGAATTGACCCCCAGGATAAATATACCCCATAATGTTACAGCCTCCATCCCTCCATCTTCATGTTGACATTGGATCAGCAATTTACAGAAAGGGTTGCACTATCCAGAGTGGCATATCCGTGGCATAGGGGCACAATGAAGTACTCTTTGAGCCACTCCTTTCCAGATACCTACCGCCAATCAATTAACGTAGGGAGAAGTGGAAGAAACCTGTGAACCGCGTATTAGTAAGACCGGGAGAGGTTTTTCCTCATGTGTGTCGGCAAAAGTTGTTTTTCCCAATTATCGTTTGGGTCTAACCAGTGAATCTCGCGTTGGAGGTGCGCCACCATATTATAAAGTTCCAGGTGGGGACCCTGCAGAACTCCCTGACCCCATCTTCTTTTAAGTGTGGTTATTTTGGCTGGTCCACGTTTATGATAGTGTCTAGGAATTGTAGATAGGGTGCTTCAGAGTGGGTAGAGGTAGCACAGTAAGATGATAATTTTTACAATGGCTTTCCTACCCACTAGGGAGAATGGTAAATTCCTCCAGATATGAATGGCGGTTTGGAACCCCTATAATACCCTTCTTATGTTTAGGGCTGAATAAGTTGGGGCTGTATGCATTAACCGGAATCCTAAGCATCGCGCAGTGTCAGTCCTCCAAGGAAATACAACCTCAGGAAACTCCTCCATTGGAATCCTGACCAGCCTCCCAGTCAAAACAGTTTAGACTTCTCCGGTTTGATATAGATTCTGGAGAGCTCTCCAAATGCACGCATGTTTTTTGAGAAGGATAGGCGCTAAGTCAGTTGGGCGCCGCAGATATACTATAGAGGGGTAAAGGTGCCTTCAAGGGAATTCGTTTGAGCAACTATTAGCAATTCAATTATAACTTGAAAGGATGAATCAATAATCCCTATGCGAATTCAATTCCACAACTTTTTTTCAAAAAAACAATTCATCAAAGTACATAAATCACTACATAGATAACAAACACAAGCACAAAAAGGTGTATAGGAAAAAATAGAATTTATCAAGTGGTAAAGCGATTAATTTCATATACAGGTCTAATTCATTCAAAAATTGAATAGGTCTGCAGGTATACAACCAATATGTTAATTAGTAACTCAACAGAACTTAATAACACCTATCCAAAAGCACAAAGAATAACATAAAGTAAGGATGAGGTGGAGGTCGACGTTTCGGTCTTCTAGAGAACACTTTGTGAGACCATCTTCAGGACTGATGTCAGTTAGGAGCTGTATATTGACAAAATGTAATCTGAAACAAAAATGTTGGCAGTTACAAAACAATCTTCTTTATGTATTTTATCTTTTACACCTTAGTGAGCAGACAACAATAACACTAAACAACAAAAACACAAGACAATATTTACAGAGGACATGTTGATAAACCATAAAGAAATTAGTTAGAGAAAAGTTATTTCTTTCATTTGCAAACTGGTTTCTAGTTGCATTATTAATAGAACTTATTCTGTGCGTGAAGGATCTAGGATATATCTCTAATATCGTCACATACCAAAAAAAATCATTTATTGCGTTATGCATCAAGCAAATACATTTATAATGTTTCTTATAAAATAGAGAAAGTTTTAATGTAACAGGTACAATACTCAGTTGTTGTGTTCCGAAATTTATTTCGAACATTAGACGTGAACCACTTGGCCTCATCATATTGATTTGCAAGCAGATTATGCAATTGGTTAGACCCAGACCTCCAGAAACAACTTTGTGGATGTTTTAGAAAAATCATGGAAAGTCAAATGTCAGTCAGTTTTACCTTGATTTAACTGCTGGAAAAACGAACAATTTTCGGGTTGAAACGTTAATCCAAAAAGCGGATAAGATCGATCCTAAATATAAATATACCAATAATTTAAAAAATGTCAAACTCTTTAGTGGAAATTAATTTAAATAGGGAAGTAGAAATTACCCTATATCGAGGATATCTCACTTCAGTATACGTTCGGTTTCGGAGGCAACACGGGTCAAATGCCGAGCACATTCAGTTTCAAAAACGTAATCCGACGTCATGCAGACACATCAAATGAGCGGATGTATACATCGGTATACAGAATGGAGAGAGACAATGCCGAATCTACAAAGATTTAATATAACATATATTAAGTATAAAACTTAATATTAATTGTTGTCACTATATTTAAGTACATGTTAACTCATTTACCTCTAAGTCCAATTGTGATTAGTTTATATGGAAAAGTGCTTGGTCACACATCCGTACTATGGAACTTCAAGTAACTTGTTCTTGTCATAAAAAACAAACAAGGATTATATTAAATTATAACCTGTCTATGGGGTCTCAAAGGAGTATCTCTAGAGAGGTTAGACTACAACTGTAGGCTTACCGAATGAAAATCTTAGTCAGACGTCCCCAAGGTGAAACTTCCGGTAACTTGTTCTAATTCTAGAAGTAGGCCAGGTCAAAGGCCAGGTAAAAATCCGTATTCAAAGCGGAAAGCGTGACCCGAAAGAATACATTCTTAATGCCATGTTAAATGACCAAAAGATGGCAAAATAAGGTGCATTACAAAAAGTAAATCACACCATCAGGGGTCGAGTCAAAATTGAGGGACAAGATCGAATATTGCAAATTCGCTTATTGTTTTGTCGTTGTTAATTATACCAACTGCAACTCGATATGTAAAATATGATTGTTATCAGTCTAAAACATCCACAATTTGTCCGTGAGTAGTGTATTTTAACCGCAGACATAGACTAACATTGTGGTTCAGAGTAATACAGCTTATATGACACAATTACACAGACAACCATCATAAAAAATCCCCTACAACATTGCAGTTCAGAATGATGGAGCTTATATGGCACGACTATACAGACAGAAATCATGAATAGTCAACGACAATTTGTAATATTAGGTTGTCCATTTAAACATATTGACAACATAGGAAGGTTTGTAAACACAATAAATCAATCACAGAGGTAATTCAATGGAGAGCAGAGTATGTGAAACTAAAGTAGGCAAGCTAATGCATGCCATTCAGTGGCGGAGTTTAATCCTCGTTTAACAGTATCAGTTAGGCAGATGAGTTTACCTTCTCTCATTGAAAGAACCTTGTCAATGTTATCCTGTCTTTTGTTGGGTCTGATGACCTCAAGAACCCACCATAAAATGTCTGTTTCCTTATGACCAAGTTGTAGATAATGATCAACCAGTGGTGCATTATCCTTCCTACACCTGATCCGCGACTGGTGCTGTAAGATACGTTTTTTGATGGGCTGAATGGTTTTGCCCAGATAATGTAACAAGCAGGGGCATTGAATGCAGTAAACCACATTTGTGGTATTGCAGTTGGAAAATGTTTTAGCTTTAAGTTTCACATCATTAATTTTGCACATTTTAACAGTTTTAGTAGTGGCACAAGCAGCACAATTATTGCATTTATGATGTCCTACCAATGGGATTATTTGCCTCATATTGTCGATGGTATTTGTAGATGGAACATTCTCATAGGCATGTATTAGCCTGTCTCGTAGATTGGTCCCTCTTTTAAATGCAAAAAGAGGTTTCTGTTGCAATTCAGGAATGGATTGAAGCAAATTCCATTGTTTACAAACAATTTTCTTGATCGCATTAGAGTGCGTACCAAAGGTTGATACATAAACAATGTTGGGTTTATTTTGGCGCTCATTCACAGCTAGAAGAGCTTCACGATCATTGTACCAGGCCCTTTTCATTGATTTACGCAGGAGTCTAGAAGGGTACCCACGTGCTTGTAGTTTCTCCTTAAGTTTTTTCGCCTCGCAGAAATAGTCGTCTTTAAAGGTGCAATTTCTTCGAAGTCGAAGAAATTGTCGGAAGGGCAACCCATCTTTTAATGCCTGCGGATGATGGCTAGTATAGCGCAGGAGAGTATTCCTAGCTGATTTCTTAGTATATAAGGTGGTATATAACTGATGGTTAGTATCAATTTTAATGGTGATTTCAAGAAAAGGAATCTCACTGGTGTTGTGTTCCATGGTAAATTGTAAGTTGGAATTTCTAGCATTTAACCATTGATGAAAGTCATTATGTTGGTCAACAGTACCATGCCATACCATGAAAACGTCATCTATGTAACGCAGCCACTTTCGGATGTTATTAGAAAAAGGATTTGAAGTGTGCCATAGATGTTCATCTTCAAAGCAGGCGACATAGATGTTCGCGATGTCTGGGGCAAAGATAGCACCCATGGCTACTAATTTCTGCTGTTGAAAAAAGGAATTTTCAAACAGCAAAAAGTTTTCACACAATGGTATTGTCACACATTCAAGAATGAATGATGTGGGAACTGTGTGAGGTCTAGGTCTGGACTCCAAAAGGCTACTCAATATCTCAAGAACTTCTGTCTGAGGGATGTTTGTATACAAACTTTCTATATCCATAGAAACTAGTATATCAACAGATGTATCAAAGTCAAATTTTTCCACTTCGTTGATAACTGCAGTGGTGTCCCTGATATAAGTAGTTCGTTCCACAGCAAAAGGTCTGATAAAATAATCGGAATACTGTGCTAGGGGCTTCAAGATTGAATTACAGCCACTTACAATGGGGCGGCATGAATGAATGAATGAATGAATTACGCACTTGTATAACGCATGGCTACCCAAAGGCATCCCAGCGCTTCTAACTCATTCAGACTCCAAGATTCAAACAAACAGAAAGGTCTTTAACAATTTTCTGAATCTTAGGTGATTTGTCTCCATTCTAATTGCTTCAGGAAGGGTATTCCAAAGATTTGTGGCTTGTAAGGAAAAACGTCTCCCTCCGGTACGCACTCCGGTACGTTTGTTGGACTTAATCTAGGAGTAACTTACTATTAGAGATGGTACTATCTCCTGAGATCTTTTTTTCTAAGTATTCAATTTCTTTTGTGAGGATTTTAATTTGACGGATTGCTGTTTCGATACTCAGCACCATCCAGGTGCGTGAGCACCTGTTTGCTGAGAAACTGAATCCGATTTTAAACTCCTCGTCATCCACAAAAATGATTGGTATATTACGTATTTGCAGCCCTGCTGGGATGATGTTAGCATTCAGGCAGTCTGTCAGGAATTTAGCGTGTAATTCAGTACGTACGAGTTTCTTTTTGAGTCTTTCTAATAGATTCAAATCTGACTCGTACGGAAGGTTAGTAACTGGACCTTTATTCCCTAAAAGAGAAGGGCCAGATGCAACCTTTAAAATGTATTCATCTGAATAAGCTAGTGTTTCCAACTGCAATACCACAAATGTGGTTTACTGCATTCAATGCCCCTGCTTGTTACATTATCTGGGCAAAACCATTCAGCCCATCAAAAAACGTATCTTACAGCACCAGTCGCGGATCAGGTGTAGGAAGGATAATGCACCACTGGTTGATCATTATCTACAACTTGGTTGTAAGGAAACAGACATGTGATGGTGGGTTCTTGAGGTCATCAGACCCAACAAAAGACAGAATAACATTGACAAGGTTCTTTCAATGAGAGAAGGTAAACTCATCTGCCTAACTGATACTGTGAAACGAGGATTAAACTCCGCCACTGAATGGCATGCATTAGCTTGCCTACTTTAGTTTCACATACTCTGCTCTCCATTGAATTACCTCTGTGATTGATTTATTGTGTTTACAAACCTTCCTATGTTGTCAATATGTTTAAATGGACAACCTAATATTACAAATTGTCGTTGACTATTCATGATTTCTGTCTGTATAGTCGTGCCATATAAGCTCCATCATTCTGAACTGCAATGTTGTAGGGGATTTTTTATGATGGTTGTCTGTGTAATTGTGTCATATAAGCTGTATTACTCTGAACCACAATGTTAGTCTAAGTCTGCGGTTAAAATACACTACTCACGGACAAATTGTGGATGTTTTAGACTGATAACAATCATATTTTACATATAGAGTTGCAGTTGGTATAATTAACAACGACAAAACAATAAGCGAATTTGCAATATTCGATCTTGTCCCTAAATTTTGACTCGACCCCTGATGGTGTGATTTACTTTTTGTAATGCACCTTATTTTGCCATCTTTTGGTCATTTAACATGGCATTAAGAATGTATTCTTTCGGGTCACGCTTTCCGCTTTGAATACGCCTTTAACCTGGCCTACTCGTCATCTGATTTAATCTGTTTAAGATGGCGCTCAACTGTTTAGTCCTATTTCGATCTCCAAACGTTGCTTCAAATAGAAGCGATATCCACATAGGGCGCTTCTGCCTTCGCGATACGAACAGGAACCCTTTATGCCGATCGTTGAGAGAACACTGCCGGTAAGCCGATAGACGTTGTCTTAGCTCTCCTTTTTTAAAACTTCTTTTGAGACTATAAAGACAGGTTATAATTTTATTACTGGTTATTTCTAGAATTAGAACAAGTTACCGGAAGTTTCACCTTGGGGACGTCTGACTAAGATTTTTATTCGGTAAGCCTACAGTTGTAGTCTAACCTGTCTAGAGATACTCCTTTGAGACCCCATAGACAGGTTATAATTTAATATAATCCTTGTTTGTTTTTTATGACTAGAACAAGTTACTTGAAGTTCCATAGTACGGATGTGTGACCAAGCACTTTTCCATATAAACTAATCACAATTGGACTTAGAGGTAAATGGGTTAACATGTACTTAAATATAGTGACAACAATTAATATTAAGTTTTATACTTAATATATGTTATATTAAATCTTTGTAGATTCGGCATTGTCTCTCTCCATTCTGTATACCGATGTATACATCCGCTCATTTGATGTGTCTGCATGACGTCGGATTACGTTTTTGAAACTGAATGTGCTCGGCATTTGACCCGTGTTGCCTCCGAAACCGAACGTATACTGAAGTGAGATATCCTCGATATAGAGTAATTTCTACTTCCCTATTTAAATTAATTTCCACTAAGGAGTTTGAAATTTTTTAAATTATTGGTATATTTATATTTAGGATCGATCTTATCCGCTTTTTGGATTAACGTTTCAACCCGAAAATTGTTAGTTTTTCCAGCAGTTAAATCAAGGTAAAACTGACTGACATTTGACTTTCCATGATTTTTCTAAAACATCCACAAAGTTGTTTCTGGAGCTCTGGGTCTAACCAATTGCATAATCTGATTGCAAATCAATATGATGAGGCCAAGTGGTTCACGTCTAATGTTCGAAATAAATCTCGGAACACAACAACTGAGTATTGTACCTGTTACATTAAAACTTTCTCTATTTTATAAGAAACATTATAAATGTATTTGCTTGATGCATAACGCAATAAATGATTTTTTTGGTATGTGACGATATTAGAGATATATCCTAGATCCTTCACGCACAGGATAAGGTCTATTAATAATGCAACTAGAAACCAGTTTGCAAATGAAAGAAATAACTTTTCTCTAACTAATTTCTTTATGGTTCATCAACATGTCCTCTGTAAATATTGTCTTGTGTTTTTGTTGTTGATTAGTGTTATTGTTGTCTGCTCACTAAGGTGTAATAGATAAAATACATAAAGAAGATTGTTTTGTAACTGCCAACATTTTTGTTTCAGATTACATTTTGTCAATATACAGCTCCTAACTGACATCAGTCCTGAAGATGGTCTCACAAAGTGTTCTCTAGGAGACCGAAACGTCGACCTCCACCTCATCCTTACTTTATGTTATTCTTTGTGCTTTTGGATAGGTGTTATTAGGTTCTGTTGAGTTACTAATTAACATATTGGTTGTATACCTGCAGACCTATTCTATTTTTGAATGAATTAGACCTGTATATGAAATTAATTGCTTTATCACTTGATAAATTCTATTTTTTCCTATACACCTTTTTGTGCTTGTGTTTGTTATCTATGTAGTGATTTATGTACTTTGATGAATTGTTTTTTAAAAAAAAAAGTGTTTACTCACGTTGTGGAATTGAATTCGCATAGGGATTATTGATTCATCCTTTCAAGTTATAATTGAATTGCTAATAGTTGCTCAAACGAATTCCCTTGAAGGCACCTTTACCCCTCTATTTAATCACCCAAGCCCTCAAGGGTTTTTTGGGTTGGGTTGCTCACTGTTCAAATTGCTGCAGATATACTATGGCGTCGTCAGCATAGAGGAAGACAACATGATTGTCCTCCAGTGTTATCCCCCAGGGAACCATGGTGCATCTTTGGGCCACCGCCCGGGGCTCCATGTGCAGACAAACAGAATTGAGGAAGAGGACATGTCTGCCCGGTGCCCCCATCCAATTGGAAGGGCTCAGAGACCACGCCACCGAGCGTTTCCTGGCATAGGGACCAGAATAGAGAATATGGACCCATTGAATAAATGTAGGCCCTATGCCCACTGAACGCAACAGTTTTCATACTCAGGTCCAAATTAGAGAAATAAATGATTGCTCAATATCTAATAGGGTGAGGGAGTAGGCATCAGTTTGGACCTGTGGAGCATGATAGATGTGAGCTAGACATCGGAGGATGTGAAGAGTGTCTGCCTTGGAATGAAACCTGATTTGTCCGTATGGACCAGTTCAGGTAAGTCAATCAATCAATCAATCAGGAGTTTGTTAAAGCGCGACTACTCACCCGTAAGGGTCTCAAGGCGCTAGGGGTGGGGGGGGGGGGTTGGGGGGGTGCAGGTTCCATTCCATCAAGGAGGGGGTCTGTCGAAGAGCCAGGTTTTGAGGTTTCTTGTGAAGATGGGGAGCGATGTTGTCTGTCTGAGGTGGAGCGGAAGGGCGTTCCATGCTTTGGCCGCGAGGAAGGAGAAGGAGCGGCCTCCCGATCTGGTCTTTCTGGTGCGGGGGACCACAGCGTAGGAAAGCTGGGCTGATCGTAGGGTCCTTTGGGGTGCGTGGAATTTGAGTCGGCTGTTCAGGTATGCTGGTCCGGTGCCGTGGAGGGCCTTGTGTGCGTGGGTGAGCATCTTAAAGGTGATTCTCGCCTCGACGGGGAGCCAGTGGAGTGTGCGCAGGTGCTGGGAGATGTGGCAGTGTTTTGGCAGGTTGAGGACCAGTCTTGCGGCGGCGTTCTGGATGTTCTGTAGCTTGCGGATGAGGTTTTTGTTTATTCCGGCGTAGAGTGCGTTGCCGTAGTCGAGTCTGCTGGTGACCAGGGCGTGAGTGACTGTCTTTCGGTGTTCGAGGGGGATCCATTTGAAGGTCTTACGAAGGAGGCGGAGGGTGTGGAAGCAGGAAGATGAGACAGAGTTGATCTGGCGGTCCAGGTAAGTGTGGAAGTAGGCGAGCTGCCAGCACGCTGCTAAAAAGTTTATGTTTGGGAGTGACATTGGCTGATATGCAGAGGTTATGGCGGGATCTCTATCCGGTTTTGGCGCCATTATGATCAGTGCCTCCTGCATGGTGGCGGATAGGCTCTTAATGGTAAGGGATTCTTGATATATCTCTAAGAGCCTCTCTCAGCTATAATTGCTGCATATTTGTGGTAAATTTCTGATGGTTAACCATTGATACCTATTGTTTTTGCTGTCTTAAGGCGTCGGATCGTCGCAAGTATCTCTTTCTTAGAAAGTGGACAATCCAGGGATTCCCTAGCCTCTGAGGTAAAACCGGGTAAGGTATTATCTGTTAGAAACTTCTAAAGTTCAACAGAAGAGGGATTCAGTTGCTCAGTCTATGTGTTACATAAATTGATATTAAACACACTTTTAATAGCCGCTTGTGGACTGGCCCGAGGTCCTGCATTATTATGAAGGGTCAGAATAGGGGACCGGGGCGCTTCCTGCTTAACCAGCTGGGCTGATAATGCGCCTGTTATGTGTGAATGCATGTTGAGGAGAGTCGCAAAGTGGGCATTTATAGGAACATGTGTGAATGCATGTCGATATATTGGCAGTGCTGTATAAAAAGAAAATGCTAAGTGTGAGACAGCAACAGCTGTGGCACGTCCACTACAAGAATGGGACTCATCCCTTATGGGCTCTATCAGAGTGAGAGCAGGTGCCGTCTTTCTGTCCCTCCTTACAGTGCAAGGAGACACCCTTTACGGTGCCCTGTTTATCCCAGCCCGAGCCCTGCAGTGCACCTTAGCCTTGCTGGCCCAGAGGCAGCGGCTTCTCCTTTTCAAATCCACAGAATATAAAAAGCAAACTCTTGAAACTGATGCACTGTGCCCAGGCAGCCCAGAAACATTGCACGTGTCTTTGTGCTTCCTGACCGACAAAGTCAGGAGATTCTTGTACCGAATGCCCTCATGCCCTCATACCCTCTGGATGTGGCCCTTTGTAGGGTTGCCACAGAGAGCCCAGAGGCCCATGTAATGTCCTCCGTTGCCTGCCAAGGCAAAACGAATTTAGTATCCAGAAATGAACAGCTGATCTTTGTTGTAAAAAGATACTGAAGAGTTTTGTGACTGTGAAAGAGTACATTGCTATACGTTTTGCTGAATATACCCTGAAATGTATGATCCCCAGGACCTTTATAACAAGTGCCCCAGAGGCCAAGGAGTAACAGCTAGGTATACCTCTTCCTGCAACCCAGGGATAGTTTGGTATTACAGAAGGGGGGTCACAGAGGCTTGCGTGGTCCTTTCTGAAATACAGATGGCGCTGGTGCACATGTAGCATCAGTACTATCCTAAATGGGTGTCCCCTCATTTGAATTTGGGTGTGGCTTCATGCGAATGACTCAAACACTTTGCCTCTATGCATGCACCGTGTTATGGACGTGGGTACAGGGACAAAGAGGAAGTTAACTGATTGTGTGCCACAAAGAGATGGTGCATGGTCAGTGTGCCCCTCAGAGGGACCTCTGCAAGGGAGGAAAGGCAGTCCATGAACCCCACTAGACATCCCACTGTAGGTAGGTGCAGTCACTTACTGCTTTCCCCAGTAGGGGAACCTATGTTATCCTAGAAAGTTCAGGCTGGGTGCTGTCTACACACATTAAAAAAGATGGAACGGTTTCCTCAACCAGCGTTTCCATGTTTCACAACTGTGCTGTCCCCTGGGCAGTCACAAATCCATGTCTCCCCAGAGGGAAGCACATTATCTGTAAAAGGGCACCCTGTTTGCCCCAGACACACCCTGTTAAAGATGCACCGTTGCGCAAACATGTACAGTGCGCCCTAAGTATTATGCAGAGTAAGTGTATGTGCAGTGGAGCTGTCATGCTTACTTATAGGTCACAAGGAGGCTTAAGACAGCTTATACTTGTTAGTAAGCAACAGCTAAAATATGTGTAATTAGCAAGTTTCACAGTGTACTACAGTTCAAGGTAACTCTAGTAATTAATGCACTTTCCACAAAGATACACGTTTCCACTAAATACAAGTTTGGATTAGTATAAAATAGCTTAGGGGATAGCTTAGAGAATGTGATATACGATGTTCTTCAGGTCAAAGGCAACATGATGATATTTCCAGTGATGTCATCATCATGGTAATTAGTGTTTTTCAAACTGGAATATCTACCTCTTTCTGGTCACAGAGTATTTGGAAAGTGTGAAACTGGTACTGAGAAAAGAAAGGGAGACCTAAAACAATGGGAACAGGGGTAGTTATTCAGATAAATGAGCTATAGCACTGCTAACTGGTTCATTTGTCACCCTCTGGAGCATACGAAAGCAATTTGGGAAGGGGAGATGTTGATGAGACTAAGAGAGAGGCAGTTGAAATTGTTGAAAGCTATGTCGCATCCTGTCTTCAGGATCAGTGGAAAATTATGCAGATAATGGGAATATACATAGCTAGCAATATAATTGCTTCTTAGTGTTTACCAATGGGTGGGAATTACTTTCCAACTCAATGGCACTCATGTTACCAATCACAGAAGCTAAAAAGCTAAGCTGCCCCCTCCTTAATTTGAAAGTGTCAACCTACACGTTAGACAGGACTTAGCAGCAGATATATTAATACATTTGCTCTTTAAGGTTGCTTATGTAGCATTCATCATGTTTTAGATTTTTTATAATAGAGCTCCACCAGTCCATTGACCTGAGGGTGGTAGGAGATGGAGAGGTGTTACTCACATCACACTCCTCCGACATGAATTCCATTCAACTTGACATGAAGTTTGTTGCTCCTTCCGAGGTGGGTCATCTTACAGGCGATCCAATGCGGCAGCCCCTCGCTGACCCGCATGCCCAAGGAGCCATCTTGCACGGCGAGACGATGCTCTGACGGTGCAGTAAATTACCATTTCGTTATGCTACCGCCCCCCCTGTCAGGGCGGAGCGATGAGGCACACCCCCAGTCGGTTCAGGCCCCCCGACCGCCCGAAGGACTAACGGGGCGCCGACGCTGTTTCCTGGAACCTCCTTCGGCTCCAGGTGCTTGGCTCAGGCACCCTTACTGTGCCAGGCAGAGGTATCTAGACTGTATCCTTCTGCCGCAGAGGTACCCTTACTGTCCATCTGCTTCCAGATCGCCCTGTGACTCCGCCTGCAAACACAAAACATGACCATTAAAATTTCACAACTTTACCCCGCCGCTCTGCAGCTGGGTCAGGGTTCAGGGTGGGATAAGCGCAGAGCCTACGGGAATCCTGGCGGGAAAGAGAGGCCGAGCCTGGTTGCTGGGCCGCTTTATACCGGTAATACAGTGTCACATATTGTACACCATGGCAGCTGACCCACTGAACAATCTGTTTCTAGTGGTTCTGCCTCTATTACATTAAGCGCTATGAAAAGAGTAATGCAATTCTGCAACCAGTGCTACATGTTTCTGAATATTTTCCAAATTTAGATGGACCAAGTTCATTCTGCCATTGCTGCTTTACTACTCACTTACTCTGAGACAGTGGTGACGAATATCATATTCATACATGGACATGCGCACTCCACGAGGGTTGAACCATTTTGAGTGGCGAAGTTTTTAACGTAACGATGCCTTAAAGTTCGCAGTTTAGTAGCTGGTCTAGTGCACTTAAATGTTTAAAAAATTTGTTTTTACCCCCCGTTCTCAGGTAATTTGAATAGATGGACGACCGCGAGAGTCAAAGATCAAGAAAAGTCAGCTCCTCTGAATTATCGAGGGGGAGGGGAACATTTTAGGAAGTCACTTGCCTTCGCCAGATGGTTTTGGTTGCATTAGGCACTCGGTCAGTCACAGACTATATAAATTGAACGGTGCCGACTAAACAATGACTGCATAATGTACCTTCTGTTAGATCTATATTATATATTATTTCCGGATTCCCTAACTTCCCGTCCGACCATGAGCAATGTGCATTTCATAAACTCCTATGCAGGGGCGTCTACGTCAGGCCGCATAGCTGCCAGGTTTCAGGTCGCTATGTGTGATATTTTTATAATTTGAGTGTATATATGAGTGACAGTTCAATAGCTATGCGTGACACTTTCTCATACGCAAATTCAAGCAATGATCGTGTGTATCTGATCATTATGACTGTGCCACAGCGTATACAACGTTTGTAGGCTTGCATATTCACAGTGCACTCTGAAGCAGACTGGGGCCTCACAGCACTATAATATAGTTGCCACTGTTTACCATTACGCCAAACCAGAACTGTATTATGTTTCTATCTGGTTAGACACCAGCGATTGCATTAAAATTGAGCAGCACAATATCATATTTCTGGGTTTACTGACAGCTTGGATTTATTGGACTCCTTTGCAGCTGGAATTCACCACATATCATTCACCCACATACATAAGATACATTTTAACTGCGAAACAAGTTAACCCCTGGTATTTTCAAAGAATAGCATACCTCCTGTTTAAACTAACTGGAGTAATTGCAGTGACCTATACATAGCTGTCGGAGTTTGAGACTAGGTATGTGTGACATAGCCATATATTCGGTCTTTTTACGTGTGACATATAGTCTTATGTCTAGCACTTTTACCGATGCATGTTATAAAACCAAGAACTGAATAGAGATCAACAGCTGTAAATAGTGTAGGAACAGTTGCAAAACAATCTGCGACAAACTTGTACACAAATGCGGCAGCTATAAAACAGCTGTATGGCTTAGGAAACCGTAGTCGCAACAGACACTGCGATGAAAGCTTCAGAACAGATTCCTCCGGAATCACTTTGTTCGTGATAAGAGGTGGCATTCCATTTCCGCTATAACCCGGCGTTCACCGCAACGAAGGCTGCAAAGTGAACTGCTGTGTCAGAAATTTGCTGCTTTAAGGCCTTGCATTAATTAGGTAATTTCCTTCCATGTCTCTGTGCCTTGGTTTAGTTTATAGTTTGGCATTATTCTGCTTTCGGACCCACGTTTCTATGCCTGCTCCCGTGTGTAGGTCCAACCATGTTTGGGTATATGCCTAACGCCTAAGTTCTGCATGCAGAGGCTTTCTGGTTCCCTTGTGTGTAGTGGCATATGTTGTTAAGTACAGTGAGCAGAGGCAAAGTTCTGCCCGTCCTTTGGATGATGTTCTTGATCTACCGGCGTTTACCGCAAAGAGAGGCTGCAACGCGAACTACTGCATCACAACGGGGGCCCTTTTCAATTCTGACTAGGGTTGAATAATACGTGGATGCAGCAGCCAGGGATGGAAAAAATGTCTTCAAGCATATGGCTTGATTCCTCCTTTAAGATAACATTGCTGCTAATGCATCTTCTCATAGCGCTTGCTCCGTGTTCAACAGGCCATGGTTCAGCAATGACCTGTCCTGGGCTGTAAGTGTGTCTTGCGACGCCAGATAAGCATTTAACAGAATGCTGAGGCAAAGAGTCGGCCGGCCCACTCAAGATCTCCTGCTCAAGCGTGACTCAGTCCAGTTTTAACGCAGTGGCCCGTGTTTAATCATGGCCGTATTGGGAAGCTAAAGTACCCCTGGCTATCCTGTCGGACGGCCTCCCCCCACGGCGTCACTGGCAGGGCTCGTCAGCGCATTATGCTAATGAGGCCGATACACTAAGCACATAACTGCAGGGTATTAAAGAGCTGACGGCCCTGTACATCACAGGCACATCTCGAAAGGCCATCGCCAGCGAATGTTTAATACATCACTTTAACCCACTCCCTAGTTAGTTCGAGCCTCAGGCATTGTTCTAGCAATGCTTGTTTTTAGGTTGTGACACATCTAAAACTCCTATAGGGTGCCCAAGATCACATCTGCGGCTAAGGCCTCTTCCCGGGGCGGAACTGAGGGAACTTTCCGTTCGATATGCAGCTATAGCGGGATTCTATGCTAATATGGTTAATTAGGAGTTTTGCATCGCTCAGAAAACGAGATCAAAGCAAACCTAAAAATAAGTGAAAATAAGTGAAAATACTTAACCTGTCTGATTGACAAAGATGCTTCTGCGCGCGGGTGATGAAAGCAGTAATCCGTGCAAATCAAAACTTGATAGTCAAAAACGGGAACGGCGAATACATTTATTCAGCAGCTACTTTCCTATGGAGAAGTTTTACTGGTGAGTGCTTCTGGCGTGGGGGTGGGTTTGGGGTAAAGGGCCAGCACACGAATTGTGAATACCACCACTTTTGTTGGTGTTTACCATCTATTTCAGGCTGTTCCTTTGTGCTAAATTACAAGTCGGATTTACCTCTGCCGAGGGCAGGAGTACATATCTCATACATACATCAGCAATTAGCCTCTGACCTGCATTTTAAGAGAGAAGTTCACCGTCAACCCAGTCTCTGAGATCTCCGAAAATATCAGGTTTAAATGAAAGCCATCCGTATAGGAAATGAGGCCGCCGCTTCTCCGGAATGCAACTATAGTGTGTGACATTACTTGATAAGTCAGCTTCCCAGTGCGTGCTTGCACCTCAACAGGACTACCCATCCCATAATCCATCATATCGACATGCGGATATATATATATATACATAACCCTTGAAAGTCAGCAACTCCGGAATCGAAACCAGGATCCGACGCCAATTGCGACAGTCGGCCTGAGACCCCCCCACCTCTCGCCAAGGTGGGGGGGGGGGCAGCGAAGCCCCATGGACCTCACACAACAGATCAGCTTGGCGGGCCCTAGCCCTATAGTCACTTCAGGGCCACAGGAACCCCCCGCCCCCATATAACAACATCCCGCAAATAACACACAGACACAAGTGTTAAGATTGGGAAAAATTGCTGCAGGTTTATTGTTACATACAACATTATGTAATCACGTTGGGTTATCTTACGGGCAATCCAAGGGCAGGCCGCATTCTCGCCACCTGCCCGCCTGATGAGCCAATCAGCACAGTGGCGAACCACCCCGCTGCTGATCATTATGGTAATAAACTACTCACGCCCCTTGCGGGGCGTATCTAAGCAACCCCCGGTTGCACAGGCCCACAACCGCCCGAAGGACTACTGGGGCGCCGTCTCGGATTCCTAGCCTCCCATGAGGTTCTAGGTTAGGCTCTGGCACCCCTATGTGCCCGCTGAAGTACTGTGTTGCACCTCTCTGTTTCCGGATTGCCCTGTAACTCCGCCTGCAACGAAAAAGGAAACACATTAAAACTCCCTCAGGAGCCCCCCCATAGCTGACACTCAGGGTTAGAGGTAGGGAGGGAAAGAGTGTCCCGACGTGTTCGACGCAACGTCCGGAGCGGCAAAGAGGCCACCACAACGGCCAGAGGGGGAGATATACCCTCTCCCTGCCAGCCCCGGACGTGCGTCATAGTTCCGCCCACCTCCACCGGGCAACCTGCCCTGAGGGGTGGCAACCATTAGCTGGGGGTCGGGGGCAGCCCTACGTGACTAAGGGCCCGCCCTCCTGATGGCCACCGGGTGGCCTCGGGCAGGCGCATAGTCACTTCAGGGCCACAGGAACCCCCCGCCCCCATATAACAACATCCCGCAAATAACACACAGACACAAGTGTTAAGATTGGGAAAAATTGCTGCAGGTTTATTGTTACATACAACATTATGTAATCACGTTGGGTTATCTTACGGGCAATCCAAGGGCAGGCCGCATTCTCGCCACCTGCCCGCCTGATGAGCCAATCAGCACAGTGGCGAACCACCCCGCTGCTGATCATTATGGTAATAAACTACTCACGCCCCTTGCGGGGCGTATCTAAGCAACCCCCGGTTGCACAGGCCCACAACCGCCCGAAGGACTACTGGGGCGCCGTCTCGGATTCCTAGCCTCCCATGAAGTTCTAGGTTAGGCTCTGGCACCCCTATGTGCCCGCTGAAGTACTGTGTTGCACCTCTCTGTTTCCGGATTGCCCTGTAACTCCGCCACAGCACGTGCGATGGTCCCCGCTGCCGCACGGGCCCCCCACCAACGCTACTACCTTTACCTGCAACATTTGCTCAAAAGAGCCTCTTTTAATAGAGGAGGAATAGGTCAACGCCCACAGACGTGAGATGAACCCTATCCGCCTCAAAGGCCTTAGACTTGTCCTAAATCGTTTCAAGTTTAAAGAAACCCCGCCCTTGTATGGGAAGATTTCTTCATGGCGCTGTGCTTTACTTCCTAGACCTGACAATTGCTTGGCACAACTTAGCGCCCCACCAGAAACCTGATCCTGACATGACAAATACATGCCTGAAGAAAACCAGGCCCTTCTGCCACTACCCCGGGTCTTACTCCTTTACAACATTAGTGTAACCATCCCCGGGTCGTGTAGTCATACTACCAGGTCAGTGACAAAGAGAAGGGAGTGGCCCCTACTGCTGAAGGCGCTTCATATCAACTGATAGGAGTTTCAGCACAAGCCATGAAACTTAACCCTTCACGACAATCGCCAGCAGGCTACACCCAGCTAAGTTACAACACTGCTGTAACGCCGCTCTCCGCATCACCGAAAGGCGGTGTGCTCATGATAACGCATGTGCTGCTATACTCAGAGCACCGAGGCATAGAAGTATTAACATCATAATATATAACAGGACAATGTCCTTGCATGTGCCAATACAGATTTGAAAGGTATTAACAGCAGGCATCACCTGCCCTCTCGGGCTATAGTCTAGAACAGCTTAGGCCATGCTACCTCGAAGATAGCTTGTCTGTAAGATTGACTTACGACCACCACACAGGGATTGCCGGGACTGAAACCAAGTGCCCCCAAGATCCCGACCTGCGTACATGACATGCCTGCTGACCAACCGCCCCTCTGACACTATTGAGCATATACCCCCGGGAACAAACCCTCTACAGCAATCGTGTAGACTATCCCAGGTTCGAGGGGTCATACCCCTGGAAAGAGCCCCAAGATGAGGGGGCCTCTCCTGCTGAATCGCTCACTGATCTAACTATAGGCGAGCCAGCGCATACCACTAAAACCCCACCACACGCATTCACACAAAGCATCAGCAGACTACACCCAGAAGTATAACTTCTGCCGACGCGCAGTTCCCCGATTCAACTGTAACTGTGCTTGTGAATGCTTATGCAACTATACTCAAGCAAAGTACAGAGGGGAATTTCAGTGCGCTAAGTGAAATTTGGTAACTTGCGAGGTGGACTTTCATTTATACAGGATGGCAAAGGTAAACAGCTGGTATCACAAGCCCCCAAGACCTGGAGAAAGCTCCCCATGCTAACTCATGACTAGCTTGTCTATAACGTTGACTTACGACCCCCGCGAAGGGATTTCTGAACCAGGTGCTCACCATATTGGCAATATCAACCTCAGGCCATCTCCTCACCTAAGGAGGAGCACAAGGAAACCAACGGATACTCAGATTCATCACAAGGCTGTTAGGACGCAAGCCAGGGGAGCCCAACCATGCTAACCCTGAGCGAGAAACCGTGAGTCCAATTCCTGCTAGGAACCCATCGAGCAAGCCACCACCCCTAATAGTGAAACGAACAACAGGGGGCTGGAAAACCAGAAAGACATTCTGAGACTTCATCCAGCTGTTACTTAATTCCTGAGCAATTCTAGATTGAGAGACTTCTGGGGGCCCACTCTTATCAGTAGTGTTGGCAGTCCAGGCGCGGCAGTGGTTGCAGTTGCTCCACTAGTACTTGAACTGAGTGAGTACTGAAGGCTGTAGACCCTTCATACTACTGGGAGGCAGCAGGAGCTCCCGAACTGAAGGCACAGCGGGTAGGCTGCCTTCCAGATTCCAGAGCCTTGAAGAACAGACAGACGATAGCCGAATTAAGGAAGAGCAAATGCTATTGTCATTTGACCTTACTACATAGGTTAAAATAAACAGTGCAGGTCCCGGGAATGTACAAAAGCAAGACTAACTCTACCACTTGGACAGGCCCCAGGATTGATATGTGCATGGTTATATAAGTCCTATTACCTTAGGGCTAGACCTAGGATTTGCTACTATTCTAATTTTGGCACTTCCAAGGTGGACTTCCATAGATTACAACCATTCCAAGACAGTGCAGTCAGGTAATATCCAAGGCTGAACTATTACATTTAAGTAGTCGTGCGTTGCCAGGACGTCAGGATACTGTCCGTAACATAGCCCGGGGTGCAGCATTATCTATGGCTGCATATTGCCTTGTACTCTGAGCAGGAATCGCAAGGATAGGGTGCGGTATGCATGCCTAATAGAGTAGTTAGTGTGTCATAGGCACTGTTAACAGAAAGGATTTGGGCCCTGTGATGGAGATAGCTGATGAAATTGCACCCCTGACAACTAAAGCAATGAGGAGGGATGACGTGTCTTAGGTGCCACTGCACCCGCTGCAGCTACGCTTCTATTATGCCTGTCTCAATGAGGTGGAATCTTCATGTCAAGACAGGAGAAGGGTGTTATTCTCAACTTCTTGTCCAGCATCCAGCTATAATATATTGGAGCAGAACCTATCACATGCTATGCTGATGACATACTTCCACCCACACCGTTGTAGATAGCTCCCTGCAATGCAGATCTGTAGCTTGAACAGGGAGTACCAGGGCTACACTAGAGTAGGGTTATAAGCTATAGTGGGCAGAAAGCAGGCGGGGCATCATGCCCTTACGTGCCTGCATCATGCCTCACTGAGACAGCACAAGTGCTGCCTCAGGGAGACCTAAAGACTATACACTGCTATGTATAAAACTAAGGATGATATCCTAACAGGCATCCCTGCGACATGTATGTACACCCAACCTTGCCTGTATTTGTCGCGTGGAACATGACATGCAAATACCAGTACCTCTGGTACAGGGGAGGCTGTCACTGAGCGCGTCTTCACCCAGGGGAATGCAATATGTCTGTAGCCTCTCAGCGCGAGCGTGCCTAGTAGACATGGATGAGTGGCCCGGGGTAAGTACTGCAAGGAAACGGGCCACTAATTACCCGGGCACGAAGCGTCCCCACCCTAAGGTATGCTGACCAGAACCCTCAACAGCAGAGAACTCTGTTCTAAGGTGCACGTGCGCAGTATAACATTGCACATACCGGCACCTGCGCGAAAGCGCACTGTGCATAATCAACCCATTGGGCACGTCCCAAAGTCCTGAAACCAGGTCTCGTGTGCACGACAGAGCGCAAGCACGGCCCTGGAGGGAGGAGCGCATGTATGCGCCTAATTTCTACCCTAATCAGGCACCTACACGGACCAGGAAATGGCCCGGCACGGGCAGTGCAAACAAGCACGACTAACTGACTTGACCGAAACCCTGCCTGGGACGCGCTTTGGCCAGGATCACCTAATGTGACGCAACACCTTGGCACCAAACCTGGTTCTAGCACCCGCGACGGTAATGCGAGCTCGTCCCCGAGAGGAGGCGCTTATGCGCAGAATTCACAAACAAAGGCACATGTAAGGGAGGGGGGGGTAACATTCCCAGCATGTGCACTCGATCCCGCGATACTGGTAAGCGGCGCAAACTCAGCAAGAACTGCATAACCGCAATCACCTCTTGACGCGATCCTGCAAAGGAAGCATAATTAGGTAGCGCGAAGCCGCACAAACTAAACGGAGAGACCGATAGCATGCATGCGACGCGATAAACGACATGAAACCACTAAACCGCGCTAACTCAGCCCACCTTATGAATTGAATAACCTCACAGCGTGTGAATACAAACCAGAACAAGGCAACCCTATTCAAGCCGCCCCCAAGTGAACAAGCCTGCACTCCGCGCAAGCAGTGGTAGGCCAGGAATCCGTCCCTGAGACGTGGCCTAGGGGCAAGAG
The DNA here is from genome assembly GCF_964261635.1 of Lissotriton helveticus. Lineage (NCBI taxonomy): Eukaryota > Metazoa > Chordata > Amphibia > Caudata > Salamandridae > Lissotriton > Lissotriton helveticus. The sequence continues at coordinate 1,774,662,582 of NC_136067.1, read as the reverse complement.
AACACTGCACGGCCCGCGAGAACTCAGCCCCCACGAAATGGGGCAAGGCTAGAGAACCAGAATTCCTGCTCATGAACACCAGGCGATCTCCAAAGGAAAACAGAGACCTAGGTTCACCGCTTCCCTAATGGTGAGTCCCCCACATCAATCAGGGGTTGCCGCATCCATATATCGCGACCTCTACGTGGACTTGACCGGGACTCCAGGTCGAGCCCCCTAGCCCGCAAGATACCACTACATGGATACCGCCAGGACCAAGGAGCTTCCCCCCGGCGCAGATCTGCCTTTAGCATCTGAGAGGATGACAGACCCTGCACACACGCAAGTTGCCGGGAGCAGAAGCAGTGGCATGGCTTGAACTATGACTGTCACACTCCCATAAATTTCCCTAGAAGGAGGGGGCTGTGGCTCGCTTTGAACACGCCAAACATCTCTGCATGTCTATGCACTATGCCTGCGATGATCATTATTGCTTTATGCGTCCAGCCACCGTCTGCTCCACTATATTCGTTCCGGGAATTGGAAAGGAGCCCTCATATACATTTCCTCCAGCAACTACTACCGAATGACTGAAGATTTAACCCTAAAAGAAACCCCCGTTATACATTTATGTCGCGCGAACGCAACCAAACTTATTGTATCGCTAACCCCGAGTAAACAATTAGCATTATAGATACAGGGACGTGCAATCAAGATTTGCCCTGAAACACATGAAGAAGTAGGACGTGACCCCGAGGCTCCAACCCTGATTTAACACTAAGGCGGCAGACTCGCAGCCAATCACATCCTCTTCCTCAATTGCGACGAGGGAATAGATTTAACGCTTATTTCAACTGAGCGTTCACATGACGGCAATTTCCCACAGAGTCGCAGATGTTAAAAAGACCCACTTGAAGGTAACTATTGACAATCTCTGAACGATAAATACAGTGAGGACCTGCAGGGATGTAACCAGTGACCAAGTAGAACACCGGCCCCTGCAGTTAATACATTCGTCCACCAAGCCACCAAACACCGGACCTAATTAATTGCCAGAGGTGATAGACAAAATAAGCGATGATGACCTAAACATAGTTCATAGGTCGATTGCATAGCATCCAACGAGCACATTCTATCCCGTCAATTATAGCGGCCACTGGGTGCTTATGGCTGTTGAAGTGATCTGGATTGATACACGCATACCAAGCGACAGGACTAAGTATGCGTGTAAGAGCGGGCCCAGGCACACGCCCCCGCAGGAGCGAGCCGCGCATTGGAGTCGTGCCTTCACCTTGGGTGCACTGGCCCCTTGGAGTGGTAAAGGCAGACGCGCCAGCGAGAGGCCGACACCAGGGCGAGCCTGACGCGTTCTGCAGAGGCGTGCCAGCCATGCGTGCTCCGGCAGGGGCGAACCTGCAAAGAGGCTGGCCACCCAGAGAAATACATGATCAGACCTAAACGGGGAGAGGAGCAGGCCCAACGGCCAGGGCGCCCGACCTCGGAGGGACCGGGCTCGAGTCTCGGCAACGACGCCAAAACATCCTGTGACCCTGGGAAAATCACCCAATCTCCCCGTGCCTAAATGAAAGTGTGTGTCCGTCATCATGTAACGTAACTGGTTCCATGCAAAGCGCTCCGACAACCGATTCTTGGGATTAGACCACTGTTTAGCCCTCCAACCCCCACCATGCCCAACCACGAGGGGGGGGAGGGGGGCGCCGCCGCCACCACAACTGGTACACAGCGGCGGCGCCCCACCCCCGCGACAGACCCCGGGAACAAGCTAGGTCACCTGGCACGTGGACTGGGTCGGCCGGAGACCAACTCCCCAATGCCCATACGCCACCACAGGCCCCTCCCGCCAGCCCGCAGGGAGAGAACCGGGACAGCCGTCCATATTGGCAAAGACACTTGTGCACAGGGAACACAAGATCGAAGGCAAGGGTCAGGCCTGCAGCAGCGCAAAGCCCTGTGCACACCCGAGGGGGCAAATGAAGCAAGACGTCTCGAGCTGGAAAAGGAGCAGGCTGGCCTTCCAGCGAGGGGAGAGGGAGGGGGGCCCATTGCATGAACAACACCCACCCTTGTACAAATCTCCGCTAGTATTGTGATGCACGACTTTCTATTTCATGCAGAAAGTTTGGCCAGTACGGGGGTTCGAACCCGAGACCTTGGTGTTAACAGCACCAGCTCTAACCAACTGAGCTACCCGGCAAGCCAGAAGTGCGGGAACCGAAGGCTAAAAACTCAGAAGATGACCTAACTAACAATCACAATGATCTATTAGAGGTAAAATACATGGACGCTGAGACGGTCTATGCAGGTTCAACAAACAAATCCCCAACTTTGAGTCTGCAATTTCAACCCGTGGAGATTGCTGCTAGAACGTCATTGATTCACGGGGGCGGAGGTATTACACACGGAGGGGCATGGACACTTGACTGTAAGCCCTCGCTGAAGCTCGGAAGCGCTGCCAGGGTGAGGGGAGGTAACACCATTCTGCGCACAGGCAGCACAGCTCCACGGGAACCCCCGCCCTCGGAGTGCACACTACACTCTGGGGGGGGTGGGTGGGCGCTTGGCACAGTGTTCCGGATCTCTGCAGGCGCGCTGCTTGATCACCACCGAAGCGGAGATTAACCCGAAGGGGGCGCGGCCTGCACCGGGCCAGAAGGTCACTGGCCAGGGATGATGTGGAGGCCGGCCGTGCACACCTATCCCTCGGGAAGATGGCGACTCTGCTCCACAGACAGGCGGGTTGGGACAGAAGTTCGGATAGCGATGAGGAACCCCCGACCGGTATATGCTCCGCCTGGCAAACAGGGACGGGGAAATGCAACTTGCACCCACAACCCGCCCCACAATGGCACAACTGTACCCACGAATGCCAGGGGATCAGGGGATAAAGCCACAAGGCAGGCGAGGAGGGCCACGTGTCCCACACGACAACAGGCAAACTCAGCCTGTTCAGCCACTGTCAGCCAGCCGCCTGGTGGCATACCGAGCGGGAGGGCTGCCCCGAATCCCGCTAAGCAACCCCCTCGTCCGAATCCCACCCGACCACAGTGCCGCACGGAATGCCCACTCGAGCCGAAACACGTGGGTGGCCACCTCTTCCCCCCCCTGGTCTCCTACCACAGGGCCCCTTGTACCACCTGGATCCATACCAGGGAAGGGGCCGGGGGGAGGCGAGAGAGAGGTACACCTACCTTACAATTCGGTGATCCGACAGCGGCGGGCAACGCACGCACTGCAACACTCGATGGGAAAAGAGTGTCCCGACGTGTTCGACGCAACGTCCGGAGCGGCAAAGAGGCCACCACAACGGCCAGAGGGGGAGATATACCCTCTCCCTGCCAGCCCCGGACGTGCGTCATAGTTCCGCCCACCTCCACCGGGCAACCTGCCCTGAGGGGTGGCAACCATTAGCTGGGGGTCGGGGGCAGCCCTACGTGACTAAGGGCCCGCCCTCCTGATGGCCACCGGGTGGCCTCGGGCAGGCGCATTTACATATGTTTTGCGCTTCCAATTTAATGGTGGCTGCCCGCCCACGCTGTATTTACATCAACCAAGTTTCTTATATTTGTTGTTACGCACCCCCATGCCGTGTTTTAATTTTAATGAGGTCGCTTTTCATTACAGCGTCTCGCTGTAATATCTTAACACAGCATTTGTCTTTGTTTTGCTCAAGCACCCCCAGGCCATGCCCCTTTCTGTATGCGAGTTCGCTGGAATCACTTTAAAATTACACAGCTCCTTGGCTGTGGCTGGGTGCAGTGTATGGCGTCATTCCTAGTGCCCTCTGCCTACGGTACAGTCGAGTTCGCTGGAATCACTTTAAAATTATACAGCTCCTTGGCTGTGGCTACGTGCCGTGTGTGGCGTCATTCCTAGTGCCCTCTGCCTACGGTACAGTGCAACATTTTCATTTAAATATTTACATGCAGCTTGTCGTGCCAGCTAACCAGCGAAAATACGGTCACACATCACGAGATTGTGAATACTCGACCAGGGTCTTAGTTAGAATCCTTGCTCTCTATGTTTTCTAGATTTCCTACATCCAAAGGACCCGGCACACATGGGAGGGGGGACTAACCTCGTCGCCACCCCCCCCCCGACCTCGGCAATGTTGGCCTGCAAGGCCTTCCGCGTCGCGCTCAAAACGGGCCCCGAAACCGACGGCTTTTTTCCATTCTCCCCAGACCGAGGGCGCGCCACTAAATGTGGTCCCAGTGCTAAAGAGGAGCACTTGACGTGCACAAACGCCCGCCTGCCCATGTGGTCGAGGCCGCACTTTGGCCATGACTCACCCTCCCCCCCCCCTGGATATCACCACTGGTGCCCCGTGCGACTTGGTCATGCCCAGGGACGAGGCGGGGGGGGGGGGAGGCGAGCAGCAGCACATACCTGGATGACGAGGATGACGAAACCGCACAGAGCCGGGGGAGCCAAACAATAAGCGCAGAGCCTACGGGAATCCTGGCGGGAAAGAGAGGCCGAGCCTGGTTGCTGGGCCGCTTTATACCTTAGGGAATGCCCCCTTCTCCCAGGTGACCCCTCCCTATTGGCTGCTTGCGTAGGAGGTAGGCTCAGGGAGAGGTGCTGCGCAAAGGGCTCTGCTCGCCCGGCGTATGGGACTAGGGCGCTGCCCGCCCATGCTCCCCTGCGTGTCGCGCGGTCAGCGGCAGAGGCAGTAGTACTTCCGAGAGGCCCCACCACAACGTATTTGGTAGCATGTTTCACTAAAACAGATATATGTTAGTAACCTGAGGTACTGGACAATGTCCATCCCGATCATTTCAAATTGAATCATGAACACAGGCTCTGGCATGAAATCAGCCAGGACCTTAACCTGTCTTAACAGATTTTTTGCCACAGGGATAAATGTCAAAGCTCCTCTAAATTTATAACCACACTAGGTCAGTAACAAGTATGATAAAATCCTCTGTTTGGTCTTCTTTGCCACAAGGGCAGAATAATGGAGCCTCTGCTGACACTATGGTACCCTAAACATCTGGCTGGTCACAGATATTGGATAGATGCCTTGCTACACAGAAAGACGCCATCCCAAGACACCATACACCGCCCATCCACTTTTGCCTGAGTCTGCACCAAGGCTTGGAAACACTGACAGAGAATGGGCAACTCTTGTGCCCGGGCAAGTTCTGCTCTAGCGGTGTCTTGCTTCTGACGCAGTTTGTGCAATTCAGTAAGATCTTTTAGCGTAGGTACTGGAGCCTCTAAAGGCTCCTTAGTGGGCTTGCCCCTTGTGGGGTTAAGTTAACTGAGTGCTTTCCAGTAGTCTCAGCAGTGATAGAGCTAGTTCATCCTGGCTTTCTTGAGCCTGTGTTGTACACCTTACTTCATCTGAATACTTCCAGAAGGATGTAGGTGCACTCAGCAACTCAGCCTTAACCAATCCCAATGAATGGAGGGTATTGCCCATGCTACTATCCAACATCATATCATCTTTTATGTCAAAGACTAAGGGCGTGATTCACAAACGGCACTCTCTGTAGCATGTTTTGTAGAACGACAGCAGTACTACAAAGCGAACTACAAAGTGCTATTCACAAACTTCACTTTTGTAGTAACTTACACTTTTTAATGAGTTTAGTACTTTTTGGTATTCACAAACTGCACTTTTGCAGTCACTTACGTTTTAGTAGTAACTTGCACTTTTGTAGGGAGTCCTTATCTCCATATTTTCTATGGCAGTACAGAGGTTGGCCATGTGTAGTGCTAGACATACTACTAAAGTGCAAGTTATTACAAAAGTGCAGTTTGGGGATACCGAAAAATAGTAATCGACTCAAAAGCATGTAACCTTTGTGAATCAGGCTGTAGGTTGGCATTTTAAACACATGTAGGGCTAGATGTACAAACCGTTTTTGCATGCGCAAACAGGTTTGTGAACGCATTTACACATGCAAAAACATATTGGGCCATAAACATAGCCTATTTAGTGAGTCGCAATGTTTTTGCGACTCGCTAAATAGGTTTTGCTACTCGCTATTTGGAAGGGGTGTTCCCTTCCAAATAGAGAGTCTCAAAACAATATACTAATATATTGCTGTCGCAAAACACTCGCAATTACCACCTACTTCAAGTAGGTGGAAATTAATTTGCAAAGGGGAAGAGGTCGTCAGAGGACCCCTTCCCCTTTGCAAATGCGCGCAAAATAATTTTTTAAGCGCAGGCAGTGGTCCTAACGACCACTGCCTGCCCTTAAAAAATTAAACGAAAATGTTACATTTTTCTTTTTTTAAATGCAGCCCGTTTCCTTAGAGGAAAACAGGCTGCATTTAAAAAAACACTGCTTTATTAAAAAAGTAGTCCCAGACATGGTTGTCTGCTGAGCCCAGGACTCTGAGCAGGAATCGCAAGGATAGGGTGCGGTATGCATGCCTAATAGAGTAGTTAGTGTGTCATAGGCACTGTTAACAGAAAGGATTTGGGCCCTGTGATGGAGATAGCTGATGAAATTGCACCCCTGACAACTAAAGCAATGAGGAGGGATGACGTGTCTTAGGTGCCACTGCACCCGCTGCAGCTACGCTTCTATTATGCCTGTCTCAATGAGGTGGAATCTTCATGTCAAGACAGGAGAAGGGTGTTATTCTCAACTTCTTGTCCAGCATCCAGCTATAATATATTGGAGCAGAACCTATCACATGCTATGCTGATGACATACTTCCACCCACACCGTTGTAGATAGCTCCCTGCAATGCAGATCTGTAGCTTGAACAGGGAGTACCAGGGCTACACTAGAGTAGGGTTATAAGCTATAGTGGGCAGAAAGCAGGCGGGGCATCATGCCCTTACGTGCCTGCATCATGCCTCACTGAGACAGCACAAGTGCTGCCTCAGGGAGACCTAAAGACTATACACTGCTATGTATAAAACTAAGGATGATATCCTAACAGGCATCCCTGCGACATGTATGTACACCCAACCTTGCCTGTATTTGTCGCGTGGAACATGACATGCAAATACCAGTACCTCTGGTACAGGGGAGGCTGTCACTGAGCGCGTCTTCACCCAGGGGAATGCAATATGTCTGTAGCCTCTCAGCGCGAGCGTGCCTAGTAGACATGGATGAGTGGCCCGGGGTAAGTACTGCAAGGAAACGGGCCACTAATTACCCGGGCACGAAGCGTCCCCACCCTAAGGTATGCTGACCAGAACCCTCAACAGCAGAGAACTCTGTTCTAAGGTGCACGTGCGCAGTATAACATTGCACATACCGGCACCTGCGCGAAAGCGCACTGTGCATAATCAACCCATTGGGCACGTCCCAAAGTCCTGAAACCAGGTCTCGTGTGCACGACAGAGCGCAAGCACGGCCCTGGAGGGAGGAGCGCATGTATGCGCCTAATTTCTACCCTAATCAGGCACCTACACGGACCAGGAAATGGCCCGGCACGGGCAGTGCAAACAAGCACGACTAACTGACTTGACCGAAACCCTGCCTGGGACGCGCTTTGGCCAGGATCACCTAATGTGACGCAACACCTTGGCACCAAACCTGGTTCTAGCACCCGCGACGGTAATGCGAGCTCGTCCCCGAGAGGAGGCGCTTATGCGCAGAATTCACAAACAAAGGCACATGTAAGGGAGGGGGGGGTAACATTCCCAGCATGTGCACTCGATCCCGCGATACTGGTAAGCGGCGCAAACTCAGCAAGAACTGCATAACCGCAATCACCTCTTGACGCGATCCTGCAAAGGAAGCATAATTAGGTAGCGCGAAGCCGCACAAACTAAACGGAGAGACCGATAGCATGCATGCGACGCGATAAACGACATGAAACCACTAAACCGCGCTAACTCAGCCCACCTTATGAATTGAATAACCTCACAGCGTGTGAATACAAACCAGAACAAGGCAACCCTATTCAAGCCGCCCCCAAGTGAACAAGCCTGCACTCCGCGCAAGCAGTGGTAGGCCAGGAATCCGTCCCTGAGACGTGGCCTAGGGGCAAGAGAACACTGCACGGCCCGCGAGAACTCAGCCCCCACGAAATGGGGCAAGGCTAGAGAACCAGAATTCCTGCTCATGAACACCAGGCGATCTCCAAAGGAAAACAGAGACCTAGGTTCACCGCTTCCCTAATGGTGAGTCCCCCACATCAATCAGGGGTTGCCGCATCCATATATCGCGACCTCTACGTGGACTTGACCGGGACTCCAGGTCGAGCCCCCTAGCCCGCAAGATACCACTACATGGATACCGCCAGGACCAAGGAGCTTCCCCCCGGCGCAGATCTGCCTTTAGCATCTGAGAGGATGACAGACCCTGCACACACGCAAGTTGCCGGGAGCAGAAGCAGTGGCATGGCTTGAACTATGACTGTCACACTCCCATAAATTTCCCTAGAAGGAGGGGGCTGTGGCTCGCTTTGAACACGCCAAACATCTCTGCATGTCTATGCACTATGCCTGCGATGATCATTATTGCTTTATGCGTCCAGCCACCGTCTGCTCCACTATATTCGTTCCGGGAATTGGAAAGGAGCCCTCATATACATTTCCTCCAGCAACTACTACCGAATGACTGAAGATTTAACCCTAAAAGAAACCCCCGTTATACATTTATGTCGCGCGAACGCAACCAAACTTATTGTATCGCTAACCCCGAGTAAACAATTAGCATTATAGATACAGGGACGTGCAATCAAGATTTGCCCTGAAACACATGAAGAAGTAGGACGTGACCCCGAGGCTCCAACCCTGATTTAACACTAAGGCGGCAGACTCGCAGCCAATCACATCCTCTTCCTCAATTGCGACGAGGGAATAGATTTAACGCTTATTTCAACTGAGCGTTCACATGACGGCAATTTCCCACAGAGTCGCAGATGTTAAAAAGACCCACTTGAAGGTAACTATTGACAATCTCTGAACGATAAATACAGTGAGGACCTGCAGGGATGTAACCAGTGACCAAGTAGAACACCGGCCCCTGCAGTTAATACATTCGTCCACCAAGCCACCAAACACCGGACCTAATTAATTGCCAGAGGTGATAGACAAAATAAGCGATGATGACCTAAACATAGTTCATAGGTCGATTGCATAGCATCCAACGAGCACATTCTATCCCGTCAATTATAGCGGCCACTGGGTGCTTATGGCTGTTGAAGTGATCTGGATTGATACACGCATACCAAGCGACAGGACTAAGTATGCGTGTAAGAGCGGGCCCAGGCACACGCCCCCGCAGGAGCGAGCCGCGCATTGGAGTCGTGCCTTCACCTTGGGTGCACTGGCCCCTTGGAGTGGTAAAGGCAGACGCGCCAGCGAGAGGCCGACACCAGGGCGAGCCTGACGCGTTCTGCAGAGGCGTGCCAGCCATGCGTGCTCCGGCAGGGGCGAACCTGCAAAGAGGCTGGCCACCCAGAGAAATACATGATCAGACCTAAACGGGGAGAGGAGCAGGCCCAACGGCCAGGGCGCCCGACCTCGGAGGGACCGGGCTCGAGTCTCGGCAACGACGCCAAAACATCCTGTGACCCTGGGAAAATCACCCAATCTCCCCGTGCCTAAATGAAAGTGTGTGTCCGTCATCATGTAACGTAACTGGTTCCATGCAAAGCGCTCCGACAACCGATTCTTGGGATTAGACCACTGTTTAGCCCTCCAACCCCCACCATGCCCAACCACGAGGGGGGGGAGGGGGGCGCCGCCGCCACCACAACTGGTACACAGCGGCGGCGCCCCACCCCCGCGACAGACCCCGGGAACAAGCTAGGTCACCTGGCACGTGGACTGGGTCGGCCGGAGACCAACTCCCCAATGCCCATACGCCACCACAGGCCCCTCCCGCCAGCCCGCAGGGAGAGAACCGGGACAGCCGTCCATATTGGCAAAGACACTTGTGCACAGGGAACACAAGATCGAAGGCAAGGGTCAGGCCTGCAGCAGCGCAAAGCCCTGTGCACACCCGAGGGGGCAAATGAAGCAAGACGTCTCGAGCTGGAAAAGGAGCAGGCTGGCCTTCCAGCGAGGGGAGAGGGAGGGGGGCCCATTGCATGAACAACACCCACCCTTGTACAAATCTCCGCTAGTATTGTGATGCACGACTTTCTATTTCATGCAGAAAGTTTGGCCAGTACGGGGGTTCGAACCCGAGACCTTGGTGTTAACAGCACCAGCTCTAACCAACTGAGCTACCCGGCAAGCCAGAAGTGCGGGAACCGAAGGCTAAAAACTCAGAAGATGACCTAACTAACAATCACAATGATCTATTAGAGGTAAAATACATGGACGCTGAGACGGTCTATGCAGGTTCAACAAACAAATCCCCAACTTTGAGTCTGCAATTTCAACCCGTGGAGATTGCTGCTAGAACGTCATTGATTCACGGGGGCGGAGGTATTACACACGGAGGGGCATGGACACTTGACTGTAAGCCCTCGCTGAAGCTCGGAAGCGCTGCCAGGGTGAGGGGAGGTAACACCATTCTGCGCACAGGCAGCACAGCTCCACGGGAACCCCCGCCCTCGGAGTGCACACTACACTCTGGGGGGGGTGGGTGGGCGCTTGGCACAGTGTTCCGGATCACTGCAGGCGCGCTGCTTGATCACCACCGAAGCGGAGATTAACCCGAAGGGGGCGCGGCCTGCACCGGGCCAGAAGGTCACTGGCCAGGGATGATGTGGAGGCCGGCCGTGCACACCTATCCCTCGGGAAGATGGCGACTCTGCTCCACAGACAGGCGGGTTGGGACAGAAGTTCGGATAGCGATGAGGAACCCCCGACCGGTATATGCTCCGCCTGGCAAACAGGGACGGGGAAATGCAACTTGCACCCACAACCCGCCCCACAATGGCACAACTGTACCCACGAATGCCAGGGGATCAGGGGATAAAGCCACAAGGCAGGCGAGGAGGGCCACGTGTCCCACACGACAACAGGCAAACTCAGCCTGTTCAGCCACTGTCAGCCAGCCGCCTGGTGGCATACCGAGCGGGAGGGCTGCCCCGAATCCCGCTAAGCAACCCCCTCGTCCGAATCCCACCCGACCACAGTGCCGCACGGAATGCCCACTCGAGCCGAAACACGTGGGTGGCCACCTCTTCCCCCCCCTGGTCTCCTACCACAGGGCCCCTTGTACCACCTGGATCCATACCAGGGAAGGGGCCGGGGGGAGGCGAGAGAGAGGTACACCTACCTTACAATTCGGTGATCCGACAGCGGCGGGCAACGCACGCACTGCAACACTCGATGGGAAAAGAGTGTCCCGACGTGTTCGACGCAACGTCCGGAGCGGCAAAGAGGCCACCACAACGGCCAGAGGGGGAGATATACCCTCTCCCTGCCAGCCCCGGACGTGCGTCATAGTTCCGCCCACCTCCACCGGGCAACCTGCCCTGAGGGGTGGCAACCATTAGCTGGGGGTCGGGGGCAGCCCTACGTGACTAAGGGCCCGCCCTCCTGATGGCCACCGGGTGGCCTCGGGCAGGCGCATTTACATATGTTTTGCGCTTCCAATTTAATGGTGGCTGCCCGCCCACGCTGTATTTACATCAACCAAGTTTCTTATATTTGTTGTTACGCACCCCCATGCCGTGTTTTAATTTTAATGAGGTCGCTTTTCATTACAGCGTCTCGCTGTAATATCTTAACACAGCATTTGTCTCAAGCACCCCCAGGCCATGCCCCTTTCTGTATGCGAGTTCGCTGGAATCACTTTAAAATTACACAGCTCCTTGGCTGTGGCTGGGTGCAGTGTATGGCGTCATTCCTAGTGCCCTCTGCCTACGGTACAGTCGAGTTCGCTGGAATCACTTTAAAATTATACAGCTCCTTGGCTGTGGCTACGTGCCGTGTGTGGCGTCATTCCTAGTGCCCTCTGCCTACGGTACAGTGCAACATTTTCATTTAAATATTTACATGCAGCTTGTCGTGCCAGCTAACCAGCGAAAATACGGTCACACATCACGAGATTGTGAATACTCGACCAGGGTCTTAGTTAGAATCCTTGCTCTCTATGTTTTCTAGATTTCCTACATCCAAAGGACCCGGCACACATGGGAGGGGGGACTAACCTCGTCGCCACCCCCCCCCCGACCTCGGCAATGTTGGCCTGCAAGGCCTTCCGCGTCGCGCTCAAAACGGGCCCCGAAACCGACGGCTTTTTTCCATTCTCCCCAGACCGAGGGCGCGCCACTAAATGTGGTCCCAGTGCTAAAGAGGAGCACTTGACGTGCACAAACGCCCGCCTGCCCATGTGGTCGAGGCCGCACTTTGGCCATGACTCACCCTCCCCCCCCCCTGGATATCACCACTGGTGCCCCGTGCGACTTGGTCATGCCCAGGGACGAGGCGGGGGGGGGGGAGGCGAGCAGCAGCACATACCTGGATGACGAGGATGACGAAACCGCACAGAGCCGGGGGAGCCAAACAATAAGCGCAGAGCCTACGGGAATCCTGGCGGGAAAGAGAGGCCGAGCCTGGTTGCTGGGCCGCTTTATACCTTAGGGAATGCCCCCTTCTCCCAGGTGACCCCTCCCTATTGGCTGCTTGCGTAGGAGGTAGGCTCAGGGAGAGGTGCTGCGCAAAGGGCTCTGCTCGCCCGGCGTATGGGACTAGGGCGCTGCCCGCCCATGCTCCCCTGCGTGTCGCGCGGTCAGCGGCAGAGGCAGTAGTACTTCCGAGAGGCCCCACCACAACGTATTTGGTAGCATGTTTCACTAAAACAGATATATGTTAGTAACCTGAGGTACTGGACAATGTCCATCCCGATCATTTCAAATTGAATCATGAACACAGGCTCTGGCATGAAATCAGCCAGGACCTTAACCTGTCTTAACAGATTTTTTGCCACAGGGATAAATGTCAAAGCTCCTCTAAATTTATAACCACACTAGGTCAGTAACAAGTATGATAAAATCCTCTGTTTGGTCTTCTTTGCCACAAGGGCAGAATAATGGAGCCTCTGCTGACACTATGGTACCCTAAACATCTGGCTGGTCACAGATATTGGATAGATGCCTTGCTACACAGAAAGACGCCATCCCAAGACACCATACACCGCCCATCCACTTTTGCCTGAGTCTGCACCAAGGCTTGGAAACACTGACAGAGAATGGGCAACTCTTGTGCCCGGGCAAGTTCTGCTCTAGCGGTGTCTTGCTTCTGACGCAGTTTGTGCAATTCAGTAAGATCTTTTAGCGTAGGTACTGGAGCCTCTAAAGGCTCCTTAGTGGGCTTGCCCCTTGTGGGGTTAAGTTAACTGAGTGCTTTCCAGTAGTCTCAGCAGTGATAGAGCTAGTTCATCCTGGCTTTCTTGAGCCTGTGTTGTACACCTTACTTCATCTGAATACTTCCAGAAGGATGTAGGTGCACTCAGCAACTCAGCCTTAACCAATCCCAATGAATGGAGGGTATTGCCCATGCTACTATCCAACATCATATCATCTTTTATGTCAAAGACTAAGGGCGTGATTCACAAACGGCACTCTCTGTAGCATGTTTTGTAGAACGACAGCAGTACTACAAAGCGAACTACAAAGTGCTATTCACAAACTTCACTTTTGTAGTAACTTACACTTTTTAATGAGTTTAGTACTTTTTGGTATTCACAAACTGCACTTTTGCAGTCACTTACGTTTTAGTAGTAACTTGCACTTTTGTAGGGAGTCCTTATCTCCATATTTTCTATGGCAGTACAGAGGTTGGCCATGTGTAGTGCTAGACATACTACTAAAGTGCAAGTTATTACAAAAGTGCAGTTTGGGGATACCGAAAAATAGTAATCGACTCAAAAGCATGTAACCTTTGTGAATCAGGCTGTAGGTTGGCATTTTAAACACATGTAGGGCTAGATGTACAAACCGTTTTTGCATGCGCAAACAGGTTTGTGAACGCATTTACACATGCAAAAACATATTGGGCCATAAACATAGCCTATTTAGTGAGTCGCAATGTTTTTGCGACTCGCTAAATAGGTTTTGCTACTCGCTATTTGGAAGGGGTGTTCCCTTCCAAATAGAGAGTCTCAAAACAATATACTAATATATTGCTGTCGCAAAACACTCGCAATTACCACCTACTTCAAGTAGGTGGAAATTAATTTGCAAAGGGGAAGAGGTCGTCAGAGGACCCCTTCCCCTTTGCAAATGCGCGCAAAATAATTTTTTAAGCGCAGGCAGTGGTCCTAACGACCACTGCCTGCCCTTAAAAAATTAAACGAAAATGTTACATTTTTCTTTTTTTAAATGCAGCCCGTTTCCTTAGAGGAAAACAGGCTGCATTTAAAAAAACACTGCTTTATTAAAAAAGTAGTCCCAGACATGGTTGTCTGCTGAGCCCAGCAGGCCACCATCCCTGGGAGGGCTGGCATTCACAATGGGTTCGCAAATTGAGTGAGAGGCTCATTGATATTAATGAGCCTCGCAATTTGTGACCCCATTGGGAATCGTAAAACAGTGCAAATACACTGTTCATTTAGCTCCTCGCAATTTGCAACTCGCAATGTGTCGCAAATTGCGAGGCGCTAAATGAAAGGGTCAAACATCTGGCCCTATGTATTGACTGGGCTTTTAATGTGACCCCATTTGTTGGCCTTGGATCCCAGTGATCCATGAAGACTAGTCAATATTTTCTTGGCTGGTTATCTTAATGGTCACACAACCTATACAGCTGCAAACAAGAGTGCCTCATCTGGTTCACCCTTTTCACAATTCTATGATCCACCACCTCGGCCATTAGCTTGGGTTCTATCATCAAGTGTTGGTAAACTAATGAACATTAGTCTCTACTAACACACTAATATCAATGCTACATTAGCACTCACATGGAACCAAATGTTTACATTCAATCATGGTGGGGACTGTATATGGTATCATTTTACGGATCTAGGTGGTCTCCTTATATTCCATGTTGCATGTGTAACCACTGGACAGTATTGGGGTGAATGTTTCATCTTGAATTCAAGTTCAGAAATGGCTTAATATGTGCTTTCATACTAACGATCCCCATTGCATGATACACTATTGTACTAAATAGCCTTCATCAAAGTGCTTTGAGAAGGAGAAAAAAAGTTAGATGTTTGACAAGTCACCACCCATTGAACATTGCTCATGGGTCAGATGAGGACACAATAAGTGAAGAAAGGACCCACTCTGACACCCTTGAAACTCGATCTGTGCTATGAAGGAAACCATGTAAATTAAAAGAAACAAGGGACTACTTGTATCAAAGTTTCATTTTGCATTCCCTAAATATCGAATTTTAGATAATCACTATTTAAGGAATGCAAAAATGTATGTAAGAAACTAGTGATTCTCTAATAGAGATTCCTACAGAGTCGCAATCGCAATTAGAGAAACGCTATTAGGAAATTCTACTCCATTTGTTCCTATGGGTCTAAAGGCCAGTAGGTGTGAATGGTTTTGCTTTACCCGATTTGTGATAACTTAGGCCCTGATTACAATGTCAGTCAGAAAGCTTTCTGATCGACTCCTTGTCGGAAACGGTTCCAACCACCTGGTGATTGGAGGTTCCAACCGACCCATTCTGATGCTTCAGAACACCGTTCGGAAAGTCTCCCAATGACTTCAATGGGAGCCTGTGTTCCGAGCAACAACACAGGCTCCCATTGAAAAAAGTGGTTGTTTCGGAAAACCTTGCACCCTGTGGCGGGCACCCCATGGAGCCTGTCACACTGTGCATGGTTCGACAGGGGGATGCCTTTGGTACCCCCACTGCCATCAAACAGAGACCCGGGGAGGGGCCTGCTACGGGCCCCCAAAGTCAGTTTCTGACAGTCTTTTTGTGTCGGACAGACCGAGACGGAAAGGCTGTCAGAATCCTACATTGTAATCGGTCGGTCGGAAATGCTGTCCATTGAGCTGTACAAATTAGCTCCGACCGACTCGGAGTTTCTGAATGGCAGATGGAACTGAGTCGTAATTACCTAACGGTTACCTTTCCATCATAATCGGTCGGTCGGAAATGTGTCCGACTCGGTCAGAAGCAGAGGTTCCGACGCGGTTTAGGAAAATCCGAATGCCGTTCGGAGCCTTTCCGCCTAACATCGTAATCAGGCCCCAAATTGGTAATCATAAACTAGAAAATGCAAAACCAAGGGTGCCCCGAGGCCTAGAGCCCCCCTGAAGCTCCCAAAATAACATGTGCACATTTAAAGCACACACATGCCCTAGGGGCACGTGTGCACTACATGGCACTTTGGAAAACAAAATTTTTTATGCATTTTCAAAATTTGCACATGTTTACCATCGACTTGGAGTCAATGATAATAGCCTTTCCCAAGTGCCCAATTCGCATTAAGGAAATGCTTGGTACATGTACTTATCGAATCGCACATTGCGATTCCCTATTTGGAGCCGCAATTTTAGGTAATCGCAAAAAATTGCAATTGCCTAATATGCCCTGCCAAAGCCTTTCATGCTTCTCGAAAGGCTATTGTGCAGTCACAAATGATAAAAGTTAGCAGTTTGCACCGTTTGCGAATGCAAAATAGGTTGATACATGTACCCAAAAGTAGTTAACTTATTTCCAGGTAAGAACAACAATACCATGAAAATGTACACTACAATGAGTGTGCATTTTAAGACAACTACGCAGGTTAATAATTCATTACAATAATATTTTGATTGGACCAGTGATCTATGTTGCTGTCCCTCTGTTATCTCAATAAGAGAATTGCGCAGTCAAGCATATTTTAACAATCAGCAATTGTTGAAATCAGAGTGAGGGGCTGGTTTAGACCTCGGAGGATGGTCTTTTCTCTGTCAGGGTGACTGAGGATAATATTCTGTTGCCCGGACAGAATACCTGTCCTATGAATCTAGAGACGTTCCTCAGCCCAGCAAACATTTCTAACATTGGTGGAAACTTCCATCACAGCAGTTCCTGTCAATGTATTAAATGTTTAACAGATAGCTCCATCAACATGACGGTTCCGCCCAGCTAAACCTCGAATCTTTTTTATTATTTTCAAAAACAAAATCCCAAAACAGAATTTTGTTTTTGAAAATAATAAAAAACGAATTTTCCCCGCATTATAAGAGCTATCTCTCATGATGTGGGTTCATTTTGCAGTCTTCACTGCCCCTTACAGTCAGGTCTTACCTGGCAGGAAAGGACGGTTACAATTGGCCATTCACCCCACAATCTAAATCAGACAGGCAGTCAAATGGCCGAGCCTCTGAGAGAGCCCGAAATCCATCAAGCCATTAGATGTGTATGTCAATGACAGAGACAGAGTAGTCTCCATTGCTGACATACTGAAGTTCCAACCAATTCTAAATGAGGCAGGAGGGACTTCAGTTAGGCGGAGAGGGATCTCCATTTCCATTGTGACACAGTACCCTCTATGCCAAACTCTAAATCTGGGCCTTAATGCATAACCAACATATTGATCCTTGCCACAGCTGCTCACGGCCTCTTTCTAGAGATGTACATTTTACACCAACCACGCGCGTTTGTACTTCTAGACCTGGTTGTTTAACAAGATGTATAGTGCTGGTAAACGGGACATCCTGATTAGGTGGTCAGGACGTCCTTTTCAGTGCTGTCGGCTGAAAGAAGCATTGACCAACCACTGACATTCGTCTCCCATTAGTTGCACTGTGGTAGGGATTTTCATTATCAGAGTCTGGTGCCCTAAGGGCTTGGACCAACATCCTTGTTTTCCTGGCTTGTCTTCATTAGTTCTAGGGTGTTCATTTGCTATGTGCACAATTACCTGATTATACTTCCCCAATTTGTACATGCAGCATCTTTAGCTAGGTGATGTGGTGAAGAAGGGGGAGCAGCCATTTATATATGTGCGTCTTTGAGTGTGTGTGCTGAGGCAATGAGTGTTGTTGTCACATATGTAGATGAGAAGTCCTACCCAGTAAATATGTGTGGTAAAACTGTCGCTGCTGACAGCAGATGTTTTCTACAGTTGTAGGGAGTATCAGTTAGTCAAAAATCTTTATTCGGTTAAAATCCATAAAAGAAAACAAATTCATTTATGCATAAAACTGCAATATGTAGGAAGGAACCTCGTAAAAACATTAAAAGCCAATCACACGTTAATTTGTACAACATAGTTCAAGACACAATCTATGAGCAACTTCACTCATTCAACAAAAAAATATCAATTTTTGAGGATTATAAACAGATCATAAAGTGACTCTTTTGGGTGGTCTGTGTTTTTCCGATATCACCCCTCTTGAGCAATGGTCGTTGTTTGCCTCTCACCTTCCCCACTCCCATCTGTTGCATAGGGACCTTGCCAGGTTCCAGGAGGGATATCCTTTGCCTCTAATAACTGATCAATGGTTCCCGGGCCATGTCTGAAACTATACTGAACTTCTGAAAGAATACCTTTCTCAATGGCCCAGGTCTCTAACAGATCTAGGAGAGTTCTACCCAGCACTTTTGCAGTAGACTCAATGAAGGAGATAGGGCGATACCAACATGGATCAGTACGGTTCCCTTTCATAAAAATAAGAGCAATTATTTAGTATATCTTGACTTTGGGGGACCAGATTTAATTGCACTTCACAGAACATTGAGTAGTAATGGGGCCCAGAGATCTTAAATACTTTTGAAAAGGCCAATAAGAACCCACCTGGGCCCGCTGCTCCGTTCCAATACTGACTCCTTTATGGTAGTTAATGGGAAATCTCCATTACCAGGGCTTGAGTTACTCATCACTATGTTATCTGTCATATATGTCTGACTCATAATTGTTGGACCTGGCCCTTTTTGCAGGTTTATCCCTAAACCTTTTGCCTTTTGCCTCCTATGTTTCGACCTTGTTTTTGTTGGCTTTAGGACTCTGGGAACTTTACAACAGCTAATCAGTGATAAGGTAAATACACTTGCTGTCTAAATTGTGTTAGTAATTGGTTTATCCATAATTGACATATTTGATTTACTGCTACTAGTGGGCCTGCAGCACTGACTGTGCCATCCACATGTGTAGGCCTGTAAACATATTTGATACCTGCCACTACAGTGTCTGTGAGTGCAGTTTTAAACTGCCATGTCGACCTGGCAAGTGCACCCACACTTGCCAGGCCCATTCCTTCCCTTTTACTACACATAAGGCACCACTAAGGTAGGCCCAAGGTACCCCCATGGGCAGGGTGCAGTGTATGTGAAAGGTAGGACATGTACTGGTATTTATTACATGTCCTGATAGTGAAAAACTGCCAACTTTGTTCTTCTCTATTGCAAGGACTAGCTCTATCCCAAGATATCATTGTAGCTGCCTTGTAAGATTGTACAAGTGTACCTTTCAATTGGGAGCAGCTAGAGATTTGGAGTTTGGATCCCTGAACTCAGAATTTAAAAATACATCTTTTAGTGAAGATGGTTTTTAAATTGTGTGCTTGAAAATGGCACTTTTAGAAAGTGGGCATTTTCTTGCTTTAAAATGCTGTGTGCCTCTGCCTGCGTGTGGAATCAATGTCTGGTTTAGACTCACAGGGGGTGTTAGTGCATTCACTTCAGACACTTACAGAAAGGGAGCTGCGGTGTGTCCTGCATATCTTGATGGGTCTTCCTGAGCTAGAGTGGTGGGAGGAGTTGTCTCTGGCACCTGAATAGAGATGTTTCTGCCTATCGCAACGCTGTCTCCACCTTCTGTAGTGTGTTGGACCAGGGAAACCAGAACTGGTTATAGTAAGCAGGAGTGACATTCTTTGACACCTGCACACTTCAAAGGCTGAAATTAGTACAAGTAGTTGGGCCCAGACCTCAGAACTTTAGAACACTTCTGGATCAAGACAAACCTCTGCCAATGAGAAGAGCTGAAGAGCTCTGAAGGGGAGTACTGCCCATTTGCTGTGTGTGCTTTGGTGGGTTGTTCTGCGGTTGCTGCTTCTGCTTTGGAGAGGAAAAGGACTGAACTTTACTTTGTATCCTGCTTGTGAAGTTTCTCCAAGGGCTTGTGTGTGCATGCCTCCTGTTAAGTAGTCTCAGGGCAGGTAAAGACTTCACCTGCAGCCTCCCTGAACTTCACTGCTGGGAGGGCTGACCTGCCAAGTGGTGCCAATTCCAAATCTGGGACCTTGGAGGTTTTTCCTTCTGCTAAGGTTCAGACCCATCTTGGATTTTGACGCCTTGCTTCCCCCTACAGTCCAGGTTTGAGGCGATACGTCCGTTGCAGCAGAACTGACGTGTCGCCTCCCCAGGGATGCTGTGCTTTTCTGATGCTTCCTTCCTCTGCAGCTGTTTTCCTTGTGGATTTTAACGCATCTGAGGGACTTTGTGTAAAATCACTGCATCCCTAGAGTGCTATGGACAGAATTGCTTGAAACATTTTAAAAGTCATATTTTGAGTGGTATGTGTTGGATATTTGTTGTTTTTACCTTGTCTGGTTTAGATAAGATACTTTATTTTTCTAAACTGGTGTGGTGTCTATTTGTAGTGTTTTACTGTGTACTTTAGACAGTGCCTCTGAGATAAGCCCGACTGCTCATGAAAAGCTACCAAGGGGGTGAGCAGGGCTTATCTGGTTGTGTAACTACCTTATCCTGATTAGAAGAAGGGGTCCCTACTTGGATAGGGTGCAAGCCACTGCCAACTAGAGACCTCCATTTCTAATAATAATATCATACACTTTAAAAAACAGCCACTCAAAGGTGTGGTGAGATCGTCACATCAAGGCCTCTGTTGTGGGTGTTTTAAAAAACGGAGAATTTACAATGTTTCAGAAGTGAGATACATCATTCACACCTCTAGTTGCTTCCACGTTTCCTGCCTTAAAGTTTCCTTTCTCTCCAAGATCACTTCTTTATAGAACAATTCGCACAATCTCACACTCTCCTCATCTCTTGGTGAGTTTTTTAAGGCCTTTAGTAGGCAGCTAGGGGCAGAAGAACAAGACCTATCAACCCATTTCCTCTACTTTGGCTCCCGGCTGGGTCATACAAAAATAAACAGCTCTGCTACCGACCAATTGCCTTATAAGCCCATAGTAGGTTTGAAGGGTTTTCATCATGGCCCAGCCAAACCCTTCAACACTTCAGGTGTAGATGTCCCCAATCCCTGCCTAATACCTCTGAAAGAAAAAGACCTGGGTCGATACCAGGACATTTACGCATGATACCTATATTTTTGTAATCTCAATTGGGGGAAAACATAAGTTTGTTGTTTTTGGAGAAAACCAACAAACAGATTCAGAGCCAGGAGATTATGATCACTCACACGGTTCTGAAGTAAAAACAAAGTTACAGACCTTCTTACGCCACTGATTTGAGATAGCAATAAAATCAATCATGCTACCTGTAACCTTCACAGTATAAGTAATTTGTTTCAGGACTGCAGCCTGTGCTAAATCTAGTGTGAGGATTAAGTTCTGCCTATTCAAAATCCTATTAAAGATGTCAGCACTAGGACTATGTTCAAAGTGCAGATAGTCCACATTTTCATACCCCACTATGCCGCACACGACATTCCATGAAGTGGACACAACTAAACTAAATCACCCGCTGATACAACAAAATCCCCCCTTAAGTTGTCTACGATTTTACAAGTGAGTTGGCTATTGTAAGATTATTACAATTAAAATAATTATTGTCAAAAATTAATTTGAACAATGGACTGATTTCCACAGAGAGACAGGCAAGTAATTTGAAAATGGGGAGAGCTAAGAATGGTTTTAGTTATTTTACCCATAAGGGAAACAGAAACTACTGTTAACAGGCCACCGTTATGGTGTCCTGATCTTGAAAGGCATGGTCAATATTGTCAGAGAACAAACCCTTTGATGTAGACAGTGCTACAAGCCTGTCTCCTGAAAACACACATTATGATATCAAGCAATCAGAATTATTGAATTTGAATCATTCAACTTGCTGGTGATGCCAGCCCCATTCCAAAATACCAGGTTAAAATTCAGCAGAGATGACAAAGTACACGTTTAGGACTTGGCACCAGCTTGGCAATATCAGCTGTCAGTTACGAGTGAGTTTTTCTCCATATTCACAGTATTTATTTTTATTTTTTTTATTCAATGTTTTGTGTAGCTCAAACTTGACCCCGTAGGGTATCAGAGCGCTTCACAGTTTAGGACGTGGTACCTTTTCCCGTACAGAGTACTGCTATAGTATGTTCGCAGGCTTAAAGACTAGAGGAACCATGTCCTCAAGGGAAGCAAAACCCTGTAAGGATCAAAGACAATTAGCTCTTGGTAAAAAGCACTTGTGACCTAGGGCAAGAGTATTTAGGCGAGCCATGTGTGGATGCTCTGTAATGTTTACGGTAGGAATTTACTCATTAGGAAGATCTTAGTTTCTTTCTTGAATCTTGCGTGGTTGGGTAGCCTTCTGATGTCTGGAGGAAGTGAGTTCCATATTTTCGGTGCGACACCTGAGAACGCTCTGTTGTAAGTTTTTCTTTTGTGGAAAATCAGTGGTAATAACACTAGATCTCGGGTGCTCCTTGATTGTCTGTTTCCCCCAGAGATCACCAATTTCTGTGCTAGGTATCTTGGTGACTTGAAGTGTAGAGCTTTGTGTGTTATGCACACCAGTTTGAGCTGAATTCTGGCTTCATAAGGTAGCCAGTTCAGTGCTTTCAGGTGAGGAGAGATGTGGTCAAATTTTTTTACCCTGTTATGAGCCTTGTTGCTGCATTGAGGCAGGCTTTTAGAGGTGCTGTTGAAATTTCGGGGAGCCCAGAAAATGTTGTGCATCCGTATTTGATCCTCGAGATTACTAATGCTTGAATTGCCATTTTGAGGTCCGCAGTTTCGATGAAAGGTTTCAATTTCTTAATGTATCTCAGGTGAAATCTTTCATTTTTAGCCAGTTTGTTAATGTGTGACTGCATTTTCAGTCTTTAGTCTAGCGTTATTCCTAGGGTTTCGGTTGAATCTATGATGATCGGGTGCATTTGAGTGCAGTGACCGAATTGGTCCATTCTTTTATAGTGGGCGGGCTTTTAGTGGGGTAAATTAGGAGGAATTCAGTTTTTTTTGCGTTTAGTTTAAGCTGATTGCTTGTTAGCTATTGCATCGACTCCCGTAGAGCCTTGTTAATTGTTCTGATCTCCTCTAAGGTGGAGATCTTAATGTAGATCTGCGTGTCATCGGCGTACATGTGGAAAAGGATGTTGGCACGGTGGAGTATTTCCGTTAGTGGTTCCACATATAAGTTGAAAAGTGATGGGGAGAGGGTTGATCCTTGAGGAACCCCTATCTGAGTGGGGGATGAAGTTGACAGGTTGTTATTCACCAGAAATCTTTGTGATCTATTCCTCAAGTAGGACTTGAACCATTCAAGAACGTTCCCGGACAAACCCATCCTGTTCTCCAGACGTTCGAGCAACATCTCGTGGTTAACTGTGTCGAATGCGGATGACAAATCCAGCAAGATTAACAGACACGCTTTATTTTGGTCTAGAATGAGTAATGCGCCATCTACTATGTGCAGAATTGCCATTTCTGTACTATGGTTAAGCCTAAATCCTGATTGGCAATCGTCTAGGAGTTGGAATTTAGATATGTGCTGACTTAGTTGTTGCTAATAGGGGAATGTTGGATACTGTCTGAAAGTTGCTAGTTTCAGTCAGATTCTTTGTCGGTTTTTTTATGATGGGAATGACTTGTCCCATTTTTAGACAGTCTGGGAAAAAGCCTTGAGACAGGGAAGCATTGACTATCGATTTCCAGCTGGGGATGATCTCCTGGTCAATGTGCACCACAAACTTTGCAGGGAGTAGGTCGTTGAAGTGATTGTTTGACTTAAGGGCTGATAAGGTTTTTGGGATGTCGTTCTGGTCATATAGCTCAAAAGTGGACCAATGAGCTTCGTTTTTGGGTATTGAACCGTTGGGCATTGAAGGAATATTTGGCTGAGAGGCCTCCCACGTAGAAGCTGCTGACTTAAGCTCACATTCCAGAGATGCGGCCTTGGATGTAAAGAAAATTGTGAATTCTTCACAGCTAATTTGCGATTTTGTTACTTTGAGTTTGGATTTTACATTTTGTTTGATTGCTGTTTAACCAATTCAAATAGTTTTCTAGGTCTGTTTTTTGCATTTTCCAATTCCGTCCTGAAGAAATCTTTTTTTGACTTCAGAATATTTTTATTGCAGGCGCTTCTGGTTTTTCTTAGCAGTGTTAGCTGTGGGGATGGTGGTTGCTGTCTCCATTTCCTTTCTGCTAGTCTCAGTTTGAGTCTTTCTTCATTTAGCGCGTCGCTGAACCAGGGGTTTCTATCTTTGTCCGATGTTCGTTGTAGTTTTAACGGTGCTATGGTGTCCATTATCTGTGACATCTTCGCATTGTAGTGCTCCGTGAGTTCGTTGGCATTTGTCATATTACTGTATGGTCTTCTGTATAAATATTTTCTCAATGGACAAGTAGACCGCAATTACTATGTCTTATAATCAAGTCATTCTTTGATGTAGATGGGCTATTTGAAGGCAACATCGCTGAGCCCCTAATTGATGCCTCCACATTTCCCCTTAAACACGCAGTACTAACATCTAGATCCCAGTTATCCTTTTACTGTGCATAAGTCAATCAAACTGCTCCACAGAGTTAAGTCCCTCGAAAGATGCAGTGCTAGATGATATGCATGTGGAGGATGACTGTACAACAGGTCTAGAGGCCACAACAATACTGGGCCTATAAAGATATCTGAGAGGGACAGCCTTAATGTTGCTCATTGCTGATCCAAGGCATGTCAGTCTATAAAGCAAGAAACCAACCAGCTTGGGATCCCTAAAGTTAATAGCAAGACTTATATTCCTTCCTTATAAGACTGTTGCCCACCCAGGATATTCTCCAGGCAGCAAATACATATTTGTGAACTGTATCACAGCGATGATTTCTAATCATTTGACCCAACCAGTGAGTAACTTTGTTGTTGAGTTGCAAATCGTCCTTTGCTGTATTAGGAGACAATGATGGGACATTGTTAAGCACAACCACAAGAGGTGTAACTTCTGGGAGTAATTGCAGAGGTCTAAGCTTCTCCCTTCCCCCAATGTAAGAAGAATTGATATTCCAATACGGAGTTGGTGCAGAATCTACCATGAAAGGCAGAAACCCCTATATTCAACATTTGTCCATCATGTCCTGGATTTATTACTGTCATGGGGGTTCTGTTGTAATTGCAATTTCTTGCAGTCTTGCCAGTACCTTTGTATCTCTCCTCTCTTCTATGGACACCTTCAGTTGGCCCTTCACAGTTAAACTCTGCATGTCTTGTGGATTTCTACAACACTTGGGGGCCGATTCCGATTCGGGTCGGAAGGGCTCCGAACCATGGTTCCTTACGACCAAATCGGTCATTGCCGGCTGGATTCCATTCTGACCGAGCCATTCCGATGGGCTCGGTCAGAATGGAATCCGACTTGGATTTCCGGATGGTCTACGACTGGCTCGGAGAGCCGGTCTGCCATCCGGAAATCCTCCAGTACTCCCCCGGTCGCCTCTTTACGACCTTGGGAGTACAATGGCAGTTTTTCACTGCCTTTTCGTGTCGGTTTGTCCGGCACAAAAAGGCAGTCGGAAACTGTCTTCGGGGACCCCCAGCAGGGCCCCCATGGGTGCAAGGTTGCCGAATGGCAGCCTGTATTTGTATTTGTATTTGAGCTTGTAAAGCGCACTGCTACCCGTAGGTTTCCTGGCGCTGTATAATGCTGGGGAACCCGTCTTGACTTTTCCTGTGGGATGGTCCCTGCTGGGAGTCCCCAAGGTGGAGCCAGGCATCCCCGGCGTTGATGGGGCCGTTGTGGAGATTAGGCAAGCTAATGCCGAGAGTTGCCGAGTGGGACCCCTGATTAGAGTAGGCACCGAAGCTAGAATTATCGAGTCCGCTGACCCAGGTCCACGACCCTGCCGCGTCGGGAATTGAACCCTGGTCCTGGGCTGACTTCTGCTCCCGGGTCTGCCGCCTCTAACCAGTGAGCCACACTACTCCACACCTATGGTGCCCCTCTTTGGATCCCTGCACCCGGTGGCAGGCACCTTGGGGTGCTGGCCACAGGGGGCAGAGATGAACTGCACCACTGCTTTTCTCAATGCAGGCATGCATTCCACTAGGAATGCATGCCTGCATTGTGAAGTATACGAGTGCGACCAAACCCTGTTCGGTCGCATCGTATTAGCAGGGCAGTAATCCACGATAGCAGGTCGGTGGGTTACTGCTCCTGACTGATGTTGGACAGACCCGAGTTCGTCCGACATCGGAATCGGCCCCTTAGTCTATTAATTCCTTCAAACCTGTCTCCACACCCCTAAATCGGGAGAGAATAGGGTCAAGCAACATTGAAGGTGCAGCATCAATAGTCTTATTATAATTATTGATGTGGTTCCCACCTGGGCAAGCCAAGTTTGATGTTTAATGCAAAACCACTCATGTAAGTGATTGGCTGTTTTGAGTTAGTGAATTATTTGCAGTCTTAGTTACCAACTTGGTCCCAATAGGTGTTTTCATTGAGCATATATTAGCATGTCCCAAGATGACTTTTTTCTTTTTGTGGGGCGGAGATTACACAGGGTCATTACCGATGGAAAGTGTATTATTAGATGTAATTAATTGGTCACCAGTATAAATATAAGAAAATACAAGAAAATACAGTATAATTACTGGACTCCACTTCCTGTAT
Source organism: Lissotriton helveticus (assembly GCF_964261635.1). Classification (NCBI taxonomy): domain Eukaryota; kingdom Metazoa; phylum Chordata; class Amphibia; order Caudata; family Salamandridae; genus Lissotriton; species Lissotriton helveticus. Next base: position 1,774,636,007 of record NC_136067.1, on the reverse strand, counting down.
ACCTTGTGTTTGTTCAATTCCTGCACAATCCAAACCAGATTTTAAGGCTGAATCTTTATCCAAGGATCTAGATAAAGCCTTCTTGGTAGCCCCGAGTCTCTCCTCTACACATTCTAGCTCTAAATTGATTACATCCCATTGTTGTGGTTAAAAAGATAGTTAGTGATGCTGCTAGGGAGCGGTCTTATGAGGCATAGATATAATATGACTGCTGACTTTTGCTTTCTCAATAATCCCAGTCATAGTCAATTATAATGGGGTAAGTAAGGACGAAGAGAGATATTCCAGCTCAGCCTCGGTCAGCTGGTGAGGCCCGTCTGCACCCGGTCAAGCACTGGGGTGCCTTCGGCGCATGTCCTGCAATGCAGGCTGTGTGTCTAAGCTAAATGCAACTGAGCATGTGAAACAGGTGCCCCGCCTTCTGGGCACTGCAGGTCTTTGTGTAAGTTCAAGTCCTGCTCCCTCTGCACATTGCATACCCGCTGTGGGATATCTGTCTTAGTTAAATGTGCCTGAGCGGGGCTCATCAGATGCCCCGCCTTCTTGACACTTTGGGGCTTTGTTGGCTTTTGAGTCGTGCCTCCCTCTAAGCATTGTGTCCCGCACCACGGACTGTGTATCCCAGTCCTGCCCCCCTTTGAGCATGGCGGTGCACAGACAGAATATCAAGTTTTAAATGTCGACATACACAAATATCGAGCTGGAAATATCGTGATACAGAAATGTCGACAGCAAGAATATCGTGGTCAAGAATATCGACTTGCAGGTAAAAAAAATTGTTTTGGGAAATATCAAAGTTAAATAATATCACTTGCAAAAATATAGTTGTTTAAAATATCGATGTTTTAATGAGTGCTATGTATTTAAGTATGTATTTTAAAAGTATGCGATCTATTTTTTGTATAAGAATTGCTTTTATTTTGTAATATATATGTTACATTTTTAGTAGTTATTAATTTTATTTTATTTGAAGTTTGCATTTTTTAGTTCTGTAAAAGGTTGCGGGTTTATAGGGGAATAGGGTGGGAAGTAATTTTTTATTTATTGATATTTATTTAATTTATATTTTATAGTGTTAATTGTGGGAATTAATCTATTAATTTTTCTATTGATTGGTTGTTAATGATTAATTAATTAATTAATTAATTGGTCATTAATTATGTTAATTGTGTAATTTTATTAGGAGCTGGTGGTGGGGTTTATAGGGGAATAGGGTGGGAAGTAATTTGTTCATAATTAATGATTATTTGTTTGTTAATTAATGCTAATTAAAGTATGGCAATTGTGTAATTAATTTTAGATGTAATTTGTGGTGTTAATAGTGAGAAAGGGTGGGAAGTACATTCTTTTAAATTAATTAATAAATTGTTGCTAATTGATATTATTTATTAATGTAAAATTAGTTATGGAAATTGTGTAATGATTTTTAGGTTTGTGTTGTGGTGTTTATTGGGGTAGAGGATGGAATGTAATTAATGTTCAATTCATTAATATTTTGTTGATTATTAATATTAATTCAGCAATTGATAAATATTTATGGTAATTGTTTATTTTTATTTTGTGTGTGGGTTTTGTTTTATTGGGGTAACGTTTTGGGAACAAATTAGTTTTTATCTGTTTTAATTTGTTTTTTAATTAATAATATTTCTTTAATTGATAATTAATTATGGTAATTATGGAGGTATATTTTTTAATACAGTTATATGTGTGGTGTGTTGTGAATTGTGTGGTCTTATAGGTTGGGAAATAAAAAAGATGATATTTATGTAAATAATGAATGTTTATGTTTATAAATAATTTCTATAAAAAATCGTGTTTTGCTTGTAAATTATGTTTTACTTTTTTTAAATAATCTTTCGTGGTATTTGTTAGATCTTTTTAACATTATAATATGTTTCTATCTTTTGTCAAATGTAATATTTTTATATATGCTTTATTTTTTTGTTTTTTTTAAATCTTTTGTTGTTGCTATTTTGTTTGTTTTTAATTTTGAACTGACTCCAGTGGAAATATTAATTTTCCCCCTCTGTTATCCAACACTTTCCCTATTGTTGCACTTACTGGAGTGGGAATAGTAATGTTTACCCCTCTGCTATCCAACACTTTCCCTATTGTTGCACTAACTGGACTGGGAATAGTAATTTTTACCCCTGTGCTACCACTTTCCCTGCTGTTGCACTCACAGGAGTGGGAATAGTACGTTTTACCCCGCCACTATCCAACACTTTCCCTACTGTTGCACTCACTGAAGTGGGAATAGTATTTTTTACCCCTCGGCCATCCAACACTTTCCCTATTGTTAGAGTCAATGGAGTGAGAATCGTAATTTTTACTCCTCAGCTATCCAACACTTTCCCTACTATTGTACTCTCTGAAGTGGGAATACAATTTTTTACCCCTCCCCTATCCAACACTTTCCCTACGGTTGCACTCACTGGAGTGGGAATAGTACGTTTTACCCCGCCACTATCCAACACTTTCCCTACTGTTGCACTCACTGAAGTGGGAGTAGTCATTTTTACCCCTCCGCTATGCAACATTCTCCCTACTGTTGCACTCACTGGAGTGGGAATATCAAGTTTTATCCCTCCGCTATCCAACAATTTCCCTACTGTTGCACTCACTGGAGTGGTAATAGTAAGTTTTACCCCTCCGCTATCCAACACTTTCCCGACTGTTGCACCCACTGGAGTGGAAATAGTAAGTCTTACCCCTCCGCTCTCCAACACTTTCCCTACGGTTGCACTCACTGGAGTGGAGATAGTAATTTTTACCCCTCCGCTATCCAACACTTCCCCTACTGTTAAAATTTTAATGTTTTCATCTATAATATCATGTTTTTCTATTAGCTTTTCTGTTATAAGTGTATGTAAATATATATATCTATATTAGTAAATTTGTATATATTTATAAAATTATAAAATAAATTAAAATTAATAGTGTATTAATTGTTTTAAAGTAAATATATATATATTACATTTGATCTGTGTTTAAATATATTTTTATTTATTTATTTCTCATATTTTTTAAAATGTATATTAAATCTAAATATTTTTTTAAGTTAATTTTATTATGTAATATATTTAACATTATTTTTTATCTACATTAAAAAATCGATATTTTGTCTATCTATATATATATATATTCCAATATTATTATACTTACCATTGTTAATATAGGATGTCGATGTTTTTGACATCGATATTTATGACTCAATATTTGTGTATGGGGATATTTTGGGGGTCAATATTCTATCAGTGAACCGAGCATGGCATTGTAGGGAGTGCAAATTTTAGTAGTGAGGATTAGGTTTATGAAAAAATAAGCATTGCATTGAAGAAAGCTTTTTGTTGTGTTGCTATGCTTATCTTCGTGTATAAAAACACAAGAACAACTCTATATGCCAATGTGGGACTCATTTTTAAATGGGTAGCTCATTTATATCTAAGATGGATCCCCCTAATAATTTCAATATCAATCCAAACCAAATATAATTTACATAACAAAGCACAAGACACAAGTGATTTCCATCTTAAATGCATTGAATCCATTTGTATGTAACAAAATGCAACATTAGTGATCATAGGGCAGATGACGGAGTGCGCAAACAGTGATTCTATTTACAGAATATATCAACAAGGACACTGTACAATTTCCAATGGTTGTCTTAATTATTCAAAAAAGTCAAAAGCAAGGTTACATGAATTGGTATGACATAACTTTAGAAAAAATACACAAATCAAACAAAAGGGAAGTCTTGCAAATGTTTCAACCCCTTGTGAATGTAATGGTCTCGTCAGGACGTAGTCATCTGACTACCAACTTGCACATGAACAAAGACAGAAAACAAAAAACTTCCTCAGTCCTGTGTTTCAACCTGCTGGACTCCTGACTCAAATGATCCATGTCTTATTCTCCACCTAAGTAGCGGACACACTTGTAGGTAAGGAATCACTGAAACCCTGAAAAATCTGAGGGAGAAGCAAAAAGCAGGGAGAATTAAATCTCATACTTATTATCTACAATGACAACAAAAGCCAGTGCACCCCCCAATCAAACCCCTACCTATCATGGCTCAATAGTAAACAATTATATTGTGTTGTAAAGTATGCAATCTTCACTGGTTCAGTAGGTAACTGTCTCCTCTCCAATAATGCCTAAACTTCATCCTGGGGTAAGTAGAAAATAATAATTGAAGCACATTGATTAAGAACCGAACATTATGTCAAAGAATGGTTTTAAAAAAACTCACCGCAAGTGGTAGAACATGCCACTTCTCGCTCCTTGTTACTATTCCATGCTCGTGAATAGATTCTAAGGGAAGATGCTCTGGGCGCTGCTGTGTCATGTTTCTACAACACTAGACTGCTAACTCCGGTCTTCCACCTTAGGGGAATAACTACAACTATTGACATCACCCATTTATGCTAACAGCAGAGAGATAACAATACTAAAGTCAGCAGCATACTGACCGATACTTCACTAGTGGATGATATAGTGGTGATATCGACCATATTACCAAATAAACTGACTGTTTTTCATAAACAAGTGATTTACTCATATAACTTAGGGCCTCATTAGGAGTTTCGCTGTGCAGCACTGGGTCAACCACACTCCAGTTCCGCAACGGCAAACCTGTGGTCAGGCCGCCTGCCAGATTAAGAGTATTTATCATGTCCAGCTGGCTTTTTTTGATATTCCCACAGCAGTGCCATGAAAATGGGCACCCCAATAGGAACGCCAAAAGCAGTTCCTGCATGGCATGGACTATAAAGTTCATGCCGTGCAGGAACTGGTGTGCATGCACACAAGAGGGCACATGCTGTGCCTCCCTGTGTGCACCCCAGGGCGCAGAGGCACAGGGGGACATTGTAGAGCCCCCTTTGTTTTCTTCCACCACTGGTTTCATGGCGGTGGAACCGCCATGAAAACCGTGGTGGAGAGGTAACTTGTAATATGCTTGGCGGGACCACGGCAGTCCCACCAAGCATATTGCTGCCTCTACACCACCACCAGGGAATGGCGGTTAACTGGCGGCTGTGATGGGGCAATGGTGGTCTGACCACCCTAATTGTAATAGGACGGTCGGGAGACTGCCACCTCTGCGTCCCCGTGAGCCTTGCAGTCCATGGACTGCAAGACTCGTAAATGAGCCCTTAATCTCTAAGGCCCACCATCAATATAAGCATTTACTATTAAATGCACATTTAGCTGTTAGAAAAGCTCACCAGATTGATCGACATAATAACTCAAAACGGTAAAGCTTCAAAGAGAAGTGGCTCAATCAGATATCACAGTGGGGACAAAAAATGTGTTTGATTGGATTCTTTTTTTATTTCTCAGCAACTCACAGGAGAAGTTAATATTGAGATTTTGCCAAAAATCATATCAGACCATAACCCATTAATACTTGAATTAATTCTGGATTCACACGTTAGAGGTAGAAGAGAAAACTGGTCCTTTCAAAGGAATTTATTACTGGAGGATGATTATTGTCAACACATGGTTAAAGTTATAGAGGAGTTTTTTTAAATTAATAAAAATACTGCATCTAGTAAAATTGTTTGGGACGCTTTTAAGGCGATAGTTAGGGGTGAAACTTTTAGCTCTTCGAATTTTCAGCATAGAACAAGATGGAGCAAATTTAAGAATTAAACTGATATGGTTATGCAGGCAGAAATTAAGTTAGCTAATATTATTAGATTGGGCCAGGATATTGAAGCTGCACAACGAGATTTAACAATTAAGAGGGCTACAGTCTATTCTAATATAGCTGATCAAATTGCACTTAAATATAGACAATATAAGGCCGAATGCTACGAATTCAGCGAACAAACTGGAAGAGTCGTGGCAAAAAGATTACGGCAAAAGGCTGATTCTAATGATATTCTAAAAATTCTTGACTTGAATGGGGCTGTACAAGAATCTAAAACCGGGGTATTAAAAGCTTTTCAAGACTATTATCAATTATTATATAGCGAATCAATAGATGGGGTGGGTATTGAGCATGATGTTTCAGAGTACTTTGAGAATCTTGGTACTGTAGAACTCACAGAATTACAGAAAACATTGCTGGCTGCCCCCATCACATGGGAAGAAATTGAAACTGCTTTATTAGGTTTAGCTTCAGGGAAAGCCATGGGACCAGATAACATACCCCTCAAATGTTATCGTACTTTTCGAAGAATATTAAAAACAGAATTGATGGAATTATTTCATCAAGCTTTTTTGGGCTATCCCCCAGATTCTTGGTCTAGGGCAACTATAGTAGTTTTTTTTTTAAAAGGGTAAGGCTGGTATCGAATTGGGTTCATATAGACCCATCTCGCTTATTAATGCAGACAGCAAGATTTTTTCAAAAATGTTGGCCAAAAGAATGAACGATCTAATGCCAAGTCTAGTTTCAACGAGACAGCACGGATTTATTTTAAATAGGGATACAACTGACCATGTGAAAAGGATAATTTCGCTTCTGGATTGGGCACAAGCCACAAGATCCCCTGTTGCGGTGGCCCTGTTAGATGCTGAAAAAGCTTTTGACAGGGTTTCCTAGAAGTTTTTGAGGTCTACCCTAATCTAGAAGAGATTTCCTAAAGAATACATTAACGCAATACAGGCATTATATAATCATCCGAAGGCTGCAATCCGTATCTCTAGTGACTTTTCGGACAATTTGGTAATAACAAGGGGGACTAGACAAGGTTGTCCTTGCTCCCCCTTGTTATTTGCATTGTATATTGAGCCCTTTTTAAATAGACTGGAAAAAGAAATTGGAATTATACCAGTAAGGATACTTCAGGTTGAATATAAATGGTTTGCTTTTGCAGACTACGTAGCCATCGTAACCTCAGATAATAAGAGTGCCCTACCGAAGATAGTGGAATTGGCGCAAAAGTTTGGGGGATATTCAGGTTATAAACTGAACGTTTCTAAAACTCAGCTGATTCATTCGGAAGAGGGACGCCCAAAAGATTTAGATTTCTCTTCAGATGCTCTTTACCTGGGTATCAAAATATCAGCTAAAATAGACGATATAGTGCGGCTTAATGCAGATCCCATATTAGATTCAGCAAATAGAACATTGGAGAGGTTAAATAATCTCCATTTGTCTTTATATGGTCGAAGTAATGTACTAAAAATGTTAATATTTCCGACATTCTTGTATTTATTTCGTATGATCCCCTTGCTCTTCCCAACTTCTTTTTTTGTTCTCCAGGCTGTGCTCCAGGTTTTTTTGGGGTTATCACAGATCCAGGAGAGCAATGAAGTGGTGTATACTCCCTAGAGTTAAGGGAGGGTGGTGGATCCCAAATTTCCGGCTGTATCATTGGGCTGTCTTGCTGAAATATATGGGTATCCTAATTTTTCAGGATATAAGCATAGGAGAATTTGCTAGCCCTTCATTTTACGAAATGGTACTGGGCAAAGAGGCCAGACAATGTTTAGTAAGAATAATCGAGCCGAGTTATTATAAAAAAACGAAATTTAAAATTCTGACGACAGCTTTTCAAATTTAGAAGCAACTAAAAAAGAGATTTGGTTTGTGTTCTGACCTGAATTATTATACACCCTTAAATAAATGTAGGACTTTACCAGAAGTTTTTAGGGATCAGGTGATGAATAGATGGCATTCTGCCGGGGTGTGTATATTAGGAGACCTTTATCAGGGGGATCAAATTGCCTCTTTTACCTATCTGCAGCATAAATATAATCTGGCTAGGACAGATTTTTTTTAAATATCTTCAAATACAAAGTTTTCTGGATCAAAGAGGACTTCAAGATCAATCAATGATGAATAGAATTGATATATTGGAAGCTATAAGACTTTAAAGGAAAATTGGCCCAGTTTACCAACTTTTGTTAAATAGATTGCAGGATGATTTATGTTTTTTTGAAGATAAATGGCAAAGAAAGCTGGAAATCGACAAAATAGACTTGAGTAGAGTAATTGAATTATCAACCAAAGTTTTGTTTAATGGCTCACTGAAAAGTCAACATTTCATGTCTATATTTGATTTATATTACACCCCTGCCAAATTAGCAAAATGGAAATCAAAAAAAGGTGATAAATGCAATCGATGTGGGTGTATTGCTGATGATTCTGTTCATATGTTTTTTAACTGTCCTAAACTTTCGCAATTTATCACGGAAATTCAATTTTTTTTAAATGCCAGTCTGGGGATTCGCTTGCAATTATCTGCAGAAATGGTAATCTTGGGTATGCAGGCAAATCAAGTTGGAATTAGAACGAAAGCAGAGGAAGGATTCCTATTTATTTGTATGTCGGTTTATCGATCATGTATTACTTCTCAATGGTTAGACTCTGATCCACCAGTCTTTAGTAATTGGCAATCTAGATTATTATCTATATATCACTTGGAGATAGCTGCATATAAATCAAAGGGGGCAAGGAAAAAGTTATCAGGTCACATTCTCATGTAAATATATCACATAGGTTATCCTAATTTTCAAATTCAAAATGGTAAAGTTACCATACATACCCTATTATATAATATATTCGAAGATCATTGCGTGAATACTGACTCCCATGTATAAGTGTTTTACCATGAACATAATTGACTCAACAGAAAACAATGTTAAAGACTCCATAGTGTGATACCAGTTCATCAGAGCATCCATTCTGTATTGTTTCCCAATAGATTTAGCATGTTATTAATGTAATTCAGATCGCTCTTAGTGCTGTCCAGCGTTCCATCCACCTGCATTCTTTCATATCCAGGGGGTCACAGTACTGTACATACGACATGGAGGGTTTAATTTCCTTGAAGCATTTCCTTGATTTGTCACCTTGCTGAACGATCTTGTACGCCCAGCAGTCATCCTTGACTATTTGCGTGCTTGAGGTGTTCAATAGCTCTGGAATGGTCAGAACTCTATACAGCCTTTGCTGACTAGGCTTCTTGAAATATGGCTGAACCAGGGTTGCGGCTTTACCAAATGTCACTCATGGCATTTACATAATTGATGGGCTCTGGTTTTGTCCACATTAGGATCCAATATAGGAATGGCTTGAGTAGTAGGCTAGCTTCAGTGGTATGCCTACCTAATTCCCATATTAGTGCGGTCATCAGGGTCCCTGGTCCTAGACATTGCAAATGTTGAGGGAACTGGTTTTCAGCTTTCAGCATTCTCCAAAGATCTGCCCCATAAATACCTGCAGCTAAAGCTTTCATTTGATATGCATGGGGAGAGGATTCAACTGCTCTTCAGCAGCATTTCCAAAATAACCATGACAGCATTCACATATTGGCTCACTATTGTTTAATTTTTTTATTCTCCAAACTATCTTATTAATTTGAGACAAAAGTAATAAAATTAGACAATATTGCAAAACACACAAAGGGAATGGGGTGCAGATTACATATGACAAGTCAATCAATGGTTTTCATACAGAAATTGTTACGATGGAAGTGATCACTGAAGATATGAGAACAATCCAGTTCCAAGAGGACAACAGTACAATCAGTGCCTGCAATATAACTAGAAAGGTATGCGAACTACAGGTATAAAAGGTATTGTAACTTGTATGAACTGGATTTAATATGTAGATTCAGTATCAAGGAATATGGCATCATTTGTATCACCTGTATACCAAGAAATGCCAAATATGAGAGACGGGTAGGAGCAGGATGCGAGGGGGGAGCAGGTGAGGTGAGATATATGCTTCATATGCTTAGGGCTCATTACGATGTCGGTCGGAAAGCATTCCGACCGACTCAGTGTCGGAATTGTTTCTGACTGACCCGAATGCAGTGAGTCCGACCGTCCAATTACGATGGTTCTGAACACCGTTCGGTCGGACTCCAATTGACTTCAATGGGAGCCTGTGTTCTGACCGACAACAAAGGCTCCCATTCCAAAACGGGGTGGTTGCGGAAAACCCTGCACCCTGTGGCCGGCACCCCATGTTTCCTGCCACACTGTGCATGGTTGGAAAGAGGGGACCCATGGGTACCCCCTTGGATCCCAACCGGAGGCCTCTGGGTGAAGGTGGGCCTGTTACGGGTCCCCAAATTCAGATTTCGACAGCCGATCCGTGTCGGACAATCAGAGCCTTCAAAAGCTGTCCAAATCCAACATCGTAATCGGTCAATCGGAAAAACGGTCCATAGAGTTATACAAATCGGCTCTGATTGGCTTGATTTCTCCAAATGCCGTATTGAACCGTGTCGGAAAGACCGAACGGTAACCTTCTATAATAATCAGGAGGTCGGAAATGTTTCAGACGAACCGAAAGCCATTCAGAGCCTTTCCGACCGACATCATAATGAGGCCATAGTTAGGAATCTTAGGAAAAAGACCCAGCAATAGGTTAGACTCCACACCCCTGAGAACTTAATTCAATATTTTTATCCAGGGATCGCCAAACTATGCTAACGATTGGTGGTGCAGTTTGATTCTTTAGCTGTATCGCATGAGCACTTCGGACATATGACACCCAAGCCTACCATATGACGATTGCTCCACTTTTTACTGGTTGCCTGCACCACCGCAACATTTTACCAGATCTGATCACCAGATAATCATAGTGATCCACGCAATCTAGGGCCTTGTCATAGATTTAGAAAATTCTCTTTAGATTGTACCTTGAATTTAGTATCATATGTTTTATATTCTTGGTGTTAACCACCAGAATGTTTGTTGTGCAATAGCTTCTCAATAGCTTGTGCATGGATAGCTCGGTGCAGGCCAATTAAACAGCATCATCAGCAAAGAAATAATGGGCATTTGATCTCCTCCAATTGTTGATGTATTCAGGTATCAAACACAAAGGCTTTTAGCTACATCATTAATAAAAAGGTCAAAAAAAGCTTATGCTAATCAACCTTGCTTATGCCAGAGTTTATTTCGAAGGGAGGAGTTAATTTGAAGCAGCTTTAAGGCAATCATCAGCTTCTCTGAAATACATTCCTACAACATATTCTGCCACAAAAGTATCTTTTCAATTAAGTCAAATGCTGTTATTAGGTCGATGAAGGTCATAAACAGCTTGGATTTTTTTTAAGCACATTTTAGGCTTATATTATAAAGTCTCATGGCCTGGCTGATTTTGCCTTGCACTTTTCTAAAACCAGCTTGCAGCTTACAGATGATCTCATTGTCTTTGACCCAGGTTCCTAGACAGTTGGGTAATAGCTCCCTGGATCACTGCGAGAGCTTTTCTTGTGGGGAGGAATGACGACACCTGTCCTCCAAGATGCGGGAACTTCCTCTTGAGCCCAAACTTTGTCAAACATCGTTGTTAAGATTGGTTCCAAAATTGACTAATTATTTCAACAGATATCTGAGGGAACTCTTTCTGGACCAGGTGCTTTCATTGGTGATTGGTTGTATGTGAGCTCAGAGATTTCTATTTCAGGGAACTCAGTATTGTTATTTCTATATCTGCTACATCAGACCTACAGTGAAGAACTATGAGCCAGATTATAATTTAGTGCAGAAACTTTCCGCCAACCGATTACAATGCCTCAGAACACCGATCGAATTGTCTCCCATTGACTTCAATAGGAGCCTGTTTTCCGAATGACAACACAGGCTCCCATTGCGAAAAAGGGTGGTTGCAGAAAACCTTGAACCCTGTCGCGGGCACCCCATGGTGCCTGCCACACTGTGCATGGTTTCAAAGGGGGGTCCCTTGGGTACCCCCTCAGCCCCCAACCAGAGACCTCAGTATGAAGGGGGGCCTGTGAGGGGCCCTTAAAGACTGTTTCTGACATCCTTTCCACGTCAGACAAACCGAGTCGGAAAGGCTGTCCGAATCCAACATCGAAATCTGTCTCCAATCAGAACCGATTCAGAATGTCGGATCGGTTTCCTTCCCGACCGAGATCATCGTAATCAGTCAGCTGGAAATGTTTCTGACTGAGTCGGGTAGATAGGTTTGGACACGGTCTAGGGGAATCCAACTGCTGTTCGGAGGCTTTCCGCACGACATCGTAATCGGCCCCTATCTCGTTGCAGCTTCGATGATGAACAGCCTGGTCAATTTGGCTATCCAGACAAGTTGACTTGTACAGCAAAGAGAAGTGGTTAACCCAACTGGTTGATGACACACCTGATTCCCTAATACCTGTTTTATCTCCAGCCATGGTTGCATGCATCTGAGAAAGCATGGGTAGAAGTGAATAACACAGACGCTATATATATAACAGGAAAGTGGGAATCTGGAAAACTGGATATTCCACTGTTTAAGATAGGCCATCAACAGAACCTATGGCTCATGCTTGATACAGTAAGTTATATACTGCATAATTTTAGTCATTCATTTCTAATGAACGTAAGTGTATGGTCCATGAGCATAACATAAATTGTGAGAAATTGGGTTGTTGGTTGACTATGCTGTAAGTCCTGGTTAAGCAACAGACACAATCGATTGCATGGTGAACCACAAAAAGTCACAAAAAACCTGTGCTTAACCCTGGGTAGCATGGCACAAAAAGCAGTCAGGCTTAACTTAAAGGCAATGTGTAAAGCATTTAGGCAGTACTCAAACAGTAATAGAGTGAAAACACAACACAAGAAAATTCCCACACCCACTTAGGAAAATAGAGCACATTTTAGTAAATTATTTGACACCAAAATGACAAAAATCCAATCAGTACAGAGTTATGAATTTTTACTTCCTAGTAAAAACTGGTGCCTAAAAGATGAAAGCGCCAACCGTGGACATCCAGTAGTGTGAGACCAGGTTAAAGTAAAAAAATATGGCCGACCGCGATGGATACAAGAAGTGGATTGGGCCTAGTCAATGCTTACATTCGGACTTAGAAGATGTTATGAGAAAAAGTGATCTGAGAAGGTAAAAGTCAGCAGGGCAAGGCTCCAGTAGGTGTCTGAGGAGAGAGAGTCATTGTCGGACAGCCTTTGGTAGAAGTCGGGGTGAAGATTTCTACATTTGGGTTTAGTCTCTGAAATGAAAGTCGAAAATCAAATCTCCAGTGGGACGAGGGAGAGGGCTTTAGCCAAAGACAGTTCCACACGTCTGAATACCCCTTTGTGAAGGAAGACTGAAAAAGATGTGCTGCTGCAGAGAACATAGCGACAAAGCCACAAAGGCAATCCAACCGGCGATGCACCTTGGGCGGACAGGCAAGCAGGTTGGTCCCAGTCTCCCACTGGTACTTAGAACAATTTTTGGCCAAAAATCTAAGTCCCCAGTTTTGGGATTTGGCCATCAATGCACCTTTACCACCACACCCAAGGGTCCACGGCTGGTGAGATACCACTTGGGGGTTCAGGAGGACTCACTCAAACTGGGTCCAGGTGCTGGTTCAGGATTGTGGGAGCCTTTTATGTACCTCTGTCTCCAAACAGGAGGCCAGCAAACTAGCCCTTGGAGTCACTCTGGTAGTCTCGGGATCAGGTGAAAATTCAGGGCTCAACAGCAGGGCAAGCCTCTGAAGGTTCAAGGCAGGCTCAAGGCAGCCTTGCATGTACAGCAAAGAGGTCTTGCAAAGTGCACAGCAGGTCACAGCAGAATGCAGTCCTCTGAGAGTACTTCCACAGGTCGAGGAGCGAACTGAAGAATTGGTGTCTGTGGTCCTATTTTTATACCCTGAGGCGCACCTAATCCCTCTATTGTGCGACTGTCTGGTAGGAATTCACAAAGTCTATCTGTCAGTTACACCCAGTTACGTGACTCAAAACAGTCTGAAGGCACAAAAACAGCTAAGGACAGAAAAATGCTGACTTTCTAAAAGTGTGAAAAACTAGAAAGGCATGTCCAAACTTTTATTCACACAGCACCATGCCCTATGGGCTACCTAGGGCCTATCTTAGGGGTGGCATATATTTAATAAAGGGGGAGTTGAATGCTTGGCAGGGTGATTTTAATGCCACATCGACTTTGCAATTTTAAACTGCATTCAGGCCGCAGTGGCAGGCCTGGAACATGTTTTAAGGCAAATACTTAAGTGGGTGGCACAATAAGTGCGTCCGGCCCACTGATAATATTTAATTTACAGGCCCTGGGAATATGGTATACTGCTCTACAAGGGACTACGAACTCGGACCGGATTGCCTCAACACGTGCCTTTCCTTCTACACCCCCACCCGCCAGCTGCGTTCGTCCAACCAAGCCCTCACCGCCGTCCCGCGCATCCACAAAGCCACCATGGGGGGAAGATCCTTCTCCTACTTAGCAGCCAAAACCTGGAATTCCCTCCCCACCCACCTCCGCCTCACTCAAAACCACCTAGCCTTCAGAAAACAGCTTAAAACCTGGATATTCGATAAGTAACCCCCCCCCCCCCTCCTCAAGCGCCTTGAGACCCTCTGGGTATGTAGTGCGCTATATAAATTGTGACTTGACTTGACTTGACTTGACTTAGAAGTAAATTAAATATGTCAATTGAGTATATTCCAATTTAACCATGTTTTGGAGGAGTGAGCACAATCACTTTAGCATTGGTTAGCAGTAGTAGAGTGCACAGAGTCCTAAGGCCAACAAAAATAGGTTCAGCATAATAGAGGCAGAGAACCAAAATATTTGGGGGTGAGGCTTCAGAGGGCCAGCTCCAACACAAATGACTAGTTTCTTCTTCACAGAAACAAAGGAGATCTCTGTTGAACAGACGTAGCCATGTGCAGTCTGAAATGTTACTATGCAATAACCTGGTTTAGGAATTTTGTGCATAGATGGATTGGGATCAAGGAAAATCAGCATCAGATTGCACAGAGGAAAGTAACTGAAAGTAACTGAAAAACACGGCTGCGATGTGCAAGGAAGGTAGAGCCCGCCACTGCACCTTGCACTCATTGCCCATTTCTGAAAGGCATGGGAATGACCCTGCCTGGATTGATTTTCACAGTGCTTGACCATCTCTGTGAGATCCGGGAGAGGGAAGGTCATCCCCCGGGGATCACATCCATGGTCCAGTGCTGTAGGACCCATGGAAGGATAGATTATTCCCTCAGCTTTCCAGCACTAGGTCATGAGTGAAAGTCCTTAATGACAAGAATCAATCTCCAGCCCCTCTGTTACTAACTTTTAAAAGTGAAGGACAGGCTCCATCCTCACCCCCTCTATCACTAAGGGCCTCCTTCCGATACCAGTCGGACCGACCGCCCAACCACAGTCCCCACGAGCCCAATTGCCGAGGCCGGGACTCTTCCCCCAAACATATTTCACTCTAACTGCTGTACCACAGTGGTCGTAGCCACAGTGGAGAACATATCCTTGAATATGTTAGTGAAAATGTGTACAAAAGTCACTGAAAACATGTCAATTGTATAGACATGCCTGACTTGAAATCCATGTAACCCATTGTTGGAGTTGGAGTGTGGCGGAATGTGCACAGTCAATGGAGATACATACCGCAGAAGACTTACCTGGATTCCTGCACCCACAGGATCGCAGTCATCGAGGTTCAGCTGCTCAGGTGTAGGGGGACCTAGAGGAAAGGATAAAGAAGCAGAGACTGCTGTAGAGAAGCAGATTGGGATGAGTATGTACTCCAAATCCTTCGTTTCCAACAACTCAAGATAGCCAGTCAGACCGCCACGGTTGGGTCATCAGAAAGCCTCATCGTAATCCGGACGGTGGTTGGAGATCCCTATGGATGCTGTTTTTCTCTGACAGCCAACTCGGCGGTCCGAGAAAGGCTGTCGGAATCGGTGGTCTTTCAGCGGTCGGTTGGAGTACAGGATGCCTGCATCGTAATCCAGCAGTCAGACCAACCAATTCTGACAAGACCACAAAGGTCCTACAGTCTCCAACAGGACCACGAAAGCCAGTCCGAACGGCATCGCAATGAAGCCTTAAGTCTCCCTTCCCAATATGGCAGCCAACTTTCCTTTATTACTGCACTGGGAACTGATTACACTTGAGGTTTCATCAAAATGATGTTTATATGGGTATATAGCTAATATCGCTGAGTTAATTTTGGGATATTCCTCCCATAACACACTAAGGTAAACCAAATCCCTAATCTCTGTATCAACTACAATGTGGTATGGTGGGAAAATTAGGAGTCTTGATACATGCAGTTCTGCATTGCGCTGTTACCTCACCTACTTGACTACATTTTTGGGTCATGTACAAATCATGTTTTCTCTGTCCTTTGTTGTCTCATCTTCCCGTAGTTCATTGGCTGACGACATTATTTCAATGTAAAGATTTTAGCATGGGAACCTGCTTGTGTAGTGATGTTTCATTTTCAGTTTTTACATTTCTCCATTTTAGCACCTCTAAAGGTAAACATTTTAATAAAGTGACCTTTATAAGTCACATCCTGTGCTGGAAATACTCATTGTCATTTGCTATGTTAACAAATGCTGGCTCTTTGCACCTCTGCACAGTCCATGTTCCCAGTGGTCAGTGATGTTAGATTGTGCTGTGCTAATTTTTTGATTTAGTCATATAGGTTTTTTATGCCGTTTTTTTTGATGGGTTGTTGGATTGGTAGGGGAACTATGTGGGAAGTTTTTTAAATATGTATTTTTTGATTGATCAAGCATTTTTTCATTAGTTTTTTTTTGTAAATTAGATGGTTATGTAAATAATTATTTTTAGTTATTTAATACATAATTTGAAAAATATTGGTTAATTAGATAATTGATTGTCATAATTATTTAATTGTTTTAATATTTGGATTTGAAATAATTATATTATGTTTAAGGGTGTTTGTATAATAATTAATTTTAGAGTGTTATTATATTTGTTTTTTAAAACAATGTGTATTGCCGTTTGTTTCTGTTCTTGATTTAATCTGTTCTTGTGGCTTTTGGAATTTTAGTGTAATAGGATAGGGCGTACTTAAAATCTATTTTTTAAATTTGTAATTGCTATCATTATTCAAATATAGTATAAAATCAGACCTCTCCAAAATCTAGCACTTTCTCTAATATTGCTCAAGTTGGAGTGGGGATAGTAAATCAGACCATTCCAAAGCTCAACCCGTTCCCTACCATTGGTTATATTGGAGTGGGAATAGTAAATCAAACACTGCAAAGTCCAACAAATCCCTTTCTTTGCTTATTTTAGAGTAATAATAGCAATTCTGGCCCTTCAAAAGTCCAACATTTTCCCTACTGTTGCTTATGTTCGAGTGGTGAATAGTAAATCTAATCTCTCCAGAGTCTAACACTTTTTGTACTGTTGCTAACGTCAGAGTGGGACTAGTAAATCTGACCCCCCTCCAAAGTCCAATGTTGCCTACAGTTGATCAGGTTCAAGTATGAGTAGTGACTCTATCTGCCTGATTCATCAAGCTTAATTGCGCTTGCAAAGGGCCAGATTCTGAGAATCTGGCCCTTTGCGAGTGCAATTTTTGCATTTGGGATTCATCATCCCAAATGCAAAATTCGCTATTGTAAATGTAAATGTAAATGTAAAGAATTCGCATATTTGCGAGGAATTGCATTTAAGGAATCTCTATTTGAGATTCCTTAAATGCAATTCATGAACCATTTTAAAATACCGAAATCGCAATTTTGGGCCGCTATTTACCGCGAGGTCAAACCTCGTGGTAAATAGCGAAAACTTAGAAAAATGCATTTAAATGCATTTTTCTAAGTTGCATGTTACACACACACATGTCCTTTGGACATGTGTGTGCGCAACACCAATGTAGATTACATTTCAGGAGTGCTACAGGGTGTCCTTTGGACACCCCTGGCACCCTTGAAATCGCTATCTTATTTGCGATTAGCAAATTGCTATTCGCAAATAAGGAATAACTCCCCATTCATTCCTATGAGCCTTTAGGCCCATAGGAATGAATGGGGAGTTATTCCTTATTTGCGATTAGCAATTTGCTAATCGCAAATAAGGAATGTGTAGGAATCGCATTTCTTTATGCAATTTCTACATGAATCCCGATTTGCAAGTCCTTAATAGCGATTCCTTATGAATCGCTATTAGGGGCTCGCAAAACGGGAGATTGATGAATCAGGCTGTTAGTCCTCTAATTTTCTTTCATCTGATTTTTTTTAAATATTTTTTTATTTCAAAATAATTTTTATTGAAGATTGTATAAGACTCGAAGTATAGAACGGATACAGAGTAGAGGGAGATAAATGCATAATGGGGTATGAAGTTATGATGGGTGTTAGACCTGGCATCATTGGCGTGGGTCTCCCTTCCTCTGTTCGCTTCCTATCTTTTATGTTGGCTGGATTTAGATGCTCTGGGCTCTGTGCCACTGCTAATCAGTGCCACAACGCGAATACTCCCTGTGTAAAGATGGCTGTATGAATTGGGATAACCATAATGTCTAGGTCTGTGTAGCATGTTCTAATAGCGAGTTACCCTCCATTTCACTGTTTACTATTGAAAATTATCCGTTCTCATAGGCCACAATGGGCAGGCTGAGGATTATCTTCCATAATGCTATCGGACCCCAGGAACCTGATAGGAAATTCGAATTTGATATGTTTAAGCTCAGGGCATTGAGCTACACCTTTTAGTAAGGACCCTCTATATATCCCATGTTCGAAAATGCCTCTTCTGGAAATGTGGTATTTTCTGGCCTAAGCTTTCCTGTAGGCTTTGCTAGTATGTGTATTGGCCGTCTGGTTTTGGAGCAGCAGGGCCAGCTGGGTCAGACCTGGCTGGAGAGAGAGATCTGCATTCAGCGCATGGGGAGGGGTGACTCTTTGATCTGAGCAAGGCCTTACCTGGCAAGGTGAATGAAGGCTCCACCTCCCACTAGGCGTCTGGTAGCAGACCCCCTCATTCTGAAAGGGAAGGATGTCGTCTCGTAAACCAAGTGCTCCCCGACCCCACCAAACTGGTTCTGGCTGGATTGAGTGATTTGTGACTTTAGAGAACAAAGACTTTTTAGGTATGAAATCCTGCATTGGAACCTTGTTTAGGAGTGTTCCTTCTGGATGTCAAGACGAAACTCTGTCCGAGTGAACAGAGGAAAGGACTTCGAAACTTTCACCAAGCTTGCTCAAGAAACTACTCGAGGACCTGAATTGAGAGCGCCTCCTGCTGAAGTTTCAGGGACATTAGACTTCATCCCGTCAGCCGTCGGAATCCCTGTGTGAGGAATTCTACTTGCAGGTGAGGCTTCAGTCGAGTAATCCGAAGCCTCTAGTTCTACTGTGAGGAGCGCGGACTGGTAACCCTTGTTAACTCTGTGTGTGGGCCGCTGCAGCTAAGAGAGAGTTGCCACCGCTGAGAGCCCGCCTTAATTTGAACCTTCCGAACCTCCACTGAATCTGTGTGGGCCGCAGCAGCTATGAGAGAGTTGCCGCTGCTGAGAGCCCGCCTTATTTGAATCTTTGGAACCTTCACTGAATCTGTGTGGGTCGCTGCAGCTAAGAGAGAGCTGCTGCGGCTGAGAGCCCGCCTTAATTTGAACCTTCGGAACCCTAGCTGAATACAAAAATTGAATAAAGTGTATTTTGGCCTAGCTGAATATGTGTGGGCTGCTGCAGCTAAGAGAGAGCTGTTGCCGCTGAGTGCCCACCATTGTGCCAGCCTGGTCGAGATCATCCTTTGCCCTGTGGGCCGCCGCAGCTAAGAGAGAGCTGCTACCGCTGAGTGCCCGCACCTTTGCCAACTGTGCATCATCGTGATTTGTCCAGTGGGCCGCCACAGCTAAGAAAGAGCTGCTGCTGCTGAGTGCCCGCACCTTTGCCAACCGTGCACCATCACGATTTGTACTGTGGGCCGCCGCACCAGCTCGGACCGCCGCAGCCGCATGCTGCTACATCCTTCTCTCTGGCACCCCCAAAATCCACCTGGCCCGCATCAAATCTGTTCTCAACCTCGCCGCCAGGCTAACAACAAACTGTCGACGCTTCAACCACATCTCCCCTGCCCTCAAGTCCCTCAAGTGGCTCCCCACTGAAGGCAGATCCTCCTATAAAATTGCCTGTATTACTCACAAAGCCCTTTACCAGAAGACCCCATCCTACCTCTCAACTAAACTTAAAAAAGCTGGCTGTGCCTGAACACTGAGAAGCACCAACACCCATCTTCTCATACCCCCCCTACTCAAAAAAGCTGCTTCGAAATCCCGCTCCTTCTCTGGTAAGGCCCCAACCATTTGGAATGCCCTACCCAAAGACCATCTTTCCAACCCCTCCTACTCTAGATTCAAAAAAGACCTTAAAAGTCATTTGCTCACTAAATTTTGGGGAAATTAAATCCCGGATCTCCTTTATGACTACCTCTCCTTCTCCCTACTTGGACTTCTCCCCTTCCCAATTTCACCCCCCTTCTTTTTCTCTTGCCACATCACTCTCCCCCTTCCCCTCTCTTCTCCCCGCAATGCCTACCTTGTCCTTTTATCCCTCCTTGACATACTGTTAAATTTACTATTTTCAGTAATCATCCTGGTTCCGGCAACTTGCTTCTCTTTCTCTATCTCCGTCTATATGTACCTCTAATCACCATGTTCCATAAATCACCCCCTGTATTTTTTATTGGTTTGAGCACCTGTATAACCCGTTTTAGTTCAACTGCCATGATTGTTTTTATTATGTACTTTCATTGCTGATGTAAAGCGCTCTGATACCCTCGGGTGGAGCTAGCGCTATATAAAACCTTCAAAATAAATAAAATGCCTGTCACCGTCTCTGCTTCTTTGAGAAGCTGCATGCTGAGTCCCCTTCCAACGGCAGGTATCTAGTGTGCAACAGGTCGCGTAGGCCCCAGCCTTGAACTCAGTCAGTGCCACGTTCTGGCGAATATGTTATTGCCTTTTTAAGTCCCAACTGATTTATGTGTGTTAAAACGTTTTGAGAGTCTTGTGTTAAGCTTTAGATAAAGATACTATTTTTCTATACCTACTTGAATTGTGTCCTTTTGTGGTATCGTTTCTACCTTATCGTACATGGTCATAAATGCTTCACACACTGCCTCAGAGATAGGCCTAACTGCTCATCTTACGTTACCACACGGTTGAGCAGGGGTTGTCAACGGGGGTAGCCCACTTGCCCTGACTTAGGAAGAAGGGTCCCAATTTGGACATTGGCGCCAGCCATTGCCAACTAGAGGTCCCCATTTCTAACAATGGGGTACATCACAATTAACTATGGCATGAGAGCATCAAGAAGTCAATCTGGTGTACAGCAACAAAGTATCAAAATAACATTGGTTCATAATGTCTTAGGTCATGTGGGAGGGTGTGGTAACATGAGGGTACGGTATGTTAAATAACCAAAGAATAACCCCAGGGTATCATCGAGATGTGAAGAGTGTGAAGACGAGAAATTAGAGTGTAGACAGAAGAGAGACATCAACAGAGCGATGGATAGAAAGTAGAGGGAGGAGGGTGGCAAAAAAGGGGGGTTGGAGTTGGGGCACCAGATGGGGTGGGGGTCTGGCATCTAAGTTGTTGATAGGTTAGAGATGTATGAGTCTAGTTTTGATCAGATGTTTTGTTTTTCCTTCATTTGGTTTTCAGGAAGGTATTTAGCAAGTTATCTGCTCCTCTAGTAAATTGGACCCATTACCACCAACTGTGGATTGAGAGTTTAGAGAGATCTTACCATTCGGATAGAATGGCTTTGATACTGGTAGAGATAAGGATATTCCTTAAGTGATGTTCCACTATTTCCATCCCAGGATGAGATTCTGAGGGAAAGATACCAGGAGCAATGGATACGAGATCAGGGGTCAGTTTATATGTAAGATTTGTGAGATGATTCCAAGCCAGAATTTCTGGTAAAAGTAACAGTTAAGTCTCATATGTTATAGGTTTCCTGTATCTTTGCCACAGCTCCAACATGTGTCTGAGTCGCAGAGACCAAGTTTAAAAAGTTTATATGGGGTTGAATGGGCCATATAGGCAGTTCAAAATCTGCCTTTAGCTAAGGAGGGAGCAACCTTGTTGGTCATGAGGTTGTCCCAGATGGAGGACAAGTTTAGTGTCAAAGTACGCATTTTTTTTGTGTTAACTAAGATCGATTCCCATTTTCTCAGTATCGATTTTGCTAGAGAGGATGACGAGGGAGTTAGGACAGAGTAGAATTTGGATGCTAAATGTCCTCCCCTTACTAGTGTCTTAAATGTGCTGGGGAGATCATGAGTTCCTGGAGATTTATTTCTTGGAGACAATGGCTTTGATTTTTAGAAAATGTTAGCAGTCTATGTCTTTGAGTTCAAATGTGGAGTTAATGTGTGAGAAGAGTACCGGTTTGGAGGGGGAGCCCAGATCCCTTATTAATAGAATGCCTTTTGTGCCTATTTCTCTTTACATCACCTCTTGTGACTCAGGCCTTGCCTCTGCGAACACAATTCCTGGTGAGCTAAGAAGCTGGACAGGCCAACTTTCTTCCACAGAGAGGGTATCCAGTGTCCAGTGACCTCAGTGGGGAAGGCCGGCAGCCTCGCTGTGGATATTCCTTTGTTTTTCCTGTGACTGCAAGGATTGGGGAAAGAAGACTGATAAGGAAGAAATGGCATGGATAGGAAAAAAAGGATCAACATTTTACAATTGTGCTAATGTGTAAAGTTAGGCCAATGACTGTGAAAACAACCATTGTATGCCACATGCATACATAATTGTATATATTGGCTCCCAAGTTTTGATTATAGAAGTTGTGTAAGCCTATGATACTTTTCCTGTTTTCTCCCACACATTTCTGCACCTATGTAAATTAGCCCCTCTCTAGTCCCTACAACCTACCTGACTAGGGGGGCAGTCTGATTCTCTTAGACTCCTGTACCATTGATCACTAAGGGCCTGATTCATAGTTCAGCAGACAGATTATTCCGTCACAAACGTGACGAATATGCCATCCGCCGTATCACAAGTTCCAC
This sequence comes from Lissotriton helveticus, assembly GCF_964261635.1. Taxonomy (NCBI): domain Eukaryota; kingdom Metazoa; phylum Chordata; class Amphibia; order Caudata; family Salamandridae; genus Lissotriton; species Lissotriton helveticus. The sequence continues at coordinate 1,774,613,266 of NC_136067.1, read as the reverse complement.
TGATTATAATGCACTTGTAATATGGGGGATGGGATATCAGTCACGTTTGTGATATAATAACCCATCCGCCCACTCTAAATCAGGCCCTATGTTGCCAGTGTACATTCAGTAAAACCTACCTATTGGGCCCGACTAGGATGGCAGGTGGACTTATGTCCACCCGCCACCGTGTCGGAAACAGGACCAACCGACTAGCCATTGGCCGTCCTGCCATAGGGATTAAGATGCAACCACCTGCAAGGTGGTCGCACTGTGTATTCTTTGCATTGCACCAAGTGCTGCTGGCTGCAGCACCCGCCGCAATGCAAAAAATGAGCCTTTCACATATCCCTGCGCTACATGGCAGGCACCATTAGGTGCCTGCCACATGGTGTAGGGATATGTGCCCGCATCAGACGTCCAGGGGGGAAGAGCGGCCCGCTATGGGCTCCCAAAGTCCTTTTCCGCCTGCCTGTTCATGGCGGTTAACGCCATGAACAGCCGGGGGAACAGGGACATCGTAATCCCTACTGCAGTGCCTGGTAGGCACTGACACCATTTCAGCGAATACTGCCTCCTCTGCCGCACCGACGGGCTCAATGTTGGATGTGTGGCAGTTGGACCTCCCGACAGTCAACCATCCGCCCGCCATTGAAATGTGGCAGGCAGATTTGATTGGTTCGGTGGCGGTGAGGCTGTCGGTGGCGGTCCCACCGTCATCCTAATCGGGCCCATAGTTGCTGGACATCTGTATGTTTAAGAAGTAAGGCAATTCTTTGTACATTCCATCTATTAGTGCTTCACTAACATGCACTTATATTTCAACAACATGTATATTGGTTTGTTTCAAAATTGCTCACTTTTGAATTATTTCGAGAAAGGTGAACAGGATACAATCCAGTTTCAATGAGGCACATTTTATGTGCTCTAAAGAAGAGCATCACCTTCATTAAATAGAGGGGGTAATTGTGGACGTCAGCCTGAGGGCAGCAACACCAGAACACAGATGAGGCCAAAGATGCGTAATCTGCATTGAAAAAAGAAGATGCAAGAATGCAGCATGTCTGCTCGTTTGGTTGTTGGTGAGGGCATGGGAGCCCGTGCCTTTGAGATGACTCGGCTTCCACTATTATTATGTTTTGGTTGCTGTGTTCGTCGTTATATAAGCATGACCTACAGACACCAAGCAACCACTGCTTGCCCTGGCTGAATGCTGCAAACTAAGAAAACTAAGAACATAACACATTGACTAGCTGTGTTACCCAAAATAAATCTGAGTGGTTTAAACATGAAAACTGATGTCGCAGTTGGGAGTGTAAAAAAAGCATGTATGTTAGTTTTTATTGCATCCTCTACATGGGTTGTCATTGTTTACATACGTATTTTTCTTGCTCAAGCTAAATCCAATTTACCCGCAGTTGTGTTCGTGAAAGGAGCTCACCGGAAGGATAGTCAACACCCCATCCTGTACTACATCTCTTGCCAGCAGCTATAAACTTAAAAAGTTCCGTCTCGGGCAAACAAAAGACAGAACCTTTGTAAAGTGTCTTTTTTTCCCTTATAAATTATCCGATGTATAATTAATACGCGTTTTAGTAACTGACACCCTCAGTCCCTTTATTTCAGTTCTTTGAAGCATTATAGAATAATCACATAACCGGTTGGATCAACACCTGCACTGTGACTCTGTGTTAGCATGAAGATGAAGCATGCTGGCCTCTTATGCAGGCATTTTCCCAACGTGATGATGATACCTTTAAATAAAAGCTCTTATTTATAATTAGTTCTGCACTAATTTCATCTTAATTCCAGAAAAAATTGATATTTCCAACTCTCTTTGTTTTGTACAATATTTGCAAATGTCCATATAAAAAGCGTACCTTTTTTTCTCCTCGTGCAATGTGTACCTTAATATTTCCCCCATTACCTCTCAGAAATTCTTCACTATTATGTGTTGAATTCATACATTTCTAGTGGAGATATTACATTACTGCATCATTAAAACAGAGATAAAATACTAGTTTCATCTCATGGAAGCTTTTTGGGTGCTTGAATTACACGTATGTCAGTCAACTCGATATCGGGTTTTCAATGGATTCATTTTGGCGGGAAAACATGATGACATGTACCTGGGTGAAAAGCCCAGTAAATAAAGGGACAAGCAGATTTTGGTGCAGGAGGCACCATCATTTGCATTGTATGTCCCATTTTGGGGACAAAATGCAGAATGTCTGTTATTTATTGCACCTGGTAAATAAAAAACATGAATTCCTCTGTATGGAATGTGGTAAATAGCACACACACACGTGCGATAAACTCGTATTTGAGGCACTAGAAGTGCCTATCTAGCTTCTTCTATCCTCTCACTGTGCTCTAAAAGGGGCTTCGTGCCTGTGTGAGCCTAAGCAACCACAAATATCACCAGACTGGTCTCTGTATTGGACAGAGGATAATGACCGAGGCTCTTATTCCAAGTAGTTTGAGTTGTGCTGTTCGAATTTGACCAAGCAAAACACACAAGATGATGGACGGAATGTTGCACAATGGCAAAACATTCACCCCCAGTCACAGATCTGAGTTTAATCCATCGTTTTTTTGCTCACCAAGCCACCCCAGTTCAGACATGGCCATATGCAAATCAGTCTTGACCCTGTGCCTCATGGGAACAGTCCAGCCCGAACTGCCAAGCCATGTCTTCCCTGGACCGGAATCAAGCATCCTAGGACCGGTTTCTGGCTATCAGCCGTCTTCAGCCAGGATAGCTTGACTCCAGTGGCTTAGTGAGCACGGGACCCACGTCTGGGCATACCCTTCCCACATAGGGTGAACAGCAAAACACACAAGATGATGGACGGGACCCACGTCTGGGAAGGGTATGCCCAGACGTGGGCCCCGTGCTCACTAAGCCACTGGAGTCAAGCTACCCTGGCTGAAGACGGCTGATAGCCAGAAACCGGTCCTAGGATGCTTGATTCCGGTCCAGGAAAGACATGGCTTGGCAGTTCGGTCTGGACTGTTCCCATGAGGCACAAGGTCAAGACTTATTTGCATATGGCCATGTCTGAACTGGGGTGGCTTGGTGAGCAAAATAACGATGGATTAAACCCAGATCTGTGACTGGGGGTGAATGTTTTGCCATTGTGCAACATTCCGTCCATCATCTTGTGTGTTTTGCAAATTTGACCAAGACCAGGCTGTTTTGCATATGACTGTTTCCTTTGTGCATTAGCATGATAGGCAAAAAACAGAAAGACAGAAAAGTTTTCTTCGGTGCAACGCCGTATGTGCTAGCGGCATGCCCAGATATGGACTTAATGCTTACTGTGAAATTGGTCTCGAGCAGTACCCTACTGATGAGGTCCAAGTAGGCTGGAATTAGTCTGGTGTTTCTTATGTTCCTGTTCAGAGGAGAGTTTTTCTCTCAGTATAGGCTGGACTGTTCCTGTTAGAGCACAACCAAAGTTGATTTGCCTGGGATTGGTTCATGTCTCAGTGGGCATGGTGGGCAAAAGAGCGAAGGACTGTAATGCAGCTTTAGGTAATTACCAGTGCCTAAGAAAATTCAAGCAGGTTAACTATCAGTTTTTTTTCTTTTCCTTAGTGTGATTCCCTAAGTATGATGGGCATGCCCAGACATGGGTCTGTGCTCATTGTGCCACTGTACACAAGCTGAATCCTACTGATGTGGTCCAAACAGGCCCACACCAGTCTTAGGTTACTTCTGTTTATGTTGAGAAGGGTGGTGACCTGGCAGTTCAGGCTCCACTGTTCCTGTTGGAGCAGGACCAAGGCTGATTTGTAAATAGCAGATTCCTTTCTGAGGTGGTGTAATGGGCACAAGAAGAAGTAGAATGTGGCCTTATGAAAATACTAGTGGCTGAGATTAACTCAACCATTCCTCCCTTCAGTTTTTGTTTTCCTCGGTGTGAGGTCCTAGGAAGAACAGGTATGCCCAGATGTGGGTCTGTGCACACTGTACAATAGGACTGAGATGCATCCTACTGGTGAGGTCCAAACAGGCCAAATCCGGTCGCTTGTGCTTCTGGTCAGAGTGGATATGGATTGGCAGTTTGGTTTGGACTATTCCTGTTAGACGAGAGTCACGGATGATTTGCATGTGAATGGTTCATGTCTGACGTGGCATGATGTTCAAAGGAACAAAGGACTAAATGTTGCCCTTTGTAACTACCAGTGACTGAGATCATTTCAGGCATTCCATTTACAAGCGTTTAGTTTTCCTTTTTCCAAGCATGGCCTTAGTGTAATGCAGTAACTTTACTCACTGTATTGGCAAATACTGTGGGGGATGACAATTATAGTAAGCAGAATTATATTATGAGGGGTCTCTATGAAATGGGGAATTTCCATGGTAATTGGTGTTATCGTACCGAGTTAAGGAAACAATTCCTGAATTCTGGACTAGTTTCTGGGGACATAGTTAAAACGGTATACCTGAATATGTACACGGAAAATGCTGAGGTGGTACTGCCCACATCTAAACTCATATTGGAGGGCCCCAGCCAGAATGGAGGCTCCTTGAGTTGAATACATGGGTCGCCGATGGCGCAACTGGGAACAAAAAAGCAGCCCTGGAAATCTCTCTTAAACCAGATCAGTACTGCATCAGGCAAAGCATACTGAGAAAGTTCATTTCATGGAGCCTTGCTTGGGAGATGGCGATCCTCCTAGGAATACATTCTGACACAAAATGTGAGGCAAAACACTGCATGCTGGCATCAGGAACTGTCACAGTATGAACAATCACTGCTTTGACTGGGACACAAAATAAGCCTGGGTTCCAGACTAAAAGTGCCCCCCATTAGTAAATCAGATAACTAAAAAAAGTGGCCAACATTTGCAAATCAAGCCAGCCTTGAATTTGTAAAAACATGCTGTATGGGGATTATGCAAGGTATGGAGACTGCATGCAGTGTGTTTGTCGCATGCAATATGGTCATATCAGGGAAATCAGCAGTAAAAACCGGCCCACCATGCCATAAAACAGGCCCACAAGCTGATTTATAAAATGGCCCAAACACTGATATGTCAGACCAGCCCATCAGGCTGGTCTGATTGCCCTATAGGCCAATCCGACTCTGCTGCTCCTCAACAACAATAAAATGGGCTGCATGCCTCTGCCAACGTTAAATGTAGGACCTCTTGTTTGCTCCCTCATGAGTGAGCAGTCTTTGTATGCTTCAATGGGACACAGGGCAGTACATCAGATTAGTGCATTAACACCTATTCAACAGACTTCACCACTACAAAACAACCTTTTCCAATTGGAATTGGCAATAAGACAATTGCATAGATCCCAGGCTGGTTCCGGTAGCTTGTTACAGCTATGTTTATTTATATTACAGTTTTATGTAGCTGCCTCATGCTGCATCAATTATTGTACATCACTAATGTACTGTCATTTCATTGATATTGACACAAGTAAGCAAGTTTAGCGCTTTATGTTGACAAAAAGCATTCAAAAATGTGACATAGGAGTTCCTATCCTACCTTTAGCTAGTGGATTGCCTCTGTGACTTTGAACAGTTGAAGGTCCTTGGCTCTCATTCCTGCGTTTTGGGTTCTCTTCTTCATGAGAAGTAATTGAACACAAGTGTTCCCCTTTAGAGTGTTCCCACGTGCAGTGTTTTCTAGCTTGTTGTGCACCTTCATCGCTACTACTCCATTTAATACGTGGTCTTTTTACATGACCTTTCTTTGTTTTGTTTTGTTTGTCATGTTCGAGATTTTTGTGGACTACTTTATGTTTGCTCTTTTATGTATCTTCTCTCTTTTCTAACCCTATATTTACATTCTTGGCTCATCAACCCAAACTAAATATTGTCTCTTTGAATGTAAAATGTCACCGACATCTTGTCAAGAGGCATAAAGTAACGGAATACCTAAAACAGTTCAATTCAGATATATGTTTTCTTCAAGAAACACATATTAATGATCACATTTTGCATCCTATGCCCAAAGTGTATGCCACCGGCTAAGGGTCACAAAAATGGTGTGTCCATTCTTTTTTTATGCACATCAGAAGTGCATTTGTTAAATTACACTAAGGACTCTAATGGTAGATTTGTGTATGCATAAATTAAAGTTGATAACTATGGGGGTCATTAGGCGATCCGCCTGCCAAAACACCCCGCCGGACGGCCTATTACCCCCAGCCACATTAGCATAGCGGGGGGTACCGCGCCGGATGGAAAGACTGTCCGTCGCTTTTCTGCCGGTAGGCAATCGTCAGGATTGCCTACCGGGCGGAAAAGGCCTATAATATGGTGGCGGTGCCTTGCAGGCACCGCCATCTATATTGTGATGTTGGCGGTTTCATGCCTTTCCATGGGGAGACTCCTCCATGTAAAGGCATGCAGGAATATCTTTGGGGGCCCATTGTGGGCCCCCAGGGGTGTGGGGGTGAGGGGGGCTGCACTTGGGGGGTATCCATGGTACCCCCCTACAGTGGCATACAGAAGGTGGCAGGCACCACGCTGTGCCTGTCACGTTGTGCATGCCAATGAACAACATGCATTTACAACATTGCGGTGAGTGCTGCTCACAGCCCCGCCCGCCACAATGTTGTATATGCGGGATGCGACCGCCACGGTGGCCGGTCCCAGCTCCGCTAGGGTAGTCCGCCCGCCATCCAAATGGACCCCTATATTCTTTACTTGATTAACATTTATGGTCCCACCCTGAATGATTGTTCCTTCTGGAAAATGTCACTATTGATATTGCTAAACTAGATAATACCCCTCTGATTATGGAAGGTTACTTTAATCGGATTTGTGATACTTTATTTGACCATTCTTCTACTTTCCAAATTTATACCCAATAAATATTTTCAGACGTTGAAGTACTTTTTTTCTACCACTACATTTTTTGACGTTTGCAGACTGGCACACCCTACCATTAAAGTTTTTACCTTTTATTCGAAAGCACATTCTACTTTTTCCAGGATTCACTACCTTTTGGCTTTTAGACACATGTATGATTACCAACTCAATCATTGAACCTATCACAATTTCTTGCCATCCATTAATCTATTTTTTCTCTCTTATTGAGTGAAACCAGCTCTCCTAAAAAGAGATGAAGAATGAAGCCTGACATTGCTGTAAATCCAATGAATTCCTCTAAATTATCAACGACCATCAAGACTATTGTTTACACAATAATCCAGAGGACACCGCTAAAATTATTAATTGGGATGCATTCAAACATACATAAAGAGACTCACAATATCACTTTTTGCTCATGAAAATAAAAACTATTAGTAATGTTAAAAAACTTTTCATCTCTTCACATGATGATAAATAGAAATCTCAACTTCAAAAAGTAAGCTATCAATACAATACTAACTAAAATAGCTGATTTGCTTATATCAAATTACCATTTTAACACCAATAAATCTGAAAGGGTCTTAGCCAATTACTTAAGTTTAACAAAACATAAGAATCAAATGCAAGCTATTAAAAAACCTGATGGAACTTTGCATGTTAAAACCGAAGAAATAATGTCGGCATTCCTATCCTTTTACTCTTCACTTTATAAGAAGCCTGCAGACAATTCCCAGTGAAATCATTGATAATTTCCCGTATAATTGCCATTTATTCCAAATGTTGTCCCAGCTATAGAACCAAACTTGACAAATTGATTGATATTCAAGAAATTCATTTGGCAGTAATGTAATTGAATTCTAATAAAGCTCTAAAATGTTTGCAATTACAACTCTCCCCATTCTGCTTTCATTATTTACTCACTTTCAGGTAACTTTCAAAATGGAATTCTTTTTTAAAGAAGCCATTATCATTGTTCTCCCAAAACCTAACAAGGATCCCACGTTTGTTTCCAATTATTGACCAATATCTCTCATTAACTTGGATTGGTAGATTTACACCATAGTTCTAGCAAACAGGTTAACACCTTTTTCTCAATTCTATCATACAACCATATCAAACAGGCTTTACAAATTTAGACTTGGTGCACATAACACCAGACTCCTGTGTCATATATTATCTTCGGCAGATAGGCTCCATTATCCAGCGGGTTTATTAGCCTTTGATGCTGGATATGCTATTGACAAAGTAAATTGGCAATTCATGTTTCAAACTTTTTCAAACTCAAGCTTTTCATTTCAACCCTAGTTTTATAAACATGGTTAAAAAATGATATATGTTAAATGGGATAGCGCACAACTCATCCCCGTAGGGATATCTTGGTGCTTGGAACAGCAGACAGGTGATTAAAGGCAACATTGACACAACCAGGTTTTAGGTGTTTTTTGAAGCCAGATAGGCTGGTGCATTCATTGATGTACAAGAGAAGCTTGTTCAAATGATGCGGTCCAAGGTAAGAAAAGGCTCGGCCACCATATTTGGCTATGCTGATATGCTAAGAACATAGAAGAAATTGATTGCTGGATCTTAAGTTACTGTTTGGGTGGTATCGAGTAAGTCTGTTCTGAAGGTATCTAGGGTCTGGCCCTGCCAGACCTCTGTAGGTCAGGCAGAACAGGTTAAATAATGCTCTCTTGTGCATAGGTAGCCAGTAAAGAGCTCTAAGAGTCGGGGCAGGCAGTGTCCTTGGAGGCAGGTTGTTTACCATACGTGCCACAGTGTTTTGGAAAACCTGCAATTTTGATAGAAGGGATTTGTTAGAAGCAAGGACTAGGGCATTGCCATATTCTAGATGACAGATTATTAATGCCTGGATGAGTGTTTCCCGGGAGCTCAAAGGAAGCCATCGAAAGATTTTCGTGAGTAGGCGCATAGTGTCAAAACAAGTTCCGCAGATGGAGGTAATCTGGTCTCTCAAAGAGAATATATCATCCTGGGCATACTACTGGGTAAAGGGGTGGGAACAAGTTCCGCCAGCCACCAATCTTCTGCCAAATAGAGGGGAGCTTTTCCAAACAACAGATTCTCTGTTTTTCCCCATTGAGTTGGAGACAAATGAGGGACATCCAGATAGCAATTTTCCTCATGCAGGCGATAAATCGCTGTTGAAACTTTCGTCCATTACTTCAGTGGTTGTTAGTGCAAAAGTGCAATCACCCTACCAGTGCTAATCAGGGCCATATTAGAGAAAATAAAAGTCCTTTTCAATATGAGAACTGCTCATTGGCCCTTTACAGGTGCTTTTTGGATGACCTTTCTGAATGTGAGACTCAAAGCTGCTCCAGAAACATTACAGTGGATAACATGTCACCCTTGGCTGTTGAATGCTGAAAATATCTCCTTAAATAGGTGACAATTATGCCAGAGAATGGAAAGACTCCCATTTGATAGACTGAGAGAAGGGCATTTTTTTACAACAAGAAAAGAAAACCGAAATTCTTAAACACAACAATGTTCACCTCAAAGCTGCAGTCATTTCAACATGTCATTCAGAGATCTGAGAAACCAAAAATCATGTTTCATCTATATTTTAAGTCTCAGGTCTTAAATCGTAAAGCACCTTCCTAATGCAGTGGGGACCAACGTAGGTACAGGAGGTTCGGATTCATTCAAAAGTTTCAAGCTAAACATTGACTATATACCTTATTGCCATTCAAATAGACTGTTAAAGGTTTTTTTTATTGATGCATTGAAGATCTGCGGTGGATCCAGCAGTTCCTGACCTATGTTGGACCCCCTGTCCTAGTGAAACACACACATAATGAGTAGAAGATTTGCTGTACTGTTGGGTAGATTTGTTCCTAACGGAAAGATGTGTTTCATTTTTGCACAATTTATTTGCCTTTCCTTGCCACATACTTTCATCTATCCAGCCAAGCACAGTGGTCCTTCGCTGCCACATATTTTCAGTGGCCCTGGCTCCTGATTGTAACATCGTCTCAGCCCAGATACTCATAAAGGAATATACCATACACCGAGCTTAGTATCACATGTCTTTATTTCTCTGTGTAATTGTGAACTCAACGTTCTAAACATGCATTGTATTTCCCTCACCCAAACAGTTACATTATATTTCATCGTTAACTCACAAAATACTACATCTTCCCCCTTGTTAAAAATGTAATTATTAGCAGACAAATATATATATATATATATTACCTACTGGCGATAGCCAGTAGGTATATATAGTTAGGATTTTTTTCCTATGGGATTTTTGAAAATTCTATGTCGAATAACTTTGGCGTTTGAGGACAGAATTGGCTGAAATTTTCAGGAAAATTGAACATTTTGTTTCTGAGCAGCCCCTGAAAATTTGGGGGGGTTTCGTCAAGGGGGGGCCGAGAAAAAAGGGGGGTCCCAAAACGTGTTTCTCCCATGCAATTTTCCATAGGGCGGTTGGCCTCACTTTTAGCCTGAACGGCTGAATGGATTTACAACAAACTTGGCAAAATTGTAGGGACTGGTAGCCCGATGTGCCTTTGCTATGTCTCAAGATATAGGCTCCAGTGGTTTTTACGAAAATTAACTTTGAAAAATATATATTGGGCTACATTGGGCTATATATATGTTGGAGCCCAAATGTAGCCCAATGTAGCCCAATGTAGCCCAATGTAGCCCAAAGATGGCCACCAGAGACAAAAAAAAACAAATGTAGCCCAAATATCAGCCAGATGTAGCCCAACTATAGCCGATGACAGAATGTCCCAGAGTGTTCTAAAGAACAACTAGAGTGCTAACAGTCCTACTTATTACAAAGGTATGGCACACCTGAAGCCATCTTGATTGGAATAAAGTGGTAACTCTTAAAACATTTAATTTAAAAAGGAACAAAATGAGGGGGTTCATTTTGCCATAGAAAGTATGATTAGCGAATATATGACGAAATCCCGCATACCATCAGTCCGCAAAAAAAATCCCGCATGTACTATTAGGCCGCAAATTAAAATAACGAAAACTTTTAGAACGAATATGCCTTTAGCATACACTAAACAACTAAACTACCCTAAACCCTAAAACACTACCCCCAGCATGACCCTACACTACACAAACAGTACAACACTACCCCAAACCCTAAAACACTACCCCCAGCATGACCCTACACTACACAAACACTACAACACTACCCTAAACCCTAAAACACTACCCCCAGCATGACCCTACAATACGCAAACACTACAACACAACCCTAAACCCTAAAACACTACACCCCAGCATGACCCTACACTACGCAAACACTACAACACTACCCTAAACCCTAAAACACTACCCCCAGCATGACCCTACACTACACAAACACTACAACACAACCCTAAACCCTAAAACACTACCCCCAGCATGACCCTACACTACGCAAACACTACAACACAACCCTAAACCCTAAAACACTACCCCCAGCATGACCCTACACTACGCAAACACTACAACACTACCCTAAACCCTAAAACACTACCCCCAGCATGACCCTACACTACGCAAACACTACAACACTACCCAAAACCCTAAAACACTACACCCCAGCATGACCCTACACTACGCAAACACTACAACACTTCCCTAAACCCTAAAACACTACCCCCAGCATGACCCTACACTACGCAAACACTACAACACTACCCAAAACCCTAAAACACTACACCCCAGCATGACCCTACACTACGCAAACACTACAACACTACCCTAAACCCTAAAACACTACCCCCAGCATGACCCTACACTACGCAAACACTACAACACTACCCTAAACCCTAAAACACTACCCCCAGCATGACCCTACACTACGCAAACACTACAACACTACCCTAAACCCTAAAACACTACCCCCAGCATGACCCTACACTACGCAAACACTACAAAACTACCCTAAACCCTAAAACACTACCCCCAGCATGACCCTACACTACGCAAACACTACAACACTACCCTAAACCCTAAAACACTACCCCCAGCATGACCCTACACTACGCAAACAATACAACACTACCCAAAACCCTAAAACACTACCCCCAGCATGACCCTACACTACGCAAACACTACAACACTACCCAAAACCCTAAAACACTACCCCCAGCATGACCCTACACTACGCAAACACTACAACACTACCCTAAACCCTAAAATACTACACCCCAGCATGACCCTACACTACGCAAACACTACAACACTACCCAAAACCCTAAAACACTACCCCCAGCATGACCCTACACTATGCAAACACTACAACACTATCCTAAACCCTAAAACACTACGCCCAGCATGACCCTACACTACGCAAACACTACAACACTACCCTAAACCCTAAAACACTAGCCCCAGCATGACCCTACACTACGCAAACACTACAACACAACCCTTAACCCTAAAACACTACCCCCAGCATGACCCTACACTACGCAAACACTACAACACTACCCTAAACCCTAAAACACTACCCCCAGCATGACCCTACACTACGCAAACACTACAACACAACCCTAAACCCTAAAACACTACCCCCAGCATGACCCTACACTACGCAAACACTACAACACTACCCTAAACCCTAAAACATTACCCCCAGCATGACCCTACACTACGCAAACACTACAACACTACCCTAAACCCTAAAACACTAGCCCCAGCATGACCCTACACTACGCAAACACTACAACACAACCCTAAACCCTAAAACACTACCCCCAGCATGACCCTACACTACGCAAACACTACAACACTACCCAAAACCCTAAAACACTACCCCTAGCATGACCCTACACTACGCAAACACTACAACACTACCCAAAACCCTAAAACACTACCCCCCAGCATGACCCTACACTACGCAAACACTACAACACTACCCAAAACCCTAAAACACTACCCCCAGCATGACCCTACACTACGCAAACACTACAACACTACCCAAAACCCTAAAACACTACCCCCAGCATGACCCTACACTACGCAAACACTGCAACACTACCCAAAACCCTAAAACACTACACCCCAGCATGACCCTACACTACGCAAACACTACAACACTACCCAAAACCCTAAAACACTACACCCCAGCATGACCCTACACTACGCAAACACTACAACACTACCCAAAACCCTAAAACACTACCCCCAGCATGACCCTACACTACGCAAACACTACAACACTATCCTAAACCCTAAAACACTACACCCCAGCATGACCCTACACTACGCAAACACTACAACACTACCCAAAACCCTAAAACACTACACCCCAGCATGACCCTACACTACGCAAACACTACAACACTACCCAAAACCCTAAAACACTACCCCCAGCATGACCCTACACTACGCAAACACTACAACACTATCCTAAACCCTAAAACACTACGCCCAGCATGACCCTACACTACGCAAACACTACAACACTACCCTAAACCCTAAAACACTAGCCCCAACATGACCCTACACTACGCAAACACTACAACACAACCGTAAACCCTAAAACACTACCCCCAGCATGACCCTACACTACGCAAACACTACAACACTACCCTAAACCCTAAAACACTACCCCCAGCATGACCCTACACTACGCAAACACTACAACACAACCCTAAACCCTAAAACACTACCCCCAGCATGACCCTACACTAAACAACCACCACAACTCTACACTACACTAACACAACACTACACTACACAACACTACACTACACTACACAATCACTAACCCACGAAAAAATTAACACAAACCCACTTACCTCTCTCGTCATCGTGGTTTTCACAACGCAAATGCATTTACCATACATGCCTTTAAAACGTAATTCTTTGTAAAGGCATGCGCGATAAATGCACATGCGTTTTGAAAAAATGCGGGATAATGGTATGCGAGGTCAATGACCTTGCGGGATAATGGTATGCGGACTGAAAGTCTGCGGGATAAAAAAATGCGGGAAAATGGCTGCAAACCATGATTAGCAGCAGACTTCCCTGGTGAGCACTAGCTTTACTAAAGTGATCTAATGAGCAACTAGAGTGCTTACATTCAGAATTTATGGCAAATATGTGACACATCTGAATGCCTTCTTGATAGAACCAAAGTAAACAAGCATTGAAAATGCAATAGATCTCGCCCTCGTTTAAGTTAAAGCCATTCTGTTTGTAATGAGGTGGCTTTTTAGCTTTGCTTTTATTAGTGTTTTTAAAACTTTCATGTAAATAACATGCATATGTATGCATATATGTATATGTATGCATGCATTTATATTTATATAGATATGCAGATTATATATGTTTATATATGTATATTACCTACTGGCGATAGCCAGTGGGTATATATAGTTAGGATTTTTTCTCTATGGGATTTCTGAAAATTCTATGTCTAATAACTTTGGCGTTTGTGAACGGAATTGGCTGACATTTTCAGGAAAATGGCACATTTTGTTTCTGAGCAGCCCCTGAAAATTTGGGGGGGTTTCGTCAAGGGGGGTCGAGAAAAAAGGGGGGTCCCAAAACGCGTTTTTCCCATTCATTTTTCCATAGGGCGGTTGGACTCACTTTTAGCTCGAACGGCTGAATAGATTTACATGAAACTTGGCAAAATTGTAGATATGGTTTGCCCGACGTGCCTTTGCTATGTCTCAATATATGTGCTCCAGTGGATTTTGAGAAATTAACGTTTAAAAAAAAATATATATCTGTGACAGCGCTCCGGTTAGCGCCCCGGTTTGCGTACCTGACGCGTAACGGAACTTCGCAAAGCGAAGCTGATTGGCTCTCCGGTGTCTGTCAACATTCTAAGCAGTCCGGAGCGGCCGCCATCTTGTCTCTCGGTACGATCGAGAGACAAGATGTGGTGAAAAACGAAGGGGGAAATGAAGGAAAGGGGGCAAGGTAGACCACTCCTGACCCCCTAGGATTGATGAGGGGGATATTAAAGTGCCCCGCGGGGCAAAAAATAAAAACATTTTTTTTTTTGTGATTTTACGCCGTAGAGGCGCGTCCCGGTACGCGAACCAGGCAGCTCACCGGGCAGCTCACCGGGCAGCTAACCGGCAGCGTAGCTGTCAACATGGTAAACAGTCCGGAGCGGCCGCCATCTTGTCTCTCTGTAGGTTCGAGAGACAAGATGTGGTGAAAAAAGAAGGGGGAAATGAAGGAAAGGGGGCAAGGTAAACCCCTCCTGACCCCCTAGGATTGATGAGGGAGATATTAAAGTCCACCGCGATTTTTCGCGGTAGAGGCGCTTCCCGGTACGCGAACCGGGCAGCTAACCGGCAGCGTAACGGGAGTCCGCCATCTTGTGTTTTTGGAGCGTCCGGTTCGCGTACCGGGTAGCGTCCCGGTAAGCGTAACAAGGGGAAAACCAAGAGAAACAGTAAAAAAAAAATTAAGGGAATAGATTTCCAGCAAACTTGGCAAAATTGTAGGGACTGTTTGTTTGATGTGCCTTTGCAAGGCCTCAAGATATGTGCACGTGTGGATTTTGTCTAATTAAGGTTAAAAAAAATATATATATCTGTAAGCGTGCTCTGGCACGCTTACGTTACGGGTTTTGTTTGCGCTGCAGAGCCGATACGTCACGGTTATGCGACGCGTCATGAGGCGTCTCACGTGGCTATGTGATACGTCACGTAATAAAGAATATATTTTACAGCTATAGATATTAGCTTTTAAAAAACCAATGAAATTCACTGAAAAAACCATAGGTTATAGACCATATATAGTTAGGAATTTGCATTTACAAAACCTTGAAAATTCATTGAAAAAACCATAGGTTAGAGACCATATATAGTTAGCTGGACATTTTATTGACATAAAACCAATGAAATTCCATATATAGTTAGTTGCACTAACTATATATCGCGCACCCGCAATCCACTGCTGATGATGTCACATATTACATCATTCATGACATGGTCAGTGACATCACTGATGACATCACTGATGACATCTCAAATGACATCACTGATGACATCACTGATGACATCTCAAATGACATCACTGATGACATCATGACACACCAATACCAGTTACTACATACGCACTCACTGATTCCTACGTCTACACACACATTCACTCATTCACCCATACAATCACTCATACATACAGTCACTCATTATTACAACACTATCATATGCACTCATACACCTATGCAGACACTCACACACTGCCACTCATCCATGGAGTTACTCACACACCTAGTCAGTCCTGTAAAGAATCAATCACACTTCCATTTCCTCATCTATACAGTTAAACACAGAACACCATACTTCAGTGACATCACTGATGACATCACTGATGACATCTCAAATGACATCACTGATGACATCTCAAATGACATCACTGATGACATCATGACACACCAATACCAGTTACTACATACGCACTCACTGATTCCTACGTCTACACACACATTCACTCATTCACCCATACAATCACTCATACATACAGTCACTCATTATTACAACACTATCATATGCACTCATACACCTAGTCAGTCCTGTGAAGAATCAATCACACTTCGATTTCCTCATCTATACAGTTAAACACAGAACACCATACTTTTCACACATATACTAACACATACTTACTCTCTTATACAATCACTGATACAAGTACACATTGATATGCACAGAGTCACACACCTCCCAGCCAGCCACACACACACTCAGTCTTCCATACATCCACTCATTCTTCAATATGTAAAACATATTTAAACTTTACAAAAACACACAGACACTAGATGATGTCATCAGTGATGTCATTTGAGATGTCATCAGTGATGTCATCAGTGATGTCATTTGAGATGTCATCAGTGATGTCACTGACCATGTCATGAATGATGTAATATGTGACATCATCAGCAGTGGATTGCGGGTGCGCGATATATAGTTAGTGCAACTAACTATATATGGAATTTCATTGGTTTTATGTCAATAAAATGTCCAGCTAACTATATATGGTCTCTAACCTATGGTTTTTTCAATGAATATGTATATATATATATATATATATATATATATATATATATATATATATATATATATATATATCTGAAGCAAACGCTCTGGAGCTTGGGAGGGAAACACGACCATGGTCCGCCCTCCGGCCGTAACATGCAGCCTGCCGTTACCTTCGTGTAAATCATTATCACTGCCGACGCGTTTCAGGGCTTACACCCCTTCCTCTTGGGCAAACGAAAAACATGCCTGAGACCTGTATCTGTGGTTCTCCAACTTTAATAATACCATCCCCTCCTCCCATGGGCGTGGTTACATCGCACTGTCCTCAGGTGCATTCTGGGGGATGGAGTTCGTGATGCAGGTAAGTCTCCTTATAGTAAGTTCTAGCATGGTTTTCCAATCAGTTAAAACCTAATTCCTCTAAGTGAGTCACTGTTAGGTGCGAGCAGGCTCAATCTGCATATGGAGCATGTTGCTGACTTGTCTTGAAAAGTTCAAACAACAGCCTCGCATTGCAAGTGATGTTCGTTATCACCTGCTAAGGATGGTTCTCCTCCCCACGGCCAGGCACCGTGTGTATGTATCTGAAGCAAACGCTCTGGAGCTTGGGAGGGAAACACGACCATGGTCCGCCCTCCGGCCGTAACATGCAGCCTGCCGTTACCTTCGTGTAAATCATTATCACTGCCGACGCGTTTCAGGGCTTACACCCCTTCCTCTTGGGCAAACGAAAAACACGCCTGAGACCTGCATCTGTGGTTCTCCAACTTTAATAATACCATCCCCTCCTCCCATGGGCGTGGTTACATCGCACTGTCCTCTGGTGCATTCTCAGGTCTCAGGAGTGTTAATACTCATGATGGGTATTTAGGGCAGTATACTAGTACCTCAGTCTTGAATACCCAATATAGCGGTTGAAAAAAGTCCTTATTTATGCATTTAAGGGTGATTTGGGATTTTATAGGGGTCACATTTTCATTTGGGATGTCATGCTGTTTAGTTACTCAGGCTGAGCCACGAAATATTGTCATTTAGCCCAGTTACATTCGTTTTCAGGCGATGGACCCATCTTTGTTCCTTTTCAAAGAGGATTCTTTCGGCATTGTGATTCTTGGTAGGCAGGGTTTCTAGGATTACCCATTTCAGGTCTTTAACTGTGTGGTTGCTCATTTTGGTTGTATTGCGTTGACACTTGACATTACTTCGGTGTTCTACAATTCTTTGTTTCGCCTTTCGACAGGTCATCCCGATGTAGCGCAAATGGCAGGGACAGGTAATCATGTAGATTACATGTGTAGTGTTACAGTTTGTATGACTCCTAATCGTCCATCTGAGGTCAGGGAGTAGCTGTAGTTGTTTGGTTGCTGTTGTCAGGTCGCATACGGAAAAAGCGCTGCACGGGTAGTGTCCCATCACTGGTGGGATGTTCCATAACTGGGCGGTAGGTTTGTTCCTCCTGATTGGTGTTGGTCTAGTGTGGACCAAAATGTCTTTAAGGTTCCGTGTTCTTTTGTTAGCGAACCTCGGTTTGGGCCAACTGATTGACCCTGATGTAATGATTCTCCAGTTTTTATTGACAATCTTCATTATTTTGTTTGATGCTGCATTGTAAGTAGTAACACAGGTAACCACATCACTCTCTGTGGTCTTAGGGGTAGTGTCAAGGAGGCATTCTCTGGGTTGGTTAATCGCTCGCTTTTTGCACTTACTGATCACTCTCTCTGGGTTGTCTCTGGCTCTTAATTTCGAGCAGAGGTCCTCTGCTTGGTTCTTGTACTCTATCGTGTTGCTGCAGTTATGCCTTAAGCGCAGAAATTGACTATAGGGAAGATTTTCCCTCAGGGGGTGGGGATGGAAGCTTTTATATGAAAGCCTTATTTTGTCTATTGCGTCCCTCCGCGTCCTTAATCCGGTCTTGGAGTCCGCTAACTTGGTGTTGCAGTTGTTTATTTGCGTTTCATGGTCCCTGACTTGGGGGTCAATACTTGTCAATGCCTTTTCGTGCTCCCGCACCGCATCGGCAAGCTTCCCATGATCTGCCCGCAGTAGAGTAAGGCGAGTCATGAGGGCCCCTATCTGCTGTTCCATTCTCTTCTTGGAGTCTCGGATCTCCTTTAGTATTAAATCCAGTTTCTCCGAGTGGGAGTCAGTCGGATCGGTGGCGGAGGTGCCCGACGCCGCGTCTTTATCATTAGAGTAAGGGGGCCCCCCTGCCGCAAAGCCGGCGTCCAGAACCTTGCCTTTAATCCTGCCCATCATGAACACCCGTCTATTGCCAGCCACGGCCCCGAGTATATGGGCTTTTGCCGTGATCAGTATGTCAACCGGGCGTGACCAAGTCTGTAATCCCCACTCCTCACCAGGCAGTAAGTCGTTGCACAGTCAGTTCAGCGGGTGTCACCTCTCCCTTCCGCGTCGCACTGTCCTTATGCCTCAGTACTCCGGTCTTCACAGCAGCCACCGAGGGCATGCCCTGTAGCAGGCCATCATTCACTTCACTGCAGTGTGATCCACCTCAGCTTAGGATCTCGCAGTACCCTCAGATTGTGCCCTACCCAGTTCTGGTAACACTGAGCCATTATTAGGTATGTTTGCAAGAACTGTAGGGAGCCAACCGGTTGCCGAGGTGAAGGCCGCCCACTCCAAACCCAATTCACCACATCTGTGCTTCTCACCACTGCGGCAATGCGTCGTCGCACCAGGCAGCAATCTGCAGTGTGCTACTGCTTCCCCCCCCTGCCTGGATGTGTTGCCTCTTTCCACTGCGCCCCAGTCTGTATTACAGTCCCTGGGGGTCCGCCGTATAGAAGGCCATCACCCGCTACTCTGTATTCACACCTTCCTCAGCATACGTCCTCCCAAGTATTGTTAGCGTGGACCAGTGGTCATCAGGTATGCCTGACCTCACTCCCACCAATGCGAGGGGGGGAGAGGAATGGTGGTTGCTTGGGGGAGTCCGCACACTTCGCCGAGCCAGGCCTCAGGAAAGATCCGCTGCGTCGCACCGTGCGGGGCACAGGGGGGAGCCTGCTCAAGGTGCCCCACCAGGCGCCACCGCCGGTAGGTATCATTCACGCTATTTACTGCAAGCCAGGCTTGTTTGTACCATCAGCGTCCTCACTGCTCAGTCCCTCAGAATGGCAGCCGGCCGCAGATGCGATATCTAGTGGAGACAGGGCCGCCGGCTCCCAGCCCGATCCACCTCAGCCGTGCCTCTCACCGCCTTATAATGCCATGCCGTCACTCTGCAGTCCTCAGTCCATTGCCAACCTCCGGTGCTTACATCTTCAGACATCGGTATGCCGGGTCATTGTGGCAGTCTCCTGCCGCATTTCCGTTCCCCTCAGGCCATGGTCAATCTGAAACAGTGCGGCCCCCAGTCTGTCTCGCAGTCCTCTTCGGGATCCACCTCCAGCCGCAATTCGCACAGCCAGCTCACAGCCACTGCAGTTCCACTCCGCAGCCGCCATGCAGTTGCAAGGTCGAATCTCGGCACCGGGCAGCAACCTGTAAGTGCTGAAACCCCTCAGGCAAAGTGTAGGATGTTCAAAGCTGTGAGGTTACCGGATATTAACCCCCCCCAGGTTAAGGAGCCTTACCAAGTTGCGTCCGCCATCTCAGGCGGTTGGCCACGCCCCGTGTGTGCCTACTTCTGTGTGTTCTCTCATTTGAAGCTTTTTTTTAATGAAATATTTCCAATCCTTTTAACAATATCTAAGGACAGGAACTTTGTTCTCCCTTTCAGTGAGCTGGCCACTGCTAAATCCTGACCAGCACTTGAGTTCATTCACAAAGAACATATTTCTCTTGTTGTTAACTTATGGTAAGAACCCCTTCAAGGGATCTAGATTGTTGTTGAGAAACCAAAGTGCATGACTTTGTTTTGACCAAGATAACATAGTAGGGCCTATTCACAAACGTATTTTTGTAGAACGTTTATTAGGACTACAATCGTACTACTAATGTGCTTCAAAGTGCTATTCACTAGCCTACATGTGAAGGTGTATGCCTCTGCCTTTCCTATCTTTTATATGCTGAGGCCTCCGCACACAAAGTAAGCGGTTTAATAGAAAATATTGGAGGCACAGTGGAGAGGCTGGAAAATGGGGAATACTTACTGCTAAAGGGTTGAAGGGAGAGTATGGTGGGGTTAACCCCTTCGACGCTGATGACGAGCTGGGCTCGTCATGAGGTAGCCTCCTGCTACGCTGATGACGAGCCCAGCTCGTCACGTAACATGCGAATGAGTAAATCTCAGCGTACGGGCGGAATTCCGCCCGCACGCATGCGGTTAAGAGAGATAGGGAGGATTTTAGGGAGGACAGACACTCACACACAAAAGAATAAGGTTGTTGCAATTCATAAAGTGCACTTCTATAGTCACTGTAGCCGAAAAGGAATTAAAATAGTCATAAATGTACTCCAACTCAAAGCTGGAGTAAGTCCAGCACCACACGTGACCAGTCACTGGTTCTGCAACACCCTCCCATACAAAATAATGGAGGTAGGGACGTAAAATAAAACTCTATGGGAATTAGTGCTAATATGAGTTAACTTATTAAAAAATATAAATAAATTGTATTTAATGTTCAAAAAATGTTTACACCTACAACATAATTATTATTTTTATTTCATAATATTTAAAGTTTTTTTTAATTAAAAAATGTATGTAATTTTATAAATTATTAAACATAATTGAATTACTTTTAATTAATTCTTTAAATCATGTTCAACAATGTTTAATACATTTAACAAATGTATATTTTTAACCTTCAGTGAGAAATTTTATTTTGAATTTAACTTTCTGAAAAATAATTTGCTTTTAATTTGATATATTCAAAATAATTAAATACTTAATTTAAAAATAAGTTAATAATACATTTAAAATAAAGATATAAAATTGATTAACATCAATATTTAACATATATATATATATTTGTTACTAATTTTCAAAAAAGTTTAATACATGTTTTAGTAACTTTACACTTATAAATGGTGAACAGCCGAAAATAGTAAAGTTACTCAAAACTGTAAGAGTCAATTTAGTAAATATACACATGTAGAATTACCTTAATGAATAGGGCCCATTATTTTAAAGGGTCTATTGGGACCAGTTGTATGTTCCTCCCTTCTCAGATCTGTAATGCATTATATCGCTGCACATGATGCCTCCTACCATTGATTCTTTCCCCTGCACACAGAATGAAAACATAGGTAATTGCCTTCAGTTTGAGCTTCGTCACCTTTCAGAAATTGCATGGTTACCAGGAGTTCTCTTGTGAAAAGTTGCTGTGTATAGTAAGGTACCGTGGATTACTGATTACCTATGCAGTGTTAGACCTAGCATTTTTGGCAGGGTTATCCCCAGACGTTTTACTTTTTGGCATCCTGTTTTGACCTATTTATCATTGGTTTCAGGACTCTGGGCACTTTACCACTCCTATTCAGTGCGAAAGTGCATATGCTCTCCATGTAAATTGTGATTGATGGTTCCATGATTGGCTTATTTGCTTACTACTAAGTCTCTAGTAATGTGTACTGTGTGTGCCCAGGGCCTGTAAATCAAAGGCTACTAGTGGGTCTGCAGCACTGGTTGTGTCACCCACACAAGTAGCCTTGCAAAGGTGTCTAATACTTGCCACTGCAGTGTCTGCACACAGTTTTTACTGCCATATTGACCTGGCAAGTGCACCCACTTGCTAGGCACTACCCTTCCCTTTTCTTGTATGTAAGTCACCCCTAACAGAGGCCCATGGTAGCCCTATGGGCAGGGGGCAGTGTATTTTATTTTTTATTTTAAAGGTTTTATATAGCGCTGGCTAGACCCGGAGGTATCAGAGTGCTTTACATGAGTATTCAGACCATAATTTCAGGTTACATTGTTACAAAGGTTACATAGTTATAAGAGCCTGGCAACATAGTGACAAGTAAGGACGAGACAAACAAAAAGGACATATACGTAAGGGAAAAAGCAGGCAAGGGGAGAGATTCAGGGGAGGAGGGGGTAAGAGCAGAAGAAGAAGACAGAGAATGGAGGAGGGAAGAGGAGGGGAGGGTGAGAGACACAGCATGGAAAAAGGAGGGGGGATGGCGGGGACACAAACCGGTAGACGAGTCAGACCTGCGTCCAAAGTCCAGTAAGCTGTGATCACAGGGGAAGTGGTATCATTTCCCCATCTCTGTTGCGAGAGGTTCCCTATGCACAGTGGACTCTCTCAGAGTGGTCTCTGAAACTCCAAGGCCTACATACTGGATCCTTCCCCAAAAAGGGGAGAGGGAGTGCTTCGACAAGGGGTGCCATACCATACCTCAACTGTGAGTGGCTTCCTAG
Organism: Lissotriton helveticus; assembly: GCF_964261635.1. Taxonomy (NCBI): domain Eukaryota; kingdom Metazoa; phylum Chordata; class Amphibia; order Caudata; family Salamandridae; genus Lissotriton; species Lissotriton helveticus. Next base: position 1,774,590,131 of record NC_136067.1, on the reverse strand, counting down.
GCACTGTGGACCCTCTCAGTGGGTTCACTGAGACTCCAGGGTATAAATATTGGATCTTTCCCCAACAAGGGGAGAAGGAGTGCCTAATCAAAGAGCACAAATGGACAGGGGGCTAGGCGGTTTAGTGGGCACAGGGAAAGATTCAGGTGAGATGGGATAGGAGCAAAGGAAATAAGACAAAGAAAGAAAGAGTGCTAAATGGGAACAGATAGCTAGATAGGACACAAGGAAAAAGCAGAGTTACAGAAATACGATGAGGGGGCTGGGCGAGACAGGGAGATGGGGAGAAAAACTGTGCCCAAACTGTGCCGCAAGTCCGGCTGGGTAGGTGATGGTCAGGGGATGAACCAAGGCCAATCTTCCCAATAGCTAAACAGAGCAGCTCCACTGGGCATCGGACATAGTGCTCGGACTCCGCTGTCAGGATGGAGATCCGGAGTACTCAGAGATTGTCAGATTTGGCGGGGGGGGGGGAGACCATGGACCGAATGAAGTCCAGATGCCATCTTCAGGTCCGGCACAGTTCTGGTACACAGTCCAAATTTAGGGGGGGGGGAGAAACCATGGACCGAATGAATTTCAGATGCCATCTTGAGGGCAGGCACAGTCCTGGGTGAGAGACGGCACCCTGATGTAAAGGGATCATTCCAGTCCTCCGTTACATGTGATTCCCTTGACGTGGCGGACTCTCTCAGCAAGCTCGCTGAGACTCCAGGGCATAGATGCTGGATCCCTCCCCAACAAGGGGAGAGGAGTGCTTTGGACACGGGCACACTCAGAAGACTGGAGGAGGGAAGAGGGGGTAGAAAACCCTGTGTGAATACAGTGCCAGACGTCCAGTAGTGTAGGATATGGTTTCCAGTGGAAAAGGATCAATCCCAGTCCTCCACTATGTGTGATACACTTATCACTGTGGACTCTCACAGAGGGGTCTTTGAGACTCCAGGGCAGAGATGCTAGACCCATCCCCAACAAGGGGAGTAGGAGTGCTTTGGACAAGGACATATTAAGGTAGATAGTTGGCTAGACCCGGAGGAAACAGAACGCTTGACATAAGAGATTACACAAGTAACATGCATAGATGCAGATTGCATTGAACAAGAAAAACGTCGGAAATGAGGTGGAGCAAGGTGTAAACAATAGGAAAAAGTAGCAGTAGAGAAGAGGGGGGAATAGGTCAAAAGCAATCATATTTTAAATTGATATCAAATTCCGCAGATCAACAGTTACAAAGTTATATCAGTTATTTGAGAATAAAACATAGCATAGAGAAAACCAAGTTATAAAATTACATCTGTAGCTAGGACATTAATTAAAAAATAGAGAGTAAGTCCTGTAGAGCATGGACGGGGGTGAGGGGGATAGTAAAGGGCTTTTCATGAAGATTCTTATTACAGGGGGCATCATAGAAAAAGACTGAGTATGAGAGTGTACAAACCGGAAGGGTACCGGTGATTAAACAACAACTAATATCATACATCCTTGCTGCATCGTGTCGAAAAAAATAAATGGCGTGGATCCGAATGGGTCACAAGGGTGATTCACCATGACCAAAACAAGTAGTGAAGGGTGTAAGAGCCACTAAGGAGGGGTTGACTAAAGGCTGTGGTCAAGGCGGAGACCAGCACATCTTACAAGTGTAACTTTCCACTGGGACAAGATAGCAAAATTGGGTTTAGGCTCTCCGAACTCAGAATTTAATAACATCTTTTAGTAAAGGTTGTTTTTAAATTGTGTGTTTGGAAATGCCACTTTTAGAAAAAGGGCATTTTCTTACTTAACCATCCTGTGTGCCTCTGCCTGTTTGTGTATTCACCATCTAGTTTCGGAGTGATAGGAGCTGGGGATGTGCATTCACACTAGACGTTTACAAAGGGGGTTGAGGTGTGTCCTGCCTTTCCTGGGTGACCCATAGCCATGCTGAATAGACCTTTCTGCATTTAGAGTGGTGGGAGGAGTGCTTACTAGCACCTGAATAGGCTGTGTCTGCTCTGCAAAATGTTTTCTCCACCTCCTGTAGTGAAGCTGGACCAGGAAGAACAGAACTGGTTTTAATGAGCTCAGAGACTTTCTGCTTAAAGCTTCAAAGGGAAAAGTTGTATAAATATTGGGGCCCTGATTCAAGAACTTTATATTACTGCTGAACTAAGGAACCTGCCAGGATAAAGGGCTGGAAAAGCTGTCAGGAGAAACTGCCACTTTGCTGCGTGCTTTGCTGTGTTGGCCTACTGCTTGCTGTTTCTGTCTTGGTTAGGGAAAGGACTGGATTGTACTTTCATCATCCTGCTGCTAGAGTTTTCTCCAAGGGTTGAAGTAGAGCTTGTCTCCTGTTGGAAGTCTCAGGGAAATCAAAGAGTTCATTAGAACTCGTTTGGATTAAGGAACCTGCCAAGAAGAATAGCTGGGGAAGCTGTGAGGAGGAACTACCACTTTGCTATGTACTATGCTGTTTTGGTCTGCAGTGACTGCTTCTGTATTGTGCAGTAAAAGGACTGTACTTCCTTTTTTTTTAATTTATTGAATTTTTTCCCGTTTATCCCATGGTGGTGGGAGACAGGTAAAACCATCAAAACATAAATCATACATAATGCATACATTAAATAAATAAAAAAATAATACAAAATATTTATAAAAATATGTGAAAAAAAGGAAACAGAAAATAACCATTATTAATTTGCAACCCAATTTTCAAATGGTGCCCAGTTCTTAGAAGCGATTAAGCGTCTTTTCTTTCCTCTGAAGGCCTGAACAGAGGTCTCAAGTTTGTACCAGGCCAACATCCTGGCCTTCCAATGACAAAAGGTAGGGGGTTCAGGATTTATCCAGAGCGATGTAACACAGAGTCTAGCCATAGCCATAGCAATAAAAAGAAAAGCTTGCAAATGTCTTGTTTTTTCCGGGGCCGTAGAATATTCATAGCCAGTAATTATCATTTCAGCTGAGATTTTGAATGAGGTTTGAGTGATCTGTGTAAGAAAGGTTTCAATTTGGTTGATAAAGAGAGATAGCTCCGGACAGTTATAAAACATATGGACAGAATCTGCGGAAGGAAGTTTACATCTTGCACAAAACGACCTTTTGCTCCCGCTACCAACCCCCCATCTGGCAAGTTTTGCAGGTGTATAGTAAAGGTTAAACATAGCCATATCATTTTGCGAGCGAAGGGCACCTGAAACCAAGACAGATCTAGCTAATACCAATGGAAGTTTTAAATCAATAGAAGGTACTCCAAATTTGGTCGCCCACTTGTTATTCTGATCTTCTAAATCATCGGGGAGTTGGGATAGAAAAGACTGATATAAACTGCCGATTTTCATTTTCTTTTTTATAGATTCAACTATAGCAATTTTTTGAAACATTATTGGATTTTGAGGAAAGTTATTATCCCAAAAACTTCTCAATTGCAGATATTTAAAAAAATGATGGGGTTGCAGATGAAATTTCTCCTTTAAGAAACTAAAAGAGGCTATTTGCCCTACGTCGGCCAAGTCACCAATCTCCTTCAAACCAAGAGCTATCCAGATTTTTGCCACCCCCTCTTGAAATATCATTGGAAGTAATCCAGAGACATTCAGTGGGGTATAATAAGTGAGCTTAGAGATATGAAAATGTCGACGGACTTTTTGCCAAACCGAGAATAATGCCCACAATACCTTAAATTTTTATTTTTTTAAATAACTCGGTTCAAGTATACGAGTTAGTACACCTTTTGTGGAATCTCCCAATGATATTGAGTACATTGAAGGTGAAAGATGGACCGGGAGCTCGGCAGCATCACCTAATAGAGGGACAGCAAAATGTTGGACCATGGCTGCCCAGTAATAATACATTACATTTGGGACTGTCTACCCCCCACGATCCTGGGGAAGACAGGTCCACTTAGCCGCCCTCCTTGGTTTACGATATGACCATAAAAATCGTTGGCATATCCGTTCTGCTTTTTTTAAAATCAAAGGGGGGATTAATAATGGAATAGATCTGAAAAAATATAAAAATTTAGGGAGAACAAACATTTTAAGGATATTAGATCGGCCAAATAGCGAAAGATGCAGGTGATCCAGCCGCTCTAATTTATTATGAAGATAATCAATAGTAGGGGAATAATTCAGATCTAGGATCTGATCTACATCAGGCGAAATTTGAACACCGAGGTATGTTGCTTCCGTGGTCGTAGAAACTTGAGAGATGGGCATAGCAGTAGATTGTAGAATTTGCGTCTTTGCAATGTTTAATTTATAGCCTGAGATTAAGCCGAATTGAACTGCCAAAGTCTCTAGTGCAGGAAAGGATTGAGCGACATTATCAGTTAGGACTATGATATCATCAGCATATGCCAATGCCTTATATTCAATTCCATGAACAATAACGGGGGTGATGGTCTGAGATTTTTCTATTAAACATAAAAAGGGATCAATGAATAAAGTGAAGAGAAGGGGAGAACAGGGGCATCCTTGTCTGGTGCCCCTGCTAATGGGAAAATAAGGTGATTCACTACCAGAGATACGGATTTTTGCAATTGGAGAAATATACAGAGCTTGTAGAGCTTGAATAAAGTTTAATGTGTAGCCCTTCCAACGCAGAACACCCCATAAGTACCCCCAGGAGACCCTGTCAAACGCCATCTCGGCGTCCAACAGGATCACCCTGAGGGCAGAGTTTGTGGTTTTCGCCCAGTCTAACAGAGCTATTACACGCCTGATATGGTCCGTTGTATTCCGGCCGGGAATAAACCCGTGCTGACGGATAGAAACCAAGGGAACAATTGTTTCGGTTAAGCGGATAGCAAGTATCCTTGAATAAATTTTACTATCCGTATTAATTAGTGCTATCGGCCGGTAAGATGCTGGATTTAATTCATCCTTACCTTTCTTTCTAAAAAGAACGATAGTGGATTGTCGCCAAGAATCAGGGATTGACCCGTTCTGGGCAAGGCGAAAGACTTCTAGCATTTGCTGCTTAAATAAGTATGCAAAAGTTTTATAAAATTCCAAATGGATAAGGTCCGGACCTGCGGCTTTACCATTAGATAGAGATTTCATAGCGATCACAACTTCCTCCCAGCTGATGGGTTCAGTCAGAATTTGATTCTGATCGCCTGTAACCTTTTGGGTGTCCATAGATTGAAAAAATTGATTTAAACTAGTTTGTTGTTGTAAAATTATATTGGTATCTTCTGTATATAGAATTGAATAAAAATCAACAAAGGTATTTACAACACCGCTAGTTGTGTCCTGAAGATTACCGAAACGATCTTTAAGCCTAATGATCTGATTGGCTACAGCCCTTTGTTGTAAACGTTTAGCTAAAACCTTACCAGAATTTTCACCCAATTCATACATTGAAGTTCGAAATTGGAAATATTTAGTTGCTATATCCTTATAAAAAGGCTCTAATAAGTTGGATTTGGCTATAGCGACTTTTTTTGAAGCTAGCTGCTAAGTCTTCGCCCATACGGATTTTAAAACTTAAGTCCAATTCAGCTTGTTGAAGAGCTGCGAGTCTGGTTTTAACAGCTTGCTGCTCAGTCTTCCAGCGATAGGAGGCAAATCTTTTGGTTTCACCGCGCAATGCGGCTTTGAATATGTCCCAGACAATGCCAACCGGGGCAGTACTAGTATTGATTACAAAGAACTCTGAAATCCAGAGACTAAGTTGTTCCTGATATGATTTATCTAATAAAAGTTTCCTGTCAAATGTCCATGGTCTAATTTGGTTAATAGGGCGATCCCAAGGGCAGCAAAAGATGTTAGGGTTATGGTCGGATATAGTCCTTGGGTTAATTTCAATCTTAACAGACTCAACAATTTGGAGAGAGGTGAAGACATAATCAATATGAACCATTTTATTATGAGGTATTGAATAAAAAGTATAGCCCTCTTGATTTGGATGGTGATGATGCCATGTGTCTGACAAACCGTGTTCAATTAAGAGAGTCAGAAGCGCCTTGTAAACTTGGGGCTTTCGTCCAACATATGTATTGTGCTTTATTATATCTAAATGACTGGGAATATTAATATTGAAGTCCCCACAAAAAAACATAGGATGAGGCCATGTAGCTAGCTCTAAATTTAGATTCCTCAGAACCTGTGGGTCGTCTAGATTAGAAGCGTATATCGAGGAAATAGACAATAAACGACCATTAACCAGTAACTCTGCTATTAACCATCTACCATAGTTGTCTTGTTTTACTCTTTTAATACGCCCTATCCCGGACTTTAGGATAATGGCTACACCCCTAATTGTGGAAGTTTGTCGAGTACAAGTCACTAATTCATAACCAAAAAACCTAAGATAGGACCGGTTGGCCCAAGGAATATGGGTTTCCTGCAGGCAGATTATATCCACCTGCATCACCTTCAACAACTTATAAAAAATCCTGCGTTTCTTAGGGTCATTCAATCCGCAGATATTCCAAGTTGGACATGTCAATTTAGGAGCAGCCATGAAATTTGATCAAAGAGAGACAGGCCTAGACAGCTATAAAACCTTTTATAGCAAATATAATTACAATAAAACAGTTTTTTAAAGAAAGATACAAAAATTAGTGTCACATCAAATACATTCAGAAAACACAACCAATGGTTGATGAATAATCTGGTCATCTCCATCCACCACCACCACACCACCCCACATCCCACCCTGATTAGCCCACCCAACCTATCTGAGCCCACCCCCCTACCCAACGAACCCCCAAAACCCTCTCCCCCCACACTGGGCATCAGGACCTTAGTCCTTGTGATGGTTGAGAAAGCGTTTCCTCACACTCCACTTAACCTACAGTATTTCCCCTTTTCAGATATCAGATGACCCTAACACACCCTAAAGAGAGAAAAAAAAAATAGAGAGTTTTATATGTACCAATCGGGTCATCAAGAAAGAAAAAACAATAGAACACAGAGAAACATGACTTCTGTCATATGTTTAACAATCAAATTAATGCGTTGCCTAACTCAAGCTATATTTTGAGTCCAGGAATTCCTTGGCAGGTATCTCCGACAAAAAAAACCTTGTCTGGCCCTTAAAAATGACTTTTAATTTTGCCGGAAAAAGAAAGAATACCTGGGCCCCCTTAGCCTGAAATAAAGGAATCTGTTGCCGGAGATGCCAGCGGCGAGTGACCGTCTCTGAGCAGAAGTCCGGCCGACAAAGAATTGACATTCCTTGGCAGATCGTTTCTTGTTAGGTCTGGCAAGATCGAATATACGTTCACGGGCAAGGAAATTATTAAAACAGACCCAGATGGCACGGGGATAGGGATTATTCGCAGCAGCAGACGATTGTTCTTTCTTATTTAGTGGGAAACAATGTGCTCTTTGTATCTCAAGATTCCAATCCCACTGGGTGACCTCTGGAAAAGCCTCAGAGAAGAGCTCCACTATAAACTGTCGGACATCGTCACCCTCTTTGTTTTCCTCTATCCCAAGGACACGAAGATTATTCCTTCTCGCCCGATTTTCAAGATCTGAAAGCTTCCATAAAATGTCCTTGCGTTGTTCTTTGACCTCTGTGACTAACTCTTTCTGAGTAGCTGCAGCATCTTCAAGAGCCGAGATCCTTTCTTCAGCTTCAGCAATCCTGACAGTGGTCTCAGTACATGTTTTGATAACCCGTCGGAGAGAGTTCTGCATTTTACCGCAAGCCCCCTGTGTTCGCATATTTTCTTGTCTGGTTGCTTCCCTATGTATCATTATAGTTTGGTAGATCGTTACCAATGAGACCTCTTCGGGGATATCTGATATAGTCATGGTAGTACCTCCGGGCAGATCCTGCGAATTTAAATCAGACTATTCCATAGATAAATCCTTCTGGAGACTTTGCTGATTAGACTGGGATAATACCTTGGTACCTGGAGCTTTGCGAACTGTATCAGTATTCAGATCTTTCAATTCCTGACTAACACGCCAATTGGCGGAATCACTATCATAATCCAACGACTGGAGCTCTGGACAATCAGCATCATCCTCCCCAGAAAAAGAATGATCGGAAACGGAGTTAAAGTTCTCAGTAGACTCACTAACCTCAGACCCCCTGGTGTCGTGAGAATACGGTATAGGCAACTGCAGAAAGGTGGCTATATGATTATTGGTAACCTGGACTACATTACCCAGCATGCACTGAGCTGGAGAGGTCTGATGAAGAGAGGGGTCTAAAGCTAGACCTGGTGTCGAAACAAATTCTTTTAGTGCAGGGGGTTCGGAGGGGGGGGAGCCTGTAGAGACAGAAAGCAACATGGTAGGTACTGTTACAGAGGTACTCACCCCCCCTTTGTAGCGAAGTCCGCAGGTGGAATTGAATTTTCCCCTTGCAGTCCGACAGAAGAACCATCATCTGTAGTAGAAACTTGAATTTTCCCCTTCACTCCAGGTTTATTGAACATCGCTGGTAAAATCTGCCCCTTGACGGTAGTTGCAGCAGGCGTCAGCGGTGCAGGCTTATCCGTGCTAACAGAGCGTTTCTTCTGAGCCGTGGCTACGGAGCTCTTCGGATCCGCCTCCTGTTGACCGCGGGCTGCAGTGCGGGATTTGAGAGCGGCAGCTGCCGCTTTCGAAAGAACCTTCGGCGGCATCCTTCTCCCTATTGTGGAAAAGTCAGCCCATATCGCACCTGATGCCCAGGCTGCTGGCGCAGGGCGCCTCTTAGTTCCCATCTTGAACAATTACCAAATAAAGAGACGGGCGCTGGTAGCAGGAAAACAAGAACAGAGTTTTATTTCTCATGAGGAGAGCCTGTCATTTCGGACACTCGCATAGTGTCTTCAGGAGGTGCTCTAACAAGTTTCTCTGAGGCTTCGTCTTTTATACACATGTTTATGATGCACAAAACATTCCTTATTGCAATAAAGACGCTTTGAAGTAGGAAAAAGCATGCTTGGAATCCCAGCTTCAGTCCTATTCCCATACCAGTCGCTCAGATGTCATTCTCCCCTCCTGAATGTAACAAGAGATTGTGATCTCTCAGCCGGACATTCCTACAGGACACGAGGGCAGGAGGGGATGATCAGATCAAAGGTTGGGCAGGCTATAAGATCGGGCACTTCGGTTGGTGTATCACGGTTTTGTTATGCTGGGCAGGAAAAAGGGGGGGGGGGTGTACATCCACGGGGCTTGGTCTTAGGACTTGGGACCGGGTCGAAAGGCCAAGTGCAGCTGGGGGGGGGCTCATCAGTTGAGGGGAAGGGTGTTCTTGGGAGGAAATGGGGGGGTGTGGGTCAAGCAGGAGTGTTACTTCTAGAGCAGGGTCACGCAGAGGGAGAGGGTCTTATGGCCGATGCATGAGCAGTGCGCGCGGGGAGGGGTGCCGGGGGTTTAACAAACGGGCAGAGAGGCCATGGTGCCTAAAATGGCTGTCGTGTACGTGTGTGCATGGGTCTATGCTGGCGGGATAACACAGTCAGTGTTTCGCAATATCCGTTCTGCTTACAACAGGGGGTACAGTGAACACAAATGAACGCCGCTTATGTACATATACATTGCCATTTTCAACAGTCGCCGCTTTTTTTTACATAAGTAAGTTCATTTCGGTGTTTACCTCAACTGACGGAGTTTACATATAGCCATGTGTGGCCAATGAAATAGCGTTTGTCAATACTAGCAGATTGCGTGTAACCATATACAGTCGATACGATTGGCGGAATGCGGTACATATGAATTTACATTTGTTGGGTTATTCATACAAGTCTAGGGATCGGCATAATACTTAGTCGGGGTCAATCAAGAAAAAGGTTCCGACACATTATAGAATCACGTTCTGACTTTTTCTCCTGTGACATCAACATACAGTAAAAAGTGCTCTGATACCTTCGGGTCTTGTCAGTGCTATAAGAGACTTTTGGAAAACTAAATACATGAGTGACCGATGAAACATTTTTGAAAGCAAATAAAAAATGGCTGAGGGAGGAATTCAGTTCGATACAAGCAATTAGTCAAGGGGTGGGCAGAAAGTTCAGGAAGGGGGGGTCTTCGTCACAATGTCTTTTTAAACAGCGAGCCATTACTGGTAGGCTCTGGTAGTCCGTCTTCTTTCGTTGGCGCTGTTAAGCACCGGCGGTGGAGCTATAGGTCCAGCTCGGATTCATCCTTACGCGTTGCAGGGTGCGATCAGTCCTCTGCTGTTAGATCACAGTCCTGTTTCCTAACTGATCTTCTTAGGGGTGCCTCATGCTGGACACCTGCGTGTCTTTCTTCTTCCGTGGCAAAACCTTATTCTATCTAAATGCTGCTCTTCTTTTCTGAGTCAAAAGTTATGCGAAAAGGGTGATGTTGTTGAATAATCGAGGGAAGAGAGGGCGGAGTGGGATCAGATCTTTGAACACACCAAGGGACCAAAGGAGCAAAGGACGACGAGCAGGCAGGCCCATCAGTCGGGCTCAAAAGGGACGGGGACTTCAGGCACGAGTGGGTCAGCAAATCGAGGGCTTCAAGGCAGCCCTTCATTCCTTCGTCTGCCGAGTTTGAGAGTGGTGCCTCGTCCCGCGTCTCGTTGCTCTGCGACTCCACCTTTGGTTGAGGTCACACGTGCTTCATGATCTGTGGCCAGGCTGTGCGTCACGTCCAGCTCCTCTCCTCCGGTGATTGTATCTTTGAATGGGTACAAAACAAGTTTTTAGAAAAACTGGCAGGAGAAGACATTTATACATCTCAATTCCGTCCCCAATCCTAAGTAGGTGGGGGATAGGTTCATCGGTCATAGTCAGAAGTCATCACTTATGGAATATGTAGGAGGGCATTTCCACTGTATTCGTAAGCCTATTTGGCGTTCATTCGTGGCGTACGTGGAGAGAAATCGGACTCCCATCGACAGTGTATTCTATCAAACTCGAAATCGAGTCCTTAGGTAGAGACTCGCCCTTTTTTCTAACCCAAGTACTGACAATCTTACATTTCCCTTCGGGGTCGGCTAACTCTTGCAAGCAGGGGGGTTATCATCATGAGAGGGGGGGCAGAGGTTAAACATGCTTTTCTTGGGGAGCGACGGCTAATCAAGGTCATCAATTACGCTTCGGGGATAGCTGATATGGAGCTGGGGTCAATCGGGAGAAGCGAGGACGCTTTGGACAGGGAGCTGGGGTCAATCGGGAGAAGCGAGGACGCTTTGGGCAGGGAGCTGGGGTCAATCGGGAGAAGCGAGGACGCTTTGGACATCCGCACTTAAGTGCAGAGGGGTGAGGCAATCTGGGCATTGGGGATTGTATTTCTAACGAACTGAAAAACAGAAGACCATTGACGTTATAGTCCCCCTATAAAAAGGCCAGATTAGGGGACATCAGTCGTCTTACCTGTCCTTTCTTTCATTACCAACTCGGGTTCTATCGTTTTGCAGAAAGGAGAGGTAGTAATATGGCAAGTTACAATCTTCCTGTATGCTGCGCATCCTTAGCATCCTAAGCTCTTTTTACCTTTTTCTTCTCTTTTATCGTCGGCTGCCTTCACTGGTGGCTTTGGTTGCACACACTTACGCCTTTGGCAATTGGTCAAGAACTAACCTGGTCGGGCTAATGCTCATGGTGGGCTGAGGCAACAGTGGGTGTCAGTTGGGAGAACAATGGGGCAGCTTTGAGTTTCATGTCTATGAGGGTGCGAAAGGAGGTAGTATATTTTAAACACTGGCAACATTCCTAGTCCTCCGAGCGGAGGATACTTGGGTAAACCTCATCTCGGAATATTCCTTAAACTTTCCCTATTTAGTTAAACGTAGGAATTTATTCATTAGTGCACGTCATTCCTGGTTGTATTATTCGGGGTGCCAAGCGAAGTCATATTTTGTAGTTTCCGCTTCAGGCTGTCCTCCCAAGCTCTAAGTTCAGGGAGAGAAATAGTCATTGTTCGCTCGTCGTGTGTAGGCACCATAATCGAACCCCTTTTTCCCATCTCTTTAATCGACGTTCCGATGTGACCTGCAGAAAGAGGGAAAAAGAAGGGGGGGGGGCGGGGGCAGCACTTTAAAAACACATTAGCGCGCATAAACCCGAAAAGGCTTTTACTTACTACATACTCGGTCTATCTCCACGGGACGCAGTCCCTGCCAACTTGGCGTTTAAGCCCAGGTGGACCATTTAGTGTGGGAGAGATGATTATCGGAAGCCTGTGGATAGCATAGGTCGCCCAAGTGTGGTATTACGGATCGTGTGCAGGGGGGTCAGGTGGCACTCCTTCGGGGCGACTTAGGGGCATTTTAAAACAACTTTCCTGAGACAGGTAGCATATAAAATATAGGCTAAATACCAGGATCTTTAGCGGTTGCTTTAGGCTGTACAAAAATGAAAAACACATACAACAAAAACCTGGACCATTCATATTTGCAATATTTCTGCGTACTATACTTTTTAACCCTTAACTAATCAAGCTGAGCCATTTCACCTGTATTTTAGTTATATCGGAAATAGTGGTCATTTATTCGAAACTTACCAATCTACGCGTGACAACTATGTTTGCTTTTTCCAAGAATCTTTAATAAAAATGTCGGTGCATAAATACGGGCCTACAACCTCGTGGGCCGGCCACGGAGCAGGCTGGAACTGTACATGTGGGGATACTTATTAGTGGAAAACCTAATGGAGTCGGTGGTCGTTTATTTCATAATAAAAAGTGCGACAAGTGCAATAAAATCATATCGAAACTTCAGTGTGAGCGAGTATCATAAGTGTTGAAATTCAAACTTTCAATAATCATGATGCGCCAAAACTTAACAACAATTCATTGTCCGAATGTTCAATCAGTACCCATCTCATGTCAATTCATTGTGTTTAAAAACTGCATACATATTTCATGACACCAAGGCTGAGCAATCGGGGTACAACAAGGAGTTGAAAGTTTCATTTGTACCAGCGCCATTTTGGGGGCAGCCAGGCAGATCCAGGCATAGTCAAAATCTCCACCAACTCGTGGTTGGCCCAGAGCCTCCTTCGGCAGTCCAAAAGTTCCGTTAAAGGGCAACAGAAAGGATCGGCAGTATGAACTATCAGTCAAAGGGGGAGGGAGGCAACAATTTTTTTCTACCGGGTCATACTGGGTTTTTACCGGAACTGGGTTTTCACCGGAACTGATCCGAACTGTAGTCTGCAGGATTTTGGTCATTCAAACTGAGGCTGGCGCTAGCATGGGAGCGCCGACGTCTCGCGGCTACATTTTCATCGTTCCGCGGGCAATCATGGCAGTCATTCCCCATCGGGGGTATCTGCGGGGGTCGGGGGCCCCCGTGGCTCTTATAGAATCTTCAAAGTCGAGGAGAACACTTCTGATTGTGGGACTCATTTCTTAATCAACAAGCAACCGGGCCATCCCTTCACGCCGGGCCCGCTCCTGCAGGGTCGACCGCCATTTTACGAGTGGACGAACCCTTGTCGGGTGAGTGGAGCATTGGGGGTGCCACTGGGGGCCTCCACCTGGGGAGGTGGGAGAGGCTCGTTCGCGCCGCCTCTCCCCCCCAGCGCACCCCACGCCGTTTTTCTCGGCGTTAACATTCATGATGGCCGGACCAGGCGATAAGAGGGGGGGGGGGTCGGAGGCATAGGCAAGACATCCCCCCCCCCCGGTGGCCTGCAAGGCGCCGCTTCAGGGCCGAACGGGGAGCTTCTACCAAGCCGTGGCTGGACCAGGAGATGCGAGGGGGGGGTCGGTGGCATGAGCAAGACATCCCCCCCCATGTTGTCGCAGCCATTATTGAAGAAAGAAGAGGGGACGCCCGGATCCCGTCGGCCTCGGCTCCTCTTCTGGCCCACCTTATGCGACGACCTCCCCGACCGACGGCTGGCAGCAGGACCCACCCTACACGTGCCGAAGATCTTGTCTTCCGGATGGGCGTAGCCGCGGACCTGTTGCACTTCGGGAGTTCCAGAATGGGGGTAGGTATCTGCTGACTTGTATCTATCTCATGTTACCGTTATTGGGGCGTGGCAGGCGGGACAGACATGTTGGGAGCAGTGAGAGGTGGCGAAGCCTAGTTGCCTCGTGGCCGTCGCGATGTCAAGCTTGGCTTCTCTCACCATTTTCATGTTTCTAATTACGGGCCTATTTCTAACGTTTCTTATTTCTAGCGAAATCATGTGTTTTATCGTGAGCTTATTTCTAACGTTTTCCTATTTGTGGCGAAATCAAAAAACTCATCAGTGGCCTACTGATTTTGCTTTCTTATTTCTTTCTCTCTTTTTTTTCCTTTTTTTTCTTCTCTTTCTAGCGTGTTTCATGCTAAAGTTTCTGTTAACAGGATACGGTGATTACTTCGTTATTGTTGCATATGTCCTTTTTATTAGGGGTGCCCTCCGGTCGAGCCAGATGACCTACCTCTAATAAATGGTCCGGGTGGAACTAGTTTACCAATCAGTGGGGAGTAGATAGGCACGAGAGATTACAACGGGGGACAAAGGTCCACATTACCTACCCTTCACTACTTGCAAAGATTGACAGAATATTTCTTTTCTATGTTATTTGCAAACAGGGAATGCCTCGAACAAACTATTCCTTGAACAATAAAATGTCCAAGTAATCAATCAATCAGTGGGGAGAAAAATAGGCATGACGATTACAATGGGGGACAAAACGTCTGCATTACCTATCCTTCACTATCTGCAAAGGGGGGCAGAATATTTCTATTCTTCCTTGTTTGTAGACAGGGAATATCTCAAAGAGCAATAATCGATAAACGTCGATAACAAACAATCAGTGGGGAGAAAGATAGGCATGACGGATTACAATGGGGGACAAACGTCTGCATTACCTATCCTTAACTATTTGCAAAGAGAGAGGAACGTTCCTATTCATCGCTGTTTGCTAATAGAAAATGTCTCAAAGAGAACCAATACTTCAAGTACAATCAATCAATCAATCAGATGGATAAAGCCATCCTACCAATCGGACGTAAAGACGTCCTACTTAACCTTACCTGGACCGGACCGTGTGGGCAATTCTTCGCCTTCCCTTTTCCAGCGCCCAATCGTTCTCTTTCTCCATGTTTTTTACCGCAGCATTCCTGTGGGATTCCAGTCAGGACAGTAGGTCACTTGAGAGAGGTCCGTTCGGAATCGGTGAAGTTCATTCAATCGGCAGCCGGACTAGGGCCCTCTCAAGGCAGGTATACTCCAATCGTTTAGATGTTCACCCCATCGTCTGGACCTCTCTTACCGGACCTTATGTCGCTGATGGACCCCGCGTTGGGACGCCAATTGTGGAAAAGTCAGCCCATATCGCACCTGATGCCCAGGCTGCTGGCGCAGGGCGCCTCTTAGTTCCCATCTTGAACAATTACCAAATAAAGAGACGGGCGCTGGTAGCAGGAAAACAAGAACAGAGTTTTATTTCTCATGAGGAGAGCCTGTCATTTCGGACACTCGCATAGTGTCTTCAGGAGGTGCTCTAACAAGTTTCTCTGAGGCTTCGTCTTTTATACACATGTTTATGATGCACAAAACATTCCTTATTGCAATAAAGACGCTTTGAAGTAGGAAAAAGCATGCTTGGAATCCCAGCTTCAGGCCCATTCCCATACCAGTCGCTCAGATGTCATTCTCCCCTCCTGAATGTAACAAGAGATTGTGATCTCTCAGCCGGACATTCCTACAGGACACGAGGGCAGGAGGGGATGATCAGATCAAAGGTTGGGCAGGCTATAAGATCGGGCACTTCGGTTGGTGTATCACGGTTTTGTTATGCTGGGCAGGAAAAAGGGGGGGGTATACATCCACAGGGCTTGGTCTTAGGACTTGGGACCGGGTCGAAAGGCCAAGTGCAGCTGGGGGGGGGGGCTCATCCGCTGAGGGGAAGGGTGTTCTTGGGAGGAAATGGGGGGGTGTGGGTCAAGCAGGAGTGTTACTTCTAGAGCAGGGTCACGCAGAGGGAGAGGGTCTTATGGCCGATGCATGAGCAGTGCGCGCGGGGAGGGGTGCCGGGGGTTTAACAAACGGGCAGAGAGGCCATGGTGCCTAAAATGGCTGTCTTGTACGTGTGTGCATGGGTCTATGCTGGTGGGATAACACAGTCAGTGTTTCGCGATATCCGTTCTGCTTACAACAGGGGGTACAGTGAACACAAATGAACGCCGCTTATGTACATATACATTGCCATTTTCAACACTATGACCGATGGCGTGGAGCAATAGCCAAAGGAACAGGCAGAAGAGCACCAGCTAAGCTGTAGAAGGGAGGATCCCAGGCTGTGCGCCGAGCCAGGTGAGCGGGAGGTAGAACGATACGGAGCCTGCCGGAACCAGAAGAGTTTTCGGAGTATTGCGAGTCTAATGATATTCAGGCGCAAAGTTAGTGCCATAAACAGGATCAGCGTCTTACTGCCAGGTGGAAGAGAAGTTTTTAGGCAGTATTTCTGAAAACGTAGACAGAGCGGTCATTGAGTGGTCCGCTGTGGCTCAGAGGAGAGAAACGCCAGCTCACTCGGCCGAGAGCACGGCCGCCATCTTGCCCCCTAGGCTGCAAAGACTTCATTAGAACTCGTTTGGATTAAGGAACCGCCAAGAAGAGGAGCTGGGGAAGCTGTGTGGAGGAACTACCACTTTGCTATGTACTATGCTGTTTTGGCCTGCAGTGACTGCTTCTGTCTTGGGCAGTAAAAGGACTGGACTGGACTTTCTGCAACTTATTTTCCTGAGTTTATCCAAGGGTTTGAGTTAGAATTTGCCCCTTGTTCAAGAAGTCTCAGGAACAGCAAAGACTTCAAGTTCATCTGCTACCAGCACTGGGAATTGTGTTTTTTGTGCTGCAATAGTAGGAAAAGAAAACCAAAGACGCTACTGGCTCGGAGATCTGTTGGCACCACAGAGAGCATCGTTCAACTTTGCACCCCAACCCTGGTCTTACCAACGATGCCGCCTGATGCCACTCCCGAGAAGCTGCTTGTACAGTGACCTGAGGGCACTGCACTGCGCACCGCCTTGCTTCACATCGCCGCCCTGGTATCATCGATGTCACCACTCTGCGCTGATATTGGTGCCGCTGCCAGCACTGTGCCTGAGGCCACCGCTCGTAAGTTACTCTGCGCACCGGCCCATCCCTCACTGCTATATTATTTGCCCTGACCCAGGAACCTTATCCTAACCAGGAGGTCCTTGTTACTCTACATATCCATCCCTTGCTGCTGCCATGTCCTGCCAGTGCCATTGACTTGAGATTGTCTGCCGATGACAGCGCTTCAGCAAAAACAACGACACTGCTTGTACGGTGAACTGCCAGCATCGTGATGACCATCACCCCACTTTGCACTGCAGCCCTGGTCTAACCGACACTGCTGGACGGCATCTCCGACCCGCTGCTTCCACCGCGATCTGAGGGCGCCACACCGATGCACTTCGTACCGCAACGTCGATGCCTGCAGACACCGGTGCTCTTGACCTCAACCTCACTGAGTCGATCTACAACACGTGAGACTTCAAGGGCCTGACAACTCCTGCACTGACCTCTGGAATCTACACCTGCCAATACAGCCTCTTCGGAGCTCATCGCAAGGTCCAAGACACCCTACTTATACAAGGTACTGTTTGTGGGTCTCCCCGACACCATAGCTGGCCTGGGATGCCACGGTCGGCTTGAACTGTTTGGATTTATTTGTTCACAATGCCATGACAGCCCATGACAACGCTATCAACTTCAAGGAATTGTATTTTAAGGTTATTCTTGCAATATTTGTATTTTGATTACTGTATGTTGGATTTTATCATTTCAGTCTAGATTTACACAGATAAATATTGGCTATTTTTCTAAAACTGGTGTGTTGTCTATTTGTAGTGTTTTCACTGTATTACTGTATGTTATGTGCAAATGCTTTACACATTGCCTCTAAGATGAGCCTAACTGCTCGTTCCAAGCTACCAAGAAAGTGAGCATGGGTTATTTTAGATGTGTAATCCCTTATCCTGACTAGAAAAAAGGGTCCCTACTTGGACATGGTGCATTCCTCCTTTAGGCGTAAAAATATTGAAGATTTGAAATGCACTATTTGCACTTGCCCACTCGGCAAGGCTACTTAAAATGGGTTTATGAAATACATTGATTTTTCTGACAAGGTTTAAACACCTGTGCTTCTACTCTTTCGTCATCGTACAAGATCATATTCGGTTGAACAAGTTTTATTGAAAGTTTATTAAAAATTGGACTTGGTAATTCATTAGTAAGAGGTATTTTCTTTATAGTTCAACTTGTGACAGTAATTGTCAGTTATTGTTACTGTAAGTCATTTTGGGAGCAGAGGCTTATTTTTCATCATCAGAGAGAGAGAAGGGTTAAGTCGGAGAAAGAAGGAGGAAGACGATACAAAAATAGTGACAAATGGAGAAAGTAGGGATGAAAAAGCATCCGAAAGAATAAGGTTAGGAGACAGCAAGTGTGTGGTGGCTTAAGAGGTATGATGTGGATTCCCAGCGCCAGCATTTGAAAGAATTGGCGACGGGCTCCTGAGAAAAACTTTGGACCCCCACACATCTTTTTTTAAAATATTAAATACCAACTAAAACTCATCAAAGACCAAACAAGTGGCAAATTTCATTCATTACACAGAGGCACATCTTGATGAATTGCCCAAATTCATACTATACATTCCCTATCATCATCACATTTGTGATTTCTATACGCAGGCATTGTTGTCAAATTCATATGTCAATTATCGAATTTATTGTGATCAATCTGAACTTACAGTCCATAAATAAAAAAAATAAAGCTTCCGAACACGATATGGAAATCACTAACTGACGGTAAGGTGTTTTGGGTAGAGGAAATTAAATTGCCAGGCACAATTTCCTGCCCACATAAAAGACAATGTGATACAGCTGCCTCAAAACGCAACTGTTTTTTAGGAAAGGGAGGCAGGTATCTTCCTGCCACCCTAACCCACGAAAGGTAATATAAAATTAATTATGACATCCTCATCTCGCCAAGTAAATACTTGAAAAGGGAGGAGTTCAGGTTTCGGTAATCAGGTGCACATGGCAGGTTTTATAAATATGCATCGCTCTGCATAAATCTAATTGAAAAGTACCTGCCCTAGCTTGTTAATGCTCCTAGATGACATGTGCTGGCCAAGTATAGTAAACAAATTAGTTATATACTTGAACAGCAACTTAGTTTAGAAGAGCATCTCCGTTTTTCAATGAAGTTTACATCTGCTACCCACGTGTGTTAAACCTGCCAACTGAAGATCCTCGGGCAGAGAAACAACACAGTAGCATTTGTAAGTCAGTTCTTCAAGACAAATTGCAGATGGACTGACTTGCAGCAAGAAAATGTCACTATATTTGCGTATGCACAAACCATGTGCATGAGTCTCATAGACTGAAAGGCGCAAAAAGCCTTTACATAACATGATTCACACTTAATTAATTTGCGTACACACCGAAAAGATGACTAGAAGTAAACAGGTTTGTGGAAAAGTGTGACACGACAAATTACCACGCTGTTTGGACAAAACCGGAGGGCCCATGGAGTGAACAAAGAAAGGTAACACAAAAAGGTACTTAGGAGTGAGTGAAATTGTATATTTTTCATTTTTCATATTTGCACTGTTCATTTTATGTTCGGGAAGTTACTGCTTAACAATTGTTTACAAGGTATCCTTCGCGCACAAGTCTCAAAAGCAACCTGCTCAATGCAGCCATGGCCAACAGCCAGCTTCACAGTTAGAAAGACGTTTTATGCTCAGAACAGTCTACTGTGAGCAACAACTATGTGTAAGTGTTAGAAAAGCAACAATTAGGCAAGATACGCCACACCCAATCATCAGATTGTTGCTTGGCATGCGAGTTAATCATCAGACTACTGTGATCGTTGGGTTGGGTAACTTTTTACAGTCTCATAAATTTCCAGGGATTTTGTTTACAACAGTAATGTCTTCTTGTTTTCATCCTTCTTTACGTCCGTTTGCTTTAGATGCGGCTCGTCGGCGCCCTCCACAGAAGAGAGAGACACAGATAAGGCTTCATCCTCTTAAGAGGCCTGTCTAATAAATCAACCAAAACAAAATAAACTAAAAGAGACCCGGTAAGTAAAGTGCAGAAAGGCCCTCAGAGCAGGCTCTGGGTCTGCCCGAACATGAACAATGCAAGGGGGGAGGCAGAATTAGAGGTCGGGAGAGTACTCTGAAGTCAAAGGGGTTTTCTTCTCTCCAGAAACGTTGTGAGGTTCACAAATTAGCCTGAGGGACACACAGTGTTAGAAGCGTTGCCCGTCCGACACCTCTCGCAGCCTCTTCTTCACTTCCCTCTGCAGAACTTCGTGATGGTTATGCACCTTGGCAAACCACGCTCCTCCAGGAGCATGACGTGGGCAAAGTGTCCTGCTGGCCACCCTCACTTGAAAGTGCGGTCACACTCAATCCCCCAGCCTGCTTCTCCCTTGTTAGAAATAGGGGTCTCTAGTTGGCAGTGGCTTGCACCCTGTCCAAGGAGGGACCCTTCCTTCTGGTCAGGATAAGGGGATTACACAGCTACAATAACCCCTGCTCACCCCCTGGGTAGCCTGGCACAAGCAGTCAGACTTATCTCAGAAGAAATGTGAAAAATTGACACCACACCAGTTTAGAAAAATAAAATATCATTAGCTAAACCAAACAAGACCAAAATGACAAACATCTAACATATACAACACAAAATATGACTTTTAAAAGGTTTCAAGCAATTTTGTCCATAGAAATCTATTGATACATGATTGTTACACAAAGTACCTCAAATAAGTCAAAATCCACAAGGCAAAACAGCAGCAGAGGAGGAAACATTGGAAAACACAGTGTTGCATAAGTTCCTGAGTCCTTGAGGTGGCGATGCAACAGTTCTACTGCATGCAGGAGAAGTGGTGCGTTAAATCCGGACTGTAGGGGGAAGTGATGTGTCGATTTCCCAGTCGATGCAGGTGTGCTGGTGCAGGAAAACTTGGTGCATGAGTTTGATGTGTGAGAAAATTCACGTGCTACAGGTCGATGCAGCAGCGATCCAGGTGCCATGTCGATTTCCATAGAAACTTACAGGCAATGAGTTGTTTCTTTTAGCTGCACAGCAGGGCCTGTGTTTAAGTCAGCGCTGGGATCTCGGACTTCAGAGACACGGTGTGATGACTCGACTTGCAGCATTTTTTCAGGCCACTGGCAGGTGCGTCAGGATTTTCTCACACAAGGCGGATCTGCGTCGAAATGAACAGCCACTAGCAGAGTGAAGCTTCAAATTTGGTGATTTCTTCAATTTTTTACAGCAGGGACAACCTCCAAGAGCCCAGACCTTGATTTGGCACACAAGGAAGGCCAGAACTCCCAGCAGTGGAGTTGAGGGATGCTGTAGGTAACGTCTCTGCTGACCCTGAAACTTTGTCACAAGAGGCAAGCACACACAAGTTATTGGAGAAACTTCCCAAGCAGAAAACCAGCAAAGGTCAGTCCTTTTCCTGTCCTTGGCAGAAGCCGCAACTGCAGGCCAACCTAGCTAAGCAACACACAGCAACGGGCATTACTCCTCCTCACTGCTCTTCAGCTCTTCTCCTTGGCAGAGGTTCCTCTTGAATACCAAAGTATTTTAAAGTTCTGTGGTTTTAGGTCTAATACTTATACCCCTTTTTCCCTTTAAAGTCTTGGTTCAGAAAGTCTCTCTTGCTCAGTGAAACCAATTATGTCCTTCCTGGTCCAACACTACAGGGGATGGAGACAGCATTGTGCAGGGCAGCCACACCCTATTCTGGTGTTAGTGACAACTCCTCCATTCACTCTAGCATAGGATGTCTCATCAGCATATGCAGGCCATACCTCAGCTCCCTTTTTTGTGAGTGTCTGGAGTGAATGAAAAAACAACTCCTGTCAGTCTAAAACCAGACTGTGAATCCACAAACAGACAAAGGCACACAGGATGGTTAAACAAGAAAATGCCAATTTTCTAAAAGTAAAAGACACACAGATGATGGACGAAAAACAGAGCAAATTAAACATTCAGCCCCAGTCAAGAGATCTAGGTTAAATCCAGCGTTCTTTTGCTCCCCATGCCACTACAGTTTAGACTCAGCCATATGCAAACTGCTGACTGGAGCAGCTTTGGAGAAGAAGGAGAGCCCGGCTGATGATCCAGAGGAGCAGCTCGTGGTCCCCAAAGAGTTGAGGCAATGCCAAACAAAGGGATGTTAGAACTAGTATCCTTGGCGTGGTTTTGCCTGTCTTTTGACCTCTACCTCCTGTATTTTTGACTGTGCTGGATTTCATTTTTGCTGATTTGGGTACTCTGGGCACTTTGCCACTGCTATGTACTTTCTTCTCGATAATACAGGATATAGATCCTGAAATAGCCGCAGCAGCAGTGTTCTTAGATGCTACAAAAGCATTTGATTCTGTAGAATGTGATTACCTCCTAGAAATACTTAGACACATGGGAATACCCTCAAGTTTTCTTAAATGGATAGCATTACTATATTACCAACCCCACGCGCATTACCATTTCCGATAACTCGTGGCACGAGACAGGGATGCCCATTATTGTCTCTCCTATTTGGACTTGCAATAGCGCCCATGGTGGCTAAATTCAGGCAACATTATAAAGATCGGGCCCTCCGGTACCCCACTAGGCACATTCTAATATCCTTATATGCTGATGACGTTGCGTTTTATCTTAGAGATCCACAGGAAAACTTAAATCCAAACCTGCATGAATTTATTATATTTGGGGAACACTCCGTTATACACATCAACTGGAGCAAATCACAAATATTCCCCCTCATAGATGCTGTCTTACAATATACATTAGACTATGCAATAGAATGGTGTCCCACTGAAGTTAAATACTTAGGTATCAAGATCTCTAGAGACAAGACCGAACTAATGCATATTAACCACAGTACAGCCTTAGATACCCTGACTGACTCCATCACACAATGGATAGCCATGCCCTTATCCATGGCAGGGCGGGTCTCACACATAAAAAACTGTGATGCTATCCAAATTATTATACCTGTTTACCAATATCCCCTACAACCCAAGGCAGGCATACTTTGCAGCCTTAAAACACAGCTTATCCAGCTAGCCTGGGGTGGTAGGCAACCCAGAATGAAAGGGGAAGTACTTAGCCTCCCCTTTTCACAAGGAGGGTTTGAAGCACCCGACTTAGAATTGTATTACTACTGCACATAAGCATACTAAGCTAAATATTGGTTTCACCCCCCCATACATTCCTCATTTAGCTGTCCAGTTGGGATATTCAGATCTCGTTCCTCTGAAAGGAGTAATTGCGCTACACCCCAAAACCAGAGACACCGACCCCACCACGGTTACAAGCACCACGATGGCATGGCGCAGATTGGCAGCAATACTTGACATGTTCATGCTATATGCGCCCCAGCTGCCCCTTAGATATCACCCGGAATTTAAAGTAACTTACGGGCTGGCATGTAGACAAGTTTTGAAGAAAGTAAAAATACAGGACTGGGGAGATTTATATGACAATAGCATGTTTAGAACAAAATAATTTTTTTCCCACAAAGCAACACCCACAATAATTGACTTATTTCTGTATGTCAGACTCAGGCAAAGTGCTAGGGGTGCCATACCAGCGTTTCCGCATGAACCATAGATTCTGCCCCCCCCCTGCATGCGATTTTGCAATCAGAATTGCCACAGCATGTGACCTCCCTCATATATCATAGCTAAGGCTACTGGTTTCCCGTTTTTATGGATTTTACAGATCTGTCTGCATTTATTTTTAAAAGTGGATTCATACAGAAAATTGGGCTTCTTTTAAGGGACTCTGTGCTGTCTTTCATGAACTAAAGGCCAACAGCTGAGCAGAGGGACAGCAAGGGAAATTTAAAAAACAGAATGCAATTTCATTAAATAATACATTTGTGGTATAATGCTAATGTTTACCCACAGATGTTTTGTTATATTATATTTTGCATCTGAAATAGCTAAAACAGCCAGATATCAAAGTATGAGTGTGCGTCAATCAGTTAAATAAATATGGAAATGTACAGTTTTACTACTTCATTTATCCGCAAAAACAAAATAAATATGGATAAATACAGATAAAGTGGGCAAAAAAATTAATATGGATAAATACAGACGAAATGCAAAAAAAAAAGAAATATCATAAAACCGGGAGCCCTAATCATAGCACACAAGCATCTCGTATGCCGTGCCAACTCAAGTCACGCATGCATTGGGAAGTGGAACTCGGAACAACCCTTTCAGGCACACAGTGGGAGTTTTGCTGCAGGCAGACAAGGACCATAACTGCGAATAGCTAACTGTGTATGATACACTGCACCACCTCTAGTATACCCCAGTCAAAATGTACAAATTCCAACTAAGAGACAGTGATAGATGCGAAAGGTGTGGAAGAGAATCAGCAGATTTCCTACACCTGGCGTGGACATGTCCTTATGTCAATCGTTATTGGCATCAGGTATTTAATGCAAAGGCGCAAATGATTGAACCTCCCTTACAGGTATCACTGGCCACTGCCATTTTAGGGTACACAGAGGAAATAGAGCCCGTATATAAAAATTACGCAGCACTGGGGTTGTTAGTAGCCAAACGCAGAGTCGCCTGTAGATGGGGAAGGGGAGGGCTCCCAAATTCAAGGAATGGATCCAAGATCTAATATTCTGGCAAGAACAATCGCTAACTTATACGGAAATGCTCCCACTCTCTTCCAGGCCAAAAGATATCTGGGACCTGCTGAAAACATACTAATTAACCACGTCAACATAAATACGAATACATAGGAAACGACAAAATTAAAAACAAAAGGTTCAGGAAGGCTACTAACCAGCTAATTGTAAAATTAAAATAATGACATGCATATACGCCTCATTACATTAATCTGTCAAATAATGGTAAGGGGTGAATGTACTATAGATAAAAAAAAATGCTAGAGATAATAATATACTATGTCTCGATGCTGTGACCACACCAGGAAATGACTCAAACGTATCTGTTATTTTACGGGACTAACTAGCAGTGAATTGGTATCAGTTATCATTGCAATATGTACATCAGTACAAGTTATGATGGATAAATGTATGCTGGTGTTTTTGTGTTATCTGAAATGTGAAGGAAAAAAAGCATTACAATAATGTTGGGAAAGCCACACTTTAATTACATTTTTTGTGACACTCGCTAAATGTATTTATAGAGCTGCAGTGCAGCGTATTTTTGTCTATGCTAATCAACTAGAGAATGATAATTATGTATTGACATCTCTTTACGATTTAAGTATTAGGACAAGACTTCTGGCACTATTTTTCCTCTTGGTCACCACCATCAAAAGCATGGTGGTTGTGAACGGGCAAAAGAAACAATGACCAGAATGTGCTGGGAGAAATAAAACAGTGCATCAGGGACTTGCTTATTTGGTTTGGTAATGTGTTTTATAAACCACAAAAAAAGATCAAAGTGAGTGCCATTGGGAGGTGCGCGGCGGCGGCGGCAAGATGGGCGCATCCTAGAGGAGCTCCGCGCGCCGGCAATTACTCTGCCACGAAGGTCCCGCTAAACGGCTCAACAATAGCTCTCCCCTGGATATATGTTGTCGGAAGCTGCTGGGATAATTTTTGTTTGCTTTGCGTCCGACGGTGCCTGAGGGAAGGTGGGTTTTTTATTAAGCCTAGAATTCCTATTAACCCTGAGGGCACCTCGCGGCCGCCATTTTGATGAATTTTTCGGCGCGAAAATTCTATTTACTTCACAAACGGAGCTTCTTTTTTGTTTTTGCTCACTCCAGCTTGGTAAAATGCTGCTGTTTTGCTTTTCTTCATTTTCTATGGACTACATTTGCTTCGCATGTCCCTTTTTCCCACAAAAACATGCTTTTCCACTTAATTGGATGCTTCTTAGTAACTCCTTGTAATTATGCAGGTGACACATTAACATTTTTTCTTCGGAAGGCACGCAGTTGAGCATAATTATCTACAGAGACATTTTCTTTATCAAATAGCTATATTTTTAATTACGTTGTTTATTCTACAGCTATATTTCTACCCAGGAGATTTGGTGAAGCCCTGTTTTCTGGCTACTAGTGTGTATTTTTTTTTTCCAACTGTGTGACTTTTACTTTGTATTTTACGCACTGGTCATTCACAGAATTTACTCTCAGGATACTCTTTCTATGGTTTCTGTGATCATTCCATCACTATATGTCTCAGGATTCACCTTATATGACAGATACCTAAGTACAGCTTGTTCTTATTGCCTCCTTTCATCTCTGTGCTGCATATTATCTCTCCATGATGGATCTCTCACAGACAAATAAAGCTCATGGTATCTCTGGAACTGTTTCTGGAGGACGTAAGGACTCCTCAACCAGCGCTAGTAAACGCCAGAAAAAAGATCCCTCATCTCCAACCAAATCTACTCTCCCTATTACGCTAGAGGATATAATGGATGAACTGCATCTTATTCGCCCATTTATTTCAGACACTACTACAACTCTTGAAAGAATTGAGGAAAGATGTTCTGGCTTGGATGTACGACTAACTGATGTTGAACAAAAAGTAAGCGATGCTCAGGATGTTATTGCGAAAGTAGATGCTCTAAAGAAGGAAGTTACCTTATTGAAGAAATCCACAGAGGATTTGGAAAATCGTAATCGTCGCAACAACCTGCGAATTTATGGCATTCCTGAAGGTTCAGAAGGGTCCGACATGATTCTCTTCTTGAAAACCCAGGTCTTACAGATCGCTGGTCTTTCTAAAACCGCTGCCTTCAACATCCAGAGGGCTCAAAGATTGGGGCCTCAAAATGCATCTTCAGACGGCAAACCAAGAGGTATCATAGCGTATTTTTTGTTGTACAAACAAATGTTCTGGTCAGGACACAAAATCTTCTTCAGCCAAGATGTTTCCAAACAAACTGCCACCAGACACAAAGAATTTTTGGTTCTCAGGCCAGCTTTGAAGTCGATGAATGCCCGCTATGGCCTCATACATCCCTGCTTCTTCAAAGTGACTTATAAAGACATGTTTCTCTTTTGAGGATCTAGCTGACCTTTGGAAGTTCATCCATACTCATCGGGAAGAGCAGATGGAACGGAGCAAACGTTAATACTTCCTTTAAGATGTTTCAGGTTCCCTTCTGTTTTGCCCTTTGGTTCTCTGTTCCCATCTTGTATTTAGGCTTATTGTCTTTTGTCTTGTTATTTGTTTCAGATCCATCAGTTACTGAAGTTTATCAAATCCTGTGTTTACCCTTTTGTGTCTTTATGATTCTCACACCCCGTTGATGTCCCTCCATTTATCCTGGTAAGCTCTCCTTTTACATTGTCTTTTCTACATTTTGTGTTTTTAGTCTCGCCTGTTCTCATTACCTTATCCAGGCTTGTTTTTTCCCTTCATGTTATCCTAGTGTATACTGTCGGCTCCGTCTTGTTCCCATCCCTGTGATGCGGCTGTCTTGGTTTCTCTTTTCCGCCCCCCCTTCTATTGTCTGTTCTCCTTTTTTGTGCTCTTTGGCTACAGCCTTCTGGCTTTCTGCCATCTCTTTCTTTACTATTATGAGAACACTTGCTCACATCTTCTTTCCCTTTCTATCTCTTCTTTCCTTATCCTTCCTTTCCATCTTATTTTCCTACTCTCCTCAGTACAAGGTCCTCATTCTTCCTTCATTTTCCTTTCTCTTTCACTTTATTATGATACATTTACTTCCCTTTACTTCTTCCTTGGCAACGTTTTTTTCAATTACCGGTTTCTACTTTCTTCTCTTTTCCTGGTACACTGCGTTTTTTCTTTCTTTCGCTTTCCTGTCGTAACTTGGAACTTCCATTGGTGGTGGTCACAAATTCTTTCTATCTATCACACTGACATATTGTTCATTTTCTCCTCCATCACTGTTTTTTCTAACTTATCTTCCTTTTTCCTCTTTTCTCTTAACTGGCTTACGCCTTTTCTCCTACTGTATCTATGAGTGGTCTTCGCATTATTTCAAGGAACGTTAAGGGTCTTTGAAACCCTATCAAAAAGCATTATCTCATTTGGCTCGTTTGAAATGCAAGGTAGCTTTGTTGCAAGAAACTCACCTTTCTTTGAAGGATCTACCTTCGCTACGTAAACAATGGGTAGGAGAAGCCTTTTGCTTCCCAACTGTCAATAACAAAAATGGTGTTGTTATTTTATTTCATAAATCATTATCTGTTCAAGTTCAAAATGAAATTTCTGACTCTAATGGTAGATGGTTGTATCTAGATAGCATTGTTAATAATGTTCATCTTTCCTTTTCTAATGTTTATGGTCCCAATGGCGTGAATTTATCCTTCTGGAATAAGTTCTCCTCCCTTCTTTCTTCTCAAGTTGCTGATGATTTGATTGTAGGTGGAGACTGTAATCAGCTTATGGATCCCTTTATAGATCGCAAATCCCAAGCACGATATGTCCCCAATAAAATGCAAACATCATTTCATAAATCCATTTCCTCTAGAGGCCTGGTTGACTCCTGGAGAATATCCCACCCTGATTCCTTTGAATTCTCTTTTTTTCTCCAGTGCACTCATCACATTCCCGTGTTGACTATATTTTTCTCTCACAACATGCATTCCAATTTATGATTCATTCTGAAATAGGTTCCATTCTCATCTCAGATCATGCCTCTGTTATCTTAGATATGGACTATCCCTCTCCCCCTCCTGCCTCGCGTCGCTGGCGTTTCAATAATTCACTACTTCTTGATCCCCTCTTCATTACCCACTTCACACTTTTTATGGATGAATTCTTTTGTAATAATTTAAACACTATTTCAGATTTTCACTTTCTCTGGGATGCTTTCAAGGCCGCTGCCCGAGGCTGTGTCATAGATTTTGTTTCCTGTAAAAAGAAAGAAGCACTCAACCACGCCTCCCGCATTCTTAAACAGATTAAGGATCTTGAACACCTCTATTTCACAACTAATTTACCTGATTCCTTATCTTCTCTTATCAAAGCTAAAATGCAATATAATAAACACTCTTGGGACTCTGCCTCCAATCACCTTCGTAAATGTAATGCCAAAATATACGGTGGACACAATAAAGCAGGCAAATCGCTTGCCAATTATCTTAAAATTAAAAAACAGAAATCCAAGATTGTTGTCATTAAAGACTCCCAGGGAATCACCCATTCCTCGGATGCCAAAATTCTTGATTGTTTTGTTAAATATTACTCTTCCCTTTATACGCCTGAATCTAACCCCTACCCTGAGCAAATTGATTCTTTTTTCAATCTATCCCTAAATCCCCTAACGCACCCGTGGATCTTTCCTCCCTTGATGCTCCAATCTTCGAGAAGGAGATCGTTGACGCACTTTCTCTTCTACCCAAAGACAAAACTCCTGGCCCGGATGGTTTTACCCTGCGCTTTTTCCTTCACTTTAAATCAGTTTTAATCCCTCACTTACTCACTTTAATCAATCATTTCCTTGATACTGGTGAATCCAAAGGTTCCTTTTCACAGGCAATGCTTTGCCTCCTCCCTAAAAAAGATAAAGATCCCTCCCTCTGTAAAAATTATAGGCCCATTTCTCTTATAAATACAGATTGTAAAATATTTGCAAAAATTCTAGCTATCGGCATTAATAAAGGTATTCCCGATTTAGTCAACATTTATCAATCCGGCTTTCTTAAAGGTAGGTCTATAACTGATAACTCAAGAACCCGTCTCAACATTATACATTTAGCTGCAAAGATGGATTCTCCCATTGCTGCTATCACACTAGACGCTGAAAAGGCCTTTGATCGAGTAAATTGGGATTTTATGTTTGGAGCGCTTAGATGGCATGGTTTTAGTCCCCCTATTCTTAGATATATTCAATTATTATATTCTGAACAAAAAACTTCCATTTGGGTTAATGGTATACAATCAGATTACTTCTCCCTTCATAGAGGAACCAGGCAAGGGTGCCCTCTTTCCCCACTCCTCTTTATCCGTGTCTTAGAACCTTTTCTGGAAAAAATAAAACGCTCTTCTTCTTATTCCGGATTTCAATATAAGGATGTAGAAATTAAATATACTGCTTATGTGGACGATATTCTGCTTTATATCTCTAACCCCGCTGTTTCACTACCTGCACTTTTCTCTTTACCCGATGATTACTCCATGGTTTCTGACTATAAACCTAATATTGATAAATCTGAAGTCCTCCCTCTTAACAAGCTTTGCCTTTCTCATATGTTTGAAGGCTCAGGATTCGAATGGAACCCCGGATTTATCAAATGTTTAGGTATTCTTTATGCTAATACCACCAGAGAGACCATCAAAATAAATCATTCTGATATACTTCAAAAACTCTCTTCACTCATTGAACGTTGGTCCCCTCTGTTCCTCTCTTGGTGGGGCCGTTTGGCGACTATTAAAATGATGCTCCTCCCTATTGTACATTTTTACCTCTCTATGCTTCCTATCTCCCTCCCTAATTACTTTTTCACATCCATTAATCGTCTTCTAACAAAATGTTTATGGAATAATCGCAAAGCCAGAATTTCCTTTTTTCGTCTCCAACAACCCAAGAATTTTGTCGGTGTTAACTTTCCTAATATCTCCCGCTTCCACTCTGCATTTACACTCAAACAGATTTGGTCATTCCTTACTGATTCGTCTCTGTTCCCTTTAACAGCCTGGAGCTCTATAGAACTTGTACAACTTGCTCCCTTTTCATTTCTTACAGTTACCCGTCTAACCCAGCCTCCTACAAGATTCATAACCCCTGTTTTTAAGCATTCAAAGGCACTAACGCTTTCACTTTTCCGTTCTTTTCTCCCTCCCTCCACCCTTCATTCGATGACCCCGATTTGGTACAATAAATTCCTCAAGATCAATAAAAGAGCACTGTAGTTGTGGTATTTCCCACTTTTGCATCCGTCTTCGTACCCGCACCACTGCTGTTTTCAGCCCTGCATGGCTCCCCTCGGATTGGGCTTGTTTTGTCCATCTCCTAGATTCTAATATTTCTTGCCCTTTGTTGTTCCTCCAATTATGCTTCCTTCTCAGCAGTTACCTGTCATTTGCTCTGACGTGCAGAGGTCTCTACCTGGTATTCTAGCAGGGGCTCATCACCGCACCATCCACCAGAGAAATGGGTAAGCCTTTCTTTGCTACTTACGGGTATATTTACCATTCCCCCCCTTGTGACCATCTTTCCCACAACTACTCTCCTCTTCTCTTTAGTTGTTTTCCCAAGTCCTCATTCCACATGAGAAAACCTGAGAAAGGGGGCTTCCTAGCAACACCAAAATGATTCCAACCCGAGGAAGTCCAGACCTGGTTTTCTCCTATCATTATTCCTGCTTCCCTTTCCCTGTTGTCTCCTGAATTTCTCTGTTGCCATTTTTGTGTTTGTCAATGTGCTGTGGAGAGGTTATGGGACAGCAAAGGCTTCTCAGAGAGTCCGCATTTCAAGAACCTGGCAGTTTGCCAGGTCAAACTTGGACTCCTATGAGAATCTGCTACAGACCATGGATCAATTCATTCATAAGATTCAAGAGAAATTCAAAATTGCCTACCAAGCAAGAATGTTTTTGCTAACTTGCATTATCAAGTTATCAGTACCAACCTCTGCAATCAGCCCCACAAGGGCCACAGATGTCGCCCCAGCAACTAATAGTACTGCAACGGAATCCGGTCAATTGACTAAGGGTACAAGATATCCCATTCTTTACAATTAGCACAACCAGAGCAGTTTGAAGTTGGCCTTATAGTACTCCAATTTTTTTAGTCCCTGACAATTGCATTACCTAGCCCAGCCCAAATTGTTTGCTACAGGTGCGGCCAAGGTAGATTTAGTACTTTTGTATTTGGTGAAAGATACTATAATGCAGGCTACCCCACTGATTTTGACTCAGAGTGCTTGTTTAAATAATTGAGATAATTTGTATCTTATTTCTCCACCTTTTGTTTGGAAAATGACAAACCAATTAGGAGAGGCATTTTGGGTTACTGACTTTGATACAAGTCTGTAAAGACAATATAGTCTATGTTAGTTATTTTCAGAAATTGGTGTCAAAAGCTACCTTGTCAGATGAAGCAGCTGTAGCAACATTCATTCAAGACGTGAAGGAAGGACTTCTAAACAACTTGCTGTTAGTGGTGAATCACCCTACTGCCTCCACGACATTGACAGAACTCTGCAAATAATGCCTAATGTAAGAAATTGGCTTATTGATTGAATGGGGTGTACTCCCCACTCAAGCAGCAACCACAATCCTTGTTAGTGTGAAACACAAACAGTCATTAAATTAACCTGTGCTTAACTTTTTGGTAGCTTCGCACAAAACCAGTCAGGCTTAACTCAGAGGCAATGTGTAATGTATTTATGCAGCACACAAACAGTAATAAAGTGAAAACACAATCTAAGCAAAATTTCAACCCATTTAGAAAATGTGAGTATATTTTAATAAATAAAATGTTACCAGAATGGCAAAAATCCAATCAGTAGACCTGGAGATATGCAATTTCAGAGTTTTAGGTATAGTCCCTAAAAGTACAAAGCACCACTTGTAGTCGTCTGGTTGTGGTAGTCCAGGGAAAGTCACATGTTCAAGACAACTACGATGGAGCTTGGGCTGAATACATGAACCAGGTCATCCCTGCTGAAAAAGTTACCTTCTCAAAGACTGGCGTGAAGAGTTTTATTCACGGCGGAGGACGCCACGCGAGGAGCAGAAGACCATTGCAGATGGTTGTATCTGTGGCGTGGAGAACAGATCTTGCATTGTTGTCGTCGCCGTTGGTCGCTGTAGTGTGAAGACTCGGGTCACTTGAGCCTTGCATTAGCGGTCATCGCAGGCAGCATAATCTCTGTGCTAACAGGTCCATCCGCTGTCTCGAAGAACCCAAAACGCCAGCATTTCTCCTTTTCTTGAAGAGTAGTGCACTCTGATGCCAGCCAAGGGTCCAGGACCTGGAGAGGCACCTCTTGTGGATCAGGAACTGAGTATAGCAGAGGCCAGAAGGCTTATGGCAGGTTCAGTTGCACGTACAGGCAGGTCCAGTTGCAGCAGGTCAGCTGTACAGGTGCAGGGAGGCCTCTGGAGCTTGTTGTGTCCTTGTTGTTCAGACAGGAGATGCACCACTGTTCATAATAAAATATATGGAGCAACCATTTATTTTCAGTGTCATTTTTAGACAATGTTTGAATGACCTTTGTGATTTTACTCTTCAACTTTTTTTTGACTCGTATTTTACTCTGCATGCGGCCAGGTCAACATGAGCACATTTTTCTGAGGTAAACATCACTCATCCGTCTTCCTCAGTATTGCTTGATAGTGAAACTGAGAAACTCTTTGACAAAATGTAGACAACGATTGACTTTGTTTAGTGTTGATTTGCCTCAGCAGATCTTGTCCGCTAGGCCTGTCTACAATATTGCTTCTGGAAAGTTCGAGCATCCATTTAGTTTTCTTGTTGTGACACACTTAGCTTTTCATTTGCCTTGCAAACCATTACAACATGGTTCTCTTTCCCATAGCCTTCGCATACTTTTCCAATGGGGGGACATTTACCTTTGTGTGAAAGCAGAAATCCACATCTAAAGACTAGTTTCTTTACCTTTAGAGACATCACTTTGTGTCCTCCAGTTTTCTTTTTCTGGTTAATTTTCATATACATGACTGACTGAGTCTGAGCACTTCCGGCCTCCATGTCAGCAGCTTGTCGATCAGAACATTCCTGAGATCTGGCAGCATCTATCAGCATTCGTCATCTGAATGAATCTGACTGACAGCTGTTAATAACTTTATAATGTATAGCTTTTACATCATTGAATTAATTGAACTTACAGTGTTAGATGAACGCATCAAGTCTCTCAACAAATTCGCAGATTGATTCACCAGTTTCTGTCGTTCCTGACTGAAAAAATATCTTTCATAGTCGACATTTGGAATTAGATTCAACTTGAGAATTACCATTTCTTTGATTTGACAGTATGTGACTTTCTCACTTCGCAGTAATTTATTTTTTTACCTCTTTCATGACCTTAGTTGCAGATTTCTGTTCAACAATGTATAAACTTCTCAATAAGGCTTTCGTTATCGTCAAATGCTTCACAGTGGCTTAAATGGTACTTTGACTCTACATACACCAAACGCCAAGCTTCACTTCTACTGAGGTACATGCAGCACATACAAGCAGTTGCTGGATCATGGTTTGGGAGACCCCCGTTGATCTTCAGGTTTTGGATCCCCTATATTGTCGCCATTTGTAGATTCATTTCAGACTAGGTACTCGTAAATGAATACGCCTCACTTAAAGCTTAGTATTACACTTCTTTATTCCTGTGTGTGTAACTGCAAACTCAATGTTCTTAACATAAACTCTGTTCCCGACACCCGAACACTTGTGTCATAGTGCTACGGAGTCCATCAGGAAGCGAAAGAGTCCAGTTATTCCTAACTCACAAGACACTACACCAATCAGAATTTTAGATCATATTCACTACTTCTGTGTGTTCTCTCATTTGAAGCTTGTTTTTAGATGAAATATTTCCAATCCTTTCAACAATATCTAAAGACAGGAACTTTTTTCTCCCTTTCAGTGAGCTGGTCACTGCTATGTCTTGACCAGCACTTCAGTTCATTCACAAAGAGCATATTTCTCTTGTTGTTAACTTATGGTAAGAACCCCATTAAAGGATGTAGATTGTTGTTGAGAAACCACAGTGCATGACGTTGTTTTGACCAAGCTAACGCAGTAGGGCCTAGTCACAAACTGCATTTTGTTGCACGTTTATTAGGACTACAATTGTACTACTAATGTGCTTCAAAGTGCTATTCACTAGCCTACATGTAAAGGTCTATGCCTCTGCCTTTCCTATCTTTTATATGCTGAGGTCACCGCACACAAAGTAAGCGTTTTACTAGAAAATATTGGAGGCACAGGGGAGAGGCTGGAAAATGGGTAATACTTACTGCTAAAGGGCAGGGGTTGAAGGCAGAGTATGGTGGGCTTAACCCCTTGCATGCTCTTGACATCCGGGAGCCATCAGGCATCACGGTGGGCATGTGCGGAGGACGGCCACCGGCCATCCGAATTCCACCCACTAATAAAAACTAACACACAGCGGGAAAATGTCATGCACTTGGAAGGGGTTAAGGGAGATGGGGAGGATTTTAGGGAGGACAGACACCCACACACAAAAAAATAAGGCAAATGCAATTCATAAACTGCGCTTCTATATTCACTACAGCCGAAAAGGAACCAAAATAGTCATAATTGTACTCCATCTCAGACCTGGAGTAAGTCCAGCACCACATGTGACAAGTCACTGGTTCTGCCATACCCTCCCATACAAAATAATGGAGGTAGGGACGTAAAATAAAACTCTATGGGAATTATTGCTAATAAGTTATTTAAAAATATAAATTAATTGTATTTAATGTTACAAAAATGGTCTCTACCTAAAACAAAATTATTATTTTATTTCAAAATATTTCAAGATTTTTTAAATTAAAACATTTACGTAATTTTATAAATTATTAAACATAATTGAATTACTTTTAATTAATTCTTTAAATCATGTTTAACAATGTTTAATACATTTAACAAATGTATATTTTCAACCTTCAGTGAGAAATGTTATTTTTCATTTAAATTTCAGAAAAATAATTTGCTTTTAATTCAATACATTAAAAATAATTAAATACTTAATTTAAAATTGAGTTAATAATACTTTTAAAATAAATATATAAAATTGATTAACATCAATATTTAACACATAAATATTTGTTTCTAATTTTCTTAAAAGTTTAATACATGTTTTAGTAACTTTACACTTATAAATGGTGAACAGCCGAAAATAATAAATTTACTCAAACGTGTAAGAGTCAATTTACTTGTAGTAAATCTACACATGTAGAATTACCTTTATTAATAGGGCCCATTATGTTTAAAGGGTGTCTTGAGACCCAGCTGTATGTTCCTCCCTTCTCAGCTCTGTAATGCATTATAATGAGTATCCCTGCACATGATGCCTCCTACCATTGATTCTTTCCCCTGCACACAGAATGAAAACATAGGTAATTGCCTTCAGTTTGAGCTTTGTCACCTTTTAGAAATAGCATGGTTATCAGGATACCACTTGATAAAAGTTGCTGTGTTTAGTAAGGTACCGTGGAATACTGATTACCTACACAGTGTTAGACCTAGCATATTTGGCAGGTTTATCCCCAGACGTTTTGCTTTTTGGCATCCTGTTTTGACCTATTCATCACTGGTTGTAGGACTCTGGGCACTTTAAACAGCTATTTAGTGCTAAAGTGCATATGCTCTCTATGGAAATTGTCTTATGATTGGTGCTTCCGCAATTGGCTCATTTGCTTTACTACGAAGTCCCTTGTAATGTGT
The DNA here is from genome assembly GCF_964261635.1 of Lissotriton helveticus. Taxonomy (NCBI): domain Eukaryota; kingdom Metazoa; phylum Chordata; class Amphibia; order Caudata; family Salamandridae; genus Lissotriton; species Lissotriton helveticus. The sequence continues at coordinate 1,774,553,881 of NC_136067.1, read as the reverse complement.
ACTGTGTGTGCTCAGGGCCTGTAAATCAAATGCTACTACTGGGTCTGCAGCACTGGTTGTGTCACCCACACAAGTAGCCTTGCAAAGGTGTCTCATACTTGCCACTGCAGTGTCTGTGCACAGTTTTTACTGCCATGTTGTCCTGGCAAGTGCACCCACTTGCCAGACACGACCCTTCCCTTTTCTTGTATGTAACTCACCCGTAACAGAGGACCATGGTAGCTCTGTGGGCAGGGTGCAGTGTATGTGAAAGGCATGACATGTAGTAGTGTGTGCTAAATGTCCTGATAGTGAAGTATTGTGCATTTCATTTTTCAGTATTGAAAGGCTGTCTTTCCCAGAGGTGAACATGGGAGCTGCCTTGTCACATCTTACAAGTGTAACTTTCCATTGGGACAAGGTAGAGAAATTGAGTTTAGGCTCTCCGAACTCAGAATTTAATAACACATCTTTTAGTAAAGGTTGTTTTTAAATTCTGCTTGGAAATGCCACTTTTAGAAAAAGGGCATTTTCTTACTTAACCATCCTGTGTGCCTCTGCCTGTTTGTGTATTCACCATCTGGTTTTGGAGTGATAGGAGCTGGGGATGTGCATTCACATTAGACAGTCACAAAGAGGGTTGAGGTGTGTCCTGCCTGTCCCGGGTGACTCATAGCCAGGCTGAATAGACCTTTCTGCATTTAGAGTGGTGGGGGAGTTCTTACTAGCACCTGAATGGGCTGTGTCTGCTCTGCAAAATGCTTTCTCCACCTCCTGTAGTGAAGCTGGACCAGGGAGAAAAGAACTGTTTTTTAATGAGCTCAGAGCCTTTCTGCTTAAAACTTCAAAGGGAAAAGTAGTACAAATATTGGGGCAATGACTCAAGAACTCTAGATTACTGCTGAACTAAGGAACCTACCAGGATAAAGGGCTGGAAAAGCTGTCAGGAGGAACTGCCACTTTGCTGCGTGCTTTGCTGTGTTGGCCTACTGCTTGCTGTTTCGGTCTTGGGTAGGGAAAGGACTGGATTGTATTTTCATCATCCTGCTGTTAGAGTTTTCTCCAAGGGTTGAAGTAGAGCTTGTCTCCTGTTGGAAGTCTCAGGGAAATCAAAGATTTCATGAGAACTCGTTTGGATTAAGGAACCTGCCAAGAAGAAGAGCTGGGGAAGCTGTGTGGAGGAACTACCACTTTGCTATGTACTTTGCTGTGTTGGCCTGCAGTGACTGCTTCTGTCTTGGGCAGTAAAAGGACTGGACTGGACTTTCAGCAACTTTTTTTAATGAGTTTCCCCAAGTGTTTTGAGTTAGAGCTTGCCCCTTGTTCTAGAAGTCTCAGGGACAGCAAAAACTTCAAGTGCATCTGCTACCAGCACTGGGAACTGTGTTTTTTGTGCTGCAACAGTAGAAAAAGAAAACCAAAGCCGCTACTGGCTCCGAGATCTGTTGGCACCAAAGAGAGCATCGTTCCGCTTTGCACCGCAACTCTGGTCTCACCAACTATGCCGCCTGATGCCGCCCCTGAGAAGCTGCTTGTAGTGTGACCTGAGGACACTGCACTGCACACCGCCTTGCTCCACATCGCCGCCCTCGTATCACCAATGTCACCACTCTACTCTGACATTGGTGCCGCTGCCAGCACCATGCCTGAGGCCACTGCTCGTAAGTTACTTGACACACCGGCCCATCCTTCACTGCTGCCTTGTCCCGCCAGTGTCGTCGACTTGAGATTGCCTGCAGATGACAGCGCTTCAGTAATTGTCAGTTATTGTTACTGACAGTCATTTTGGGAACAGAGGCTAGTTTTTCATCATCAGAGAGAGAGAGAAGGGTTAGGTGGAGAAAGAAGGAGGAAGACTAAGATACAAAAACAGTGACAAATTGTGAAAGGAGGGATGAAAAAGTATCTGAAAGAATAAGGTTAAGAAACAGCAAGTGTGTGGTGGCTTAATAGGTATAAAGCAAGTGTGTAGTGGCTTAAGAGGTATGATGTGGTTTGGCAACTCCAGCATTTGACAGAATTGGCGGCGGGCTCCTGAGAAAAACTTTGGACCCCTACACTTTAAAAAAAATATTGAACACCAACTAAAACTCATCAAAGACCAAACAGATTGCAAATTTATTTCATTACACAGAGGCACATCTTGATTTATTGCCCAAATCCATGCTCTACTTTACCTATCATCAACACTTTTGTGTTTTCTACAAGCAGGCATTGTTGTCAAATGTATATGTCAATTAAAGATATTTATTGTGATCTATTTGAATTTACAATTCATAAATAAAAACGTAAAGCTTCCGAACACGATCTGGAAATCACTAATTGACGGTATGGTGTTTTGGGTAGAGAAAATTAAATTGCCAGGCACGATTTCCTGCCCACATAAAAGACGATGTGAGACAGCTGCCTGAAAATGAAACTGCTTTTTAGGACAGGAAGGCAGGTATCTTTCTGCCACCCTAACCCACGAAAGGTAATATAAAATTAATTATGACATCCTCATCTCTCCAAGTAAATACTTGAAAAGGGAGGAGTTCAGGTTTCGGTAAACAGGTGCACATGGCAGGTTTTATAAATATGCATCGCTCTGCATAAATCTAATTGAAAACAAAGTACCTGCCCTAGCTTGTTAATGCCACTAGATGACATGTGCTGGCCAAGTATAGTAAACAAATTAGTTATATACTTGAACAGCAACTTAGTTTAAAAGAGCATCTCCGTTTTGCAATGAAGTTTACATCTGTTACCCACCTGTTTTAAACCTGCCAACTGAAGATCCTCGGGCAGAGAAACAACACAGTAGCACTTGTAAGTCAGTTCTTCAAGACAAAAATTCTGTAGATGGACTGACTTGCAGCAAGAAAATGTCACTATATTTATTTGCGCATGCACATGAGTCTCGTAGACTGAAAGGTGCAAAACGCCTTTACATAACATGATTTACACTTGATTAATTTGCGTACACACCAAAAAGGCGACTTGAAGTAAACAGGTGTGTGGAAAAGTGTGACACGCCAAATTACCACGCTGTTTGGACAAAACTGGAGGGCCCATGGAGTGAACAAAGAAAGGTACTTAGAAGTGAGTGAAATTGAATATTTTTGCATGTGAAATATTTTTAGTGTTCATGACAATAAATGTATTATACAAATTATGTTTGGGAAGTTACTGCTTAACAATTGTTTACAAGGTATCCTTCGCGCACAAGTCTCAAAAGCAACCTGCTCAATGCAGCCATGGCCGACAGCCAGCTTCACAGTTAGAAAGACTTTTTCTGTTCAGAGCAGTCTACTGTGAGCAACAACTATGTGAACGTGTAAGAAAAGCAACAATTAGGCAAGATACGCCACACCCAATCATCAGATTGTTGCTTGGCATGCGAGTTAATCATCGCACTACTGTGATCGTTGGGTTGGGTAACTTTTATCAGTCTTATAAATTTCCAGGGATTTTGTTTACAACAGTAATTTGGTCTTGTTGTCTTCCTTCTTTAGTTCCGTTTGCATCAGATGCGGCTCGTCGGCGCCCTCCGCAGAAGGAGAGAGACACAGGTAAGGCTTCATCCTCTTAGGAGACCTGTCTAATAAATCAACCAAAATAAAATAAACTAAAAGAGACCCAGTAAGTAAAGTGCAGAAAGGCCCTCAGAGCAGGCTCTGGGTTCTGCCCGAACATGAACTCAGTGCAAGGGGTGAGGCAGAAGTAGAGGTCGGGAGAGTTCTTTGAAGTCAAAGGGTTTGGTTCTATCCAGAAACAGTGTGATCACGCGCTGACTTCTTCGATGCAATCGCATCTAAGGGGCGAGTAAGGGGAGGCAATGAGCCAGATGTTGCAAGCCACCTTTTGTGACATCACTTCCTGACATGACGTCACTTCCGGTGACAGCGTCCCCCCACTTCTTTTCTTAGGACTTGTGCCCTGGTTATGCAGCTTGACAAACTGCGCCCCTCCAGGAGCATGACCTGAGCAAAATATCCTGCTGGCCGCCGTCATTGAAAGTGCAGTCGCACTCAATCTCCTAGCCTGCTTCTCCCTTGTTAGAAATGGGGGTTTCTAGTTGGCAGTAGCTTGCACCCTATCCAAGGAGGGACCATATTTTCTAGTCAGTATAAGGGGATTTCACACCTAAGATAACCCTTTCTCACCCCCTGGGTAGCCTGGCACAAGCAGTCAGGCTTATCTCAGAGGGATTGTGTAAAGTAGTTGTACATATTATACACAGCAACACAGTGAAAACACTACAAATGGACACCACAATAGTTTAGAAAAATAAAGTATCTTTATCTAAACCAAACAAGAGCAAAATTACACAAATCCAACATACACAACTCAAAATCTGAGTTTTAAAAGGTTTCAAGCAATTCTGTCCATAGAAATCTATGGATACGTGATTTTTACGCAAAGTACCTCGAATGCGTCAAAATCCATAAGGCAAAACAGCAGCAGGGGAGGAAAGCATTGGGAAACACAGCGATGGGTCAGTTCCTGAGTCTTTGGGGAGGTGATGCAACAGTTTTGCTGCACGCAGGAAAAGCGGTGCTTAATATGCAGACTGTAGGGGTAAGTGATGTGTCGATTTCCCAGGCGATTCTTGTCTGCGGGTTCTGTGGCGGAAACAATTGGTGCACCGGTGTGATGTGTGAGAAAATTCAGGCACTACAGGTCGATGTGGCAGCAATCCAGGTGCTGTGTCGATTTCCATCGCAGTTTACAGTCGATGCGTTGTTTCTTTTAGCTGCACAGCAGGGCCTGTGTTGGAGTCAGCGCAGGGGTCTCGGACTTCGGAGACCCAGTGGCTGACTCAGCATGCAGCATTATTTTGAGCCACTAGCAGGTGCTGCGTTGATTTATTTGGCTGCACGGGGCTGTGAGTCAGGATTTTCTCCTGCACTACAGTGCAGCAGAGCAAAGCATCGATTTTGGTGATTCATTCAGTCTTCACAGCAGGAACAACCTCCAAGGGCCCAGAACTTGATTTGGCACACAACGCAAGCCAGAACTCCCAGCATTGGAGTTTAGGGATGTCGCAGGTGAAGTCTATGCTGACCCTGAGACTTCAGAACAGGAAGCAAGTAAACACAAGTGTGGTGTCCTGAATGTTCCTGTGTCTCACATTCTTCATGTTCTGGAATGTGGGATGCGTTGCCAGGGACTGTGTTGGAACTGCTTTTGTGGCAGTTAAGTTGGGTCTCTGACTGGATGGGGTCTCTGTAACGTTGTGTCCTAATAAAGCTTCCTTCAACTCAACATTAGTGTCTCCTGCTGTCCTTACTGAGGGGACCTACCTTCACATTTCGGCGACGAGGATGCAGGTCTCACTCTTAGGGCAGACAAGTGCAAATTTGATGTGAAAGAGATAGAGTACTTTGGTCATTCTCTGTGCTGCAGCTCAAAATCCTGTTCCAGAAGAGGCCATTGTGAATGAAAAAGATTGTAGACCTTGTCGTTTGAAGCGTACTCCTTGCCACTTGCAAGATTACGTTTCTTAGGTCTTCTGCCCTATACACTGTGTGGTTACGTGTATCACCTGCACTAGTTTGCTTATTTTTTGTTTGTTTTTGTTGAGTTACATTTGTTCCCTGTCTCTAATCTTACCATAAGTACTTTTGGTTTGGTAAAGCTTGTACAAAGTTTGTAACTTCATTTTGGATGGTGTAGGGGGGAGGAAGTGTGGTGTCCTGAAAATTCCTGTGTCTCACATTCTTTATGTTCTGGAATGTGGGGTGCATTGCAAGGCACTGGGTTGGAACTGCTTTTGTGGCAGTTAAGCTGGGTCTCTGATTGGATGGGGTCTCTGCAACTTTGTGTCCTAATAAAGCTTCCTTCAACTCAAGGTTAGTGTCTCCTGCTGTCCTTACTGAAAGGACCTATCTCCACAACAAGCTCTTGGACAAACTTCACAAGCAGCAAAACAGCAAAGTATAGTCCTTTTTCTCTCCTTGGCAGAGTCAGCAACTGCAGGCCAACCCAGCAAAACAACACACAGCAAGGGGAATTACTCCTTCTCGCAGCTCTTCAGCCCTTCTCCTTGGCAGAGGTTCATTTTGATTTCTGAAGTATTCTAAAGTTCTGGGGTTTCAGGTCTAATAGTTATACTCCTTTTTACCTTTGAAGGTTTTGTTCAGAATGTCTCTCTTGCTCAGTAAAACCAGCTCTATCCTTCCCGACCAACACTAATAGGGATGGAGACAACATTGTTCAGGGCAGCCACAGCCTATTCAGGTGCTAGTGACAACACCTTCCACCACTCTAGCCCAGGATGGCTCATCAGCATATGCATGGCACACCTCAGCTCCCTTTGTGTGAGTGTCGGGAGTGAATGCACAAACAACCCCTGTCAGTCTAAAACCAGATGGTGAATCCACAAGGAGGAAGAGGCACACAGAATGGTTAAACAAGAAAATGCCCATTTTCTAAAAGTAAAAGACACACAGATGATGGACAAAATGCAGAGCAAATCAAATATTCACCCACAGTCAAAAGAGCTTGATTAAATCCATTGTTATTTTGCTCACAATGTCACCCCAGTTTAGACCCAGCGATATGCAAATCAGTCTTGACCATGATCCTCAGGAAAATCCTCCCTGACAAACACCTCCTGAAAGAAACATTATTGATTCCACTACAATCCACACGACTAACAAATTTCACCTCTGTCCACTTAGAAATATAATCCACCAGCACCAACGCATACTTGGTTGAACTTCCAAGAACTCCAAAAGTATCAGAAATATCGAAAATTAATTTATGCCATGGTACCCCATTACTGTCTACAGCCTATACGGGTAGTGGTACAACAACCTGTGACTTATAACTTAAAACGCAAGCATTACATTCACTCACACAAAGCTCCATGTCCTTGTCAACACCTGCAAATTAAAAATTTAAAATGAGTGAGCATGCACTCCTTCCCTTGAAATGAAACCATGTTTTAAGTGTTATTAGAGTAGTGCATGCAAACAATTATTGTGAACCGCCTCCATCACAGAAATACGAAAGTATCCAGAAACAAAGCACGCTTCTCGTGCTCATGGTTGTCGCACTGCGAACATCAGGAACATGTCCCTCCAAAGTTTCCAATTCATCCCGGTATTCCAAAATCCACCAGTATTCACTTGCTTGCAGCAGTCATATTTTAACATTTTCCTTAGTACTCTTCATCACAACGGAGACAGCGTGATTCAATCTGCAAACTTTATTCAACTTTTCCAATATCGACTGTATGCCATTCTGGGCTTTGTACAATGATACGCTCAGATTGATCACAGAATAATTTTTGAAGAGGGCATGAAGTTTTTTTATATTCAATGCATTTCGAGCCCCTAAGGCTCTTCATCAGGGAGGCTCTTCATCAGGGAATTCTAAAACAACAGAAACAAAAGCAAATGACATAAACAGTTCAGCTGATTAATCCTAGTTAATACATGCATGTGCACTGAATCTGTGACTAGTGTAAACATATGATCCCCTACTTACCCGTTCACATACAAACCATACACCTAACTAAACAAAAAATCAAAGAAACTATCACTGCTCGCACCCAAGCCCCAAATACCCAAACCGAACTAACTGTGCCTGCTCAATTCATTCTCACCCTTTCAAAGTCTTCATACTCCCTGTCCCTCTCGCTAACCACCTCCCTCCCTTTCCCAAACCACCACTACTGTTCTCTAAAACGAAGGCTCATGTGCTTAACTGAACCCTCATTTTTCTCTCCATGAACCCAGTCCCTCCCGTCATCCTTCTGCTTAACCCCTTCTCTGCTATTCTCTTTTATGAAAAGTGGTCTGCCTCAATCTTACTTCCTCGCGCTTCTCTCCTTAAACTCGTAAATCATCCATGCTTCCTTTCCAACGGCCCATGTTACCTCCTTCTTATTCCCTGACTCATTAAATAGACTAGAATCAAAGATGTTAATTATTAGCACCTGGCTTCTTCCTTGTTAGCTGCACACAATGCTTCCCAAAGCTCCCCCTAGAAACTCAGATTCCCAAAATACACCAAAGTGAGCTCGCTGCTCAAAACAAATTGCTACCTGTTAAATCCATTACACCGTTAGTTCGGTTTGGGTATTTGGGGCTTGGGTGCGAGCAGTGATAGTTTCTTTGCTTTTTTGTTTAGTTAGGTGTATGGTTTGTATATGAGGGGGTAAGTAGGGGATCATATGTTTACACTAGTCGCAGATTCAGTGCACATGCATGTATTACCTAGGATTAATCAGCTGAACTGTTTATGTCATTTGCTTTTGTTTCTGTTGTTTTAGAATTCCCTGATGAAGAGCCTTAGGGACTCGAAATGCATTGGATATAAAAAAACTTTGTGTCCCCTTCAAAAATTATTCTGTGATCAATCTGAGCATATCGCTGTACAAAGCCCAGAATGGCATACATTCGATATTGGAAAAGTTGAATAAAGTTTGCAGATTGAACCACGCTGTCTCCGTTGTGATGAAGAGTACTAAGGAAAATGTTAAAATATGACTGGTCCAAGCAAGTGAATACTGGTGGATTTTGGTATACCGGGATGAATTTGAAACTTTGGAGGGACATGTTCCCAATGTTCGCAGTGCGACAACTATGAGCACGAGAAGCGTGCTTTGTTTCTGGATACTTGTCAACACCTGGCCACCAAAAATCTGCCTGAACTCTTTGTTTCATTGCTCGCATGCCCATGTGCCCCTCATGAGCAAATTAAAAAATCTTGGGCCTCAATACACTAGGTACAACCAATCTGTCACATCTCAAAAGAACATCACCAACCAGAGTCAACTCATTAGCAGATCTCCAAAATAGAATTACAGCTTCTTCCATCTCATGTGCATATGGCCACCGCCCACCACATACTTATCACCAAAAGCAACACTTTATCTTCAGAACTCGCAGAACGGTATTCCTCTTCAGATAGCACCCCATCAGTGATGGCATTCACAGAACACACAAACTCCAAATCATCCTCACCATCCACAAGCTCGCCAGCCTTTACTGTGACTGGCAACCACAACAAATAATCTGCAGTGCAATTCCAGGCACCAGGAACAAATTGCAAAATATACTGATACCCCTGCATACAATATTGCCATTTTGCAATGCGGGGAGTTGCTCTTCCACCACTGCCAGTCTTGAAAAGCTCAACTAATGGTTTGTGATCAGTACGTAGGATGAACTGATTGCCCCACACAAAATTCCTAAAATAATAAACCCCCCACCACAAACCCAAAGCTTCTTTTTCTATCGCTAAGAGACCCGCTGGTGATTATGAGCTGTATAAATACCAATTAACATAACATCACAGGAATAGGTTGATTCAGCACCACAAAGTGCCGTGGACACAAAAGCAATAATCTCCTCTTTGCCATACTCCCTTCTCTGCATCAAAACCACCCTCAACCCATGGTTGATGGCATCAGTAGTGATAATACATGTATGATGGGTTTCAAACAGTTTGAGGGGTTGCACATTCACAATATCTTTTTTTATCAAGTTAAAAACACTTTGGCACTCGGTACTCTATTCATATGAAACACCATTTTTCAAACGTTCCCGCAAACACACAGTTTTGCTAGAAGCATTACCCACAAATTTAGCAAACTACTCGGTCAAACCCTGAAACAACATAAGTCAATACTTATTGCATGGCGCAGGTGCATCCTCAATGGTCCTCAACAGGTTTAACTTTGGCTTGATTCCCTTTCTTGACACATGATGACGAAGATAGTCCACCCCATCACAGCAAAAGGTACACTTATCTGTCTTCACAGTTAAACCTGACGCATTCAAGATTTTCAACACCTTCTCTACTCTGTCATCGTGTTCACTGTTATTACTCCCATAAACCAAAACGTCATCTTAGAAACACAGCACACAACACATGCTCTTAATTAGATTGTTCATGAGCCTTTGAAAGACAGATGAAGTTAAGGCTAAGCCAAACGGCATCCGTCTATAATGAAAGGCTCCTTCAGGAGTGCTGAAAGAATTCAGATGTCTCGACTCCTCACATAACTACACCTGATGGTAGGCTGCCGACATATCCAAGGTTGTAAATACCACAGCACCCTTTAATGTAGACAATAACTCATCAGTCACGGCCCGTGCAGGTAATAGCGTTGAGGCCAAGTTGGGGGGATTCGACAGAAGACCACGAGGAAAAATTAAATAAATAATTAATTTTCCCTTGTCATCTGTGGCAATCCCCACCACCCTGCCCACCGCCCCACCTCCTCACTGCTCTTACCAGCACGGGCCGCAGCTGCAACTCTTTGAAATTGGGAAGAGGTGCCCGATCAACCCAAATTTTGACATTCAGGTCATGCAGGTCCACCCACAATCTCAAAGATGTATTGGATTTGCTCGCTAAAATCACCAGAGTCAACCATTCGGATTCTTCAATCAGTTCAATAATGCCCAATTTACACAATGTATCTAACTCTAACTTGAGCTTACTCCTCTTACTGAGAGGAACATGTCTCACCTTGTGCACTTTGGATACCGCATTATCCTTCAAATGATATGGTGTTTGAACCCTCTGAGTTTACACAGGGCATCAGTGAAAACACCTGAATAACTCACCAACCACTTACATTCATCTACGTTACACACCACATTGTTACACACCTCCAATAACAGATGTCTGGAAAGGACCAAATCAGAATGATTGGGGTCCAGGATTATGTCCAAATTTCCATGTTGATTCCACCCCAAGATATTAGACCTGCCCTTGGCAGCAAACACCATGCAACTGGACATTTTGTTGTAAAACCTCAAAGTAGCTTCAAATTGGCCTACAACTTCCTCCTTATTTCCCTCATATGCAAAACTTTTAACACAAGATTCGTTCAAACACGGACTGCTCAATCTAGCAAAACTAGAGTCTCCAATCACTGTGAATGGCGAACCCGAATCAGTCTTAGCTGATACCTCAACACCATTGATAATGATTCCACATATAGGAGGTTTCCTTCTGACTACGTGACGCGCTGCTGACACCATGTTCTCGACATGAATTGATGATTACGAAGACAACATCCGTGCCACACTACTGTCTTGATCAGACTGACATCCATCTTCAATATACCTAATCACAGTGTCAACCTGTCACTTCTGACTTAAATGATTTGCACACTTTTGCGAAAGGGCCCACTTGCCATATTTGAAATACACATTTGTGGCTGGATAATGTTTAGCAGTGCTAACATGCATTCAGCTTCCACAATGGAAGCACACTACATCCACCCATTCCACAGATATCTTAACATTAGTCCAGCCATTGCATACATGTGATTTGTCTGGAAGTTTAATGTTTCCCTTATCCAAATTTGTAGTCATTGCGTTCACTTCATGTGTTGACATGCCTCCACCAATACATTGCTGAGAGTGTTCAATACTTCTAGCTATGTTCAATGCCACTTCCAGACTAGGATCCTCAGTACCTAGTAATCACTCTTGAATTTTGTCATGGTTAGTTTTTCAATTAGCTGGTCCCTTATGATCTCATCCTTAGGCTTACTATAATTGCACATTATAGCCAGGGTGCGTAACGCGCCTACAAAATCATCGATAGGTTCACCTGGAGCCCGGCAACTATGCAAAAACGTGTGTCATTCCAACACCACATTCTTTTTGGGTTAAATTTCTTATAAAGAGTATGCACCACAGAAGCATACTCATCAATCACTTCGCCATCTCCATCCTTCCCAGTTCCTGCATGCATCAGTACTGTCTCAACAGGCAATGTCTTGAGAATACTTCTGGCTTCAGCACCTAAATTATACATCAACAGAGCTTTTTTCTTTTTTGATGTAACCGTATCCCGATCAAAAGCCTGCAAATAGGCTTTAAATGCCTCATACAACCGTTCCCAATTCAACATAGGGGTACCTGGAACTGAAAACAAGCATTTACAATGCAATGGTCTCGGCATTTTTAAAGTTAGAGCTATTGGCATTGCTCATGACATTATTTTTATTTATGTTTTTTTTAAAAACATAAATAAATGGCATTATCATTTACAATGCCAATAGCGGGGCAGGAGAGCAAGCACAACAAACGAGGGGGCAGGACAGCAAGCACAAGCAACGAGCTATAAACAGACACAGAGAGGAGGAGAGAATCCCCAGGTACATGGAACACTTACCCAATCAACAATTGTGAGAGACTAAAGGTATATAGGGAGGCACATAAAGCACCAGTTACTAGAAGAAAGTATGTTGGGGAGCTCATGGGAGGTCAAATGAGAGCAGAAAGAGGTAAGGGGCACTTGAAGACTGGAAGAGATCGTCAGAGCAGGTCATGTGGGGAGAACAGATGGCCAAGAAATAAAAGAGTGCAACAGAGAAAGTTAGGCAGGGAGCAAGGAGAGAAAATGCAAAAACATTAAAAATGTGACAGGTTAGGAGACCGTAATGATAAGGGGGTACAAATGAGGGCAGAGAAATGCACGCAAAGAGAAGGAAGTCAAGTAGGGTAGAGAAGACCAGAGGAGCAAATGGAAGGCGGATAAGAGGGAATGAGTGAAATGGAGGGTGATTAAAAGCAGTGTGAAGCAGTAAAGGCAGGGTAAAGCAGCAGCTGGCAATGTATGGGAGGGTAGTGCAGAGTAGAGGGCAGTGGGGAGAAAGTTATCAAATCTAGCTAAAAGCAATTGTGTTTATAGTTCTAGTGAGAGTGAGTGAAACAGACATCGACACTCATAAATTGAAATGAAAACTAATTTTGAGACAAGGACTTGAAAGAAATTTCAAGCATTCTCAGGGCCGTGCTGTTCCCTGCCGGCTCCACTGAATCCCACTGTTACTGAAATGCCACAGACCTCAACAAACCACCCGTCCAGCTGAGCCCTCACAACAGATATAATTCAAGAGGCGGTCTGACGTTGGGCTTGGTCAACCTTCATTTAGAGCAACTTCCTCTGGCACCTTTACACGAGACTACCCCTTTAATGCGAGAGCGCGGGACGGAGGAGGGATGCGGGCAGAGGGAAGGGGGGCGAGAGCAGGACGGAGGAGGGCTGCGAGCAGAGGGGGCGAGAGCAGGACGGAGGAGGGCTGTGGGCAGAGGGGGTGAGAGCAGGACGGAGGAGGGCTGCGGGCAGAGAGAAGGGGGGGGTGAGCGGAGCCGAGCAGCTCCAGAAAGAGCTGAAGGCAAGAGACAGGCACAGACATAACGCCCACGGATCGCATCAAGCCGGGGAAAAGAGTATGGGACCTCGGCGAGAGGGAGGGTGTGGGGGGCGGGACTTAAAAAAAGAGACAGAAACGCCCACGGATCGCATCAAGGCGGGGAAAATAGTAATTGACACACATTTCTTCCAATGGCTAGCCTCCATTCACGAAGCTAGCCAATGGAAGAGAGAGGCAGAATAAAGCCCCACACTGTTGAAGTCATAAAATCTCTGGCTCCGCCCACACTTCTTACGCAGTGTGACGCTAGGCCTGATACCTAAAAATGCAGGAGGTGGAGATATCTTCTACATGACACCAAATAGTTACTTCTACAGTTGCTGTGGCCCAAAATCACCCCAAATATTGCTAAAATTACCATACACATGGTGTGCTTGTCACCGTTTACATCAATCTGGGCAGGCAGTCTACTTTAAATCCTGTGTAGCACGCTCATTCTCCGAATGCTGTTCTCTAAGTTCAAGTGAGAGGTGTGTCTGTCACCGTGCACTTCTTCTCAGGGACTGGCAAATGCTGGACAACTGACAGGCTGAATACCCAGATCCTCATACCAAAATGGAGGTGAACTTCGACATGTAACGTCACACTCAACGCTCACTGCACAGCTACCACAATACCCCAAACCAAAATGGTGGTGGACATGGGTGTGATGACGTCAATGCATGTGCTGGTGCACTGAAGCGCTTGTGACCAAAACTGCCAAATTCTTCCTGAATCCTCCTGGGGCTTTCACGCTGTACTAATCACAGCCTGATTAGGGAGCCAGGAACCACCTCCAATCAGTCCAGAATGTCTGCACTGCAACGGCGCAAAGGAATACCGGAAAATGCCAGCCAGCACGGATGCCCCGAATGCCCAGGAGCACAGAAAACTGTCCAGGAAGTTCCTTAACTCATGGGTTCCTCGGTGTTGCCACTCGTCACCAGTGAAACGAAGACAGCACCGGTAAGGAGGGCACCAGTTTATTCATATGCCTGGCAACACCGAGCCTCTGGTAGCAACTACCACCCTGAGAAACCCGTATGGCCTCCGCATTCCAACATTCCAATGAGTGGCTCGAGGTGAGCCCACATAACGTAAACCCCACAAGAACGTAATTCTGCTTTAAAAAATAGCAAGATTGAAAAGTGCTCTTAATATTCTGTTCCAGTATGTAGCCATGATGAAAAAATAGCATTAAGTACTCACTGGTGTTCTGGTAGTCTATAGGTGACTAGCGAACACTGTCCAAGCAAGATGATACTTGTGTAGGAAATGGTCACTTAGCAGTATGGAAGAAAACTCAGAAAGAAAAACGTTAGAGGAAATGACATGTGTGTGACACAGCCGGCACCAAATTGGACACTGAACCCAGAATAATCCTTTCAGCTGTCCCTATTTATCACCATAGTAGCACAAGAGAATGCCTAATATGCAACAATTACCTGGCCACCACAACCATAAACCACAACCAATTGTAACATCTGATGGGCCGTGGACACATGGGTGACCAATAAATGCCTACCTGCACAGCTGACTCTGGCCCATACTCTGCAGCATCTATAGGTGAGTGTGGACAGCAACTACTTGTCGCGAATGTAAGTGCCCTTCAGTTTTTACAGTTTATTAATTGCTAACCAATGCAGACAATCAGAGCATGGGCGGCCCCTCCCACTTGGGGAACAAGTAATAATTAGTTTGCTGAAGCATACCTGTTGGAGTTGAGGGGTTTTAGAGTTTCTTTTGTAACTGTAAGCGTACTTTTACTGTGATTGTTTAGCAGATTACAGATTTATTTTTAAACATATGTAATGATCTCAGAAGCAAAGCTGTCAGGAATAGGGGACATATATGCAGCAAGTCCATCACAGGGTAGGAAGAGGGTGGAAAGTCTGGAGAACGAGGAGTTTGAAATTGCGTGTCTGTAACAACTAGACCACATAATTTCTTATAGACACTTACATCTTGGTTTGGGTGAGCACTTCCAGGGTAAGTGCTTTAGTGTGAGTATTTAGGTCCATTTCTACAGAAAGCAGATGCTTTGCAAAGTGTTGCACTGTTGTTGAGGTTTGTCCCACCTTCGCACTAGTTTGCATCCGTCTTCGTATCCACACCTCTGCTGTTTTTGGTCCACGTGGCTTCCCACATATTTGGCTTGGTACTTCCATCTCCTTGATTCTAATATTTCTTGCCCTTTGTTGTTCCTCTAATTATGCTTCCTTCTCATCAGTTTCCTCTCATTTGCTCTGCCGTCCAGAGGTCTCTACCTGCTATCCTGGCCTGGCAGGGGCTCATCACCGCACCATCCACCAAAGAAATGTGTATGCCTTTCTTTGCTACATATTGGTATATTTATCAATCCCTCCCTTTGTGACAATCTTTCCCGCAACTACTCTCCTCTTCCCTTTAGTTGGTTTCTCAAGTCCTCATTCCACATGAGAAAACTTAAGAGAAGGGGCTTGCTTGTAACACCAAAATGATTCCAACCAGTGGAGGTCCAGACCTGGCATTACCTAGCCCAGCCCTATTTTTTACTAGAGATTCGGCCAAGTTAGATTTTGTACTTTGGTATTAGATGAAATATACTATAATTTGGGCTACACCACTGATTTTGAATCAGAGTGCTTGTTGGGATCAGTTTTATCCCAGCTCTCCAACGTTTGTTTGGGAAATGACAAACCAACCAGAAGGGGCATTTTGAGTTATTGACTTTGATACAGGGTCCTAAAGACAATATAGTCTATTAGCTATTTTTACTAATTGGCGTCAAAGGCTACCTTGTCGCCACATTCAATCAAGACCTAAAGGAAGAACTTTAAGACATCTTGTTGATAGTGGTGAATCACCCTACTGCCTCCAGGGCATTAACTTCACTCTGCAAATTAATGACTCTCGTAAGAAATTGGCTTATTGATTGAGGGGGTATACTCCCCACTCAGGCAACAACCACAATCATTGTCAGTGTGAAACACAAACAGTCACTAAATTAACCTGTGCTTAACGTTTTGGTAGTTCCACACAAAAGCAGTCCGGCTTAACTTAGAGGCATTGTGTAAAGTATTTATGCAGCACCCAAACAGTAATAAAGTGAAAACATAACATAAGCAAAATCCTAACCCATTTAGAAAATGAGAGTATATTTTATTAAATAAAATATTACCAGAATTACAAAAATCCAATCAGTAGACGTGGAGATATGTAATTTCAAATTTGTTGCTAGATATAGTGCCTAAAACTACAAAGCGCCACTTGTAGTCGTCTGGTCATGCTAGACCGGCAAAAGTCACAAGTTCAAGCCAACTACGATGGATGATGGGCTAAATAGAGGAACCAGATTAGCCCCACTGAAAAAGTTACCTTCTCAATGTCTGGTGTAAAGAGTTCCATTCATGGTGGAGGAGGTCACGAGGCGCAGTAGACTATTGCAGATGGTTGTATCTGTAGCATGAAGTCCAGATCCTGCATTGTTGTCATCGCAGGTGGTTGCTGTAGCGTGAAGAGTTGGGTTCACCTGAGCTTTGCATTGGTGGTCATCATAGGCAGCAGAGTCTTTGTGCTAACTGGCCCATGCACTGTCTCGAAGATCCCAACGCGTCAGCATTTTTCCTTTTCATGAAGGGGAGTGCACTCTGATGACAGCCAAGGGTCCAGGACTTTCGGAGGCACCTCTTGTGGATCTGGAACTGACTATAGCAGAGGCCAGAAGGCTTATGGCAGGTCCAGTTGCACTTGCAGTCAGGTCCAGTTGCAGCAGATCAGCTGTACAGGTGCAGGGAGGCCTCTGGAGCTTGTTGTGTCCCTGTAGTTTATATAGGAAGTCAGTCAGCTGTACCTTGGAGCCACTCTGCTTAGCCCGGGGTGAAGGGAGCAGGTCCAGTCTTCCTTCTCAGAGAGTCCTCAAGCAGCAGGGCATCCATCTGGGCGACAAGGCAGTGCTTCTGCTGTAATGTCCAGAGGTCCAGGCGTGTACTGAAGAAGTGTTTTGATGTTCAAATATTTATACTTGGCACCAGCCTTTGATTTGGGGTGCTTAGCTATGCTATCCCCACATCTGGTTCTGGATTTTTATTTCCTTCCCCTGTTAAGGCTCCTAGAAGCCTGGTGAGACAAAGGACAAGTGTCAGGTGCCTTTGTGTGTGCTGAAGGCAAGCCCCCTTTGACATGCAAATGTTACAGAGAAAAGCTCCGCCCCCAGCCATCCTGACAGGATTGCTCATCTTGTACATACCTAAAGCCTTTTATGTTACTGTTTGTCAGGAATACACTAAGCTGAACACCAGAGCAATTCAAAGTCATGTTACCCAGGACACTGGCAGAAGGCACACATCAGTAGGGCAAGAAAATGCCAACATTCTAAAAGTTATATAGCAAAAAAGAATCTAGCTAAAACATTTAGGGTGCTCTTTTGGTTTCAAGAGACTGAGGACTATCGCTGATTCGAATAGACTTAAGTATTTAACTTTTCTTTTGAGACTTTTTTTGCAAGTTCATTTCATTAATGCAGCATGTTATTCCTTCCGTAAGACACACCACCTTCACCCATTCTTTACACATGTATACACGGGGAACATCACTTACAGCGCAACTTTTACCACGCAGTGCTTTTACATCGCAGCTTTTACAACGCAAACCATTACAACGCATTGCGCTGGGGGGCGCTCTAGGATAGGGAATATATTTAATTTACTATCCAACACCTTCCCTACTATCCAGGGGGACTGGAGTTGGAATAGTAAATTAAATAATTCACTATCCAGCGCCCCAAAGCACTATGCGTTGTAATGGTATGCATTGTAAAACTCGCTTTATAAAAGCATGTGATGTAAAAGCATGCGTTGTAATGTCGTACATCCGTATACACAATGTACAAAATATACAGTTTACACATATAATATATACAAAATACAATGTAGACAAAATTGCATTCAGGTTAAATCCAATCAAAATTCAATGCAACAGCGACGTTGTGGTTATTCCTTACAACTATTCATTTTAACTGCAAGGGCTGTTGCCTAATGGCTACACGTTTGTGGCCTGTTGGGGCAAGAACGTTTTTACATATCGCTACCAACAGTAGAAAAATGTTAAATTAATATTCTATCCCAGTAGAAATTAACGAAGACACATTTTGAGCCCCATCTCAGTTTTGGAGTTCGCTATAGAACCTTAGGACTGGATAAACTCTAGAATAAAAAGATCCAGAAAGATTCATTTGTAACTGCTCTGCTCTCCATTTATGTTAGTAATCACTACAATTCTTTGAACAAAGCATAAGTAAAGTACCAGTTAAATCCTGCTATTGGCAACACTTCGTATTGTTAGCGTCTTGATTTAAAAAACAGTTGTCTGCCAATTGGTATAGCAATTCTGAACACAAAGGCTTTTTTTAAATAGGCTGCATGGGAGGCTCTGGCCCCCAATGCAGCCCCGGGGACCGCCACCTCCCCGGGGCTATTTTGAAGATGGGCCTCCTGGAGCCATAAATGGCCTTGAGGACCACCACCCCCAGGGCCAGCTTCAGCAAAGTCCCGGGAGCCCATTCCTGGGACATTGTAGTTTGCTATGGCTTGGCAGGAGCACTGTTTCTGCCAAGCCTTAGCAAACTCTGCTCTGCTTCATGGAATCAAAAACAGTAAAATTCTTCCATGAAGCGGAGCAGAATTGCTTTTGGACAGAGGGAGCTGCATGTTTGCAGCTCCCAACTTCCAAAAGCAATGCCGGCTCCCGCAGAAGGTGGGGAGCCGGCAGGGACGTCTGGGACCTTGCTGCTCCACCCGTGGTCCCCAACAACAGGCCATGCCCCGGAGGATGGGGTCCCCGGGGCAATATCGGCCCAGGGAGGAGGGTAACACTGGCCCCGCTACCCATTAAAAAAAGGCAAAGGCCTTGCCCGGGTGATGGGGTCCCTGGGTCTGAAATAGGCCTGGGGAGGGGGGGACACATGGCCCTCCACATATAAAAAAATAAAATAAAGGCCTTCCCCCGGGGATGGTGTCCCCAGGGCCGAAATAGGCCCAGGGAAGGGGGGCCAAGCAGGCCCCTTCCTTTATTATTTTTTTTTTTTCAAGGAAAAGTCCGGGCCCTGGGGGATGGGCTCCCTGATGCCGTATTCAGCTTGGGGAGGGAGGCCGCATGGCTCCCCTCCAGATTTAAAAAAAAAAGACTTGCCCTGGAGGATGGGGTTCCCGGGGCCGAAATCGACTGAGGGAAGGAGGGCTTCGCAGCCCCCCCCCCCCCCCCTTCCCTTGAAAAAAAGTTGCCGGAGGCCACGCCCCCTTTACCTACACTCTGCAAACGCACCTTCTGGTACAGTGGTAGTTGGGCAATTTAATCCCCTTGAATGCTGATGGTCTTTGGGAGCCGACAAGCCCTCTTGTTACCTCCAGTAAGTCCCAGACAGCAGGATTAATGAGAGGACTCGAAGGCCACACACCCTTTATCTACCACACTGCAAACACACCTCCTGGAGCGCTTCTGGTTGGGGAATGAATTCCACTTTACTCCTGAGGGCCTCAGGACTAAAGTGGCTTATTTCCCACACCAGTAGTGTGCAAGGAGGCGTGTTTGCAGAGTGATGGAGAAAGGGGCATGGCCTCTGACCACATCTCTGCATTCCAGCTGTGTGGGCCTTACTGGAGGTAACAGAAGGCCTAGTTGGCTCCTAAGGACCGTCAAGGGCCAAGGGGACTTCATCCCCCAAATAGTAGTGTGCCAGGAGGCGCATTTGCAGAGTGGAGGAGAAAGAGGGCATGGTCACCTAAACCACTTAGCAAACCCACTGTGTGGGACTTGTTGGAAATACCAGGAGGGGTAGTGGCCTCCAAGGACCCTCATTAGACAAGGGGACTTCGTCCCACTACTAGTAGTGCATCAGGAGGTGTATTTGCAGAGTGGTGGAGAAAGGGGGCATGGCCTGCTAGCAGATCTCAGCAATCCTGCTGTATGGGAATTACTGGAGGTAATAAGAGGGGTAGTTGGCCCCCAAGGATGTCCTTGGGGGCCAACTACCCCTCCTGTTACCTCCAGTAATTCCCACACAGCAGGATTTCTGAGCAGTTGTCAGAAGCCATGCCCTCTTCTCCACAAGCTCTGCAAATGTGCCTCCCGGAGCACTACTAGTTGGGGGATAAAGTCCTCTTGGCTCCCGGGGTACCTTGGATAGATTTGACGTAGGACTTAGGTCAATAGATCTCTGTTGAATATACTAAACTTAATAGTGAGTGCCAGCAAGCTCAGAGGTCAATAGAAACTTTCTCGAATACACACAAAGGGATTAGTGTCTGACAACCGCATAAACATGACAACTTTGTTTCCTCAAGAATAAGAACATATCTCTCAGAGTCGTGGAAACTATAGATGACTATTTTACTCAGTTAATCGTGCATGCTTCGTTTCTACAGAGTTTTGCAGACAAATAGTGAGACGGACGTTTTCAATAAAAAGGTTTATTGAACAGTCTTCTTTCTCATGCAAGAGAGGTGAACTGCTACAGTCGTTAGACAGAATGGAAAGTATAATGCGTACAGCGGAAACAGTAATATGAAATAATACTGTAAGAGCATTGTATGGTTTCTAAGCCATAAAAATACATACATAAATAACATAGACTAAAATACTCAACTGGTGCTTCTACAATACGCCTACCCCAATGTACCTAACCTAAGTCTAGTACGAGGGAAGAAGTAAGTATGGTCTTTTGCATAGGTTTAGTTTTGCCAAAAATCTACCAAAGGTTTCTCTAGGTTCTAATCAGCGTCATACCTTT
The DNA here is from genome assembly GCF_964261635.1 of Lissotriton helveticus. Lineage (NCBI taxonomy): Eukaryota > Metazoa > Chordata > Amphibia > Caudata > Salamandridae > Lissotriton > Lissotriton helveticus. The sequence continues at coordinate 1,774,532,981 of NC_136067.1, read as the reverse complement.
TTAGAATGAAGGAGGTCTGGTCTCTCTGCCTCGGGACTCGATTTCCCAACACCCCGCAAGGGGAGTCACAAACACTGGACCTGGATTCTCAGCAGAGGAGGGCAGATTCCTGATCAGTCCGTCAGCTGGAGAGCCGGCTTCCTTCTGCACTTACTGTAGCGAGCTGCGTCGAGCAAGTAGGTCGTCGAACTGCTCTGAACCACCGTGCTTTGCCATAGCAAGTGGAGGTATAGTTATACCTTGAAGGTGTTTAGGAATGCCATGTTTGATGTAAAGTCGGGCATATGAATGTCATGAATGAACCTCTGGGAAATAGTTGTTCATTGTAAAGTAACTGAGTTCTTGGAGAAATCAATATTCAAGCAAGGGGAAGTCCCTAACGGCTTAAGCTGGTTTTTCAAGAAATCGTTGTGACGTTTGGTGAACGGATGGAAGTAGCCATGCCTGTATTTGGGTAGCATGGGCTATGCCTAAATAAGAGCTTGATTTCTATGCCTATATAAGGGCAACGTGAAATGTACCTATATAAGGGCATGAATCGGGAAAATCCATTCGGCGTCTAAAGCGCCATACAACAGTTCTTCCAATCGAAAGCCCAAACAATTTACAAGGAACTGGAAGGGTCAGGCTCTGCCCCCAAAACCCTCTGTTGCATGTGATGGGGGAGGGGCTAGCAATTACTAGTCACCTGACCAGTTTCTCGCCAGTGACACTGGACTTTGTGAATGATCTCCTTCTGACCATTAAGTCTGGCGCTCCGGATGATCCGTGCCTGCCGAACATCATTCACCGGGTCTCGACTCAAATCAGCGTGCTACTCGCCCCCCTTTTAAACACTACCTTGAGGTCTGGGGCCTTCCTGTCAGAATGGAATAAAGCGTGCATTAGGTCCTTTTTAAAGAAGCCCTGCTTGGACCCATGTGCCTTTACAAGCTACTGACCTATCTCCTGCCTGCTTCTGGCAGCAAGGTTTCTGGAGAAAGCTATAAACTCTGAACTAAACCTTTTCCTGAACTCTAAAAATTTGCTCGACAGCTCTCAACATGGCTTCCGCTCTGGCCATTCCGCTGAATCAGCATTAGTCTTGACCATGGAGGAAGTTCAATTGCAAATTGATAGGGGTGGCAAATCAGTCCTGATCATACTTGACCTATCTGCCGCGTTCAACATGGTTAATCACCTCGTTCTTTATGCTACGGCTGAAGGCAAGTGGGATCTGAGACAGCGTTCACCTCATTCCTGACAGGCAGGGAACACAAGGCATGCTGGGATAACTTTATGTCTGATACATTTCACCTCCCTTGCGGAGTCCCACAGGGGTTGGCGCTTTCACCCATATGATTTACCACATATGTGACTCCCTTGGCCAAACTAGTCAAAGACCACAGCTTCTCGCTTGTATCGTATGCTGACGATACACAAATCATAATTTACTTTTCTTCCATGGAAGACAGGTCGTCAGCTAGGTTCCACAGCTGTCTCGACCACATCATACAATGGATGCACCTTAACTATCTGAAATTAAATACTCAGAAGACGTAGGTTTTGGAGTTCGGCACTGGCCCTCCCATTTGGAACTTTGCTTGGTGGCTGGCTGTGTCAGGAGTCTGTACATCACTAGTGGCCAAAATGAGAAACTTGGTCATTGTCTGTGACACTCAGTTCAGTTTCTCGGGACAGATCAACCAGGTTGCTTCGACCTGCTACTTCACATTAAACATACTGCTGAAGATTTTACAGTTTCTTTCAATGGAACTAAGGAAAACTGTTGTGGTAGCACTCGTGTTATCTATGATTGACTACTGCAATGCCCTTTACCTAGGAGTTGATAACCGGCAGTTAACCAAACTACAAATTCTGCAGAATGCCGCAGCCCGAACCCTACTGAACATCCCTAAATAGCGTCATGTATCTGGGGCCATTAGGAATCTCCACTGGCTCACAGTCAAGGTGCGGATTGAATTCAAGGCAGCATGTCTGGTTTATAAAACCTTGTATGGAGGTGGATCAATGGAATATTGCAAACTATTCCAATGGTAGACCCCGGACGCATACTGAGATCATCTAATCAGGCACTGGTCAATGTCCCAATAATCAAGAATGCAAAATGGGGAGGTAGATGCTTCTGCTATCTAGCTTCCAAGCTCTGGAACAAGCTGCCACTCTACATTAGATCCCAACCTGCTCTGACAAAATTCAGAGGCTTACTGAAAACCTGGCTCTTTCCCATGCAGTAATGACATTACCTTTCTGGGTTTGCCTCACATCTTTGTTTCTCCAGCGTCAAGACACCTCGGAAATCAAGCACTTTATAAATCTCTTACTTACTTACTGTCGTATTTTAATTTAAATATAGCAGTCCCCAGGGCTGGGGGGGGGGCGTGGCCCCCCTTGCACTTTTATGATGCAGCCCCAGGGAGACGGCAGTCCCTGGGACAGCAGGGGGCCCATGCGGGCCCCATCATTATTATTTATTGCCCCGGCCCACCTCGGGGCTTAATTAAATGAAGTGCAGCAACCTGCGCTTCATTTTTTACAAAATTTCCAGGGGTATCAAACACAAATCCCTCCAAAAATAAAAATAAAAAATGCTTTTTTTGGCTCTGGGGGTCCTTGTGGGACCCCAGAACAGGGCTAGGGGGCCAGGGTGTTTCTACCCTGGCCCCTTTTCCTTTTTTTAAATGTTTTTTCTTGTGACTGAGTTCAACCGAGTCACAAGATGGCTGATAACACTTCCTGGTTTGAAGTATTGGCAGCCAATCAGAACTTAGGCACAAGATTGGGAGGGTTCACGGATCCAGCACGGCCACAGTTGTATATCTGAGAAATCTTTACATTTCTCAGGAGCTACTGCACAGATTTACACCGTTTAACAAAAAGATTACTTTCTGGACCAAGAGCAACCTGTTTGCCAAATTTTAGGTAATTCCGTTAAGCAGTTTGGGCTATAGCCGTGTCTAAAGTTTCCTATCAAAATTAACATTTTTGATAGGAAAACAATCGGCCCCCACTTGACGGATCACCATGAAACTTTCAACTCAGCAGCTGAAGTTGCATATTAGTTTTGAAAAATTTGTGATGATTTGTCAAACAACGTGAAGGATATTGGCAAATGAAAAAACTTTCTCGCTATGGAAACTAGGTCCTATACGACTGCCAGTAGGTTATATACTTCACTTAAGAAAAATGAATGCATATTTCAAATAGAACACTAAACCAAACTGAAAATAAGTTTTATATACAGATAATCCTACAATACAATATACCTACTTGAAATACTTACACAATAAATAAATATACCACACTACTCCCACTGCAATTTAAATCATCTTCAGACACGTTTGGCACAGTAAAGGGGTTACACTTACTATTTCCACATAAACAAACTGATAGAACCTAAGGGAGTTCACTATTTCAACTCCAAACCAAACTATCTATAAAAAGATGTTGTACTCTACAGGGCACGTATGTAATACAGCCAATGCAAACTAAGCCATCTTGAGAAAGGTGTTAAACACTAAATAATTCAAATGTAATATTCCCACTCCAAACTTAACTATCTTGCTGAAGTTGTTGGCCAATTAAATGATCAAATTAACTGTTCCAACTCAAAACTAAATTGTCTTGCGCAAGGTGATGGATCTTAAAAGGGTCAGATTTAGTATTCCTATTCCAAAGTCAATCATCTTGGGGAAGGTGTAATACAGTAAAGGGGTCACATTAAGTATTCCCACTTCCAAATAAACCATCTTGGGGAAGCAGTTGATCAATAAAGGGGCCAGGTATACTATTATCACTCCAAACTAAACCATTTTGAGGAAGGTGTTGGACATTAAAAAGGTCAGATTTACTATTTCCACTGCAAACAGAAGCATTTTGGGGAAGGTGTTGGATACTAAAGGGGTTGGTGTACTATTCCCACTCCAAACTAAAGCTTCTTAGGGAAGGTGTTGGACAGTAAAGCGTTCATTTTGTATTCTTACTCCAAACTAAAGGATCCTGGGTAAGGTGATGGACATTAAAGGAGTCAGATTTATATTTCCCACCGTTATGTGCCCGAGTTAGGCCCAAGTTACGGAGCTACACATTTTCTTACATTGTCCTAATTTTACACAATAACATTTCTGCTGTGACCTTTTGCACATATATGCATGTGCGACAATGTTGGATTTGTTTCTCAGAAACTACTTTGTTTACACATCACGATTCATCGAACACCATGTACAGGTCCTTTTTACGCACTATGTACAAATGTCATTCTATCTTCATCCACGGGGCGACAAGGTTATCTGCATATCCATAACATCACTAATGTATATGTACATCACAAGGATGCTTCTAATATAAAAAATGAGCACCCCAGAAGGTAAGCAGAGGAGGCATTTCAGCTGACACCGAGGGTCCATGCATGCTGAGACTTCACCATGCAGTGGTCTGACATCTCCGTGAGGGAGCGTCCAGTTCGTGACCAAGAAGAGCTCTTACATTCTTTCCCACCATGTAAGGGGGTTTGACTGTCTCTTTGAGGATTATTAGCTTCGACACCTACACACACTATAGGTCCACGCAGAGTAGGATTCGCATAGTAGGAGTACGCCTGAATACTGCCTTGTTTATATGTCTGCCTATATACACTGTTTTAGCACCATGGGAGAACTATATCTACTGTTCACACTTGTGGTGCTTGTAATCACTTTTATCTGGTTCTGTCTACTTATTATGGCAGCACACGTATTCTATACAAGAATAACATTGGTTCAATAAATATGTTGAAAACGTCCCATTGTGTATTCTCTGTATATTTCTCTGAGCACAAGTAAGCATGAGTGACTGAGAGAAAGGTTCTGATCTGTTATCATGATCCCTGAGGGGTCAGGGTTGTCATGCTCAGTGGCTGCTAGAAGCCATTTTCTCCCTGGTAACATTGGGCGGCCTTATGGTGGCACTGTGAGCTAGCTGGTCCCGAGGCCAACAAATCCTGCGGGTGTGCCCGGAATCAGTCTAGGCACCTCACCCAAAGTTTATGTTGTCCTACCAACATGCAGATCCTATAGATTAGTGGGAACTACATGACACTACTCCAAAGTAAACTATTTTGGGGAATGTGTTGGAACCTAACGGAGTTAGATTTACTGTTTCCATTACAAGTGATCTTGGGGAAGGTGTAGAACATTGAAGGTGTTAGCCTTACTATTCCATACCCCTTAGTACAGCATCTTGAAGGTGTTAGACACTAAAGGGGTCAGCTTTGCTATTCTAAGGGAAGCGTTAGAAAACTAAAGGGGTCGGTTCCACAAGGTAATAGTGGTCTGCACTCACCCTGTAATGGTAGAACTACTCCAGAACCAGAATTACATTAAACCAGAAAAAAACACACAAAAGGAAGTGCCTCAAGAATCCAGCAATTGTATTATAGAGTTTGTGCTCTTGATTTCTTCTCTCCTCCTTTCATGAACTACACATAGTTCAATGGTGTCAATATCAATTTACTCTTCTCCAATATCAGAATAAACTGGGAGCCGTGGTATGAAGTGTCAAAACAATTCTCTTTAATATTCTTCAATACATCAAAGAAACAGCCCGGGTTACTTAAGGTTAGCAAGATACACAGTGTATGGGACACAGATTGTCTGTTTAACTAGTGAGAATTAAAACATCTGCAATATAGTGTTAAGATTTCTACATGAAGCTAAGGTGTTGCTTAATTTGAAGTCAGCATTCAACAGCAAATGAGTGAAAAATCTCATTTAAGCGTTATTTAATTCAGTGGAAATTGCATGAACTGGAGAGCGAATACAGCTCAACCTAGAAACAGCCCCCTTCGCTCTGATACTGTACTCTAAATACAATGGATATATTTTGCAATACAGACCCTATCATAAAGAGGGGTGGAGCTCGAGAGAGAGAGAGGGAGAAAGAAAAAAATAGAGTGACTGCAACTCTTGTGCCACAGAAGGAAGTGTGACCTAACTTTACTACAGACCAGGTATCCAGCTTCCTCAAAAGTATAACAGTGATCAACCCAAGGCAAAACCGCAAACCACACCCGAACCCAGAGCAGCTTGAGCCGAGCTGCAGAAAATACGATAGAAAAGATTAACTACTTAGGCACAAAGCATTTGGACATAATGGCGGCCTCCATATTAGACTGGCATTTCGAGCAGCCTGGCACTGCCAGATGAGCCAGCTTGGAAAGGCAAGTGTGTGGGCTTTGTTTTGGTCCCTTTTTGCCCCACTCGACTAGAAAACTAGCCCACAAAATGACCCTATCAATCTGGCCCATCTGGAAGGCCAGTCCAACACTGGCTAGCCTAAAGGACCCATGAGAACCCGAAGGGAAGAAAATAAATAATGTGACTGTAGAAAAATGGTTGATTAATTGACAGCAAGTGGTATGGATCTAAACAATGTGCAATATTGCCAAATACCAAGCCAGTGGCGTAACACAGGCCCCCACAGCTCCCAAGCTGAAGGGGGCCTCTTCAGCACAGTACTCTGGCCAAAGAGCTCTTGATTACAAGCCCACAAAATGACCCTATCAACCTGGCCCATCTGGAAATCCAGTCCAACACTGGCTAGCCTAAAGGACCCATGAATTCAAAGAAAGCAGACATTTCCAGAAAGTTGCTAGGAAGATCTCACTGGACCTTGCACACAATTACTCCCCGCTCAAATCAAGTGGTAAATGTATGTGTTAAAATACCATGAAATTTTTAAGTTCCGAGTGAGTTTATGACGACTAGTCCCACATGGCAATTCCATGTGGGAATTGTCTTTCTTTATTGCTCTTAAATACCTAAAGAGAACAAGCATGGTAATTTAAAGAACGTTTCTGTAAATTGATGTAAATCCCACATTGTATATATTAATACTCCTGTGTGTTCTAAAGAAAGACACAAATCTTCCTGCTCAAGCTTATAATGTTTCGTGACATGGTATAACTATCCTAATTAAATTTGTAAATCATGCCTATAAAAAATGTGTATGTGACGGGGGACACACCCTATAAATACCGCCAAATGTAATTACCAATCAAACTAGCTCTGTGTTTTTATTGTCTTGCTGTCACCTGGGGCTTGTTTATTTGTCCTTACATCCACTTTTGTCCTCGCGCGAATTTCTTTATTGGGAGTCAAATTAATTAAACTGTTTAATGCCTTTTCAATGCAAATTGCATTATCTCAATGCTGTAAACTTCATCAGACCAAAGGGTTCATTTTGCAAGGCTGCTGCACTTGCTTTACATTTTAAACAATTTTGCTGGATTATGGTGCCAATGAGATCAGCATGGTCTAAGAAGTCCACAAATATAAATTGCATGCGATATTAACTTCTCAGGTAACTAAGCAGCTATACAGTATGGAGAGTAAGACTCTGATAAGCGAGAAAACATGATTAATAAATTAAGCACTTAGGGACCTCTTTATCAAATTTTCATGCACCTCAATGCAGCAAGGCACCTTGCTGCACTGCATGAAAGGGAGAGGGTACAAATGCTTGTATTTAAAATGTTATGGTGCATTCCTGGTCTCTGCCTGCGCTGGGTGTCTGCATTGTAGTCAGGATTGTTTTTGTGCAGAATGTTATACCTTTCTGCACAAAAACAATCCTCCGAGGCAGTTTCCTCTTTCTATGTGTGCTGCAGAATGCAGCCAGTGTTGAAAGAGGAACAAACAAGGAGAAATAAACATATTTCTCATAGCATTTTGATGTATTCCCAGGTCTACAGCTAATGGTAAATCTGGGAATGCGCTGACTCCCATGGGTGGATGCGTTGGAACACCCACTCTGTCTCCACCCGTGCAGTACCTCCCTGGTGCAGAGTCACGCAAGCCAGCAACTTGCTCTACCTTGGGTTGCTTCAGACTTACCAAGTCATGCGGGGACAGACAAGGTGGCCCTGTGTGACTTGATACATCTCATTAAGGTTTTGCTTCACTCTGTGCCCCCTTGCGTGCTCCTTAACACTCAGACCCTCATTGCAAGTGGCCTGGGAAAAGGGAGTTACTGATAGGTGGGACACTGGTAACTATACGACTGAGTGTCAGTGCTTAATTTAAGCCTTTGGTTGCCGGTGGAGGACTGGCACTTATTTTTTACTCATCGGACATTTCCCGAAAGCAAGAGAGGGAAAGCACACAAAAGGGAAAGAAGGAAAAAGAAAAAGACAGAAAAACGGTCCCACAGGCAGTAGCTCGGAACTGGCAGAAGTGAAATAAAGAGACAGAGTGACTATTAGTGGGAAACAACCTTTACAACACAACTTTTACAACGCACTACCATTACAACGCCGTCATTACAACGCAACGTCCCTTATAACGCATGCCATTACAACGCAACAATTACCACGCATGACACTACAACGCATACAATTACAACTCATGTCATTACAACGCAGTCATTACAACGCATACCATTACAACGCATAGTACCCTTACACTATCCAACACTTACCCTACTGTTGCACCCCCTGGAGTTATAATAGTAATTTGTTACCCTATACTATCCAACACTTACCCTACTGTTGCACCCCTGGAGTTAGAATAGTAATTTTTACCCCTACACTATCCAACACTTACCTACTGTTGCACCCCCTGGAGTTAGAATAGTAATTTTTACCCCTACACTATCCAATACTTACCATACATGCAATGTAATGGTATGCGTTGTAAATGTAGTAAGCGTTGTAATGGAATGCGTTGTAAAGGTAGTTTTTAAAAATTTGTTGTAATGGTATGCGTTGTAATGGAATGCGTTGTAAAGGATGTTGCGTTGTAAAAAATGTGTTGTAAAGGTATGCGTTGTAAACGTATGTGTTGTAACATCATACATCCCTAGTAGTCAATTAAAGAGGCATGAGGTGGATTCTAGACTATGCAGCCTTGGTATACAGTGCGCCTGTTCAGCAATGGGTGTTCTGAGGAGAGGTTTGGACACCAGCCCTTATTCTATATATTAAGCACTGCATGATGGTCCACTAAGAATTGAAGAATTATTAATTACGGATTCAATTCCCCAGGTGATTCCTCATTGTGGGATGGATTATTATCAGGAGTTTTCAGCTGCTGTTTGCCAAAACCACCAAGTGAAAGTAAAAAATGTCATACTTCTGATGGAAACAGTAACTGGCAGCATCAGAATTTAAGGGTCCCTTGAAGTGAGGGTATTAGTAGGCCTGTTTTCAAATTACTTTCAATGTTTATAACTCGTTTTATCCTGGAAAGGGTAGAATTAATTGTGTGCAAGTTCATCTATTTCTGAGCAGATCTACACATGTGCAATACAAGTTCATAACTTACCTCCTCGTTCACTTCCTCATTACAGTCAATGCTGGTCTGAGGTGAGTTCTCTTCTCCAGAGATACCCTCCATTACAGTGTTTACGTTCCCTAATGAAAAATAGTTTCCCCCTCACCCTCCAGCGGGCATACATAAGGACCATGTACCCAGAAGAAACCCTGTTTTGTCTGTGTTTTTATGGTTGCTATGCAGCTTGGTTTCTTGTGGGCTCAGAGCAAGGCTAATGGTGAGCGAGGGAGTGGCCAACACCATACAGTCATTAGCCATGATTGGTCTTTTGTAGACCCTGCATGGCAGTACCATTATTAGGGGTTTGACTACTGAAGAAGGATGGGAGTTTGTATCTTTCTGGTTAAAGCCCTGAAGTGGGGCATGTTTGTAGGGCTATGGCATGCTGGTCAGTAAGTTGGTGGCAGTTTTCAGATTAAGGGGAAGGGTAGTGGCATTTGGATGGTGAGTCACTGGCTGGTACGAAGGGTTCCATGTATTATATTGTTGTGTTATTAGCAGTGGCGGCTCCTCCGCTATGGCGATGGAGCGTCACGCCACTGCTTTTTGCAGTGTAAAAGAATGGAAAATAAAATGATAATGATAATGACTCAAGGTTATTGTCGTTTTATTTTTTGCCATTGCAGTGTCTTTGTGAGGTGGGGCTGCTCTCAGAGCAGGGGAAGGAGTGGTTTGTACACCCTTTGTGAGCATGAGTGATTGGCTAGCCCTCCCGGGCCGCACAAAACAGCAATGCACACATAGCATGTTCTCCGCGCAGGCTGCACTACAGCCTACATGGGGAACATTCCCACCCCTCCAGCCCCTGGCTGAGTGCCCTGTCACGGCTCTCAAACCAATCACAACTCTGCATTGCAGGGTTGTGAATGGCTGCGGGGAGCGTGGGAGCCCTGGTGCTTCCTGCTTCCTGTTTCCCAGAAGAAGCCAGGAAAAGGACACAGGAGAGGTGGCTGCTGGCCAGACAGCCGGCCAAGAGGTAAGTGATTTTTTTTAACGCGATTCACCCCACCCCACTGCTGCCTCAAGGTAGTAGCCACCACTGGTTATTAGGTATGGATGAATCTGGCTGCTGTTATTCATTTGACCAGGCAACTTCCAAGGCTTTTTTGGGCCATGAAAGTATAATTAAAAAATTGTGTCCAGAGTCAGGCATGGAAAGGCTGTCAATGTCGGAGTACCATGTAGGACTCTTCAGTGGCATGAGACATGAAAGGATGGAGCAGGTGCAAAAGGACTAACTACTCCAATGCACCTACTGTCATTCCTTTGCCTAGTGTGCGATCCTACTAGCTGAATAAGTAGTGGCAATGGCACTGCGGCCAGTTGATATCCCTTGAATGGTTACTGTAGAGCCAGAGACTGGACTTATCATTTGTGCCAACTCTCTGTTCCTTGGTAGCTGCTGGGCCTTTGATGCATTCGGATACAGATGAGATGAGTCTGCACTTACCACTGTCAGAGTGAGTCTGAATTTCCAGCTATTCTCTTGACAGCATCTTTTATGATGATCAGAAAAATCTTGCACTCAGCTCACTACACATTTGATTTGCCCCAGCATTGGACTAACCACAGCGCATGGTTTTGTCTGCTCTGTTCTTCCTGGGTTTGAGTAAGTTGGTATGCCTCCTCTTTGCATGTGAGGATGCTGGCTGTCTATCAGTGGGACTGGCATGTTTGTATCACCTTTTGAGTGTGCACGTGTTAACGGAGCATCGTTGGTTAGCAACCACCAGCACTTCCTGCTGCAGACTCAGTGCCTCTTCTGCGAGGGTTGCAGTGATGTAGCTGTGTGGGAAGTCATAAATAGGGTGACTTCAAGGGCTGTATATCCAGAAGGTGACCATCTGGGCTTGCCCCGAGACGGTCGCTCCCCCACGCTCCCTGAGACAGCGCTTCTCCTCCTAGCGCCTGGTATCGTAGCCTGCTCACTCAAAAACTGTGCTCATTTGCACTGCATTGCTGGGATATTTGTTGCCTGATAAATAATTGCCAATTGTGCTCATTTGCGCTGCATTGCTGGAATAGTGAGAATTAATTTTTATATGCTCATTGGTGTTAAGTTTTGACTGATCGCATCGCCTGCATTAGCATTTATTTGTGCCGCTTGTGACGCTAGCACTGCCCAGATCTCTGCTTTGCTTCGGCTGTGCCCCTGTTTCGCTTTCTATTTGCATCCATTTTGTTGTTGTGACCACTCCCGTCTCTCCTCCCCGCTCCCGCCTCCCAGCTGACCCTCCCTCGCCCCCGCCCCCTCCACTACCCATTTATGACAGATGCTTTTCCGCGCAGCGGTCGCGCTCAGCGGTTGCGCCCCATGCGCGCCGAAGGTGCGCCAAAGGTAAGCCCGTCTACGCCCGTCCGCGCCTGGACCGCGCCCAGCGCCAGACCCCCTGGTCCTCGCAAAACCCACCCCACCCGCATAACGTACGACGCCGCTTCCCTCTTTATCCTCAACCCCGGACGCTCACCACAATGCTGCACAGCTACCCCAGGACACACCCATGGACCATTCGCCTGCCACTCCTGCAAATTCACCTGTATCAGGACCCACACCAAATCCACTTCCCCCAAACACAGCTCCGACTCTAACCACCTGAAGTGCATCCTGCTGAACACCCGCTCGGTCCACAGACACGCCACTGAACTCTGGGATCTACTCGACACTACATCGCCGGACGTCGCCTTCCTTACTGAAACATGGATGAACGCCTCATCAGCACCCGACATCGCCATAGCCATCCCGGACAATTACAAGATCATCCGAAAAGACCGCACCATCCAAACAGGAGGCATCGCCATCGTCCATAAGAACACCGTCCGAATCACGACCAGCTCCGACGACAACCTCGCGGCCGCCGAACACCTTCACTTCCAGATCCACACCGACCCCAGGACCACACTTAGAGGCACCCTCATCTACAGACCACCAGGAACCCGCACACAATTCAACAAAGACATCACTGACTTCATCAGCCCACATGCCCTCACATCCGAGAACTACATCCTTCTGGGAGACCTCAACTTCCACCTGGAAAAGAAGAACGACAGCAACACCACTACCCTTCTGGACAACCTGGCCAATCTCGGACTCAAACAACTTGTTAACACCCCTACCCACCTTGCCGGACACACGCTCAACCCTATCTTCACCTCCAGCAAACACATCTCTTTCGATCACACCTCAACTCTTCACTGGACGGACCACAGCTGTGTCCACTTCAGCTACAATAAGACCACGACTCACAACCCCCCACAACCCATTCCTCGAAGAAACTGGAACAAAATCACCACCGACCAACTCACCACATCGCTTAAACCAAAACCCTCCTGCCATTTCATCGGACCCAAACCAAGCCGCCACCAAACTCACACAATGGATCACCCACAGCGCTGACGAATTAGCACCCTTGAAAAACCACCAGATCAAACAAGGCAGCAAAAAAGCCCCCTGGTTCAACGATGACCTCAAGAAATCCAAGAAGGTATGTCGCACCCTCGAGAAAACCTGGAGAAAAAACCCAACCACTGACAACCTGACCACCTTCAAGGACGCCACCCGCAAACACCACCAATTGATCCGATTCACCAAGAAATCAGCATTCAAGGATCGACTCGACAACAACGCCCACAACAGCAAGGAACTATTCAACATCGTCAAAGAATTAACCAACCCCACCGCCGGCACCAACGACATCACTCCCTCCCAAGACCTCTGCGACTCTTTATCCTCTTTCTTCCACAACAAAATCGCCGACATACATAATAGCTTTGAAAACCAGTCCGAAGAACAGTCCACTCCACCCACTTCCGAACCAAAACAGCACTCTCACAACCTTTGCGCCTGGAACCCAATCACTGATGAACTCCTTCCACTCAGGTTCTCCAACCGACCCATGTCCCCACCACATCTTCAACAAAGCAGACTCCATCATCGCACCCCATCTCCGCGATGTCATCAACTGTTCCTTCAACTCCGCTACCTTCCCGGAAAGCCTCAGCGCCCTTCTGAAGAAACCCACAGCAGACCCCTCTGAACTTAAGAACTACCGCCCCATCTCACTCCTCCCATTCCCTACCAAAGTCATTGAGAAAGCCGTCAATAATCAGCTCGCCGCCTTCCTCGAATCCAACAATTCCCTCGACCCCTCACAGTCCGGCTTCCGAGCCAAACACAGCACCGAAACCGCCCTCATCGCAGCCACAGACGACATCCGAACGCTACTGGACAACGGAGAAACAGTTGCCCTCATCCTACTTGACCTCTCCGCCGCCTTCGACACAGTCTGTCATAGCACCCTCATACAACGCCTCAGCAACGTCGGAATACAAGGAAAAGCTTTGGACTGGATCATCTCGTTCCTCGCCGGAAGAACCCAGAGAGTCCGCCTCCCCCCATTCAAATCAGAGGCCACCGAAGTCATCTGCGGCGTACCACAAGGTTCATCTCTCAGTCCCACCCTCTTCAACGTTTACATGAGTCCCCTCGCATCCATCGCGCGACAACACAACCTCAACATCATCTCCTACGCAGACGACACGCAGCTGATCCTCTCCCTCACCAAAGACCCAAACATCGCCAAAACCAATCTACACGAAGGAATGAAAGACGTAGCCGAATGGATGAAGAACAGCCGTTTAAAACTTAACTCTGACAAAACGGAAGTCCTCATCTTAGGATCATCCCCCTCTGCCTGGGACGGTAAACAGACATAATATCGATTCCAAAATATCGACTGGACATAATATCGAGGTAAAAATATAGACTAGACAAAATATCGACCAGACATAATATAGACTACAAAAATATCGAGTTATATCGATATTAATAGCCAAAATATCGAATCAAAAATATAGACTAGACATAATATCGACTAGATAGAATATAGACCAAAAAAAAACGAAAATAAGGTAAGTTTTTAATAATTTGTAATAATTGTGTAATATAAATCTGTAGCGGGTTGTGGGTTTATAGGGGAATAGGGTGGGAAGTAATTTAAATATAAATAATTAATTATGTAAATTAATAATAATTGTTAAATAATTATTAATTGGTAATTAATTAAAATATAATTGGTAATTAATAATAATTGCTTAATTGATAAATAATTAATTTTTAGTAAATTATTTTCTGTAGCGGGTTGTGGGTTTATAGGGGAATAGGGTGGGAAGTAATTTAATTATAATTAATTAATTATGTAAAATAATAATAATTTTTTATTAATAATTAATTGGTAATTAATTAAAATATAATTGGTAATTAATAATAATTGATTAATTGATAAAGAATTAATTTTTAGTAAATTATTTTCTGTAGTGGGTTGTGGGTTTATAGGGGAATAGGGTGGGAAGTAATTTAATTATAATTAAATAATTATGTAAATTAATAATAATTGTTAAATAATTATTAATTGGTAATTAATTAAAATATAATTGTTAAATAATTATTAATTGGTAATTAATTACAATATAATTGGTAATTAATTATAAATATTTAATTGATAAATAACTAATATTTAGTCAAATATTTTCTGTAGTGGGTTGTGAGTTTATAGGGGGATAGGGTGGGAAGTAATTTAATAATTATTAATTAATTATGTAAATTTAAATAAATTGTTAATTAATTAATAATTGTCCATTAAATAAAATTTAATTGGTAAATAAAAGTAATTGGTATAGGAAATTAAATTTACTTGGTAATAATATTTCTATTAATTATATTTATTTATGAAGTTTTTACTTTTTCTACTGTTGCATCCACTGGAGTGGGAATAGTAATTTTAACCCCTACGCTATCCAGCGCTTTCCCTACTGTGGCACCCACTGGAGTGGGAATAGTCATTTTAACCCCTACGCTATCCAGCGCTTTTCCTACTGTTGCACTCTTTGGAGTGGGAATAGTAATTTTTACCCCTATGCTATCCAACGCTTTCCCTACTGTTGCACCCACTGGAGTGGGAATAGTAATTTTAACCCCTACGCTATCCAACGCTTTCCCTACTGTTGCACCCACTGGAGTGGGAATAGTAATCTTTACCCCTACGCTATCCAGCGCTTTCCCTACTGTTGCACCCACTGGAGTGGGAATAGTAATTGTAACCCCTACGCTATCCAGCGCTTTCCCTACTGTTGCACCCACTGGAGTGGGAATAGTAATTTTAACCCCTACGCTATCCAGCGCTTTCCCTACTGTTGCACTCTTTGGAGTGGGAATAGTCATTTTTGCCCCTACGCTATCCAACGCTTTCCCTACTGTTGCACCCACTGGAGTGGGAATAGTAATTTTAACCCCAACGCTATCCAGCGCTTTCCCTACTGTTGCACCCACTGGAGTGGGAATAGTCATTTTAACCCCTACGCTATCCAGCCCTTTCCTTACTGTTGCACCCACTGGAGTGGGAATAGTAATCTTTACCCCTACGCTATCCAGCACTTTCCCTACTGTTGCACCCACTGGAGTGGGAATAGTAATTGTAACCCCTACGCTATCCAGCGCTTTCCCTACTGTTGCACCCACTGGAGTGGGAATAGTAATTTTAACCCCTACGCTATCCAGCGCTTTCCCTACTGTTGCACCCACTGGAGTGGGAATAGTAATTTTTGCCCCTACGCTATCCAGCGCTTTCCCTACTGTTGCACCCACTGGAGTGGGAATAGTAATTTTTACCCCTACGCTATCCAATGCTTTCCCTACTGTTGCACCCACAGGAGTGGGAATAGTAAATTTTATCCCTACGCTGTCCAACACTTTTGCTACTGTTGAACTCAATAGAGTTGTTACAATAAATTTTAACCATTTTGCTATGCTACGGTAAAAATATTATATATGTTTATTTACTAATATGTTTTATATATATATATATATATATATATATATATATATATATATATATATATATATATATATATATATATATATATATATATTCACTGAAAAAACCATAGGTTATAGACCATATATAGTTAGGAATTAGCATTTACAAAACCTTGAAAATTCACTGAAAAAACCATAGGTTAGAGACCATATATAGTTAGCTGGACATTTTATTGACATAAAACCAATGAAATTCCATATATAGTTAGTTGCACTAACTATATATCGCGCACCCGCAATCCACTGCTGATGATGTCACATATTACATCATTCATGACATGGTCAGTGACATCACTTATGACATCACTGATGACATCTCAAATGACATCACTGATGACATCACTGATAACAACATCCAGTGATTTTTTGTTTCTGTAAAGTTTAAATATGTCTTACATATTGAAGAATGAGTGGATGTGTAAGTGTCTGGACGAAGGATTTAGTAGGTGCATGACTGACTGTATGAGTGAGTGATTAAATGTGTCTCACTGAGTGCATGGGTTAGTGACTAAACTGTCTTAATTTGTGCATCATTATGTCTGTTGTTCTGTAAACTGCTGCATGTGTTGATCAGTAGCTATATGACTAACTATATGGGTTATTGATTGATTGCCCAAGTATTTGTATGGGAGACTGAGTGTGTGTGTGGCTAGC
Organism: Lissotriton helveticus; assembly: GCF_964261635.1. Classification (NCBI taxonomy): domain Eukaryota; kingdom Metazoa; phylum Chordata; class Amphibia; order Caudata; family Salamandridae; genus Lissotriton; species Lissotriton helveticus. The sequence continues at coordinate 1,774,516,148 of NC_136067.1, read as the reverse complement.
TGGGAGGTGTGTGACTCTGTGCAGATCAATGTGTACTTGTATCAATGATTGTATAAGAAGGTAAGTATGTGTTAGTATATGTTTGAAAATGTAAGGTGCTCTATGTTTAACTGTATAGACAAGAAAATGGAAGTGTCATTGATTCTTTACAGGACTGACTAGGTGTGTGAGTAACTCCATGGATGAGTGGCAGACTGTGAGTGTCTATATAGGTGTATGAGTGCATATGATAGTGTTGTAAAGATGAGTGATTGTATGTATGAATGATTGTATGGGTGAATGAGTGAAGGTGTGTGTAGACGTAGCAATCAGTGAGTGCGTACGTAGTAACTAGTATTGGTGTGTCAATGGTTTCAAAAATTATACTCTGTATTTAACACTGGGTGAAACAGAGGTTATATTAAAATGTGAGGAGATGCATTGTATTGTCACATGAATGATATCATCAGTGATGTGGTCATTGATGTCAAATGAGATGTCATCAGTGATGTCATCAGTGATGTCATTTGAGATGTCATCAGTGATGTCATCAGTGATGTCACTGACCATGTCATGAATGATGTAATATGTGACATCATCAGCAGTGGATTGCGGGTGCGCGATATATAGTTAGTGCAACTAACTATATATGGAATTTCATTGGTTTTATGTCAATAAAATGTCCAGCTAACTATATATGGTCTCTAACCTATGGTTTTTTCAGTGAATTTTCAAGGTTTTGTAAATGCTAATTCCTAACTATATATGGTCTATAACCTATGGTTTTTTTCAGTGAATTTTCAAGGTTTTGTAAATGCTAATTCCTAACTATATATGGTCTATAACCTATGGTTTTTTCAGTGAATTTTCAAGGTTTTGTAAATGCTAATTCCTAACTATATATGGTCTATAACCTATGGTTTTTTCAGTGAATTTCAATGGTTTTTTAATAGCAAATATCATAAGCTGTCGAATGTCAAGTACGTGGTAAGTAAAAACATTTTCGTGTTTATGCACACTGATCTGCTTTGAATGCTGCCCCCCACCCCTCATTTCTATTAGGAGTACTCTCTCTTTGCAGATAGTGAAGGGTAGTTAACGCAGGCCTTTGCCCCCGTTGTAATCCGTCGTGCCTGCTTCTCTCTCCATTTGATTGATTGTTCTCTTTGGTTCATTCTCTATTTACAAACAAGCACAGAGTCGCAATACTCTGTTTAGTCTTTGCAGATAGCGAAAAATCGTGTAAAAAAACAAAAGGAATCGAGCAAAATCAGTAGGCCACTAATGGGATCTCTTTTTGACCTCGCTAAAATAGAAACATTAGGAACAACCTGTTGAAAATAGCAATGTGTATGTACATAAGCGGCGTTCATTTGTGTTCACAGTACCCCTTGTTGATTGTTTGAATCGAGCATTGAATTGTTCGAAGTTGGTTCTCTTAAGGATCTTCTCTGCCTGCAAACAAGGAAGAATAGGAATATTCTCTCTCCCTTTGCAGATAGTGAAGGGTAGGTAACGCAAGCCTTTAACACGTCGTACCTATTTCATTCCTCATTGATTGATTGATTGTCCGAACATTGACTGTTTGGGAATTAGTTCTTTTTGGAGGTATTTCCTGTTTGCAAATAAACGTAGGAAAATCTTTGCAAGTAGTGAAAGGGTAGGTAATGCGGACCTTTCTCCCCCGTTGTAATCTGTCATGCCTATCTACTCCCCACTGATTGATGCACCTGTTTCACCCGGACCATTTACTAGAGATATCTGGCCCAACAAGAGAGCAACCCTAGTGAAAAGGACATATGCAATAATAACGAAGTGATCACTGTATCCTGTTAACAGAAACTTTAGCATGAAACAACCTGGAAAGAAAAGAATAGGAAAACGAAAATCAGTAGGCCACTGATGAACTTTTTATTAAATAACAAACAAAGAAACGATAACAATACGTAATGATAAAACCTATTATTGTCCTAGAAACAAGAAACGTTAGAAGTAAGCCCGTAATAAGAAACCTGAAAACATCGCCCCTCACTGCCCCAAAACGTGTCTGTCCCACCGCCTGCCACGGCCAAATAACGGCAAACTGGGAAAGATAGAAGTCAGCAGACATCCGCCCCATTCTAGAAACTTCCAAAGGGCAACAGGTTTTCGGCTACGCCCAGCCGGAAACAACACATATAAGGCGGGTCCTGCTGCCACGCCTCGGAGATCATCACGTAGGGTGTAGCCGGAGGAGAGGCCGAGGCCGAGGCCAGCGGGACCCGGCCAGGGGGATTGACAACGCTGGAGAGTTGCAGGGGGGGGAATGTCCGTGTCCTCGACCCTCCCCTCTCTCTCCTAGTCCGGCCGCGGTGGCCCTTGACAGTTTCAGGTAGTCCCGCCACATTCTCTACCAGTCCGGCCACCAACGGCCGGGGCCGATGGGATCCGGCTGCAGCCGATAAACCAAGGAACCCGTTCATGGGGCCAGAGCAAGGGGCGTCCGGCCGACATCCACCGGAAGCCCGGCCGAAGACGGACGGGACACTTCTTCTTTCTTGAATAATGGCTGCGACAACACTGGGGGGGATGTCTTGCACATGCCTCCGACCCCCCCCCTCATCCTCATCGCCTGGTCCGGCCATAACAAATCTCAAGCGAGACGCCGTGGGGTGCACTGGAAGGGAGAGACGGTGCGAAAAGGCCTCTCCCGCCTCCCCAGTGGAGGCTTCCCACCTGCACCCTCAGCGCTCCAGGCGCCCGGAAAAGGGTTCTTCCACGGTGGCGATGCTGCAACGTCTCACCCGGCAGGGTGGAGCCCGTCCGCTCATTTGACCCCGCGATCGCCAGTAGCTACCGAACTCTCAAAATGGCGATCGACGTGGCAAGAGCGGGCCCAGCATAAAGAAATGGCCCGGTCACTGGTTGACTCCACCACAGTAGTCCTCCACGACCTTGAAGATTCTAGAGGAGCCGCGGGAGTCTCCGACCCCCGCAGACACCCCCGATGGGGAATGACTGCCATGATCGCCCGTGGAGTGACGAAACTGTATCCGCGGGACGTCGGCGCTCCCATGCTGGCGCCAGCCTCACTTTGAATTACTAGAATCCTGCAAACCTCAGTTCCGGTGAAAGCACACTGTGACCCGGTAGGAAAAATTGTTGCACCCCCTCCCCTTTTTGACTGATAGTTCAAACCACCGATCCTTTCCTTTGCCCTTTTACCAGAACTTTGGACTGCCTCCCCCTCTTTTACATTTTCTAGAGAAAACAAAACATTAACCACTACATTAGCATAGCAGTTGACACCAGAACTGTTTTCAAATTGAAAACCAACAACATCTTCAACAGAATCCTTTTTGTTTCTGCTGTGACCCTGCTACAGCACAGGCATTGTCCCCAGCAGTAATTCTGCAATGCCGGTAAAAATACCTGTGGTGCCTACTGGACTCACTCACCCCCGCTGCGCCCCACGCCGTTATTTGCTGGGCGGCAACTTACTAGACATCACCTTTGTGCCATCTAGATTTCAGCGCGTTCTGCTGCCTTGGAACTATTCGCACAACAGACTGCTACTGACGACCCACCCCCAGGCAACATCTTCTGAATTTTCATAATTTGAAAGAACTAGTAACATGTCCTCATCAGGAATTTCCTCATGAAAAGTCTGCAATGATGATTCTTGTAACTCTATGGTCTCCAAACATTCGATAAATTCGCCATCAAGAGATTGATCAAAAAAATCATTCAAGTCATCTCCTCCTTGTGAGAAAATTTCATTATTGGTGCTGTCAATTTCAATAAATGTATTGGATAATTCAAAAGAAATTGCCACGGTCTCTTCGTTGTTTAAATGTTTTTACTGTTTTTCTTTTGTTGTATATATTTATAAGTTATTAAAGTTTTATAATCCTACTACTTTGTTGGAGTGCTATATATTTTTAATGTGACACATAAATGTAAAAACTTTGATGTACAAAGAGTCATCCCTGGAATCTTCCGCTTCAGGCTCGGTCCCCTCCCCAATCACAATACAGGATGGTTTTCAGATAGTAGGAACACGTGTGGTGTGACGGATCTTATCGGGTGTGGGCCTTGATCTACTATAACTCCTTTGAAGAGGGGTGATTCTTTACAGCTGGGGCCATAAACTACATCTGCAGGGCTAGCTGATAGCCTGGACAATCGGACACAGAGGAAGAGGAGTGTCAGAGGGTGCGGTAGTGAATAGGGCGAAAGGGAGGTGTCGGGCGGGCACAGAGTGTGATTCTCAGGGAAGAGCAGCGCAGATGGGGAGAGGTTTATTGCCCATGCATAACACAGAGAGCGGGGGTGACCAGTGCCTGGGGAAGATGCTTGCGAGGGTGGGGAGCCATGCTACGAATCGACAGCGTGCAGAGAGTGGGTCTGGTCAAGGCATCTAAAATGGCTGCCGTGCACGACAAAAGTGTGGCATTTCAAAAAAGGCAAGATGGCGCAAACAATGTTTTTCAACACTTCCTCATTTCCTTCGAATCGAACGTTAACAGACGTTGGTGCATATTACCAAAGTTAAGCGATATTTATCGCTAACGATGCTTACCAACGAATTTTTTACCGCTAAGCATCGTCAGAAATTATCGAAGATAAACCTTGCTATTATCAAGGTTTATCGCAAATGCGATAAAAAACGAACGGAATGCATTAATATCGCTGAAAACTCAGCGATATTCATGCATTACCGAGCTAATGCTCTTAGCCATGTTATCCACCTCCCATTGGATAACATGGCTAAGAACTGCTCAGGGCAGGTGTTAGTTTTTAGAGATATTCGCGCTTAGCGCGAATATCTCCAAAAGTTGGTAATAGGAGATATATATCTTGCATGTTGTAATGCAAATTATTGTGGTATATGGAACTCATACCATAATCTCTCAGGAAAGCAGAAACTGATCCTTTTGGGACCGCCTGAGAAGGCCTAGGGGGTGAGGGGTACTCTACTTTGCCCCCTTTTCACGTTCCGAACTATTTTATTTTACTCTCTTCTGTAATTACACAAAATAGCAGCGATAAGATGCATCAGAGACACACAGTGAGAGAAAGGAGGCCGGAGATGAAGAAGAGATGTCAAATACACATTGGAGATAATATAGTGGGAGAAGGGAAGTAAATATGAGTAAACTTGCCATGTAACATAAAAATGTTGCACTCTATACTATAAGTCTCATTTTATACTACAATCACTTCGCTACAACCTCATAAATTAAAAATAAAAATGAATAATGTCTCAAACAATTTTTGATTTCTAAATATAAATTTATTCTTCTGAATTTTCTAAATTTGGAAGAACTAGTAACATGTCCTCATCAGTAATTTCCTCTTCAATCATCTGATCTGGAATCTCCTCATTAAAAGTCTGCAATGATGATTCTTGTAACTCTATGGTCTCCAAACATTCGATAAATTCGCCATCAACAGATTGATCCAAAAAATCATTCAAGTCATCTCCTCCTTGTGACAATATTTCATTATTGGTGCTGTCAATTTCAATCAATGTAGTGGAATCATTCAAGTCATCTCCTCCTTGTGACAATATTTCATTATTGGTGCTGTCAATTTCAATCAATGTAGTGGACAATTCAAAAGAAATTACCACGGTCTCTTCATTGTGAGCCATTTTATTTTCAAATTGCTTGCTGTAAATTGCAGAAAAAAATAATCACTTTCATTTATCGTTTTTAGTAATACATAATATAAAACTAACTTTATCAAGTATTTAGTATAACAGAAGGACTGCAAATAAATAACAGAAAACATTTTTCAAATTATCTTCAAGTGTACAACATAGTTCCCCTTACAAATTAACAACTCACCTTTTTAAAAGTAGGAGAAGTGTTAGTACTGTGTAAATCAAACACCAGAAATTCACCACCAAAAATTCCTCACAAATGTACCTCAGACAGTAGTATCACAAAATGGCTGTGGTTTCCTCTCATTTGAGATATATACATAACCAATTAACTTTCATCACACACAAATACAAAACCAAAGTAACATTTTAATTGGTTCTAAATTTCAACACTTTCAAATGTGTTTTCCCCATGCAATTTTCCATAGGACATTTACATACGTCTACAGCCTGAATGGCTGAACGGAATTACACCAAACTTGGCAAAATGGTACATCAAACCTAAGAGGTCAGGAAGGATCTACTATGCCCCCTTATGGTCATTTGCCCCTTCGCTTTGGCCTCCTCTTGTCTCTCGATCCTACCGAGAGACAAGATGGCGGCCGCTACGGACTGTTTGGAATGTTTACAGACGCCGGAGAACCAATCAGCTTCGCAGAGCTCCGTAACGCGAAAAGTACGCGAAGCGGAGCGCTGTTACAGATATATATCTTTTTTTGAACGTTAATTTCTCAAAATCCACTGGAGCACATATATTGAGACCTAGCAAAGGCACATCGGGCTACCAGTCCCTAATATTTTGCCAAGTTTCGTGCAAATCCATTCAGCCGTTCGATTATTATTATTATTTTTTTTTTTTGCCCCGCGGGGCCCTTTTAAAACCTCCACATCAAACCTAGGGGGTCAGCGAGGATCTACTATGCCCCCTTATGGTCATTTGCCCCTTCGCTTTGGCCTCCTCTTGTCTCTCGATCCTACCGAGAGACAAGATGGCGGCCGCTACGGACTGTTTGGAATGTTCACAGACGCCGGAGAACCAATCAGCTTCGCTTCACAAAGCTCCGTACCGCGAAAAGTCCGCAAACCGGAGCGCTGCCCGGTCCGCTGTTACAGATATATATCTTTTTTTGAACGATAATTTCTCAAAATCCACTGAAGCACATATATTGAGACCTAGCAAAGGCACATCGGGCTACCAGTCCCTACAATTTTGCCAAGTTTCGTGCAAATCCATTCAGCCGTTCGGGCTAAAAGTGAGGCCAACCGCCCTATGGGAAACTCAATGTTAAAAACACGTTTTGGGACCCCCCTTTTTTCTCGGCCCCCCCTTGACGAAACCCCCCCATATTTTCAGGGGCTGCTCAGAAACAAAATGTTCCATTTTCCTGAAATTTCAGCCAATTCCGTCCACAAACGCCAAAGTTATTAGACATAGAATTTTCAAAAATCCCATAGAGAAAAAATCCTAACTATATATACCTACTGGCGACCGCCAGTAGGTAATATATATGTGTGTATTATTTTTGTAAGTGGAGAAGTGTGGCTCACTGGTTAGAGGAGGCAGACCCTGAAGCAGAGGTCAGACTCGGGACCAGGGTTCAATTCCCGACGCGGCAGGGTCTTGAGCCCAAATGTCCACGGACTCGATAATTCTCGCTTCGGTGCCTACTCGAATCACGGGTTCACACTCTGCAGCTCTGGGCATTAGCCTGCTTAATCTCCACTACGGCCCCCCCGCGGCGGGATGCCTGGCTTTCACCTTGGGGAAGCCAGGACGGGTTCCCAAGGCAAGCGCCGAGATGCCTACGGGTAATCGAGCGCTATATAAGAACGCATAATAATAATAATAATAATAATATTTTTTTTAATTTACATTAATTATTTATTAATATTACATTTATTTAATAATTTTAACTAAGTTTATATTAAATATATTTATTATTATATTAGTTTCAACTTAATTTAAAGACATTTTAAAAAAACGATATTTTGACAGTCTATATTTTTGTAACTCGATATTTTTGAGTCGATATTTTAGTACTTACCTATTTGAAGATAGCCAGTCGATATTTTGTCCCTCGATATTTTTTCCTCGATATTATTGTATCTCGATATTTTTGTGGTCGATATATTTTCAGTGATCCGCCTGGGACGACTCATGGTGGCCACCGGCCCTGGGTACAGCACCCATACCTACTGATCACGCACGTAACCTGGGCTTCATCCTAGACTCCTCCCTCTCGATGACCAGACAAGTCAATGCCGTCTCATCCTTATGCTTCAACATCCTACGCATGCTCAAAAAAATCTTCTGCTGGGTCCCCACCGAAACTAGAAAGACAGTCACCCACGCACTGGTCACCAGCCGACTGGATTATGGAAATACCCTTTACGCCGGAACCACAGCCAAACTACAGAAAAAACTCCAACGCATCCAAAACGCCTCAGCCAGACTCATACTGAACATCCCCCGTCAAGCTCACATTTCCGGTCACCTGAAGGAACTCCACTGGCTCCCCGTCAACAAGAGAATAACGTTCCGTCTCCTCACCCATGCACACAAGGCCCTCTACGACCTAGGACCCGAATGCCTCAACACACGACTGTCCTTCTACACACCCACCCGTCAACTACGATCATCCAATCAAGCCCTCGCCGCAACTCCGCGCATCCACAGATCCACCATGGGAGGAAGATCCTTCTCCTACTTAGCGGCCAAAACCTGGAATTCTCTCCCCACTCAACTCCGCCTTACACAGAACCACCTCTCCTTCAGAAAGCAGCTAAAAACCTGGCTATTCGATAAATAATGCACCCACCATCCCTCAAGCGCCTTGAGACCCTCTGGGTGAGTAGTGCGCTATATAAATTCCTGAACTTGAACTTGAACTTGAAGGTGGTGGTTTAATGATGTGTGTGTATGGCACTGGTAGAGGTTGGCCATTGGTCTAGCTACCAATTTTGTAGAAGGTGGATTAACAACGAGGTCCAGGAGTCTTTGGGGCATTTTATAACACAGGTAAATTTGTCTTTCACTATACATACAGTACAATTGGCAGGAGGATTGTTTAAACTTGTACTGCAGTTTTTGCCACCCATGCCGCTCCACTATTGCTGCCAATGTTTAAGGCTATGGGGTAGTTTGTATGCTGCTTTCCCACCTCAGTCTTGATTGGTGTGCTTTGCTATTCCGGAGACTTTGCAGGAGGTGAAGATCAGTTCCAAGAGATTTGCAAAGTTAGTATCGTAAGCATTGTTTATTCCAGTGTTTCTAGTGAAAGGTGACATGCTTTAACTATCTTCTTTGAACTTATCTAAATGGGTAATTAGAGGATCTTCTTATCTTTAGCCTTCTAGTCTTGAGCTTGCATTGGCTTGGGACCAACTATAGTTTGATGTTCCATCAAGGAGCATTCCATGCCTTTCTGAGATTAACTTATCTACTTTCTCTCTCAGGTTTCATGCATCTAGGAGAGGTACCATTGGTATACCAGTTCTCCTTAGTGTCACAATTAATGCCCTACGTTTAAGAGGCAGTCTCATCCTCAGCTAGTTTGGTTCAAGACTGGTTTCATGTTCATATTCCTCCTTTTTGAATTGTGGTGACAGTTCCCGATCCTATGAGCAGTTGTGTCTTTCATTTAGATTGTGTGAGCAGGCAATAATTTGAATACATTGTTGGGGACCTAGGTGTTGATATGAGCTTTTTGAGGCGCATACTGTGATCTGGTGAGGATAATTGTGCATTTGGATCACACAATAGAGCTACTTTTTACCTCACCCCGGCCTCACCTGCACTCCACCCCCAATTATGACAGATGCCAACACCACGGCAAGCAACCTCCACCAATGGATCGACACAACTGTGCCAACACACTCCCTCCCCTCCATAACACCAGGAGATGACACAACAAGAAAGCAAACTGGTTCACTACACCACTCCAAGAATCCAAGCGCTTCTGCTGACGACTGGAAAAGGCCTGGAGAAACAGCAAAACTCCAGAAGCATGCTCCGCCTACAAAACAGCCACCACAGCACACCACCAACTCATCAAATCCAGAAAGAAAAAGTTCCTTCAAGACAGAATCCTCTCCAACACCCATAGCTCCAAGGAGCTCTTCACCATCATAAATTAATTTGCCAAACCTAACAGCAAAACAATTGACATCCCTCCAAAGACCTCTGCAACAGACTCAGCTCGTTCTTTCACCTCAAGATCAAGACATTCTGTGACAACTTTGATGACCAAGACCTCTGCAACGCCCCAACCCCCATCTCCAGTGATGCCACCCAACAGACCCTTCTTACCTGGACTCCACTCATGCCAGAAGACACCCTAAAGACCATGAAGAGCATCCATCCAGAGCACCTCCTGACCCCTGCCTGCTGGACGGTAAGTAGACATGATATTTAACTTTTAATCTCGATATACATAAATATCGAGTTTAGTATATCAATAGTATTAAATATCTATGTTATGTATATCGATGTTAAAATATTGATTTTAAGTATTGTTAAAATATTGAAGTCTGTAATATTAACTGTTAAAATATTGTTATGTTAAAATATCGTTATTGTAGTATATTGTAATTAATATAAAGTTTGTTTTTAGTATAATAATAGTTAATGGTATAAAAAAAACTACATATATATAATATGTTTTAGGAGTGGGATGCTGGGTTTATAGGGGATAAGGGTGGGGAGTGTTTTAAAATAATTGATTTTGATTTATAAAAAACTCGAAATTAAAATCTATAATTTAGAAAATATAATTTTGAATTTAGAATAATATTTTTTAGGAGCGGGATGTTGGGTTTATAGGGGATAAGGTTGGGGGTGTTTTAAAATAATATACTGAAAAATTTAAGAAATTTGAATTTAAAAATTTATAATTTAGAAATTATATTTTCGAATTTAAAAAAATATTTCTTAGAAGTGGGATGTTGGGTTTATAGGGGATAAGGGTGGGGTGTGTTTCAAAATAATATATTTAAAAAATATAAAAAACATCTAAAATTAAATATACAATTTAGAAATTATATTTTCAAATTTAGAAAAATATTTTTGAGGAGTGGGATTTTGGGTTTATAGGGGATGAGGGTAGGGAGCATTTCAAAATAATTTATTAAAAAATTTAAGAAATTAGAAATTTTAAATTATAATTTATAAAATATATTTTCAAAATTATAAACATTTGCAATTCATTATATTAAATATTGTACTAATTTATTATAGGTCTTGTCAAATAATTAAAATGTAATGTATAGTGTAGTTAGTTATATTACATTAATTTTAATGGGAAAAGATAAATATATATGTTAAAGGTCTGGCAATTCATTTTATTTTACTGTAATTACAGTGGGTATAGTAAATTACTTAGGTTTAGTGTCCAGCACCTACCATGAATTAACACTAACTGGAGTGGGAATAGTAAATTAATTATGTTTAGTGTCCAGCACCTACCCTGAATTAATACTAACTGGAGTGGGAAAAGTAAATTAATTCAGTTTGCTGTCCAGCACCTATCCCTAATTAATACTAACTGGAGTGGGAAAAGTAAATTAATTCAGTTTGCTGTCCAGCACCTATCCCTAATTAATACTAACTGGAGTGGGAATAGTAAATTAATTAAGTTTAGTGTCCAGCACCTACCCTGAATTAGTACTAACTGGAGTGGGAATGGTAAATTAATTAAGTTTAATGTCCAGCACCTACCCATATTTAATATTAATTGGAGTGGGAATAGTAAATTAATTAAGATTAGTATCCAGCACCTACCCCTAATTAATAATAACTGGAGTGGGAATAGTACATTAATTAGGTTTAGTGTCCAGCACCTACCCTGAATTAATGTTAACTGGAGTGGGAATAGTAAATTAGTTAAGTTTAGTGTCCAGCACCTACCCTTATTTAATGTTAACTGTAGTGGGAATAGTAAATTAATTAAGTTTAGTGTTCAGCACCTACCCTAAATTAATACTAACTGGAGTGTGGATAGTAAATGAATTAAGTTTATTGTCCAGCACATACTCTGAAGTAATACTAACTGGAGTAGGAATAGTATATTAAGTTTAGTGTCCAGCACCTATCCTAAATTAATGGTAACTGAATTAGGAATATTAAATTATTTAAGGTTAGTGTCCAGCAACTACCCCTAATTAATACTAACTGGAGTGGGAATAGTATATTAATTAAGTTTAGTGTCCAGCACCTACCCTTAATTAACAGGAAATAGAGTAGGAATAGTAAATTCATAAAGTGTACTGTCCAGCACCTACCATTTAGTAATACTAAATGGAGTGGGAATAGTAAATTAATTACGTTTAGTGTCCAGCAACTATCCTTATTTAATGTTAACTGTAGTGGGAACAGTACATTTATTAAGTTTATTGTCCAGCACCTACCCTGAATTCATACTAACTGGAGTGGGAATAGTAAATTAATTAAGTTTAGTGTCCAGCACCTACCCTAAATTAATGTTAACTGGAAGTGGGAATAGTAAATTAATTAAGTTTAGTGTTCAGCACCTACCCCTAACTAATACTAACTGGAGTGGGAATAGTACATTAATTACGTTTAGTGTCCAGCACCTACCCCTAATTAATACTAACTTGAGTGGGAATAGTACTCAAGTTAGTATTAATTAGGGGTAGGTGCTGGACACTAAAGTGGGAATAGTATGGCTCGAGATAGAGGCAAGATGGCGGCCGTGGCGTGGGCTGTGTAGCAGCCCGAACCTCTCCCTCCTGGCTCTCCGAGAAGGGACTGGACATTACACCCTCACCTGACTGCTTTCTCTGTCGGCTGATGGAGAAAACTATTCCGTGCTTCGTATTTCTGCAGCGCCGTGTTTCAAGACGCTTTGGCTCTGGCTCTGGCAACAAAGTAGCAAGGTGCGAGGTGTATTAACCCTCAACTGCCGTGAAGCTGTCCAGAGTCGACCTGAGCCACGACGGACTAATTTTGATGGATTACACCTGGGGGGGAAAAAAAAAACCTCGAGCTCTGTGACTCGGGGTTGTGCACCGCCGACGGGAGGCTGTAGCTGATAGAGTGACATCTCTACGAGTGTGAGCGGGCTGATGTTGTTGCAGGGCGGCCTGTGTTATAGCCGTTACCGAGCTCGTCTCTGGCATCTCCCAGCGTTGTTGCTGAGTTTTCACTTTGGTGTCGCCCCTGATAGTGGATGAGCTGTGGCGCGCATAAAGAAAATGCCCCCCAAACCGTCAGCGAAAGCTGTTACACGCAGCGCTAAAGCTGGGTTTCAACCTGGTGCGTCGGGGGAGTTAGAGAATGCCGGTGGAGGAGGCGAAAGCAGTACAGCCGATGGAGGTGGAGGTGAGAGCTCCCAAACTATTCCCCCGTGTAATGCTTATAAGGGTGCTGCATCGTCTTCTAATACTGCTGAAGCCCCGCATTTACCACAGCAAGGCTCACAAAGTCTGAAGGCAATGTTTGAACGCCTAACCTTGAAGAATTTAGAAAGCCAAGCTGCAGTATCAAGCACACTAACCATAATAACTACACCAGATACTTTAGCTTCCGACAGCAGCATGTTTAATGGCAGTGCTAATTTGGTGGCGGATGCTAGTGAACTAGCTCTGTCTACATTAATAGATCTCCCTATAAATTTAACCCTAGAGGCTGGGACTGGACAGGATAATGATAGATTATTAGAAACAACAGAAACAAATGAAATTATGGATATACAGACTGTTCCTGTTCTCAGCTTGGGGTGTGAGGAGAACTGCATTATGGGAGATGGAGTCTGTAATGAAACTGCGGATTGTATTAAACAGACTTTGCCTGGCAGTAAGAAAGACTTGTCAAATGCTATGATACAAGATATAGAGTTGGACCTTCCTGACTCCGTTGAAAGTAGACAGGGCTCAAAAACTACATATGACACTGGTGAAAAATTGTATTCCATGTCGGACCCATCCTCTGATGAGAGTGCACACGGCAGTCGAGAGTGGGGAGAGGATAGTGGGGACAGTGTGTCGATGGAGAATGTAAGAGGAAATTCAGTTTCTCCTAGTCCAAGTATTGCAACGGTAAAGAAACGTAAGAAAAGAGCTTCACAGCTGCAGGCTAACAGAACAGAATTAGTAATAGAATCAGAAAAAGATGGGGGAATGCCTGCTAAGGACATAGAGAGTTTGGACAAAGGAAAGAAATCCTCCCCCCAGGAGATTACTTTGGCCACAATTTACGACACAATGATGAGTCATAGAGCAGAGAGTAAAGCAGAGAATTCACGTACTCAAGCTACCTGCTGCAAAGTTAAGAATGCTCTTCGAAGAGTGATAAAAACATGTGCAGAAACTGGAGACCGAGTTACGGAAACTGAGGCCAGAATTTCAGCACTGGAGGACGAGGCTGCTGCCCAGAAGACAGAGCTGGAGCTAGTAAAAGCCCATCGGGATGACCTTAGTCATAAACTATCGGAGATAGAAAATCATACCCGAAGAAATAACTTACGTTTTTTAGGGGTACCCGAAAATAAGGAGGGCTCTGATATACGGAAGTTTGTGGCGGAAATATTACGAGAAGCTTTTCCTGAACTGACAACAAGGGATTGGGCAAAGGAAATACAAAGGGCGCACCATTTCCCTTTTAAAAAGAGACAGCCACGTGAAGGAGAAGAAGCCCTTCCCAGGGCAATCCTCGTGTGTTTCAATTACTTCTTAGCTCGGGAAGATATCTTTATGAGAGCACGACCTGACAAGAAAGCATCTGCCAAAGACTGCAATTTTTTTGTTAGGCCAGATTTTTGCCAGGTCACTGTCTCTAAAAGATGGCATATGCATCAATTGATACCTGAATTTCAACAAAAAGGGGCAGTGGTGTTTTTGCAGAATCCGGCTAAACTTAAAGTCATGCTTAAGGTGCAAACAACATTTTTTATTTCTGAAGTTAAGGCCAGAGAATACCTTGAGGGTCTAAAATAGAGATTGGTTGAGGAAAAATGTTATCAAATTGTCTAGTGTATTGACAGGCTTGTTAGTTGCGGTTTTATAATTCTTTTTTTTGGAGAGTTCGGAGGAGGGAGGACACGGCACTCCATACCTCACAGGAATTGATAATCCCTGGGCCTCATGTGTTGGGTAGGGAGACAGGGAGGGAAGGGTGGGTTCAGAGGGTGGGAGTGGGGGGGAGGGGTTGGGTTTGGTGGGTAGGTGGTGGGTGGGTGAAAAGTCAGCAGCAGAGTTAAAGCATGTAGCTCTAAATAATGGATGGTGGAAAACTGTATACTTTGGGAGTGTTGCAATCCTAGAGGTGGAGGTAGTAGCAATTGATTTGTCTATGCTTCTTTGTGACGATAATGGATAGAAAAATAAAAATTTGCTCATTGAATATATGTGGCCTTAATGACTCGAAAAAACGATAGGTTTTGGCTAAAGTTGTCCAAATATT
Source organism: Lissotriton helveticus (assembly GCF_964261635.1). Lineage (NCBI taxonomy): Eukaryota > Metazoa > Chordata > Amphibia > Caudata > Salamandridae > Lissotriton > Lissotriton helveticus. Next base: position 1,774,501,104 of record NC_136067.1, on the reverse strand, counting down.
ACACATTGATATACTTTGTTTACAAGAGACTCATATTGCGTGGGCCAATAGGGGTTATCGGAGGAATCTAGGCTTAGATTTGGCAGTATGTTCTAAACAATCAGGGGTAAAAAGAGGGGTAGCTATGCTGACAAAACGGGGGGTTGGTACTTGTATCAGGGCAGCAGCAGATAGATGGGGCCGTTGGGCGATTTGGGAATCATGTACTTACCTTGTGTAACATTTACGGTCCTAATTTGGATGATGCCGAACTACTAGATTTTATTAATCTTGAAATAGCCCAATGGCCACATCCTTTGATAATGTGTGGTGACTTTAACATAAATATTGCTGCCGGATTCAATTTTCGATCAACCCATGTCAATACAGGTAGAAAGAAGTTAATGTATGCTGCATTACGGGGTTTAATGATAGAACACGGGTTGTATGACGTTTGGAATGTTTTATACCCGGAGAATTCTGGTTTTAGCTTTTTTTCTGCCCCCCACTCCAAATTTGCCCGTTTAGATAATTTTTTTACTGTGGCCTCCTTGTTATCCAAAGTCAACATCCTGATTCATCCCAAATTGGTATCAGATCATAATCCAGTGGTTTTAGAGTTGGCTTTGGGTCATCGCAGGTATTACCATATACTGTACATATTGTCAGCTTACCTTCCCCATTGTTAAAGTGACATTCTACTATTGCAAAGCGTCCCAGTGTATCTGCTAAGGTCCGTGAAAACTTTAGCCCCCCCCTTTCGCTAAAATGGCAGCCCCCCTGGTTCGTGTCCCCTGTGTAGTAGCTACTATAAGTTGGTATCCTAATGTTTTGAGTAGATATTGCTGTGCACCCTCGATATGTGTCTCCTGAAGGCAGACAACATTTGCTTCAGAAATTTGCAGACTTTCCGACATTTTCTGTCTCTTCTTTAGATCGTTTAGGCCACTATTAATCTTAGCCATATCGAATTATCAGGACCTTCCCCAGGGGCAGTCTAATTTTCTTTGTCTTTCTATCCTTTCGATCTCCATACCTATTATGTTGCTCTAATATAAATGCCGAGCCCTGTTCTCCCCCCCTGTCTAATTCGCACCATCCCCCCCTTCCTCTCCCACCCCTTCTGAGCTGCGCCACCCCCCACGCCCCATCCCATCCATTGAGGCACCCTAGGTCCCAGGGTACACAGGTGCGGACGTCCGTGCAATCCGTCCACCACCTCCCCCCAAGCGTTCCGGCCCGATACACCTAATATGCATGATTCAAGTTATTTACATGATTTTTCTTTTCCTACCACTCACCTCCCGCTTTATTTAAGTAATTATTTATTTTATTATTATTATTTTTTTTTGTGGATTGCAGTGTTTAATAACCTTCCCCACCCCTTTTCCCCGCACTTAGGTATCCCAATATAATCAGCAAATCGGAGTTACAGGTTCATATTCCAATTTAGTTCATTTTACTTCAGTTTTTTTTTGCCAGTTTCCCAGAATTACTGGTCTCAGGCACAGTTATTTCTTTCAAATAGTCTTGCGCTTGGATTTCACTGTAAAACATTTTCGTTATGCCCTTGTATATTATCTTCAATCTCGCCGGATTTTGGAGGAAGACTGTTGCTCCAATTTTTTCAAACGGTGTAAATAATTGTCGCATCCGCCATCTTCTCTCTACCGTAGAATGCGCAAAGTCCGGTCTGACGAAAAATTTGAACCCGTGATATTCCCTCGGTTTTGTTGGTCTGGCAAGATCGTATATTAGTTCTCGCATAAGGAAATTCCCAAAGTTAATTAACATGGCCCTGGGATATTGCTAGTGTTTCTGTGGATGCTTGGGTAACATCATAGGGAGTCGGTGTATCCGCTGTATTTCCCTCTCCATGTCCCAGGCCACGAGTTCCGGAAAAGCAGATTTCAGGAGTGAGAACATAGATCCTTTTGGATCACTCCCCTCAAAGCCTTCGGGGATACCAAGGAACCTCAGGTTATTCCTTCTTAATCTGTTTTCCTGTTCCTCCACTTTAAGCATAAGGTATCTTATGATCCCATCATGCTCCTTCTCGATTTTTTGCAATTCTGTAACATCTGTTTCCAGACTTTCTGTGCGCGATTCGACTGAGGCCATTCTATCAGCGATCTCTGTACACGTGTTTCCCACTTTTTTGATAGCCCCCTGCAATTTTTCAATAGCAGCATGATTTCTTTGGCTATCTTTTTTTACGTCATTATGAAAGTTCTTGATAGAGCTCAAAACTTCACTCAGTGAGGGTTCATCAGGCTTTGCAGCGCTTTTTGTCTTTGACCTTCCCTCCTCGATCTCTTCTTGGCTTAGATGTTGATATATAGTTTCTGCCCCATTTTTCTGAAGTGGGCTTTTCCGTTTAGAGCCCAAAGAACAGGAGAGGCAAGATGGCGCCTGAGTGAGAGGTCGTAACTGCCTCGCTCCGTGAGTCCGGCCTGGTATTACTACAGAACACCGGAAAACCCCAGCGATGTGGTGCAGGATGTGGATGCGGAGGCTGGATTAGAGACTGAGGATTGTGGATTGAAGGTGCAGGAATGGGGATGCAGTGATGTATGAGTTTGAGTCCCCTAACTATCCAGTTGGTGATTACTGAAGCAGTGTCTGCTGTACAGCTTCAGATGGACACGGTATAAAAGTGCTTTTCGGTAGCCGGAGAATTGAGTACTGGTGGACCGGAGGACACGTCGATAATTGTGGGTACAAGAGAGCAGAAATTAACTTTCACTGTTTGCAGGGGTGCAGAAGCTACGTCAGTGGATGTCGGATATACCCGCTGTGGGCGCTCGTGCTCTGTGTTCCGTGTTTGCCCTCCCACCATCCCACATCGTGAGCCTTTTATGAGCCCTTGACGGACTGCGGGAGCCGGTAGCTGGTGGAACAGTCAGGAAGACATCTGGCGTGAGGCTACTGCCATAAGGTATGCGGAGTATGTTATTTTTCATTTTTCATTTTAGCGCTTCCCCACTGGTTTTACCTTAAGCGCAACTCTTGACTTTTGACTTCTGTTTCTACTGGCAACGGAATATTAAGAGGAATAAGAGGAAGGGGGTCGTCTACTTACATGTTACATGCCGATCCTTTTGCCGAACACTGCAATTTGTGATTAAACAGCACAGCGCAGCGCCGGTAGTCTAGTGACCGGAGGCTCAATGCTTATCTACTACGTCATCAGTAGAGCGGGTGCAGGCGCTTTAAATCTCACACGCTCAGCGTAGGCAACGTAGGCAGTGTCCTCTGCTCTACGCGCTGAATATGCAGTGGGACAGCATCTAGTGACATCTAGTGGCAAGCACGGGAAGTGCGGCTAATGCAACCAACAATAGAACCTACAACAGATCAAATAAAGAGGAAAAGAAGAGCAAAGGGAAAATCGAAATGGAAGGGATTGAACAGTAGCCCCAAGGAGGACAAGTGGTGCAAGCGGAAAACGGGGGGCATAGAACAGAAAGTGCAGCAGAAGGGATTACGGAAGAGACTAGGTCCTGCTGCATACCTGGTTATAACTCACATTCACATTGTCAATAATATAGACTGGCTCCCCTTGTGCACACAGGAGGGCTTCCAAATAAACGCTGTGCATCAGAAACGTAAGAAGAAACATAAGAGGAGGGTCTGGTCAACCAATAGTGTGTATTTTAAAGGCACTTCAAATGCAGAGCATGTATTAAAAGGCCGAAATTCCTTAAAAACCGCAAACACCACAAACATAGCAAGTGGGACACCAGACTTTGAGTCTGCCAGAGCTGTCAAAGGGCGGATGAGAACTCAGCCGAATTTAATGCAAATAGAGACATCTATACAGATAGATTGATTGATTAAGACCGGCGCCGTGACTACTAACAGCATTGAGATTCCGAAGCAGCAGGGATTAGCGCTGGTACAGATCCCTACTAATCAAAGAGAGGAGAGAGAGGATGGTGCTCAAGGGGTACAAACGACAGATATAACAATATCGGCACATGCTGGTGGCCCCAAGGGTGTGGAAAGTTTGGAAAGTCTAGAAAGCTTGAATGGTATAGCAGACTTGCAAGGCATCATGTGCACCCTGAATATACAAACTGCGTCTGCTGCTCAAATTAATAAGGGCCGCTTAAAGGGACCTGAAACACGAGGTGCCAAAACCAAAGCTAATGAGAATAATGCTGAAAGAAATACGGGACTTGATGGCCAGGAGAGAATCAAGACTAAAGAGAAGCATAAGGAAAAAACGCAATTAAAAGAGAAAGAAAAAGTAAGGTCGAAGCGGAAACAGAAAGTGGATCAAAGGCGGGGAGATGAAGAGGAAAATGCGGATTTAGATTTATTGGCTAAGAAGGCTCAAAGATTACAAGCAATTAAAAATTTGAAGGCTGCGGCAAAAAGCACAGGGTCTTTGGCAATCTCACAACCCAGCATCTCAACCATCTTTAGCCCGTTACCCAAAACCGGTTCGTGCAACCCTGACCACAATATTAAACAACCTTGCATTCAAAGCAGCGATTTGAGAAAAATTGACAAAGATCTCATTATGGTAATCGGTGCGAATACAGAGCAACCTGGTATGGTTGGAAGAACTAGTCCAAATAGTCAAAATATTCAAAATCTGGATTTAGGAAGCCCAACCGTAGTGCTCGCTATGAACAACGAGGAAATTGGGTCAACATCAATGGCAAGCAACACGATCATTGGGCAAAAGGAGCAAATTATTGAAAATGCGGTTTATCCAGTAGGCATTAATAGCCAGGAGCATTCTTCTCCCTCAAACAATATGCCTTTAAACTCACTAGTGACTCAGCAAATGCCAGCTAAAAATGTAAATGATGTGGGTACTGTAGAGGAATCTGATTCGGACATATACGAAACAGGGATGTCGATCTCAAGCAAGTCCAGCGAGTCTAATGAAATAACGGATACAAGTGAACCGAGTACTCACGCACGTGACGATGCTACTCCGGAGGACTTAGGCTCCCTCGACTCTAGAAAATCGGATAAAAATGGTCAAGGCATGAACTCGAGGAAAAAATTGGGCAAAAAAAGACTGAAGCGTCAAAAGCAAAGTAATTGTACAAATGAGGAGACTACAGATCCTGGCAACCATACCGATTATGTCAAAGATAGGATAGGCTCTAAACGGAAAAGCCCACTTGGGACATTTTTATTTTATTTGGATTATGAGCTACCAGCATTGTTTTACAAGATGTGGGATTTTCTGTCTACAGCTACGAAAATGATAAGTTAATTTAATTATTTGTTCTGGGAGGGAAATGCTGTAAGATTTACTGTTATCTAATTAATATGTCTATATATATATTTATTTATTTATTAATAAAAAGATAGTAGACAAATTATTTCATTTCTTGAAAAAATAAATTAATTTGTGTGCATTTTGATAATTTTAACAGAAAAGTATATATTTTACACTGGTTCGAGAGTTTAGAGTAGACTTTTGGCAATTATTGCTCAGTATTCTAGGCCTCTTGTTGTAGGGTATAGTCTGACTTGTTGTTGTAGGTATTCAAACATTTGTTTAGTTTGTTTGGATAGTTTAGGCCTTATTTGTGTGACATATTGCTCCATTCTTAGCTGTTGGTAGCTCTGTTCTTTTTGGAGGGAGAGTAGGAGTTTGTGTAGAGTAGGTGTACCTCGTCCTGTTGTTGCTTCAAAGGCATTATGCCAACCTTCAACAGCATTCTTGATTTAGTGTGCTAAGTTAGACATTCCACCATGGAATTGGTTGTCTTCTATGTACTGATCTATGGAGTCTTCCCACCCAGGTATCTTCAAAATATTCTAGGAGGGGACCTCATTTTTGTTCGTGTTGCTGGTAGTAAGGACTTCCTATTAAAAGGTTGTAATGTTCAGCCACATCAGTAACTGGGACGTAGGCCAGTGCAATAAATTTTTTTATTTGGTATGCAAATGAACTGTTTGTTGCATATTCGACACTTAGGGGCTCCTTATTATGGCGGACTGGCGGACATCAGTCCACCCACCACCATAATGGTGGTGGAACCGACTGCCAGATGTGTGGCCGTCTCACCGGCCCAATTAGGATACGCCCGCCATACCGGCGGGTGCATCCTGCCCTTTTACCATTACGGCCGATGCAGCTGACTGCATCACCGTCCGCAATGGTAAATGGCCATGCACAGCATTTCCTCGCACCACGTGGCAGGCACCACACAGTGCCTGCCATGTAGTGCAGGAGGGTACCATGGGTACTCCCCAAGTGCACCCCTCACCCCCCAGGGGGCCCGCAACTGGCCCCCAAATCCAATCCCTGCAAGCCTTTCCCTGGTGGCATTGCCGCCATGGAAAGGCCTGTAACAACCCACATCATAATATGGTTGGCAGTGCCTGCTAGGCACCACCACCATATTACTGCCCAGCTCTGCTCGGCTGGAAATCGTAACAATTGCCGACCGGCGGAAAAGCGTCCGCCACTAAACACACCGCCATCGTAATCTGGAGGTGGGAAAAATGTGTTTGATGGCGGAAGAACTGCCACCGCAGGGCCGGCGGTTGCTACCACCTGCCCTGTGGTGACGGTCTTTTCGCCATCATAATCACCCCCTTAGTGTTGATTTCTGAAGGTGTCTCCATAAACACTGATTGAAATGATAGTAACATCCCTGAATTGATGTGTGTGGGTAGGACTTTAGAATTGCAGTTATCATACACTGCTCAAAATCTATAATTATTTTCTGTGGAAAATAATTATTTGTTTCCTGTTTAATTTTACTTAGTATTCCATATATGGGGAGTTTTGTTTATTGGGTAGCAAGGCGTAGATAAAGGGGATGTTGGTGTTCTGATATAAGGCATGGACAGTGTACAATTGATAGAATGGTTTGGGACAGATTTTAAAAGTCCCGTCCATCATCCATGTTTCTGATTGTTGTAGCTTTATTCAATTGTCTTCAGTTGCAAACATAATTATTCTTTTCTCTTTGCATTTGTTGTCATAGAGAACAAAGGGTTCTTCATTATGAGTTTTAGATAGTTCTGGGGGAATTGCAACTCTTGAAATGTTTTTGGAGAAGGTGTGGTAGTTGTTGTGGCTTTTTTTGTGAGGTATAGTTCTTTTTATTGAAGAAATAGAGGGAATTTGCCCAGTAGCATGTTTGGGTACTCTAGGCAGCATTTCTTTAATTATTTGAGTCGTAGGTTTCTGTGAGTTAGTGCTCGCTTCTCTATGTCATCAAGGGTATTCCTTACCTCTATTCAGTAACATTTGGAGGGTGGTTATGCTCCCTTGTATACAAAACAGTTGTTTCCCTAGTTGTTGCCCGACCATAACACTTACTTGAATAGTACTTGATACATTTCAAATTTACTTTTAGTCCACTTTGCTTTTCCTGGGTATAGACATACCCCATGTAATATAGCAACATTTTTCCTTTTTGGGATGTTATAAATTGGGCGCCTTGTGTCATTGTGGTGTGTTAAATTATACAAAACATTTATATCAAAATTATTAAAATGAATATTGTACATGTTTTTGTCTTAATAAATACACATTATTATTAATATACTTACAATTTTTGTTTTAAGCTGCTTTTTAGGGGCCGATTCCGATCTGGGTCGGAAATCACTCTGACCGAGCCGGATACGGGGTGTTTTCCGACTGATCCAGACTCCTGCAGTCCGACCGAGCGAGTACGATTCGGCCGTATGCTGTCGGGCTCTTTTCGGTCGGACTCCCATTGAAGTCAAAGGGAGCCGGTCGTACAACGCGTACATGGGCTCCCACTGACTGAATGGGTACGTTCCGGACATTTGCGCCCCCTACAGTGTGTACGCGTCAGTGCCATCCGCACCGTACATGCCTGTGTTGGGGAGACCCATGGGTCTCCCCCCTGTGTCCGAGGCGTAAGGCTGCGGGTAACAGGGGGTCCGGTGCGGATCCCCAAAGTCCAGCTATTGTGAGTCGGAATCTAAAACTCGATCCGGCTGTCCGAATCGTCCATTGTACTGGCTCGTTCGGAATTCGCCTCCATTGCGTGCCATGGTTAGCTTATGGCCGAGACGCACGGCGCGGTTCGGAGCCGGAAACGATTCGGCCGGAGAGTTCGCGCTTGTTCGCATCTTACTTCGCCGTCTGGGCCCATATACGAACCAGACGGAAATTCAGGCTCCAAATCCGACCCGCTAATCCCGGACCTGATTCAGAGCCCTTCCGACCGAGATCAGAATCGGCCCCTACATAGAGATGTTTTCTCTTTGTGGGTTGAATTCTGTCAAGTTGTTAATCTTTCTGTTGATAGAGCAAAACATATTTTTACTAATTTTGTAAAATATGTACACGGGATGGAGTGAGTGTTTGGGATAGATTTGGGGTTTAGTTGGGTGTTTTATAATTTTTTTAAATGTTGTTTGCTGAATACTTACTTTATTAGTTAGATGATTTTAGAAGCTGATCTGTAATTTTGTGGATGGTTTGAGGAGACATAAATTGAAAAAAGATATATAATAATTATTTGAATATAAATAGTAGTTTTGATGATTAGCATTACAGTTATTTTATAGATTGTAATTTACCTACTCTTTGATGAATGCAATATCTTTTTCTTTGAGGAAGTCCTGGCTTCTGGTAGAGTCCGGCAGAGTTTCGGCTTCTTTATTGTTTTTGTTTCAAGGTGTAAAATAAGAATACGTTTTCCTATAGTGTTTGTATTAATTGTTTGGTTACCTTCATTGGTTTATTTTAATATTGTGAGTTTTTATTGGTTAATCTTTATTGTTTTAATTGTTTTGGTAGTTGTTTTCCATATATGGAAAAAGCTAATTAAGAGTCCGTTATTTTTTTTTCACATGTTGAATTATTTAAATGTGTATCATCTTATATGTGATGTTAAATAATGTGTGTACATAATCTAAATATAACTTTAAATGGTTATTAATAGTGTATTTATCATTTAGGGGTCGATTCCGATTCGGTAAAATGCCATCCAAATAGTCGTACGGAGCTTTTTTCCCATACGAATCGTATGTAGAACCGTAACCCGTACGTACGATGTAGTACGATGTGTACCCAAAGCAGTTCTCCGTACGAATCGTGCCGAAGACCATACAACTCACTAATCCGTACGAATCGCATTCGGAACGAGCAGTACGCGATGTCCGTACGGATCGAAGCTGCATTTTCCGACCCAGCAAGTACGAATCGTATTGACAACACTCCGTACAACTCTTTTTCTACGGGAGCTTAAAACGTCCGAAAAAGCAGATTTCCTCTCAAAATGCGTACGAAACGGACCCCGCCGGGTACGGTGCGTACACCCCATGATTGCAGGGGTACGGTGCGTACACCCCTGGATTTCAGGGGTACGGTGTGTGTGTCCCCGTGCGTACACCCCATGATCGTAGGTGTACGGACCGTAGGGGTACGGTTCGTACACCCCAAGGTCGTAGGTGTATGGTGCGTATACCCCGTGTGTACACCCCGTGCGTACACCCCTTCATTTTAGGGGTACGGTGCGTATGTGATAGTGTTGCCCTCCGTACGAATTGCTCATACGCAACATTTACCGTACGAATCGCGTACTCATTCACCCGGTCCGGATTGTACTTGGCGGGTCTTACGGCATTTTTACGAATCGTACAGTTCACTGTGCGGGTCGATGTCGTACGGATTTACACTTCATTTTCGTATGGTTCGCAATGATTCGGACGTATTTTCTGGCAACGGATCGTACTACGCAATTCGGATGGATCCTTACAATTCGTACGGAAACGGCTACGAATACGAATCATCGTACGGATTTGTTTCCCGAATCGGAATCGGCCCCCATAATGTTTTAAAATATGTTTTACTATTTTCAAAAATGATGATATATATTGTATTTTATATGCAGTGCATGTTTATTTATTTAAATATATTTGGGGTGTTTAATTTTGTTTGTTTTATCTATTTTTAAATTGTCGATATTTTTACAAAAATGATAATATTGCTGTCTATATTATTGTGATCGATATTTTGGACATGTATTTTTTTAAAGGATGTTCAATATTTTGAATGCCGATATTTATGTGTTTGATATGACAGTAATCAATAATTATGTTTGATGATATTTTGGGGTCGATAATAGTTTATTTTGTTCATTATGTATAGGGTATTGATATTAGTGTTGTTGATATTTTTGTGTCGATAAAAATGTAGGTCGATATTGTGTCTGTAGATATTATGTCAGTGATTCCTGCTGCACATCTTCCATGGGGCCGCCGCAGCCATCGCACCCGAGCTACGTCGAATCATCAACTGCTCCCTCGAGACAGCCACATTCCCCGTCAACAAGTCCACAACCTGCTAAAGAAGCCCTCCGCAGACCCGACGGACCTCAAGAACTTCAGGCCCATCTCACTGCTCCCTTTCGCAGCCAAGGTCATCAAAAAGACCATCAAAACCCAGCTAGCACATTTCATCAAAACCAACAACATCCTAGACACCTCTCAATCTGGTTTCCACAGAAAAAAAAGCACTGAGACCACCTTCCTTGCCACCGCAGGCAACATCTGTGCCCTCCTTGATCAAGGCCAAACGGCAGCCCTTATCCTCCTGGAACGATCAGCAGCCTTTGACACCTTCTCACTCTGCACAATAGTCACCAAACTCCACAACACCTGCATCTGAGGAAAAGCTCTAGACTGGTCATGATCATTCCTCACAGGCAGAACACAGAGAATAGGACTCCCGCCCTTCATCTCAGAACCAACAGAGAACAGATGCGGAGTACCCCAAGGATCCTCCCTTAGCCCCACCCTCTTCAACATCTACTTGGCCCCCTTGCAACAATCGTCAGAAACCACGGGCTTAACATCGTCTCCTATGCCGATGACACCCACCTCATCATCTCCCTCACCAAAGAACACAACATCACCAGGCACAACTTCCAAGAAGGGATGAAAGCTGTCGCTGCCTGGAACTTAACTCGGAGAAAACAGAAGTCCACTGCTCCAATGCCCTGCAAATAGGCGACACCTGGTGGCTCTTCACACTCGGAAAAACCCCCACCCCAACAGACCATGCATGTAAACTCGGCATCATTCTAGACTCATCACTCACCATGAATTGCCAGATCAATGCCTTTTCCTCCACATGCTTCACCACCCTCCGCATACTACGAAAGACATTCAAGTGGATGCTCCCTTACTCCAGGAAAATGGTCACTCATGCACTCGTCACCAGCAGACTGAACTACGGCAAGGCCATCTACGCTAGAATCTGCCAAAACTTCTTAGCAACCTCCAGACCGTCCAGAACGCCACAGCCAAACTAATCCTCAACATCCCATGGCGCAACCACATCACCCAACACCTCCATGACCACCACTTGCTCCCTGTCAAAAGAAGAATAACAATCAAGCTGCTCATGCACGCCTACAAGGCCCTCCATAACACCGGACCCCAATACCTCAATAACTGCATCTCCTTCCATGCCCCCAAGTGAAACCTCCGCTCAGCTGACCTCTCCCTAGCCATTGTCCCACGTTTTTATAGGACCAGAGCAGGTGAAAGGTCCTTCTCCCACCTCGCAGCCAAGACCTGGAACAATCTCTCCCTTCACCTCCGGTGAAGCCTGACCCTGCACCAATTCAGGAAGGACCTCAAGAATTGGCTGTTCGAATGACCCACAACGGAGCTGCTCACACCCACCCCCTCAGTGCCTTAAGACCCTAACGGGTGAGTAGTGCGCTCTACAAAACCCTGATTGATTGATTGATTGTATTTGTGCCTCTTCAGAATATTACTGTGACATCCATTTAAGTAACAAGTCCACAGACACAGGTTGGCAGCAATGGCAATATTTCTTATGGTGACTATCATCTGTGGTTAATCATCCGGCATTTGTATTTCACAGAATGGAAAGTGTGTCAACAATTCAAGAACTGGGTTTGGATGATTCTTTCAATGCACAATGTTCCCCAGTACTGGTTAGTCCTTTTGTGTTTTAAGGCACTGTACTCCATTTTCCCCTCCTGCTCCTTTGCAGTCCAGCTACCGCTCCTTGAAACTCGAGGAGCACCCTCCTAACAACGACGGAAACACTGCACTGTCTAAGTCAGTAGAACACCAAGGCAAGCAGTGTGCACAAAGTCTTGTATCATGTTTCCTGACCACACTGTAGATTCAATGTCTTGCTCTATTTACTCATAAAAGCTCACAGCACAGATGTACAAGTAAGGTGAAGAAAGTTTGAACACTTCTAACATACATTTTACTTTAAAGGAAGTCTCCATTGGCATATCCTGACTTTAAAAAAATAAGGAAGAAGGGCCTGATGGCATCCCTCCTCATCTTTTCATTTTGGAACCTCTGATTTGGGCCCCTGTACTTAACAAGGTTTTGAATGTCTTTGTCGCAACCTCCATTCCAAGTTTGTGGTCCGAATTTATCATCATTCCTGTATATAAAAAGGGTGATAGGACAAATTTTACTTCTTATAGAACTATCTCCCCTGATGTATTCCGTTGTTAAGGTGGCTGGATGGGTACTGATTAATAGGCTAATGTCTTGGGCAACCAGAATAAAAACGTATTATATCTTCAGTTCGGTTTCAAACCACGTTAGGGCACCGTATATAAGTGCTTGGGCTTACATCTCATTATTTATATATATACCGTCTGTAAGTCAGGATCCATTTATCTTACCTTTATGGACTGATCATCCATTTCCGTCAGGGTGAATCGGGACAAAATATTGAAAATGCTATGGGAGAGGCTATGCTGTGGAAAAACTAGCCATACCTGATATTGTATCTTTTTTTAATGATTTGTATAATAGCATGTCGGCAAAGGCAAGATTTAAAACCCACAGCTCAAGTACAGAGCTTTTTCCCATCATAAAAAGGTGTCTGCTAGGACTATATTATTAGCACTATTCTTATTCACCCTTTATATTAACAACCCTGAGTCAGATTTATTGTCCAAAGAAGTAGATTTCCCTGAAGTTGGTAGCCATTCCACTCCCATGCTTTTGTATGCCGATGAATTGGTCCTGGATGTCAGAACCACTCCGGGTTTGCAGAAACAGTGGGACAACTTTGTTAATTTAATGGATTTCTTGGAACTTTCCACCAACTTTGCTAAATCCTTTGTTGTGGTTGCTGATGCCAGACCAAATGAGACTAAGGGCCTGACTGTGAGTTCAGTTTAGCCTCCCTTCAACAGTTGGATTCCACTAGACCGTGTCGGAACCCACCCGCCTGCCTCGGTTGGAAATAATTCCAACCAACTGATTACGATGCTAGTGGTTGGAAGCGGAACCGTTTGTTCATTCCAAATCGGTTCCAACCGGTATTCGGAGAATTCAAGTCGGTTGGAGCCAATTCATACAGCTCAATGGACAGCGTTTTCGACCAACCTATTACGATGTCGGATTCTGACAGCCTTTCTGACTCGGTCTGTCCAACATGAAAAGGCTGTCGGCAACTGACTTTGGGGGCCCCAAGAAGGCCCCCCTTCATTGTGAGTCCTCTGCTTTGGGGTGGAGGGGTACCCAAGGGACACCCCCCTGTAAAACCATGCACAGTGTTGCAGGTGGTTGTATGTCATTACAACGCGGGCTTTTACCCCACATGCCATTACAACACAGGGATTACAACGAAAGTCGTTACAACGACTTTTGCTGGAGGGCGCTGGATAGTGGAATAGTTTAATTCTCTATTCCAACTCCAGCCCACGTTGACAGTAGGGAAGGTGTTGGATAGAAAATTAAACTATTCCCTATCCACCAGCGCCCTCCAGCGAAAGTCGTTGTAACGACTTTTCTTGTAATCCCCGCGTTGTAATGGTAGTGCAGGGTAATCCCCGTGTTGTAATGGCTGTTCTCCGTTGCAGGTACACCAAGGGGTGCCCGCGACTGCTTGCAAGGTTTTCCGCAAGCATTTTCCCCATAGGAGCCTGTGTTGTCGGTCGCAACACAGGCTCCCATTGCAGTCAATTGGAGTCCTTCCGAACGGTGTTCGGAAGCATCATAATCAGTCTTGCAGAACTGCCGACAGCGAGTCGGTCAGGACCGAATCTGACAAGAAGTTGGTTGGCCGATTTAGTTTTCAACCAACATCATATTCAGGCCCTAAGTCTTTTTCTGTCAAAGGTAGATCTAAAGCAAAGGTCAATTTTTTTCATACCTATGTATTCTATTTGATTGAACCAATTCTTGGTCTTTGTTTAATGGGAGGAAAGGCTCATGTCAAGGATAACAGCCTCTGTGTTCGATTTTTCCTCAAGGCTCTGTAATAAGCCAGTGAAGGCATTATTACAGATTTATTGGGCCAAACGCATATCTGCCATTTCTTATGGAAGCAATTTATGGGGGTACAGGGATTTTGTTTCTCTTCAAACACTTGAAAATTACTTCACCAGATGACTACTGAGCCTTACTAAATCGACTACTCCCTACATTACCCATGAGGAGTTAGGGCTATCTTATTTTTAGACCCCCTTGTAGTATTAAAAGACTGTTAAGGCCTTTACAGGGCAATGCAGATCCCAGGACCTAAACATTTGCAACTGGTATTTACAGCATCAGGTCGCCCACATATGTTTGATACCCTAGTATCTCTATATACAAAAGGTATTTCCTGGACTAAAAAGAGCTGTTTTCTGATTCAAAATCAGGAAAGAGAGGCCAATGAGCTCTCCAGAGTGTTCAAAGTTTAATCTTGCTTGAGACAGTTTCATCTACCCAACTCTGCCTATCATTTGGGAGCACAAATTGGTGGAGCCTATCAACCTAGTGCAGTCCAGACAGGCAACCCCATTGGTTTAATATTAAGACTCGACCCACTGACTTTGTAATCCAGTGGCATGCTCCATCATTGAGTACTCACCGCATATATAGGACTTATATATAGGTGGGCTCAGCCTTGAAAGTAGAAAGGAGCTCTATCAATGGCACCTTTTCATTTTGGGGGACTGCATCTAATGTTAGAATTTCCTCAGGCTGCCCCTAACTACCTGTAGTATTCCTTTATTTCTCAAGATCCCTAGATGAGATTAATTAAAAACAAGGTGCTGGTACCTTTTGGAGCTTCTATTGAGTACTCTGCATCAACTCAGGTCTATTATTTATATTATTATTGAGAATTGCTTACTCTACCTTACTTTGAAAAGGTGTTGCCTTTATTATCTGAACTTTTTTTGAATGTGATAGATCTTTTATAAAATTGGTAGGAATATTATGCCAGCATTCAAGAGGTAAAGATAATAGCAGTAAATACCCAAAAGGTTTGGGATGTGAAGATTTAAGTTGGACACAAATAGGGCAGAGAAGAACATATTCTTCAATATCAGATTGAACAGCTTGCCAATGAAAAATTGCAAAACTAAATCTAATGTATTCTTAAATCCTCTATGTCTAGTAATAGGAGGAACATGATGCATTTTATCATGACTAGCTGCTACTCTTTCGTTGGAACAAAATATCTTGTTTACTGAAATCTAACTTAGGGGTCGATTATGATGGCGGTGAATCCGCATCCTCCGGGCCGGTGGAAGCCACCGCCGGCCCGGAGGATGCGGATTCACGGCCGCAGTCACAGGAAACACCCACCGCCAGATTAGGATGGTGGTAGGATGGAGGTGGGAACAGCGGCGGACGGCAGGTCCGTCCGCCGCTGATCCGCGGGGTGTGGAGCGCTATTTGGTGACGGTGTCTGCAAGACACCATCAGCCAAATTAGGATGTGTGTTTGAACATGCTTTTCCGCCGTGGAAAAGCATGTGGAACTTTGCTTCTGGGGGCCCCTTGCGGGCCCCCAGGGTGAAGGGGGGGTGGGGGTGCACATGGGGGGGTACCTATGGTACCCCCCTGCATTTACATGCACAAAGCGGCAGGCACCGCGCGGTGCCTGCCGCGTTGTGCATGTAAATGCAAATCATGCATTTTTAACCTTGCGGCAGGTGCTGCTTCAAGCTGCACCCGCCGCAAGGTTAAAGATACAGGATGTGACCGCCAGGGTGGCGGTCACATCCTAATTGCAACGGAGGGACCGCCGCTGCCCCTGCGGACGGTCCCTCCACCTCGGGGGTGGCAGACGGACGCCATCCGCCATCCTAATGGGCCTCTTTTTTAGTAAAAGTAAGATGCTTCTCATCAATATTTCTTAGGATCTATTGGTTCTTAAGCTATCTTTAGTCTATATAAGAAAGGTTGAAGATCTCCAGCCATGCCACAATAAGCAGGAATTACAGATGTATCATAAGTGTGTGATTACTCTGGATAACTACAAGATTCTTAGAACCTGAAATATTAGTAATAGTAACATTATAAAGCAAAAATAAAATACTGCTGGAGCTTGAAAATTTTGTCTGCATTTAGGATTTCGTTAACACTGGAAATTCAAAAAAACAGTTCAGATTTCAAATGGTTCTCTAAAGCCGATCAAAGGGAGTTTCCTTTCAGTACCACTGTATTCACAAACAAAACGGATCTTCTACTCATTTATAGATCACTCTTGCTTTTTCAAGAAAAACAGCACTAGCTCATACAAGTACTTCTTGCATCAGCTATTTTCCTCAATATAGATATGTTTTTCTTTTCATTGGAGACACATCCAAAAATACTTTCTCTAGGTACACATACTCTAACAAAAGCATACAGGATCAATTCTTGATAAACAACTCTTAACCAGTTCCCATCAACCAAGGGAGAATAGTGCGAATGTGACAAAATATTCTGAACTTGTAAAAACAATGTTTTTCCCATATAAGCATCTATTTATGTGAGATTGTGTAGTGATATGGGACGTATAATTCTGTCCGTGGCATTTGCCATCATGAAATTGAATCTTTTTGACCCACTGTAGGTGCAAATTATCACTTCATTCAAAATGAATGCATTTTTTGGAGGTCATTAGGTCAAGTGCAAGTAAGCATCTCTATGCCATCCCAGTGTTCTCTCGGCGCTGAGCATTTCAAAATCACTCAGTTTGGATGGCATTTTCAACGAGGCCTCTATCAGGGATGGATCCTTAAAACGTCATCTTGTATAGAGAAACAGGAAGAGCCTTAATTCATTTACTCTCGAAAACATCAAATGACCTCTGTACCCCTATTAACAAAAGTTGAGTTTTCAATGAATGGTGTTCAGTCACTGTAGTGAATGTAAATGAAAATGTATCCAAAATGTTTTGCTGTTCTATGATCACTATCTTACCAGCTTCCAGAAACAAGCAGAGCTGTATCTTTTTTTTGTGTGTATTTTTTTGTATTTTTTTTTTTTAAATGTCCTCATCTCACCTTAGATCAGTGCAGATTTAACAAGCCGTCTGTGGTCAGCCTGGGTGCCCTTCGACTCACTGCATAGATCTATACCCCCTGGGCTACCTCTTGTGGCTGAGGTCAGGTGTAATCATTGGACCGGGGAACCAACACCTTTATGCTAGAAATGTATCAAATGTAAGTGTCTGCCCCAGTTCTAAAGGGGGGACCATATGTTGACCTGTCTCTCTAGCTGGTGTACCTGATCCCTTTGAGCGATGTCAAATATAGCTTTTACCCAGCTTTCTCTATTGGGGGTATCGGGTCTTTCCATTTTAGGCAGATTTCTCTCCTGGCTATGATTATCAGATACAGTAATAAGCCTTTATCCAACTGAGAGAGCACCTCATCAATAGAGTCGTTTTTACCAAATATGACCAGGTTAGTGTCCATTTCTAGATCTATGCTAAAAATTGCAACCAGTATTTCCCTCACATTTTTCCCAAATAAAATTAATTCTGGACAGTCAAAAAACATATGTAGATCTTCAGCCTTCATGTTGCATTTAGGGATTGGGGCAAACTTTGCAATTTTGGCAGGTGTGAAATAAAGCCTATTTAACACAAAAAAGTGGTTCCTTTTTAGACTTGCTGGTTTTATATACTTATACAGGATTTTATAGGATGATTCAAACCTTTCCACTACCGGACGAGCCTGAGGGGGGGAATTCCACACAGCGGATTGGGGCGGGATCACTCTATTCTCCGCCTCGAGCAGCTTTGCATACCAATAAGCTATTTCTTTTTTCTTTGGATGCGGATCTAGAAAAAGCTGTTTGAGCTCCCAGTCTCCTTTAATCTCACCCTCTTCCGCTTCATACCATGATCTCAGTTGTATTTATTTGAATCTTGAGAGTGTGGGACCAATCTTGGTCGATAGGTATGCCCAAGGAAGTAAACCGTCCAAATCTACCAGATCTGACCATGTCTGCAGTCCCTCCCTCCTCAATGGAGCTGCTAAGCTGTCCTTAAAGCACTCTGGGGTCCCGGGAGAGTCTCATATTGGGGCTAAGTTGGAAAAGTATCCTAGCCCCCATACTCGCCTCAGCCTATACCACGTTGACAAGGCAGCTTTCAAGACCTTCAAGCGTACTCTGGGAGCCCCAAATTTAAGTAGGAATCGACCTTGCCAGTTATCTCCTTCTGCAATGGTCATTTCCCTCAAAAGACTACCCCACTTAGATTCGGCCGGAGTTGTAAGCAACATCCTAATATTTTTAAACTGAAATGCCATTAAGTACCAGTTAATGTCTGGTAAAGCCAAGCCGCCTTTTAGTAGCTTCCTTCTCAATTTCTTCCATGACAGTCTTGCGCTTTTTTGTCCCCATATGAAACTTCCAATCTTCCCCTGGATTTTGTTAATAGCTTTGTATGGAAAGGTAAGGGGGATGGTATTAAACAGGTAAGTCAATTTGGGGAGGACCGTCATCTTTACCAAGTTGACCTGGCCATAAATAGACAGGGGGAGGTTTTTCCATCTTGCAAAGAGGTACTCTATCAGCCTGATTCATCAAGCCGAATTGCGCTCGCAAAGGGCCAGATTCTGAGAATCTGGCCCATTGCGAGCGCAATTTTTGCATTTGGGATTCATCATCCCAAATGCAAAAATCGGTAATTGCTAATTCGCTAAATTGCGAGGAATTACATTTAAGGAATCTCTATTTGAGATTCTTTAAATGCAATTCATCAACCATTTTTAAATTGCTTAAAATTTTTAAATTCCTATGGGCCTTTTGGCCCATAGGAATGAATGGGGAGTTATTCCTTATTTGCGATTAGCAATTTGCTACTCGCAAATAAGGAATGTGTAGGAATCGCTATTTATTTAGCAATTCCTACATGAATACCGTTTTGCGAGTCCTTAATAGCGATTCGCTATGAATCGCTATTAGGGGCTCGCAAAACGGCCCGTTGATGAATAAGGCTGTATATCTTTTTCAACCTTGGCCAGATTTAGCATATGCATTTTCTTTAGATCTTTTACGATTTTGATCCCCAAATACCCAAACCCCCCATTTTCTGGGCCACCCCTGTACACTGTGTTCCAACACATGATCTCCGTTTTAGCCGAGTTAGCAAGGTAACCCGACAGTGTCCCAAACTCGCGCAGCAATGTCTCAATCCGAGGAATGGCTATATTGGGATCGCTTGTATGTATATATAATGACATCATCTGCGTAGAGAGCTATTTTACACAGGTACTCTTGTGATTTGAATGGACTGATGGTATTTTCCAGCCTGATCATTTGCGCCTTGGGTTCGATGTAAATATTAAATAGAAGAGGGGACAGAGGGCATCCCTGCCTTGTTTCCCTCTTTATTTCAAAACTCGGGATCAAAGAACCATTTACCAGGATTTTCGCTGATGCCCCGGAGTAGCATTTTATTAAGGTTTGTATAAATATGAGGCCTATTCCCACAGTTTCTAGTGCCCCCCAAAGGTATCTCCAGCACACTCGGTCAAATGCCTTAGCGCATCTAAGGCCACTACTGCTAAAGGGTTGTTCCTCCTCTCAGCCAAATCGATGTTACCAATCAAGGTTTGCGTTTGCTCCTTGATAAACCTTCCGACCATAAAACCTTTCTGGTCGGAATTAATTAGGTTTTGTACAAGTTTTGCCAGCCTCCCTGCTAAAATACCCATAAAGATTTTATAATCGACATTCAGCAGGGAGATTGGTTGGTAGGAATCGGCCAACAATGGGTTCTTCCCTGGCTTCAATATTAAAATTATTGTAGCCTCTTTCCAGGATCCTGGAACGGCCCCAGAAGTGGAATAAACTGAGATGAAGAGAATCTGGAGGATAGGTAAAAGCTCATCACTTAATAACTTATAGACTTCATTGGGAGGGAATCAGGTCCAGCAGCTTTCTTGTTTTTAGCTCTCTTGATTTGAATCTTTATCTCCTCCGCCGGGATGGGAGTTTCTAGTGAATCTTTATCTGTCTTAGTTAAGACAGGTATGGACTTGTCCCTAAGCCATGAGCTAATTGCTTCAGGGGAAGGTGTTATTTCCTCACTATATAAAGTTGTAAATAGAGACCGAAGACAATCCTGGATATTCTCTGGATTACTAGATTTTGTTCCTACATTGTCTATGATAAGTTCATTTATATCATTTCTTGCTTGGTCTACTCTTGCTTTCCACGCATGCAATGCTCCAGCTCTCTCCCCATACTCAAAGTTTTCCATATTACGTGTTTGCCATTGGGCCTTTCATTTCCCATCCAGAAAGATCCTTAATTTTTGTCTTGCATTCTCAAGATCTTTTTCTAGTTGCGCCAAGCGCCTAGGGCTGTCCTGGATTACTTGGTTTCTTTCTCTCTCAAGGTCCGATATTCTTGCCTCAAGAGTCTGCAGATCTTGTGCACTTTTCTTATTTTTTATTCTTATTTGGGTACCTAACACCCCTCTTAAATTAGCTTTATAAGCATCCCAAATTTGATCCATTGAACTAGAACCCATATGAAACGCAAAAAATTCAGTTGAGGCCGCTTTTACTTCCTGGATGATATTTGTATGACTCAAGTAGGCTCTATTAAGAGTCCACCTTGACTGTCGACATGCTCTACTAGTGGTGAAAGTAAAGAGTAAAGGGGCATGGTCTGAAAGATGCCTGGGTGCTACAGAGATATTTTGGATCTTATCAATGTCTTCTTTGTTGACTAAGACATAGTCTATCCTTGCAAGATGGTGGTATTTTTTACTGTGGAAAGTAAAGCCTTGTGTACCTCCCATCTTCACTCTCCAAACATCTACCATATTGATATTAAGGAGAAGATTCTTTAGAACCCTTCTCGATCTTGGAGATCCAGTCACTCTACTGCGATTGGACCTGTGCATTACTGGGTCTAGGCGGATGTTAAAGTCACCCCCAACAATCATTGGAGGTGACGCTAAAATGAGATTATCTTGCAATTTAATCAAAGAAGGGGGGTCATCCACATTCGGACAATATAAAGAACTACATGTAATTCTTTCACCTTCCACTTCTAACTGGGCAATGATCCATCTTACTGATTGGTCTGTGAGGACCAATTTTATCTCACATTTTAGACCCCTCTTAACCAATATTGCCACCCCTCGACAATGCACCATTTGCTGAGAGTGGCAGAAACACTGTAACCACGATAGTTTAGCACAGATGTTCTCAGACTCTATTTGGGTTAAATGCGTTTCTTGTAGTAGGCAAACCTGTATTGGCAACATCTCTATATATTTAAGGATTAATCTTTGTTGTCTTGGGCATCTTAGACCATTCCCATTCCAAGAAATGAATTGGATATTAAGACCTTTCATCTTGTTTTTTCATCTTGTCTCCCGTACTTAGCAAACAACAGTCACCACACTGTATAAATAGTCTATGAGATGAGAAATGTTTTTCCTTTTTTTTTCTGCCACCCTGTGCTCCCCCCCTAGCTGACCTTCCCAACCTACCACCCCGTGCCTCCCTAACCCATTAATCCCTTGAGGAACCCTACCTACCAAAAAAAGGCTGAGTGCCTATTCGGGCAAATGCCCCCCTCCGGGCTTTTGATAAGAAAACTCATTTTAATATATACTTAAACTGGCGGCTTGACTTGAGGCTTAATTTAAACTTCTATTTCACCCCTTTCCTACCCCCCCTGTTTTTCAAGCTTTATATCCGCAATTAGGGTATCGGCTTCTTGTAGAGAGCTGATCGTGTGCATGTGATTGTTCCACATTACACGCAAAGTCAATGGGAATCTCAGTTGGGCCCTTGCCCCAAGTCCATTCAACTCTGGCAATCTCTTTCCCAATTCCCACTGCCTCTCAGCTGTTATATGGGAAACATCTGATCTAATAAAAAATTAAAATGAAGATTGTTCTGCAAATGGAGAGGAGATGGCACCTTCCTTCAGAGCTGCAGACAGAATTTGTTATTTTACTGTGTAGGACAAAAAATTAACCAAGATCTTCCGGGGCTTTGTCCGGCCAGGGTTCCTTTTGAATGGATCTCTATGGACTCTCTGTATTTCTTGGTTTAGGTCAATTCCCGAGTGGTCCTTAAGCACTGTACGTTTCAAGAGCAAGATTAAAAAGCCCTTAATATCATCCTTCTATTGCCTCGGGTACATTCATAACCTTCAGATTATTCTTGCTCGCATGGTTCTCCAACCTTTCAAGATTGTCTTTGTGCTCCTGGTTTTACGCAGACAATTTCCCCAGCTGTGATGTCGCAGCCTCTATAGCAGTTTTGATCTTGGGAATCTCTTCCTCGATTGCGTCCGTACGTGCAGTGACTACTTCCAATTTCTGAGCCAATAACTCACAAGAGGACCGGATTGCCGCTTGATTGGCTTCCGAAACCAGGAACCTATTAGCCGAATCTGCTTGGTTTGCCTCGGAGACTGTTAACCTATTGGTCATCTCTTCTTTCAGGGCCAGTAAAATATCTGCCAGTGAGTGAGAGATGGAAGGTGGTACTTCTTTAATTACCAGAGAACGGATGGAGTCTTCCTTTATCACTTCTTCATTCATCCCCTTTGCTAAAGTTGTTGATGATAAATCTGGCGTATTTCTCAGATCTATTTCTTGTCCTTGGGTTGCTTCCTCTTGCTGATCAAATATAGCAAATCTATTGTTAAGAGCAATGTCTGGATGTACTTCTTGGGCCTGAACCTGAACCTGAACCTGATTAGACGAGGGTAGTAATGTAGGTTGTGCTACTGCTTTCTTGGTAGTCTCACTACTGTCTATAACGCTAGATTCAGGTATTGTTTTCTCTTTTACATTCAGACCGATCTCAACAGGTGTATTTTGTGCTATATTGACTGCATGAGGCTCATTAAGGGATTTGACTTGCGCCGGGGTCTGTTGGTTTAGCTGAGACTGAGGGTTTTTAGAAGAAGTAAGGGACATCACTTGATAGTAAGATTTCAGAGATGGTGTTATTCTTACTTTGGTCTCTACAATTTTCTTTTCTCTTATTTTTCTCTTGTTCTTATGTGCTTTAGAAAGACCTGGGGTTACTGGTGATCCTAGGCGCCCCTCCTGTTTAATCTGTTTGCCTTTCCTGGTCACAGTGCTGCTCTAGCCCTTAGTGTGTATCTAGTAGGTTGGAGGGCAAAAATACCCTCTTGTACGGATGCTCCACTCTCCATATAGTCAGTAAACACCCTGCCTATTATGTCTCTCTCCACAATCCCATCTACGTCAAATATATTAATCTTAGATCTACCCTTTCTTTTTCCAATAGAGTGGAACAATGGAAAGTGAAAGATTACCACCACTCCCCCCCAGGAAGCAGCTATCTTTAATCCCCAAAGCGTGTCACACGTTTCGCCCAGAGCCTCCTCAACAAAAAGACTTGCCCGTACCTTCTCCGCCTCAACCTCCAATCTGCCTCCCTCTCCCAGGTAGTCTGACCTTAAAATGCCATTTTTCCACAAACTCAGCCTTTGCTCAGCCCGGACCGCCTCAATTCTGTGGCTGCTCTCTCCCACCTCCAGCCCGCTGTCGTCGTTGATATTGCTCGCTCCACTGTCGGCTCGCTCGTAATCCCTTCTCCGGGCGCCTCCAACCGTGTTTCCCTCGCGCAGCTCACACCAGAAGACGAGCGGGCCGCTCCTCCCGCACTCTCTCTCGCACTCTCCCTCGCCTCCTCCACAGATGCCAAATCCGCGAGTACTGACAGGAACGTCCAAAAGAGCGCCAGGCAGACACCAGTGATGACGCGGACGCTGACAATACCGACACCGATTTCCCTGACTGCAGGTATGTCCAGATCATTGTCGGAAGCTTTTCAAAGGGGGGTATTCCGTTTATGCCTCAGTTCATGCCGCCATTAGAGCCCAGAGGGGGAGTGCCCGCGGCTGTTTCAGTCAGCGGCCGCCATGTTCCTCCGCACCCGCAGATCTGTATCAAAACAATTATTTTTTTACCTATGTTTTTACATTTTTCTAAGAGGTAGTCCATTTTTTCCGATTTTAGTGGTTTCATCCTATTTGCAGTTTGTGGTGTTAACAGGTGTGAAACCCATGGGTGATCCCAAAAAAGCTATACATTTCACAAAAATATACACATTTCCGAATTAAGCTATGTGTGTACTCATTAGTGTAGAAGTGCCAAGAAGCAAACTGTTGAAACAAAAAAATAAGGAAAATAAGTAGAAAAGAACAGCCATTTGTGACAACGTTTTCCTCTGTTACTTCTTGTCGAGATGGCTGATTTACAAAAGCAATATAACATTTTGTCCAATAGATCCTTCAGGTTCTGCGGATATGTAGGGTTTGTAGATTCTTCAAAAACACATGATACCTAGAGACAACAACTGAGCTGCACTTTACAATGATTTTTCATTGTGTATCAACTAAAAAGCAATTCATATGGGAACGTATACAGAATGATAAATGGGTAGGAAGGAAACCTATATTTCTGAAATGTAACCAAAATGATGTCTTTAGGAACAGTGGTAAATTGTACTCTTCTGAATTTGTGGTAAGGTATACTGTAGGAAAATGTCTCTTTTTGTATGCCCATCACCATTTTTCTAGATTGAGACTGTTGTTTTGTTGACTGTGCACTGGGGTTCTGCTAACCAGGCCCCGGTGTATGTGTTCTCACCCCCTAACAATGTTAAAATTGGTTATACATCTAACTGGCATTTAACTTACCCATAACTCTCCAGTATATGCTACATCAAGGGTTTCCAACCTTTACAATAAAAAGAGCTACTTATGTTCAATGAAAATCATTCCAAGCTACTAATAATATTGGTGCCAAACACATAAGTATTACCAGCAGAAATGTAAAAAAAGCCTTTTCAAATTTTGAATGCCTCTACAAGGTTACTATCTGCAATGCCCTTGTCAGCAAGATAATAATACCAAGGGAATATTATTGGTCACAAATCTGCCAATATCAGTTTTAAATATAGTATGGAAATTAGGGGTTTTTACTAACTTTTCAAGTTTGGTATACATATATTAATTCCACCAAGCAAAAGCTCCTAGATTAGTGGGTTGGGGTACACACAAGAGAGCTACTCACAAGTAGCTGGAGAGCTACCAGTAGCTTGCGAGATACTTGTTGGAGAAGCCTGTGCTACATAATGTACCCGGGGCCTGTATGTAAAATGTCACTAGTCACTAGTGGACTGTAGCTTATATTGTGCCAACACTAGAGTGACAGAGAAAAACATGACTGCAGGCCTGCCACAAGTAACCTGAATTTGCAGGTTTAAACTGCAAATTCAACCTCTCGAAATATCCCGTTTTGACAGGCTTATACCCTCCTTTTAAATATTAATAAGTCACCCCTTAGTAAGTAATCCTTAATCGCCAATAAGGTAGGGTGTATGGTTAAAGTTTAATGTAATACATGTTTTACAGTGACAAGGCCCTAAAAACTATTTTCACATAGCAGGGGTGGCTACTCCATAGGAAAACAATGGGGGTTAATATTCAAATTAACTAATGTTTGCACCTGCCAAGAGCCAGCTAAAATGTTAAACATTGGACTTTTAAAAAAATTTATTACAGGTCAAATTCCTTCCAAAATGTGGATTTGTACAGCACAATTTACAAAAATTACTTTTAAAAAGTCACCCCTTCCCTGATGAAAGCCTCTAGATGCCCATTTGCATACCCTCCACTCACTCAAGAGCTGAATAGCTCTTTATTGAGATGTGAGCTTCCACTTAGAGATGAGACAAAGGTTTTAGGTGCGGAGAACTGTTCCATTCCTCTGACAGGATGACCATCTGGGCAGTGCTCAGGAACCTAATTATCTTCACCAGGAATTATCCTGTCACAGGCAGATGTAGCTGACATGTAGGCCTAGCCCCTTTGATTTCCTTCTAGCCAACCAGGTACTTATCCCAATGAGAGAGGAGCGTCCCCCCAGAACTGGTTTTGAGTGACCACAGAGGAAGGGTTGCTGAGTTACCGGCCAAACTGCTACGGTGGCCACAGGAGTTCTGCACAAAGCAAGAAAGGTGCAGACATCTTGGTTTTAGGTAGAGAAGGGCATAGGGGTGTGTTTGCAGTAGGCAACACAGGAACTGCTGCAGAAGAGGATAGGATTACCCTTGGGAACATTCTCCCTATTGGTCAGAGGGGTCAGGAGTCATCCCACCAACAGATTAGTACCAGGCATAAACATGGTGCCCCGAAGCGTTTTCATCAGAACGCGACTTGATCTGTGGAAGGCAGAACAAGAACTGCACCTGCTGTTGAGACCTGTGACGAGACCCCTAAAGGCTGGACGTGCTCCCACTTATACCCAGCACTAAGCAGTGGACTCCAAGGTTCAGCTGACTGACCTCCTTTAAAGCTACAGGGACACTTTCCTGGAAGAGCCCAGCTGACCAGTTTCAAATGGACTTGTCTTGAACTCTGCCAGTGGCTTCTGTTGGAGTGAGTCCTAACCTCAAGTTCTGTTCCTGAGGTGTTTGAACCCCTGTCTGCTGTCAGAATGTATTCCAACTGCTTAAACCTAAAAGTAGGGACTTAGAAACTTTCTACAAACATTTTGCTTGGAGAACCGTTGGCAGATCAGGACTAACCTGCTAGTCGATCAGCTGAAGGTGCATTGCCACTGACTTTGCCACAGCTCCTGCTACATTCTCCCCTTATTGTTGGAATCTTTCAGCGCTGCGACTACTTCGACTCCATCCCACAGCTCACTTGACGCCACCGCCGATGAGGTCCCAATTGACACCGAAGACATCAAGGGTGAAAACTAGACCTTCTTCCCCTACTGGGACTTTTCCTGGCTCGGTATATGGTTTTGCTGAGTTGCCTGCTTGGCGCCATATTTTTTCAACAATATGTGGTCCATTAGGTTGTCGGGCGGTGGCACCACTGTGGTGCTGGGGATGTGGAAAAACGCATTTTTCCGACCCACGAGCAGCGGAAAACACGTCCGCCATATTAGCATTGCTAAACATAGGTCAATTCCCGTCCGCCGCGGTGTGACGCGTACTGCCATCAAAGTGCGCCCGCCACCGCATCGGTGTGAGCCAATGGAGACTCACCGCCGTGTGGAATGACGCCCGCCTGTTCCACAAATTAGAATGCCCCAAACAAGCAGACGCACCGCAGCGGAAACACCACACAATCAGAGATGGCGAAAGCTCGACAGCGGAGCGTGAAACCAGAGACCCAGTTCCCTCCACCCGGTCACGACCGCCATGGACCCCGCTCCACACGTGTTCCCGGTGCTGTACCTGCCACATCCCTATCAACTCATGGACCACCGCGGACGCTGCCTCAGGTATGCAACTACACAAATACAACACACAACACACGGGCTGACACAGGGTCCAAATCCACAACAGACACCTTGCAAAGCATATCCATGAGATTCTGTACAGGCAAGGGCAGAACAGCAAGGCCAGTGGCCAGTCCAGGGTGCAGAGTGAGTACATGAGAATCTGCACAGACAAGGCCAAAACAGCAAGGCCAGTGGCCAGTCCAGGGTGCAGAATGAGTACATGAGAATCTGCACAGGCAAGGGCAAAACAGCAAGGCTAGTGGCCAGTCCAGGGTGCAGAGTGAGTACATGAGAATCAGCACAGGCAAGGGCAAAACAGCAAGGCCAATGGCCAGTCCAAGGTGCAGTGTGAGTACATGAGAATCTGCACAGGCAAGGGCAAAACAGCAAGGTCAGTGGCAAGTCCAGGGTGCAGAGTGAGTACATGAGAATCTGCACAGGCAAGGGCAAAACAGCAAGGCCAGTGTCCAGTGCAGGGTGCAGAGTCAATACATGAGAATCCGCACAGGCAAGGCCAAAACAGCAAGGCCAGTGTCAAGTCCAGGGTGCAGATTGAGTACATGAGAATCTACACAGGCAATGGCAAAGCAACAAGGCCAGTGGCCAGTCCAGGGAGAACAGCATATCCATGAGAATCTGCACAGGCAAGGCCAGAACAGCAGTGAACGACAAGGCCAGTGGGCAGGGCAAAGTGCAGAGTCAGTACATGAGAATCTGCACAGGCATGGCCTGAACAGCAGTGAATGACAAGGCCAGTGGGCAGAGCAAAGTGCAGAGTCAGTACATGAGAAGCTGCACAAGGAATACTCCAGAAGAGCAGTGAATGACAAGGCCAATGGCCAGGGCAAAGTGTAGAGTCAGTACATGAGAATCTGTACAGGCAATGCCAGAACAGCAGTGAATGAAAAGGACAGTGGGCAGGGCAAAGTGCAGGGTCAGTACATGAGAATCTGCACAGGCATGGCCCGAACAGCAGTGAATGACAAGGCCAGTGGGCAGAGCAAAGTGCAGAGTCAGTACATGAGAAGCTGCACAAGGAATACTCCAACACAGCAGTGAATGACAAGGCCAGTGGGCAGGGCAAAGTGCAGAGTCAGTACATGAGAAGCTGCACAGTGAGTGTGAGGCACAACTCTCTCAGCATGAGCTATGATTAGTGGTCCTATACAGTCTCTGAGACTCTGCGACTGTACCCTTCCATGGGCAGCAACACAGTCAGGGGGTTGACAATGGGTAGCACAGGCCCACCTGTGAGAGAGACAGGTGTGTGAGGGGGACTACCACTCACACTTGGCTGTCAGGTGGACTGGGAGCTGGCTGTATGTCGGGAACAGCAGGAGCACTTGACTGGAGAGAGAGAGAGGCACAGGTGAGGTAGGGCTATCAGTGGATTTGCAAGCTGGAGGGCTGTTTGGACCGGGTGGTGTAGTGGCACGTGGAGGTGGAGTCATGCAGACCTGTGACACAGTGTGGGTGGGAGAAGTTTGAAGGGTGCCTCTCCACTTCTTGGGGATTCAAAATGGCTCCCCTGTACTGGGATTATTGGGAACTGGTGTGGACACAACAGGCACACACACCAACAGAGTCGCATCAGGTGCAGACACAGGCACTCCCTCTGGTTACGTGCTGGATCCTGCGGAACGCTTCGTCTGGCTTCGCCTCTGGCCCTCCTTCCCCTGTTTGCCAGGTGTACCCCCTACAGTGCCCTCCTTCCCCTGTTTGGCAGGTGTACCCCCAACAGTGCCCTCCTTCCCCTGCTTCACTGGGCTTGGAATGGGAGTAGAGGTGGTGGAGAAATGTGCCTCAAAGCCCTTCCTAGGTGTATCCTTGCCATGCACCACCTCCTCAGTGGACACAGAAACTGCATGCCTCTCTTTGCGTGATGCTTTAGGGACAGAAGAGTCCATAGCTGGGGATGCCTCTGAGACATGTGAGCCAGAGTTCTGCTTCTTTGCTTTTTGGGCCTTGCTTTTGACTGACGGGCTTTTGTCAATGCATTATGGGCTGGTTTTGCTTTTCTGTGGGGATGGTGTCTGTGGGCGGGACCGCTTGGGTTGTTTTTGCTGTGTGCTCCGTGTGCTGTATCGTGACTGTGATGTATGTGATCCGTGGTCACTATCATCAGACGTGGCCATTATCTGGGGGTGGACAAAGGCACTGGAGCAGGAATGGGAGTATGTGCCTGTGGAAGGGCAGACGTCACTGTGGAGGACAAGGCCTGGACAGTATGGTGCAGCCCATCCACGTCAGAATGTATGCCCTCCATGTAAGCAAACACCTGGCATAATTTCTTGTCATGGTCACTGAAGACATTGAGGAGAGCTGTCTGGCCCACACAAAGCTGGCGCAAAAGCTCAACCGACTGTACACTGAGGGCAGCAGGGGGAGACAGGTACAGGGGCAGTGGTGCCAGGTGTGAATGATACTCATCCCCTCTTACTGACAGGGACACGGGCAGCACCAGAGGAAGTTGATGGGAGGGCGGGCACTGGCCGCTGTGTGGTAGAAGATGACGCGGAGTCTCCATTCCATGTGCCCGCAAACATGGATGCATCCCCGCTGGCATCAGATGATGTGGTACTTTGCGTCTCAGGCTGGGATTCCTCCTGCAGACTCTGGTCACCCTCTGAGGCACTGGTGACATCTGTGTCACTGGGCTCCTGTGCAGCTGTAGTGCTAGTCTTACCACCACTGGTGTCCAGCTCCTGTCCCTCCGCGACCACTGGTGAATCTGCATGAGAGAGATGCAGGGTCAGGTTAGTGGCAGCAACAGAACAAACCTATGCAAGCAATGCAGTACAAAAGAGGACCAATTTGACATGTTGCACACCACACTCTGCAATCGAATTGCAGACACTCACTACATAGACCCCAAAAGTGGATGTAACCCTGATTATCTGTCATGGCTGAGCCATATCATGAACATGTTTATACATTTACGCCGTGGGACACGCGACGGAACTGGGGCAGCACCCAAAAACTCAACTAACGCACTTGAAATTTCGCTGTGCATCTGGCCCACCAGTCCAGTGAGCCATATCATGGCCACACAGCACAACACCCTGCCTGTGACGGAAATCTACCAAACACACAACTACCTCTGCGCACACCTAGGGGCATGACGTGGGCACACCACTTGTTTCCACTGAAAGACCTGGATGGAACAGGAGGGGACAACACAGACACCAATTACGACATGACAGTTCACAATGGCAAATAGCCCATGCCAACCACCATGTTGTACTCTGGGGCCCAAAGACTAGTGCACATTGTTGTCAGATGTGTAGGCCTCAACATTCATGGTGCATGCAATGCACGCATAGAGGAAGTCACACTCAGATTGGGAACACTGCAGTTGACTCCTAATTCGATTCCCCAGACTACCCCAATGCTGAATAACAACACAGACGGCAATGGGAATGCACAGCAGGGAGGATCACCTTTGTAAGAACAGTTTGGGCAAATGCATGACACTGGCACTCATCCCAGGAGCCACTTACATGACACTGCACTGCACCACTCCACCAACATCACATAGGCCACTGCTGGCACAGGCCCTGTACACATGCATCCGCTCATAGCCAAAGTCACCCTCCCCAAATACTCACCTCTGCCTTGCTGCTGATGCTCCTCAGGCGTGCATCCAGCTCAGGATGAGTCACTGCCAAGATGCGGCCCATTAGTAGTGTCATGCTGTGCCGTGCCAACCGCCCAGTGCGAGGGAGCAGCCCCAAGCATATCTCTGCCACGTTCTTTGCCAGCCGGCTGATGTCGTCCCACCTCTTGTGGCAGTGGGTACGCCGTCGGATAGATACCCCTAGAGGTGGCACCTTTGCTGCAATGGTCCTCCACACGGCCTTACGCTGGTGTACCTAGAGCTTCAGGCATGGGAGACAAGAGGGGGAAATGATCAGTGACACAGTGTCATGTGCCAACATCTATTAGTACAGTAGCAAGACACAACCTCATTACCAAATCTAATATCTGTCCATCCCACCTTGGGGTACATCTCACATGGGCACTTTGCATGGGCTAAGCTGAGGTGACTGCATGCATTTATGAGGGCGTACACAGTCCCTGCACATCTCACACGCATGCAGGATGACAGCACTGAACCCCCTATGTGGCTTGCACACCTCTCCAGTCCTTTGCATGTCTGGCCACAACATACATCACATATCGACCTGTGTCTGTGGGTAGACTCACTGTGTGCAAGACTGTGCAGCACTCAATGGCCATGCCCTGTGAATATATCAGTATGTCATGTGTGTGACATTGAAGGACATGGACTCACAAACAAAATATAGATCTACACAAGTGTGGTTGTGTGCAATTCTACAGGGCTGAGAGGGTGTATAGTTGGATTTGACTGTAAAAAAACAATAGTAAGGACACAGTAGGTGAAGTGATGTGACCTCGTCTTAGTGGGTGGGCACTGTGCTGACCATCTGGGCTCACACTGAGATGGACAACAGGGGCACACACAGCCATTCAGCCAAGCAATCACTGTCCTGGCACCTGCATGGCCAACATACTTTGTCACTGTATGGCTGACAATGCAACACACTTCACTCATACCTATAACTGCAGGCAGGGAAACCTGTGACATTGGGACACACACTCCTTCCTCCTGGACTCAGCATGTTTGTCAGTGCATGACACAGCCCCACACCCTCAGGCATATACTGCATCCGTCCAAATACATGCTGCCTGAGATGAGGGGTCTCAGGCAGCAGTCCCTGGAGGCAGCAGCAGGTCAGGGTTCTCAGGCAGCAGTCCCTAGAGGCAGCAGCAGATGAGGGGTCTCAGCAGCAGTCCCTGGAGGCAGTAGCAGACGATGGGTCTCAGGCAGCAGTCTCTGGAGGCAGCAGCAGCAGGTCAGAGGTCTCTAGCAGCAGGCTCTGTGAGCAGTGGAAATATGAGACTCACTCCCACACATATATAGCCCCCTGGGGACGTTTCAAAGGTGCCAAGCTGCAACAATCGGTTGTCCAGGTCTGCATCATTCAAAAGCATCCAATGACCGCCTCCGCGGTGGCGGTGCACGCCTACCGCGATTTTCAAAATTGCATCACGCCACTGCAATCATCGTTCCCATTGGCTCTAGGGCATGCTTCATGGCAGTGATGCACCTCAGGGGCCCGGGGTGCGCCACCGTGATGGTGCATCTTTCAAAAGCATCCAATGACCGCCTGCACAGTGGTGGAGCACGCCTACCGCGTTTTTCAAAAAAGCATCATGCCACCGCAATCATTGCTCCCACTGGCTCTTGGCCATACGTCATGACGGTGATGCACTGCAGGGGCCCGGGGTGCGCTACCACGATGGTGCATCTTTCAAAAGCATCCAATCACAGCCTCCGCGGTGGCGGAGCACGCCTACCACGATTTTCAAAATAGCATGATACCACCGCAATCATCGTTCCGATTGGCTCTAGGGCATGCTACATGGCGGTGACACACCGCCGTGGCCAGGCAGTAGCTACTGCGATTTAGGGCACATACAATGACATGAGGCACCGCGATTTGGGTGGCGGAGCATGCCAACCGCCATTTGGGCATGTCTCTATGCCAATGACTACGGCATCTGTGTCAGGGGGTGCTGGTGACACACCGCCATGGCCAGGCAGTAGCTAACGCAATTTGGGGCACATACAATGACATGAAGCATCGCGATTTGGGTGGCGGAGCATGCCAACCGCCATTTGGACATGTCTCCATGCCAATGACTACCTCACCTGTGTCAGAAGGGGTGCTGGTGACACACCGCCGTGGCCAGGCGGTAACTACCGCGATTTGGGGCACATACAATGACATGAGGCACCGCGATTTAGGTGGCGGAGCATGCCAACCGCCATTTGGACATGTCTCCATGCCAATGACTACCTCACCTGTGTCAGAAGGGGTGCTGGTGACACACCGCCGTGGCCAGGCGGTAACTACCACGATTTGGGGCACATACAATGACATGAGGCACCGCAATTTGGGTGGCAAGGCATGCCAACCGCCATTTGGGCATGTCTCCATGCCAATGACTACCGCACCTGTGTCAGGGGGGTGCCGGTTTCACACCGCCGTGGCCAGGCGGTAGCTACCATGATTTGGGGTACATACAATGACATGAGGCATCGCGATTTGGGTGGCGGAGCATGCCAACCATCATTTGGGCATGTCTCCATGCCAATGACTACCGCATCTGTGTCAGGGGGGGTGCTGGTGACACACCGCCGTGGCCAGGTGGTAGCTACCGCGATTTGGGGCACATACAATGACATGAAGCACCGTGATTTTGGTGGCGGAGCATGCCAACCGCCATTTGGGCATGTCTCCATGCCAATGACTACCGCACCTGTGTCAGGGGGGTGCTGGTGACACACCGCCGTGGCTTGGTGGTAGTTACCGCGATTTGGGGCACATACAATGGCAATGTCCATCGGGAACACTTCAACAGTGCACAGTGGCCACATGGTGAAGGACCCATCATCGTGCACACAATGCCAATGTTCCATTGACTCCACTGGTGCCTACACATGCCATGGTTATATATGTGTGACGTACATAGGTCTATAGTCCCTAACATGTCACAAATGCATTAGATGGCTCATGAGGCAGGACAGTATTGTAGTGGACTATTATGTGTACACATATCAATATGTTGAGGGGCAGTTATAACCTCGGCAAGGCTTGTCTCACTGTATGATGTAGATACTTACTAATGCTCTTCTGTCTACTCATACACACAATTGTCTGTTCACCTACAACTGTGTTCATTGTGTTGTGGATGTGTGCCAAGTTAGCATGATGCATTGAGGTGTGACAGGTACAGCAGACGAGTATGTGACAGTGGTGTTGATTTGTCGCACATTGGCTGGATGCCACACTCCCAGGCGTGCACATGTGAAATGTGGCCATATAACTATGTGCATTCACTTTGACCTATGTGGTGTTTGAGGCACTTGTTTATTGTAAATAGGTAGATGTGCCCTCTGTGTGGCCCAAATGTCCACCCATGTAACCTGATGTGTCACTCAATTATCAAGTCAGTCTTTGTTTTTTCTGTGTCATCCAGAACGGGATATGCTGTGGCCATCTCATGATGGATTTCATTGACATGTGTCCACTGTCCACTGTCCATTGACTGGTTCCTCGCTGAGTCCCACGTTGTTCAATCTCTACGTGAGGCCGCTGGCTGAGGTTATGAAGCTCTGCGGTTTGACTATGGTGTCATACGCAGATGACACCCAGCTAGCGGTCACGATCAGCGGGGACCCCGAGGTGGAGGCCCCCCGATTCAGGGACGGACTTCGGGCGGTGGCCAGTTGGATGACGTCCAACTGTCTCCAACTGAACGCCAATAAAACAGAGGTGATGGTCTTCGGCAAGCGGACGGATCTCTGGGGAGATACCTGGTGGCCTTCTGAGTTGGGTCCCACCCCCACTCCGGTTTCGGAGATCAAAAATCTGGGGGTGTGGTTGGACCCCTCACTCAGCTTTGTTGGTCATACCAAAAGGACGGCAGCCTCCTGCTTTGGCATTCTGCGTAATCTGAGACCAGCACTCAAATATTTTGATGCCGCAACCCGCCAACTTGTGGTTCAGGCGACGATACTGGCTCGGCTAGACTATGCCAGCTCCCTTTTTATAGGGCTAAATCAGGCCGAGCTGACTCGTCTCCAGCGAGTGCAAAACGCAGCAGCCAGAGCAGTTGTAGGCCTCCCTAGGTTCTGCTCGGTCTCTCGCACCCTGCGTGCTCTCCACTGGCTGCCGATCAGGCAGCGGATTTATTTTAAGGTGCTTGGTTTGGCTTTTAAAATCCTAAAAGGCCCGTCTGCTCCCATATTGCAGAATCTTCTGCGCCCATATATCCCAGGCCGTTCCCTTCGCTCCTCGGATCACGAATTGGCAGCAGCTCCACGCTTCAATCGTAGTCAAGCTGGGGACGTTCCTTCAAGGTGCGGGCAGTAGCTCTGTGGAACGCATTGCCTCGCGAAATTCGGACCCTTGCCGACCTGCTTTCTTTTCGCAAGGCCGTTAAGACTCTCCTGTTTCCTTAGCCCTGTTAAAAACTCGAATTTTTAAATAAATCTGCTCCTTGGTTATGTTGTGTGGCTACCTTGTCGGGCGCCGGGACGCTCCTTCGCTGGAGCAGCTGAGCGCATTACAAATACCATTAACATAACGTAACATAACATAACTTTCATCTCAACTAGGAGGAGGCCAAATCTGATTTGTCACTTGACACTGCTGGAGGACATGGAGAATGTGACAATCATTCGCAAATTCCTTCTAGATAGAGTCACCCTGAGGACCCTTTGTGATACGTTGGAGCCCACACCTGCAGCCTCGCCGTACATATCCAACAGCTTTCACTCCAACTTATAAAGTGACGGCAGCCCTCCATTTTTTTTAAACTGGATCGTTCCAGGAGACTGTGGCCAGCGCTGGTGGGATGTGTCAACCGATGTTCAAAAGGGGGGTGGTGGGGGGTGGTGGTGATGGACGGAGCATCTGAACCAATCGAACACTCACACCCAGTCAACAGATCTGGGTTTAATCCATCACCGTTCTTTAGCCCACTCTGCCACCCCAGTTCAGACATGGCTATATGCAAATCAGTCTGACCCTGTGCCTCATGGGAACAGTCCAGCCCGAACTGCCAAGCTATGCCTTCCCTGGCCGTAAACAAGCTTTCTAGGACCGGTTTCTGGTATTCCAGCCATCTTCAGCCAGGCTTGCTCGAATCCAGTGGCAAAGTGAGCAAGGGACTCACGTCTGAGAATACCCTGCCAACTTATGGTGACAAAGCGGTACAAAAGGGGGTGGTGATGGACGGAGCATCTGAACCAATCAAACACTCACACCCAGTCAACAGATCTGGGTTTAATCCATCACCGTTCTTTAGCCCACTCTGCCACCCCAGTTCAGACATGGCCATATGCAAATCAGTCTGACCCTATGCCTCATGGGAAGAGTCCAGCCCGAACTGCCAAGCCATGCCTTCCCTAGACCGGAAACAAGCTTCCTAGGACCGGTTTCTGGCATTCCAGCCGTCTTCAGCCAGGCTTGCTTGAATCCAGTGGCAAAGTGAGCAAGGGACTCACGTCTGAGCATACCCTGCCAACTTATGGCGACAAAGTGGTACAAAAGGGGGTGGTGATGGACGGAGCATCTGAACCAATCAAACACTCACACCCAGTCAACAGATCTCCGTTTAATCCATCACCGTTCTTTAGCCCACTCTGCCACCTAAGTTCAGACATGGCCATATGCAAATCAGTCTGACCCTGTGCCTCATGGGAACAGTCCGGCCCGAACTGCCAAGCCATGCCTTCCCTGGACCGGAAACAAGCTTCCTAGGACCGGTTTCTGGCATTCCAGCCATCTTCAGCCATGCTTGCTTGAATCCAGTGGCAAAGTGAGCAAGGGACTCACGTCTGAGCATACCCTGCTAACTTATGGCGACAAAGCGGTACAAAAGGGGATGGTGATGGACGGAGCATCTGAACCAATCAAACACTCACACCCAGTCAACAGATCTGGGTTTAATCCATCACCGTTCTTTAGCCCACTCTGCCACCCCAGTTCAGACATGGCCATATGCAAATCAGTCTGACCCTGTGCCTCATGGGAACAGTCCAGCCCGAACTGCCAAGCCATGCCTTCCCTGGACCGGAAACAAGCTTCCTAGGACCGGTTTCTGGCATTCCAGCCATCTTCAGCCAGGCTTGCTTGAATCCAGTGGCAAAGTGAGCAAGGGACTCACGTCTGAGCATACCCTGCCAACTTATGGCGACAAAGCCGTACAAAAGGGGGTGGTAATGGACGGAGCATCTGAACCAATCAAACACTCACACCAAGTCAACAGATCTGGGTTTAATCCATCACCGTTCTTTAGCCCACTCTGCCACCCCAGTTCAGACATGGCCATATGCAAATCAGTCTGACCCTGTGCCTCATGGGAACAGTCCAGCCCGAACTGCCAAGCCATGCCTTCCCTGGACCGGAAACATGCTTCCTAGGACCGGTTTCTGGCATTCCAGCCGTCTTCAGCCAGGCTTGCTTGAATCCAGTGGCAAAGTGAGCAAGGGACTCACGTCTGAGCATACCCTGCCAACTTATGGTGACAACCGATGTTCAGCATGGTGCTGCGTGATGTTCTGTCCGCCATGATGTTATACAAGGACAGATATATCCATTTCCCCAGGGGTGCTGAATTGCCAGCTGTGAAGGGAGACTTCTATCCCCTTGGTCACATACACCATGTTGTTTGTGCCGTAGATTGCACACATGTTGGTCTTGTGCCACCACAGGCAAGTGAGCACTTTTTTTGTAATCGCAAACATTACCACACCATCAATGTGCAGGTGGTGTGCCTGGCAGATATGATCATCTCACATGTGTGTGCCAGATTCCCCGGCTCAGCCCATGACTCCTATATCCTGAGGAACAGCATTGTACCCCAGCTGATGGCTATTTTGCTTCCCAGGCGTGCATGGATTTTGGGTGAGTATGCCTAGTGGTATGTCGTGCTGGGTGTGTGACCTGTTGCCCTCTCCCTGTGCAACATTGCAATGTGTATTTGTCATACCTAGGTGACTCTGCATATCCCAGCCGTCCATGGCTGTTGAGCCCACTGCGGAATCCCAGGACCCCGGCTGATATCCGATACAATGAGGCCCATGGGAGGACACATCGTGTGGTGGAGCGTACTTTTGGTCTGCTGAAGTCACGTTTCTGCTGCCTGGACAAAACCGGAGGTGCACTGGCATACTCGCCTGGGAAGGTGTGTCAGATCGTAGTGGCATGCTGCATGCTTCACAACCTGGCCATTCGCAAGCATATTCCCCTGCTGCTGGATGATAATGAGGACCCAAGGCCCTCGCACAACAACCTGAGTCCAGTGATGAGGACAGTGGAGAGGAGGAAGGTGGTGACATGCGTCAACAGCTCATCACCCGCTACTTCACTTGAAGGTGGGTGACGCAGTCCAACATATACATTGTCTGGTGAGATTGCTGTTGTCGTGAAGGTCTATGTGCGAATGGTATAAACAGCCAGATGTAAAGTCACCTGTGTGTGGATATGTGACTATGACATGCCATATGTGAACGTATACGTGAGCGTTCATGTTGACACTTTTTGCCCATTGTGTTGTCTGCATGTTGGCTTATGTAGATGGTTGGTGTAGTGTAATGTCTGTGATGTCACACTCACACCAGTGAATGTTGTTCTGTTCTGTTTTCCTAGGTGCCTCAAACTGATCCTTGCCTACATACAGTACATACTTTGGATACATTATGTACATTGTTTAGACTGTACATCC
Organism: Lissotriton helveticus; assembly: GCF_964261635.1. NCBI lineage: Eukaryota > Metazoa > Chordata > Amphibia > Caudata > Salamandridae > Lissotriton > Lissotriton helveticus. Next base: position 1,774,462,302 of record NC_136067.1, on the reverse strand, counting down.
TGCACTAAAGACAAAGCTGACACAATAAAAGTGTGTAAGGTATTGTATTTCCAAAGTTGACATGTGAGGGGGTGGGCAGATTTACATAGAGGTGGTGATGGAGCAGTGAGTTGTCAGTCATGGTAAATTAGATGAAAGAGTAGATACCACATTGATGTGGTGACCCAGTCCAACAGACATGTGCCATACACAAGGCATTGTGGGGAAGGACAGTCCAAACAGTCAATGCAGTGGGGAAGAGGGTTGCCATCAGGGCTGGCTCTGTGACTGGCGTTTGGCTGTTGATTTGCCTCCAGAGACGCACAGGCTCTTCTTAGGATGGCCCCTTGGTCGCTTGGCTGGGCAGGCCCTGCTGTGGTGCCAGCGGCGTCTGAGGACTCACCCTTCTCTGTGGCCGCAGGGGAGGATGGTAAACTGTCATCCTGCGGCCCACAATAGGAGGGTGCAGGTGTTGGTTGGGATACAGGCCTGTCCCTCAGTAACGTCACTTGCTGGCCCATGAGGTCCACTATTTGTCCAATGCATGTGTTGATGGACCTCATCAGCAGGATGAGCTTGCGTAAAAGATCGTCCGACCGGCCAGTTTGTCCCTGGGCCTGTTCGTATGCCCCACGGACTCTGGTGATGTGTTCCAGGGATGGCGTCCCAGTCTCCTGGTGTCTGGGGGTGACTCTAGCCCTCCCACCTGCCCTGCTGCCACGGACCCGTTACCTCACCACGGTGGGTCCCCGCACACTCTCCCTACCGTCCTCAGTTGGTGTGGGGTACTTATCCCCTGGGACAGAGAGGTTGTTGCAGGTGGTACTGGTGGTGGTGGTGGTGGTGGACTCACAGGCCGTAACAGCAGGGGTCTGCTGTGCAGTTGGTATTGCAGCAGACATGGTGATGGGGAGGATGGGGTCCTGGGACCTATTGTTCCCTGGCACACCAGAAGGGCCAGCTTCGAGCTCATCGTCCTGAAAATCCTGGGAGTCTACATCCGAGGGTCAATGGACGGGGGGAGATTGGCTCTGCTGGTCTTTGGTGTTCTCCTCAGCTGTAAGTTCTTGGTCACCTGTGGATTAGATGGGGAATGGTCATTGTTGTGCACTCTGCGAGCATTCTGTTAGCTGTATGTCATCCATTGTCTGTACACTACACAATCGACTGATCTTCACATCGTTTTCTATGTGCACTACTGTGCCTCCTAACATGGCGCAGAGGAACATACATTACATGTACATGTTGTGAGGTATCAATGCATACCATGCAAATCATGCAGAAATCATGTTCACAGGGACCTGTTGCCATGTAGGGACCAATGCAAAACAAACAGTTGATGGACAGAATGCAGAACAATGTCATACATTCACCCCAGTACAGAGATCTGGGCCTAAATCCATCGTTTTTTTGCACTCCACACCACCCCAGTTCAGACATGGCCATATGCAAATCAGCCTTGACCCTGTGCCTCATGGGAACAGTCCAGCCCGAACTGCCAAGCCATATCTTTACTGGACCGGAATCAAGCATCTTAGGACCGGTTTCTGGCTATCAGCCGTCTTCAGCCAGTATAGCTCGACTCCAGTGGTGTGGAGAGCATGGGACTCACGTCTGAGCATACCCATCCCACTCGGGGTGACAAATGCAAAACCAACAGTTGATGTACAGAATGCAGAACAATGTCATAGATTCACCCCAGTACAGAGATCTGGGCCTAAATCCATCGTTTTTTTGCACTCCACGCCACCCCAGTTCAGACATGGACATATGCAAATCAGTCTGAACCCTGTGCCTCATGGGAACAGTCCAGCCCGAACTGCCAAGCCATATCTTTACTTGACCGGAATCAAGCATCCTAGGACCGGTTTCTGGATATCAGCCTTCTTCAGCCAGGATAACTTGACTCCAGTGGTGTGGAGAGCATGGGACTCGCGTCTGAGCATACCCATCCCACTCGGGGTGACAAATGCAAAACCAACAGTTGATGGACAGAATGCAGAACAATGTCATACATTCACCCCAGTACAGAGATCTGGGCCTAAATCCATCGGTTTTTTGCACTCCACACCACCCCAGTTCAGACATATTGGCCATATGCAATCAGCCTTGACCCTGTGCCTCATGGGAACAGTCCAGCCCGAACTGCCAAGCCATATCTTTACTGGACCTGAATCAAGCATCCTAGGACCGGTTTCTGGCTATCAGCCGTCTTCAGCCAGGATAGCTTGACTCCAGTGGTGTGGAGAGCATGAGACTCACGTCTGAGCATGCTTTCCACACCACTGGAGTCAAGCTATCCTGGCTGAAGACGGCTGATAGCCAGAAACCGGTCCTAGGATGCTTGATTCCGGCCATATGGCCATGTCTGAACTGGGGTGGTGTGGAGTGCAAAAAATACGATGGATTTAGGCCCATATCTCTGTACTGGTGTGAATGTCTGACATTGTTCTGCATTCTCTCCATCAACTGTTGTTTTGCATTTGTCCCCCCGAGTGGGGTGGGTATGCTCAGACGTGAGTCCTATGCTCTCCACACCACTGGAGTCAAGCTATCCTGGCTGAAGACGGCTGATAGCCAGAAACCGGTCCTAGGATGCTTGATTCCAGTCCAGGAAAGACATGGCTTGGCAGTTCGGGCTGGATAGTTCCTATGAGGCACAGGGTCAAGGCTGATTTGCATATGGCCATGTCTGAACTGGGGTGGTGTGGAGTTCAAAAAAACGATGGATTTCGGCCCGATCTCTGTACTGGTGTGAATGTATGACATTGTTCTGCATTCTGTCCATCAACTGATGTTTTGCATGTAGGGACCAGCAAAACATATTTTCATTGTTGTCTCCTTGTTGATTAGTCTGACCTGGCAGACGTCACATATGGCAAATGACTGGGCATTTTATTGTACTGCATGACTTTGTCCTGTGATGTACATATTTTGATTTTTAAGCCCACACATGCTTTCTAAATATTGAAATGGTCCTTGCTGATTGGGCCACATGGCAATGCACTCATCAGTGTGTGCTGTGCATGGTTGTGCCCAGTCTTCCTTGTGCATGTGCATTGGTGTGTGACTCATTGGTAGCTGTGACAGTTCCCTTTGCTTACCTGTGTGCACACTGTGCGTGTCAAGCAGGGTCAGTGCAAATATTTGTGCAATGAGAGGGCTGATGTTGCCACATAGCAGCATTTCATTTGTAACAAATATGTGGGTGCACGTACAGGCTACCTACCTGTTAGGTGAAGGTGAACAATGCAATGGCTTCCAACTGCTTCTGGGTGGGAGGGAGTGCTCCTTCCTGCTGGGGTGTGGGACAGGGGGCATGGTGGGAGTAGTGGTACAGGCCTACCTCCCCCAAAGAGACCTCCCAGGCAAGATGGCTACCTACCTGTTAGGTGAAGGTGAACAATGCAATGGCTTCCAACTGCGTCTGGGTGGTGTGGGGGATTGCTCCATCCTGCTGGGGTGTGGGACAGGTGGCATGGTGGGAGTGTTAGTGCAGGCCTCCTACCCCCAAACACCCTCCCAGGCAAGATGGCTACCTACCTATTAGGTTAAGGTGAACAATGCAATGGCTTCCAACTGCGTCTGGGTGGGAGGGAGTGCTCTATCCTGCTGGGGTGTGGGACAGGGGGCATGGTGGGAGTAGTGGTACGGGCCTCCTTCCCCAAACAGATCTCACAGGGAAGATGGCTACCTACCTGTTAGTTTGATGAGGCTGATGTAATGGCTGAAACAGGCTTGTGGGTGGGGTGGGGAGGGATCCATCTTGATGATGCTGTGGGACAGGGGGCATGGTGAGAGTAGTGGTGCTGGCTGCCTGTGCTCATGCTCCCATGGTAATATTGCTAGCTACGTTTAGGGTAAATGGGGGTGAGTGAAGGTTGGATCTGTGAGACAGGTTTTTGCGGTTATGTGGTGCAGATGGATGGGGTTTGTCTTGGGTGGTGTGAGTTTTTGGTTGTGCAAGACAGTACATATCAGTGAGTTGGTTAACATTTGTTTGTACTTACCATCCTCCACTCCCCCGGATACTCCTGTGAGACTCTCGGGATGCAGTATGGTAAGCACCTTCTCCTCACATGGTGTGAATGGTTTTGGTGGGATGGGAGGGCCACTGCCAGTCCGGTTAGCCAGCTCCCAGTTCTTGCTCCTCCTCTCTTTGATAACCCTCTTCAGATCATGCCACTGCTTCATGATCTCCTTCTTGGGTCGCGGGGTGGTCCCTACTGCATTGACCCTTTGTACTATCCTCTCCCGCATTTGTGTCCTTGTGGCTAATGGTGTCTGTTGGACTAGGCTACCAAACAGTTGTGGTTCCACTCTGACTATCTCATTTACCATGACTGTCAACTCACTCTCTATGAATTTGGGCATTTTATGTGAGGACATGGTTTGTGGTGTGCAAAGTGTTTGTGGGTGTAGGGGTGTGGGTGGTGGGTGTGATGTTGGTGTGTGAGGTGTGTTATGTGCTGGGGGCTTGTTGGTGCTGGTGTGATGGTGGTGGTGGTGGTGTTGGTGGTGTTGAGTGTGCTGTGTTCTTTTGCCGCTCCTCTCAGATGTGGTGTATGCCCTTCTCTTCTGGAGTGTTGCAAAGGATTGTGGTCAGTGAAGGGGTTGGTTTTATACTCAGCTATTTGGATGTGTCCAAATAGGGTTTTGCTGTCAAGTGTGCTGTGGGAATTGTATGTTTCTGTTTGGCATGTATTTGTTCCATTGGGATGTGTTTGGTGTATTTGGGGGGCATGGCTACTTTGAGTTGTGCAATGTTTGGCATTATTGTGGGGTTTTTGCATCGTCCCCTATGTTTTCTATGGATCGTCCGCTGTGGTGGCTATGCTGCAGCTCTTCCGATGGCTCTCCCATTCACTCGTGTGCGACCACGGCGGTCGGAGACAGTGGATCGTACCGCGGGAGCATCAGGGATATCCTAATTTCCCGTGCGGTGTCTCCGCTTTGCTTGCGGCTGGTTGTAAATTTTCCGCTGCGTTTCCGACCGCCGCGGTCAGATTTTGGACATCACCGCCCACGACGGGCGTTTTTTATTTGCCCGCTTCTGCCGCGGTCGGTTTTTTTTGACGGTTGTTCCTAATTTGACCGCCGGTTTATCCACAGTCCCGGCGGACAGTTTTTTTCCACTTCCATGGTCGGGTTGATTTTCCGACCGCCATCCTAATGGGCCACTATGCCTCTCCTCTGAACCCCAGTCCTCTGCCTGCTTCCACTGAAGGCTGTCGACGTCGGTAGGGAACTTTTCTACCTAATGAATCTGGCCCTTCTATCTGACACTCGTTCCATTGCAGTGGTACTTAAAAACCTTAACCTTGTCCCGGTCTAGAGCGACCTGTTGCTTGCGGTTGCACTTTGCTCTTTTAAGCATTATTTTCCTTCAAAACTTTAAAAATTCATATGTATGGTTCCCCTTATTGTATTTTTGTGATGTTGGTGTCATTTTGTTCATTAATATACTCTCTATGTTTATAAATTCGAGTAGTATTGTGTTGTGTTTTTGATTTTTTTATCTGTTCTGACATTAGTAAATGCTTTACACTTTTTCTCAAGATAAACCAGTCTGCTCTTTTGCCATAGCTACCATGGGTTGAGTTCAGGTTTAAATGACTGAATACTTAACTGGATCTAACATGGATAGTGACATTATTACTTGTGGTGGGCTACCATCCTTCCCATCTTATAATCCACTATCTCACACATAATATCATGTGATTGAGAGGGCATTTTTAAAAATGTCTTCTTTCCTGTACACTTGCATAAATTTCGAAGCCACAAATGCAGAGAAATCCAATTAGTAATAACAAATATTCCACTATTCTGTGGTCCCACATGTCTCTTGACAAAAATGATATCCACTTATGCAGCTTGGCCTAGCGCCTGGGACACAAAACGCCCTACAACGCAACTTGAAGGAATTACATTTCACACAGCAAAATCAATGCTATTTTTATATACAATGTGGGTAGCTGCAGATTGTGTAGCTGAGCTTAGCCACCACCCAGTGAAACCTATCATATTTAGACATTTCTGAAAACTAGACCCCCACAGGGAGGTGGTGTGAAGTGTGTGGTTCTCATGAGGTTCCTTTAATTCGAAGTCCTTTCAAACCTCTCATTTTGGCCTCAAACATTCATGTTCCTCACATTTCTCTACGGGAAAGTTCCAGAATGTGTGAAAATCCTCAAACGTCATACTACTCACTTTTCCCACTCATCTCCTGATTAAAATGGTGCCCCATTTTTGTGAGTAGACCTAGTGCCAGAAATTTGAAGAGGACTCTAAAACACATGGATAGATCAGATGTTTCCACTCAAAAATACCATTTTTTGTAATGTGTGCAGATGTGGTATTTGAACTCTACCTCTGCTCGTTCCCTGGGAAACCTATCAAATCCAGCCTTTTCTGAAAATTATGGAAAAGAAACAATCTATGGACGAAATGCTGGACAATGCAAACATTCACCCCCAGTCACATGGATCTGGGTTTAATCCATCATATTTTTGCTCACCACCCCAGTTTGGACCCAGCCATATGCACATCAGTTGTGACCCTGTTCCTTGTGGGAACAGTCCAACCGAACTGCCAAGCCAAGTCCTCCCTGGACCAGCAACAAGCATCATGGGACCGGTTTCAGGGCATCACCTTTCATCAGCCAGGCTAGCTTGAATCCAGTGGTGTAATGAGCACGGTACCCACATCTGGGCATACCCTTCCCACTTAGGGCGACATTTGCTTAAGAAACAATTGATGGATTTTTCAGAAAATTAGACACCTGCGGCAGTCCACGGTGGTGTGAGGTACATGGATCTGACAAGGTTTTCTTACCCAGAAGCCCTTGAAAACCTCAAACTTTGGCAACAACATACACATTTTCCTCACATTTCTGTGAGAGGAGGTCCCAGAATCTGTGGAGATCCCCAAATTTCCACCCAACCAGAATTTTCTCATCTCTCCTGGTAAATATGGTACCCCACTTTTGTGTGTGGGCCTAGCACATTTGACAAGAAAGGGCTCAAAATGCAACATGGACAGATCAAATGTTTCCACTCAAAACCAACTCTTCTTTTGCAATTTGGGTAATTGTGGATTTTGGGTATTAGCTAGGCTGGCACCCAGGGAAACCTAGCAAACCCAGACACTCTGATAACTAATTACCCAGATACCCTGAAAACTAGACCCCCAGAGGAGTATAGGGTGGTGTATCTCACTTGGGTCCCACAGATGTGGAATCATGTTTTCATCTGGACAAATGGGGGAATGCTGGGTGGTATGAATTTTCTAGATTACTGCTGATTCCACATGTTTATGGAACTGAAATGCAATGAATTGAGTTTTATTAGGCAATGTTTGTGGATTGCAAGGCATTGTGGGGAAGAAAATGTTCAGGGAACTGCACAAGGCACACCTCCCTGGACTCCAAATAATGCCTAGTTTTCAGAAATGTAAAATGGTGGCTGACCCATGTCCGAAAAGTGCAGCTGTTAAGCAAGTGGGACAATATTGGGGTGTAGTGCCACTCTGCTGGCCCATATATAAAAACAATATTCTAAAGGATAGACATTTCCTCTCGCTTTCCTTTGATATGGGGATGCTTTAGTCCTTAGGGGAGCAGAAGGACTGAGGCTTTAGGGATACAATTAGGGCTTGATGTCCAGGAGTGGCCAGACCCCACACCCTTATTTTTTAAAAATATTCATGGCATCTCATGAGCTTCTATCTCCCCACATTGGACACATTGAGTTACACCTAGGGGGTTTGCCTGTTTTGCTGTGGGAGCATGGTCCAGTGCCAGGGTAGGACACCCGGTCACCTTTTGCTTGGCCCAATTTCAAAATCCCTGGAGTCTAGTGGTGTTTTTAGCCCTATAAGGGCAGATGTGGGGTAACGTTCCTAGTAGGGGCAAATCTATCATCTGCCCCAAGGAGGTTAGAAAGATATTATTGTCCTTTCTGGGGTGGATGTATGGCTTGATACCCTAGTAGGCAGCCACCATCCATTTGGCAGGTAAGCATAAAGCCTGTGTTGCCTCATTTTGGGCGGGGTATAACACAGTGACTGGGTGGGTCGCCCTGGCCTTTTTTTTCTCACCACTGTAAAGCCCAGGTGTCAGATGTGCTTTCTAATCACCCCCATGAAGGCAGATTAGTGTCAAACCCCAAATGCTGCCTCGCAGGGAGTACAGAAGACTGTACTGTCCGCTTTTGGGTAGGGGTCATGGTGTTGTGCTAGGGTAGATTACCCCTGTCGATTTAAAAAACAAAATATGCCCCCTAGTGTCTAGTGGACATTCTACCCAGAGGGAGCAGACTGGGGACAACCCCTCCCTCATTCTACCTCCTGGAGGGAACAGAAAAACATAATTGCTTCTTCGGGATTGGGGATATGCTTCTAAGCTAGGGTAGGCCACTCCCACGTCTTTGGGCATGGTTCTCAGCAAAAAAAATATATCATCCAGATAGAGCAATATAAAGTAATTGAGAACATAAAAAATATTTAATCTGTAATGAATAGAAAACATCTAGGAGCACTATACTATCAAAATGGTAATACATGATATACAAAATGCCCAAATGGGGTGTGCAAAGCCAATTTTGACCAATCGCCCTTCTTTATACACTAAAGGTGATATGCACCCACCAAATCAAGTTCAGCAAAATGTTGTGCTCTTTGGACATGCCTCTGTATGTCCATGGCTAGAGTCATGGTAGCCTGTTTCAATGATTGCATTGGTATGCTTTAGATCAGTAATGACTATGTGGAAGAGGTGGATAGAGGTAACATTTCAATTACTTACCATTCATTCCATTCCTCTGAGTGTATTCTTCCTCACTACAGTCATTACGAATCTGAGGTTATGCCACCTCTGAAAATAGTCTCTCCATAGCTGTCTTTCCTTTCCCTAATGAAAAATAATTACACACTTACTGACCAGCAGCATATATAAGGTTAATCTCCAGTACTTAATTTGTAAAAGAATAAGTGCGGAAAATGGAGAAATGGAGTCTCAACAAAAACACCACAGCAAGATCCATATACAAAGCTGCCCTCAACCTTTACCACCAATAACCACGAAATGCAAAGGAAAAGACCCTAACTCTCAGACTCGAAGCCAGCTCCAACAACCGCAAAGAACTCTTTACAATTGTCAAGCTGTTCTCCAATCCTACAGCTTCCAACAATGACATCATACCATCCAAAGCACTCTGCAATGACCTCACAAACTTCTCCGTACAGAAGATTGCCAAGATCTACAACACATTCGACCCACAGTATACTGATACAAACTCCCCTGACCAGCTGGTCACCTTCTTCATCACCAAACAGCAGCTAAGCAACTGGAAGCTCCTCTTGAACTAAGAAACCCCCACCCTGATGAATATCATTCACTTAGGAGTAACCCTGGGCGGTGAACTCCGCTCCGCTCACGAAGTTTGCGGAGTTTTTAGCACTCCGCGTTACATGGAGCTCGTGGAGTTCCGAACAACTCGGCTTCGCACAGTGGAGCAGAGTTTTTTTCCTTGCTCGCGTTCACCAACATCAAGTTGGCGAGCGAAGAAAATACACCTCCCGGCAAGATTTTTCCTCGTTCGCAATTGTCAACATCAAGTTGGTGAGCACAAGCGTGGAAAACAAATCTCCCGCACGATTTCTCAATGCGGGGGTGCCTGGTTTCTCATTGCGACTGGTCGCGTATGCTCGCGACCACTCACGTTGAGATCCTGCCCGTTCACGGCGAGAAAGCTGCTGCTGCTTGCACTGTGCATGATGCCGGACGCAATAAATGCACAGTGTGGACAAGCATCCGGCACTGTGCAATCAACGCATACAGCATTTTTCTATCGCACTCCGCCACTTGCGGAGCTCCGCTTAGCACGGCAAAGTTTTTTTCCCACTTCGCAGAGTTTTGCGTAGAGCAACTCCGCAAACTCCGCCCAGGGTTACTTAGGAGCCCCCTCGGACCCACTCCCCCACTTCAACCTTCGCAGAACCATCACCTCCTCCCCCTCACCGCTATCATTAACACCTTCATACTCACTGCCACCTTCCTGTCCTGCTTGAAAAATACAGCTATCAATGCCCTATTGAAGAAAGAAACAGCAGACCCCAGCACCCTCAGCAGCTACATGCCCAACTTGATCCTGCTTTTTATAGCTAAAATCATGGAGAAAACCATCACTACCCAACTCACAGACCAGCTAGAACTCCTTTAACTCCTAGACAGGTCTCAATCAGGCTTTCCCACCAACCACAGCACAAAGACAGCCCTCATTGCAGCCATGATGACATCAGAAACATCCTCGACAGAGGAGAAAAAGCTGCACTCATCCTCTTTGACTTCTCCACAGCTTTCGATACAGTTTCCCACAAGTTACTCATCAGAAAACTTAAGCACTGGGGTATATACAGACCAGCCCTAAAGTGGATATCCTCATCAGAACTCAATGAGTTGGTCTCCCACCCTACACTCCAGAGCCCATGAAACTCATCTGCCTAGTCCTTCATGGATCATCGCTCAGCCCAACACTCTTCAAAGTCTCCATGACACCTCTCCCGGACTTCGTCTGAACACATGGCATCAACATATAATCCTATGCGATGACATACAGCTCACCCTTTCCCTTACTGACTCAACCTGTGCCACTAAAGCAAACTTCACCGACAGCATGAGCAACATTTGTTGAAAAACAACTGCCTCCAACTCAACACAGACAAAACTGAAGTCGTAATCTTCTGCAACAACCACTCCTTCTGGGATGCCTCATGATGGCCTTCCAAACTTGGTCCCCCCACTCACCCCTGCGGACAATGTCTAGAGGCTCAGGATCATCCTGAACACCAACCTCTCCATGAGCAGACAGATCAATGCTTTCTCTTTATCAAGCTTGCACATCCTGCAAAAGCAACGCAAGATTTTCAAATGGATCACGCTAAACGCCAGACGAATGGACGAGTGGTCACCCAGGCTTTTACCACAAGTAGACTTGATTACAGAAAAGCCTTTTGCATTGGAATCCTAGCCCATGTCCTATGCCTACTCTAAACCACCCTGAACTCTGCCACCAGACTCATCTTGAACATCCTGCGAAATAACCACATCACTCTACATCGCAACAACTAGACCACTGATGCTCAGTCCAGAAAAGATGTAAGTTCAAGCTACAAAGCTCTCCAAGAAACAGATCCAACTTAACTCACCCACTGCCTCAACTTCTACCAATCCACCAGACTCCTTTGGTCTGTATTCCAGGAGAGCAAATCTTCCTCAAATCAAGACGATCAGAAGCGGAGGACACTCCTTGTCATAACTCCCAACCAAGACCTGAAACAACCTCTCAAAACACTTCAGAACCCCCTGCCCCCATAGACTTATGAAGGAACCTCAAGAAATTGCTCTGCCAGATGAATCAGGCATGATCTCCTCCTCCCTCAAGCCTGCTGTAGGAATCTGGCTCTTTCTGTGATGTACCAATAATTACTTATATTGTGTAAACAGTCCAGAGATTCCCCCAGAAGTGTACTGGGTTCAATGTAAATGTAAAGTGCTCTATTTGTGGTAGTATGGTCGAGCAGCCTTAGGCCTAACACAGAGGAGTGTAAGACATTTGTTATACACACAGTGATAAAAGGAGATCCACATCAATTGTTCTAAAATTAAGCTTCTTTCAAGATCTATTTTAATGTCAAGATGTACATTAAAAGGTAAGAACTTTTTTCAATAAAAAATACTTTTCACTTTAAAAAGTGGACAGTGCAATTTTTCAGTTCAGCAATGTAAACCTATGGGAGTAAAACAAGAATTACGTTTTGAAGGTAAGTACACAACTTACAATTCCAGTCTTGAGGGTTACAGGTCAACAACAGGTAAGGTTCAATTAGTACCAAGAGTGCACCACCAGAAGCACAAGGGCCTCTGGGTTCAGTGGTTAAAGTCAGGGTCGGGTGCCTAATGCTAACCAATGGAGACTGGGGTGATCGAAGGTGGGCTACTCACAGGTGAGTAAAGTGGTGTAAGGGGTAAATCTCTGAGAGTTAAGGTAAGCACAGGGGTAGCCGGGGGCAGAGTGCCAACACAGCACAGACACCCAAGCGAGAAAGCTGAATGAAGAAAACTCACAGATGCTCAGGTAATTTCTGATGCTAAGGGAAGTAGGGACACCATTGGGCAGTTCTCCTGGGGTTTTGAAGGTCGCTGTGCCTGCTGGATGAGTTGACTTTTGTAGCAAGGGTGAAAGGCAGCAGACAGACCGGCATGGCTGGCGTCAAGTCAGTCACTGGTCCTTCTTCTTTCTTGCTGGGGCAGCTGTTCACCGCCCACGTTTCATAGCTCAACAGGAGTTTTATTTCAGGGTCTGAGGGTGCCACCTAAATACTTGATTTAAGAGCGTTACAGGGGAGTGACAGGTAGGGACCAATGGGTTCCGTAGCTGGGGTGTATACACCTCTATTATGCCACCCTCCTGTGGGAGGGTACATAGTCCTAGCCCTGATTGGATAAGTCCCACCATCTTCGAGATGGTGGGCAATGAAAAATGTGCATCACTTTACCTTCAGCATCTGAGGGGTGGAGTTGGCAAAGGAGGGCACACCTCCTATTCCCACCTTGTTTTCCCTCTGGTTCTCCCACCAAAAGTGGGGGCTGCCATCTCCTGCTAGTGGTGGAGGCTGGGGTTGTATTATAAAGGCGGCAAGGCCTTTGTAGATTCCCTTTCGAGCACTGTGTTCATCCTGGGGTGTCACCATGCTGGGCTTTGTTTCGGGCCTCAGAGAGAAGGGGCTTTCAACCTAGGGGTCCAGAAACATGTCTGGCGTTGACAGGCTGCCTAAAGCCAGTCAGAGACTGCACCAGGGTTGGTGGGTTTTCAGAGGGACATTTGAGGTGCCCTTTAAGGACATGTTTTAATAACTCCAACACTAGCATCACCGTGGGTTTGTTGAAGGAGTTGTTTGATACTAAACACTCCTGGGTTCAGTGAAGCCATCATGGTGCTGGGGTACTCGAGTTGTTGAGTTTCCAGGCCATGTACTCTCTATGGTTTACAATATTAAGAATAGTCCCAAATATTGTAGGGGTCTATCTGCTAATGCAGCTATGCCCACACCTGAGATATAATGTACCCTGCCTTAGGGCTTGTGAGACCTGCTAGAGGGGTGGATTATTTATACCTTAGGCAGTGCTGCTTTACCATGGCACACAGGCAGTGTGCCATGTTGACTTTGCATTTTTGTCTGTACCAAGGCATGCAGGCTGCAGTGGCAATTTGCATGGCTTTGGTGAGATGTGCCTAGGGGGCCCTCCTCAGTACCAATACCCTAAGTACCAGGGGTACTATTTACTAGTGACTTACAGGGCGTCTGAAGTTGTACCAATCATGGTGCAGTTTTAGGGTACAAAACAGTAGAACTGGGAACCTCGTTAGCAGGGACCCAGTACTCTACAGTCAAAGTTGCATCAAATGCAGGCAAAAAGTCGGGGAGGGGTATTGTAACAGAAACCCACTTTCCTACACCTGCCCTACTCAGTGTTTGGATACTCTCATGGATGATTAGTTGATCTCTACAAATTCACATAACATAACAGGTGCCCAAAGTTTTCCTCAGAAACTCACCGCTGGTGCTAGTGAAGGTTGTGGTACTGTATATCAAGACTATATAGTCTTAATTCCACCCAATGCCTCTTTCATCCACCACCAGACACTCTACGCATGTTTACTAACTCTTACAGGTTATTTTTCATCTTTGCTTTATGTTTCCCATATTCCTCTTCCTCTTTCATAATTTTGTATTTGTCTTTGTCTTGCTGTGGGTCAAAATGGGATGAGAAAAAATAAGTGCTAGGTCCCAAAAAGTGCCAGAGGGCCCCACATGCATCCATCAGCTCAAATTAAACACAGTTCACCTCCCTGAAGGCATCCTGCAATTTCTCCAAGCCCTAGGAATGGCCTGACTCAGGGTATGAAAGGGAGGCAGGTAGGTTGGTATGCAATGACTGTAACGAGGATGAATGCACTCAGTAATGTAATTACTAGTAAGTAATTGAAACATTTATGTGGCTAACTTGTGCACTTGTAAATATTATTTATGCACTTATAAATATTGTCCTAAATTAAATTTGTAGGCCTTCTCGGGATTGTATCACAGAAGAGCTCAAGTACATTCCAAGCACACTCAAATGTAACATAATATGTCTTCACAAAAATTGAATGCATTTACTCCACGCTCATATGAACCCGTAGGCCACACATTCATAAGCGCAGCAGAAAAGAAGGAAGAAAACAGCATTCTAGGGACAGTATTTATATCTGAAAAAAGAAATGATTTCACAAAATTAATAATAAACGTGTCCTAATCCCTAAACCTAACCTGGTGTATTTACAGTGTGTAAATTACAAAAGTGAAGGGTTAGGAATACACACAAGTGTACTTCTGATATCACAAACTAATACCTGTTTCTTCTAATAGTTTTAAGTGATGCCTATTTTGATAGAAATGTTTAGCAATAATCCCAAACAGGAACAAGTTATGGACAGACAGTGTCTTAAATTAGCACTAACTTTGTGAATTGGACACTTCCTGAGTTTATTTGTTTGTGTATTTTGTGAAGTAAAGAGTCAGCCACCACATGACCTAAACAAACATGTATATATTTTCAGTCAGTAAAATAAAAGAAATGATTGAAAATAATGAAGAGCACTATTACCCTACCATAGGATATGTGTGGGCTAGGGAGCCAGGTTTGATAATTGAGACCAGAACTAAACAACCATTATTGTTGAAAGGGCAAGGTTTTATGTTTAGACATGAAGATAGGTTATTGAGGGCTGCAAAGGGACTGTAAAGGGGTATAAGCCAGAAGTTAGAGGCCATGGATTTAAAGGATCTGTCACCAATCCAGGAATACATGCGGATGGGGTGCAGATCAACTTGTGTATTTAAATTATTCTGGGCTTGTGATGATATGGGTGCAGTACACTAAACCTCCTACTTTGAATAGACATCTTTTTTGCACTAGGAATTAGTGAAGATTTGTAGGTGGGTAGAAGTGTGGCACAGGGGGAAATTTAGAATTAGGCAGGTGGCTGCATTTAGGAGCCTCTGATGTTTGAGCATCCTGAATTTTGGATTACCCAGGTATAGCAAATTGCCATGATCCACTTTGGATGCCTCTAAGGCATGAACTACAGTTTTCCTTCCAAAGGCAGGAAGCATATCATATTCCTTTTTTTATAGATTATTAAGTTTCAAATTTGAACTCCCACTTCAGAGATTTATTTTACAAAAAGGACAGAGTACACAAAATGGCAAAACGTGAATGGACAAAAAGCCTTTTAAGGTTCAAATTTCAAAATCCCCCAAGATGCCAGAGTTTTTTCCATTTTCTTTATTCATCAAATTAGTATTGTGAATTAGTAGTGTTCGCTAACAATAATATGCCTCAATGACAGCTTTTCTGTCCCTGATTTGTGGCTGTGATCCTTTGATTTTGGAAGCTCTGGTTAGGGACTGTACATCCTATTCCAATAGCATATGCCCTTCACCTGCATGGAAAGATTAACACAACATTAGTTGGGAATGTGGCACCTAAAAAGGAAGATATAATGGCATACTACTTTGCTGTCCCTTGTTGCTCTTAGATTTCTATCACAGAAGATTTTCAAACGGTAAGTGCCCATCGTGAGCGAGAAGTGAGGTTACAAAAAAAACATAATGTGGCTTTAATGTACTGAGCACAAAGTATGAGAAGAAATAGCTGGCACAACAGCCTCGCTGCTAGATCTGTCAGCCTTAGAGTGTTCTTCCTCAAAAAATAATGCCCTTACCCTGTACATTTTGCTGAAATTCGTTTCTGTTGGCTCTAGTGAAATGTGTACTTCACCACTGCTAACCATTGCTAAAGTGATTGTGCTCTTTTATTTAAACATGATAAAATTGCCTTACACTTGATTGGCATATTTATTTTCCTATATATTCGTATAGCTTATACCCAGGGACTCTAAATTAAATTCTATTAGTGGGCCTGTAGCACTTATTGAGCTACCCACTTAAGTAGCCCTTAAAGCACATCCCAGGTCTAGCATTTGCAGACTGAATGCAGTGTTAAACCACCAGTTCGACTTGGCAATGTAACCTTCTTGCTAAGCCTTAAACTCTCCTTTTATTGCATATAAGTCACCCCAAAGGCAGACCCTAGGTAGCCCATAGGGCAATGTGCTTTGTAATTAAAAGAGTGGGCATGTACTTTTAAGTTTTACATGTCCTGGTAGTGAATAACCGCTCACTTCGTTTTTCACGACTGTAAGGCCTACATTTCCCATAGGATAACATTGGGTTGCCTTATTACATTTAGTAAGTGATCATTTTGGCTAGAGACCAGGTAAACACTTTATGATTGGTGTCTGAGAAACTTTAGCTTAAAATCCCCATTAATGGTAAAGTCAGATTTTAAGTTACAATTTAGAAAATGCCACTTTTAGAAAGTTGGCCTTTTCCTGCCCCATTTGGTGCCTGTAGCCTATTACTGGGTCACATGACTGGGTGATGTTGACAGTTGGATTTTGTTTCTTCCTCCCAAACAGCCACACAATAAAGTGATTAGGTGCTTCTGGATGGGCCATCAACTGGCAGGATGGGTGGAGGCGCTGGATACAGCCCTACTTGCAACTGACTATGTTGTGCTCAGCATCCACAAAAAGGACTTGTCACCCCTGCATTGTTCAAGCAACCAGCTTGGAGCCAGCAAATGGGAAGAAGAAACTTCAAGCACATCAAAGGGAATTCGCTAGAAATGTCTCCTACTTCACATAAGGCACCATATATAAATGTAGGACCCATAAGCCCACTCTTCAGTTCACTTTCTGGACCTATATAAGGACTCTCAGTGGAGTTGACTGGTGCTGTGACAAGTCTGTTTTAATGCACCTGGAAGGATTGCTTTGCTGCCTGGAGCCTGCTTTGAACCCAAAGTGGCCTGCCTTGCTGCTTGAGCCCTGTTTCAACACTTGGGACTAGGACTACCAGAGTGGTTTCAAGAACTAGTTGGCTGGCCTTCTGATCAAAGACAGAGGGACAGAAAGGAATCTGACCATCTTGAACCCACACCTGGACCCAGCCTAAATCAGTCCAAACCCCCCAAGTGATGCCCCTTCAGACCTGGCACCCTTATGGTGGTGCTAAAAGTGACCAGCTAGCCAAAATCCACAACTTGAGACAAAGATTTTATGGCTAACAACTACTCTGAGAACAGAGAGAAGATTGGGACCAACCTGCTTTTCTATCCACACAAGGTGCACCGCTGGTCGGCCTGACTTCACAGGCGCTCCCGCTACGTTCTTCTAAGCAGCAGCAAATCCTGTTCAGCGGTCCCTTGCCAAGGGGTATCCGGCCTCCTGGAACTCTGGTTGGCTACAACCTCCAGCCTTGTCCAGGACCGCTCAAAAAGTGACTAAGTCTGAACAAAAAAACCTTCACCACAGCTTCATCCAGTGGTTTCCCGATGGCAACGGTCCCTCCTCAGACACTGCGTGCAGACTTGCTCTACTCAACTCTAATTTCTCCGAACATTTTTCTTCAAATTTTCTTCTACGGTCAAAGGTAAGCACCGACCATGCCCAATCCACTCATTGTATCCAATCCCCTCCATTGTGGTTGGCCATATTTTTTAACTTTGACCAGGTCTCGCCCACGAGCAGATATCTGCGGTTGGCGCTTTGATCTTTTAGTCACTTACACTTCAAAATGTACTCATTATTTCTCAATTGGTGTGAGAGTTTTCTTGTGTTGTGTTTTCACTTTATTACTGTTTGTGTGCTGCAAAAATACTTTACACATTACTTCAAATTTAGCCTCACTGCGTTTATGCCAAGCAACCAGACGGTGAAGCATAGGTTAAATTTGTAACTTTTGTGGTTCACCATGACAGAGATTGTGGCTGTTGCTTGAACAGGGGCCACACATTCAACCAACAACCCAATTTCTTGCACTAGTTCAAGGAAGATAAAGCAGGTTTAGAGAGTTTTATCGCAGTGGTATTGGAATTACAAACCCTTTTGGTAGGTGAGTGCATTTTTACACATAAATATCTGTGTTACAACGGCACGCCAGGGTTGATGCAAAATTAGAGGATATTCACAAATGCATTTTGTACGTCCCTCTTTCTCTTAAGGACATGAGATTAATTTATTCTGCCCACAACATACTTTGATAACTGTGAAAAAAAAACTTCTGTCTGGGGAAAAAAGTAATTAATACCCTTTCTCAAAGCATTGTTCACTATTAAGTGTTAAATGGGGCATAACTTACCCTAACATTTGTACAGAGCTTGTGGCGCTAATATTTATTTTGCTGCAACTCATTCAATATGTCATTCTTGCTCACACAGGCAAAATAACTTTTTCAAAACATTTCATTCTTTTAACCGCCAAAACACACATATTACTGTTTGGATCTCAAACCTAAAACAATCACAAAAGACAGATCTTTCTTTTGAACGACACTGACTGATGCTCTGTATTTTTCTATGCAAATTAGTCAAATCTGAAACCATCAGGAAATTTAGTGCTAGTGCAATGCCTTTAACTCAAATGTGCCACTTCCTCAGTGATGCAGATAAAAATCTCACTCAGAAATCAATTTGCTTCATCATCCTCTTTGCAAATGTAACCAACAAAGCCTTGCACAACTCTTTTTTTACAAACGTCCACCATTGACAGATCTAGGCTCTGGAATGTGTAATAGCCACGTTAATCATTGGTGCACAAAAATATTTGCCATTGAACTTTCAAATGTATAAATATAGCTCTGTTTCTCAGAGATTAGACTCGACAAATCCGTACAGCATTTTAATTAGTCACACATTGCAATACATTTCTCCCTCGTGCTGGAATTCTGCTCTTTTATCACATTGTAAAACACATCCAGTGTGCTTTTGTTTCGTCTTTTATCCAGTCACTATTGGTGCTTGTATCAAATTACGTGTATTTAATTGTATACAAATTTCAGCTGAGCATGAGATGGTTGGACTCCTCGGCTTCTTAAACAAAGTTATCCGAAACATTGGGCTCATACTTTTGGAAGCAATTTTTATATATTTCTATGTGTCAACATAACGTGTGTATATTTTATGATAAGAAAGTGAGAAAATTAAATTAAGTTATCCTATTCTTTTGTAATCCTTTTGAAATCTTTTCAACAGAATGCGCCCAACCACAGACATCATTGTATTTCCTCTCTCTGTTCAGTGATTCAGGTTAAACAGGCCAGTCCAGGTCTAGTCTGTAGAAAGGCAAATAGATCACCTGTCACTCTCTCTTATCTGCTCCAGTGATCTCTCCAAGCCCAATAAACTTAATTGGGGGGGGAGGGGGAGGGGAACCTGTGGCCCCCTTCCTGAGTCTTTTCTAGGCCCTAGATACACCATGCCGCGAGTGCAGATTCATATATAAAAGGGATGAGGGCACATGGCCCCCTTCCTGAGCCTTTCCTACACTCCAAGACCCCATTCCCAAGGGGAAACATCATTTACCACGAACGCATTACCACGGGTTACGTTTACAACGGGTCACTTACCACGCAAACGTCTTTTCACCGCGGGTGCATTCCACGGACGTTTTTACAACGCAAGCTTCATTGCTTCCAGTCTTCGTTCCTTCGCTTCGTCCTGCGTGTATATCATTAGGAGAAAGGGACAATAAAAAGGGGGGGTTGGGGGGTCTCCCCCCCTAAAAAAAAAGCGGAATAAAAAAAAAAGACAACTTTAGAAAAAAAACGCTATTCAGTGCAAATTGAGAGAAAGGAAAGAGCCTCAACAACGACGTGGCATGTACGTCAAAATAGAAGTCCTATCTCTATTTTGAAAGACGTGTTTTGACGCTGGTTATCGTAACGTAAATATGGCGGAGTACAGTCTTGCGTGCTCAAATGCTGCGTGGTAAAGACACATGCGTAGTAAAATACGCGTAGTAAAGCCATGCGTGGTACAGGTAAGCGTTGTATTATCATATATTCATTCCCAAGGGGCCGGCTCTGTGCTGGTGTCCTGATGACCCCATTGCTTCCCTACCAGTGCACAGGGAAATATTTTGAGCTTCAACCTTTCAGAAGCCCCACACTCATGTGAGAAGGAAAACATAGACTTGCTCCCCCACCAATGCAGGAGCAAAAAGAAAAGTTGCTTACGCTGGGTGACAACAATGCTTGCTCCTGCGCACCCAAGATGGGTGCTTGCAGGAGAGACAGAGGTGGTGCGGTGGCCATGGGCCATGGGATTTTAAAAAAAAGTCCAGCGCTGCTGCTGGTTCCTGCAAGGAGCTGTTGTGGCTGCGAGGCCCTGGGGCTCCTGCCACAGCCCCCAACAAAAATCTAGGTTTTGGGTGCCCTGGGTAGAGTTGAGACATCCACAAAAAAAGAAAACAATTTAGTAAGTTGCTGGAATCCTTCATGGACCTATTTACATATATATATTGCTGCTGGTGATACCCCCAATTTAGGCAGGGGCACCTTCAGCATGTTTTCTAAGTGCTCCAGGGAGTGCAACAGCCCCCCACAAATACTTAATAATATCTTAACCCTATTTTCCGTGGTGCCTACAGAATATATCCCCTGTTGGACCTGGCCCTTTCTGTAGGGTCACCCCCAAACTTTTTGCCTTTCTCCTCAGCTTTTTGTGCTGAATTAGTTTTTGTTGGATTTAAGACTCTGGGCACTTTACCTCTATTAACCAGTGATAAAGTGCATGTTCCCTCTGCTTTGAGCATGGTGACATTGGCTTATCCCCAATTGACATATTTAATTTACCTATAATTCCCACATGTGCCCAGGGCCTGTAAATTAAATGCTACTAGTGGACCTGAAGGACTGGTTGTGCCGCCCTCTTCAGTAGCCGTTTAAACAACTCTCAGGCTTGCGATTGAAGAGCCTTTGTGTGCAGTTTCAAACTGCCATATCAACCTGACAAATTAACCCTCTTGCCAGGCCCAAAGCTTCCTTTTTAACACATATAAGTCACCCCTTTGGTAGCCCTAGGGAGCCTTAAGGTCAGGGTGCAGTATATTTAAAAAGATGGACATGTACTTTTAAGTTTTGCTTGTCCAGATAGTGACAAACTCTTACATTTGTTTTTCACTACTGCATGGCCTATAGGTTGACAATGGGCTTACCTTATTACACTTTATAAGTGTAATTCCCAATTAGGAAAAGATAGACATTTCGAGTTTGGTGTCTCTGGAATCACAACTTAAAATCACAATTCATTTTAAGTTCAGATTTTAAGTTGTAAATCTGAAACCGGCACTTTTTAAAAAAAATGGGATTTTCTTACTTTAACCATTCTGTGCCTTCTGCCTGTCTCTGAATACACGCCTGGGGTGGGTGACAGCTGGGCCTTGTGCATTCCCTCTAGACAGCCACACACAATGAAAGCTTAGGTGTGACTTGATGGGCCCTTACTAGCTTGATGGGGGGCAGAACAAAGCACAGGCCCACTTGCACATGAATAGTGCTATGCCCTCTCTCCATACAATAAGCCCACCTGCCCTGTATTGTCACTTCATACAACTTGGAACCAGGGTAGGAGAGGAGAATGATTTCCTCAAAAGCTTTTCGCACCTTCCAAAACTAAGGCATCACAGTATAAATACTGAACCTTAGACACCACCACTTCAATACACTTCTGGACCTGTGGATACTCTGCCAGGAAGAAGGACTGCTGTGCTGTTATAAGGACTGCTATTCTGACGGACTCCTGCTTTGCTGTGCTCACCTGCTGCATGCTGCTCTCTTGCTTGTGAGTGAGAAGAACTGGACCTGCATCTCTCCAACCCAGAGCCAAAGTGACTCAAAGGGCTTGTCTGGTTGCCTCCTGTTCTGAATTCTCAGGGACATCAAAGACATCCAAGTATGGTGTTTTACTGTATTAAGTGTTGCACAAATAGTTTAGACATTGCCTCTTAATTTAAGCCTTAATGTTCTGTGCCAAGTTACCAGATGGGGAGCAAGGGTTAATTTGAGGTGTGTTTCTGACCTACAGTGACTATAGGGACAGGGTGCATACCTCTGCCAACTAGAGACCCAATTTCTAACATGCACATGAAAAGCTATTGATGTTTTTAACCATTCCCAGAGCTGGAACATTTGCTCTTCAGTTTGGAAATGCAGGGACAACTTGGTTGGTTTTATGGCTGCATAGTTTGACTTGAGGAGTGTGAAAAAACAACTGACACAATGTTTTTTTACTACAAATGCTTTATTGAAATGTTTAATGACAAAGCCAAAGGGTTTTCCTTTATATATTAAGAGTGTGTTATAATAAAAACAAAATCCAAGAAATTCACTGAAAGAAACAAAGTTTAAAGTGACAATTCAAAAAGACTTTAGAAATTCATTAAAAAAACAAAGTTCAAAGGGACGCTATAGTTAGGTGAAACCGTTCTAAACAAACAAAACCACTGAAGTTTACTAGTTATAGTTATCTCAAGTAACTGTAACTCGTGTCCTAAAGTAACTATAACTTGCACTCTCCCTTTACACTCGTAATTACCTCACACATAACATCACTCATGACATGTTCTATGACATCATTGATAAAATACCGCAACATCTGAAATGACATTATTGATATCAACTCTGCATGGCTGGGATGTGGTGATCTCCCTTCCTGAAATAATCTGCCCTGTCACTAAATTGGTTTGTATAGGTAACCTTCTGGCTCTCTTCGGGTCTAACAAATCCTCTGCCTGGAGTCAAGACCCACATATATAGATTCACTACATCCAAATGTATCTCTGTTCAGTGTACAGTATCACATCTTCACTGGTTTTCGATACACAAATGTGCTCATGTCAAACTCCTCACACACACATTCAAGGCACTACACGACTTAGGACCCACCTACCTGAACAGTTGCATCTCCTTCCACCAACCAGCCAGACACCTACAGACACACATCCCAAGCATAAACAAATTAATTTAAGGAAGATAGGCATTCTCTTACATCGTTCCTAAAGCTTCGAATGGCCTCCCACTCTAGGTCTGAGTCACATTCTCTTTTTCAAATTCCACAAGAAGCTGAAGACCTGGCTTTTAATTTAACCAACCTACCATAGAGCGGTCTAGGCACAAACATCTGCTCAGCACCAGGATATCCTCAGTTGCAGTACCTCACATCACATTTCTGGGATTCCCCTGGTTCCACACCTGTATCCTGGTCCATTCGGAGCTTGTTACATACAGTACATCATCACCCACAGACTGGTTAGTCATTTCATCATACTCACCTGTTATAGATCTATGTGCACTGCTGTGGGTGACATTTCTGCCTACAACTCAATAGTAGCCATCAGTTTGTTTATCTCTTCCTGTACGATCACTTGAACACAAGGTTTTCTACTTTTCGTACCTATCTTGCCTAATCTTCTGGGAGTTCCTGGTCATTGGCTCTCATTACTTCTTCTGTCTCATAGTCACCTTTCACTTTCTTGAATTGTAAAACATGTTCTTGAAATTCAGTGGTGTAGTGCTCCATCTCATTCAACTTAACTACAATGTGCTGAACTGCTGCTACCTTTCGGGTAAAATTATCATTATCTGTAATCACTGTAAAGCTCCATGATATTAGATTCCCTTTGTACTGCCTAACACATGTGGTGCTGGTGCTTAAATCTTTCTAGCATCTTTTTTTGTAATAGGCACTTTGGTTCAGGAAATCAGAATTTCTTCTTGGAATAGAGATCAGATCAATACTTAGGGTAAATTGGCAAATCTGGATTGGAGTCCGGTCTACCCCCAATATGGGTACGCATTTGCCTTCCTCATTTATGATAGTTCTTTCCATCTTTTCAACTACCAGGAGATCCATTCCCAGCATGGCAGAATTCAATTCCTAGAACTCTTTCACTGAGCTCAAATTAGATGTATTCTCGGTATCAATTAGGGCCTCTACTTTTGCCTTTTGGATCCCCACCTATATCAGAGCATAATATCTATTGCCTTTGTGTTTTAACCCTCATAGGAAGTGTGAATTGGATAAAATCGCCAAATAAAATTGCTATTTATTAGAAAGTCAGAGAGTACTTATAGAATCCTTGGGATCAACAAGTTTCACTTTCTGATTCACTTCCTCGTTTCCTAATTCATCCTTCTGGGATCTCTCTTGAAGACCTCATTTTGAATTTGAACACTCAGAAGATTCCTCCTCTGAAGCACACTTCTCTGGTGCATCCTTAACACTGTGTGCTTTCATGTACGTTGATGCATTTACTCATGCGGTTACAGTACACTTTTCACTGGTTATTCACCAGAGACAACAGGTCATATGAGAACCCTCCCCCCCACATTTGTCAGGTAGAAATACTAACATTTACTTCTCCTCAGGTTGGTAAAGGTTGTTGGCAGTTTTTCCCACCATCATTTTTCTGCTCCCAGAGGAGCTTTTTGTTACACAGGACCCACCCAAGAGAATTCACTAGTAGCAATTTCCAATTGGAAAAAGTCATATTGAAAGGTAAGTGGGGCGGTAAAATTCACTATCTGTGAATTTCCATAATCCTGTTGTCTCCTTGATTGGTCCAATGACCCCAGTCTTCTTTCACTCAGTAACAAGCATTATGAGTCGAGTCCCAAGTTATCTGTAGTCTCAGGATACGAACCTGTGTTAGTTAAACATGATTGGTATTTTCAGGATTGTTTCCAATTTTACTTGAATGGGTATTCCTTGTGGGGTTCTAACCTTGTTGAAGTAGCGATAAAAAAGTGTGTCTGGGTTTCCATTGAATTGCTACTTTTCCTTAGGATAAAAGTACATGGAATTGATTCCCTAAGGGGTTGGTCCCTTATGGGTCTGGCAGAAATGTGAGGTTTTTCTAACGGTGCATGTCCCCTGTACAGGACATGCTTAACGCTCCTTAGCTCCTTATCACTGTTCCCTGGTAGTCTGTCCATCGTCTCTTCAACTGGCGCTATTTTGCTTGTACAACAGTGTGCTTAACACTGTGTGTGATTCCCAATGGAGTCGATAATTTCAAGGCTCATGAATATTAATGGACCTCCCGCAATTTGCAAGCCCATATTTTTGGAGCCAGTCACAAAGGGGAAAGGGTCCCCTGGGGACCCCTTCACATTTGTGAATTCATTACTCCCCTCTTGAAGAGGGCGGTCATTTGTGAGTGTTTTGCATCTGCAATTGCAGTCGCAAAACATTCATACATTCATATTAGGAACACCCCTTCCTAATAGCGAGTCGCAAAGCACTATTGTGCTAGTTGCAAATGATTTGCGAGTCGCAAAATATTGTAAGTACTTGGCCCAGACTAAAATTGCATGCGCACACGGGTCGCAAACCCGTTTGCGCATGCAATTTTACATAGTACATCTGGCCCTAAGTGATTTGCATAGAATCACAGGATGTTGTGCGGCGCCTTCGCAACTCGAATCGGGATCCCCAGCTCTCGAGTCAGCATCTCTGGCCACTGTGCCACATGCACGCCACTCTCATGTTATCTGTCTGGGAGGTCTTACCTTCTCCAGGGCGATGATTGAGTAAAATAGCTCTTTATTCATTACATAGGCAAAACCGATGCATTACCAATTATTGTTGTTTTTTGTAAGGTTTCAGGCCCTTCCTAATTTCTGTTCTCTAGGTGCCACACTTAGTTTTAATCTTCATTTTACTCGATTTTACAACTTTGATACTTTATGTTTGTTCATCAAACATTTTGGAATCCTATGCAATTTATGCAGACCACAAACAATAAAACATTGATGTCAGATCAATGAATATTTCTGAGTGCTCTCATTATAAAAGGCAACTATCTAGAAGAAGGTTGCAGGTGTAACCTAATAATAAAATAACAGGAAATAAATTCCCCACCTTAATATTCCTGACAAAAACTACCCTCAAGTAAGGTAGTCATATAGGTTTTTAATTCAAATCTTTTTTATTGAAGATTGGAGAAAATGAAAGCAAAGACAATACAATAAATCCTTCAATACATAGATGGATGCATAATTGGCACAATGACGCCTACAGTAATGAAATGAACAGAGAAAAAATAGGGAAAGGAAAGGAGGAATAAGAGAAAGAGGAGGAAGAAGAGGAAGAGGACAGATGTATCAATATATCAGTAGCAATCGGTTTACAGAAACATGGGACGTATTGCAGGTAACAATAAGTATACAGTAATCATTCAGGCATGGAGAGCATTTAAACGTGGAAAATATGGAGCCAAACAGAGACACTATAGTCTATAAAAGCAGACAGTCTGTTGAGATTTGTATCACGGAGGCTCAAAGTGGGAGGATGACGCGTCCAAGGAGGACCACAATTTTTTGTTAGAAGGCTTCCATGTGGCTGACTGTAGTACCGGATTGTCCGCCCCTCTCAAGAAGGAAAGCCATTCCAGCCATATTTTAAAGTTGACTTCAGCAAAATTCTTCCATTTACAGAGAACGACCTTGCACGCCAATGTCAACATGATATCTAGCAGTTGTCGGTCATGTATGTCAGGTAGTTGTTCTTCTAAAGGGACCAAAATGACATATACAAATTCCTGAACGGGTGTGATTCCAAATACTTGTTGAATATATACAAATATTTTTTTCCAAAATGGTCTTAATAGGGAACAATCAAAAAGCATGTGCGCCAGGTCTCCAGGTGCAGCCTGGCAGTTCCAGCAATTAGGCGTATCCTTCAGATTACATTTAAACAGCTTCTGAGGGGTCCAAAACACTCTGTTCAACAACATGTATTTCGTTTGACATAAAATTGGGGACACCTTATTTGATAATGCAGTTTTGTGTATTACCTCCCAATCAATCGATATACCTGTCGAGTTAGGGTCCGACTCCCACTTGCTTTCAGTTAATTTATGTGCTTTCTTGGGCAGGGGGAGAAGCAATTTATATATTCTGGATACAAAATGGTCAGCATGGTACAGTAGCCGGAGACGTGTCAATAGCCATGGTGAACCAGTAGTGAGGGCACGCCTAGAGATGGCGGCTTTCAGTTTCAAGAATTGGTAGAATTCTATGGGTGGCAAATTAAATTTCTCTTGCAGTATCGAAAAAGGTATGGGCATACCGTTTTCATAGAGGTCATTCACCATATGGATACCATGTTTAGCCCACAACTCCCAATAAAGGGTTTTCCCCTCTATCCGAAACATAGGATTATGCCATATCGAGACTTGGGTAGATTTCTTAATCACCGAATCAGTTGTATGGGACTGGTCAAGCCTGAGGAGCGCCCTTCTGGTATTTAATAGGATGTATTTGGAGTGAGGTAAATGGGTCAAGTCCATGCTGAGGAGAGCCGAGAGGGGTGCATGTGCCATTAACGATCGCTCAATAGATAGCCATACTGGAGTATAGGATGGAGAATCAACCAGCCAGAGAGCCCCCTGCTTACAAAGGAAAGCCGTCTGGTAGTTCCTGAACGGGGGTAGGCCCAGGCCGCCCTTTTCTTTTGCCAATTGCAACTTTTTCAATGATATCCTGGCTTTTTTCCCTCGCCACAGAAACTCTCCAAACAGTCTATCTACTTTTTTGATGAATTCGTCGGAAAAAGTCATAGGGAGCATGCAAGCCAGATAATTAACCAGAGGCGTGCACATCATTTTAAGGGTCTCAGCCCTACCCCACCAGGACAAAAACTTGGGCGACCAGCTATCTAATAACGTAGAGATCTTTGTTAACGTTAGGTCCTCATTCACCTTTAGGGTTGTTATTAAGTCTTTCTCAAAATCTAAGCCTAAATATTTAAAAGCTTTCGGCTGCCAGGTGAGGCCAGATGAACCAAGTATTTCTTTACTCCCGATGTTATTTAGCAGCTTGACTTCCGTTTTGTCCTTATTCAGCTTGTACCCTGAGACTTTAGAGTACTCCCCAATAGTGTCCATTAAAGCCGGGATAGCCTCGTCAGCTTTCTCCGTTAAAATGAGCACATCATCAGCGTATGCAGTTAATTTCACAGTGCAATCATCAAACGGAACACCAGCAATGGCCTCATTATTCCGGATATGGTATAGGAAAGGTTCTATCGCTAGTAAAAACAGAGACGGTGATAATGGACATCCCTGTCTTGTTCCCTGCTTCAAGCAGAAGGATGAAGAGAAGGAGCCACCCGCTCTTACCCTAGCTGTAGGTCCGGCATACAAAGCCATTACAAGTTTAGTGAATGTCGTCCCTAAATTAAATTTGTGTAAAACTGCCTCAAGGAAGGTCCAATCTACGTTGTCGAAGGCTTTTTCAGCGTCTAATGTGATTGCCACTGTGGGGGTACTCAAAAGTTTTGCTTTTTCTAAGGCATGGGCTAATACTCTGGTGTTATCGCTAGACAGTCTGTGTTTTAAGAAACCTGCTTGAGATGAATGTACGAGAGTAGGGAGAACTTTTTGTAACCGGGTTGATAGAATCATGGCTAGCAACTTACAATCTAAATTAATCAGGGAAATTGGCCTATAATTTTTTGGTAACGACGGGTCCTTGCCATCCTTTGGCAGAACTGTGATAGTCGCCTCTGCCAGGGTACCCCTTAATTCACCTGACTCCGTGAATTCATGGAAAAGATGCAGAAGAGGTTTAACTAGATCTGTTGCAAAACATTTGTAGAATTTAGCTGTAAAGCCATCAGGGCCAGGTGCCTTCCCACATTTCAACCCTCTGATTGCTTTTTCCACCTCCCCAATTGAGATCGGTTCATTAAGGCTGCGTTGTTCATCTGGACTTAGCTTTGGCAGATCACACTCCTGCAAGTACCCTTGAATTTTATCCTCCTCAACCAAGTCATTTTTAGCATACAGGTCCTTATAAAATTCTTTAAAGACCTCAGTTATTTTTTGGGGGTCAGAGTGGTTTACTCCCGTAGAGTCCCTTATGACATTAATAGAATTCTTCTGCACTTTGAATTTTAGATATGCAGCCAGGCTTTTACCAGCTTTGTTAGATTCGCAAAGTTTAAAATTTCGCCTTCTGGTCAGCCACACTCCCGCCCTTTCGCTTACTAGCTTGTTATATTCGTATTTTTTTATTAGTCATGGTATTAAGTGTCTCCCGATCCCTTGTCAATTGGTGCCTGTTTTCTAGATTAGCTATCTCTATTTCCAACGCCTCTAATTTTGCATTACAATCTCTGTTCATTCCCGAGCGGATTTTAATGCACACCCCCCTTAAGGTACTTTTCAATGCCTCCCATCTTACCAGATCTGAGGTGTCCCCTCTCCTGTTTATATCCAAATATGATCGGATGGCTGTTTGGATGGCAGCCTTATTTTGATCTTTGTTTAAAATTTCCTCATTAAGTCTCCATGATGTCTGTTTAGGGGAGGGTTTAATGTTGCTGATGGAGAGGGAAATGCAGGAGTGGTCTGACAGTACTCTCGGTTCTATTGAAGTATCCTCTATCCTTGCAACTCCATTTTGCGTAATAAGAATGTAATCAATGCGGGAGTACGAATCGTGAGGGGAAGAATAAAAAGTGTAATCCCTGTCAGTAGGGTTTTGTATTCTCCACGTATCAACCAGATTGAAGCGTTGGCACAATTTAATGAAAGCATTATGTGATTTGTTCGGTTTAAACACACACTTCGAGTCTCTGTCCAGGGCAGGATCAAGTGGAAGGTTAAAGTCACCCCCTAGTATATGTACCGCCGTGTCAGGTATCGTTTCAATCTGTTTGACTAAGTCTTGCCAAAAATTTAGATCACTAGTGTTAGGTGCATAGATATTCGTGACAAAGAATTCTGTGTGGTCCTTGGCGAGCTTTACTGTGACCCAACGTCCCTTTTCGTCTGATGATGAAGACAATAGTTCTATCTTGGATCGTTTCGATAATAATACCAGAACTCCATTCTTTTTACCAAGGGCACTTGACCCAACAACCTCCGAATAAAACTTATTACGTAAAGTATAAAACTGTTTAGTGTCTAGTTTGGTCTCCTGCAGCAGAACAATGTCCCCTCCCTGTCTACGCACATAGTCTAATATCTTTTGTTTTTTTATGGGTTGATTCAAACCTTTAACATTCATAGAAGGAATTTTTAGCTGGTCAAGTGAGGTCGTTCCAAGTGGAGTGGTGAGCGTAGGGTGTAACATTTATATTATTACATGTATCATGAGTGCAGTAGAAATCCCAAGCAGTAGCGCGCCATACAACACCTTATGTGAGGAGTACCCTGTTTCAACCACTATGTGGCTAAATTGACTGAAACCATGAGCAGGCGTTTGGGTATACAGGTATGATACAAGAGTAATCCAAGTCTGGGTATACAGATACAGCATGTGAATGATACAACTTGTCCAGTCAAGAGAAAAGGGATAGATTAGAAGAGGAAGGAAAAGCAAAGAAAAAAGAGGTAGTAAAAGTAAAAATGCAAACCATAACATACAACACACACCCCCCCTCTCCTCCCCACCCACCCCAACTGCCGTGCAGAAGCATGGCGACGCGAGGAAAACCGCAGTAACCCTCCCGTCCATAACAATCTTGCATAAACATTGGAACAACTATGCACAGTGCATATGACTATTCACGTAAGCAATGAGAACATTGAAATTGTAAGGTGTAACCAATAAAGTACCAATAAGGTACCAATAAAAAACATTCCTGACAACCTGATATAAATTGAAATACTTCACGAGATTGTAGCAATAGAACGGCAAATAGAAGCAGTATAGAGATCAATGAGGACCCTTGTAAGAAATTATAGCATCATATCCTTCATCAAGGGCATCCTAAGAGCTAGTAGCCTCTAGGCCTATTCAATACTGATAAGTAGCATAAACAAGACCAACACACTGCCAACGGCAAGTAGAAGCAGTATAGAGATCAATGAGGACCCCTGTAAGAAATTATAGCATCATATCCTTCATCAAGGGCATCCTAAGAGCTAGTAGCCTCTAGGCCTATTCAATACTGATAAATAGCATAAACAAGAGCAACAAACTGCCAACTGCCAACGGGCGTTCGCTTAGCTGTCGCTTTGTCAAAAAGAGACAAAGACTCTCAGCACGGCCGTGCTGAGACCTGATCAGTGCAGACGTAACACGCCGATGAGCTGAGATATGGACATATTTAGATCATTACGGATTACACCCACTCTGGACTAACAACAATATAAACCAAAGAAGGCAAATCAAATCAAGTCATGAAGGTTGGATCAGCCACAGCAGGCTGATGTCAATTCGATAACAAGGAGTGAAGAGCAAGGAGATTTCCAGAACGTTGAGTCAAGCCCCTACGCCATAGTACTACTCATGGTAGTACTTCCAGTGTCAGAAGGTGACTGCGGATATGGGGCCTAATCCGGCAAATGACAGGCCTATCAGACCTGCAATCCTATCAGGGTAGAGAAAATCAATTGACCACAGCAACTCCTAGAGTTGTTCATTTGTATCTTGAAGCTGAGGCCGTCAGATTGTCTGGGTTGTTGGTCTCCATGTCGCGCTCCATGTCGCGTTCTTCCAAATCCCCAAGCATGCGTTTGAGTTTCATAGGATCTGTGAAGTAGTGAGGCGATCCACGTATTGTTACCCTGTACTTTGCCGGTCCCACAAAGCCAAATTGGTATCCCTTCGACTTTAGTAGTGGCCGTAGGGCTAAGAAGGCCTTCCTGATTTCTACAGTTTCCCTACTGTAATCTTGAGAGATATAGATCTTTGAGTCTCTCCACAGGATATGATTGTGTTTCCGAACAAAGGCAAGTATTTGCTCCATATGTTGATAGCGCAATGGCTTACAGACAATGGGCCTAGGACCTTTTTGCGTCTTAGTGATTCTTCCCGGCACTCTATGTGCCCTGTCGAATTCCAGAGGGTTGGCAAAAGTTAGGTTCGTGGATTTAGCAAACCATGATTCCAAGAACTGAATACATGACCCTTCTGAATCTTCGGACCCCTCCGGAACCCCAAAAATGCGCAGGTTCCCTCTCCTATTTCTATCCTCCAACTCAGCTAGTTTTCTAGTAGTTTGGTCAGAGGAGATGTGCAGGTGTTTCAGTGCCGCAGAGGTCCTAACCTCTATATCTTCCAAACGACTAATCCTGGACTCCGTTTCTGTCAAACGCGCATTAGTGTCTCTGATATCTTGACGGATTGCCACCACTTCCTCTTTAGTGCCCTTGGCTAGGTCCTTCACTTCATCTAGCCTATTCAATATCATATCAAGTGCGTCCGGAGTGACTTTCTTTGGTTTGTTCGGCGATCCCGGGTTCGAGTGGTCCGATTTAAGTCTTTTAAGGGTACTCTGGTCTTTGGTCTCCATCGTGACTGCTTAGATCCGAGATCGGAGCCCTGAAAGCCCGTCTCGGCAAGTACGTGGGGTAGATTAGACAGCACAGACCTATAGAGGAGAGTGGTCGGCCAGATCTCAGTTCACTGGTAGCTATATCCCTTCAACAAGTGGGACCGGAGGTACAGGCGTCACCAACATACATTCCGGATGTGCACGTGGAAGATGTAGTGGTATTGGAAAGATCACTGTGAAGAGATCACTGTCATTGGAGAGAACACTATGGAGAGGTTGCTGTGACATTAGAGAGAGCACTGTGGTCTGATGTCAGGTACCCCAGGCACTTATTATCATCGGAGATAGCACTGTTGCTTTGGGGAGCCCACTGTGGTCTGATGTCAGGCAATCCAAGCGTTCAGCGCAGCAACATTAAGCCCCCATGACCAGATTGGAAATCATTGTGGAGAGATCACTGTGTCAATGGAGAGCTCATTGTGGTCTGGTGTCAGGCAGTCCAGGCCCTCAGCGCACACATGAAGCCCCCATGGCCAGATTGGAAATGTGCACCTATTTTCCCCCAGTACATTTGTCAGCATTGCTCGCCTAGCGTTTTATTCAGGCTAATTTGGACAGAAAGCAGTGTGGAAGTCACTTCTTCTCGAACTTTCAGGCATTACCGAGTGGCGGCCGCCATCTTGGTAAAGGTGAAGGAAGCCCCGACATGGCCGATCGCACCTTACTCACGCGATCCTTGTACTCGTCCTGCAGCTCAAAACATTGCTGAGCGCTGCTGCTTCCACATATTTCAATCTCCGTCGTGACGGCGGATTTCACTGCTTCGCTGGAGATTACTCCGTGCCTCGTTTCCTCTCCTCTGCTTGCGCTGCCGCCATGGACGTCCGGAGCCTCTTGTGGTACAACTCCCGATCTGCTGCAGCTACGGCCACGCAGGACAGCTCACCGCATTCAGGAAGTGATCCGGTGTTCGGATCTCTGGTCACATCTATGCTGCAGGCTCAAAAAAGCGTCCCAATTCCCGATGGAAAGGCTCGTGACGGGAGGAGAGACGCTGTAGACCGCCATCTCCCTCGGCGTCCAAGCCACGCCCCGTCATATAGGTTTTTAATTGACTCCTTTTTAATGTATTAGTTGTCCCTATAACTATAGCATAACAGTAATCAGGTCTCTTTGTTCATAGCATTTTTGTACACCAATATAAAAAACTGGGAAGTCCGTTTCTTCCCGTTTTTGTCTACTGAAAGATGTACCTGCTACCATCACAATAATTATCAATTCACCATCTTGCTTTAGCAACTTTGTTGCAGGTGGTTTATGGCCCAATATAGTTGCCACGAGAGTAGGTTTGATGTTGTAGTCTACAACCCTTGAAATAAGGTTGTAAACAGCAATCGAAAATCTTTCCAACTGTGGGCAAGTCCAAATCACGTGAGCCCTACTTGCAATGTTGGCATTATTAAACCCGATCATCTATCTAAAATCCTAGTTCTGAAACTATTATGTTTTTTGGCACTTACATAAAGCTTCCTCATAGAAAATATATGCGCCTGCCTGTAATTGGTCTCTTTATGGCAGCTGGAGGCTAATGTACAAATGTCAGACCAGGCTGATAGTGGGAGCTCTAACCCCATGTTAACCAACCATGTTTCCATCAGATTTGTGTCCATCCGACATTTTGTTAGAATTAATGTTTTATACCAGTCTCCAATGCTGAATAAATGCATGGACAATATTTCAGGATCAATTTCACCCAATTCCAAAACTTCCTCGGCAGAAAGAGCTTTTAGAAGGCTGTCAGGTCAGGAGACACGGTGAGGCACAACAGAAGGCAAACATAGCAGTGAAAACACACAGGGACAATCTAAATTACAGCATTCGGCACATGAAGCTATATTTGTCAGAGTCAGAGTTACAGCCCCAGCCACTAGAAAGCCAGCACATGCAGACACTCTTCCAAGCCAGCGCTGAATTTAGGCCTGACTCACACTGAGTTTCCCTTGTGTGGTATCAGCAGTTGCTGTGACTCCTGGCTACTGGCATTAATTCACTTCCATCTTTGCTCAATCCTTCAGCTTTGCTTTTAGCCCTGTTCGGTTTGCACAGTTCCCCTCTGTCGAATCCTAACTGTAATAATGGACGCAGACTCAAGTATTCTTTCTGGTGGTTTATTAATATGGCCGTTCCCTTCGTGTCCCTACTCTACTCTGCCCGTTTCCTTTCCCCAACTCCTCCCTTTCCTGTCCCTCCCGCATCTCCACCCCCCAACTACTAGAATGCTAACTTGCAGTATTATATCTCCCCTCTTCTTGAGCAAATGCAAAAGTCAATCATGCTGGCAACGGCTTTTTACCTCAATGTCAATGTGAATATGTTTACAGTTCTTCAATCAACCATACAGGTCTTCGGATGGTTCGTCGCGGTCTCAGATGGGCTTCTGAGTTCTCACTTTCAGACTCAACGTGAGTCTCGGGCCTTGGCAAAACGCTGCTGGCTATTGCACTCTCACTAGCCAGGATTCTTGACGGATTGGCAAGGGCATCTTTGACTGCCGAAGGGCACATTTGAAAGTGTGACACATTTCTTGTGATCCTCTTATTTTTAGACTCTGGGGTGATCATAGTTCCCTTTTGCTGGGTGACTATTAAGGGCTCCGCTCGATAGCGATAGTCTGTTTTCCTCTGTTGCTCTTGTTTGACTAACACCCAGTCTCCTTCATGAATGGACAGAGTTCTGGCTCTCCTCCGAGCATCCGCATATGATTTCAATTTCTCTTTGTTCTTTAGATCAGTGGCAGCAATGTCGTCATGTTCAAGTTCATGCGTGTCAGACTGTAAGGCATCATCTAGAGTGGGTATCCTGATCCTTATTGATCGCCCCACATTAGAATAGCAGGGCACTTGCCAGTAGTCACATGTGGAGTTGTTCGGTATGCTCGCACGACTTCGTTTAAGGCAACTTGAGGATGCTTCTTGTCACGTGCTGCTTGTTGGAGTGTCTTTTTCAGAGTGGCCATAAACCGTTTGACCATTCCATTGGCCTGCGGCCACAGAGGGGTAATCTTGCGATGCTTGAAATTAAGGTGTTTGGCAAATTCCCAAACTCTTGACCATTGAATGGTGGTCCATTGTCTGTTTTGATTGTTTTTGGTATGCCCCAAGCAGCGAAGACCTCATCAAGGACAGCAATGGTAATGGCAGCTTTTGTTGACGAGACAAACTGGGCGATGGGGAACCTTGAGTATTCGTCCATGACAACAAGGATGTATTTCCCCGATTGAAGAGGGCCAAAGAAGTCCAGGGCAACGTCTTGCCAGACACCATTGGGTAGTGTGGACATTTGAAGAGGAGCGGGAGGTTCTCCCTGGCTCACCAGTTGACACTGAGGGTAGTGTTTGAGAGTCAGTTCTACCATCCGATCCAATAGCGGGAACCACACTCTCTCTCTGAGGGCTCTTTTGGTTGCCACCACTCCGCGATGTCCTTCATGGGCCAGATTGATTACACCTTGGCGAAGTTGCATGGGGATGACTATTCTCTGGTCTCGGAGCACAAGTCCATCCGCCGCGACAGATAGTTCATCTCTTACATGTTTGAACGCACTCAGCTCTTGCCTCTCACTCGGATCTCTTGGTTCTTCCTCGTCTGAATGCCGCCACGTGTTTGTTCGGAGCTGATTTTTCACTTGTTGCAGAACAGCGTCTTGATTGGTGGCATCACGGATGGCTTCCAGCGGGACAGCAGGTGGCCTGGCCTGGTCAACCACAAAATGGATATATTCTTCAGCTAGGGAGGGCCCTGATGTGCTTGTGACTTTAGGATGCCTCGACATGTAGTCGGCAGGATTGGCAGCCTTCCCGGGTTTGTGTATGATGGTGTATGTGTATTCCTGAAGACGGAGGCCCCATCGTTCTATCCTGGGAGGCATCTTAGCTCGTGGATTGCCAAAGATGGTGACCAAGGCTTGGTGGTCCGTGACCAACGTGAAATGTTTGCCATACACAAAGATATGGAAATGTTCGCAGGCCCATACGACGGCTAGGCTCTCCTTCTCGGGCTGAGAATACGCTCTTTCCATGTCTGTAAGACTCCTGCTGGCATACGCAACGACGTGTCGTTGGTCAGTGTCATGATCAAACTGGGCTAGGATGGCTCCTAAGCCAACGGGGCTGGCATCAACTGTAATTTCTGTTTTCCTCTTAGGATTAAAGTATGCCATGTTGTTTGCGGATTCAACTGCCTTTTTGATCTCCTGAAAGGCTTGTTCGCATTGTGGTGTCCATTTGAATGGCTGCCCTTGTTTGTTGAGATTGCACAATGGGTAGCTGATGGTGGCATAGTCTCTTATGTATCTAGCACAATAGCTCGCCATTCCTAGAAAGGATCTCACATCTTCTACGTCCTGAGGGCTCTTCGTGTCGTTCAACGCTGCTACCTTCTCAGGGTCTGGCTTCATCCCTGCTCCTGAGAATATATGTCCAAAGAATTTCAATGTGGATTTGTGAAATTCACATTTTTCCTTGTTCAACGTGAGGTTAGCGTCCAAAAGGGCATGATAAACTCTATCTAGTGCTGTGTCATGCTCCTGCACTGTTGCACTGTAAACTAGGATATCGTCACTGTAATTTAGGGCATTTGGAATGTGTTGAATTGTCTTTCCTATGGCTTCTTGAAATATCTCCACTGCAGAGGAGACTCCAAAACGGAGCCGCTTATATCTGAAAAGTCCAAGATGAGTAGAAAACGTGGTGATGTACCGTGATTTTTTGTGTAACTCAAGTTGATGGTATCCTTTATTAAGGTCCAACTTGGAAAAGACTTGGGCTCCGTTGAGGGACGCAATCATATCACTCAGATGCGGCCCAGGATGTCGCTCTCGCTCAATGGCGGTAGTGGGTACCCTCATGTCAACGCAGATGCGCACTTTGTCTGGGGTACCCTTTTTTGGCACAATCACTACTGGCGAAACCCATGGAGTGGGTCCGTCTGTTCTCTCGATGATGTCAGCTTGTAATAACTCCTGTAATTCCTCTTCAACTGCTCTTTGGAGGTGAAATGGGACCCTTCTGTGATGCTGAGCTACAGCAGTCACCTGCTCATTGATGTGTAAGCGCACTTGACAGCGAGCCATTTTCCCGAGCCCGGTGAACAGTTTGGGAAACTTGTGGATGATGTCCGGGTCGTCACTTACATGATAGAGGATCTCTACCAGCCGGAGTCGTTCAGCTGTGGGGAGGCTGAGAAGACAGTCTGCTTCTGGTCCCTCGATCACGTGTATATGAGCAGGCACGGTGTGGTCCTTGTAGGTGAGAGTGGTTGCAAACTTTCCTAAACAGGGAAGTGTTTTTTTAGACATCCACGTGTACACACCATCACATGCGCTGAGCTTAGTGGAGGAGTTGGATTCATTCTATGATATTCTGTCGCTGGAATGTAATACAGGGATGCACCACTGTCAAGCACAAATTTAGCCGCGTGATCACCTACACGGATATCAAGTTGCGGGTATTTCTTAAGTTGATCAGGGTCGGCCACCATGCAGATGTATTCATCACTTTTATTTATTTATTTATTTATTTATAGAGTTTTGTATAGCGCGGACAAGACCCGTGGGTATCAGAGCGCTTAACAAGGAAAGAGATTACATATAGACATTATAATAGCATTGATAATAACAAATAGATATGAGGTAGAAGGCAATGTACTCTAAAGATGTGATTAGATATATATATTCCTATTGTCTGTGCAATTAGTAGTAGATGCTTAACACGGAAAGAAATTACATATAGACATTATAATAGCATTAATAATAACAAATAGATATGAGGTAGAAGGCAGTGTACTGTAAGGACGTGATTAGATATATATACTCCTATTGTCTGCGCAATTAGCATTAGATGTCAAGCAGGCTTGGCTCGGGTCAGAATAGCAAACCTAGCTCGGTGGGGTAGGGTTATAAGGCATTCCAGTGCATCTCAAGGAAAAATGGATAGATAAATACAGTGAAGTAGCGGTTATAAAGTTTGTCTGTGAGATATAGTTATAGGTGTCTGGCCTCAACTTGAACACGGCAACAGTCATTTTCATGACGAGGAACAACCCTCTATTATTGTAAGTGATCGTCCCAGTAATCTTAATTTTCTATGTAGGGTATTTACTCATCAAGTGGCTCTTCAGTTCTCGTTTGAATGTCATTGTATTTTGAATCGTCCTGATGTTTGGAGGGAGTGAGTTCCAGATTCTGGGGGCGGCTCCGGAGAATGCTCGGTTGTAGGTCTTTTTCTTGTGGAAAAAGGCTGGTCGTAGTAGTAACTCTTTTGCGCTTCTGGTTGTTCTGTTACCCCCTGATAGCTTAAGTTTCTTGGCTAGGTATCTAGGCATGTTGTAGTGAACCGCTTTATGTGTAATACAGGCCATCTTCATTTGAATTCTGGCCTTGTAAGGTAGCCAGTTTAGTGCTTTCAGGTGCGGGGATATGTGATCGAATTTTCTCGTTCCCGTAATGAGTCTAGCCGCTGCATTGAGGCAGGCTTTTAGTGGTGCAGTGGATGTTTTCGGTAGGCCCGCTAATGTGGTGCAGCCGTATTCGATCCTCGAGATGACTAGTGATTGGATAGCCAGTTTTAGATCCGACTCTGAGATAAAGGGTTTCACTTTTCTTAAGTAATTCAAGTGGAAGCGGGCGCTCTTGGCCATTGAGTTAATATGATCTTTCATGTCGAGGTTTTCATCTAGTGTAATTCCAAGTGATTTGACTGAGTTAACTAGGGTCGGGGTGCAATTTAGCGCCGTCACCAGTTTAGTCCATTCTTTAACTTCA
This sequence comes from Lissotriton helveticus, assembly GCF_964261635.1. Lineage (NCBI taxonomy): Eukaryota > Metazoa > Chordata > Amphibia > Caudata > Salamandridae > Lissotriton > Lissotriton helveticus. The sequence continues at coordinate 1,774,423,268 of NC_136067.1, read as the reverse complement.
GATTGGCTCCTTGTCGGTGAAATTAGCAGGAATTCTGTTTTCTGGGCATTTAGTTTCAGATGGTTTATTGTTAACCATCGCAAAGCTCTCTTTAGTGTTCTGTTCATTAGGTCAATGTCCTCAAGGGAGGCGATCTTTATGTATAGTTGCGTGTCGTCTGCATACATATGATAGGATACCTGTGATTTTTGAAGGATCTCCGTGAGTGGTTCTACATACAAGTTGAATAGATCTGGGGATAGCGTTGAGCCTTGTGGAACCCCGATTGCATTGGGGCTCGGGGAGGAGATTGCTTGGTTAATCAGGCATCGCTGCGTCCTGTTCTGTAGGAAAGAATTGAACCATTTCAGCACGTTTCCGGACAGACCCATCCTGTCTTGTAGTCTGGTCATTAGCAATTCGTGCTTTACCGTGTCAAATGCTGATGACAGGTCTAGGAGGATCAGTAAGCATGTTTGATTTCGGTCTAGGGCTTGTAGGGCGTCATCAACAATATGCAGGATCACAGTTTCAGTGCTGTGCCCTGTTCTGAATCCTGATTGGCAATCGTCAAGTAGCGAAAATTTTGCGATGTGTTGACTTAGTTGGCCCTGCACGCATTTCTCAATGAGTTTGGCCAGTAGAGGGATGTTGGTCACTGGTCGATAGTTGTTCGGGTCTGTTATGTCAGCTGTCGGTTTTTTGAGGATGGGCATTACCTGCCCTGTTTTTAGCCAGTCAGGGAGGGTTCCTTGTGCAAGTGAGGCATTTATTATATCGGTCCAGATCGGAACTAGAGTGTGGCTGATTTCTCTTACACACTTTCCCGGTAGAGGGTCTTGGTAGTGGTTGTTCGGTCTAAGTTCCGCCAGCGTTTTGGCGATTTTTCCCTGGTCGTATAATTCAAATGTGTCCCATTTTGCCTTATTTTTTGTTTGGAGACCCTCTGCTGAGATATTGGCCTCATTTTTAGGTGTAGGAAGGGTCATAAGGTTAGTTGCTGCATTTGTGAGTTCAACTTCTAGCAATTTGGATTTTTCCGTGAAGAATGCAGAGAATTCCTCGCAGCTTATGGGTGTTTTTGTCTTCTCTTGAACCGTTTTGGCTAGTTTATTTGACTGTTGTTTTAAAATCTCGAAGAGCTTTCGTGGTCTGTTTAAGGCACTGTCCAATTCAGATCTGATAAATTCTTTTTTGGAGTTGATTATCCTTTTGTTATATTCTTTTCTTGTTTTTCTGAGGGCTTTCAGTTCAGGGGAGGAGGGATGTTGTCTCCATTTCCTTTCGGCCATTCTCAGTTTGCGCCTATCCTCATTCAATGACTCATTAAACCAAGGATTTTTTGGTTTCTCTGAGACTTTTTTCAGTTTTTGGGGCATGGTGTCATTGACGATATTACCAATCGAGGTTAAGTAGTGGTCCGTCAGCTCATTGACATTTTGCTTATTGTTGGGTGGCTTCAGGTCTGTCTCACACCTTTCAACCAGTAGTTCAATATTAGCCTCTTTTGTGTCTCTGATCAGTTTCTTGAGATTGCCTGGTTGCACGGTCCTGCCCTTTTTCATTGTAGGTATCGCGAATGTTATGATGTGATGGTCAGACCAATCACATGGGTCTATAGCGAGGATTGATGCCTCATCCTTTCTTGAAATAATCCAGTCTAAGGTCGCTCCATGTGAGTGAGTGGGTTGGTTGCATGATTGTATAAGTTTTAGCTCACTGAGGAAGTCTTTAAGCGAGTTGACCAGTTTGTCATTGCCGTCATCCCAGTGGAGGTTAAAGTCGCCCAGGAATATGTTATTGGCCTCCGAGTTAGAGTTGGTCGTTATGATCTCCATCAGTTGCTCTGTGAACTTTGCGTTCTCTCCTGGTGGGTGGTAGAATGCGTGCAAGTTGCAACTTTGATTATTTGGTGTTCTCACCTTAATACCAAGGTATTCGCAGGATTATAGGGGGTCAGATTGGAATTGGCAGACCTCGATCTCTGAACGGTGAATGCAAGCTATGCCTCCTCCCACATTCCTTGGTCTATCTAACCTGACGATGTTATATTGTGGGGGTATTAAGAGATCCATGGTAGGAGATGATGATTCATTGAGCCATGTTTCGGTGAGGATGGCCAGGTCAATTTCCTTATTAATGATGAGGGCAGCTATGTCTGATGCATGTTTAGTTGCCGAACAACAATTAAGTAGTAGACAATTCAGGGGTTTCTGTGATTTAACGAGTTTTTCACTATCGGATTCGGATGCCGTTAGCTGAATATGTTGTAAATTTTGGTGAATTGCTTTTCTGTCACTGTCCTGTCACTGTCACTGTCCTGTGACGCAGGTGATGGTGACCTCGATTCTTGTGACAGTGACCTTCTCGACCAGTATGATTTGTGTGACATCCCACTCGATTGTGAGGATCCTGTGGATGATCTTCGGTGATCTCGGACTGCTTTGGCGTGATGGCGCGTGGTTGTTGGACGAGAAGACCTGCTATGGTCTTTCTGCTTGTCCCTTTGATATTCTCCGCAGACATTTTCAAAATGATTATCTCTCCCGCATTTCCGGCACTGTTGTCCAAGGGCGGGACACGCATCAGTGTGAGGGAAATCATATCCGCACCGGTAGCACTTGAGCGGACGTTCCCGTCTCTTGTCCCTTTTGCTTGAGTCGTGACGTCGGCGACTCGTTTGTTGATGATGAGTTTTTGGTCTAGACATTCTTTGTCTGTCACAAGAGGACCTGTGGGTGGTGCGTGATTGAAGTCGGAAGGCTTGTTCACGCTTCTCCATACGTCCCGCCTCCATCTTCTTGGCGTGTTCTTCCACCTGGTCATGAACTTTAGTCATCTCCTCAATCTCATCTAAGGTATAGCTTTTCTTTAGAAGTCGGCGTCTTAGGGACAGCCTTCTATAATGTGTAACCTGAGAGCATCTTCCGTGGAAAATGCGTCGAATTCACAGTATCGGGCCAACCGTCGAAGCTGTGTGATGAACATGCTCATTGGTTCTTCCTTCTCCTGCGACGCTAGATTGAAAGTGTACCTTTCGTAATCGACATTCTTTTTGTGTAGAAACCTCCTATTCAGTGCGTCACGCACTTTGGTGTATGATCCGGCATCTGCTGTGGGCAGTTCTTTTATGAGTTGACTAATCTTCTTTCCTACGAGATTATGCAAAGCGATTATTTTCTGATCTTCTTCCGTTACATGGGACCCTTGCATAAAGTCTTCAAAGTCTTCAAGCCAATCTTGCATTCGGAGGCCCATTCCTCCTCCAGCCACAAGTGCGAGCGGTTCAGGTGGGCGTAAGAAGAAAACACCCATCATGCCTCATCTGCTGGTGCCAACTGGGGCCTGGGCTCTCCGTGATGGTGATCCTCACATATTTAAGACTTGTTTTGTTACGTATTCGTATTTTCATACAGTCACTTTGCTGGTTTTGCGGGAAATTTCACTGCATGTATCCACTAGTAGGGACGGGGTGCTTGTTGAATACCTGTCTTCTTTCCCTTCGTTATACTCCAGCCGTCTCTGCACAAGTTTTTGGCACTAAATAGTAGGTTTTAGTCTTGCATTTGCTTGTGCTTATTAGGAAAACCACTGCTGCCTGACTCAAAAATGGCCGCCGGCTATCCCTGATAGGGGATAGGTAGAAGAGCCTGACTTCAAAATGGCTGCCGTCGTCGAAATCTCGCTTCCCGCGAGATTTGGCTTAGTTCCACACACCCCGGGGCCTCAGCATACACGGGCAGGCACTCGCCGGGCAGGTGACCACAGCGATGGACTGGGCACAGCTCAGAAGACCGGGGTGGCCTCCCGGCATCAGGCAGCGAACTCCTGGGCAGCAGGTAAGACCGGAGTGGGCTCCCGGCATCAGCAGTTACTTCATGGGCAGCACATGTGGCTGGGGTGGGCACCCAGCTCTCAGCGCACGTCCGCACTTGTAAACACCACTCCCCACAGCTTACGGGCCGGGGAGCTCGGGACAGAGTTAGGCGATACCGTCGGCTTAGGCTTTGCCGAGGTGGGCACCCAGATGATCGCGCTCGTCTCGACGGCGACACCACACACACGGCGCCACGGGAACAGATCCACCAGTCTCAGTGAGCAACACGTTCAGGCAATGTGATGCATCCCACCCTCATCACCAGTTGTCAAATCCTAACTGCAATAATGGACGCAGACTCAAGTATTCTTTCTGGTGGTTTATTAATATGGCCGTTCTCTTCGTGTCCCTACTCTACTCTGCCCGTTTCCTTTCCCCAACTCCTCCCTTTCCTGTCCCTCCCGCGTCTCCACCCCCCAACTACTAGAATGCTAACTTGCAGTATTACACCCTCTACCCTCTCCTGGTGTGAGTTATCTGCCTCCTCACGCTTTTGATGAGTTTGAACATCCCACTCAGTCTTCCTTCTCGGTGCTGCAGTTGTCTCGCTGTTCAGCTCTTTAATTGGTTTCCTGGTAGTCCGGGGTGCTAATTACAGCATACTATCTGACCGCTCTGGGTAAGTCCCAGTTTTAGTAGTTATAGTTCCCTCTAGTTTCCACTGGTATTTACTAGAACGGCCTCAACACCTAGAGAATTTCATTAATTCGGATCAAACCGAAGGAACAGGATTGTGGAGAAAGTTTCTCCAAAACAGGTTTCCTAAAATGCGTTTTTTCTAGAACCACACCATAGAACCTATAAATTGGTAATTTTGCAAATTTAGATTCAAAATGATCACAGTAGTCCTCTCAAATATTAAAGATGGAACATTTCTAAACTGTGATGAATGAATATTGGCATGTTTGAAAAAAGTCTGCTCGAGGATGGGTTTTTATGGTCACGCATTTCTATTCGGGTGACCAATCGTGGGCCTTGCAGGGAGCAGACATGTTCCCCTGCGAGAGGCCTCAGATCTCTGATGGGGCTGCCTCGCACTCATCCTCGGAGCACAAGAGCAGCCCCACCCGCCCATTGTTATTCCGTATGCAGGCTGATTGCCACATAGAGAATGGCAATGGGCCAGTTTGGGGATGCAAACATTGCCTTTCATTCCTGTTGAGTTCAAAGCTGTCCTCAGGATCTCAAAGTCCACCAAGGCCTTCTTATTATCATGAAAGTTAAGGGGAGAGTGGGGCTGCAGGCCCATTTGAAGTATCTAGAAACAAACAAACACAGGCATTCCCACTTCTGAAAGGATCTTGAGTGGGCTTGGGGGCTCTCTTAGGAGAGCCTGTCTATCCTGCCCCTCCCATTCCCGGAACTAGGCCTGCTTATGAAAATGAGAAATCAGTGACTTTCAAAAGTGCATTTAAACCGTGAAAAAAAAAACCTATAAAGAAATTGTGCCAGGGTTCTCGTCAGGAGGCGTCTGCAGCTTAAAACCCACGTTGACCCTGCCATGCTGCCGATGAATGGAACAACACATCTACTACCCATCACACTCCTAAAAACGGTGAGAATTCGGACATTTCAGGCCTCCAAAGTTATAAGAATGGCTTGAGCCGCAGGTAATAGCTGTTTTTTTTATATATATTGAATTAATAATTAACTGTTGTTGAGGTAATCTCCAGGTTAATCAGAGAGCACCACCTTGTGGTAGACTGTCACAAGCGCCGGTTTTGACAAGTGCGGAGCCCAGCACTGGAACCCACCGGATCAAATTAAGCACTGCATCAAGTACACTGACAATTTCTTTAATAATTTATAACTGTGTTCCTGTTGCAGATACTTGGTCCAAAGTAGCACTGGATTACAGGGTTAAGGTAATTCATCAGTCTCTCAAGATTCGCTGTGAGACACCGATCCAAACAAGAAGACCCCCTCCCCTTCACAACTCTTCGTTTTATAGGGGGGAAGTGCATTGAGCACATTGGGCCTGATTACAGATTACTCAGAGAGTTATCGTCAGGGATTGGAGGGACATTGCCCAATCACCAGTTATGTCTTATATTAAAGCTTCAGCAGTTCACCGGAGACTCTGAAGGTGCTAGAAAAGGTTTATCACTACCTGGACATAGGGAACACATCTTCTTCTTCTGAGCCTCTTTTCGTCCTTCGATCCAATCATTTTACATTGATGTGTTGACATGCCGGTTTCATACTGAGATAGTTTTATTGATTGTTTTCTAGTCATTACCAACCGGTGAGAATGGATGCATCCAAATAATTTCACTTACCAAGACCTTTTATGTACCTCAATTTTCGATCCTATCTGTAAATGTTGTTATTTGATGTAGGTGCGAAAAGGGGGCAATGTTGTTTCAAAATTCGGGACCCTATCCCTGGCAAATGCTGTAAGTTTTTCCAATGCATGTATCGATCAGACCCTGGACCACCATTTTGTATCGAAGGTGTGGTTGGGATGGTAAGTTATTGTCAGTCTGGAGGCTACAAGCAAATGGGTGATGAGCTTTCCGCCCAGTGAGGTCAAAGGGTATTCAGAATAGGGTGACAGACTGTCCGTAAATTTCACGGACCATCCGTAATTTGAACCTCATGATCGAGAGGATCCCTTTTATGGAGGCCTTTTGTCCATAATTTTGGGCCTTGCAGGGAACAGAACTGTTCCCTTGAGAGAGGCCTCAGGACCCTGATGGGGATGCCTCACACTCATCCCCATCTGCAGCCCCACCCTGCCCATTGCCATTCTGTCTGCCGGCTGATTGCCCCACACAGAATGACAGTGGGCCAGTTTGGGCTGTTACAGCATGTGATGGGCCTCCTCCTGCTTGGTCTAGGGCAAGGCATCCTGTTAGGGTTAGATGGAATGTACAAAACAAATTTCCAAAACGCCCATGCTGCTATGTGCCAGTTCATGAAAAGAAGCTGGTGAAAGAAGTTAAAAAGAAGAGGTCATAGTTCTTACACAGTCTCATCATTTCAGAGCTCAAACATTTTTAATATTATATACAATGAAGCCATAGTTGCTGCTTTTTTTATTTATTTTATGCAACTAACATCCATTGACAAAGCCAATATTCATGGATTGTTGTAGGTCAAATGTTACTAAATATCAGTTGGGCGGCATATTATGCTCAGCACATATTTTTAGCTTGGGTGTTTTAAGCCGCGCCCTTAATTACATCAGACATGCCCCTTAGAGAGACCCCCAGCTTTTTCATCCCACTTAAAGCGCTGGAAACAACCCAATGTCACAGTCACCTCACGTCCTGGAACTGTGCATCATGCATGACTCATGACTTCCAAGTTTTCAGATTGCCTATGTGCAGGGGCATTGTGAACCCTCCCCCATCCCACCGCACCTCTTGCTTTAGGAGCTACAGCAAGGGTGAAGTTCTTGAAGGACCTCTTCTGCCTGCAACTCTGCAGACAAAGGTTCAGCTCATAATTAATGTGAAAAGGTGGGTGAGTAAGTGAAGGAATTGGTAAATGGCTGGATGGATTAGTGAAAGGATGCATGAATGAGTGAAAGGGTGAATAGATGGATAATGAGAGAGGATGGATGGATGAGTGAGTGGAAGGATGGCTGAGGGTAAATAGATGGATGTATGGGTGGAAAGTTGGATGGATGGGTAAAAGGGTGGCTGGATGGGTGAAAGGATGGATGATGGGTGAGTGAATGGGTGGATGAATGAGAGAAATGATGGAAGGATTGATGAATTGATAAGTAAAAGGGTGAATTGATGGATGGATGAGTGAAAGGGTGGATATAAGGATGGATGAGTGAGTGAAAGAGAGGGTAGATGGACAAAAGGATGGATAGATTGAAAGGGTGGATGGATGAGAAAAAAGATGGGTAGATGAGTGAAAGGATGGATAAGTGATATGGTCAATATATGGATTCATGAGTGGATGAGTAAATGGATGAGTGGGTGGATGGGTGAAGGGTGTATGGAAGGATGGCTGGCTAAGTGAAAGAAAATGGAGAGAGAAAAGGAGAATGGATGGATGGATGAGTAAAATCATAGATGAGTGATTGGCAGAATGGATGGGTGAATGGGTGCATGGATGAGTGAAAAGAAGAATGTAAAGTTGGCTGAGTGAAAGAATGCACACATGAGTGAAAGGGAGGGTGGGGAGCTAGAAGAAAGAATGGATGAGTGAAAGGTTGAATGGGTGGACGGATGAGTGACTGGGTGGATGAATGAGTAAGTGAAAGGATGGCTGGATGTGTGAAAGGCTAAATGGTTGGATAAATGAGTGAAAGGATGGCATTGGTGAAAGGGTAAATAGCTGGATGGATGAGTGAATGGATGGATGGGTGGAAGGATGGATTCGGTGAAAGGGTGGAAGGATGGTGGATGGATGAGTGAAAAGGTGGATGGATGGATGGATGAGTGAAATGATGGCTGGAAGGATAGATGATGGATAGGTTTGCAAATGGTTGAAAAGTTTGGATGTGGATGGACACACAGATAGAAGGACAGAATGAATGGTAAAAGACTGAATGATGGATGAGAGAATTAATAGATGACAGAATGTACATTTGAAATGGTGGATATCAGGGGTTTGATAAAAGGATGAATGACTAGATCCTTGGACAAGAGAGCTCTTCTGGGGAGGGTTGCCATAAGAGCTTTAGTTCAAAGTGGGAGGTATTTACATTTTCTGGCTACTCCCTTTCCTATGTGTTACTATTCTGTATTTGCTGTGTGCTTACGTGTGGGATCTATACATTATGCATATGACATTTTGAGTGACACCTAACTGCTACATGAATGTTACACTCGTTATTATAACTGATTGCATGTTTTGTTTTAGGTGTAAGGTATTAGGGAGAGCCTCATAGTGCCATGAGCTGTGCTTGAGCTGTATATAGTGTTTGTAGCAATTGGCAAGGCGTCAAAAATAAACGATGTGATAGTGTATCGACAGTGCTTTCTTTATGAAAGCTGCACGGAAAAGCACCTTTGTGACTTCTGTCAGTTAGTGCAACTCTCTGCGAGGCCCCCATTGGCAAAGTCAGATTCCATATTTGAAGTTCCACTTGCTGAAACACCCATAATGCGTTCCTTATAGTGGTTTCGGCACCACAATCCTCCCTTTAGTTCACCTATGCGTGCCGCTTTATGAGATGCTATTAATAAAGTCTATTCGAGCAGAACTTCCTGAACACTCCTCTCACCAAATATGCCTGCGTAGGACCGGGAGTTGTAAACAAAATATAAGACTGGACAACCCAGTTCAGTAACCATATACATAGATTATTATCATATGAAATACCACAAAAAGACCTGCACAATTGCTCAAAGCTGAGCGCATACCAAAAAAACGCAAAGTGCCCGATTGTCTCTACCGAATATAATTTTTTTTGACCAGTACTTAAGTTGTTGTCCATTTGCATACTTTTATACTATCGCACAACTTCCTCTGTCAGTAAAACGTGCCTTTTGTCCCGAAGTTTTGTCCTGAATTTTGACCTTTTGTCCTAAATTTGTGTCCTGAATTTTGACCCTTTGTCCTGAATTTTTACACTTACCGTCCTGAATTTAGACCTATGCCAGTTGGTCACCCTAACTTCTATGTCTATTGGGCCTTGTACACTCTCCATGGAAAGCAGGTGTTTAATCTGATAGACACGTGTGACAGAGTAACATACCATGAGGTACGTGTACCTTTAGCTTCATTAAAACTCACCCATTCTGTGCAAATTGCAAAATTAGTAGGAAATCTGAATTTTTAATGCCAAAACTTGGCTTGCAATATGGTATGATGAAATGAACATACCTAAAAATCTAACTTTATTACCGTATTGGGCAATGTTTGCCAGCAAACTCGACTGCATCATGGCTGTGCACTTCGAACTGGAATTGATTGGTGGACAAGAACAGTGAGCGGGCTTCTAGAAAGGCAGAGCTGTAAAATTCCATCACTGTCCATGCTTTAATATTTATAATTACATTTTTCAAATGGTTGAGCTAATGTGGCCTGCATGGCCCACTTACTTGCAAGCCTAACAGGCTTAGCAGGTTTTGGTTTTGCTCCGGGGAGTTAAACCTTGAGGCAGGAGTGGGTAACAATCTCAAAACCGCCTCTGAAAGTAAGTTAAGAGGAGAAAACGCATGCAAGTACATTATGAGTGCACCTGTTAGTGTGGAAAGGGGGTGTCTCGTTGCAGATTCTTGAGCCTGCACCTGCGAGAGTCCACTCAATATAAAATGGCGCGTAACGTTTTAAATTGTGAGTGGTACTATGAGCAGTAAAGGTTCTTATTCTATGCACAGCATTCACGAAGGAGTATTTCCTACTCATGCTGCAAATTGTAACTGAGTGGATGGAGGTGTCTAATCCCACATTGCTCCAAAAACGTTAACACTGCTCGTATTTTAAATATTGTGCGTATTTGTAATGTTTTTCTCTAGCACTGCTGCGCCACAAACAGCTTGAGCGCTATTCATTTACAGTTGTGTAAATATGTGGCTCAACACGAATTCCTTAACTTCGAAGCTGCCTTCAAAATGGACACTAAAAGGATGCACTCATCTTTTGCAATGTCTGCAAGAAAATTGCGGAGAATGTGGATCTCGTGAGGTAAAGAAACATAGGGGAGTATTATCAAGGGTGTAATCGGCGCTTTTTCTGCTCATACCGCCGATTTTTTATCAGTCTATCAACAAGGACACGCTAACAAGCATTAGCGCGTGTTTTCTTGCTACTTGACATGCAAAGTAAGCATTCCCGTCCATAACTCCATTTCAATTCACGCTGACACGGCTTTGCGCTATTTACAACCCTGCAGGAGACACGCGAAGCGATAGCAAAAAACACGCTAACCACGTTTATCGCTGGAATTTAATGTCTGCTTTTTATTTGACTTAGTTATACTAATAGTTGGAGGTGGATTGTATGCTTAGGTCCATACTCCCCTATCAGCAAGCCGCCCCATAGCGCGGTGAAATCTTCGCTGGATTTCACACGCTATTTCTCATTTACGTCCTCTATTTCAGGAATTACATCGCCTGTTAGCAAAGTGTTGATAATGCGCCACTAACACTGCGATGTAATCCAGCAATAGATGGCGATATACAGAAACCTGCTAAGTGCGCTTAGCGATGTTTATCACGATTCTTTGCTAATATGCCCCATAGACTTACATTTCAGCCACTCTATCTTATGTTTATGAGGGTGGAGGAGGGCACCGTGCTCGCCATGTTGTGAAACATTGCCATATTAAGGACCTCAGGAAAAGTGTTCTGTGACTTGCGCAAGTTTTTGCTGTAACAAATATGAAAAAGTAAGGTCAAAGATGTGATAGCCCAATTTACATATGGCACTTGCCTGTGCATAGCTTACACTGTGAACACGCAGTTTATACATACACACAGGCATATCACAATTCAAATGTACCGTTATCAGTTTGCAACAGAAACAACAATGCAATAGTGTGCACAAAGGGGGCCCATTACAATGTAGGGTGGAAAGCCGCCACCTGACAGTAGGAATCTTCGCAACCGCATCGGACCCCTTCCAACTGACTAGGTTGGTTTACAGCCTGATTACGATGTTCGCGGTCGGAACGTAAACCGACGGTCATTCCGACTTGGTTCCAACTGACTTGCGAAGTATTCCTGTCAGTCAGAACCTCACCGTAACCCCCTATGAACTGTGTTTCTGCAGTTGGGATTACGATGTCGCTTTCCAAAAGTCTTTCTGCATTGGCCTGTCTGACATGGAAAGGCTGTCAGAAAGTGACAGAAATTGACTTTGGGTACCTCTAGCAGGGCTCCCTGGCCCCTGCGGCCTACGGTTTTTGGCCAAGGGGGTACCTAAGGCACCTCCCTGTAAAACCATGGACTGTGTGGCAGCCACCATGGGGTACATGCAACAGGGTGCAGGGTTTTCCACACACACACCATTTCCCCATAGGAGCCTGCTTCACGGCCAGATCTAGGATGATATACGAGCTCCCATAGAAAACAATAGGAATCCGACCAAACAGTGTTCAGTCGTATCATAATCCGGCAGTCTGAACCGCTGACCACAAGTTGGTTGGTCCGATTCCGAGATGGTGTCGGGTGAAGGCTTTCTTTCCGATATCATAGTACCCCCCCAAAGTACAATGGCAAATGTGTATGGTGGTCTGGTGTTGTCCTTGTTCATCAAATGTTATGTGTTAAAACTACTGTGCAATCGTAGTGATTTAAGAGCCAGCTCTGGACAGTCTTGATCACTGAGGCTCTTTTGATTAGCCAGTCAATAAAAGTCTTTAAGTTAGCACTCAGTTAAATACTTTTGCAAACTTCTTTGTAACTTTGCATAAAGTATAGATTGGCCGCACATATGAGCCACCTTACCCCTACCATCTAATGGTTTGACCTTTAATTTCTCACTTGGTAACTCTTCTTGACTATCTCTACTTTCATTTTCTACATTCTGTTCTGCCTTCCTGCATTAATTTTTTCTCTTCTCTTATGATTACCTTTTATTCCTCGGTGCAGGGGGTTGGGGGGCGAGTTCTCACTATGAATTTAAAATGTTTAAACCATTTTGCGTACTGTATTCCTAACTTACTGTCCTTGGCATGGATTGGCATATTTGTTTGGTTTCGCTCAGTATTTATGGAGCAATTTATTGCTCTGGATTTATCACACATTTTCAATCGTGTTTGCTATATTCATAATGTATTTTTCTTGTTTTTGCGCTCTGCTTATGGAACAACTCAGTCAGTATTATATGCAACCTTTTCCAATTTCTGTCGTAAAACGAGCCAATTCCTCCGGGCCATGTCTGTGCTACAGTAAACTGCATATGCATCTTAAATAAACAAGGAGTTTATATTAAGAAGACTCGGTTATATCCCGTTTCAAGAAGAGACAGTTCTTAAAATGTAGCGTGTAGTAATAATCACCGTAGGTGTTGGTAGGATCAGATGTCCGTGTAACTCTAATAAAGTACCTCCCACTCCTAAAATCACCAGGTTTGACTACCTTGGTATGGACGACTTGTCAGTAGCCCTCTGGTAGGGAGGCACCTTTTAACATGTGAAACCACAGTCCCTATGTCAAAGCACCAATATGTTAGTTTGGGCATTTGATTAATAGGCAAGAGCTTTCTTGCAAAAATTTCGGGTTGGCGAGGCAGCCTACTACTCTCCCTGGTGGATCTATACAAACTCTCATGACTAGGGCCTCTTAGTTCCCTCAGAGCCTCAGAAGTGATGCATAAGGGATCAACACAATCCTGAACGAGGACCTCAATGTACGCGTGTAGGGCTAGAGCTGGGGGTTGCTACTGAGGCAATGGCAAACCTTGCTGATTGCTCTCTTCCCTTTGTCCATCAGTGTGTCTCTGCCCTGCTCCTTCAACTCTGTCTCCTCATTGCAGACTCCATTGTCACCTGGATTCTTCTGCATAATATTCATATAGACAAATTCTCTTTGAGGCATAGAAAGGTGATCTTCCCTGGAGTCATTCACTTTGCAAAGGCCTGCCTCTGGAAAGCAAGATGCAGCACCTCCACAAAAGGAAGTGACCTTTAGCATGAGCACAGCTCCCACCTGAGAATAAGGATGTGCTACCTGCCAATCAACTCTATTTTTTTAGTCCACACGTAGCAAGAGAACTAATGTCCCAGCAACAGCCTATGATTGGTTGGATGACTATTTCGAAGATCTAAACAGTCTCTGTTGGCATTATGGGATGTCTTTCATCACCATGGTATCCGAGACAATGTGATACATGTGAGCATTATGGGATTTTTCCAGCGTTTTTTTAACCAATCAAAACTCTTCACTGAATAGCTTATTTAGCTTTTGTGAATATAAAAAGCAAGTACATCTACATTTATAGTTCATTCAAGGTAGCCTCAGAGGTCTTTATAGATTTAAGATTTGAAAATCATTCGAGCTTCGACGCCTCATTAGGGGTAGTAAGCGCTGAATAAATTCAATGACAATTTGAAAAAAGAGGCGTTAAACCAATCAACATTTTTGGTGTCAGTGAAACCTAAAGATCACCAGGGCAAGCCTGAGAAGTACTTCTTTGAGACAGAAATAACTACTAGATAATGGATGTTCATGTGTAATAAAGTTCGGAACTATTTGTTCCTATATATAAACATTCTATAATATGCTGTTATGTTGTATTACATTTCTCTTCCAAGGGTTTTAAAAAAACTCCCAGCCGAAGATTAAGGTATATGTTTCTAGATTCAAAATTAGACATGTAAAGTAAATTCAACTGGATTCCATCTTGCACATCCATGCGTAACAAGTGTTTCATGGATTTTACAACATAAATCTTCTGAGCAGCAACAAGAGTTATTTTTGAAACACAGCAGGCATAATATCGAAGGAAAAAAAGAGTGTTCACGCTTGTTAACTTTTTTCAAAATAAGTGGTCTCGGAACCCGAGCAAAATCATTTGATAGGTCTACAGAGGAAACTGAATCTTTGCTTTGCTGAATCTTACGTTATTTTTTTTATCAGTTTAGAAATGCATTATTAAAGTGAATGCAAAACAAAAACATTCATAAGTTGTAAAAGAAAAACACGGTCAAGTCAATGCAGGCGTATATAAAGAAATAAAATATTTTGGAGCAATACACTACTAAACAAGAAAGAAAATGTTTGTATAAAACCATTTAGAATTAGTAAATCATATACTAATAAACTCAAAACCTAAAATACTAAACAGATACATTTTAGTATTTTTATGAGAAGAGAAAAAAAGATGGAAAAAAAGAGAGAAGAAGAAAGAAGAAAGAAAGAGAAAAAAGGGAAAGAACAGTAAGAAAATAAGAAAGGATAGTACTATATATAGTTATAGAGCAAACATTAACAGCAATGCAATAATGATAAAAATGTAGTGAACATTCTAGTCTTTATGGGGGTTCATAACTAATAACCTTAGATATGGATTGAGCAGATTGTCTGGATAAGAATGAGGTAAGTGGCGAGCATAATAAATCTTTTTTAATCATTAAAGTAATAGAGGTAGCATAAGCTCAATCTAATCTAGGGTGGTGACATAACAGATTCCACCAGCCAATATAAGTAATTTTAGTAGTATCTTTCTAATTAGTTGTGAATATTTGTAAAGCAATAGCAACTGTCAAGTCAATGAATTTCCCGGCCATACCTTGAGAATGCCATAGGGGAGAGGAACTTCCCAAAACAATGTGCAGAATATCAAAAGGGATACTCGTGGAGAAAATGTAATTCAGCTTAACCTATATATGTGACCAAAGCTTTTTTACCAAAGGACATTCAAAATACATATGAAGAAGATCATTTTTATTGTAAGAACAAGACCAGCATTTAGCATTGTTAGAAAGCTTGAATTTATGTAGGTTCATAGGGGTTAAAAATAATCTGTTATATAAATAATATGATGTTTGGGTTATGCCTGCTGACCAAGAGGAAGTGTGGATCTTAGCCCATACTGAATTCCAGGTGTGGAAAGAGAACTCTTGATGAAGATCCGTTTCCCACATTAGCTCTATTTTGAATTTTGTTTTAAGATTAGAAGAACCAATAAAAATCTTATATATGCTAGAGGCCTTTATTTGTAAATAGAAATCCAGTGTAAATGGGGGAGGCTGTGTATTTGAAACACTAGAGTATTGTTGAGAAATATAAAGAAGAAGATGAGTTTTAAGGTGTTGATAATGAGAGGCATAATAAGAAGATATGTCGTATTTTTTCTGGATGTCTGAGAAATCTAACAGAGAACCATTGGAGAGTAGGTGACCTATGGTTGTAATCGCTTTATTAATCCATTCAGTTCAGTTCAGTTCAGTTCAACTTTATTCGGGTACCATAGTACCCACAAAAGCACAACAAAACACATACATCACAGCAGATAACCAAACATGGTTAAAAATATTGAAGAATTTCCAATATACAAGTATTAAAGTGACTGGTGCAAATATATAAACAATTCATTATACATTATACGGCACACCCATACATATAAAAAGGGAGAATGTTTTGTTATAGCAGTGTCATGGGTCCATCATAGATCTTCGAGCCCTAACTGCCAATTTTTAAAAAGTGCTAGTACGAAAGGTAAGATGCACATCATCCAATTCAATCATTAGGCGAAATGCTACCTTCCGACTGATTGGTCTGTTTTTATAAAAATAGGGACATAAATACTGTTTAAAATATTTGGTATAGTATTTGCACGAAAATATAAAGTGCATAATGGTTTGCTGACTCCTCCCGTCACATGGGCACATATTAGGGATAAAATTAGGGCTATAGCCGAATGGGAAGCAGAGTAAAAAGCTTATAGTACCAGCTCTCAGCCGAAACAGCAAACTGATCTCCCAACGGCTCATGGATAGCAATAAATATTTGTGGAGTGGGTGGTTGTGCCGTTCAATGGCCATGTAGTTGCGCACAGTTGTCTTTCTGATCTCAACCTCCTCCCGCTCGATCTTATATAGGGAGTACAGGGTATTCTGTATTTCTTTTTTCGCCACAGAGGCCACAAACAAGTGTTGGATTCCAAAAAAGGCTTTCCATATTTATACTACGCAAACTATCCAGCACACCACTCAGCCATGGGATATCTAGACATTTATCACAACTTAAGCAGTCTTTAATATTTGACTGTGACAAGGAGGCTGCTTCATTTTTCCAAACGGCAATCCACATAAGCGTCGGACGGGCCCTAATAAAATCGGTTAAAAAATTAATGTTAAGCTCCTTGTGAGATATGTAATGGGAGGTTGAAATTGGGACATTCAATATCTTCCTGCAAAGCCTATTCTCTTCTAACTGTAGAAGTGAACCGTCGGCCATTCCCCATATCTCCGCGCCATAAGTAGCCACCGGGGTAGACTGAAGTTTGTACATTTTCTGTATAGCTAGTAGTGCCCCTGTAGTCTTAGAGCGGGGTATACTTAAAATTGAGTTGATGGCCTTTGAGTACTTGCTCCTGGCGTGAGCTATATGCTCACTCCAGGAGCTGTTCGCAGCAAAGGCCAAACCCAAATAAACAAAGGATTTAACCGAAGTCATCCTATGCCCATCAATAATAATTGGACGAAAGGCATGCTTACCCGGTCCACTGCTCATTAAAAATGATTTTTTTAAATGTACCCGTAGGTCTAGATTTTTCATATAGCTATTAAAATTTGAACAAGGAGGGACAATGCATTTGCTTTGCGACCTATAAGGACCGCATCGTCTGCATAAAGCAGCACAGGGATGGGTTCATTGTTTATGTATGGGACATCTCGGGTGGCCAATTTCAGAGATGCATTCAGGCCATTGATATATAAAATAAAAAGCAGGGGGGCCGAGACAAATCCTTGTCTGACCCCTCTGCCAATATCAATATAACCCGAGACCTCTCCGCCCACCCCGATTCTAACTTGAGCCTTAAGGTCTCTATGTAGAAAAGCTAAAAAATTCACCAGAGTTTCATCAAGACACCCTGCCAAAAGAATTGCCCACAGCTTTGACCTGTTGACTAGGTCAAATGCAGTGGACAGATCCATAAAAGCCATATAAACCGGGAATTTTTTGGCGATAGTATATTTGCCAATGATTAGGTTCAGATTTAGGCATTGTTCCTTTGTTCCTACCTTTCCTCTAAAACCCAACTGACAAGGGGCTAAAATATTATTAGCTTCAGTCCAATCCATGATTTTATTATAGAGCACTCTACCCAACATTTTGAGGGTATTATCTATTAGGGAGATGGGGCGATAGTTGCACGGGAGAGACCTAAAAATCGGGACTATTATTCTTGTGGTCCATGTGTCTGGTATCTTAGCCAACGTCAGGTTATTAAAAATGTTCAGAAGTAAAGGTGCCCAGAAAACCGGGTTCCACTTAATCAAGTCTATAGGCAGCCCTTCAGGGCCAGGTGCTTTGTTGCCTAGACTTTGGTTGATTGCTTCGCTTACTTCTAAAACGCTGATATCTATAGGTGTTGGATTACCTAAAATAGGAATTGTGTAACTTGGGGATGGGGCAGAATAAATAGCTGAAAAATGCTCCACCCAAGCGTCACCAACTATAGTACAGCTAATTGGCGTCAGTGACTGACCCATGGAGCGTACTTCTCTCACTGCTGCCCAAAAAATGTTGCTGTTTTTTTGATTGGCGGCATCAGATAGTTTGGCCCAACGTTCATTCAGAACTTCGCTCTTCCTATTTTTTATAGCCACCTTATTTTCTTCCCTAGCCCTTTTCACTATCAAGGGACATCTTGGGGTAATATTTAGCGCCCTGCGCAGATTCCTATTCGCCTCCGAACAGTCGTGATTAAACCATCTGGGGGTTAATGCCACCTTTTTAGGGACATCTTGGGGTAATATTTAGCGCCCTGCGCAGATTCCTATTCGCCTCCGAACAGTCGTGATTAAACCATCTGGGGGTTAATGCCACCTTTTTAGGCCTTTGACCAGCCTACAAATCTTTCCAAAGTCCCCAATTATCTGCAGCAGTGGGGATTCAAGAGAAAGACACGAGTCAAGGAGTGGCATATTATTCTTAACCAAAGACCTAAAGATTTCCGAATTGTCAGCCCCCTTCCAGCACAGTCTTAAGTTGTCAGTCGAGACTGAAAAATTAGAAGACCCGCATTCGGACTGAAGATTAGGCCCTCTGATTGTATGTACCGTTATTTTAATTGGGTTCCGATCCCCAAAGTCCATTATTTCCATGAGAGAACTCTATTATTTAATTTTATGTGTTTATTGTACCAAATTGGAGTTTGTGAAATAGATTCAGAGCAGATATTGGAAGAAATAATTAAAGGTTTAACGATAGCTATAGAATTGGTAAGTATTGGAGAAAGAAACACATTTTAGGGTTAAGAGATGTGAACCATCTCTCTGAAAGCAAATGGTGTAAATTGTACGTGCTCTAGTTGACCGCAAACTGTTGATATTTCTTTAGAATTTACAGAGAGAGAAGTCCAGATATGTTTCAATGTGAAGGTCGGTAACAACATCATTTTAATTGTAGCTAATCTACCCCAAAAGGACAGGAATAACGGGGCTCAACCCTATGCCAACGAAGTGATTTTTGTCATAATTTCATTCAGATAAATTGTAATAGTTTCTTTAATGCTATTTGAGTGGAGGCTGCCTAAATATTTAATAAAGTTTGAGTTCCAAGTGAACCCAGAGTTCTTGAACATATCTGGGAGGCAGTATTTATTTAGAGGCAAGACCTCTGATTTATCTATATTGAGTTTATATCCAGAGACTGCAGAGCATGAGTTTAGTAGTGAAAAGAAATCCGGTAAAGATGTATTAGGGTTGGAAAAGTATAACAAAATATCATCAGTGTATGCCTTGAATTTTATATCCATGCTCTTAAATTGGAAGCCAGAAAAGGCTGGATACCGGCGAATTGTTTCTAAGAAGGGTTCCAATGATACAATGAATAAAAGTGGGAATAAAGGGCAGCCCTGTTTAGTCCCTCTCTGAAGAGGAAAATAACTGGATTGCTTATCATTGACCCAAATAGAGGTGGAGTGTTCGGAATATAATAACTGAATACATTTAAGAAAATGGGGACTAAAACCATGCCAATTCAATGCTCCAAACATAAATTCCCAATTTACCCGATCAAAAGCCTTCTCAGCATCAAGAGTTATGGGAGCTAAAGGAGAATTCAGTTTAGAGGCCAAATGAATAATGTTAGGGAAAGTTCTATAACTGTCCGAAATAGATCGTCCCTTCCCAAACCCTGACTGATTTGTGTCAACTAAATCAGGAATAACAAGATTAATACGAGTGCCAATAATTTAGCAAAGATCTTGTATTCCGTACTACTCAATGAGAAATGGCTATAGTTGCTTCATGGAGAAAGATCTTTATCTTTTTTTTGGGAATAAACAAAGCATACCCTTAGAAAAAGAGCCTTGTGTCTGCCCTGTGATTAACAAATGAGAAATAAGAAGTAATAACTTTAAACGATGTCTGAAATGTAGATAAAAGCATTCAGAAAACCCATCAGGTCCGGGAGTTTTATCTTTTGGAAGTTGGTTGATGGCATTTAAAATCTAAGTTGGAGTATCATGAGAGGACAAATCTACAATGCTATCCGGAGATTTAGGTATTGATTGAAAAAAAGCTTCCTACTGTTCAGTTGAAGGAGAGGATTCTGGGGTATATAATTTCATGTAATATTCAGAAAAACACTCTAATATATCGAAGTTTCTAATATGCCTAACCCCGACTGTATCTGTTATGTCAACAATCTTAGATTTCTGCTTTCTTATTTTAAGGTAATTAGTCATGGTTTGGCAGCGTTATTCTAACCACCAAGCATTTGCACCGTAAAACTGAAGTAGGCTGCCACAAGAATTATACCAGGATTGTTTGTTGTATTTTAGCTGGGTCTTAATAACTTTAGACAAAGAGTCATTGTGATTAGAAGAAAAATAGTCATGTTCTAAAGCTTTAATCTGTCCTAAAAGTTGCACAGAGCCCTAAGAGCCCTCCTCTGTTTTTTTGCTACAAAATCTATTATAAATCCCCGTGCAGTTGTTTTAAAGGCATCCTTAATGAAAAATGATTCTGCCTGTCTGAGGTAAGATTATTCAAAACAACTCTTGCAAAAATATTGTACATTTTTCTGTAAATTGTTTATCAAGCAGAAGAGTATTGTTAAATCTCTACCTACGAGTAGATAGAATGGGGTAGGATAGTCCAAATCTACAATGACGGGAGCATAATCCAAAATGAGTATTGAATCTATTTTTGCACGTGTTAGCAATTAGAGAGTAGTCTGGGTAACAAATATATAATCTATTCTAGAATGAGAGCTGTGAACAGGAGAAAAAAGTACATTCTAAGAGATTGGGGTGAGAGGCTCTCCAAACATCAACTAACCCTCTAGAGGATATGGTTCTCTGAAAGGCTCTGTGCATTCTTCCAGGAATAAAATTAGTCTTAGATATACAATCTAGAAAGGGGTCCATAAATTCATTTAGAGTCTCCCCGCTATAGGATTCTCTGATGCAACAGAGAGGAAAAATTATTCCAGAATACCAAATCCACTCCATTGGGGCCATAGATATTACAAATGGAAAACTGTGTATTATTTATCTTAACATCTAACAAGAGCCATCTTCCAGCATCATCTTTAATCTCATTCAACAATTGAATACTTAATGATCTATTAAACAGTATTAGAACACGGTTTTTGCAATTTACAGTAGGGGAGCTAAAAACACTCCCAACCCACTGTCTGTGCAGGGAGGCTGTGTCCTGTTCCTTATGATGTGTTTCTTGCAATAAAGCAACTTGAAAATTTAATTTTGATAAATGTGACAACACCCTCTGCTTCTTCACAGGATTAGGAAGACCTTTAACATTCCAAGATACAATATGTAAGTTTCTCATGTAAAGGAACACAAGGAACAGCTTAAGAACAAACAATGGAAAACATACAGTAAACATAATAATTATCAAACTAGAAATCGGATAGAAAGTAGTGGAAGACCAAGAGTACAAGATTACATAAAAAAAGTTTGCAGCATAGCAAATAAAGGAATGGAAAGAGATTAAAAAGGAAAGAGAAGGAAAAGGAGAAGAAGAGAAGAGAGGAGCAAGGAGCAAGGGGATAACAAGGGTTCACCTGATATAAATATAGAAGAGAAGAGCGATGACAAAAAGTCAAAGGCTTTTAGCCGTAAGAGTAAGGAACAAAAGAGACAATAATGTTGAAATAGGGGAATGAGAAAAATAGACGCCGCTCAAAAGAAGAAACACAGAGAGTAAGTAAAGATGATATCAACAAGTAGTGGAGGAACAATATAGAAAAGAAAAATACATAACCAGCATGGTACCATAGGGACCTACCAGACATTAAGGAGACAGTGTGGCTGAACAAAACGTGGACATTGGAATAGAAGACAATATTGAACAGAGACAGCTCATCAATGCAAGGGGGGACTGGGGACCTGCGAAAAAGAGAGAGATAAACTGTTATAAAATAAATGGGAAACATTTAAGCTTTTCTAAGTAATGTTTCTTCGCCTTTGTGCACATGTATGAAATTCCTGAGCTCTCCTGGGTCATCAAAAGTTATTGTCTTGTCCTTATGTGTGACCTTGAAAAAACAAGGATGAATAAGACTTTAAAGAGGCTTCATGGATCGAAGCATATGTCTGAGATCTAAAAATTCCTTCCGGCAATTGCCAGTAGCCCTTGAAACATCTTGACTAAAGAAAATGTTCTAACCCACCATAGCATTTGTTTAGCTGCTGTAAGAATCATCATTAGATCGGAGTACTGAAGAAAATAGGCGATGATCCTTCATGATCTGTTTGAGGTCGAAACGTTGAGAGGACCAATCCTGTGTGCCCTCTGGATATTGTGATCAGGAGTTTTTTAGATAACATATCAATCTTAGCTACCACATCTTGAGCATCGCTATCTCTCTGTTCGTCCTCTGTCAGTCTTGAGTCCAAATGAGACCACTTTTTCCCAATTCTTTGAACGTCGCACTAGTATCTGACATAAAAGGTCTTCTGTTTCTCTAATCATCCATATTATCCTCTCGTGTCAAAGATAAAGGTGATTTATTCAGAGAAGAGTGGTCTTTTTTAACCCTTTTATTAGCATTGCCTCCAGATTCTTTGTGACCATTAGTGTTAGAATTGATAGAAGCCTGTGATTTAGTTGAATGCACAGACTCCATATTCGTGTTTAGCCAGCTATGTATTCCTTCAGTAACCGTAAAGACAAACTAGATACTGAATGCACTGCTTTAACAAGGTGGCCCAGTAAAACAGACCAATTGAATGAAAAAGTATTATGAGGAGTCACAATAAAGGCCAACAATCCAATATCAATCAATATGCTCTTGAAAAATCCACACAAGATGCACATGTAACACTCATGTTGCACTTAAAAATTGCCCATATAATATTGAAAACAGCATGAGGAAGTCAAGAAAAGGAATTCAAATGGGTGTCCCCAGTTTAAGTAAATATCTCATGTCAATTCAGCCCACATTGCCAGTGAGAAGGAAGAAAGAAACGTGGGCAATCTGTTACCTGAGAGACGAGCTTGAGAGCTCATAAAAGGGCAGCCATAATACAGAGGGCACAGGGAGCAGCAGGGAAAAGCAATAAATCAACTAATTAAACCAATTAAAGGTCTAAAAACCTCCCCCCTCCCCCACTGCTCCACGGAGCTTCTGATGCTTTCTTGCATACTCACTGGAGCCGTACTTTGCTAGATAGGCGTCCCTCCAGAATAAAGGATCCTCAATGTTTCGGGAGGGATGCTAGTGAGCAGCCATCTTATCTCACTTCTGTCATTAATCACATTATGTTTTTATAATGTGTGAAAACTAAAACGTGGACATGAATAGAATAGTTATTTCCAAATCCTGTTTGAGCAACTGGAAATACAACATGATACGTAAACCAGGTCTGGAAATGAGCAAGGACCAACTTTGCAAAAATCCTTCCTAATCAAGCTCTATAGTAATAACCATGTGAATCTAGAGGGTCATAATCATGAACTGAAAATACATTTGCATCTAGACACATCTTTGGAAGAGAGGCAAGACAGATATAAGTCTCAAAGAGATATAGTAAGAAGCTGGCACACAAATCTACACTGTCTAATATCTAGTTCAAAATCTGTTAGCAATGGGTGTCTCTAGTTGGCAATGGTTTGCACCTTTGTCCAAGTAGAGACCCTTCATCCTAGTCAGGGTAAGGGGGATACAATTCTAAAATAACCCCTGTTCACCACTTGGTGTCTTGGCAAGAGAAGAAAGGCTAATCTGTAAGGAAATGCGTAAAGCATTTGTGCAGACATACAGTAATACAGTGAAAACACTACAAATGGACACCATATCAGTTTAGAAAAGTAAGTAATCTTTATCTCAACCAAACAAGACCAAAACGACAAAAATACAACATACAATTGTCAAAATAGAACTTTTAGAAGGTAAAAACCGTTCTGTCCATAGCAAAGTATAGATGCAACAGTTTCAACACAAAGAACCTTGGATGTGGCACAATCATAAACAAAAACAGACAGAGGGAAGGCAATACTTTGGTTCCTTATGCCCTGGGAAGGTGATGCATCGGTTCCTTACAACAGGAGAGGTGATGTGTTGGTTCCGTACTCTCACGCAGGGGAGGTGATGTGTCTGTTCCTTACTGAAGAGGCTGAGATGTGTCGGGATCTTACTGTGCAGGGAGGTGATGTTTTGGGTTTCTTACTGCAGTCCCAGTGGTGTTGTAGACTTGGCACCCCGGTACGATGCAGAGGGATTCGGTAATGCGTCGGTTTCTCGATGCAGCAGAAACGGCACTGTGTTGATCTCATCAGCCAAGGTTCCACAATGCGTAGTTTCTAGTGTTGTACATGGGATTCGGTGTGCAGTGATTTTTCCACCCGCTGGCAGACAATATGTCAATTTCTTCAGTGGCACGGCGGCGATGCGTTTGAAACAGGTGGTGATGCATCTCGCTTCTTTGGTTGCATCTCTTTTATAGCTCCCAGCAGCAGGAACAACCTCCAGTGGCTCAATACAGGAATAGCTACCTCTTGGCAGTTCAGAACTCCCAGAAAGGAAGTGCACAGCACACAGCTATGTTATGTTATGTTATATGCATTTCTAAAGCGCAGCGGTTACCCAAAGGTGTTCTGGTGCTAGCTACTATCCTCTGAGCACAACATTTTGTGGAGATGCTACACGTTAAAAAGCCAGGTATTTAGTCCTATCCTAAATGCCATGAAGTCAGTGGCATTTCTAAGATGGAAGGGAAGGTCATTCCAGGCCTTTGCAGCTCTGATGATAAAGATTCTCCCTCCCCACATGGCTTTCTTAATGGGGGGTACTGTCACCATCTTAGCTCCTACGGAATGAAGGGTTCTTTTGGGTATGTACCATTGAAACCACTGCTTCAGATAATCTGGCCCTGTTCCTTGAAAACGGTGCATAAGGATTTAAAACGCACCCATTTTCTGATTGGTTGCCAATGGAGTCTTTTGATTTCCCTGGAGATTGATGCAAATGTTGGTGTGCCGGTAAGCAGTCAATATTAAACACAATAGAGCCACCCAATAATCCCATGAGGACTGGATATCATTAATAACAAAAATGTAAAGCGTCCCCCTAGGAATTATTTTACAAATATTTGTACTTTACAATCAGTCACAAAAGTGATCACAAATTTACCAATGCAAGGGAAGAAGCACAAATGCCACAAACATGTAATTTTAGTATTGTGCTATTATTTATTAATATTATTGTTTATGGATGCAACATGGCAACATAGATACTACTAGAATTCCAAACTCAATTAATAGTAGTATATAACATCTTTTGCTTTTTGTATGGGAGATCAAAATACCATAAATAACATAACTTTCAAATCATGATACGACTTTAAGATCACAGAAAATTCATGTGTGAGCAAAACGATGTTGGGCGTCGACGTTTACATTTTTGTGGCATTTATGCTTATTCCCTTGCATTGGTAAATTTGTAATCACTTTTGTGACTGATTGTAAAGTACAAATATTTGTAAAATAATTCCTAGGGGGACGCTTTGCATTTTTGGTAAGCAGTCAAGCCACTGCGTTTTGCAACAGTTGAAGTTTATTAAGATGTCGTTCTTGAATATTTAGGTAAAGACCGTTACAGTAGTCCAACCTTGATAAGATAAGCGATGTAACCACTGTCCGCTGACTGTCCAGTGGCAGGAAGGGCGTTTTTTTTTCTTGCTCATTTTCAGAGAATGAACGGTGGCAGATGTAACGGCATTAACCTGATCACCAAAATTTAATTTGTCATCAACCATGACTCCCAAGTTTTTAACTTTACTAGCTTCTTTAGGAAGTGTGCCCAGTTTTTCCGGCCACCAATTAGGGGTCCAAAAGTTTGCATTCCAAACAGGATGATCTCAGTTGTGCCTGAGTTAAGCTTCAGGCAATTCTGTGTCATCCACCTCCTGACTGCTTCCATACAGTCATGGAACTTTTTTACTTTTTCCTGGTTCCTGTCCTGGCAGCAGAGACACAGCGATTTGCATGTCGTCTACGTAGGAGTTAAGACAGATACCGAATGAGCTGATCAATGCGGCCAAAGATGATACATAAACATTAAAAAATGTAGGGCTAAGGGATTACCCCTGCGGTACTCCACATGGTAGGGAAAAGGGTTCGGAGTAAAATTTGCCCAGGGACACAATTTGTGTTCTGTCTGTCAGGAAGGCATTTACTAGCTTCCACGCTTTACGCTGGACCCCGCATGCCGATAGACGATCCTTCAAAAGGTCATGATGGACCGTATCAAAGGCCGCAGAGAGATCCAACATGATTAATACTGCCTTCCCTCCCTGATCTAGGGCTTCCCGGATTTCTTCTGTGCAGACTCTGTGCTGTACCCTTCCCTGAATCCATTTTGAGTGGGATCCAGAGTATGATGTTCATGCAAAAAGGCACTGAGCTGCGAATTTATTGCTTTCTCTGCCAATTTTGCTGGCAGTGGAAGGTGAGAAATTGGTCGAAAGTTATTGGGATCCTTAGGATCTAAATGGTGCTTTTTCGGCTACGGAAGTATCGAAGCAAGCTCCAAGTCTTGGGGAAGTTCCCTGATTCAAACATGGTATTAAACATGGAGGTCAGTGATAAGGCAATAGGTGCCATGGCTAATCTGACCAACAAGACTGGACAGGGATCATAGGGGGAGCCTGATCTAGCCAATGTAAGAAGCATTTTTGTGTCATTTATTGATAGTAGACCAAATTTACAAAAAATGGGAGGGAGGCCAGTACCTGGCTTAATCCCCTCAATTAGAGCTTCTGTCACTCTTGATATGTGGAGGTTAAAGAGCAAGAAGATGACCTCCACCTTATTCAAGAAAAAAGTGGTGATCTCACATAATTCCTGGCTGTACTGAATTTTATGTGAACAGGGGAAAACCAAACTAGATACAGTTTTATAAAGTTCTTTAGATGACCTTTAAGCTCGTTTTTATTTGTTTTGCATTGAATAGTAGTTGTTTTTAGATCGTAAGGCTCTGTTTGTATATCTCTTTCTCAGCTTCCTTATATTCTTTCCTCCAATTCCGTTCATGGCACTTGCAACTTTTTGTTTGGGATGCACAATTTTCACTGGGGCAAATTGTATGCATGCTGTCTCTACCCAGTTTTTAGGTCTCGGCTAAAGACGCGCGGAAGCGCGTCTCCGCCGAGATCTTTTGTTAGGGAGTGTGCTTCCCAGGAGACAGTTTGGGGCGCGCGCATCCCTGGAGCCGATTTGAAACGGGAACGCGCGCTGTGGCCAGGCGCTGTCTCCTGGGAAGCTCAAGCACCACACACGCATGCGCATACACACACACAAGCGCCCATGCACGCACATACATACATACATACATACATACATACAGAGACTCCCCCCCTGACACATACGCACACACACAAGTGCACCGAGGCCCCCCCCTCCCCCGCCGTCACCGTCGCCTCCGCCGTCGCACACACACACGCAGACATACAGGCATTCTCTCCCCCCCCCCCGCCCCGCTCACCGGTCAAAGGCCCTCCGGACACGCAGACATACAGGCATTCTCTCCCCCCCCCCCGCCCCGCTCCGCTCCGCTCACCGGTCAAAGGCCCTCCGGACTTGTGCAGCCTCCGACCGCGGGGCTCTCCCTCGGTGCTCCTCCAGGCAGTCCGTGGGCGCGGGCTTCACAAAACGGAAGTCCCGCCCCACGATAGGTTTCGTTTTGTCAGTCCCGCCCCACGATAGGTTTCGAATGCAGCTCGTCTGTCTGCTGGGCCGGTGTCGGCTCGGTTTGTATCCTCGTACTAAACACATTTTTTATCATAAATGTTTTACTTACTGCAAAAGGGAAAGCTTGTTTGTTAATAGTGCACCCGTCAGCATTATGGAGCTAAACACATATTTTATCACATATTTTTACTTGCTGAAAAGGAGAATGTGTTTTGCAGTGTATTTATCAGACTCACGTCACGCCGCTTGCTGCGGGTCGGGGGCGCACCGGCTTTTGTTTTCCCAATCACGACCAAACTGGCAGTAATATTACTTTTTTTTTAAAATGGTAAAACAGTTGATTTTAAAAGTTTGTCGAGCGCAGCCATGGCCATTGCAGAGAGTGGAGTGCCGTGCTGGTTTAATGGACCGACAAGCAACACGCAATGCGGCTTTAAACATATATAATAACCACGGGCATATTGGTATCAGAGATTATATTTAGTTAGACTAAAGGGACAGGTGTATATGTAAGCAAATGTATTATTGTTTAAAAATAGAATTAACAAAGGCATCGTGCTCCAAAATGAAGAAACTTATGCAATTTTTTTTTAAAGCACCAGTGCAAACCTCCCGCACTCTGTTGACTTTATAACACCAGTAACCCGATCTTGTTCCAATTCCAAGAAACCTTTTGTGTTCCTGAAATATGGAAGGTGAAACCATGTGTAGAACATACATAGCCAATGGGAAATTTTAATGAACAGTAATTAATAATAAATCACAGCCGATCCTTAGCCTTTCAAATAATAAATAATCGACGAATACATTGATTTTCTTTCCACATAATCACATCTTTTGTAAAGAACACGTATTTCTCCACTTCTACTTGTTATGAAGTGCAGAGAATAGAGTGAGCGATGACTTATTCCACTTATGACAAATACCATCTTCTCCAATTCAACAGTTATGTGTTTTAACCACTCAGTCTACTTTTTTTTATCTGCAATGCCATGGATATCTGCAATCTTGATTGAAGAGATCGGCGACTTCTTAACTTTGGCAAAGGAGTTTTTGTAAACTAAATGGCAAACCCCCAGCTGTTCTCATCGCGCTGCGAAAAAACTGCTTATTATGAAAAAGTGAATCACACAGCCATCGACACACAAGAATCCCGTTTGCACTTCCTGGTGCACTAAATTCCACTCAAGACTCAAGTGAGTGCAGAGTAGTGAGTAGTGAGTGCAGAGTAGTGAGTAGTGAGTGCAGAGTAGTGAGTAGTGAGTGCAGAGTAGTGAGTAGTGAGTGTAGAGTAGTGAGTGCAGAGTAGTGAGTGCAGAGTAGTGAGTGCAGAGTAGTGAGTGCAGAGTAGTGAGTGCACAGTAGTGAGTGCAGAGTAGTGAGTGCAGAGTAGTGAGTGCACAGTAGTGAGTAGTGAGTGCAGAGTAGTGAGTAGTGAGTGCAGAGTAGTGAGTAGTGAGTGCAGAGTAGTGAGTAGTGAGTGCAGAGTAGTGAGTGCAGAGTAGTGAGTAGTGAGTGCAGAGTAGTGAGTGCAGAGTAGTGAGTAGTGAGTGCAGAGTAGTGAGTAGTGAGTGCAGAGTAGTGAGTGCAGAGTAGTGAGTGCAAAGTAGTGAGTGCAGAGTAGTGAGTGCAGAGTAGTGAGTGCAGAGTAGTGAGTGCAGAGTAGTGAGTGCAGAGTAGTGAGTAGTGAGTGCAGAGTAGTGAGTGCAGAGTAGTGAGTAGTGAGTAGTGAGTGCACAGTAGTGAGTAGTGAGTGCACAGTAGTAAGTAGTGAGTGCACAGTAGTGAGTAGTGAGTGCACAGTAGTGAGTAGTGAGTGCAGAGTAGTGAGTAGTGAGTGCACAGTAGTGAGTAGTGAGTGCAGAGTAGTGAGTAGTGAGTGCAGAGTAGTGAGTAGTGAGTGCAGAGTAGTGAGTAGTGAGTGCAGAGTAGTGAGTGCAGAGTAGTGAGTGCAGAGTAGTGAGTGCAGAGTAGTGAGTGCACAGTAGTGAGTGCAGAGTAGTGAGTGCAGAGTAGTGAGTGCACAGTAGTGAGTGCACAGTAGTGAGTAGTGAGTGCAGAGTAGTGAGTAGTGAGTGCAGAGTAGTGAGTAGTGAGTGCAGAGTAGTGAGTGCAGAGTAGTGAGTAGTGAGTGCAGAGTAGTGAGTAGTGAGTGCAGAGTAGTGAGTAGTGAGTGCAGAGTAGTGAGTAGTGAGTGCAGAGTAGTGAGTGCAGAGTAGTGAGTGCAGAGTAGTGAGTGCAGAGTGCAGAGTAGTGAGTGCAGTGTAGTGAGTAGTGAGTGCAGAGTAGTGAGTGCAGAGTAGTGAGTAGTGAGTAGTGAGTGCACAGTAGTGAGTAGTGAGTGCACAGTAGTGAGTAGTGAGTGCACAGTAGTGAGTAGTGAGTGCACAGTAGTGAGTAGTGAGTGCACAGTAGTGAGTGCAGAGTAGTGAGTAGTGAGTGCACAGTAGTGAGTAGTGAGTGCAGAGTAGTGAGTAGTGAGTGCAGAGTAGTGAGTAGTGAGTGCAGAGTAGTGAGTAGTGAGTGCAGAGTAGTGAGTGCAGAGTAGTGAGTAGTGAGTGCAGGGTAGTGAGTAGTGAGTGCAGAGTAGTGAGTGCAGAGTAGTGAGTGCAGAGTAGTGAGTGCAGAGTAGTGAGTGCAGAGTAGTGAGTGCAGAGTAGTGAGTGCAGAGTAGTGAGTGCAGAGTAGTGAGTAGTGAGTGCAGAGTAGTGAGTGCAGAGTAGTGAGTAGTGAGTGCAGAGTAGTGAGTGCAGAGTAGTGAGTGCAGAGTAGTGAGTGCAGAGTAGTGAGTGCAGTGAGTGCAGAGCAGTGAGTGCAGAGCAGTGAGTGCAGAGCAGTGAGTGCAGAGTAGTGAGTGCAGAGTGGTGTGTGCTGTTGAGTGCAGAGTGCTGTGTATTGGCAATGTAAATGACAATGCCATTTATTTATGATTTAAAGAAAAAAAAAGAAATGTCATGAGCAATGCCAATAGCTCTACCTTTAATGATGCGGAGACCATTGCATTGCAAATGCTTGTTATACTAGGTAGTGGCCTCCTCCACTTCTGTGGGCATCGGGCAGACAACCACAATAAGCAAATCTTCTATTTCTGCTTCCTTGATTTAGTTCCAGGACCTTATCTCGATCTGACTCTTAGGGACCCCCCACATTGTCAAAATGATCGGGGAGGGCCCACTCGAATTGGATGGCTGCATGGTCTGTCCCTGTGAGGGGCAATGACCCAGTGCAGGTTCGTTGTGGATGGTTAGAAAAGATTCCATCCAGAGTGTGCCCTGCGACATGGGTGGGACCTGTCACGTGTTGTATTAGGTCAGCACTACTCATCATATCTATCAGGACTACTGTATCTGGTTCATTAAGTGCTTCCAGATAATAGTTAAAGTCCCCCAGGATGGTAATAAAGCTGGCGCAAAGCCCCTCATCAAGACAGATTCCAATTGAGGTTAGAAATGCGTTCCTGGGTCTTGGTGGTCTGTACACTAAAATGCCCTTAAAAGAGTGATGGGGAGATAAGCTGAAACTAAAGGAGAGTACTTTGCAGGCTGAGTTAGAGGCTGTGTGAAAAACAGCCTTGGGTAAGTTGTGATATATTACTGCCGGCCTCCCCCTCCTAATTGGCCTATTACTATGTAGCTGAGGAAACCAGGTGGGGTAGCCTTGACTAAGTCGGGACCTGAAGCTTCATCTGTCCAGGCTTCTGCAACAAACAACAATTTTATATCCAGTCCCTCTAGAAGTATTGCACACTCTACACTGTGTTTTACCAAAGATCTGGCATTAAGCAATTAACATTTTAGCGGATTCCCCTTGTGCTTCTCAATTTCTGCCATTTTGCTTGTCTTACTAAGTTTGGTTGCCTGGAATAAAAGTCGGGGAAGAGTAATGTTGCAGTTAGAGCAGGAAACTGAGAGAGACGTAGGCCTCGTATAGAATGTGAGAAATAAACAACCAGTGTCCTTACCTGCAGGGTTCAGGTTGAGTAGGTGATCCCTAGAATACTTTAGAGTTGTGACATTGTCTGACTTGAAATGGGCAGGGGTGCTGATGCTGAACGCGGTCCGAGCGTGGATGGGTGCAGACGGGCTTGCCTTCGGTGCACCAGCGGCGTGCCCACTGCACCCGGTCGGGTCAGCACGTCCATATGTAGTATGCAGGAAAAACAACTAGCCGGCTGACCTAGATGTCAAAAAATGGCGGCCCGCTCTGACTTGGGGGGATCGCCCAGCGTCTAATCGTCCCCAACCGCAACAATAAGCTGAGGACGGGCAGTGACTACCCACACTACTAGAGCAATCAGGTAGGTCAAATTCAGATTCACAGTTCAAACAGTGCAAAATAGAATTAAAACGTTTTTAAAAAAATGAACAAATGCAAGCAAAATGTGCAAATAGAGCAGAAATTCTTAAAAGCATCTCCTGGCTCCGGCCTCAGGAGATGGTTAAGCTGCGTGGTCGCGTTAGCGCGCTCATATATAGTATGCAGGAAAACAACTAGCCCGCTGACCCAGGATGTCCTAAAATGGCGGCCCTCTCTGACTTGCGGGTATCGCCCGGCATCTAATGTATAACAACATGAAAGGGCCGTTCCCAGTAATATAAATGACCAATAGGTTCCACTAGTAAGAATTGCCCACAGAACAGCTGAGAATATTTAAATCATTTTATTATCATGCCTTGCCCCGAAACCTATGACTGGATCTTTAGCGCCGGGAAACCCTTTGTTGGGTAGCTGTTGCGCTATACAAATGAAATAAATAAATAAATAAATAAAATCATTAGTTTTTTTTGCATAGAAAAGATTCATACTTAGGTGAATAGAACAATATATATAAAAAATTCATATAGCGTCAACCCAGAGCTACAAGGAACAATAAAAACATTTTTCATACATCAGTCACTCATACAATCAATCACAAACACACTCATAAATCACAAACATCCATCTCAATACAGCCAACTACAAAAGATCTCTCAACAGCCAAACAGACAGAAGCGCCAACGCGCGTTTCGGAAAAATGCCACAGTGGGGAATTCCTTCATCAGGGCGCCAATCCTTCAGTTATCTATGGCCAACACAGTCCTCAAAAGTTCCAAGAGGGTATAAGTAAATCAATTACAAATTTCCGGGCAGACAGCAGCATCTCACAGCGAATCTGTGGGCAAAAACAGAATAAATCAAAAGCAAATCCACAATAAGGAATTACAAGTGACAAGGGGTAGGTCCAACCATGGAGTAAAACAAGACAAAGTCAAATCAAACAACATCTTATCGGCATATGTACAGTACACTACAGTACACACCATTTTACCAAAATAGGAAAGTATACAATCAGGTAAAGAATTTGCAAAAAGATAAGAACTAGCCAGTTAATATCCCCTTTTCTATAAGAACAGCAGAAAACTATAGTCCAGGATCTAGAGAGAGAAGTCAATTAATGAAACAAAAAAGGGGAGGAAGAAAATGTCCGGAAGGTTACATACCAGAGAAGAATTCTCCTCAACGCATAGACCATGGGGATGGTAAACGGCAAACCTCACACAGATAGAAGGTCAAAATCGTTGCAGGCGTAGAATATTCCACCTCTAGTTTGTAGTATATGTGAAAAAAAAAAGAAAAAATATAGGGCCATATAGTACATCTAAAATAGGAAGTGTAGAAATGCAAGGAGCCCTATTTCAAATCGTATTCTCATCCACCCAAATATAGTGCAAGTGACATATCTATGAAATCAATATCCCCAACAAGGAGCTCACCTAGAATGTGCTAAAAGAGCAGGGATTCAGAGGAGATGTAGGAGCACAGAGGTCCAGAAACAGGAAGGTAAAAAAGTATTGGGACGAAGTCCTCTAGATGGAAAACAAGAGATAAACATTTGCCTATGAGTATACCTGTAGGTGAATAGCGTTATACAGGAAAGAAGTAACCATAAGGCAACAGCCGATTCATGATGAAGTCATTATAAACTTTAAATAGATCGTGATCTTTAAATGTGCCATAGATTAAAAAAAGTCAAGTCAAACGAGGCTATGCAATCCAATATAGACCCGAGGGTCTAAGCGCCAGATCAAATGTCGAGCAGTCAACAAAATAGAATAAACGGGAGTGATTACCTTTTATTTAGCTTTCCTATACATAGATAGAATATGATGAGGCATAATAGCAGAGATTTCAACCGATATGGCCACCAGAGTTGAGAAAGTTATTCGTTAAAAAACCGTCCTATAAAAATGTGGAAAACACGGCTTTACACAGCGACCGGGGTGAAGTTTCCAGCCAAACAGAAAGACAGCTACATGGAAGCAGGCTTACCTCATACCAAATTAGATAAACGGGAATGAATACCTTTTAGTTAGCGTTCCTATACATATGTAGGATATGGTGAGGCATGATAGTAGAGACTTCAACCGAAATGGCCACCAGGGTTGAGAAAATAATTCGTTAAAAAGCCGTCCTGTAAAAATGTAGAAATGTAGAAAACACAGCTTAACCCAGCGATCGGGGTGAAGTTTCCAGCCAAACAGAAAGACAGCTACATGGAAGCGGGCTTACCTCATACTGAATAATGAGAAACTTGAAGTCCGTGCCACACGTACAGCCCACTACACCGATAGGAGAGAGGGACCCGTTGTAACCGAAGGGTTTATATATCGTACGCGAGAATGAATAGTACGGCACCTGTGTGCAATCAGATAGAGCATGCACAACACTAGACCGCTGAACTCAACCGCGGTTAGAAGCGAGAGAACGAAGGCCGCCATTTTAGGTGAAATTGCTAGGCGATCAGAGAGATTCTCGTGGAATATACGAAATAGAAAGGGGACTAAAAAGGATGAAAAAAAGCCGGTCCCTGTGCTCGCAATGCGATCGGAGAGATTCACATAAAATATTAACAGAGATGAAAGGATAAGAGGATAGAACTTGCAATCCAAAATAAATCTAACTGAAAAACAAAAATAATTAATAAAGAAAAATTAACAAAGAGACAAGCAAAATTAACAAAACAAAAAAGTCCAGAGGAAGTAAATTGCATAAACTCTGAAGGAGACACTCGAATAAATGGTCACAGTGAACAGACTCAAAGAATCGCGTTCTCCCATGCAATGGATTCATTCAATCCTGAGACAGCCGTCTCAAGGAGGAAAATCCAATATACTTCCCTTTTGGTCCTAAGGGCATCTGAGTTACCATCCTTGGGGCAATGAATCCGCTCAAGTATGAGCCACCTGAGATCTTCAATCTTGTGTCCTAGGTCCTTCCAATGTGCAACTAGTGGTGCTCCCAGCCGGGAGTTTCTAATACATGATTTATGCTCAGAGAACCGGGTGCGGAATTCTCTCCCTGTTTCTCCCACATAGCCCTTAGCACAAGAGCAAGTGAGTAGATCCACCACATTGTTGGTCCTGCAGTTGGTCATTTCTTTAAACTTGATATTCCTATTTCCCCATCTAAACTCAGGGGTACAGATAACCTGGTCACAGGCGTGGCAGCCGCCACATTTATGACTGCCTGTAATTGGATTAGTTCCAGTAATACTCCTTTGGGTAGGGCCTGGAGGATCAGAAGGCGATGCCCTCACTAAGACAATTCTCAAATTTTTATTGCGTCGAAAGGCAAAAATTGGTTTGTCCAGTTTGTCTGTGGATTTACCCATATTAAGGAGATGCCAATGGGAGTTGATGACAAATCTCAATTTTTCATTAAAGTTGGAATGAGTCGAGATCATTACAAGTTTGTTGTCATCCTTTTTCTCTCTAGATTCCAAGAGAGTCTCCCTGTTGAAATATTTAGCCCTCTTACATGAGTCTCTGATCAGTCTCTTAGGGTATCCTCTGTCTAAGAACTTCAATTTCATTACTCCTGCATGTAGTTCAAAATTCTTCATATCAGTACAGTTGCGTCAGGGCCTGAGAAATTGGCTGAAAGGAATGTTATTTCTTTGGTTCCACGGGTGGTAACTGTCGTATAGGAGCAATGTGTTGCGGGCAGAAGGTTTGGCATAAAGAGACACTTCAATGTAGTTATTGTTCACTAAAATCCAAACATCCAGGAACTCAATTTTGGATGAGCTAATATTTGCACTAAACCTGAGATGTGAATCACAGAGATTTATCCACAGGATGAACTCATCCAATTGTTCTGCTGGGTCTCGCCAAATAAAGAAAATATCATCGATGTATCGATTATATTGGGTAACATTTTCAGAGAATAAATCCACAGACAAACTGGACAAACCAATTATTGCGTTTCGACGCAATAAAAATTTGAGAAACTTCTTAGTGAGGGCATCGCCTTCTGATCCTCCAGGCCCTACCCAAAGGAGTATTACTGGAACGAATCCAATTACAGGCAGTCATAAATGTGGTGGCTGCCACGCCTGTGACCAGGTTATCTGTTCTGTACCCCTGAGTTTAGATGGGGAAATAGGAATATCAAGTTTAAAGAAATGACCAACTGCAGGACCAACAATGTGGTGTATCTACTCACTTGCCCTTGTGCTAAGGGCTATGTGGGAGAAACAGGGAGAGAATTCCGCACCCGGTTCTCTAAGCATAAATCATGTATTAGAAACTCCCGGCTGGGAGCACCACTAGTTGCACATTGGAAGGACCTAGGACACAAGATTGAAGATCTCAGGTGGCTCATACTTGAGCGGATTCATTGCCCCAAGGACGGTAACTCAGATGCCCTTAGGACCAAAAGGGAAGTATATTGGATTTTCCTCCTTGAGACGGCTGTCTCAGGATTGAATGAATCCATTCCATGGGAGAACGCGATTCTTTGAGTCTGTTCACTGTGACCATTTATTCGAGTGTCTCCTTCAGAGTTTATGCAATTTACTTCCTCTGGACTTTTTTGTTTTGTTAATTTTGCTTGTCTGTTTGTTAATTTTTCTTTATTAATTATTTTTGTTTTTCAGTTAGATTTATTTTGGATTGCAAGTTCTATCCTCTTATCCTTTCATCTCTGTTAATATTTTATGTGAATCTCTCCGATCGCATTGCGAGCACTGGGACCGGCTTTTTTTCATCCTTTTTAGTCCCCTTTCTATTTCGTATATTCCACGAGAATCTCTCTGATCGCCTAGCAATTTCACCTAATATGGCGGCCTTCGTTCTCTCGCTTCTAACCGCGGTTGAGTTCAGCGGTCTAGTGTTGTGCATGCTCTATCTGATTGCACACAGGTGCCGTACTATTCTTTCCCGCGTACGATATATAAACCCTTTGGTTACAACGGGTCCCTCTCTCCTATCGGTGTAGTGGGCTGTACGTGTGGCACGGACTTCAAGTTTCTCGTTATTCAGTATGAGGTAAGCCCGCTTCCATGTAGCTGTCTTTCTGTTTGGCTGGAAACTTCACCCCGATCGCTGGGTTAAGCCGTGTTTTCTACATTTCTACATTTTTACAGGACAGCTTTTTAACGAATTATTTTCTCAACCCTGGTGGCCATTTCGGTTGAAGTCTCTACTATCATGCCTCACCATATCCTACATATGTGTAGGAACGCTAACTAAAAGGTTATCATTCCCGTTTATCTAATTTAGTATGAGGTAAGCCTGCTTCCATGTAGCTGTCTTTCTGTTTGGCTGGAAACTTCACCCCGGTCGCTGTGTAAAGCCGTGTTTTCTACATTTTTATAGGACGTTTTTTTAACGAATAACTTTCTCGACTCTGGTGGCCATATCGGTTGAAATCTCTGCTATTATGCCTCATAATATTCTATCTATGTATAGGAAAGCTAAATAAAAGGTAATCACTCCCGTTTATTCTATTTTGTTGACTGCTCGACATTTGATCTGGCGCAGAGACCCTTGGGTCTATATTGGATTGCATAGCCTCGTTTGACTTGACTTTTTTTAATCTATGGCACATTTAAAGATCACGATCTATTTAAAGTTTATAATGACTTCATCATGAATCGGCTGTTGCCTTATGGTTACTTCTTTCCTGTATAACGCTATTCACCTACAGGTATACTCATAGGCGAATGTTTATCTCTTGTTTTCCATCCAGAGGACTTCGTCCCAATACTTTTTTACCTTCCCGTTTCTATACCGCTGTGCTCCTACATCTCCTCTGAATTCCTGCTCTTTTAGAACATTCTAGGTGAGCTCCTTGTTGGGGATATTGATTTCATAGATATGTCACTTGCACTATATTCGGGTGGATGAGAATACGATTTGAATTAGGGCTCCTTGCACTTCTACACTTCCTATTTTAGATGTACTATATGGCCCTATATTTTTTCTTTTTTCTTTTCACATATACTTCAAACTAGAGGTGGAATATTCTACGCCTGCAACGATTTTGACCTTCTATCTGTGTGAGGTTTGCCGTTTACCATCCCCATGGTCTATGCGTTGAGGAGAATTCTTCTCTGGTATGTAACCTTCCGGACATTTTCTTCCTCCCCTTTTTTGTTTCATTAATTGACTTCTCTCTCTAGATCCTGGACTATAGTTTTCTGCTGTTCTTATAGAAAAGGGGATATTAACTGGCTAGTTCTTATCTTTTTGCACATTTTTTACCTGATTGTATACTTTCCTATTTTGGTAAAATGGTGTGTACTGTAGTGTACTGTACGTATGCCGATAAGATGTTGTTTGATTTGACTTTGTCTTGTTTTACTCCATGGTTGGACCTACCCCTTGTCACTTGTAATTCCTTATTGTGGATTTGCTTTTGATTTATTCTGTTTTTGCCCACAGATACGCTGTGAGATGCTGCTGTCTGCCCGGAAATTTGTAATTGATTTACTTATACCCTCTTGGAACTTTTGAGGACTGTGTTGGCCATAGATAACTGAAGGATTGGCGCCCTGATGAAGGAATTCCCCACTGTGGCATTTTTCCGAAACGCGCGTCGGCGCTTCTGTCTGTTTGGCTGTTGAGATTTCTTTTGTAGTTGGCTGAATTCAGATGGATGTTTTTGATTTATGAGTGTGTTTGTGATTGATTGTATGAGTGACTGATGTATGAAAAATGTTTTTATTGTTCCTTGTAGCTCTGGGTTGACGCTATATGAATTTTTTATATATATTGTTCTATTCACCTAAGTATGAATCTTTTCTATACAAAAAAAACTAATGATAATAAAATGATTTAAATATTCTCAGCTGTTCTGTGGGCAATTCTTACTAGTGGAACCTATTGGTCATTTATATTACTGGGAATGGCCCTTTCATGTTGTTATACATTATTGCTTCCCTGGTGGGTTGTTCCCCCTTCCCAGTTTCCTTTTTAGGTTCAGGGTCCCTCTTCTGTTTTTTGTAATCGCCCGGCATCTAATCATCACCAACTGCAACAATATGCATGGTCTTTGTCCTCTCCTTGGCAGAAACAGCCACTGCAGACCAACCCCATACAGCACGCAGCAAAGGGGCAGTACTCCTACTTCAGCTTTCCCAGCTCTTCTCCTTGGCAGAGGGTCC
This sequence comes from Lissotriton helveticus, assembly GCF_964261635.1. Classification (NCBI taxonomy): domain Eukaryota; kingdom Metazoa; phylum Chordata; class Amphibia; order Caudata; family Salamandridae; genus Lissotriton; species Lissotriton helveticus. The sequence goes on along the minus strand of NC_136067.1, from coordinate 1,774,384,241 downwards.
TCTTGAGTCCATAAGTATTCTAAAATTCTGGGGTTTGAGGCCCATTATTTATACAGCATTTTCCTTTGTTCTCTGTGGCAGAAATGCTCTGTGCTCAGTCAAAAACAGTTCTGTCTACCCTAATCCAGCTTCCCGGCAAGAGGTGGAGACAGCATTGTGGAAGGCAGACAAGGCCCATTCAGGTGCATGGAAAACTCCTCCTCTACTATACATGCAGCCCAGGGCAATTCAGCCCAGCCCTGACTCATCCTGGAAGGGCAAGACACACCTCCACCCCCCCAGTGACTGTCTACAGTGAATGCACATCCCAGCCCCTGTTACTCCAAAACCAGACAGTCAATCCACAAACCAGCAGAGGCACGCAGGATGGCTAAGCAGGAAAATACCCACTTCCTAAAAGTGGCATTTTTAAACACACAATATAAAAATCATCTTTACTAAAAGATGCATGATTACATTCTGAGTTAAGGCATCTTGTCCCAATGGGAAGTTATAAGATGTTATAAGTAAACTCCCATTGTATTCTATGTGACAGATAGCCTTTGAATAGTGAAAAATTAAATACACTGTATTTCACTATCAGGACATGTCTCACACATCAGTACATATTCTACATTTCACATACACATACACATACTGTGGAGTAGTGTGGCTCACTGGTTAGAGGCGGCAGACCCAGGAGCAGAAGTCGGCCCGGGACCAGGGTTCAATTCCCGACGCGGCAGGGTCGTGGACTTGGGTCAGTGGACTCGATAATTCTCGCTTCGGTGCTTACTCTAATTAGGGGTTCCACTCGGCAACTCTGGGCCTAATCTCCACAACGGCCCCATCAATTCCGGGGATGCCTGGCTCCACCTTGGGGACTCCCAGCAGGGACCATCCCACAGGGAAAGCCAGGACGGGTTCCCCAGAGTTATACAGCGCCAGGAAACCTATGGACGGGTAGCAGTGCGCTTTACAAGCTCAAAATACATTTACATACATTTACTGCACTCTGCCCACCTTGGGCCTACCTTAGGGGTGACTCAAATGTAATAGAAGGTAAGGTTATGGCCTGGCAAGTGGGTGCAGTTGCCAGATCGACATGGCAGTAGAGACTGCGCGCAGACACTGTAGTGGCAGGTCTGAGCACCTTTTGAATGGCTGCTTGTGTGGGTGGCACAATCAGTGCAGGCCAATATTAGAAATGGAGGTTTCTAGTTGGCAAGGGTTTGCACCTTTGTCCAAGTAGGAACCCTTCCTTCTAGTCGGATAAGGGAGTTACACTCCTAAAATAACCAGTGCTCACCCCCTTGGTAGCTTGGCACGAGCAGTCAGGCTTATCTTAGAGGCAGTGTGTAAAACATTTGCACATAACCAACAGTAATACAGTGAAGACACTACAAAAGGACACCACACCAGTTTTAGAAAAAATATCCAATATTTTTATATATACAAAATAATACCAAAAACAATATAAATCCACCATACAGTTCTCAGAAATCTTCAGTAATCAAAATTGACTTGAAATAGAGTTCCTTTAAGTCAATACCTCCATCTAGGGCTTTCACAGTGTCGTTAACAACAAATCCAACCAGTTCTGGCTGACCGCGGTGTTGTAGGCCAGCTACAGTGTAGGGAAGACCCACAAAACAGTACCTTTAGAAATGTAGGGTGTTGGCGGCTTCACGATGAGCCCCGTAAGGCCGCAGGCTTCGATTACGGAAGTCGGTGCAGGAGTCATCAGGCCCTTGAAGTCACATGCGTCGCAGATAGAACTCCTAGCAGTTGAAGTCGGGGCTGCAGTGCGATGTGCAGAGGTGAGGCGTGGGGTGCCCTCGGGTCGCAGTGCATGCAGCGGCTTGGTGACTGTTGTCCAGTGGCTTCACTGAGACCAGGGCTGTGGTGCGAAGTGATGCGGTGCTGGTCACGGTGCTGGCAGATCACGGTGCAAGCAATGGTGTCATCATTGCTGAAGCACTGCTGTCAGCTGATGGCTGTCGGTGGGCCAAGGCTGTGGGGTGGGATGAGGATGATGCACGGTGTAATTTATGAGCGGTGCCTTCAAACCACGGTGCAAGCAGCGGTATCGATGTCGGTGTGGAGCGGTGTCATCGGGGATACTAAGGTGGCGTCATGAAGCAATGTGGTGAGAAGTGCGGTGCCCACAGGTTTGCGGTGCAAGCAGCGGCTCGGTGGCGGCATCAGGTGGCATTGTCGGTGAGACTAGGGTTGCCATGCAAAGTGCAGTGGTGCCCTCAGTGGTGCCTTCAGGACAAGGAGTCAGCAGCGGCGTCGTAGATGGCGTTGGGTTGATTTTTCTTCTTTTGCCACACAAAACAAACAGTCCTCAGTGCTGATTGCAGAAGAACTTGAAGTCTTTGCTGTTCCTGAGATTTCTTGAACAGGGGACAAGCTCTACCTCAAGCTCTTGGAGTAAGTCAATAAAGAAGTTGGAGAAAGTTCAGTCCAGTCCTTTCACTGCCCAAGACAGAAGTAGCCACTGCAGGCCTACACAGCAAAGCCCTCAGAAAAGTGGTAGTTCCTCCTCACAGCTTCTCCAGCTCTTCTTCTTGGCAGTCTTCTTGGTCCAAAAGAGTTCTAAAGTTCTGGGGTCTGGGCCCCAATATTTATACTCCAAATTATTTTGTCCTCTCAGGCAGAGAGTGCCTGTGCTCAGTCCAAACCAGTTTGGTCCTCTCTGGCCCAGCTTCCCAGCAGGAGGCGGACACAGCATTGTCTACTGCAGACCTGGCCCATTCAGGTGCAAGGAAATCTCCTCCCACTACTCTAAATGTAGCCCAGCCCTGACTCATCCAGAATCTATGGAGCCACTGCACATCTCCAGCACCTGTCACTCCAAAGCCAGACAGTCAATACACATCCTAGCAGAGGCACACAGGATGGCTAAGCAAGACAATACCTACTTTCTAAAAGTGGCATTTTCAAACACTGAATGTAAAAATCGCCTTTACTAAGAGATGCATCTTTAGATTCTGAGTTCAGACATACTAAACTTTATTTTCCTATCTGGTCCCAATGGGAATTTATATTTATAAGATGTTATAAATTAACTCCCATGCTTTCCTATGGGCCAGATAGTCCTTCAATAGTGAAAAATTAAATTGGTAGTATTTCACTATCAAGACATGCCACACACATCAGAGCATGTCCTGCCTTTCACACACACTCCACCCTGCCCACAGAGGTACCTTGGGCCTACCTTAGGGGTGGCTCACTTGTAAGAAAAGGGACGGTTAGGGCCTGGCAACTGGGTGCACTTGCCAAGTCAACATGGCAATACTACACTGTACATAGACACAGCAGAGGCAGGTCTGAGTTACCTTTGAAGGACTGCTTGTGTGGGTGACACAACCAGTGTTGCAAGCCCACTAACAGCATTTGAGTTATGGGCCCTGGGTACACACAGTGCACTGTACTAGTAAATCAAATACCCAATCATGGAATGACTAATCCATAACAACGATTTACAACATGAGCACTTGCACTTTGACACTGAACAGCAGTGAGAAAGTGAGCATAGACACTAAACCAGCAAAAACAGAGTCAAAGCCGAGAGGTCAGAAATCAAAAAGACAGGGGAAACCCGCCAAAAGATGCCAAGTCTAACAGCCCACAAGCAGCATTTGACTTACAGGCCCTGGTCACACACAACGCACTGTACTAGGGACTTAGTAGTAAGTTAAACAAGCCAATCATGAAACTACCAATCCATATTCACAATTTACTGAGGGAGAATTTACACTTTGGCACTGATCAGCAGTGGCAAAGTGCCGAAAGCATCTAAACCAGCAAAAACTAAATCCAGCACATAGCAAAAACTAAAGGAGGCAGAGGCAAAAAGATAGGGGAAACCCACACCAAGGATGCCAGGTCTAACAATATCCCATGTGATCCGAGGGCATTTTCACCTTTTAAAACATAAAATGCACTTACTGCTGTTAAAAAGTGGAAGTGTAACCTCCATTAACTTGTTTTCATAAATCACAAGAGGGAGTGTTGCAGCAGAAGCAATTTTTTATTGCCCTGGGCCTGTAGTGTTTTATCTAGGAACCCGAATCGATATTCCTATTTTATGCCCTTGTCCGGCTATAATCAATAATATCCATACAACGGCATAATAACCATATCCATAATTCGGTCGTAGGACATGCTGTCACATTAAGCAAGGCTACTTCTCCAGCCCCCTAGTAAGCACACCGAGTTCTCTAAACAAAACCAAGCCTCCAGCAACCTGGGAAATCCCCCTTGCTTTTGTTTTGATTTCCTCCTAGAACTCCTGTAAAGCACTGTAAGAACGGCCAGTTCTTAGTAACATCTTTATTGACGTCTTATGTCCAACCTTACGTCTAACCCAGGCACCATTCAGGTATAAATATACCAACGTTGCCTTGAGCAAACACACGGTGGTGATTCTGGAGCAGAGCAGCTATCTACTTGCCCGAGAGCCCAGCTGATGCGAGAGCCCACGGAAGCTGCCCCTCCTCCTTGACGCACTGAGAGAGACGCTGTCTTTTCTCCTGCCGAGAAATCCAGCTCCGGTGTTTCCAGATACCTTCGCGGGTTACTGGGATATCAAGTCCTGAGAAAGAGATACAAGACCTGGGCGCTAGAGGGCGCACTGCAGTATGGCCGCACTGCCGTGAGGCTCCTGCCGCCCGGAGCTTCTATCCGTGTATTGATCCTCTCGGCCGTCGCCCATCCCTGCTTTGACCCCGGATTCTGGCTGGGGGAGCTGCCGGCCACACTCGGTCCGACTCCTGTGGCGATTGGAGCATGTTGACCGGAGATACGGGGGCTTGAAGTTCCTCCCGCCGGACACCCTGGAGGACGTGTGCTCCATGGTCCGGCGTCCCTGCCAACTCCAGACCGCGGCTTTGCACGTGTGGTGGAGGCCCTGTCCCCTCCCCCTCTGAGCTTTTTGTCCGCGGCTGGACTCTCTGCCGCAGCGGGCGATTGGGGCCACTGCCTGTGACCCAGGGAGGCTTGTATGGAACATTGGTGCAGACGTCGCACCGGACCCCGGAGGTGCAGCGCGACGGAGCCACGTCTGCAGTCCGAGGTGAGAGGCGGCCATTATACAGGCGGGAGTGGCGGGGTGTTCACGCCTGCTCGTGCCCCCGGCTGTGGAGTTTATACGTCCGCTGGGACAGCTGCCAGCGACGTGAAGCGGTGGGCACAGCGTGAACTACAGGGGCTGGAGGCGGCTGCCCGGACACTTATTGGTGCCTTTTTCATCACAGCGTTGGCTGGGTGGCGGAGCTGGCCAGTATCGATGGCGCCTGCTGCTGAAGCGCTGCACTTTTCCTTTTCCTTGTGCATGGTGGCACCTTCCTGCTGTCTAACCTCTTGACTGCTGTTCCCTGCCTTGGGCCACGGGCTATGTGATGCGGAGTGTGCTACTTGCTGTTTGTGAGACATCGCTGGTGCAGGTCTGTGCGTGCCGCCCTTGGTGCAGCCTTTGCGTGGCGCTTCTCTCCTTGCGCTATGATGTGCTATGCTTAACTACTGCTGTGCCCCCCCGGCCTACTTTTGCCTATAACCGAGGGTGCTCTCCTCTGCCACTACAGGGGCGTCTGGTTTTGGATCTCTTGGAGGGGTCTAACCCCGTAGCAGAGCGACAACATTGTGTGGCTGGCCGGACATTCCACGCTGTTCTGGGGCTGGTGTGCGCTGTGTGTTCTGGCCGGTGGGACACTCTGTTAGGGGCCCGTGGCTTTGGACCCTGCAGGCTCTTGGCTTCTCATCGGGCACTGCTGTGGGAGCTACCACACGCTGAAAGCGTGTTATCATGGGAAAACCTGACAACAAGCAGCCTAAGCTGTCCTTTGATTCTGTGGCGGCCAGGAGGGGTGCTCGTCTAGTGCAGGAGGCCGGGAGTTCGCGCTCCCCCCCCCACCTGCCGCTGATATTGCTCCGCAGCCTCCCACCCCAGACTTTCAGCAGATGATGCAGGAGATGCGGCAGGGTTTTGCCACTATTGTGGATAAAGTGGACAAATTATCCTCGCGCATGGATGCAGTGGTGCAGAAACTGGATGTGCATGAGGAACGCCTGACCACGGCGGAGCAGCGCATCTCGGATCATGACGACACTGCCGCCACCCATACCACCCAGCTGGCAAGAATGGACAATATCCTGCGGGTAATAGCCGCTAAGAATGAGGAGTTGGAGGCGAGAAGTCGGCGCAACAACATACGCGTGGTAGGCGTGCCGGAGACGACAAATGTGGGGAAAATGGAGACGTATGTGGAGAGACTCCTGGTTGGCGTGATTGGCGCGGAGGCGTTCTCTACACAGTTCATTGTGGAACGGGCGCACCGCTCCCTTGGGCCACGTCTGGCCACGGGGGCTGCACCGCGCCCTATCATTGCCCGTCTCCTGAACTACCGGGACCGGGATGCTGCTCTCCGGGCGGCTCGCGCTAATCGTGCGCTTTCCTTTGAGGGGGTCAACTTCACCATATACCCTGACTTTACGCCGATGGTGCAGGAGCAATGGCGTAAATTCCTGGCGGTCAAGAAAAAACTTCGTGACCTGCATGTGGACTACGCTTTACTGTATCCTGCTAAGCTGAGGGTGACTCATCAGGCTAAGCAGCATTTTTTCACGAATCCGCAACACGCAGAGGACTTTGTAAAACGCCTCAAGAGGGAGCGGTCTGCGCATGACCGGCAGGATGTGGAGGAACGGGAAGGCCACCGCTCAGCGGGCGAGGAGGAGGACGTTTGACTGTGTTGCTTTCGGCACGACTGCTGTGGTGCACGCTGTGCACGGACATTCGTATAGCTGCTCTTGTGGCCTAGGCTCTTCCGGCCTTGTACTGTTGGAGGTGGACGTGAGGGTGACCGTTTTGGTCCGAGTGGCCGCTATTGAGGGTCACTGAGGGGGCGATGGTTGATGACATTGCTGTGCTCCGGGCACCCACCCCCACGCTGCGCCTGGGCCATGTATGCGCCCTGTGGGTCGGAGTACGGCGTAGTGTGTGGGAGTGGTGATGTGCACCTCTGGTGGGCACCCCACCGGGAATGCCCCATTACTTTTGAGTTTCTTTGTGAGATTGACTTGTTGGTTGAATGGACGGAAGGATGGAGGGAGGGGAGGGAGGGTGCCTGGGGGTCCTGATGGTTTGGGGTTGGTCAGGTGGGTGGGGAGGGGGGACGTTGTGTTGGCGGCGCGTGTTCCACTTGCTCCTTGTGATTGTGTTGAGGTTGGCTGCGGCTGTGTGTCTGTCTTGGCGGTGACCTGGGATTACTGTTCTGCTTCGTCCTCGGCCATACCGGGCCTACATTGTTCTGTTGCGTGCGGAGGGGGGACTGATTTGTCCGCTCATTGTGGCCATGGTCGCAAGGGAGGGGGCGTACAAAGGCGGGCTGCTCCTGGGACACTCATGGTCATTGCTGCTGATACATGGTGTGTATGTCACGTGTTACCTTTCGAGCTGTCTGCGTGCCTGTTGCACGGATGTTGTTGTTTGGGGTTGGGAGGGGGGTGTCTGGTCTGTTGGATTGAAGATGGCAGGGGTGATTGTGGTGTGAGGTTGTTGGAGAGGTTGGTGTGTGCGATGGTACCGTTCCACTGCCTTGCCCCGAGAGAGTGGGATGGTGCGCTGCTTGCATATGCCCCGTTGCACATTGATCACGGGTGATGACGATTGATGCTATGGATAAGATATCGATCTTGTCTTGGAATGTGCGTGGACTCAATGATGCCAGGAAATGTCGTAATGTACTACATTATTTGGATAGACATGCAATACAAATAGCTTTGCTGCAGGAAACGCATCTGCGACGTGTGCCTGCTCCTACGTTTGGAGGGAGGTGGGCTGCAGTGAGGAAATTTGCATCGTACTCCTCGTATGCTCGGGGGGTTGCTATACTTATCAAGAAGTCGCTCTCCTTTCGGGAATTAGGGTCACATGTGGACCCTGAAGGGAGATATGTGTTGTTGTGGGGGAGGCTTGGGCAGGTCACTGTGCTCTTTGTCAATTGTTATGCACTGAATGTCGATACACCTGCTTTTTTTCTTGCACTTTGGGGTCATGTTCTTGCTGTGGAAGCCTCACATATTGTATGGGGGGGAGACTTCAATTTAGCAGTTCAGTCTTTGGTGGACAGATCGGAGGGGAGTCCTCCTTACAATACACAAGCTAGGGATGTTTTGCGGGGCATTGTGGAGGAAGCAGGCCTGATTGATAGTTGGAGGTATGCTCACCCGACGGATAGAGAGGGGACGCACTTCACTGCACAGGCTCGCTCCAGGGCGAGACTGGACTATGTCTTCCTCTCCAGAGGGCTGGTAGCGGGGTTGCGGGAGGTGATACACCTGGCCAGAACGTACTCTGATCATTGCCCGGTTAAAGTTGTGTTATCAGTGCCCGGGCTGCACAGGCCGCGGCCGCCCTGGAGGCTCTTCCCCTCTGCCTTGCTGGATCCCGTTTTTAAGGCGGAACTTGGCGAGGAAGTGGAAGCTTTCTTTCCGAGAAATAAAGGATCTGTAGATAGTGTGGAGGTGATATGGGAGGCATTTAAGGTTACGATTAGGGGTGTCACTATCTCCAAGAGCTGTGGGGTGCTTCGGTCTATTGTTCGAACTCTCGCAGGTTTGGAGGCTGACTTAAGACAGCTGGAACGCAGACTGCAGGCTGGTCCGGATTCTGCCCTCATGCATCAGTTTAGGGGTAAGCTTTCAGAGTACGAGGAGGAGGCTGCCAGAGAAGCTAAACACAGGGGGAAATACTGGGTGGCGAGGAGATATTGCGAGGGTGAGAGGCCTGGGAAGGTCCTTGCCGCACTCACGAGACATCAGAGGTATAGTTCGGATGTGTTGGAACTGGACTTGCCGGATGGCACGCGTTGTAGAGACACGAAGGAGATTCAGGAGACGTTTATCCACCACTACACTCAGTTGTACACCACTCAGCAATCGGGAGATGTGAGATATGGGGGATTCCTTGATGATCTGGCGCTCTGCTGGTTATCAGACGATCACAGGGCGTTCCTAGGTAGGCCCCTTGAGGAGGAGGATATTAGAGGCGCCATCATGTCTCTGAACAACGGGAAGGCTACAGGGTTAGACGGTCTTCCCGCCGAATTTTATAAATGTTATGTAGATGTTATGGCTCCAGTTCTCCGTGAGGTCTTTGAAGAGTCCCTTGATGTGGGGAAATTGCCGGGGTCTATGAGGGAGGTTGCTATCACCTCGTTACTCAAGCCGGGTAAGGACCCCCTGGACGTGGGATCCTATAGGCCTCTCTCATTGCTCAACTGTGATGTCAAGATTCTGGCGAAAGTGTTGGCGACACGGCTTTCGGAGCTCATGCCTGTTATTGTCTTGCCTGATCAGTCCGGGTTCGTGCCTGGCCGGGCGACGTCCCACAATCTCCGAACACTGTTTTCCCTAATCCCGACTATAGCTCCGGAGCTCCCGGTAGCCGCCGTTTTCTTAGACGCTACGAAAGCGTTTGATTCTGTGGAGTGGGGTTACCTGATCGATGTCCTATGCAGAATGGGATTTCCTCGGGTCTTTATCTCGTGGATCAAATTGCTGTATACTGACCCGGTGGCGAGGGTGGTCGTGAATGGTGTGCTCTCCCCCCGGTTTCCTATCACTAGGGGAACCAGGCAGGGATGTCCCCTCTCTCCCCTCCTGTTTGCCATTGCCATAGAGCCCCTAGCCTGTCGGATTCGCCAACTGCACCAACAGAGTGCGTTCAATTGTTTTCAGCGCCAAGTGGGAATCTCGTTGTATGCGGATGATGTCACGCTTTATGTGAAAGACCCGCAGGCGAATCTTAACGCGCTTTTGCGAGAGCTTGTTGCCTTTGGAGGTGTCTCTGGGATTCATATCAATTGGCAGAAATCCCAATTCTTCCCGCTCACTGCAGCGGTTCATCGCTTTCCGTTGGACTACCCTCTGGAGTGGTGTGATTCGGAGCTGCGATATCTTGGTATTGTGGTTTCTCTGAGCAAGGAGGAGACTATTAGGCTTAACTATGGCGTCGCTATCACTAAACTGGCGGATAACATTACGAGGTGGATATCTTTGCCGCTGTCCATGGCAGGCAGGGCGTCTCTTATCAAAATGGTGGTCTTACCCCGCTTTCTGTATCTTTTTCAGAATGTTCCGTATCACCCTGGAGCGTATTTTTTTAAACGCCTCCGCTCGGAGCTGATTCGTCTATTCTGGGGGGGTAAACAACCGAGAGTGGCATGGGCTACCCTGACGTTGCCCTATGTCGATGGCGGTTTTGATGTTCCTGACTTCGAACTTTATTATTTGAGCGCTCAAACACACTATGCATACCACTGGATGCGCCCCACACCGTTTATGCCGCAGATTGCGGCTGAACAGTGGGTCGCCCATCTTCTCCCATTGGAAGGCATGGTACTGGGCAATGTTGCCGATGTGGACACACACCAGACGACGGTAACGTGCACAGTGGATGCTTGGAAACGTGTGGCGAGGCTACCAGGTGTTTCGTTCCTCTACTCACCTGCACTACCCCTAGCGTATCATCCTGCTTTGTCCCTATTACAGGAGACCGTGTTCCGGCGCCTTTCGTACCCGTGAACAGTTTTTTGGTGGTGTGATTTGTTCCCCCTTGGAAATGTTTTATTATGTCCGCTTGCGACAAGGCCTGCGGTCCTTACTGCCTGAGTTCCCTAAGGAACCAGACGTGACCTTACCGCTCCACGTTCTGTTAGTCTCCGATGGACGTCATTTGGTTTCTAAACTGTATGGCGCGATCAGACGGCAACGTGTTACGCCGGCTAGTCGGGTGCGGGAGCAATGGAACGCTGAGCTTGGGATTACCATCTCTGACGAGCAATGGGCGTACTGTTGTGGTGTGACTGCCAATATCTCCTCTAGTTGCCGTTTGAAAATCATACACTACAAGTTCATACAGCGATTTTATTGCACCCCGGCCAGGAAACTTAGATTTCGTTTGTCGGAGGACGATAGGTGTGCCCGTTGCCGGGCAGCGGGTGCTGATTTCCTGCACCTGGCATGGGAGTGTGAGGCCGTCTCGGAGTACTGGGTGCAGGTCCATGCTGCTCTTCAGACTATGACCGAGGATGGGGTACTGTTCGACCCCGTGGTTCTACTATTGGGGTATACTAAGGGAGTGCCAGCACTCCACTGTAGATTTGTAGACGTGGCCTTACTGTTGGCCAAACGACGAGTGGCTTGCTGTTGGGGGCGGGGCAGAGTGCCAAAGTTCAAAGACTGGTTGGGTGATATCATTTACTGTCAGGACCAGTACAACGTATATGCGGAAATGATGCCCGTGCGCTGTAGGCCTAGGGATTTTTGGAGCCCATTGCAGGTGTACCTCCTTACTAGGGCGGCGCAGGACTCTGACTCTGAGAGTGAGGATCGGTTTTGGGTTGGTTAGTGATACGATGTTTGTTGGACTTCGCTAGAACCTACCGGTCACCATGTTCTGCAGTGAATGGTGATGTCTCTATATTCTATTGCTATGCTGCTCATACAAGTCACACTGTATTGTCCTTGTGGGCGGTATGGTGGGCCGATGACTGCTTTACTGTGGTGGTGATGGGGGTCCCTCATCTGACCGAGTGATGAGTGATGGCTCTACATCCGCTGTGTTGCTGCTTTTCTTCCTTAATAACCGAGTGTGAGCTACGGGTCCTTGCCCCTGCTGTCGCCAACTGTTCTGAGTGGATGCGCTACACGCAGATCGCTTGCTGTTGTTGTGTGATCTTCCATTGATGTCTACACTGTACTATGCCTGGACATGGAGCCTGGATCTTTCAGGTCTATTGCTGCATTGCACTATCTCTGAATATTTGTATGTTTGTGAATGTGCCACTACTGTCTCCTGCTTGTCTTCAAATAAAGGTTTAAAAAAAAAAAAAAAAAAGAGATACAAGACCTCCTGCTTTCTAATACCCAGGTACGGAACTGACTAAACCCTTACAGAGAATTCTTGAGTCAGATTCTTGGCAAAACAAACTTAACTTAAATTGCTACTTACTTACTCCTTCCCACGTATTAGGCTTAGGTCAGGTACACCGGGGTAGGCGTATTTAGAAGCACCAGTTGAGTACGATTAGTCAATGTATATATGTATGTATATATTTTATCTATTTTAAAGTATCATATGGCTAAGAAACCATATCAATGCTTTTACAGTATTATTTTATAATCCTCCTTTTACTGTACGCACTTTACTTTACCATGAGCATTACAATCGTGGCAATTCATTTCTCTTGTATGAGGAAGAAGACTGCTCAATAAATAACACCTTTTTATTGAAAACGCCCGTCTCTCTTTTCTCTGCATTCTGGTGAAACTAAGTACGCACATTTGACTGAGTGAAATAGCTGTCTATTGTTTTCACACAACTCTAGAGATACACTCTTATTCAGGGAGAGCAAAGTTGTCATGTTGTATGGTTGTCAGAAGCTAATCCCTTCTTGTCTATCCAGGGAGGTTAAACTCCTCCTCGTTTATTCGAGAAAGTTTCTAGTGACCTCTGAGCTAGCTGGCAAACCTTAAGTCTAATATAGTCAGTAGAGACCTAGATAACCTCAGTTCTACGTCTACACTGCTGAATATATTATTCCAATGCGCTGAGCCTATTGGGAATATAGGAACTACACTACATGGCGCCCAACGTTTGGTAAGGCGATAACTCTAACGCAAGACGTTAGAGTAACTCAGTCGTGCTTTTTCACACAGACCCTTTTTCCCGTAAATACTCCAAAAGACGTCTGGAGTGGGTAAAAGGTTAAAATCCGCCGGAACTTAGTAGGAAGATTTCTATGTATATTTTTTGGTTTAGTCAACGTCGAAGGATACAGTGTTCCAAAAATATTGTGCACCTAATCTTTGTTTCCTTGAAACCTGATCTGCAACAAAAACGTTTCTGTTAAGTAAAAATGACAGAAAGTGAAGACGAAAGGGAGGCAAGCTAGAATGGCAGCTCAACTCCTAGAGGATGACACAGGTCTCCTACAGAATGACCCGAATGCAATACTCATTCCGGTCAACATAAGACGAACTATAACTCTTAAACTTATAGAAAATGGACTAACATCGAGAGGTGGTACAGTCATATTCGTAATTGAGGCACATCAATATCGGCAGACAGAGGTATTCTATTCATGGATAAACTTTCCAGCAGCAAACGCTGTAACAAAAGAATTCCACTATTACAAAATAGAGGAACCTCCGGATGAATACACTCCTTTCGAGGAAGTGGAAATCCCATTAAAATACCAAGAGCACCTGCTCTGGTTTAAAGGCGCCCTAAAACATAATGATCACATCACTAGGCTCGGTCCACTAGGTAGACCAGGAGCAACGTGGCCGGTTCTAGCCAGCTACACACCACATCCCGACATCGAAAAAATGTCAGTACCAGAACTTTTAGCACAGCTAAAACAACTGATTAAAATACATAGACAATTAGTCCAATATGTAATGCGGACTTCAACAGTCCAACCAGCTATTAACATTCCACAGCTGACCCCTCATCTGGGGAACATAAACAAAATTACACCACAGAACATACAATCATGTCTGGGTAAAGTACCCGCAAAACGGGAACAAATTCCATTCTGGTTAGCACAAAAATCACTCAAATAGAGGCAGTATTTCCGGATACTACCCCTACTGAGAAACACAGAATTCTGACTATCTGTCTTCCAATGGGGATCGCACCACATGTAGAGGACTGTGACACTTGGGGCACAGTTTTTGCTTCCATTTACACAAAAACACATGGTGTTCCGTCCATGGTGGTAATACCAGATGTGCTAAGACAGATTCAAAACGAATACGGTCCAGAACCTGCTTTAACTCTGGGTATGAAATTACTGAAAGACTTCAAGCTGGTCTCGGCTATATTATTAGCCAACATAAAAGGAGAAGCAGCATCTGTGGCGATCCGCCAGAAATTGAAAGAAACAGATATAGCAGACCAACCTTTTGAACTTGCCAGAATCATAGAAAAATCCTGTGAAGAGCTAGGAAGAGATAGTTTGGGTGGGAAACCAATAAAACCCCAACTAACTGAAAATCCTGAAAAAACATTAATTACAAATAATCTAAACACTCCACAAAAGAGCTGGGATGGAAATAAACAATCCACTCCCAAAGAAAAAAGATTCCAGTCCAGAGGAAGGTCTCCTCGGCGGAGAGAAAGATCTCCGGACCAAGGACACAAGTCTCCCCAGAGGGAGCCCTCTGAGAAAAGATACAACCTTAGAAATAGGGATAATCTAAAGAAACCTGATAGATATCAAGATATTGATACACGTCCCTCTCGATCTTTTCAGACTTCCTTGCAGAAATCGGAAAGAAGAGGACGGTCAGAACAAAGGGAAGAGCACGTCAAGTCCAAAGACAAAGAACCTGCTCATCAAAGTAAAAAATTACAATTTCCAAGAAAGAAGGTAGCCAGCATTAAAATAGTCAAACATGCCGAGGATACTGAGGACACAGCTGAAAAACGGAGAGTGGGCCCAGACAGTGCTAGACAGCGCAGCAGAAGTGACCATAGCTCGCAAGATCCTGATGAATCATCTGGAGACAGTAGACACGAATGAATACATTCAAGTGGAAACTGCAGACAGCAGAGTTAGCAAACCTCATAAAATATACGAGATAACATTACGTATAGAGGGAGATAAGACTAGGAAAGTAAGGGGTCTATTTTGGGATAACCTTTCCAAAGGCTATGACATCCTTTTAGCTGAAAAGGACTGGCCACCAGAGTTTGTCAGGGAGTGCCCTCATGGCGAAGAAATGATTACGCCTGCCTTCTCAAATCACATTCCAATTCATAAAAAATATACACTTGCAAGAAAGTGGGCAGTAGCCCAAGCTCCTGCATTATATAAAAATCATGTAGGATGGGATGAGGACTCTCCTCCTCACAAAATCCAATTAAAATGTCAACCAACTGCGCAAAGGCAGTACCCAATTAAGCAAGAAGCTAAAAAACAGGTCAGGGAGATCTTAGATCAACTTGAATACCAGGGGGTGATTGAAACATGTACCTCAGAAATGTACAATCCTTTGTTTCCTGTCTCCAAGCCAGACGATTCATATCGTCTAGTCTTGGACTACAGACACCTTAACTCATGTTGCAAGACATTTGCAGTACAAAACTCACACAGTACAGCACTAATGAATAACATTGTGCGCAAAAAATACAAAACAACATTAGACATCTCTAATGGATTCTTTTGTCAAAACATTGCACCTGAAAGCAGGTATTTGACCGCTTTCTCAATAATGGGCTCGCAGAAAAATTTCTGTCGACTCCCACTGGGGTTCAACAATAGCCCAGGATAATTCTCAGCAAGAGTAACAGAGTTACTACAAATGTATGATGATGAGGCATTATCTTATGTCGATGACATCTATCTGACAGATGATGACTTGGATACTCACTTGAAAAGAGTGAACACCATAATACTTGGGTTCGCAGCAGAGGGTTACAAATTCAACTTTAAAAAGTCACGAATTGCCCATCTGACTGTCCTGTTTTTAGGATATGAATTATCAAGGATATGAGTGTATCAAGCAGACTATTTCTTAGAGAAATGTGCTGTACTCCAAGCACCAAAAACGCTGAGGAACTTACAATCAATACTAGGTTTCCTGAATTTCGGAAGAACATACATTCTAAATTATGCAGAGAGGGTTAAACCTCTCTATGAATTAATAAAACCTGATTTTAAACCAATCAATTGGACTCAAACACACACAGAAATTTTGAGATCATTGCAAACAGACATGTTAGCAAAAACAAAATTGCAAACTTGCGATAACACACGCAACCTTGTAATCCGAGTCATCCCAGGAAGATGCGGATTCACGAACCTGACCTCTAATGAGGGAGAAAAGGTACCAATAGCATACAAATCACATTTGTACACACAAGCTGAAAAAACATTCAGTATTACAGAATACATTGTAAATGCGGTTCAAACAGCTGTAGCAAAAGAAAGAGCCCAAGCCGAAGGCAAAAGGATAACTGCAGAATCAGCCTTTGAGTCATTAACAAGCCCACGCAATTTAACTACCGTGGCATTAGATCCAAAATGGATCGAATGGGAAAATTCTATTGCTACAGAAAAAGTGAAATACTATTTTGACCCGGAAATTAAAAAATTAAAATATCTAACGTATGAAAGAGAATATCCTCTGCCAATCGAAATTCTGCCCATACAACTTTACACATGTGTAATCTACATGTACAGATTTGCACAACACTACGATGTAGAGAAAAAATCCTACAACGCAGCGTGCACGATTGTTAAAGGTCGCTGGCGCTTGGGTAAATTCAGACCGATAATTACCAAAACTGAATCACTCAGAAACTGTTCAACTCAGCGAGCTGAAATAAGATCTTTAAAGATGGCACTTGAAAATGCCGATTGCGAATTCCCGACACTAATAGTGTGCGATTCGCATTCCTACGTCAAATCATACAATAACGACTTGCAGAAATGTGTTCAAAACGGTTACAAAGATGACACAGGTGCCACAATAAAGCATAAAAAACTTTGGGAACAAGTAGTTCTTTTGAAGAAAGAACTACAAAAGACTCACGTGATACATACACTGAGTCATCAGCGTGATGGCGTTCACGCTGCAGGGAATTCATTGGCTGAGACAGCCACAGCGGAAGCAACTAAACCTGCTTCCGCAGCCACAAAAAAGCGTTCAGAAAAATTCATAGACGGGGAAACCGTGCTGGCGGTAAGAACGTCTTCAAAAGGCGACTGTGCAGCATTACCCATGAACTATCCACTCAATTATACATACATAATCGATGCAAACTCCGTTCCTTTTGCTCGAATCCCTGGAGTGGGGGATAGAGTAATTCCAAACACTAACAGGAGAATCTTCTTAATACAAGAAGCACATATGGGATTAGGTCTAAGGCATCAGATGACCAAGGAATCTCTGACAGAACTACTATCAGAATACTGGTGGCCGGGAATGAGCTTGGATAATCACAAATTTGCTAAAAATTTGGAAAACTGCAACAGAGATCGCAGTGGCGAACCGGCCGAAGTAGTGCCAGAACACCAAATAGAAATCATAAGGCGATCTATACGCATGATTAAACAGGAAACATGCGTCCCTATGTATATTATTTAAGACTAGATTCACTTAAAATGTAGACACCAGCGCTCGGCTGACGCCAGAACTGTTATAAAAGATTTGCGAGTCTATATCGGCACATACGCAATTGTCATGCTACATTCTGACCATGGTCCTGCTTTTAGTTCTCGAGCTTATAAGGAGGCCATGACCAGCATGGGCATTGCATTGCGGTACTCTTGTCCCTTCCATCCTGAGGGAAACGGGATTGTAGAAAGAAAAAACTGAGACATAAAGCAATCTATAATGGCGAGGGTATTAGGTACGGGTACTGGGTGGGTCCAACATTTAACAAGTGTCCAACGTAGTCTTAACAATCTGCCAAGAAATTCTCTAAAAGGTTTCAGTCCGTATGAACTATTGTTCGGGACTAGAATGCACATTCAGGACCTCGATAGTCAGACTTCAGTGGTAGAAGAAAAATGCTTTGATATCAAAGATCGTTTGGCTATTTTACAGGACTTAAATGAAACAAGAAAAGACCTGAGCAACGTAAAGCTAAAACAGCAGCCAACAGCCACTGAAGAGAAAGCACCGGTCCCAGCAAGGCCTGTCTGGATTCCAAAGATTGGGGATCTGGTCAGAGAGAAGATCGCGGTGAAGAAGGAATTTGGGCCTTCTTACAGAAAAGCAGTACCTGTCTTAGCTGTCAACGGAACAAGATCAGTTGTACTACCGCCCCTTGCTGGTAAAAAGGAGAACCGAGTTGTATCAATCGACCTGGTAAAACCACAATCATGTGGCCAATAATAAGTAGTAGGCCCAGTGGACTCCCAAGAAATAGCAGAAGACCAAATCTTGCTACAATCCAAGAGGTTCAAACTGAGAGACTAATCACATTTGATAAACCTGCAGTGATTAAAAAGGGACTATGCAATAATGCCATGGAACTTGTGCCTCTTGAAGCCCAAATTGAAACAGTTCATCAAGAAACACCTGTCTACAATGATGTAGCCACAGACTATGCTAATGAAACAAAGAAAATTCCAAAAGCAAATAAAAATCCTGAAGCGATTCCAACAATTGACAGAACTGCATCTGGCTAATTCATCAATTTCGATGACTTTTCTGAGGATCCAAGCGAGCCTGAAGAACAGCCAACAATAAAAACTTTTAAAGACAAAGTAACAGAACTCTTTCATCAACTCAAAGAAACCTATCTGATTTCTCCATGGATTGAATTTTGGATTGTGTTAGGTGTACTTTTCCTCCTGCTTTGGCTCATCATGGTTCTTTGTTTGGGAAAATTCATTGAGGGAAAATATAGTACAATGGACACAGCAAATCAGAACATCAACTTGGTCCTAAAACCACACAAGTCATCTCACATCGAGAAAAGAGAACTATAATCCGTGAATGTCACAGCCAATCCAATACCCGGTGGGGTAGCTTGGGACAAAACAGATTACGATATTTATGGCCCGGTCGAGCTCTTGAAGTATCCACACCAGTCTAAGATTTCATTGAGTGACTTTGTAAAACCGAGCACATTCTCTGATGATTGAGACTTTGAAAGTATTAATGATATGATGTCAGATTTAGTAATGTCAGCAAAATTTACAGAACATGATTACTTGCAGGGTTCATCTAATTATGAAGAATTGTACTGCTACAACCACTTTGCACATCACTATTTGCATAAATCTGCTCAACCTAGAAATGTTTTAAATTATAATCAATGGGAACATTGTGCAACTCCACCAAAAGTTAGTTCTAAAACATTTTAAGAGAAATTCCCATACTTCTCAGGGTTTAACACAAGTGAAGCAGAAGCCTTTTATTTCGAAATGTTAAATAAGACAGGAATGAAAACAATGCTGACAAACACTAAATTAATCTATTCAGAAGCATTTTATGAACAAATGACTACATTTGGTTTTGATTTTTGGAAAAACAATATTGAAACAAAAACAATCTGGGGTACCAAAGATTGGCAGGTACAAGGTATAGAATCATTATTCAGAGCCTGCATGATCCCAGAACAAATTATATTCTTGAATGATACCATTCAACAGACAACCTGTCTTGGCCTAGCCAAAATTAAAGACTTGAACAAACCGTCTATTCCAAAGCCAACACCTGACAGTAATAGCACTACAGATGTTGAGATAGACGTATCCCATATTTTTAACCAAAACAGAACACATCCTGATTGGAAAAAATGGTTGATCTGGCCCACAAACACAAATAACTGTCAAGATAGATTCCTGAACAAAATACAGGGGTTAAAATTGACCAGGCCAGACCCTAGATACTCCCAGAGACAACATCCAGGGATAGTTACAACATACAGTGTAGGAAAACTCTGCCTCGAATGGCTACAGAAATCCACACTGGCAGAAATTAAGCAACACTTGACTTTACTTAAAGACGGTGCTGACTTGCATAATTTCATAATGGGACCACGCAAACAGCGTCAAAAACGTTTCATAGCAGCCGGTATATATGCAGCTTACAACGAAGCTTGGAAAGTAACGCAAATTGAAACAGCAGAAAAAATACGGGAAATTGACCGTATTAATTTGGAAAAATCACTTTCTGTTGTGGACAATGGGTTAATGACTCTGTCTTCCAGAATATATTCACTGGACAGTATTGTATCATCTGCTATAGATATAATAGAGCAGGACTTGCTTATGTTACAACACAGTCAGTCCCAATTATGTTCTATTGTACAGCTTAGCTGGACGTTACATAATCTGCGTTCAGGCTACGTGCCTTGGCGTTTAATCAACACAACGTCATTATTCTCTATCTTTAACCTTACTGATACACAAATCAGCTTGGCACAGAAAGGAGCAGAATATACAATTCTGAGCATTGAAAAACTTGAGAGATTACCATTAACAATGTCAGAACGACCTGTCATTGAATGGATAATACACGGAATAATAACTATTCCGATAACAACTTTCCAATTTAAATTCTGTCAAGAATATATACCAGCAGGCCAGTATGAAAGGTTGGGTAAAGGGTACATTAAGTCATCATGGAAATTACCTTACACACACACATGTTATAGTGAAAAGGAACAGAATGTATTTCTTAGTGGTAATAATTGTAAAAGGTCACTAAGTGGCATACTTCTGTGTCAAGGTATTAACCTGCATGGGGCCTGGGAGGGGACTTCAAATAACCTTTCATGTCACCAGCATGGCACACCTGCAACTCGGATAGAGCCATTCTTTAGACGGCTTTCTAACGGGAGCTATATTCTAATAGTGGACCACAGATGTTGTGGCATGGTGCCAGGAAAAGCTTATCTAGTTAGCGTTAGTTCCATGGTCACTTGCTGTATGCAAGTATTGTTTCCAAACAGCACTCCAGACAGGGAGGAAAACATTTGGCCATTTTTGAATATCTCTTCTATTCGAATTGATACTTTAAGCAGAATGAAGTCTGTCCTTTTGCAGACAACTGTGCCCTTGACGTCATCAAAAGAAACGTATGATCTGCAAGTCGCAAGGACAGCGCAGAGATACATAGCCTTTTATCAACAAATTGCCCCCTACATTTCGCAGAAATGTTAAGCCAAATCCTAAACATGTCTGATACTGGCGCTATCCCACATGTATTTAAGACAATTTTTTCGGGACTGTTAACACCCTTCACAACAGTTCTGGGCATTTTTCCTAATTTTGTCCATTCTGTCTTTGGCGGCCTACCACTCCTGTTGGGACTCGTAGCAGGCATTTTATTTTTGATACTTCTGCTTCGTTATGGCAAGCCAAAACGCAGACAAGACTCTAGCAACAATGGAAGAAACGATCCTAGCTATACGCTATCGGGACCGCATAACTAAAGTCCTTGGATTAGCCCGGCTAAGAGATCTCAATATGACCTGGTTTCTTTCATTCAGACCCATCTGGCAGAATTGTATCTTACCTGTGCTTCGATGTATGCTATGCAGAGAAGAATGCGTGTTGGATGTCTGTCTTATACTACAATCAGCAGTACCATTGGATACAGATACCTTGCTAAGTCGTGTAACGGCTCATGCATCGTTTTGTCCCCAGCGGTTACCAATCCTGATGACGGCATTCGTTGAGACTTCAACACTGCAATTAAAGCGTAGTGAAGTACGAGATGAGAGCAACATCACCCAGGTACGACCTTCTGTGAGCATTACTGATCCTGACATCGATGATAGCAATCATTCTCACGACTGCACAGTTGCGGCATTTTCCAACTTGGTCGAACTTTCACCTGAAGCGGTAAACCACTTTTTTGAAAGTCTGTCTGAAATGATGTTTTCCCCCGAACAAAAAGAATAACTTTTAAGCAAACTAGTGCACAGCGTTCCCTGAACTCTGAATTCGGCCTGCGGCTTTGATAAACAAAAGCTACTGAACATATTTGGAACTATATTTTTTATCTCTACCCTGAAAGCTAAATTATTTTTTTCCCGATTCCAAAATATTTACCTTTTTTCTGGCACATGTACTCTGCTTGAAGTAGAACTATTCTTAGAGAACAGAGTTTCTATTTTAGGAACTCTAAAGACAATATATCACGTCAGCCTCTAGCACATTTACAGCAACTGTATTTATATGTGATGGAATGGTCTCGACCCTTTTTTCTGTATTAAGAGCCATTTCATGTGTAAATTTCGCAAATCATTCATGCCGATATATATGCATCCTTTTTAATGAATGATTACACTGCTTGAAAAGCGTACAGTACCTATAATCATTTTCATGTATTTCGCATACACCATTTCAAATGCAAAAATGAATTTTGGGGTGGGTTGGGTACACACATGCACCTTTCATGTTTACTATTGCTTAAGTTTTAGTAATGATGGACATTAATTCGTGGAGTGGGTGTAGTGTTTTATCTAGGAACCCGAATCGATATTCCTATTTTATGCCCTTGTCCGGCTATAATCAATAATATCCATACAACGGCATAATAACCATATCCATAATTCCGTCGTAGCACATGCTGTCACATTAAGCAAGGCTACTTCTCCGGCCCCCAGTAAGCATACCGAGTTCTCTAAACAAAACCAAGCCTCCAGCAACCTGGGAAATCCCCCTTGCTTTTGTTTTGATTTCGTCCTAGAACTCCTGTAAAGCACTGTAAGAACGGCCAGTTCTTAGTGACATCTTTATTGACGTCTTATATCCAACCTTACGTCAAACCCAGGCACCTTTCAGGTATAAATATACCAACGTTGCCTTAAGCAAACACACGGTGGTGATTCTGGAGCAGAGCAGCTATCTACTTGCCCGAGAGCCCAGCTGATGCGAGAGCCCACGGAAGCTGCCCCTCCTCCTTGACGCACTGAGAGAGACGCTGTCTTTTCTTCTGCCGAGAAATCCAGCTCCGGTGTTTCCAGATACCTTTGCGGGTTACTGGGATATCGAGTCCTGAGAAAGAGATACAAGACCTCCTGCTTTCTAATACCCAGGTACGGAACTGACTAAACCCTTACAGAGAATTCTTGAGTCAGATTCTTGGCAAAACAAACTTAACTTAAACTGCTACTTACTTACTCCTTCCCACGTATTAGGCTTAGGTCAGGTACACCGGGGTAGGCGTATTTAGAAGCACCAGTTGAGTACGATTAGTCAATGTATATATGTATGTATATATTTTATCTATTTTAAAGTATCATATGGCTAAGAAACCATATCAATGCTTTTATAGTATTATTTTATAATCCTCCTTTTACTGTACGCACTTTACTTTACCATGAGCATTACAATCGTGGCAATTCATTTCTCTTGTATGAGGAAGAAGACTGCTCAATAAATAACACCTTTTTATTGAAAACGCCCGTCTCTCTTTTCTCTGCATTCTGGTGAAACTAAGTACGCACATTTGACTGAGTGAAATAGCTGTCTATTGTTTTCACACGACTCTAGAGATACACTCTTATTCAGGGAGAGCAAAGTTGTCATGTTGTATGGTTGTCAGAAGCTAATCCCTCCTTGTCTATCCAGGGAGGTTAAACTCCTCCTTGTTTATTCGAGAAAGTTTCTAGCGACCTCTGAGCTAGCTGGCAAACCTTAAGTCTAATATAGTCAGTAGAGACCTAGATAACCTCAGTCCGACGTCTACACTGCTGAATATATTATTCCAATGCGCAGAGCCTATTGGGAATATAGGAACTACACTACAGGCCCATACACAATTTTTGGGGGGACTAACTTTGTGCTATTCACTCAGCTTTCATACTTCCCCCATAGAGGCATTGGTCCTCAGATGGACCTTTCTTCATCGTAGTGAGGGGTGAGAAATCAGGATGTGCCACTGTCGGTCACCCAATGAGGACCAATAATTGGCAGCCAACTCAACAATCGGAGATCAGGTTCCGATACACTACTCTCAGAACCATGCTATAGAAATTAAGCATTACAGTTGGAAGACCCAACCTCCTAAAGAAGTTCAGTTCAACAAGAATACTGCAAACCAGGAGCTTTGCTGTGACTTCCCAGAACAAGAGCAAAAAAACCTGATGTTCTGAAAATAATCTATGACTCTCTCTATCATGCATTTGGAAATCCAATAGTTGTAAGCACAGTGTCTGTAGAAAGAACAATAAGACACAATGAAAGACTCTGACAAATATAGATAATTTGGTTATTGTATTAAAGATCCCAAATCAATGCATTCATGTAACATTTTAAGAAGCTATGTCATGAGTCTTAGAGCTCGAAATATAAAATCGCACATCTAGCCAAAGCAAATCGATTTCTAATTAGAATAATTCATAAAAGGATGGTTTAGAGTTGGAGATTCCTACCACCAAAAAAGGCAGCATGATGGTTCAAAGAGGTTCTCTTAACATGGGCAAAGGGACCAAGTTAGAGTCCACTAGGGAAAAGTTCTTGGTCATGGGCAAGAGGAATGGAGCATTAATGAGGAAAGTTCAGGTCTGGTCTCTCACCAGACAGCTCCAAATCGTCCAGCAGGAAAGTTTATCAGCAAGGGGAAAAAGGCAGGGGGCATGTAAAGATAGTCCAGCAGAAATACTGGAGTAAAGGAAGTGAAAGGGGCCTCCCTCCTCCTGGGAAAATCACTTTATATACTTCAAATCATCCAGTTGTGGAATCGACTGTCAACATACGATGGTCTGACTGTCATTTGATCATTCTTCCGTTAATTGATACTCCAATATATTTTCCAACAAATTCAGTCCTAAAAAGAAGAAGGCTCAGCTGCTTTAAAGCAAGGACCACCTGGGTACATATGGTGACACCAGAGTTCTAAGCAAGATGAGGCCAGAGTTAGAAAAATATTTATGCACATAGCATAGTGCTTTGAATTGAACGCAGCATTCAATTGGTAGCCAATGAAGTTTGCGGAGCAGGCTAGCAGTGGAATAGAACTTGGGGGGATGGAGTAGCGGTCTTGCCGCCGAGGTGTGCACTATCTGAAATCATCTTGGCAGGCTCTTCTTGATACCTAGGTAAAGAATATTACCGTAATCCAGTCAGAAGATAACCAAGATCTGGATCAATGTTCTTTTGGAGACATTCCAACATTTTCTTGAGCCATTTTAAAATACCAAAGCAGGTGGCAACCACCTTGGTGATTTGGTAACTTATGGATAGCCTCTCATTAAGCCAAACACCCACATTCTTGATTGTGGGAACAGGGGTGCAAACAGAACCCATAGCCTCAGGACCCAAATGTGCATCCCAAAGATGGGGGAGGTCGCCCATCAGCAGCACCTCAGCCTTATCTTGGTGCAACTTAAGGGATTTATCATTCATCCAGGAAGACACTTGTGTGAGGCAGTTATTCAGAGACTCTCCATTGTTGTTCTCCTGATCTGAGTATTGTCAGCTTATGAAAAGATAATAATACCACAGTTTTCCACAATATCCGTGGCCAGTTAAACAGGGTTGGACTGAGAGTAGATCCCTGAGGGACCCCAGAAGGTAGAAGGTGCAGCTTAGAATTATGGTGATGAGTGTGGACTTGAAAAGCGTGGTCTTGCAGGAAAGAACCCAACCAAGACAGGTCCATGTCCTGCACACCCATGACCTCTAATCTTTGAAGTAGAGTGTTGTTGTACACTGTGTCAAAAGCAGCACTGCCTTCTAAAAGAATCAGTGCAGCAGTGTCATCTTTTTCTAATTGCTGCCTTAGATATTCTGTCATGGCAACAAGAACATACTCCGTGCCATGAGCTGCTCTGAAGCCTGATTGGGAGTTGTGGATCAAGCAATTAAGTTCTGTATACATCTTGAGTTGTTTATCATATGCCATTCCAGAACTTTGGATAGAGTAGACAAGAAAGATATCGGCCTATAGTTTGAACAGTCAAAAGGATCTAGATTGGATTTTATGAGTAGTCATAACCATTGCATGTTTCCGTGCTTCTAGAACAATGCCTTTCAAAATTGAGGCATTTAGGAGCTGAGTTAGTCCATAGATTGTGGCTCGATTTTGCCAAACACCGAGGGAGGACATGGGTCAAGAGGTGAACTTGACTTAATAGTGGTGAGGAGAGATAAAAAAAAAATCTGAAGATCCAGGAGCTGAAATGCGCTCAGTGAGCAAGGCCCGACGGGGTGACCCTGTTGAGAAAATTATATTCTGGTGTGAGGGGAAAATCTAGCCTGAATATCTTGCACTTTAAAAACAAAAAGTAGTTCACTCCTCGCACTGAGGTTGTGAGAGAGGGATTGCGGGGGCTGTATTTGCAGGGTCGGATAATGACTTTACAACTTGAAAGAGAGTTTTAAAGTAAGTTTGGGCCTAACTGATTTTGTCAGAGAAGAAGGAGGCTCTAGGTGCTCGACAAGTTTTATGATAATCTTTTAGGGCAACTTATACTTGGCTTTGTGCTCATGTTTCGTTTCACTCTTACTTTTTTCAATGCACCTAAGTTGAAAGATGGCAAACAAAAATCCTCTAGCTTCCAAGTCTGTTGAAGAAAAAAATATATAGTTATGTAAGAATATTCACAAAAACCGAGGGTCAGCTAACAATCTTGGGCCACAATAACTAAGCATTTGCAATATACTTGCATCACAAAAGTCGACGAAAGGCAACGCAAGTGCTTAAGTGACATTTACAAAGTAATGCATGATATTTTTTGGGTTGTATGATGGAACAACACAGGGAATGGGTCACAAGCCTTAACCACGCATTTATTAGCAGGCATTTTGTTTACAATGGATGCCATTACAACCATTGTTTATTCATTTAAAAACAATGTATTTATGGGGGAGAACCCCCAACCCCCCCAATTTAGCTTTAATGGATGGTAAAGGCATCCGTTGTGAAAGCATACACTTTGTAAAAACAAGTGTGCTTAAATCTGCGTAGTAAAGTCACAACATGGTAAAAACCTCATTGTAAAGGCTGTTTCCCAAAGCACTGCCTTGATATACCCTGTGTCAGGGAGGTGTTACATGGGTGGAGTATGGGCATTCCAGTGCACCCACCTTTGCAATTTGATACAAACTGAGATATACTAAAGTCATTAAACCTTGGTTTGTGCCAAAATGGTGTGTCTATTGGCTTTGGCATTACAAGGAGAAATATCTTTTTTTCTCCTTATTTCCTCTTTGCATGTGTGCTGCATTATGCAGCACACACACAAAGAGGAATAAACCTCTAAGGATTGTATTTGTGGAGGACTGTGTCCCTTCCTGCACAAAAACAATCCTGTCTGCAATGCAGGCACCCTTGCACCATGGCACAAGATTGCCTGCTTTGGCACTGGGCAGCAAGAAGTTCACCAGCACAGGAAGAGAGCTGAACAGAGCCATATCTTTGTAAATATGGAGCAGTTCAGCCCTCTCCGGTTCATTGAATGCAGCGCTAGGGAACTTGCCTTGCTGCACTGCGTTGCATGAGCGATTAGTGAATCTGTACCCTTGCTCACGTCTGGATATGTCCATCTAATCAACCTAAGTTTCTAATGGAAGCTATTGCACAGCTTTTAGCTTACTCACTCTGCTATGATTCGTTATTTGAGCACCAGCAGGACCTAACCCACTTAAAGCCCTGCTGTAATGTACAATTTAGAGACAAATTTACAAGCCGCTTGTGCTGCTGGTGCCTCACTTTTAACATGTCTTGTAAATAAGCCCCTTAGCTCCTTAGCATCAGATTTAAAATGGATCAGTGGTGTGCTTTTATTCTCCGAATAATGAGCCAGTTCCCAAAATTCATTAACAGCGCCACCTGACTTGATAACAGAAATCAAATCTGTCATCCTTACGAAAATGGAAGCTAAATTTGCCCACACCACAGTCCGGTGCCAGCGGAATCTAAATTTGATCCTGAAACAACCCGCTGCATCCAAAGCCCCTGCTTAGGGGAAGAAAACTAACTTGATGTCAGATGAGTAAATAGCTGCCAATTCCTTAATGCTTCAGAATACTGTCAGGTGCATGAAGTGATGCCTTGCACTATCTGTCACGTCGCAAGGATCAAGAGCACACAGGAGACGGTAGGGTGATCTGTGTCATTCTTTAATGGTATACATACATTGCAGTGTGGCATCGGTATGGCGCGCTCGTGGTCTCCTGACCTCCCACGCCCAGGTCCTGCAGGCGAGTGATCCCTGACCCCCGCCCCTTGACCGGATGTGGTGTCCCGTGTCCCTGTCCTCCTGACCCTGAGCTCCAGGGTCCTAGTGCCATCATGTGGGCATGACATCTCCCCCCTTGTTGCAAACAAAAGTTTCTTGCCACTTGTCCTCGTGATTCATGATGGTGATCGTAGAGAGAGAGAGAGAGAGAGAGAGAGAAAAATGTGTGTAGTGATAGTCCCCTCAAATCTCTTCGATCAGTCTCTTGGTCTTTTTACATTCTCGCCTTGGTCGCTGTTCTCCGAAGGTGGGTGATGGATCTTCCTGCCAAATCTCTCTGGTCGGTTTGTTCTTTGGCGTGTCTCCTTCTTCTTCCGTTTTCACCTCTTTAAAGTGGGAGCTGTTTCTTGTGACCTGGTGTTGGCCAGCAGCAGCCGTGATCATGGGCCCGTTCACTTTCACCACCTTTAGCGGATCCTTTGCGAACGCACTGTCTGACTTCCTCACCTGCCGCTGTTTCATAAGCACCATGTCCCCTTCCTCTAACTTGTGAGGCGTGGCATGCCTTTTTTGATCGGCGTATTCTTTCATTTTTGCTTTCTGTCCCTTGTCTCTGATGGCGATTTCTTTCTGTTCCGCTTTTTCTCCTTCCTTCATCTGCGGCAGTCTTGTTCTGATCACTCGCCCTAGTACCAGTTCAGCCGGGCACTTCCCCGTGGAACTGTGTGGTGTGTTCCGTTACTCCCCGAGTACCTGGCACAGGGCTTGTCCGATCGAAATTTGGGTCACTTTTGCTCTTTGTACCGCCTTTTTGATGGTCCCCATGAACCGCTCAGCCATCCCATTTGCTTGTGGCCACAGTGGCGTTATTCGTCTGTGACGTATGCCTAGGTACGCCATGAATCTTTTGAATTCTTCGCCTGAGAAGGGTGGGCCATTGTCTGTTTTCAATGTCTGTGGCGAGCCCCATGCTGCAAAAATGTCATCTAGCACTGGTAGCGTTGCGTTCACCGATGTGGATGACACTGTCTTTACTAGGGGAAATCTTGAGTACTCGTCTATCACAACCAGAAAATAGCTTCCTGTTTCTAGCGGCCCGTAGAAGTCTGCTGCCAGCTCGGTCCACACCGCCTGTGGTAGTGGGGACATTTGCAGGGGTTCTGGTTTTGACAGTGGTCCTGTTATTTGACATACGTGGCACTTTGTCACCATCTCTTCCACCATGCTGTCAAGTCCCGGGAACCACACTTTTTCCCGCAGCATCTTTTTTGTGGCCACCATGCCTCGGTGTGACTTGTGTGCCAAATCCACTGTTCTTCTTCTTAGCGTTTGGGGCATCACTATTCTCGTGCCTCTCATTATTGTCCCGTTTTCGCATTCGGACAGCTCCTCATTTATTCTTTTGAATGCCAGCAGTTCTTCTTTGTCTATTCCCTTTCCTACGCACATGTGGTGGTTTACGTGTCTCCATCGTTGCGCCCGGTTGATCCTCATTGCCTCCTGCATGGTGGCGTCCTGTTTTGTTTCTTGATTTAGTTCACTCTCTGTTATTGTCGCTGGTGTACTGAGTTTCAGTGCGAAGTTCAGGTACTCTTTTGCCATTGTGGTCGCTTGTGAGTTTTGCGGCAGGGGGTGCCTTGACACATAGTCTGCTGGGTTTTGCTCTTTTCCTGGCTTGTGAATAATTTTAAAATTGTAGTCCATGAGCCTGATTCTCCACCTTTCTATTCTTGGTGGTATCTTTGCATTCGGGTTGCCATAGATTGTTATCAAAGCCTGATGGTCAGTCACATCGTGAACGGTTTCCCTACACAAACATGTGGTAATGTTCACAGGCCCACACCACTGCCAGGCTCTCTTTTTCGGGTTGTGAATATCCTTTTTCGACGTCTGTCAGACTCTTGCTCCCGTACGCAACGATGTGTCTTGGGGAATCTCTCCTGGGCTGATGTTGTGCTAGAATTGCTCCCAGCCCCACGGGGCTTGCATCCACTGTCAGCTCTGTGCATACCTTCGGGTCGAAGTAGGCCAAATGATCCACTGCTGTCACCGCCCTTCTTATCTCTTCGAACCCTTTGTCACACTCGCTGGTCCACTGAAACTTTTGTCCTTGTTTCGTCAGCTCTCTCAGTGGTGTGCTGACGGTGGCGAAATCTTTAATGTAGCGTGCACAGTAACTTGCCAGCCCTAGAAACGATCTCACTTCTGCCACGTCTGTGGGCTTCTTTGCTTTTTCCAATGTCTCTACCTTGCTGCAGTCTGGCGGCATTCCTTTTTTGGAAAATATGTGACCGAAGAACACTAGCTCGTTCCGCCCCAGTTCGCATTTTTCTTCATTTAGCGTTAGACCTGCTTCTTCTAGGTGTGAGCATTCTTCCCTTAAGGCTGTGTCATGTTCTTCGTCCGACTTGTCGAACACCAGGATATCGTCACTGTAGTTCAAGCTGTTCTTGACCGGCCTGATGACTTGACGAATTGTCTCCTGAAATATTTCTGCAGCTGATGAGATCCCGAAACTCAAACGTTTGTACCTGAATAGTCCGAGGTGGGCGGAGAACATCGTGATGTATCGCGACTCGGGGTCTAGTTCAAGTTCGTGGTACCCCTTGCATAGATCCAGTTTTGAGAATCTTCTCGTGCCTGTGAGACAGCTAATCATGTCGTCTAGATGTGGGCCAGGGTGTCGCTCACGTTCAATTGCCTTGTTCGGGATCCTCATGTCCACGCATATTCTTATCTTCGATTTGTCCTTCTTTGGGACGGCCACGATTGGTGACACCCATGGTGTCAGTCCATCTGCTCGTTCTATGATGTCCTGTTTTAGTAGGGCCTCCAGCTCTTCCTCGACTTGTGGCTGTAGGTGTATGGGCACCCTTCTGTGATGTTGCGCGACTGGTCTTATTGTTTCATCTATGTGCAACGTTATTTGCTGTCCTGTCAGCTTTCCTAAGCCTTCTATCAGTTTGGGATATTCTTTTAGAATGTTTGTTTTTCTTTCCGACATCTGATACGTCATTTCCATCAGCCCCATTACTTGTGCCGTGACATTGCTCAACAAGCATGGCGCTGGGATGTCTCCTTTGAGCATGTGTATCTGTTCTGTTAGTCTTTGATCCTTGTATCGTAATTCCTCCTTGAATTTCCCCAAGTTGATCACTGGTCGCTTTGCCCCCCCATGTGAATACTTTCACTCGGGATGGCTTCAGAGTCGGCTTCACTTTCATCTTCTCATATTCCGAGGTGCACATGATATTGCACGTTGCGCCACTGTCCAACACAAACGTGGTATCGTGTGGCCCCACTTTGATTGTTACGGACTCAGTTTTCTTTATTTTCTTTTTGTCCACCAGGCATATTATTTCGTCACACTCTTCTTCATCTTCTTCTGAGTCTGTGTTAACCTCTGTCATGAGGTATAGCCGCTCCGTTTTCTCTTCTTCTTCCTCGTCCCCTGATTCTGCGGACAAACTCCTCACTCCTGTCTCGACATGTCTGATGTGTCTGCGCGTCGGCATCCTTCCTCTACTTGTTCTTCCACGGTTCTTGCGTAATGATCTCGTCCGTTGCATTTTCGGCACGTCTGGCCAAAGGCTGGGCATGGGCCACCTCGGTGTGGGAACTCTAGTCCGCATCTGTAGCATGTTCCTTCTTGTTGCTTCCTCCCTGTCTGGCCGCCTCTGTCTTGTCTCCAGTTTCCTGTTTTGTTGTTGTTGCTCGCCATCCGATTAATTTGTTCTCCACCTCTTCCTTTGCCACGTTCCATTTCTTTCGCGTGTGCTGTTGCTCGTGCCTCTGCCCTCCCTAGTGCGAGGATATTCTCCAATGTTATCGGTTCTTTCAGTATTCTGGTTCGGAATTCTATGTCCCGACAGCCTGCGATGATCAGTAGCCTTATGGCCTGCTCGTTGTTGAACTTGTCAAATGCACAGTGAGTCACTAGTTTCCTCAACTTCGTTGCGAAATCGTCTAGTGATTCCTCAGCCTGTTGGAAGGCGATCATGAAACTATAACTCTCGAAATCGACATTTCTTTGCGGATCAAATTTGTCCGTCAGGCACTTTGTTAACTTGGCATAGGTGTCAATGTCCGCAGCTGGCAGTGTCACCAACAGGTCCTCGACCTCATCGCCCAAATAGTTCAGGAACAGTCCTCGTTTCTTGGCCGCTGTGACATCTGTTGCGTCAGCATAATTTTCAAAACGCCGGAGTCATTTCTCCCATCTTATCCCTGTTTGCGGTTCAGACAGGCTGAATGACAGTGGTCTTCTGTATTGCGCACTTGGTTTCGGGTCTGCCATTTCTCCTTGCTTTCTTTTATTTTCCATGTTTCTTTCTTTGTGCCTTTATTCTCTATTCCTTTTGTCTCTTTCCTTGTTCTCCTTTATTGTCTTCTCCTTATTTATGCTCTTAGTTCTCTTTCATTTGTGCCCCTTTTATTTTCTGCTTTGTTTCCTTTGTTCTGTGGCTTTTATTGTCTTTATTTCTTTCTTTTTGCCTTTATTCTTTTCTTCTCTTGTCTTTCCTTTGCTTTTGCCTGTGCTTGTTGTGCACTTCTGCCTTTTTATGCGTTGAAAATCTGCACTTTCCTGGGCAGATCGATTTTTCCTGGCCTTAAAATGGCCACCGAGCCAATCTCGCTTCTGATTGGCTTATTTGCCTGGTTTCAAAATGGCCGCCGATAGTCACGCGGTACTTCGCAGCCAATAGAAATGATGCCTGACTCAAAAATGGCCGCCAGGCCTTTCTCGCTTGCCTATTGGCTCTCTCGCCTGCCCTTAAGACGGCCGCCGACACTCTCGGACTCTCGCGAGAGCTCGCGGCAAATTCCTCTTCACTTCGCGCTTTCGTGCACAGCGCTTACCGGGGCAGGCAGTCTTTCCTCGCAGCGGCCGGGGTGGGCTACCGCGTCGCTGCGCTTCATCTTCTCGGCGCTTTCTCCTTCTGGGCACGCCAAAGTCTCGACGAGATGCACACGAACGTCACGCTGGTCGATGTCGCCGCCTTTGTCGCCAGTTGTCACGTCGCAAGGATCAAGAGCACACAGGAGACGGTAGGGTGATCTGTGTCATTCTTTATTGGTATACATACATTGCAGTGTGGCATCGGTATGGGGCGCTCGTGGTCTCCTGACCTCCCACGCCCAGGTCCTGCAGGCGAGTGATCCCTGACCCCCGTCCCTTGACCGGATGTGGTGTCCGGTGTCCCTGTCCTCCTGACCCTGAGCTCCAGAGTCCTAGTGCCATCATGTGGGCACGACACTATCTACGTCAGCCTCCAATGAAATCGCAAGTTGGTGCCACGGATACCCACTTTGCTACAGCCAAATGCTGAATCCAATCCAACTCATTGTCACATGAATTTATATCTCCCAAACTACTTTGTTTATTGATTAAAATTGTCATCATCCATTGTGTTCACATCAACACGATTTCATTGTCATTCATGTCCAAATGAGTACATTTCTGTGATCATCTTGCTCTTTGGTTGGATTTTCCAATGCATTTAGGACTGTGTACTTCATCAGGGGGTATATTATCTCTGCAATTCTTTAACTGTGTACAATAATAGATAGAATCACGGTCAGTCAAAAGAAAAAACATATTTACAACAATACACAATATTTTTAAATAGCAAAATCACATTCAAAATGAAACTTCAACGTACCTTTATGAATCCTATAAAACACTATCGTTTTAACTGTATATATTTCCACAAACCTGATGAGAAAATATATGCACTTGGCTTTTGTAAAACCATATATTGTTCCATTGCTGTGTCAGGTACAGAACAAGTTCCCCTAAAAAATCCTATTCTATCCATTGATGGAATGTTGTACACCTAAGTCAACATGTATGGAAAAATGGCATTTAATGTAAGCATATCCCTAATAATCTTGTGTATTAATAAGGCCCGCATGGTAATCCCCTGTTGAAAAAAAATATTTTCATTATTGTGTGCTACTAATTCATATTCGTTGCTGTACAAATGATTGCTATTGTATATTTTTAAATTAATGTGATATTATTTGTTCTGTAAGTTCGATTCTATGCATAAAATGGCAGCAAACACGGTACAGTGTGTGTATCCATCCGCCAAACAATTTCCTAATCATTAGTGCAGCTTAATTTTTTCTTACTGTTTCTATGATGTTGCTCCACAAAACATAATGGTGGTTTTAGGGAGGGTGGGCAGAAGGCTCTACCCCCCTTGGACCTCCGTACACGTGGTAGGGTCCAAGGGCGAGGGTCAACTCTGATTGGTTGGGGGTGCATTGGCTGGGTGTTTGAGGAGTATAGGGGCTAGCACGGTTTCCTATTTAGATTAAGGGGCTACCCAGCTGACAGGGACAGATTAGGAGGTTTTTCCCACCCACCCTCCCTGTTTTTAATTTAATGAGGCAGGTATGCGAGGAGTACTGTTTCTTTTTAATCTCTCTGTTTAGGAGCAGGGCATTGGCAGGTTTGGATATGTTATTAAAGTTATTAAATGCGACTTTTCTAATGTGTTTGCTACTTCACTTGATTAACATTTATGGAATTGAAACTCTGATTAGAACCATCCTATATATGTAGAAAGTAATCCTACTAGAAACGATAAAATATTTATCTAACATATGCATTAATATTCCATGTATTTGATTTAAATGTAGTTCTTAGCTATAAATACAGCTGCTTATTTTAATGATTTATTGAATATTACAAGTAGCATGAAACCTAAGGCATTAGAAATGCATTCTCATGTGTTTAGATGTGCACATGCATATTAAATAATGTTTAAATTGTTCTGACTAGGCCTGTATTTCACGATGCTGCATAAAGCTGATTTCATTTTCCTGCTAATTCGGCAATTCTTGCAGGTATTCACATGCATTGTTAGTTTAGAACAGATACATTACTGTACTAGAGATGGGGGAAAGAGACTGAGAAAAGTACTGTGCTGAAGGTACATGGAGAATCAGAGCGCTAACTGAATGGACTAATTTTGCAAATGTTACAACCTACGAGTGCCTGAGAAAGAGATGTCGTTCCCATGTCCAGTGTGGGACAAACCAGCAATTTCACAGTATGCAACTTTGGGATTTGCCTCGTACAATGGACACCTGATGGCATGATCAAGGAGGTGGTGCCTAAGTGGCCTTTGCACTTTATAATATACCACTCCCCCTGGACTTTTTTAGAGATTTTCTTCAGACCAGTCCTGAGCCCCTTTGAGAGTCTTCCTGGCTCTTGCCAGACTGCCATGCTACCATGCTGAACCCCCTTTCTACAGACTCTATGCAGAGCTCTCTTGCAGATTCTTTGTAGATACCGGTTTAGACCTCAATGATTTCCGTTTTTATTTTTGCATAAGTGTGGCTTATGCTAATTCCTGACCCATGAAATACTCTTTACTGAACTTCTGAGATGCTAACGCTTGCCTATTTGGTTTCTTTTGTCTTGACCAGACTTTCTTTATGGAATTTTCCTGATCTGCTAGAGTTTCTTTCTCAAACCATCCTCTGGACTTCGAAATTCTAGAATATTGATGTATAGAAGGGAGAGCCTTAGATTATTCTTTGAGCACCAGATTTTGATGCTGTTGTTCTGCATTGCTGTTACAGAATTGTCTGTTTGTTTAATACTAATTTGCCTTAATTTCTTCCAGTGTCTAGGAATCCCAGTTGTTATCCTGCATCTTTACCAGGAGCAGCCCGTGCAGGTAAGAGCGGTAGGGCACGGTGGGGAGGGAGTCAACAAATGACGACGCGTTAAAATCATAGAAAAAAAGAGAAAACCTCTTACCTTGCGCTCGCCGTATCACCGACTCACCAAAGCGGCGAGAGAAAGGTAAGTGTTTTTCTTTTTTCAGCCCCGTTCTGGAAGAAAGAGGTACCCCGTCAGTCACACGTCGATCACAGTATCACCCAGGAAATCTGGGCACAACATCTGGTGAACAGTGATACGAGCAGCACAAGACAATTTCAGTCTCACACAATGAAGAGTTGCACGCTTAGTATCTCCCTGGAAATGAAGCATAATGTTTGCTGCACATTGCTCAGAGTTGCACCAGACAGTTCTGGTCACACACAACGAGGAGTTGCAAATTCCATACCTCCCTGGAAATGAGGCACAATGTCTGGTGCATGTTGTTACGGGTCGCACCAGATAATACCAGTAACACAAAATTAACAGTTGCAAATGCCACCTCACAGGAAATGAGGCACAACATCTGGTGCGTGATGATAGTGGTCACACCAGGCAATTCCGGTCACACACACAGACACAAGTTTGGCAGCGCCACATGAGGTAGAATGGGGCACTACTACGGGTACGCCCTCATCTTTGAGGGTCCCATCTTGTGAATTGGGACACCGCACTCAATGAGCATGCAGTCAGAGTGTCGCACAAGAGAGATGCAACACGACCGATGAAGCGGGCCACACGATATCCTGCAACTAGTGAATCCCCTCACCACCAACAAGATGCTTATGCGTTTTGAAGCCCCCATGATGCAGGGGCCGCACTCCTTCTACGTTGGAAATGCTTTTGGAGCTCCGCAAAAGGCCATCCGGACTTCAGGTGCAATTCTTAGTTCCAAGTTCATGCCATGCTACCAATTGGGATCCAGCAGACAATGTGGGCACTTAAGAGGGCACCGCTCTCCAGGTGTCACAAGTAGATGGTGTAAGTTCCTCGCGGGAGGTCGTTGATGTCCGAGACCTCCACGGAAACAGAGAGCGGGGGATAAGCCAACAAGCCCTTGGAGAGCACACTACAAGGTGTCACACAGCAGCAGGTAGTCAGCCCAGATATGCCACTATGTAGGAAGCGCACACAGTCCCTTTCAATGGAAGTAATCCTCCTTGTGTACAACAGATTCCTCTGCCAGTGTGCACCAAGCAGTTCTAGGGTCTCCAGTCACACATCCCCACAAGTTTATCTCTACCCTGCTGAACCACAGATGTCTCCCCTAAATTTGAGTCCTGTTTTCCATGAGGGTGTGGAATGCAGATTTTAGTCTTTAGTGAGGCCATATTCTGGCTCCAGAGGCCAAGTGTCAAAAGCACTCCCTCCAATCTAGCCAGCTAGGCCCTCA
The DNA here is from genome assembly GCF_964261635.1 of Lissotriton helveticus. Lineage (NCBI taxonomy): Eukaryota > Metazoa > Chordata > Amphibia > Caudata > Salamandridae > Lissotriton > Lissotriton helveticus. Next base: position 1,774,347,515 of record NC_136067.1, on the reverse strand, counting down.
AATGGCAGATGTCTGTCATTCCAGTTGCATGCCCAATGTTTATATCTGTCACTGGGGAATGCACAGATGTGCTCCCCCTCAGCCTCCAGTGTGGGATGGAGCCAAGCTAAAAGGCACACATAGTTTTATAGCAGAGAAGTGCCCACTTTTTAGAAGTAGCATTTCTATGCTAGTAATGACAAAACCACTATTGCCACAGGAGACGGTTTGTCATTGTGATCTTAATTATAGGAAACATTATGAGGCTGCTCTACTACTTCAACTATTCTCCCATGTTAACCTACGGGAAGAGCAAGCCTCATAGGTAGTAAAAACACACATGGGTATTGTTCACTACCTGGGCAGGGTACACACATTAGTACCTATCCTTCCTTTCACCTACCACTTGCTTCACCCCTCAGGGGTGCTCTAGTGGTAGTGAAAGGTCACTAGCACAGCAAAGCCAGCCTTAGCATAAGTTAAATTGTCCACACACTGGCCTGCATTGGCAGCCTGGACTCGTGTTTAAAACCACCATAGGTGCCAGTGCGCAGACAGGGCCTGTCAGGTCAGGCTTGACACCTGCTTAAAAATATCAGGTAAGCACCACTTTCTAACAGGTGTAGGGAGGGTATGCACACTTTCATTCTGTATTTACAGTGGTAATGTGTCCACAGTCCTAAGGCCACTACAGGAGAATCAGCAAAACCTAGGAGGAAAAAGCAGAAGGTTTAGGCAACACTACCTGAAGAGTATCAGGTCTATCATAAGGTTACTGAACAGTTTTGTGTTTAAAACAAATCAGGGTATCAGAGATCAGTGTCACATAATTTGAATGAGCTTTGTTGCTGTATACATTGTGTACCATGGCTGCCATGAACTTACCTTCTCCTCAGCCTTTTATGATAGTGGAAGGGGAATCTAACTTGAAATAGGAGTGGAAAGAATATTTTGCAAACTACATCTCCACAATTGAAAATGCTGACTTATCTTCTGAATGGAAAAAGGGCATTTTGTTACATTGCCTAGGTCCCGAAGGTTTAAACGTATATAATCGTATGTAGAGAAAAAACATTCTGGAGATGAAGGGTATGTGTATACATATGCGCTAGCAGATCTTGATGCATATATTTCTCCTATAGTGTGCAAGGCAATTGATCGCTTTAATTTTAACTATAGGAAACAAAGAGACAATGAGAAAATTAAAGATTATGTTGCCCCATTAAGGAAGTTAGCTCGTTCATGAAGGTTTGCAGGATTGGAGAAGGAATGGTTAGAGATCAGTTGTATAATGCACAGCAATAATCCCAATTGCAAGATAGGTTGTGGGTCCATGAGGAATCCAGCTTACAAAAAGTAGAGCTCATGTCCCAGTGTATGAAAACGGTTGTAAAAGAAGCCGGAGGGAACATTGTTAAAGTATTATAGAATAAATCCATCAAAAAAGTTGTACAGGAGGGTAACAAAAAAGGAGAGGAACATGTAGGAAAACAGAAACAAAAGTATAATTTTAACACAAGAATAAAAGATCTTAAAGGAAAATGTTACTGGTGTGGCAGCTCCACTAACTTGGCCCATGACAAGAACAGCCCAGCGTTAGCTAAAAAATGCTCACAGTGCAGAATTATAGAGCATTGTGCTAGAGTATGTTGCAAATCCAAAGTGAGTAACTATGTTGTGGAAGATTATGAGCAAAGTGATCTTTCAAACCCAGATAGTGAGGATCCACAGGTACTATGCATAAAAGAGAGTGTGATGGGAGCCAATGGGCATAATAGGAAGAAACACATGTGTGATATGATTGAAGGAGATGTACATGTAGAGCTGGTTGTGGACACAGGGTCCCTATACACTATAATTAAAAAGGTGATCTGGATGAATCGCTTTGTTCCAAAACTAGGACTTCCTTTAGAAAAACCAGACATTAGGCCCCAGAGCTTCACAGGTGAATACATCAGTCTACTTGGATTTTGTGAACTGTTTTCTTAATTTAAGAACAGGAAGCGTATTGTAAAATGTATGTCCCTGAAAACAGACCATCAGTTTAAGGATGGTGGGACCAAGGAGAACTAGGCATAATATTAGACCCCAGTAGTTCTGGTCCCGTGTTGATGGTTCAAGATATCAAAAGGAAGTGAGTGCTTTAGAGGAAAAATTTCCAACAGTATTTTCTGGAAAAGTAGGATAGTTAAAAGGTTTTGCACACAGGATTATGTCTGTGTCCTAGTATACATAACTTGAGAAACATTCCTCTTAGTGCCAATGGGGAAGTGATCAAGGAGTTGAACAAATTGGTGGACGCAGGTATTACTGAGCATGTGGATTCTTCTGACTGGATAGCTCTGATGTTGGTGGCATTGAAGGCAAATGGCCGTGTCAGTTTCTGTGTGTATTTAAGGGAGTTATTTAAAAACATCTTTATTGACATGTTTCCTTTTCCCCGCATTAGTAAATTACTTTCTGTAACTAAAGGAATGAAGTGGTTTTCCATGATAGATATCACTTCTGCATTCATCCCACTTCAGTTGTTCAGAAAAAGAGAAAAGGTCAGATTCTTCCTAGAGTATATTTTGATATTGGGTAAGAACAAGACTGAACATGATGAGGAGCTGAAGATTATGTTGAGGATTTAAGAAAGATATGGTTTGACAGCAGAAATGTCCAAATGCACATTTTCTAGGAGCAAAGTGATATATTTAGGGCATGAAATCAGCTGTAAAGATATTACACCCAGAACAGAACTAGTAAAATCCAAAAAGCAAGCATCGGTACCTGATAATGAAGATGAGACTTGTTCCTTTTTATGACTAGCAGCATTTCATTCCAAATTTGTTTATAATTACTCTGAGAAGATGTATTCCATTAGGGGGTTACTTGAAAAGGCATTAAGGGGTCGATTCCGATCTGGAAAAATGCGCTCCGAATCGCCGTACGGAGAGTTTTTTCCCCATACGAATCGTACCCGTAGACGTCCCGTACGTACGACGAAGTACGATCCGTACCAGGTGCCAAACTCCGTACGAGTCGTACAGGACTCCGTACGACTCAAATCTCTGTACGAGTTTCACACGGAACCGGCTGTACGCGACATCACTACGGTCCGCGGCTGTTTTTTACGACCCAGCAAGTCAGATTCGTGTCGGGTACGCGCCGTACGACCCTTTTCCTATGGGAGCCGAAAACAGTCGTAAACGCAGAGTTCGCGCCGAAACAGGTACGGAATGCCCCCCCGGGTACGGCACGTACCCCCCATGATCGCAGGGGTACGCGCCGTACCCCTGTGATCATGCGGGGTACGTGCCGTACACCCAGCGTACATGGGGTACGCACCGTACCCCATGTACGGTGGGTGTACGGCACGTACCCCATGTACGCTGGGTGTACGGCACGTACCCCGCATGATCACAGGGGTACGGCGCATACCCCTGCAATCATGGGGGGTACGCGCCGAACGGTGTGTAGGTGATCGTGCGCTTTTCCGTACGAATTGACGTGTACCGTACGAATCGCGTCTGGGTCGGCCGATCGGGATCGGAATCGTCCGGTCGTACGGCGTCCGTACGAGTCGTACGGAAACGGCTCCGGATACGAATCGTACGGACGGGGATTTTACCGGATCGGAATCGACCCCTAAGTGTGTATGGTCAATTGAGTGTCAAAAAGCTTTTGACAGTATTAAGAAGGACATATGCACAGCTCCAGCACTGCAAGGGTTTGATCCAAATTGTAAGAGTGTGATCACTACTGATGCTAGTGGTAAATGTCTAGGAACAGTGTTATCCCAGGTTCAAGGTGATGGTACTGAGCAGGTAGTTACATACACTTCACAAGCCCTTACCCCTACGGAGGAAAAAGACTCTGTAATTCAAAGGGAGACCCTAGAATGTGTATGGGTCTTAAACACTTCTGGCAATTCATTCGGGGAACAAAAGTAATGGTGAAGAGTGATCATAAACCCCTGACTAAGGTTGTCACTTCACATGACCATAACAATGTCTCTCCAAGGATTACTAGGTGGTCTATGCAATTGCTGGATTAGGTTTTTGAAGTCCATTGTGTTTCAGGAGCTTGTAACAACATTGTGTTTTTTTTTAGCAGATTGCCATTACCTGCATGTGACAGTAGTAGTAGTGAATGGGATGAGTGTATGGTGGCGTTAGTGTTTCAGGAAGACTTACAGAGCATTGATGCTAAGACTTGATTGGCGTCCCAAGAGCAAGACGGAATTTTTTACTAAGATTATGGATTTTGTCAGTGAGGGATGGTTGGTAAAGAAACCTTTGGAGACGAAACTAATTGCATTTTGGGACTTTAAACACCAATTATCAGTGGAAGAAGGTTTTCTTTTGAGGGAAGCTAATTCTACCCATAGTCTTACATGAAGGTCATTAATCTGTGCTGTGAGGGTCACCTAGGAAAATGAAAGCTAGAAGTAATGTATAAAATATGTGAACTGGGACAAAATTATGATAACATGCACTCCACCCTTACATTGTGTGGAAGTTCCTCACATGCCTTGGGAGAGGATAGGGGTGGATGTGTTTGGTCCAGAACAAGACATGTATGGGGATTACAAACTCATCATTGTAGCTATGGACCACTTCTCGAAATGGTTTAAAAGTATTAAAAAACGGATGCTTAGAGGAGGTTTTTTGTAGAGAGGGGTTCACAAACGTTTTGTCGAGTAATAATGGAGGACAGATAGTGTCAGATACTTTAAAAAATCTATTGCTAAAACTGGTATGGAGCCCAAAACCACTGTTCTTGATCATCCCAAATAGAACAGTAATGTGGAACATTTAAATAGGGTGATAAAGGGTATCATTCAATTGGCTAATGGTAACAATATGAATTGGGAAGATGAACTGATAAAAACAGTAGGAGGTAATAGGATTACTCAATGTGACTCTACTGCTCATAATCCTTTTGAATTGATGCAGGTTTAGGACTCCTCATACCAAACGCAACATGGGTTGGTTAACAAAGACAAAGAAGATAAATTGGTCACCGTAAGTGTAAGGGAATCGATGACAATGAGCCAAAAGAAATTCAAAACTAGATATGATTCTTTACATGGGTGAAGCCAACCTCAAGGTGGGAGATATTGTAAAAGTAATAAAGGAAGATTAGTCAGGAAACGGGAGAGCAGATTTTCAGAGCCTTTGTGTGTTTAGAGAATATTGTGCAACTCTACATTGTTGAGTGGTGGGAATGTCTGACATTCCAAAGGATTATCATCATTTAAGAGTAGCAAATGTATTGTGGAATCAATTACTTTGTCCATGTAATGAGTGCAGCCATCTTAGAAGTTGGAGATAGCTGTCCACCTCTCTACCATTGACTCCAATATATCAGTTTCCATCTTGCTTTAGAATCAAGGCTTTAGCCTTCTGTGTGTGTTGCATGTGCAGTTACTTCATCTTTTCAGTTGACATTTTGCTTTGGGTAGTGTGATGATTTAAAGAAGTGTTTACCAATACACACATCTGTAAACACTGATGCAATGAGGTGGATTATACATCAGCAGTCAATCAATCAAGCAACCAATCATTTGTAAAGCGCACTACTCACCCGTGAGGGTCTCAAGGCGCTGGCATTGATAACTACAACTGTTTGTTAGCGATGTGGGTGTGCTTGAAGAAGTACAAGAAATAATCCATTATCTGCATCATCAGTGACATGCCTGCCAACTTGCTCTGGAATTTTACGTTGATGTACAAAATGTAGCAACAGCAGTAAGTAAACACCCATTCATGCGTTTGCACTGCTGCAGTGTGACTGTAGAACAGAAACTGTGGTCACATACATCATTCTAAGTGTGGTTTGACATTTTCCTATTACTGTTGTATCATATTGCAGACATGCAAAGTTGTTCCTCCTCCGCCTTCTGTGCAATCCCAATGAAAACCATCTATTAGATGGCAATAGTGCTTCAGTGCATGTGCCACTGACCTGGAAGAGTTGGGGGAATTCAGTATAGAGCAGAAAAGATGCTGGTTCATAATTTGGGGGTCAAATGTCACAGTATTATTGAGCACTTATTAGTAATTGTACCCTACGAAAGCACAGGACTAGATGAGTACTAGGCAGTGCTTAATTTGTAACAAAATAGATGTATGCGACCACGTCAGGAAACACTGCAGCATGCACCACCAATTGTCCCTGCCACAGCTGCTAAAAACAGTACCAAAACAACTACTAACCATCCCACACCTCGTACAGGTGTGACATTTCACACTATTCCAGGCCTGCAAAGCTATAAGAATGGCTTGGTGGCAGGTATTAGTCATGTTTAATGTATATTGAATTAATAAATGACTGTTGTACTCATCTCTAAATGAGACAAACAGTGCCACCATTTGGCAGACTGTCATAAGTGCCGGTGTTGACAGTAAAGTACAGGTGCCGACCACCAGATCAGATTAAGCACTGGCACTAGGTTAATGTTCAAAGCTTGGAGAGGCACTTGATGTGTAACTGAGTTTAGCTGCAATGAGACATACAATATTTCCAAGAGTATAACAGCAGGAGGGAATTATGAATTTGTTTCTTGCATAATTTTGCATTCTGGCTGCAGAATGTCAGTATGAAAACTTCACCACTCAACTGATAAGGGAGCGTAGTGTTGTAAGATGCCGGGACAAAAAGATATCAGCACTGATTACCATTGGGGGGACTTATTCCGGTCCCAACCAAAAATGTGGGCCCCCTATTTATGTGTTCTTTTCAATGCGATATTAAATGGCATAAATCCTCCGGACACTTGGCGCGGCGCCGAAATAGTCCCTATTTATAAAAAAGGCTGCCCCCTACAACCGTCTAACTACAGGCCTATCAGCCTGATAGATGTGACCGAAATGTTGTTGGGTCTGATTTTTCTAGACAAAATCCAGAGTTGGATAGAATAAAAAGCAATTTTGTGCCCTTTCCAGGCTGGTTTCAGGTCGGTACATCAACTGTGGACCAGTTAATTAGACTCCAGGTCTTATTCTGGAAAACGGTGACTGTAGAGGGTGGCAGCCTCTACATGATCTTTGTTGACTTGCGGTCAGCATTTGACCTGGTCCCCAGGAATAAATAGTGGAGGGTACTACTTGAACTTGGCATACCACGCTATCTACTGAATGTTCTAATGAGGATACACAGTGCTACCTATGCGCAGGTTAGGTGTGGGAAGAGTAGTGGTTTGTCAGCTCGTTTACCGGTGAACCAAGGGGTCCGCCAGAGATGCGCTTTGGCCCCAACTCTTTTTTCCCTGTACATTAATGGACTAGTTAACCATCTTCTTGGAGCTAAAGACATAGATGCCCGAGGTTAGTTACAGGACGGGTGCCCGCTTTGATGTTCGGGGACGATACTTTGTTGCTGTCCTAGACATCAACGGGCATACAACGTACCTTGGATGGCTTCGCAGACTTTAGTGTGTTAAGGGGTCTGGAGATAAACCTTGACAAAACTAAATTTATGGTTTATAACCCCCCGCGGAAGATTTGCCCTAATCCCTTGCTGGGTGGAACCCCTTTGGAGAGAGTTAAGATCTTCGAATATCTGGGCATTACATTGGGTGAACACCTAGATTGGGATTCACAGTTGGCGAAAGCTGCACTTAGGTTAACAAAAGTAACTGGGGGGATCCCGAAACTACACAGAGAGTCTGGGTTCAAGCCAGCGGCTTCAGTCATTGAAATTTATAAGGTTCACGTCAGATCGGCAGCATTATATGGGGCCGAAATTTGGGGCCACAAAAAACCCCATAAGCTAGCCAAAGTAAAACATGCATTTATGAGAAATGTATTGGGCCTTCCTGTGAGTACCCCCCTTGTACCCCTTCGCATGGACCTTGGATTACTCCCTATTGAGGAGATTATGTCATTATGCCCCTTAATGTATTGGAAGAGACTGGTATAGAGTCAAAATATCGAGTTTTTAATATCGACTAGACACAATATCGAGTACAAAATATAGAATGGACATAATATCGACTAGACATAATATAGACACCAAAAATATCGACTAGAAAAAATTAATATCGAATAGAATGAACATAATATCGAATCAAAAATATAGAATGGACATAATATCGACTAGACATAATATAGACAACAAAAATATCGAATTTAAGGTGGTAAGTTAATATTATTTTTTATTTTTTGTGTAATATAAATCTGTAGCCGGTTGTGGGTTTATAGGGGAATAGGGTGGGAAGTAATTTAATTATAATTAGTTAAATTTGTCAATTTATTTATTGATATTTATTTAGAATTAATTGTCAATTAATTATTAATTGGTAATTAATTAAAAAATAATTGGTAATTAATTCTAATTGATAAATTGATAAATATGTTAATTTTATTAAATTATTTTCTGTAGCGGGTTGTGGGTTTATAGGGGAATAGGGTGGGAAGTAATTTAATTATAATTAATTAAATATGTTAATTTATTTATTGTTAAATATTTTTGAATTAATTGTTAAACAATAATTGCTAATTAATTAAAATATAATTGGTAAATAATTTTAATTGATTAATTGATAAATATGTTAATTTCATTAATTTATTTTCTGTAGCAGGTTGTGGGTTTATAGGGGAATAGGGTGGGAAGTAATTTAATTATAATTAATGAAATATGTTATTTAATTTATTGGTATTTATTTAGAATTAATTGATAATTAATTAAAATATAATTGGTAATTACAATTAATTGATTAATTTTTAAATTAATTTATTGTTAATAGGTAATTAATTAGTATTATTAGGTAATTATTATAATTAAATAATTTTAATTTGTATTTATAAATAATTATTTAATATATTTTATACAATTGTAAAATATTTTAATTAATTTATCATTGGTATTACTATTTATGTTATTTATATTTATATATGAAGTATTTACTTTCCCTACTATTGCACTCACTGGAGTTGGAATAGTAATTTTTACACCTACACTATCCAACACTTTCCCTACTGTTGCACTCTCTGGAGTTGGAATAGTAATTTTAACCCCTACGCTATCCAACTCTTTCCCTACTGTTGCACTCTCTGGAGTTGGAATAGTAATTTTAACCCCTACTCTATCCAACGCTTTCCCTACTGTTGCACTCTCTGGAGTGGGAATAGTAATTTTTACCCCTACGCTATCCAACGCTTTTCCTACTGTTGCACTCTCTGGAGTGGGAATAGCAATTTTTACCCCTACGCTATCCAACGCTTTCCCTACTGTTGCACTCTCTGGAGTGGGAATAGTAATTTTTACCCCTATGCTATCCAATGTTTTCCCTACTGTTGCACTCTCTGGAGTGGGAATAGTAATTTTCACCCCTACGCTATCCAACGCTTTCCCTACTGTTGCACTCGCTGGAGTGGGAATAGTAATTTTTACCCCTACGCTATCCAACTCTTTCCCTACTGTTGCACTCTCTGGAGTGGGAATAGTAACTTTAACTCCTAAGCTATCCAACGCTTTCCCTACTGTTGCACTCTCTGGAGTGGGAATAGTAATTTTTACCACTACGCTGTCCAACGCTTTCCCTACTGTTGCACTCGCTGGAGTGGGAATAGTAATTTTTACCCCTACGCTATCCTACGCTTTCCCTACTGTTGCACTCTCTGGAGTGGGAATAGTCATTTTTACCCCTACGCTATCCAACTCTTTCCCTACTGTTGCACTCTCTGGAGTGGGAATAGTAATTTTTACCCCTACGCTATCCAACGCTTTCCATACTGTTGCACTCTCTGGAGTGGGAACAGTAATTTTTACCCCTACGGTATCCAACGCTTTCCCTACTGTTGCACTCGCTGGAGTGGGAATAGTAATTTTTACCCCTACGCTATCCAACTCTTTTCCTTCTGTTGCACTCACTGAAGTCGTTACAGTAAATTTAAACCTCTTGCTATCCTACGGTAAAAATATTGTATATGTTTTGTTAATAATATGAATATATATATATATATATATATATATATATATATATGTGTATTAAAAAAAATAAAAAAATTAAGTTATATTAATTATTTTTAATGTTACGTTTATTTAAATAAGTTAAAAATAATTTTATTTATTATTAAATTATTTTTAAGACATTTAAAAAATTCTATATTTTGACGGTCTATATTTTTTTACACTCGATATTTTGGAGTCAATATTTTTGTACTTACCTGTTTGAAGATAGGAAGTCGATATTTTGGCAGTCGATATTTTTACCTCGATATTTTGTCATCTCCATATTGTGACTGTCGATATTCTTTCAGTGATCCGAAGAGACTATGGTCCGTCCCTGGGATGCACTGAAAAGCAAGAACATTGGGTGGCTGACTCATATCAAGGTTTTTAGTTCACGGATAGGTTTACCGGAAGTCTGGGAAGCTCCTGATGTAGCCTGCCTGGGGTTAAGTAAAGTTGACCTGCGCTCCCATTACAGGAACTACAATTTAGCATCCCTACACCTGAGCTCTTCGGAGGGAAGATTGACTACTGAGTTCCTCCAAGTCAAAACAGATGATAAAAAGGAAGAATTCTTAGACTTGATATACCCTACAGCTGCCAGAAAATTATATATGCAATTCAGAATGGGTACTCTGCCACTTAGAGTGTTTACCAGTAAATGGGATAGTGACAATAGTATGGACTGCCCAGCTCGTGATTCCCACCTGGAAAATGAAATACATGTTTTCTTTTTCTGTCCAGCATATCAGGTTGCACGAAAGCACTGGGTAATTTCAATTTGTAGTAACTTAGGCTTTCATCAGTGTGCCCAAGCACTCAGAGTTCTTAAATATGACACTCATGCGCCTATCATTTTTGCTGTTTCGCGTTTCTTGAACAGTATGTGGCATAGACGCAGGAAACTGATTAATGTAGCTATCGATTAATAGGTGCTATTGTATTTTAGTATGATTCTTTTCTTCGATAATGATATCAATGTTTAATCTTTCTTAGGTTTTTACAGAATTGTATTTCTACTCTGTAAATTTGTATATTTTAAACATATTATGTATTTATTATTTTAATTTCCTAATGCATGCATTTTATTTGCACTTTTATGGCCCATTGAGGCCGAAATAAAGTTATCGAATGAACGATTACCATCAATGAAAAATGCCTTTTTTGATGTTGTAAAAGATAGTGAACTTCACAAATGTCTGCCAAAGCATGGGATGTAAAATTTGGAACCTATGTTTGTGTGGTTATAGGGGAATATAGCAAGAATAATAAAGGATCTGTAGAAATGGACAAAAGAGTAAAAGTCAAAAAGTATTTTTTTAATTTAAAGAGAAATATTTCAGGTATGGGTATTGCTAACACAATAATCCATTGTCATTGAACTCTCCAAGCATAGACAGCACTCACGTTTGGGACCACTGTCCTTTTTCATGTTGAAAAAGTATTTCTGTTTATTTAGCAGACTGGTAAGTCATACCATTAAGTCAGAGTTCAACTTAAATTCTTATATATGTTTCACTCTATAACCAAACCCCTTCTTCAAGACTTAATATACACATAAACAAGAAAAAGATGAACACAACTTATAACGTTTTTCTTATCAACATACACAGTCTCAATGCAGTTTCTACTGTAATTTTTCCTATAAAAGCAGACCACCAGTAGTCAGGAACGTGTGCAGTTGTCTGCTATTAGTCCATGAACACTGACTATTGTCAGTCCTTCTTTTCAGGTGTACGGAAAAGTCACATACAATGCAGCTGGTAAGCAGATCCTTTTATACATATCTAAACCGATTATGAGACATCTTCAGTAACACACGAATAAATGTGCACCAATCATATGAAAAATAATATGTGAGAAAACGTAGCTCCCGCATCATCAAAGCATGCAGATAAATTCTTGGATAGATGGAATCATATCATATATCATATACACATTCATATTTTATTAACGTGCTTTAGTTGTTATTTCAACGATTTTTAAAAAGTTAAAGTGATGTACCCGTATTATAAAATTTCTAACCATCCTTATTGAAATAATGATGTGTGTGAAGAATTAATGAAGCCTAACATGATTTTGATCATTTTACGTGTAATATTGAAGGGTTTTATTTTGACATCAATGCATATGTGAAGATGTGCACCGAAAGAGACTAGAGAAAAAGTGATGCTGCATAGTCATATTTAGTTTCATTGTTCTGAAAACCTTCGGGTTATGATCTTTAAATATGAACTAATGTAAAACAATATTCATATTTTATTATTTTAGATTATTTTACATGTTAGTACTTTGAAAATGCAGTACTATGCAATACTTATATGTGATTTTTGCAATCCAACAAATAACAATAATCTGAGTGCTTATAAACTGAAAGAATTTTAGAATATACATTTTTCTTCTATGATATGTATAATTCTATTACTTTACATTCTCCACATTTTAAATTGACTTTATTGTATGTCTGCTTTATTCCCGATATGTATTGCTTTACACTTGTGAGAAAGTTTCATAAAATTACAATGTGAAGCGAAATTGTGTTTTACTAGAAGAGTTCTCACTCACTTACAAGGATTATTTGGTACAAAGTCATTATTTTGGAAATATTTGCTATGGGAAATTGTCCTCTTGAACTCATTTGTGTGCCTACTAGAAGAGTTCTCACTCACTTACAAGGATTGTTTGCTACAAAGTCATTATTTTGGAAATATTTGGTATGGGAAATTGTCCTCTTGAACTAATTTGCGTGCCTACTGCTAAAGGATCAGTTTTTTAAGGTTTACTTACACCGGATGACCGGTCAAAGTATGTGCTTTGCACCACCTCTTTTTATAATAAGTATCTTCTTTATGTCTCTCAACAATCATCCTACATGAACTGACCAATGGACAGAGTGATCTGACAAGATGAGGTTACCAAAGAGGTGTCATCGCCAGAAGTAGAGGATTATAATATACATTAATCTGAAGTAGAGACTTCTCAGAAGGCAGATGAGTTTGCGGACTTTGGGAGAAGTAACTAACATATCCTGAACAGACACTGCCTTTAGAACTTTTGTGAATTCTACCAGCTTTCCTTTCAGACTGATGCATATGCTGTGTGTGCCATTAGTGGACTCTTTCTTAATGGGACACTGCCCATGAACTGTTATGGCTTATGTCCTTGCTGAACTTAGCAGAGCTTTTTGTCACCCTTTCGCAACCTTAAACTAATTAAATTTCAGTTTTTAGATCATAAATGTTCATTAATAATGTACTACTTTTTGACTATCTTTGATAAATTTGACCTTTAACTAAATCATAGACTCTGAGTTTTGTCAAAACTTGTCTCCTAAAGTTGTTTGTGCATTTCAATTGATTGATTAAGGACAAGGAAGCATCAGTATAGAGAGATTTCTAATCAGCAGGTACTAATGTTATTGTTTTATATTGCCTTAACTGAACTATTGGTTTGCATGATCCGGCTAATTTTCTTTAAAAGGTTTGGACCAGCAGTGATAATTCTTTACTTATATAGTCTGATATTTAGGGTTATTTGTATGAATCGAATTATGAATTTGTGAATCGGGTATCCAATTCCAGATCCTCATTAGATATCCGGATGCTACAGCTCTTATATCCAACCCCTCAGTGGCTAATCTCAAAATCCATCAGCGGATCAAGTGAATGTCAGAAGAAATTAACACATGATGAGGGTAGAGAAAACAAAGGAGCCCAAAATACCCCTGCAACAATAGTCTGGTAGCACGTTGGATGGTTTTGTCCACTGGTGTTAGGGTATAGAGTGATCTTTACCTGGATCTCTGTCAAGATCCCTGTTCAGCTGAAGAAGACAGAGTACCAGTGGAGCAAAGCGAAGATTATTTGAAGCAGTGGTGTGAGTATCAATAGGATTGCATGTTGCGAATGCTTAAGCTTATATTGTGGTGTTTTGAAATGGATGTGTGATGTCATGCAAAGTGGTTAAAGTCCATGTTTGGATGATGCACTTTATGCAAAGAAGTTGAAGTTGTTATAGGGTCCAATGTGATCTAGGATCCCAGGATATACACCTATAGGTGGTCTCAGTGTGGCATATGCTGAGTAAATTGTCTTATATATGTTGAAGGTGCTGTTTGCGAGACATCATCGTCAATACCACTAAGAGAGGGGAAATGTCTTAGGGAGATTGAGGGTTGGGGTTGTTACAATCGTTCTAAGTGTATGGAGAGTAATTGCATCAGCCTCAGTGAGTTAGAGCGGGTAGAGGTTTCACTTGAAGTTTATGTTAAAGTTGATTAGATCATTGTATCTGGTTATAGTTCTTGTATGAAAGGATCTATAATTTAATTCGAGCAGCAGGCAGAGATTATTGAAAAAGCTTGCATTGCTTGAGGGTTTTTCCTGAAAGGGAGTACACACTGATAATTGTATTGGTCAGTTGAGCCACGCTGTGATAGGTTGACTACGTCATACTGTGCCCCGCTGGTATTGGCTGTGGAAGCTAAGGTGAGAATTGTATAAGATTAAACCACCTCCTAGACTCATGAAATTTGTAGCACTTAGTGAATGGAAACATGCAGCTCATCAAAAAGAAAAACAGAAATATCAGGGAAGGTACACAAATACCCTACATAGATACGTTGAGACCAAGTGGAATGCACAACAGAAGGCTTGGAGAACTGACATACCAGAAGGAACTAGAATGTATCCTGTACTAGTTGCTAAGAAAGAGGGTGCAGGGAAGCGAAAATAAAATAAAAAACACATTGAAGAGACGAAAACACTAGCTCCGGCTGTAGATAGTGGTGATGAATTTGATGACAAATTTCTAAATGAATTATTGTTTAATCGTCCACCACCTTATAAGGAGAGTCAGCCCTCTAATTTGACAAACTAATTTCCTGGAAAAATTCCTGGTGTGCCTACTGTACCTATAGATCCAGTTCCCCATACCCCTTTCACTTTAATGGGAGGTAATACCGAAATGCCAAACGATACTAACCAGACTGTTTGTAATGCCCCAGATGCATTAACTGTTCCACTAACCAAAGGTCAAGTACTCTCTTTATACCAGTCTGGCAGTGGAGAAAGTCAGGTAAACGCTTTAGCTATCCCTACTGGTATAAATGTTCCAACCTCTACACCTGTTGACTCAAGATTGAAGCCTTCCACACAGACACTGTTGGTCCCGACTGCAGTTGATGTTTCTAATGGAACAAATGCTGGTTCAATTGTATATTTTCAATAACAACAAAGGAGTGACCAAAGAGCTACTAAGGAATTAATTCCAATACTTCAGTATGCACATAAAAGAGAACGATAGGTCTCCCACTAGGTGCAAAAAAGAAATACAGAAAGCGCAAAAAACAACCCCTCCTGTGAGTTGTCTCTAGTCTCATGTCGTTTTCTTAATGATATTCGGAGACCTGCACCGGCGTTTACTCGGCCTGTCAAAAAGGCTGAGTAAACGCCGGTGCAGGTCTCCGAGGGGTTGTTTTTTGCGCTTTTAACTTGTACCTCACGGTCGGTAGGAGTCACCTTGGCCTTGTGGGGTTGTGAAGAATGTTGTGTCCAGTTTTGGATACAGTGGCTAAACAATTGATGCCCTGAAGAAATTGCCGTCAGTATACAAGGCAATGAAACATGTTGCCGTATGGTATGTGGCTATATGAATAATAGCCCTGCCCAGCTTTTTAAGTAGATAGGTTGCACGAAGGAATGGAATAAAGGTCGTATAAGCGTGCATTTACTATCCTTTTACAGCACATTGTTTGTTGTTTGTTTTCTGTATGTGTTTTTCATTATTCTCTCCACTGCACTTTCCTTGCACATACACTTCTATGCTTTTCTTGGACACATTTCTTTTAAAGCTTGGTGACTGCCGATGATGAGAACAGGGCAACACTGGTGAGTACCTACCAGGTTCCCCGTTGGTGGTTCGCACGTGAGGGGTCACCTTGCTTTCTCACATTTTTTTCACACTATACATGTTGTATGTTGTCCATTCAGCATGACTGTCTAGTAAGGGATTAAGGTTTTTTTTAATATCGGGCATAATAACAGTGTACTTTCTACCCCATGAACTGTGAAGATCGGGGAGAGAGTTGTAAAGTTTTGCAACGAGTAGTACATTCGTATAAAAGAATATTGCCTGAGCAGGACCAGGTCATTATAGTTTGAATATCACTCATACAGCCATTACAAGCACTAGTGGAACCATAAAGGCAATGTATATATATGCAATAGTGATTCACAGTATTTATTAAAAATGTTAAAAAGATTTTTTGTTAAAAACACATAAGTTCATTGGCATAAGTAGATCATTCTTAATACAGTGCCTAATGCCCATCAACAATTCAATCACAATGAATTTATCAATATACACAAATTAGAAAAACATTTATATTTATCCCCGCAGGGTTTGTCGACGCGTTTCGGTGGATTCGGCTTTGTGCCCCACCTTCTTCAGGACAATTTATAATACACAATAATCTTAATGCGATCTAATCCGTATCCTTTTTATCAATTCTGGTACGTCTGTTTTCAATTTTCAATACTGGTTGTATTCAATCATAACCTGTATTATTCTTTGTGATAGTCCTCATCGGTGTATTCTAGTTGTACATTCAGGATAGCTGCAGTCATTGTTTTATAAAAAGATCAGCAACAAATTTGTTTATTGCACCTCCTTATTCCTTCCAATTATCGTGTGTACAAGAACCCGCTTTTTCAATTTCTGCTGGACTTGTCTGCTTGACAACACGGCCTTATTCACAATTCTTGTGGGCTTCTTTATACTCTGGATAATTGTCCATATCGTAGGGGTGCGCCTGATATATTTTCTTTTTACGCCTCACCGATGTACCTTCACGCTTGTGTACGCGAAAAAAAAATCTAAAACATTACTGAAACAATAGAGTAGATTTCAGTGATAAAAATATTGAAAACATGTGGCCTTCAGGAATGAGATTGCAAATTAAGGAGATATTAGCTGTCCTTGGGAAAGGGGGAGAGTTAGAAAAATGGGAAGGCCGATGGGTGCAGAAAAAGGATGCAATGAGAGTCAGGATGCAGATGCTCCCACTTATCGAAGAAGACGATGGGGGTGAGAAAATAAGGATGCAACTTATGAAAGAGGTGCCTGGAGAAGGATATGCACATGTTCCTTTGACAAAGCCGGGCATATTGTCTTTTACAAACGAATTTGCGAAATTGAGAGAAAATCCAGTTGAATGGTACAAACTGGTTGAGCGATTTGCGAAGGTTTTAAAGGTTTGCCGAAGGATTTGGACACTTTATTTGACATTGTCCCAAGTGAATTGTGGGCAGAGTGTAAAACTGCTGTTGATTGGCATGAAACATAACCACTTAGACATCCTTGTACAGGTGTGCCATCCGCTGAGGTGATGAAGAAATATGATCAGGCCATCACCTATTGAAAGGGAAAATTTCCCCTAAGGAAATTTATTGGGTCAAAATAGATCGGACAACTCAAGAATTGAAGGAAGCAGTGGAGGTCTACTATAAGAGATTGTAGTAGCAAGATATTTTGTTTATCGATTTGTAGATGGATTAAGACCTGAGATCAGCAAAACGATTCAGCAGCATTTGATTTGTTAGCAAGAAAGCCTGTGAATGAAAACCTCTGATATGAAAAATATTGTGGAGATGAGATTGAAATGGAGCACAAAAGGCTGGATGAAAAATTGATGGTTGCACAAATGAAGGCTGTTCAGAAGAACAAAAATGTATCAGGTATTGATCACATGCCTACTGTGCAGGGAGGGTATCAGCAGAACCCTGTGATGTGAGAGGTTGGTGGAATACAACAACTTGGCATGCAGCCACAAGGGTCGATCTGTTTCAATTGAAGAACTGAAAAAAACAAATCCATGTCACATTTGGAGCAAGTTAGGGCATTGGTTCCACAAATGTAATCCAGTTAATTAGGGAAATGGAGGACAAATTCAGAATGTTGCACATGCACAATCAGAGGAAAATGGCATGACACATGCCCAAAAGGTTACAGAGGGAGAAATCAAGCTCAGAATGTGCCATAAGCCCCGATGCCTCAAATGAATGGCCAGGTTCAAAAGTGCAATTCGAATCAAGGGTTTAATGCAAGTACAGAAAACACTGTGAATCAGATGTTGTCTCAACATATTCTCTGATTCAGATGGATGATGCAAACCCAGACCTGTCCAAATGACGGTGCCTGAGGAGGAATGTGTGCTTGGCGCATCCTTACAGGTAGACAGGAGTGGAACTCATGTGGCAGGCAATGTAAATGGTACTCCCATCTCATTTGTTGTTGACGCTGGTTCAACCCGTTCTACTATAGGAACAGTAGAAGTTCCAAACCTACCACTCCAGAGAAAGAATCCAAATTGTAGGAGAGGGAAACAAACAAATGTCAAATTCAGTTACGAAACCTGTGCCTGTAAAAATAGGTTCCTTTGAGAATATACACAAATTTGTTGTTTGCGATTCAAGTCAAGTCAATCTACTGGGATGAGATTTGCTATGTCAATTTAGCTGTTAAATCTATTGTACTCCAAAGGGGACTGAATTTCATATTGATGATGAGGATGTTGGGTTTTTAAATTGGCTAAACAGAACTCAGAACCTGAAAGACTGTTCCCCTTGTTAACACAAGATGACTTACCTCTGGAATTGAGAGATACTGTGTCACCATAAGTCTGGGACATAACAGGAAAAGACATTGATCAAAGGTGCTGCTCCAGTGAAAATCATTGTGAGGCCCAATGCTGCATTTCCACGAATTCCACAATATAATTGGAGTCCAGAAACTATTGCAGGGATTACTTCCTTGATTAATTTGATGATTGAGCAAGGAATCCTCAAAGAAATAATGGGAATTCCATGTAAATCTCCTATTACGGGTTTACAGAAACCATATGGTAAATACAGTATTGTTCAGGATTTATTCAGATTGTGGTTTCATGTTGTCCTGTGGCACCGAATCTAGCTGTAATATTATTTCAAATTCCATGTGAGGCAGAAGGATTTTCTGTTGTTGATGTGTGCCAAGCCTTCTTTTCTATCCCGTTGCAAGAGGATAGCCAATATCTATATGCTTTCTGGTTCGACAGTCTTGTCTTGGCATAGTACTCAGTCCCACAAGGGTATACGGAAAGCCCCTCGATATTCAATCAGATATTGAAGAAAGATTTAGAGTCCATAGTGATGCCAAATCATTCTGTCCTTGTCCAGTACATTGACAACCTGTTGGTAGTGTCAAGTACACAGGAGGCTTGCACATGGGATACCATTGCTTTATTGAACCATTTAACTGAGAATGGGCATGAGGTGACCCCATCTCAATTGTAGTTTTGCGAAAGAGACGTTCTGCTTCTTGGACACCATATTGAGAAAGGAGCAAGAAAGGTGTACCAAGACAGAATCACTGCGATTCTGAACATAAGGCCACCCAGTAAAGAAAAAGAAGTATGCATGTTGCTGGGAATGGTTGGCTATTGTTGCCACTGGATTCCAAACTTTTCTCTGACAACCAAGCCTCTTCAGAGGTTGACGCACAAAGATGTGTCTGACCCGGTACCTTAGGATGACGATTGCATGTGCTCTTTTACTGAACTTCGAAAGAATCTTTATCGAAGCTCCAGCTTTGCGAATGCCCGACTTTAATAAGAGTTTTACTCTGTTCTGCAGTGAGTGTATAGGTTGTGCATTGTCAGATCTAGCTCAATGCGTGGGACTGCGCATAGACCTGTAGCTTATTTTTCAGCTACTCTTGATCCTGTAGCCGCATTGCCTGGATGTCTGAAAGCCATTGCTGCAACATGTGTGAGTTTGGAACTGAGTGAGAGCACTCATATTCGAATGCAACATCTTACTAGCAACCGCCTAACAAAGTATTAGCAAAACGTTTTGGGAGCTGAGCATGTTACGTTGATGAGGTGCATGAGTCTGAATCCTGCAAATTTGATAACCCTTACTGGACATAAGATTGTGATTGATAAAGCTTATCATGATTGCCTGGACATGAGCTGTGCACTAAGTCTAGCTTTAGTTGTTATTTCAACGTGTAGTAAAAAGTGATGTACTCATGTGTTATAAGATTCCTAACCATCCTTATTGAAATAATGTGAGTGAGAATTAATGAAATCTAACATGATTTAGGTCATTTTACATGTGATATTGAAGGGTGTCATTTGAAATTTCATCATTGCATATGTGAAAATGTGCACCGAAAGTGACAAGAGAAAAACTAATGTTGAATAGTCATATTTAATGTCATTGTTCTGAAACCTTCAGGTTTTGATCTTTATATGTGTACTAATGTAAAACATTTGAAATAATAATAATATTTTATGATTTGAAATTATATTACACTTTAGAACTTTGAAAATGCAGTAATATGCTATACTTATATGTGATTTTTGCAACCCAACAAATACCAATAATCTGAGTGCTTATAAACTGAGAGAATTTTAAAATATTGAATTTTCTTCTATGAAATGTTTATTTCTATTACTTTATATTCTACACATTTGAAGTGGACTTCATTGTCCGCCTGCCATATTGACAATAATAATATTTCCTATTCTGTACTACCTTGCACTCATGAGAAATATTCCTAAAACTTCCAATGTGAAGCGAAATTGGGTCTTACTAGAAGAGTTTTTACTCGCTTACCAGGATTATTTGCTACAAAGTTGATACTTTGGGAACAATTGCTATGGGAAACTGTCCTCCTGAACTCGTTTATGTGGCTAATGCGAAAGGATCATTGTTTGAGGGTTTACGTATACTGGATGATCTGACAACTTGTGTGCCTAGCGCCACCTCTTTCTATAATATGTGTCTTCTTTATGTCTCACGACAATCATCCTACATGAACTGACCAATGGACTGAGTGGTCTGACACGATGAGGTGACCAAGGAGGTGCCACCACAGAAACTAGAGGATTATAATATACATTGATCTGTAGGAGAGACGTCTCAGAAGGCAGATGCAGATGATTTTGAAGTCTTCGGCAGACCTTATTTACTTTTCCTGACTAAACACTGACTTTGGGAACTTTTGCGATCCCTACATTCCTTCCTTTCAGGTTGACGGATATGCTGGGTACGCCAATCATCGACTCTTTCTCAATGGGACACTGCTCATGGGCTGTAATCGTGCATGTCCTTGCTGAACTTTCCAGAACTTTTTCTCACCCTTTGGCAACTCTAAACGAATTAAATTGACTAGCACTTTTTAGATATTAAATGTTCATTAATATTTTACTACCCTTTGAATATCTCTAATAAATGTTACCATTAACTAAATCATAGACTCTGAGTTTTGTCATGACTCATCTTCCAAAGTTGATTGTGCATTTCAATTGATTGAATAATGACAGGGAAGGATCCGTATAGAGAGATTTCTAATGATCAGGTACTAATGTTATTGTTTTGTATTGCCTGAACTGAACTAATGGTTTTCTTGATCCTAGTCCGGCTAAATTTCTTTAGAAGGTTCGGACTAGCAGTGATAATTCTTTACTTATATAGACTGATATTGAGGGTTATATATATGAATCTAATTATCAATTTGTGAATCGGGTATCCAATTCCTGATCCTCATTGGATATCTGGATGCTAGATCTCCTATATCCAGCCCCTCAGTGGCACAATACAAAATCCGGCAGAAGATCAAGTGAGTGTCAGAAGACATATGATGAGAGCAGAGAAAACCAATGAGTCCATAATTCCACTACAATACACACATAAACATTTTCCCATAGGCATTCCTTATTTTTATATTTTTTACATATCATTTTCTTACAAAAAACCCTTCTTGTTTATTTAATCAAGACAGATTCAGTGAAGCAAGATAATCAGTCCACCAGCTTTTACTGAGTGAAGAAAAAGAGAGATAGTTCCCCACTTGTTTGTTTCTCTAGCAAGTCGCCCACTTGAAAACCAAAGCTGTGTTGGTGAATTCTTCACAAAGTATATCTTTTAGGCAAATTGTTGATTTATTTTTTGTCATCTTGTTTTAACTCCCATAAGGACATTTAAGTAAACACACCCATTAGCTTCTGAGTTCTATGTCTTTCCCTGTTCAAGAATGCTTTATTATAGTACCTTCTATGATGGATCCTTTTCACTAAAAAGAATGCAATAATAATGCATCAGATAGACTTTCAGCCCTGTATAATGCTATGGAAAATTACACAATCTAACACATACTGTTATGAATCACAGTCCACATTCTAAGGGTCTGATTTACAGTAGCACCATTATCTGAGAGTACTCAAAGGCAGTTATTTAGTATATGAAGTACAGCCCTCCCAGTCAATAACTAGATGTGAGTGCCTTGCCATGGATCTTATTGCTTAGGGGTAAGAAAAGAGCAGGCACGTGAATAACAGGCAATGCTGACAGTGTCCTCTGCCTTAAGTCAGTGATAGTTTATTCACTTTATGGCCCCAAGTGAATTTATTAAAGCATTATAACTATCTATACATTACCTTCAATAGGCTCACATACTGATAACATGTAGACCATCAAAACCCACTCTTCAGCGGTTCAGCCAAACCCAAATACACATAGATGTGGGTCTCTTGCTCAGTTTGCCACTTGATTCAAGCTAGCCTGGCTGATGAGGGGCGTTACACCGAAACTGGTCCCAGGATGCTTGTTTACGGTTTGGCAGTTTGGGCTGGACTATTCCCATGAGGTGTGGGTCACAACTGATTTGAATATGGCTGGGTATGAATTGGGGTGACATAGTGGGCAAAAGAATGATGGACTTAACCCAGATCTTTTGACTGGGGAGAATGTTTGCATTGTCAGCATTCCGTCCATCATTTGTTTGCTGTATCACTTTTCGCCCTAAGTGGGATGGGTATGCCCAGACGTAGGTCCGTTGCTCACTGCACCTCTGGATTCAAGCTAACCTGACTGAAGAAGGGTGTCATGCCCTGAACAGGTCCTAGGATGCTTGTTTCCGGTCCAGGGAGGACCTGACCTGGCGGTTTGGTCTGGACTGCTCCCATGAGGCAAAGGGTCAAGACTAATTTGCATATGGCTGGGTCCAAACTGGGATGGTGTAGTGGGCGAAAGAACGAAGGATATAACCCAGATCTTCTGCCTGCGGGACAATGTTTGAATTGTCAGCATTCCGTCCATCGTTTGTTTGCTGTAACACTATTCGCCCTAAGTGGGATGGGTATTGCCAGATGTGGGTCCCTTGCTCACTGCGCCACTGGATTCAAGCTAGCCTGGCTGAAGAAGGGTGACATATCCTGAAACCAGTCCTAGGATGCTTGTTTCTGGTCTAGGGAGGACCTGCCCTGGCAGTTCGGTCTGGACTGTTCCCATGAGGCACAGGGTCAAGACTGATTTGCATATGGCTGGGTCCAAACTGGGGTGGCGTAGTGGGCAAAAGAACAATGGATTTAACCCAGATATGTGACTGGGGGTGAATGTTTTGCCATTGTGCAACATTCCGTCCATCAATTGTTGTTTTTGCTTACTGTCAGAGGGCATGACACCTAGCATGACCTTGTTTTTTTAAACTTTTTTTGTAATGATTTAAATATATTCATTCTGTTTGTAATTTAAATGCATGGTTTGGTATAGGCTAACCGGCGAACTCTGCAGAAATGTGCATGTGTTTTTCTTTCCATTCGGTCTTTTTTCCGACCTATATGTTCTGTTTTGTGACTTATTATGTGTTTTTGATTTGTGTCCTTTTATATGTCAATTTCAGTCCTGATGAAGTTCCCAGTCAGAGAACGATATACGTTGGCTGAGCTTAATGTGTCATTAACACTTCGAAAAAAAAGGAAAAATCTCATTGAGAATAAAGACTTTTACAAATTACAAGAGTATCTTGGACTTCTTTGCCTGGCACACACCCACTGGTAACTGCATACCAGTGAATTGAGTATATTGTTGTTTTTGCTCTTTCTGGATAGTTTTGACACTGTTAAAATGTGTAAATACTAAGCAGAAGAATGGTACACCACTCTTATAGAAAGCAACTATAAAATGGAAGCCTCTTCAACTTTAATTTAAATACTGCACAATAGTTTATTACATTTTCCTGAGTTGGAAATTAAAGCTTACCATTACCTAAAATGTGTCATAACTCCTCATCTTTTAAAAACATGTTCTGTCTCTCCCTTCCCCCCAATACACTCTTAGCTCGAAGTATATAGCGGCCCAGTGAGACCAGTAGGTCACAAGTTCACAGCACATTCTAGAAAGAATATACTACTTCAAAAAGAGATACAGCGGTGTCATTTACTCCACAGATACAAAAGCATATTCATGTCTGAATTACATTCCTTTTTTTAAACAACAGCCAATAATAGGACTTCTGGCTATTGAATCCAACCTAATTTTGTAACTTACATGCTAACAGCATTTGTGCACTGTGGTGGAAAGGGCCTAGGCACATTAGTTGGGGTAAGGCTGGAAATCCTAATGAAGGATACCTTTGCAGAACTGATGTCACTTTTCCCCCACACTGTCTTGGTGTACTCTAACATATGCCAAAGACAGAAATGGAAGTGGCCAAATCAATTCTGTCCACAGCGTGACAAAGCCAGGAAACATGTTAATAAAACTGTTTCTGCTTTCCTCAGAGACCATAACATGGGCTCTATCTACAACAACAATCTGCATTTTAACATGGATGAAATCAATAGAAGTGATGAAGTTCACTTTACAGACAAAGGGAACAACGTGTTTCTAAGCAACCTGAAACTGTGCATACATTCTTATCTATAGCTGTCTTATACACACTCTCAACACAAAGGCTCCCTTCTATTGAGTACATACTTGCACTCAAGAGCATGATACGTCCATACAGCTCCTTTCTATTGAGTACATACTTACACATAAGATGATGATACACCCATACAGCTCCCTTCTATTGTGTCCATACTTGCATACTAGATCATGGTGATACTCCCAAACAGCTCCCTTCTATTGTGTGCATACTTGCACATAAGATCATAACACGTCCAAACAGCTCCCTCCTATTGAGTACATACTTACACACAAAATCATGATACGCACAGACAGCTCCCTTCTATTGTCAAGTCACCTTGATGCGCTGCATCACTGGATAAGGGCACGAATGTGCTGTAATTACGGCATTAGGTACATTCCTGTCCTGTCTCTAGTGCTGGAGCACAATGGGCTGCCAACTCAGGCACCCTTGCACCATGGTGCCAGCATCTCCCTGCCTTTCAAAGACCTAAGGGGCATATTTATGAGAGGGTTGTGTAATGTTTGTACCACACAACTTAGTATATGCATGATGCAAACCTCTAAGTCAGATTTTTGCAGCCAGGCAACGTCACTTTGTGTGGTTTGAGTGGCTCCAAAAATCTGGAGTAATGCAGTGCAAATTGCTGGTAGTAAACCTGGGAATGCACAAAAAAGATACACCTCACTAGGGGAGGCATACCAGGGAGAAATATGTTTATTTCTCCTCACTGTTCCTCTGTCTAAGTGTGCTGCATTCTGGACCACACATACAAAGAGGAAAAACAATCCTGCCTACAACACAGGCCCCGTGGTGCAAGGGTGCCTGCATTGGTGCTTGGTTGCCAAACTGCACCAGCGCAAGGGAAAAGATCAGGAATGCGTTCTATTGGATAACTATGGTGCATTCCTGCCCTTTCCCTGTGACGCAGGGTAGCGCAGCAAGGTGAGCTGCTGTGCTGCCTGCACCACAAGCCTCATAAATATGGCCCGTATTGTCTTGTGTAAACTATGACACTGGATGTATGCGCAGCGCATGACTGCACAAACAACGTTCACACAGTGACTCTAGAATGATCAATGCATTGTAGCTTGCACAGATGACTGCTTATACTTAATAGGTGTAAAGTTTGCAAATATCACACAATTATGCATATAATGCTTGGGAGTTTCACTATTTGCCCATCCCCAGCTGCAAACAATAGTCCTAGTCTAAAATTAGGGCAATTATATAGCTAAATCCAGTCACCTCTATAAACACCCATCTCTTTTCATACTTTAAAGCTTTCTTTCGAATGACTCATACATTTTCCTGTAAATTAATTTAAGAATACGGGAGAATAGCTTGCTTGTTTACGTGGTTGACTCGCCCTGATCTATTTTCTCGGAGTGTGATTAATGTAACTATTGATATTCTGCATGCCTAGTAAATAAGTATAATATATAAACACCCTAAGATGCTTTAAATCAGGGAAGATAAAAATGAAAGTCCTAAATTTTATGTTGTGAATACTGCCTAATTAATAAGCAATATTTGTCTTAATCTCAAGGGCATAACCCGTTAACTTGGGTACGTTCAATAAGTAGACACAAGTAAGCTAATGCAATAATGTCATAGAATGTTCTTTGTCATGTGTAGCAGTCAATGATACATGGCCATTAACATTTCATATGCCGATTAGAGAGCGGCCGATGTCACTAGTCACTATGCTATTTTTGCACTTTTTTCCATTGATACTAATTGGATCCCAGGGCTTTAAGAGAAAGCATAGGTCTCATAGAAAAGTACACACACCTTCACGGGGAGGCATGAATCTTTTGTCATATCAACGATCTCATGATGTCCTGGAGGATATAAAAAGTGATTCCCTCGATAGTGTGATATATGAAGTTGTTTGTGATGACGTGTCACTATGGGTAGCTCTGTTATTGTGTACTTAAACATAGCAGAAGAATTTCAGAGTTTTTCACAGTTACCGACAGCTATGGTTACTTTGTTATTACAGTTGTTTCAGGCTTGTCGAAAATGTATTTTTTGCTTCGCTAATATCAAGGGCACTGTTTTATGAATCTGCACACATTTTTCCAAACGAAGACTGCGTCTATTTCAATTTTGGTATGAAAATTGCAAATGAAAAAAGTTTAAAAAAATGTTGGTATTCAAAACAAAAAATGCTTACATATATTCACTGGAAAATAAAAGGCTACAGGGACGTTATTGTTAGGTAAGATTTCCCTCATGCAAAATCAGGGAAATTCAGCAGTTATACCCGAGCTAACTTTAACTTACACCCCCATAATGCACTGCTTATGAGCTCTCAACTTACATCACTTATGCATCACTGATGACATCTCAAATTGCATCCTGAGGACATCACTGATGACATAATTCACAGAACCATCCACATACCTACTCACACCCCATGCAACGTTTTGTATGCTCAATCACACAACCACTCCCATACCCATTCACAGATTCATACCAGTACTCACATACTCACTCACTCTTTGACAGAGGCACTTACACACCCACTCACTCACTCATACATACAGCCACTCACACAATCATGTACCATACAGCTACTCATACAACCAATTACTCACCCATACAGCCATTCACGTACCCAATCGCACACCTATTTACTTAGACACTGACAGACTGATACAGACATTCACACAACCAGTGACTCAACCATACATTCACTGAGACACCTAATCACTCACTCATAAAGTGAGCCCTGCACCCACTGAATCATCCATACAGGCACTCATACACCCACTGATTCACCAATACACCTTGGGATATATATTTAACACTCATAGCATACACTCACAGTCACTGGATGATGTAATCAGTGATGTCATTTGAGATGTCATCAGTGATTTCACTGACCATGTCATGAGTGATATTATATATGGGGGTCATAAGCAGTGCATTGTGGGGGCGTGAGTTATAGTTAGGTCAACTAACGATAACTGCTGAATTTCACTGGTTTTGTACGAGTGAAACCTGCACATACCTCTAATGTCCTTGTAACCATTCGTTTTTTCAGTGAATTTTTAAGGTTTTTTAATTCTATTTCCTAACTATAACGTCCCTGTAACCTTTGTTTATTTCAGTTAATTTTTAAGGTTTTTTAATTCTATTTCCTAACTATAATGTCCCTGTAACCTTTGCTTTTTAAAGTGATTTCCTAAAAATTTCGAACATAACAAAGAGTTGACCCATAGTTAGTTATATGCATTAACATTTTGTTGTTTTAAAAATCTTGTTTGACTATACTATGTCTAAAACACTGTTTGACAAATCAGAACGATTTTTTCACTTAACAGTATTTTATTGAATCATGGTGCGCATTCCAAGTTTGAGGCTGATCTGTGAAGGTTTGCTACTGACAATTAGAATTGAAGGAGAAACAATGTGTGTTTTACTTTGTAAATTTCATTAGCAAATATAAATATAGTTCATAGTGAAACGAAAGTACTGTAAACACCGTTTAAAGTAAGGATTAAAGTAACATCATATTTAGATTTTTTTTAAAGTTTTATTATTTTGTAAATAATATTTTTACTACGTGATCTTTTTCCATAGCTTCGCCGGCATTTGCGATGTCTCTGTTAACTGCATAGACCGCGTTGTTTTAAATAGGTTCTAATAGACGTTTGGATAGTGTAGGCGATGTTTGCCTTTAGGGGTGTGCGAGTGGGCTGCTTTAACTAGCATTTATCTATTTGGCTTTTGTCAAATGTAAGTAGGTGTATAAGCATCTGACTGGTATATGAGTGGGTGTGTGAGTGTCTGAGTGGGTATGTGAATGGGTACATGAGTCTGTGACTGGATCTATGAGTGCATGCATAAGTGTCTGAGTGGGTCTGTGAGTAGGTGTATCAGTCTTTGACTGGGTCTGTAACTTGGTGCATGAGTCTCTGAGTGGGTCTGTGAGTGCGTGAATTAATCTATCAGTGGATGTGTGAGAGGAAACATATGTCACTCAGTGGGTCTGTGAGTCTGCGCATGAGTGTCTGATTGGGTCTGTGATTGGGTGTATTAGTCTCTCGGTGGGTCTGTGACTGGGTGTTTATGTCTCTGTGTATATATGTGAGTGGGCACGTGAGTCTCTGAGTACATCTGTGAGTGGGTGCATGAGCCTCTGAGTGTTTGTGAGTACGCACATGGGTCTCCAAGTGAGTCTGTGAATGGGTACATGAGTGTCTGAGTGGGTATGTGAGTGGTTGTATGAGTTTCTGAATGGGTATGTGAATGGGTACATGGGTCTGTGACTGGATCTATGAGTGGATATATAAGTGTCTGAGTGGGTCTGTGAGTGGGTGTATCAGTCTTTGACTGGGTTTGTAACTGGGGGCATGAGTCTCTGGGTCTGTGAATGCATGCATAAATCTATCAGTGGACGTGTGAGTGGAAGCATAAGTCTCAATGGGTCTGTGAGTCAGTGCATGAGTGTCTCAGTGGGTCTGTGACTGGGTGTATAAGTCTCTGTGTAAGTATGTGAGTGGGCACATGGGTCTCTGAGTGGGTGCATGAGTGCCTGAGTGGGTATGTGAGTGGTTGTATGAGTGTCTGAGTGGATTGTAAGTTAGTACATGAATCTGTGATTGTGACTAGCGAAGCAGTGTGTATATAGCTATGGATACATTCTGCTTTACATTTTCACCAATATTTACGATGTCACTGTGGTCCAGCAAAGGTACACAGGGGCCAAGCCGTCAGTCGAATCATCATCACGAATAGCGCGTGTGATTAAAAAAATACATTTTGGAAACATAACTTGTGTCACTACCACCCTTATTTCTCAAAAATGGGGTCAGAGTACCTCCACCCTGACCCCTTATGTTAGGTTTCACAATAATTTCCAGCCCCGGGAACCGTTCCCGATTGATAAAATGGCGGCTGCAACTTTCTGTTGAGATTGCGTCCAGGCAATCACAGCACTCTTGCTGGCACATGCATTCGCAATTAATTGGGAAATCATCGCAAAATCTTCTCAGCCACAGATATCACTATAATGTTCAACTTCCATTTCTCAATAACTACTAAGCGGATTTGCAATAAAAATAACAAAAAGCACAATCTGCATAACAACACTAACCTTTCTGCCAAATCTGGTGCAATTGTTATGTTATGTTACTGGGTATTTGTAAAGCGCACAGCTACTCCTGAGTGTCCCGGCGCTGACTTAACCCTATTTACAGAGCAGTAGGAAGCGACTACGGGTGCCTCAACTATTGTTGAATCAGCCAAGTTTTTAGCTTTCTCCTAAAACTAAGGAGAACCTGTTCCTGTCTCAGGGGAGGCGGCAGGCTATTTCAAAGCCTAGCATCGGTCACCTGGAATGACCGGCCGTCCATACACAAACGGGCGAACTTTGGCACGATCGACAGTCTCTGAGTTGAGGATTGAAGGGTCCTGATTGGAGCATAGGACTGGATTCTGACCCTAATATAGGGAGCTCAGACATTGTGAAAGGCTATGTAGACTAGCACCATAGCCTTGAACTTCACCCTCTTTTGCACCAGGAGCCAGTGCAAGGACATCAAAAGAGGCGTCATTCAGTGGGTCAGCCTGTAGTTGTGTTGACAAGTTCCTAAGGGAATTAACATTGCAAACTCACCCTTTATTTAACTCCATTTTTCTCAGTACCAACTTCATGAATCCCCTCGAAATGTTCCATGTGCAACAAGAATCACCTGAGCCCATTGTTAGGAAAAGTTCTTGAAGTTTCGTCAAGTGGCACCAAAGTTATAGGCAAGTCAAAATACGCTTTTCCATGGTCCTAATTATAACTACCACCAGTAGGTATATATAGTTAGGATTTTTTCTCTATGGGATTTTTGAAAATTCTATGTTGAATAACTGGCGTTTGAGGACGGAATTGGCTGAAATTTTCAGGAAAATTGCACATTTTGTTTCTGAG
Source organism: Lissotriton helveticus (assembly GCF_964261635.1). Taxonomy (NCBI): domain Eukaryota; kingdom Metazoa; phylum Chordata; class Amphibia; order Caudata; family Salamandridae; genus Lissotriton; species Lissotriton helveticus. The sequence goes on along the minus strand of NC_136067.1, from coordinate 1,774,316,929 downwards.
CAGCCCCTGAAAATTTGGGGGGGTTTCGTCAAGGGGGGGCCAAGAAAAAAGGGGGGTCCCAAAACGCGTTTTTCCCATTCATTTTTCTATAGGGCGGTTGGACTCACTTTTAGCTCGAACGGCTGAATGGATTTCCACGAAACTTGGCAAAATTGTAGATATGGTTTGCCCGATGTGCCTTTGCTAGGTCTCAATATATGTGCTCTAGTGGATTTTGAGAAATTAACGTTCAAAAAAATATATATATCTGTAAGCGCGCCCCGGTTAGCGCCCCAGTCCGCGTACCTGACACGTAACGGAACTTCGCGAAGCGAAGCTGATTGGCTCTCCGGTGTCTGTCAACATTCTAAACAGTCCGGAGTGGCCGCCATCTTGTCTCTCGGTAGGATCGAGAGACAAGAGGAGGCCAAAACAAAGGGGGAAATGACCATAAGGGGGCATAGTAGATCCTCCCTGACCCCCTAGGTTTGATGTGGAGGCTTTAAAAGGGCCCCGCGTGGGGAGCGCCCGGTACGCGCACCGGGAAGCGGTCCGGGGAGCGTACTATGAGGAAAAAAGAATGATAGACTTTTCAAATATTGTATGTTTATTGATTGTTCGTTTTGTTGTTTTTTTTTATTTTTGTGATTGTTTTTCAAAATTTAATAGAACGTCTAACATTTGACTGTCCAAAATGTCGTCATTTTCAGTGAACATAACTTGCAACATTTGAGTGTCTGAAATGTCCTCATTTTGAAGGAGGAAATCTACAGATTGTACACATTGTAGTAGTTCATGGTCCTGTGATTCATCCATGAATTCAATGTCATTTGGTTCAATGTTTTCTTGATTGGTCTCTTCAAGGACAATTTCAAATGACACTTTTTGTTCTCCTTCCATTTTGCCTGAAATTTGCATTAAAAAAAATATATGTATCAGTAGAGATAGGGCACTGTTGGGATACATTTAACAGTGAATTTATCTTTGGGCAGTGTCTGGTATCAGACTGGTAGTAGAAATATAAAAATGTGTATGTGATGAAACCTTAGTAAATTCATAATTATACAAGACAAGCCTAAATCCATCCATAACTATAACAGAGAAGTCTATCTAAATCTATAACTATTACAGAGGGATAGTATATAACTATCAGAAAAAGTTTTCCATATTAACATAAAGTGCACAATATACTTCAGTTTTCAAAATAACATCTTACCTTTTAAAAACAAGTTTAAGTTGTCAGTGAAAATGCTTGCAATGTACTTCAGGAAGTAGTAGTCAAAATGGCTGTGTTTCTCTCTCTTTCTTTATATATATATTCAGGTACATAACCAATCAAATGACAGGTAAAAAAAGTAGAACATGAAAGTAACATTTTAATTGGTTGTCAATTCCAACACTTCAGATGTGTTTTGTGAAGTAATTTACCTCAGGGTATTTAGAGAGGTCTACAGGCTAAATGGCTAAATGGAATTCCAATCAAATTTGTGAAAATGGTAGGGATTGGTATGTAGTCTATAGCTAATCTATATTTGGTGAAAGTGTCTCCAGTGGTTTTTCTGTGAATTACTTTCCCACCTTTTTTAAGCGAGCGCTTCCCGGTGCGCGCCCCGGTACGCGCACCGGCAGCGTTACGGGAGTCCTCCATTTTGTGTTTCAGTAGAATTGAGATACAAGATGGAGGGCAAATAATGTTCAGAATGGGTAGAAGGGGGCACGGTAGACGTGTCCTGACCCCCTAGGTTTTCTGAGGGTGGCTGAGGAGGCCCATATGTGTGTCAAATTTTTGCGCGGTTAGCGTCCGGTGCGCGTACCGGGTAGCGCTCCGGAAAGCGTAAATCGTGAAAATTAGTAAAAAAAAAGTTACATTTAAAATTTGTTTAGAGTGATCATAGTTAGGGTAGCTCTGAGAAGAGCTTTTGGGTATGTGGTAGATTTAGGTACTTATAAGTAGGTACCAATACATAGTCTTAAATTCAGGATGAAAATTCTGTTCCCCTCATCTGAGAAGTGAACTCCATCTCCTCTGTAGATATCTTGCATGTAGTAACGCAAGTTATTGTTGTAGATGGAGCCCATTCCATGGTCTCTCATGTAAGCTGAAACAGACTTATTTACATGCTTCCTCGATTTCTCAATTTGTGGACAAAATTGGTTGGACCACTTCCATTTCTGTCTTTGGCATATATTTGAATATACCAAGGCAGTTTGAGGAAAAAGTGCCATCAATTGCTCAAAGGTGTCCTTTAAAAGCATTTCCAGACCTAGCCCAGTCAAAGTACCCAAGTCATTTCCTCCACAGTGCACAATTAACAGGTCAGGGTTTGGCAAATGCAAAAAGGTTTTCACCAATGGTATCAATTGGTGACATCTTAATCCTCTGTGACCAATCCAGTTGATTTCCACATTTTGTAAATTGAGGTTGTGTAAATTTCTGTTATCAGCATACCTTTGAGCCCAGTGGATGTAACTATGTCCAACAATCCAGACAGAAAACATGGTGAGAGGAGGTTCTGCTGCAGTCAGATGAAGTGTGGGAATGAAATGGCAGTTAAAATAGTAGGAGTATGTAATGACAAAAGTGTGGAGTTTCTGTGCTAATGATTCAGTAGCAGTGATTGGTGGATTTTGATTGCTGAAAACAGAAAGTTAGGGTGCATGGATGAGTTCTTTGAAAGATGTAAATTGAATGGTCAAGAAAAAATCATTTTATGAAAGATTGCACTGCATACGCAGGTGTACTGAGAGTTCAGAGTTCAATTGAAACATTGTTGCGTGAACTTGTAAACATGACAGGTCTTTCAGGAGGTGGTTGCTATGGAAAAAAGGCAGAAAGGGCAGAGGGTGGAAGGGTGTTGATTTGAAAAAAGTGACAGAAGAGTTTTGATTGGGTGATATGAGAGATATGTGTTATGAATTACAGCATTTCTGTGCCATTGATGGTTGCAGCCTCTGGAGTGCATACCCTTTGCTCTGCTAAAGAAAAATTGGTGTGTGTCTGAGACTGTTTTAAAACTCAAAAAGTATTTGCTAAGGTGAGAAAAGATTCATTTAATTTAGATAGAGAATATTATGCATTAGGGATAAATTTATGAAGAAAGTTGTGTATTTAAAATGTTGCTTTGTGTCAAGTGTTTTACAAATAGATTTAGTTTCTTTGAGTTACATAGCCATGTTAAAAGTGACGCAAAAGTGGTGGAAGGGCTTTAAAAAATACGCTTTCATGTGTGTTAGGGCATTTTAAGTCACTTCCCAATGACTGTGGGTAGATAAGTGATTTACTTGAAGTATTTAAAAACTTTTTTGAAATCAATTAGGTTTCTTGATATGTACTGCTAGAGTTTCATAGGCTGCTTGAGGCATATTTACAAGGCCTTTGAGTCACTTTGATGTTATTTTCCCCATTTTAATTTAAGACATTTCCCCGTGCTGCAAAGTCTTTGTAAATACGCCGCCATGTGTGCTTGGCAAATTTAGACTTTGTTTCTTTGAGTTACATAGCCATGTTAAAAGTGACGCAAAAGTGGTGGAAGGGCCTTAAAAATACGCTTTCATGTGTGTTAGGGCATTTTAAATCACTTCCTCATGAATGTGGGAAAATAATTTGTTTTTTTGATGTGTTTAAAAACGTTTTTTGAAATCAATTAGGTTTCTTGATATGTACTGCTAGAGTTTCATAGGCTGCTTGACGCATATTTACAAGGCCTTTGAGTCACTTTGATGTTATTTTCCACATTTTAATTTAAGACATTTCCCCGTGGTGCAAAGTCCTTGTAAATACGCCCCCATGTGTGCTTGGCAAATTTAGACTTTGTTTCTTTGAGTTACATAGCCATGTTAAAACTGACGCAAAAATGGTGCAAGGGCCTTAAAAATACGCTTTCATGTGTGTTAGGGCATTTTAAGTCAATTCCCCATGAATGTGGGTAAATAAGTGATTTACTTGAAGTGTTTAAAAACGTTTTTTGAAATCAATTAGGTTTCTTGATATGTACTGCTAGAGTTTCATAGGCTGCTTGAGGCATATTTACAAGGCCTTTGAGTCACTTTGATGTTATTTTCCCCATTTTAATTTAAGACATTTCCCCGTGCTGCAAAGTCTTTGTAAATACGCCGCCATGTGTGCTTGGCAAATTTAGACTTTGTTTCTTTGAGTTACATAGCCATGTTAAAAGTGACGCAAAAGTGGTGGAAGGGCCTTAAAAATACGCTTTCATGTGTGTTAGGACATTTTAAGTCACTTCCTCATGAATGTGGGAAAATCATTTTTTTTTTATGTGTTTAAAAACGTTTTTTGAAATCAATTAGGTTTCTTGATATGTACTGCTAGAGTTTCATAGGCTGCTTGACGCATATTTACAAGGCCTTTGAGTCACTTTGATGTTATTTTCCACATTTTAATTTAAGACATTTCCCCGTGGTGCAAAGTCCTTGTAAATACGCCCCCATGTGTGCTTGGCAAATTTAGACTTTGTTTCTTTGAGTTACATAGCCATGTTAAAACTGACGCAAAAATGGTGCAAGGGCCTTAAAAATACGCTTTCATGTGTGTTAGGGCATTTTAAGTCAATTCCCCATGAATGTGGGTAAATAAGTGATTTACTTGAAGTGTTTAAAAACGTTTTTTGAAATCAATTAGGTTTCTTGATATGTACTGCTAGAGTTTCATAGGCTGCTTGAGGCATATTTACAAGGCCTTTGAGTCACTTTGATGTTATTTTCCCCATTTTAATTTAAGACATTTCCCCGTGCTGCAAAGTCTTTGTAAATACGCCGCCATGTGTGCTTGGCAAATTTAGACTTTGTTTCTTTGAGTTACATAGCCATGTTAAAAGTGACGCAAAAGTGGTGGAAGGGCCTTAAAAATACGCTTTCATGTGTGTTAGGACATTTTAAGTCACTTCCTCATGAATGTGGGAAAATCATTTTTTTTTTATGTGTTTAAAAACGTTTTTTGAAATCAATTAGGTTTCTTGATATGTACTGCTAGAGTTTCATAGGCTGCTTGACGCATATTTACAAGGCCTTTGAGTCACTTTGATGTTATTTTCCACATTTTAATTTAAGACATTTCCCCGTGGTGCAAAGTCCTTGTAAATACGCCCCCATGTGTGCTTGGCAAATTTAGACTTTGTTTCTTTGAGTTACATAGCCATGTTAAAACTGACGCAAAAATGGTGCAAGGGCCTTAAAAATACGCTTTCATGTGTGTTAGGGCGTTTTAAGTCAATTCCCCATGAACGTGGGTAAATAAGTGATTTACTTGAAGTGTTTAAAAACGTTTTTTGAAATCAATTAGGTTTCTTGATATGTACTGCTAGAGTTTCATAGGCGGCTTGAGGCATATTTACAAGGCCTTTGAGTCACTTTGATGTTATTTTCCCCATTTTAATTTAAGACATTTCCCCGTGCTGCAAAGTCTTTGTAAATACGCCGCCATGTGTGCTTGGCAAATAAAGTACTGACAGGGTGTGCTTCTACATAGGAGCTGTGTTGTGTTTTCAAATTATGACCAGAAAATCGTTTTTAAAAAAAAGAAATGCTTTATTGTGAGTAATGTACATTGCTCTGTTGCATATAGTCCTCATCTTCTGCGTACTCTTGGATATGCTAGACTACATCTGCACAATGAGATACCTAAGCTGAGGAAACACAGGTGATGTGATTGTGAATTGAGCATAAATATTTGCACGTTTTTCAATTACATCACCTGTGTTTTCTAACATTACGAATCACATTGTGCAGATGAGGTTTAGGTCTGTGCAGGGAGACAGAGGAGGTCTGGCCTTTGTTCAAGAGTGCAGTGGACATGACTCACTTCATTGGTAGGCCTGCACATGTATTATCTCCTCTGTACTCTTCAACAAGCCTAACTTTCATCTGCAACCCTGAGTAGGCCTCACCTCAAACAAACCTCTGGATAGGCCACACCTTATCGTCATCCTGAATCAATCATTTAAAATGTTAGGGGCAAATTTATGATGGACGTGCGCCTCTTTTGCGCCGCTGTTGCGTCACTTTTGTGACGCAGCAGCGGTGCAAAAGATGCGCTATGTTGAGACATATTTACAACTTGACGCATCTAGGCAGATGTGTCACAGTGTAAAGTCCTGTGCCACATGAAACCTGCGTCAGGTTTAATGTGGGCGTTTTGTTGCAGGGTGGGCATTCATTTGCATGAAAGCCCTGTAAAACTAACATGGTGAAATTTAGAACATTTCACTGAGTCAGCTTTATGGCATTGCTGAATCAAATCCTTACGCCTGTTTGAAACAGCCATAAGGAGTGACGCACCATGCAATGTGTGGCTTGCCCCTGTGCATTGTAGTAGACATGTCGCGCTTATGACGTGATTCCTGCAATGTGCCGCTTTTGCGGCACAGATGCGTGACGCATCTGTGCTATTTTTGTTCAATGGTGCTCCACATTGTTAATACTTTCAGTAAGAAACAAGGGAACCCACTAGGTAACCAAGGACCTGGGGTATCAGCTAAACTAGAAACAAATGGTCCTTGACAAGAGAATTTCTAACCTTTATAATAATTATAGGCCACAATGAGCTCTATAACAAAGAAAAAGTCCAGCCGGACTTTGAAATTTATTCAATGTATTGTAGATATACTTAATCAGATGAACAAACAATAAAGCAGTGGGACACAGTCCTGCATCCACGATGCTATACATACAATCAAAACATACAAGTACTAGGGTATTTCAGGCATTTAGAAGGCATGAGCAAAGAGAGTATTTAGAATGCATTTGCTTCACATATGTGGGAAACATACACTTTTTGGCACATAAAAGTACACTTATTGTTTAGCCCACATATTGTGTCGACGGCGTTTCGATCCAATTGTTAATAGTGGATCATCATCAGGACTTCCAATGTTAGCCTGAATGTAGAAAGCCTCAAGAGGTGAGTGTGTGGATGATACTGGTCGTTGGGAGGGGATATTCCAACAGTTATCTGGGTGGGGTTGCTCCCAATGTAAAGAAAATTGTTCTTTTTGGGCAATTGTCCAGTATCGGTACGGTATTGGTGATTCAATTCATCTATAATTAGGTCTTGTGTCGACCTACTTATCAGCAGGGTGAGGGGGACAGGTACGGACAGTTTTCCGATCCCAAGGGAATCCGGTGATAGTCGCTGTAAGTGCCTAGGATTAGGTCTTAGACGGGAAGCCTTTTAGTGGGGCTCCTTAGGTTCACGATGGAACCAAGTACAAACGTCCCAGTGCACAGTCCACGGCGCGACTGTGCACCGGGACGTTTGTACTTGGTTCCATCGTGAACCTAAGGAGCCCCACTAAAAGGCTTCCCGTCTAAGACCTAATCCTAGGCACTTACAGCGACTATTACCGGATTCCCTTGGGATCGGAAAACTGCCCGTACCTGTCCCCCTCACCCTGCTGATAAGTAGGTCGACACAAGACCTAATTATAGACGAATTGAATCACCAATACCGTACCGATACTGGACAATTGCCCAAAAAGAACAATTTTCTTTAGATTGGGAGCAACCCCACTCAGATAACTGTTGGAATATCCCCTCCCAACGACCAGTATCATCCACACACTCACCTCTTGAGGCTTTCTACATTCAGGCTAACATTGGAAGTCCTGATGATGATCCACTATTAACAATTGGATCGAAACGCCGTCGACACAATATGTGGGCTAAACAATAAGTGTACGATTATGTGCCAAAAAGTGTATGTTTCCCACATATGTGAAGCAAATGCATTCTAAATACTCTCTTTGCTCATGCCTTCTAAATGCCTGAAATACCCTAGTACTTGTATGTTTTGATTGTATGTATAGCATCGTGGATGCAGGACTGTGTCCCACAGCTTTATTGTTTGTTCGTCTGATTAAGTATATCTACAATACATTGAACAAATTTCAAAGTCCGGCTGGACTTTTTCTTTGTTATAGAGCTCATTGTGGCCTATAATTATTATAAAGGTTAGAAATTCTCTTGTCAAGGACCATTTGTTTCTAGTTTACCACATTGTAAATACGGCACATCATGGGTGGCAGAGCAGCAACGCACGTTAACTGTTGCATCCCTGCGGATGCGCCAGTTAACATAAATCTGCCCCTTTACATTTAAGTAAGAGCAGGGGACACAGAGTTGGTGAGGCTTATCCAAGGTTAAGAAGAGATGAGTCCTGTTCACTGAAAACCTGCGCATAGGCCTCACCTCCTCAGCATCGCTGGACATGGCTAAATAATATCTGCAAAATGTTACTCTTGTTAAACAATTTTACTATTATAGTCTCAGAGATTTGTCTCTTACTCTGCAACATCTCATTGTTGTTCTCTTTTTTTAAAGATAACGACAACATCAAGCATGAGTGATTATGAGCAAACTGTTGATCTCGATATTATCATTGAAATTGTTATTGAAACATCAGTGGAAGTAGATCCCTTGGATGATTTAAATCCTGAGGATGATGAAGAACATGATGAGGATGCCGATTTGTCAGAATTGTATGACATAGGGTGGGAAGCTGACCTGCTCGAGCATATGGAACTATAAACAGTTATTTTTAAAAGTTACTGGAAATAAAAAGTAACCATGTTAACCGTTTCATTTAAAATTAAACACAACTTCAAAAACAGCTTGTGTGAAGTGTCTTTAATAAAATAGGGAAATATGCTGATAAAATTAGTTCAGATTCACATATAAAAGAGCAAAGGTCAAATGTAGAAGCATTCTATTTCTTTGCTACTATTTGTGAGTACTAAATTTGCCAATGCACTAAAAATTATTGTATGTAGAATTGACAAGTAGTGTGTTAATTTTTTGACGACTGTTATTGATTTACTGTTTGGTAATAGTGGTTAATAAAATGTTTTATTATATTTTACCACAGATTCAACTGCAGATCATTTCAAAACTACAGTATGCCATCGAAGCAAAGAAGCCGAAAGGCTACAAAACATCAAAGACAGCAGCTTACTACATGCTTGCAGCAGTCCTCTACAATAAAAAGTCGTCAAGTCACCAAGAAACCTCCGGGTAAGACAACGAAATCATTCATAAGAAACATTTGCAGAAAAAAAATATCAGTACAGAACATGTTTTAGTCCAGAAAAAGAGAGCCAATTTAAACGGAAAGGAAAGGCCAATCAAAAATGTTACTGCTAGAGCAGGAGATAACTCTGTGCATGGTAGTAGAAGGAAAAATCAGTTTAGGGACATTCGTAGACGAATGTTTCGCAACAGGATAATTGGCAATTTGTTAAAAAATTTTAAGAAACGTCAACAAAAAGTGGCTTTTTATAAGAGAAAGAGAAACATTGAGAAAATTATTGATCAGGCATTCGAAATTAAGCGAAAGTTATTTATTTTGATAATCAATAGAATTAGGAAACTAAACAAGGTAATTTATGATTTCAAAACAAAAATTAGATGGAAGAGAACAGTTAATCGTAGTAATTTTTGTGAAGTTTTTTCAGGAGAATGGATGCATAGTTCAAGTTGTGAGGCATTTTTTAATGAGGAGAGTTATTTCCAGGATAATGATTTGGTGCATGCAGTTGACACCAGTGGTCGAGCATATGAGGTGAAAGATGGTTGTCCGGTTGAAAAAGAAAAACTTGTGTCAACAGAGGCAGAAGAGGTGTTAGCTAATGAGGTTTTAGGAAGACATCCTAAGGGACCAGTGTACACCTGGAAGTGTAGTAGTATTTGCAGTGTGCGACAGGATTCCATCAATTTGCTTTGTGATTTTGTACGGACATTTAATAAGAAAACTTTAAAACAGAAAATGAAGTTGTTGCAAGAATTAGATCCTTGCAGAGTGAGAGAAGTGACAGGTTTGCATGGTCATTCACTGGCTTGTCTTTCCAGGAGAGTATGCCAGAGTGTTTTTCATCATTTCAGGATGCTAGCAGTGCATCATAATAAAGTGAGGAAATTAGTTAGAATGTTGTATTATGCTAAGAGTCCAGCAATTATGCTTAAACAATTATGCACTGCTCTTTTGCATGGTTCTGAAGTAGATGTGAAGAATATTTGTGAAGAAATTGAGTTTTGTTACTTTGCAAGTAAAGAGAAGAATGTTGAAATTGACCCAGAAGAAGAAGGTAATGTGGAAGAGAGTGTAAAGGTTTCAAGTACTGATAATTTTCAGAAGGAAATTGCCACATTCAGGTGAAATCAAGTGAGAGGCCTAATTTCACTTGTGTGTGTTGTCGACGCACCTATTATAAGAATCAGACTAAGTTAGTGGATTTATATGCAAAAAGTGAAAGGGAAAATAATAGTGAATGGAAGGATTTCGCAACATACTTGATGGTAGAAAATTGTTTTGATTTGGGATCGGATCAACGTGTGTGTACTTATTGTTGTAACAAATTAAATCAAAACCAGATGCCTGCTAGAGCGGTTCATAATAATCTGGAATTGGTTGAGATTCCTTCTGAATTGAAGGATTTAAATACTTATGAATCTATTTTGATTCAAAGTGTCCATCCCTTTCAGGCTATTGTACGAATGGAGCCAAAGACAGGAAAATTGCCTCCATCAGATTTACAGAGAGGATTAAAGGGAAGAGTTGTTTATTTGCCTCTAGATTTCAAGAAAAACATTAATACAATTGGAGTAGAGAAAGTGGAAGAGGAACCTCTGGTTATCCTAGTTAATGGGGTTACGACAAAGAGTAAGAAAATCTGGCAAGATTTAGTGGATGTTAGGAAAGTCAAAAAGGCAACATTGTATTTGAAGAAAAACAATAAGTACTACAAGAATGTATATGTTGCAGAAGAGGAAGTAAGTGAAGAAGAGGACAGCGATTTGTGTGCTGGACAAATTGAGAAAGTAGAAGCCTCTAAAAATGAAGAAATATATGAACATTATAGTGTTCATCCTTTGCATTCCAAGGAAGTCATGGGGAATGCTATTGAGTTGTTTCAAATGAAACAAGCCAAAGGGAGTCCCATTAGTGTTTGGGAGGAAAGTTTGGAAGCTCGGTGTTTCCCACAGCTATTTCCAACAGGTCAAGGAGGAAGATATGATGAGCGACCTCATCAAATTCCTGCTTCTGAATACCGGACTTTACGATTGTATGCAGAAGATCCTAGGTTTCGTCAATGCATTCCCTATTTGTTTCATCTACTGTTTGAAAGTGATCTGTCTGGACTGTCATATGTAGTGAACCACATTTTGAAAAGTGGTGTACAGATGCAAAATATCTCGGCAAGGGACTTTATGGATAAAGTCGATGTGCAAGACAGTATTTTGGATTCTCACCTGATTAATCTCATGGCGTGTCAGCGTGGTACTAATGAGTACTGGTACCGTCGTCATGGTGATTTAAAATGTATGCTGAGGAACTTAGGAACTCCCACATGGTTCCTCACTCTCAGCTGTGCTGAGTATGGCTGGGAAGACTTACTTGAATTTCTACGAGAGGCAAATGGAAACATTGAAAATATCGAATTCAAGACACCTGGAGAACTGTGCTCTTTGTATCCAGTGAATGTATGCAGATACTTCAATCATAGATTTGAAGCTATGATGTCTTTCATCATGAACAAGAAGAATCCACCTCTTGGAGAGGTGTTGGATTTCTTCTGGAGAAAGGAGTACCAAGCAAGAGGTGCTCCTCATATACATATGCTGCTATGGATCAAAGATGGACCCAAATTTGGAACAGATCCAGATGACTTAGTGATGAGTTTCATAGAACAGTATTCTACATGTGCTGTTCCAAACACAAAGGAAGACAAAAGCCTAAGAGAACAAGTTTTACGCTTCCAAAGCCATCGTTGTGGAAAGTACTGTCGTCGTAAATTCAGAAACAAGGACAAGTTCTACACAAAATGTCGTTTCGCCTTTCCACGACCGGTGATTTGTAAAGGAAGAGTGAACAGTTTGATGTATTCGCTGCGACATAATGTGACGAGGAAATCACCCAAAAATACATACAATTTGTAAAGGAACGAAGAGTCCAAGTACATCAACGACTACAACCCAGTGATTTTGTCCATGTGGAATGCTAACATGGATATACAGTTTGTGGCTGATAACTGTATGGCTGTGGCTCGGTATGTGACATCTTACATCACCCAAAAAAAAAAGACTGAATTGAAGGATATGTGGGAGGACATTTCCCATGAAAAGAGCTTCAGTAAGAAGTTGTACAGTTTCAGTCTGAAGATGTTGTCGCATCGAGAAATCGGAGCTTACGAATGTTCTGACCGGTTATCTTCAGCAAGTCTCTATGCCAAATCTAGGAGTATCATTTGGGCGAGTCTTGGTCTTGCTGCAACACGTAATCGAGTTCTGAAACCTGTACGGGAAATTGAGTATTTGGCGGAAAAGGAGCCAAACAGTACAGATATTTTGGAAACCAACATGTTGGATACATATTATCCAAATAGAAGCAGTCACCTCGAGAATGTTTGTCTGTATGAGGTTCTACAAAATTACATATTCAAGAGGAACATCAAAGAAGATATTGATAAAGGAGTGTATGCTGTAATTGGAAGTGAGGGATGTCTGGTCAAGCAAAGAAAATGCCACTTGGTAAACCATCGAAAATTGAGTGGCGAATCTCCTGAAAGAAAAGAGTTTTTCTATTTAGCACTTTTGCAACTTTTCAAGCCTTGGCGTGCAGAAGAGGAACTGCTTGGAGATTTCCTCTGTTACAAAGACTCTTTCAATGCCGCCAAGGAGACCATAGAATGTCCTGTTTTTCCCAAATATCTAGAAATGTTGAATGCGGAAATCGAGCAGGAAGCAACGATTGCAGCCGAGATTGCTAGAGACAGTTCTCAGGACAGTCAGAGTTCTGTTTCATTGAGTCAGGATCCACTAGGAGGACCAGTTATCGAAAAGGAAGCTGCCACTGCCATTGATTGAAGTGGAAAGAGCCATGGCACATGCTCAGGAGGATGCGGTTAACTTAGAAGACTTGGAAAGACAACTCAACGTTGAGCAGAGGAAAATATATGACGAAGTTACACACCAAATTGATCATGGATTAAGTCATGAGAAGAAAGAGTGCTCATGTACGTCGTTGAAGCCTGTCCGACTGTACGTGAGTGGAGAAGCGGGAACTGGAAAAAGTTTCCTCATTAAAGCAATTTCATATTATTTGCAGAGAATGGACTGAGTCATCGCTGTCTTGTGTTGTCACCGCTCCAACTGGACTGGCAGCACATAACATTAAAGGTATTACTTTGCATCGTCTACTGATGCTGCCAGTGGAGCATGATAACAAATTACAATACCACAAGTTATCTGGAGTTGCTTGTTGTGAAGTTTCAAGAGTCTTGAGGAAAATGAAACTTCTTATCATCGACGAAGTAAGCATGGTTTCCAATGTCATGCTTGCCTTTGTGCATTTGAGAATGCAAGAAGTTCTCAAAACAGAGTATGATGTGTTATTTGGTGGCAAACACATCATTGTTTTCGGTGATCTTCTGCAGCTGACACCAGTGAAAGGACAACCTGTGTTCAAAATGCTCACGCATGAAGATACCAGGAAGTGCCTAGGGAGCATTGGGAACGTCAATAAATATGGTTAAACTTCAATTATGCTGAACTGCGTGAAAATATGCGTCAAGCGAAGGATGAAGATTATAAGAATATTCTACAAGATGTAAGAATCGGAAAAGTGACCGAGCATGGGAAAGAAGCTTTACATGCACGATTACTGTCAAATTTGTATCCAGAAGAAGACGTTGTGCCTGAGAATATTTTTCGGAAAATTACTGAGAAGGAATCTGGAATATGTTTGATGCCAACTCTTGCAGAATGTGCCATCTTCAACAATAAAATGTTGAAGTTAGAAAACCAAGAGATTGTGAAACTGGAAGCTATTGACAGAATAGAGCATATGGGAGCAACAATTATTTTGTCTGAGAATTTGAAATCAAAATTGGATTCATTAGAGAAGACTATATCTAAAACTGCTGGTTTTGAAAAGACTCTGAATGTGTGCTTAAATTGCCGTATAATTTTAAGAAGGAATTTACATGTTGAAAGAGGTCTGGTAAATGGGTAATGTTGTTGATTTTGAGAAATACAGAAATAGAGATGGAATTGAATTTTTAAAAATTAAATTTGATGGCATTGAGGAAGTACAGCTAATTGGTCGTTGCTCTGCTAGGTTTTCGCTTGTAAAAGACTTATATGTTCGCCGTAAGCAGTTTCCTGTTTGCTTGGCATATGCGGTGACAATCCATAAATCGCAAGGTTTAAGTGTAGACAGTGCATTGGTGAATATTGGCAGTTCTGTGTTCAAGGAAGATATGGCATATGTGGCATTGTCACGAGTCAGAACTTTATCAGGATTGTACTTGATTGAGTGTGATGTCACAAACATTTGTGCGGATCTAGATTGTATTAAGGAATACAATAGGTTAAGAAGAGAGTATGCACCACATTTGCCTCAATATCCTTTGTTTGAGAAACGTGTGGTAGGCCGGAAACGAAGAAATGTGACCAATAGTAGGGAGGTTGTAGCAAAAAGACGAAAAGTCGATGAACCCAAAATTATAAGCAGAAAAAAAATGGATTCTGTTGAAGATGTTGTTGGTTTTCAATTTGAAAATAGTTCTGGTGTCAACTGCTATGCTAATGTAGTGGTTACTGTTGTCTTTTCTCTAGAAACTTTAAAAGAAGAGATTGTGCTCAATTCGGATCAAAGATTTTGCAGTTTGTTGAATTCTGTGTTAGAGAAATGTAGCACTGATAGAATAAAAATAGAAAGTGTGTCTGAAATTCGAAATCTGTTAGACAAATGTTCAGGTCAAACGCAATTCTCTCAAAATATTCAGCAAGATTGTCAGGAGTTTTTAATGTATATGCTTGATGTATTGCAAGATGAAGGTGTAGATGTAGATCATCTGTTTGGCCTTTCTTATCAATGGCAGCATGACTGCGAGAACTGTAGGTTATCAAGTACTACTAGTGTAGACTCAGAAAGATTTATATATTTAACTTTGCCAGACAGTAAATCAGTGTCCTTTAATAAGCTAGTAAAAGCAGCTGATCACAACATGGAGTGTAGCCAATGTAAGTCTGCAATGTTGTCAACATTATTTATAGGAACATATGGCCAGTATGTCATTTTAATGTTCCAACGATGTAGGCCTGATGGAACAAAATTGACAACTTTAATTAAAAATGTTGTGGCTTCGCAGTTGTCAATATCAGGAAGGACTTTTGTAACTGCAGCAATTATATATCATGACGGTCCTTCAACAACATCAGGACATTACACAGCTTATTTGAAGTCTAGAAACGGCTGGTCATTCTGCAATGATTCTGTTTTAACTTTAAAAAAAAAATTGCCTTTTGACCTTAAAAATTCTTACCTGGTGTTTTTACAACCAAAATTTTAGGGAAAGAATCTCGGGATTTGCTCTGAGGAATTTCAAGAGGTTCTAATGGCTCCTACACTATTTGGCCTTGAGGATAAGTGTAGTACAGAGTAAAAAGTTATTTTTGAGTTTTAAGTAGTTCCTGAAAAAAAAGAAGGTTTTCTTACAGAAAGTGGTGGGCACGGATTAGTTAAAGGACAACAGAGTATTCCCCAAAGCAAACGGTGTTCTTACCATAACACTTCACGTCATGGAAAAATAACTGCACTTTGAATGAGTTCAGAAAAACTGTTTCTTTTAATAAGCTAATGCAAGCAGCCAATCAAAACATGGAGTAGAGGTAATGTAAGTCTACAATGGTGTACACATTTTTTGAACAAACTTTTGGTTATAATGTCATTTTAAAATTCCAACTATATAAACCTGATGAAAGTAAGTTTTCAACTTTAATTACAAATGTTGTGGCTACACAGTTGTTGATTTTAGGAAGAACATTTCTAACTGCAGCTATTACATGACATGATGGTCCTTTGACAACATCCACTTATTACACAGCTTATTGAAAATGTAAAAAAAGCTGATGTTTCGGAAATGATTCACATTTGTCTATGAAACAATGTTGCCTTTTGACTTAAAAATATTCTTACTTTCTGTTTTCAGAAGAAAGAATTTAGGGTAGGTAACTGGCCTATAATGATTCTAGGAGTTGATATAATTTTATGTACTGTTTTAAATTGCTTTGTGATTAAAAGTGATGTAGAGAATTAAATAATTGTAGTAGTGATAGAGGTAGTGTAAGTCTGCTTCATAGTAAGCAGTATCAGTGTCATAGGAAATGTGGAACATGAGTGAGCAAGAAGGGTGAGATATTACTAGTACAGGATTGTGAAAGTGATCTTGAACGTTTTCTTTCTGAAAGTTGCGTAAAAAGAAAATGACGGGATTTGCTTAGAAGAATTCCAAGAGTTATAAATGGCTCTTACACGATTTGGCCTTGAGGAGAAGTGCGGTAGAGAGCGAGAAGTCATTTATTGTATGTAACATATTTGTCAAAACGATGGAGTTTTTCTTTCAGAAAGTGGCGGGCTGAAAATAATAACAGCACAACAGAGTATAAGCTGTTCATAGGACATCCTTCGACGTCATGGAAAGTAAGTTACTTTTGAGGAGTTCTGATTTCTGATTGGTTATGTTATATGGGTTTTTCAAACACAATCATTTTGATTGTGTTTTTTTTTCCCCGCTGTTATATGATGAATACCTTCAAGTCACTGTTTTTAGTGAAATTTGATATATTCTGAGAACAGCAAAAATAAACCATTTAACATGTATAATTAATTCTGTACTTTTTGTATTTATGATATACATTTAGAACTGTGTAGGAGGCATGGAGAAACTGAGGCTTCTGTAAGTGTCAAGGGAGGTGAGTAATGTACATTGCTCTGTTGCGTACAGTCCTCACCTTCTGCGTACTCTTGGATATGCTAGACTACATCGGTACAATGAGATACCTAAGCTGAGGAAAGGTGATGTGATTGTTAAATGAGCAAAAATATTTGCACGTTTTTCAATTATATCACCTGTGTTTCCTAACATTACGAATCACATTGTGCAGATGAGGTTTAGACCTGTCCAGGGAGACAGGGGAGGTCTGGCCTTTGTTCAAGAGTGCAGTGGACATGACTCACTTCGTTGGTAGGCCTGCACATGTATTATCTCCTCTGTACTCTTCAACAAGCCTAAATTTAATCTGTAACTCTGAGTAGGCCTCACCTCAAACAAATCTCTGGATAGGCCACACCTTATCGGCATCCTGAAACAATAATTTAAAATGTTAGGGGCAGTTTTATGATGGCCGTGCGCCTCTTTTGCGCCGCCGTTGCGTCACTTTTGTGACACAGCAGCAGTGCAAAAGATGCACCATGTTGCAAGATAGGCCTCACTTCATCTGCAACAAGATACCGTCAGTTTAAAATGTATATATTTAGGACTGTGTAGGGGGCATGGAGAAGCAGAGGCTTCTGTAAGTGTCAAAGTTGTTGCATACAGTGCTCACCTTCTGCGTAGTCTTTCATATGCTAGACTACATCTGCACAATGAGATACCTAAGCAAAGGAAACACAGGTGATGTGATTGTGGAATGAGCAGAAAAAATTGAACGTTTTTCAATTACATTACCTCTGTTTCCTAACATTATGAATCACATTGTGTAGATGCCTCACTCAGTCTGTATCTGACACTCTTTCCTTCACTTCCTCTGTCTCCTCTCTCCCTCACTCTCTTTTCCTTATTCACCCTTTCCTTATATAGTTTACCTTACTCACTTTCTTTTAGTAGCTTACACAACTTCAATTTAGTTTTCTCTTCTATCCTTCTTTTCTGTCACTGAAAGTATCTTCTTTTTTTTCTCTTAGTAATTTACTCTATTTCAATTTCTTTTTGTCTCTGACTGTCTATCACCGTTTCTTTCTCTTTTTTTTCTGCATGTTTATCTCTAACTTTATTTCTTTGTAAAATTGGATGATTGTCAATCTTTTCCCTTGTCTTTTCTAATTTTTAAATACATGTTTTAATATTTTTCAAAGTTAACGACAATTATAAGGTAAATGTTTTGTACTCTTTTCGTTACATTTCTATCACATTTTACTTCTATTAGTTCCACTGCTTCATTTCTTTAACCCTCAGTTTCCTGCCTTTGCTACTTCCCTCATTCCTTTCTCTATTACTTACTTACTCTACTCCTTCCACTCCTTTTCTCAGTCCCTCTGTTCTCATAGTTCCTCACTCCTGTTCTATTACTCTCACTGTCTCTGACTGATCACTCTTTCACTACTTGTTCATTATGCTTTCTCCCTGTAGTTCAAGCACACTAAGGGGCATATTATCAACACAGGCGATAAAATTATTGCTGCTTTTATTGGCAGAAAACTGCAGCGAAAGCGGCTTTAGCGGCAGTTTTCTGCCGCAAAAGCGGCTTTAGCGGCAGTTTTCTGCCGATAAAAGCAGCGAAAATTTTATCGCCTGTGTTGATAATATGCGCCTATGTTATTTACATTTCTTTGCTGTTTCAATCATTGCTTTTCTGTCACTTCTTCTTTTCTGCTTTCTGTTTTTTCTCTCTGTTATTCCACATGTTTTAACCTTAGTCACTATCATACATCTTGTTTTATTCCTATTTACTCTTGCTCACTGTTTTCTTAACACTTTCCCTCAGGATTGTTCTTTTAGTCCGGTTCTATCCCCACCTCTCATTCCACATCCTTTACTATTTTTCTTCTTATTTTGAACATTCACTCACATTCTCTAAGAAACTCTTGTTTATTATTCTTCTACTCTCCTTTTTTTCTTTCACTTCCTTATCTATTTTGTTTTTCACAATTATACCCTCTTCCATCTTTTCTTCGGTAAATAGATCTATTAAACAGTATCTCTCTGTTACTCCCTCTAGCTGTCTTTCTTTTAACATTACTCTCTGTTTCCTTCCCTTATACTAACTCTTCTTTTTTTTAAAAAAAAATTTTGGTTCGCTTCCGGTTCGCGTACCGGTGCGCGTACCGGGAAGCGCACCAATGAGAAAAATGAAGTCAAGAGTGCTAAAAATTTTAGTAATTTTAAAAAAATGGGAGGTAGTTCTGAAAAGAACTTTTTTTTAAATGTTTTTGTTGTTTTATATTTTTTTTTAATTTTTCTGAACATTTTTTGTTTTTTTTGTATTTTTTGAACAATTTTATGTTTATTTTGGTTTTTTGGGGGGGAAACAACGAAAAACAGCCATTATAAAGGGCTCAACAAAAAACAAGAAACAAAAAACTGGGAACTAACAGGGGCTCGAGAGGAGCAAAAAAAAAAAAAAATACTGCTTTCTTCTCTTGCTGCAGTTGTGGTTGTCGATGGAAGCATTAATAAGGTGAATGCTTAGTTCCCCGTAGCAGAGGATCTTTCCGCAAAAAATGCTGACTATCTTTATTACACCAAATTTTTTTTGTATATTTGGTACTGTTTCGCGCCCTTCTGGTGCTGCAAATGAAGATTCACCTGAGGAGGTGCTGGCCTGATGGTCTCTTTTTTTCTGAGCCAGATCCCGTACCTCAGCTTGTGCCAGATTGTTAGGGTGCTACCTCTGCATGTGGCGGATCATTGTGTAGTTCCCAAATGAATATTTTTTATTTGGGTTGCCCCTGGACATGACCTAGTTGCAAATTAAGCATGTCACCTTCGGGGCATTCACTTTTTTTTGCCCAGCAGGGATGGAAAAATATTGCCATATATAATGAACTTTGACATGGCTTTGTCTTGGTTCTTCAGGCAAGTATGTTATGGTTTGTTGGTCCTCATCATCTTCTTCCTCCTCTTCTTCAACTCCTGGAAGGATCTGGGGTGGTGGACCTTCCTTTCTGGGTGGTGGTGGTGGTGGTGGGGGTGCACTAGCTGTAGCTACTACTGAAGCCATGTCTCACAAATAGCTCTTGCTTTCTCAAAGAAAAAAGTAAGAATGAGGAAAAAAGGAGGGGGCTTTCATCATTTGTAGAAAAAAAAAGTTGAGAACCAATGAAAAGTGTTATTTTCAGGTCACATGTCCCGACGCGCTTACGCTACGCGCACAGGAGCGCTTACGTTGCGTGCTCCGGGTTGCACCACGGAGCGCTTCCGGGTACGTTTACGGAGCACGCCGAAGAAACGCATCACGCGGTTACGCGATGCGTCACGTTTACGCGGCGCATCACGAGACTACGCGAAACGTCATGATGTTTTTGTTCGTGGGAAAAGCGCTCACGGGACGCTCCCTGGTACGCGCCCCGGGGCGCTCACCCGTACGTTCACCGGTACGTGCCCCTGGAGCGCCCCGGGGCGCGTACCGGGGCAAATAATAAAAAAAAAAAATGTACACATTTTAAAATTTCTAATAAAAATTATTACTTTCATACATATAGATATTTGCTATTAAAAAACCTATGAAATTCACTGAAAAAACCATAGGTTATAGACCATATATAGTTAGGAATTAGCATTTACAAAACCTTATTTTACTCACACAAAACCATTGAAATTCGCATATATAGTTAGTTGTACTAACTATATATCGCGCACCCGCAATCCACTGCTGATCATGTCACATATTACATCATTCATGACATGGTCAGTGACATCACTGATGACATCACTGATGACATCCCAAATGACATCACTGATGACATCACTGATGACATCTCAAATGACATCACTGATGACATCACTGATAACATGACTCATCACATCACTGATGACATTATTCATGTGATAAAACGATGAACCTCTTCAGACTCTAATATAACCTTAGATACACTCAGTGTAAACAGACACTCACAGACTGTCACTCATCCATGGAGTTACTCACACACCTACTCAGTCATGCAAAGAATCAATCACACCTCCATTTTCTCAACTATACAGTTATACACACTTTACTTATTCAAACAGATACTAACACATATTTACTCTCTTATACAATCCCTTATACAATTTCAGAATGATCCATACAGCCACTCACACATTCACTGGCTCTTATGCATCGAATCACATAATTCAGCTGTTTTAAAGTGCATTTAGACACTAGAATACAATTTTAATATGTGCAAATTAAATTAAGATTGCATCACATTGATTCATCTCATATTGATCTTACTTATGACCAACAATCGACTAGTGTCTGATACAATTCCGCCCAAGTGGGCTTTCAATTCAGAAAAACAGATACAGCAATTCTGCCCAAGTGGGCAATATGTACTCAATTTCATTCATACTACATAAGGCTGAATGCAGGACTTCTTCATAACAGGGCATAGGCTCCGTCTCCTATAAAATAAATTAAATGTGCGTATCAATAAAAGGCATCATATCCAAATTTAAAAACATGTTACAACAACATACTATTAGGAGCAACACTGCAACATTCATTATTTGAAAACATCAAGTACAGACAACCATACATTGAGGAAGAAAAAATTGTCCATCTCAGCCGAGATGGACTGATAATTCCTCATCTTTATTAATTGCTGTATCTGTTAATTTAATTTGCATATTTTAAAATGTTATTCTAGTGTCTAAATGCACTTTAAAACAGCTGAATTATGTGATTCGATAATTTTTGGAATAATGGGAATGAATTTGAACCTATTACAAAATGGCGATTTGGTTAGTCGAATTTCGAAGGGCAGCCACGTAGTCCTTTGTTCATGTTTAATTTTGATTTGTGCACTATATCATGTGATGATCACAAACAACTGCTGACCCGTGACCAAGGAACCGGTGTGTTTCGAAACGCGTCGGGGATTGTTTGCCACAGCTTTGTGAATAAAGCTTGCTTCGAGAAAATTGGGGCTGGGCGTCTTTCCTTTAAAAGTAAAAGGATTGTATGGTGCTGAATTTAGAAAGGTTTGCGACCTTGCCGGTAGCCCGCCGTCATTAAGAGGCAGAGGAATATCGCAGCAAAGTGGATTGGACTATTTAAAAAAAAAAAACTCTCCCCGCTACGTTCGTTCCGCCTGTGTGAGTGGAAAGGAAGAACTTTCAAGGCAACAGGACCATCGCGAAATTCACGTGAGATCGGCTGATTTTCCGGGGGGAGCGTATGCGCCCTGTGCCTGAGTTGAAAGCAGTAATCCGATTCTTCCATCAGAATCAGTACGGGACCCACAGGTAGCTGGCGGAAGCAGTGTGACAGGCGTGTCATTAACTGCGAAGCATTCTATTGAGAGTTATCACAGCGGGAGCCAGGACTGGGTTCCCGCGACACAAGGCAATATGTTGGCAAATCGAGGGGCAACACGGCGGGAAGCAGCGGAGCTGCTGTTTACTCCTTTAACAGACAACCAAGCAAGTACTGGTGCAGGAGGGGTTGCTGGTACAGAAGAATCACAGAACAAACTGCAACTTTGGGATAAACTGTGGAAGGCGGCCAAAACCGAACAATCCAAGTGATGGGAGGCGACAGCCTTACAGAAATATATAGACTGCGCAAGAGTGCCAAGAGGTCTGCGCATTTTCATTACCCCTACATTTCAAGACCCAGATCCAGATCTAATTGAAGAATGGACACAGAACAATCATGAGTGTTTGACAGTAATGCTCAGGTTGCTGGTTAAATATGCTCTTAAAGAAACGGACCATTTATCTGGAGAAATTGAAAAGTTGTCTGAACTGCTGAAAAATAAGTGCCCACAAGTGAGTTTGACATGCAAATGGACAAATTACATTTTTTTTTAGATAAAGCTGAAGAGGAAATAAAACTAAAGAAGCAACGGAAATTTCATCGTGATGAAGTGGACTATAATCAAGGACAAATTCTTACTTTTGGAAAAAGGTTCGACCACCTGAGGGAGAAAATGGAAGTAACAATGTACAAAGAAAAGTTGTTACTATTGCTAAAGCAAGCACCAATGAAATGACAGCAAGCGGTGCTTCAACCTCCCACCCTCCGGATGAGAGTGCAAGAGATAAAGGGCCAATTAAAACACCTGAAGGAGTAAAATCCAGTATTTTAAGGGCGTACAACATTATTGCAAAGGGCCGGCAAGAATCTGCGAGCCCGCAAACAGCAAGAGGTCGAGGACGAGACGGCAGAGGAGGCAAGCAGGTCATAAAGCAGCTAGGAAATATTCAAAGCCTGATGGGAATGATGACAAGAGGCAAAGCAGCGTCAAAATGAAGAACACCCTCACGGTGTTGAACCTTTCAAATATTATTTTAACCAAAGAACAGAATGATGTACTTTCACTTGGACTAACTTTCTGTCCTACTAGAAGTTTTAACTATACAGACAGTCGTATTGACTTATTCTTTTTCACCAGAAAATTAAAATTGAAAAAGTGGTATGCTAACAGAAATGAGCAATGTAGGAATACTACTGGTGTGAAGGACCGCACAATCTTGATTGGTGATATTGAAACCTTGCATACCATGAGAGAATTGGGGGCAAGTAATTGGGTTGAAGATCCGCTAATAAGTCTAGAACAGGAAGGAATTACATATAATAGTCCATGTGACAGTGGTTTTAAACCAACATCCATTTTTTCACCACAGTTACATAACGATGCAATCGAAGTATTCGAAAGAGGAATATTGAAAGAGTTTAAAAAACTGTCAAACAATAAGAGTAAATATGTCAGCAATCTAACTAAAAAACAAGAAACTGCATTAAAAGAGTTACAAGAGAACAAATCTATTGTAATTAAAAAAGCAGATAAAGGGGGAAATGTTGTGGTGTGGCCGCTTAGGATGTAATTGGATGAAGGTAAAAAACAATTAAGCGATAAAGAAAGCTATACCCATAGTGATAGATCTAGCTATGAAAAATGTAATGATGTATATAGACAACAGGTAGAAAATGGAAACAAGACAATTTGATTTCGAAAGAGGAACACAAGTTCCTGTATTGTAAATATCCAAAACTGGCACAGCTTTTTGAATAAAACTTGCTTCGAGAAAATTGGGGCTCGGCGTCTTTCCTTTAAAAGTCAAAGGATTGTATGGTGCTGGATTTAGAAAGGTTCGCGACCTTGCTGGTAGCCCGCCGCCATTAAGAGGCAGAGGAATATCGCGACAAAGTGGTTTGGAATATATATATATATACCTCAAATGTCTGTTTTTCTATCAAAGTTTTTAAGCATAGGATTAGCACAGTGCTATCCACACCGAGATAGAAAATGACAAAGTCTTTTGCCATTTAAACAGCAAAGTCTTTAAGCATAGGACTAGTACAGTGCAGTCCTTGCCGAGCTGTAAAATAACAAAAGCCATTTATCACTCCAGGCACAATATTACAGCTTTGAATTGGTAAAATACCAATTCAAGCCAACCTGAAATGAGTAAAAGCAACCCCTGACACAGTGTTTCTCTCTAATTAGAGCTCTTCAGAGAGGTATAGCTTTGTCCAGACACAAGGGAGCACCCAGTATTAAGTCAAAACAAAACCCTTTCAGGCATAGAGTGACGCATAAATTATGCAACAAAGAAGGAGAGAACTCTGGGTAGGTCTCAGTTTAGGTGGAAAGCAGCTCCTGTTAGAGCACTCTCAACACCAGCGACACTCTAGATCTGCTCACCTCAAATGTCTGTTTTTCTATCAAAGTTTTTAAGCATAGGATTAGCACAGTGCTATCCTCGCCGAGATAGAAAATGACAACGTCTTTTTCCATTTAAACAGCAAAGTCTTTAAGCATAGGACTAGTACAGTGCAGTCCTTGCCGAGCTGTAAAATAACAAAAGCCATTTATCACTCCAGGCACAATATTACAGCTTTGAATTGGTAAAATACCAATCCAAGCCAACCTGAAATGCGTAAAAGCAACCCCTGACACAGTGTTTCGCTCTAATTAGAGCTCTTCAGAGAGGTATAGCTTTGACCAGACACAAGGGAGCACCCAGTATTAAGTCAAAACAAAACCCTTCCAGGCATAGAATGATGCATAAATTATGCAAAAAAGAAGGAGAGAACTCTGGGTAGGTCTCAGTTTAGGTGGAAAGCAGCTCCTGTTAGAGCACTCTCAAGACCAGCGACACTCTAGATCTGCTCACCTCAAATGTCTGTTTTTCTATCAAAGTTTTTAAGCATAGGATTAGCACAGTGCTATCCACACCGAGATAGAAAATGACAAAGTCTTTTGCCATTTAAACAGCAAAGTCTTTAAGCATAGGACTAGTACAGTGCAGTCCTTGCCGAGCTGTAAAATAACAAAAGCCATTTATCACTCCAGGCACAATATTACAGCTTTGAATTGGTAAAATACCATTTCAAGCCAACCTGAAATGAGTAAAAGCAACCCCTGACACAGTGTTTCGCTCTACTTAGAGCTCTTCAGAGAGGTATAGCTTTGTCCAGACACAAGGGAGCACCCAGTATTAAGTCAAAACAAAACCCTTCCAGGCATAGAGTGACGCATAAATTATGCAAAAAAGAAGGAGAGAACTCTGGGTAGGTCTCAGTTTAGGTGGAAAGCAGCTCCTGTTAGAGCACTCTCAAGACCAGCGACACTATAGATCTGCTCACCTCAAATGTCTGTTTTTCTATCAAAGTTTTTAAGCATAGGATTAGCACAGTGCTATCCTCGCCGAGATAGAAAATGACAAAGTCTTTTGCCATTTAAACAGCAAAGTCTTTAAGCATAGGACTAGTACAGTGCAGTCCTTGTCGAGCTGTAAAATAACAAAAGCCATTTATCACTCCAGGCACAATATTACAGCTTTGAATTGGTAAAATACCAATTCAAGCAAACCTGAAATGAGCAAAGGCAACCCCTGACACAGTGTTTCTCTCTAATTAGAGCTCTTCAGAGAGGTATAGCTTTGTCCAGACACAAGGGAGCACCCAGTATTAAGTCAAAACAAAACCCTTTCAGGCATAGAGTGACGCATAAATTATGCAACAAAGAAGGAGAGAACTCTGGGTAGGTCTCAGTTTAGGTGGAAAGCAGCTCCTGTTAGAGCACTCTCAACACCAGCGACACTCTAGATCTGCTCACCTCAAATGTCTGTTTTTCTATCAAAGTTTTTAAGCATAGGATTAACACAGTGCTATCCACGCCGAGATAGAAAATGACAAAGTCTTTTGCCATTTAAACAGCAAAGTCTTTAAGCATAGGACTAGTACAGTGCAGTCCTTGCCGAGCTGTAAAATAACAAAAGCCATTTATCACTCCAGGCACAATATTACAGCTTTGAATTGGTAAAATACCAATTCAAGCCAACCTGAAATGAGTAAAAGCAACCCCTGACAGTGTTTCGCTCTAATTAGAGCTCTTCAGAGAGGTATAGCTTTGTCCAGACACAAGGGAGCACCCAGTATTAAGTCAAAACAAAACCCTTCCAGGCATAGAGTGACGCATAAATTATGCAAAAAAGAAGGAGAGAACTCTGGGTAGGTCTCAGTTTAGGTGGAAAACAGCTCCTGTTAGAGCACTCTCAAGAACAGCGACACTCTAGATCTGCTCACCTCAAATGTCTGTTTTTCTATCAAAGTTTTTAAGCATAGGATTAGCACAGTGCTATCCTCGCCGAGATAGAAAATGACAAAGTCTTTTGCCATTTAAACAGCAAAATCTTTAAGCATAGGACTAGTACAGTGCAGTCCTTGTCGAGCTGTAAAATAACAAAAGCCATTTATCACTCCAGGCACAATATTACAGCTTTGAATTGGTAAAATACCAATTCAAGCAAACCTGAAATGAGTAAAAGCAACCCCTGACACAGTCTTTCTCTCTAATTAGAGCTCTTCAGAGAGGTATAGCTTTGTCCAGACACAAGGGAGCACCCAGTATTAAGTCAAAACAAAACCCTTTCAGGCATAGAGTGACGCATAAATTATGCAACAAAGAAGGAGAGAACTCTGGGTAGGTCTCAGTTTAGGTGGAAAGCAGCTCCTGTTAGAGCACTCTCAACACCAGCGACACTCTAGATCTGCTCACCTCAAATGTCTGTTTTTCTATCAAAGTTTTTAAGCATAGGATTAGCACAGTGCTATCCACGCCGAGATAGAAAATGACAAAGTCTTTTGCCATTTAAACAGCAAAGTCTTTAAGCATAGGACTAATACAGTGCAGTCCTTGCCGAGCTGTAAAATAACAAAAGCCATTTATCACTCCAGGCACAATATTACAGCTTTGAATTGGTAAAATACCAATTCAAGCCAACCTGAAATGAGTAAAAGCAACCCCTGACAGTGTTTCGCTCTAATTAGAGCTCTTCAGAGAGGTATAGCTTTGTCCAGACACAAGGGAGCACCCAGTATTAAGTCAAAACAAAACCCTTTCAGGCATAGAGTGACGCATAAATTATGCAAAAAAGAAGGAGAGAACTCTGGGTAGGTCTCAGTTTAGGTGGAAAGCAGCTCCTGTTAGAGCACTCTCAACACCAGCGACACTCTAGATCTGCTCACCTCAAATGTCTGTTTTTCTATCAAAGTTTTTAAGCATAGGATTAGCACAGTGCCTCCTCCCCGCTCCCACCTCCCAGCTGACCCTCCCTCGCCCCCGCCCCCTCCACCATTTATATATGACAGGTGCTCTTGCGCGCAGCGCTCACGCGCAGCGGTCACGCCCCATGCGCGCTGAAAGTGCGCCAAAGGTAAGCCCGTCTATGCCCGTCCGCGCCTGGACCGCGCCCAGCGCCAGACCCCCTGGTCCTCGCAAAACCCACTCCACCCGCACAACGTATGACGCCGCTACTCTCTTTGCCCTTAACCCGGACGCACCCCACAATGCTGCATAGCTACCCCAGGACACACCCACGGACCATTCGCCTGCCACTCCCGCAAGTTTGCCTGCATCAGGACCCATGCCACCTCCTCCCCCTCCAAACACAACTCCGTCTCTAACCACCTGAAGTGTATCCTGCTGAACTCCCGATCGATCCACAAACATGCCACTGAACTCTGGGACCTACTCGACACTACTTCACCGGATGTCGCCTTCCTTACAGAAACCTGGATGAACGCCTCATCAGCACCCGACATCGCCATTGCCATCACGGACGGCTACAAGATCATCCGAAAGGACCGCACCAACCAAACAGGAGGAGGCATCGCCATCGCCCATAAGAACACCATCCGAATCACGACCAGCTCCGACGATAACCTTGCGACCGCCGAACATCTTCACTTCCAGATCCACACCGACCCCAGGACCACACTTAGAGGCACCCTCATCTACAGACCACCCGGAACCCGCACACAATTCAATGAAGACATCACTGACTTCATCAGCCCACATGCCCTCACCTCCGAGAACTACATTTTACTGGGAGACCTCAATTTCCACCTGGAAAAGAATAACGACAACAACACCACCACCCTTCTGGACAACCTGGCCAATCTCGGACTCAAACAACTTGTTGACACCCCCACCCACTTAGCCGGACACACGCTCGACCCTATCTTCACCTCCAGCAAACACATCTCCTTCAATCACACCACAGCTCTCCATTGGACAGACCACAGCTGCGTTCACTTCAGCTACAAAAACACCACGACCCACAACCCCCCACAACCTATTCCTCGAAGAAACTGGAACAAAATCACCACCGACCAACTCTTCACATCGCTTAACCAAAACCCTCCTGCCATATCATCGGACCCAAACCAAGCTGCCACCAAACTCACACAATGGCTCACCCACAGCGCTGACGAATTAGCACCCTTGAAAAACCACCAAATCAAACAAGGTAACAAAAAGGCCCCCTGGTTCAACGATGACCTTAAGAAATCCAAGAAGTTATGTCGTACACTCGAGAAAACCTGGAGAAAAAACCCAACCACTAACAACCTGACCACCTTCAAGAACGCCACCTGCAAACACCACCAATTGATCCGATCCACCAAGAAATCAGCATTTAAGGATCGACTCGACAACAATGCCCAAAACAGCAAGGAACTATTCAACATTGTCAAAGAATTTACCAACCCCACCGCCGGCACCAACGACATCACTCCCTCCCAAGACCTCTGTGACTCTCTATCCTCTTTCTTCCACAACAAAATCGTCGACATTCATAACAGCTTTGAAAACCTGTCCGAAGAACTACCCACTCCAACCTCCTCCGATCCAAAACAGCACTCTCACAACCTCTGCGCCTGGAACCCAATCACTACTGAAGACACCATCCGTCTGATGAACTCCATCCACTCAGGTTCTCCAACTGACCCATGCCCACACCACATCTTCAACAAAGCAGACTCCATCATCGCACCCCATCTCCGCGATGTCATCAACTGCTCCCTCAAATCCGCTACCTTCCCAGAAAGCTGGAAACATGCCGAACTCAGCGCCCTTCTGAAGAAACCCACAGCGGACCCCTCTGAACTTAAGAACTACCGCCCCATCTCACTCCTCCCCTTCCCGGCCAAAGTCATCGAGAAAGCCGTCAATAGCCAGCTCACCGCCTTCCTTGAATCCAACAATTCACTCGACCCCTCACAGTCCGGCTTTAGAGCCAAACACAGCACTGAAACCGCCCTCATCGCTGCCACGGATGACATCCGAACGCTACTGGACAACGGAGAATCAGTTGCCCTCATCCTACTTGACCTCTCCGCCGCCTTCGACACAGTTTGTCATAACACCCTCATACAACGCCTCTGCAACGTCGGAATACAAGGAAAAGCATTGGACTGGATCATCTCGTTCCTCGCCGGAAGAACACAGAGAGTCCGCCTCCCCCCATTTAAATCAGAGGCCACCGAAATCATCTGCGGCGTTCCACAAGGATTGTCACTCAGTCCCACCCTCTTCAACGTATACATGAGTCCCCTCGCAACCATCGCGCGACAACACGACCTCAACATCATCTCATACGCTGACGACACCCAGCTAATCCTCTCCCTCACCAAAGACCCCAACACCGCCAAAACCAATCTACACGAAGGAATGAAAGAAGTAGCCGAATGGATGAAGAACAGCCGTTTAAAACTAAACTCAGACAAAACGGAAGTCCTCATCTTAGGATCGTCCCCCTCTGCATGGGACGACTCATGGTGGCCACCGGCTCTGGGTACAGCACCCATACCTACAGATCACGCACGGAACGTGGGCTTCATCCTAGACTACTCCCTCTCGATGACCAGACAAGTCAACGCCGTTACATCATCATGCTTCAACATCCTACGCATGCTCAAAAAAATCTTCCGCTGGATCCCCACCGAAACTAGAAAAACAGTCACCCACGCATTAGTCACTAGCCGACTAGATTATGGAAACACCCTTTACGCCGGCACCACAGCCAAACTACAGAAAAAACTACAACGCATCCAAAGCGCCTCAGCCAGACTCATACTCGACATCCCCCGTCAAGCCCACATTTCCGGTCACCTGAAAGATCTCCACTGGCTTCCCGTCGACAAGAGAGTAACGTTCCGTCTCCTCACCCACGCACACAAGGCCCTCTACGACCTAGGACCCGAATGCCTCAACAAACGACTGTCTTTCTACACACCCACCCGCCAACTACGTTCATCCAATCAAGCACTCGCCACAATTCCGCGCATCAATAGATCCACCATGGGAGGAAGATCTTTCTCCTACTTAGCGGCTAAGACCTGGAATTCTCTCCCCACTCACCTCCGCCTTACACAGAGCCACCTCTCCTTTAGAAAGCAGCTAAAAACCTGGCTATTCGATAAGTAATGCACCCACCCTCCCCCAAGCGCCTTGAGACCCTCTGGGTGAGTAGTGCACTATACAAATTACTGAACTTGAACTTGAACTTGGTGGGCTAGTTGCACCCCAGGGACCCTCAGGATTCAAGGGGAGTTAATCCCCCAACTTAAAACACGCCACGGGGCGCGTTTGCACAGTGGCGAAGGGAGCGGGCGACGCTTGAGGTAATATGTGTGAAAACACACCCTGTGGTGTGTTTTAAGTTGGGGAATTAATTCCTCTTCAATCCTGAGGGTCCCTGGGGGCCAAGTAGTCCACCAGGTACCTCCATTAAGCGCCAAGGAGCTGCGTTGCAGAGTGTTGTAAAAAGGGGCGTGGTCTCTGAACACCTCTCTGCAACGCTCTCTTTTCACTGTATTGTAAGCGTCTTTTAAAATAGCACTGGTTTTAGGACTGGTTAGTCAGACTCAGTTACCACCAGTACCAGTCTGACAAAGTTGAGGGTACAGGATGATTTTGCAACAAGGCTTCTTCCTGCTCCTCTGTTTGTTCTTTCTGCACGTTTTCCTTCTTCCTGCACTTTTCTTTGTCTTTGAGGATTTCTGTTGCTTCTTTCTGCATTTCTTTTTTTTCTTTCTGTGCGTTTTTCTGCTTTCTTTTCATGTCCTTCCTATGTAGGCATAGTTAGAAACTAGCATTTAAAAAACATTTGAAATTCACTTAAAAAACCATAGGTTTCAGTCACATGAAAGGTAGAAATTAGCATTTACAAAACCTTTGAAATTCAGTGGAAAAACCATAGGTTTCAGGCACGTTATAGTTCGGAATTAGCATTTAAAAAACCTTAGAAATTCACTGAAAAAAACATAGGTTTCAGGAGCGTTATAGTTAGTTGGACATTTCACTTGTACAAAACCATTAAAATTCCCCCGTTATAGTTAGTTCAGCTAACTATAACTCGCGCGCCCGCAATGCACTGCTGATGATGTCACATATTACATCACTCATGACATGGTCAGTGACATCACTCATGACATCACTGATGTTATGTTATGTAAAAGTATTTGTAAAGCGCAACTTCCACCATACGGTTTCTTGGCGCTGTGAGCATGTGGAGACAGATCAAGGGGGGATTTAGTCGTATGCTTTGCGAAACAGATGGGTTTTGAGAAGGGACCTGAAGTGAGGATAGGAAACAGTAAACCTAAACTCTAAAGGGAGTGCATTCCAAAAGGAAGGGGCCAGAAAAGAAATTCTGAGCCCACCATGTTTCTTACGCCTGAAAGCAGGGATATTGAGTAGGGCAAGATGAGAAGAGCGGAGATTGCGGGGGGGGGGGGGCATAATGATGAAGAAGGGAAGAAATGAAAAGAGGACCAAGGTCAGCTAGGGCTTTGAAATGAATACAAACCAATTTAAAATAGCAGCGTTCTGTTACCGCGAGCCAATGGAGGGTTTTCAGAAGGGGGCGCACATGCTGATGTCTAGGCTGATGGAAAATTAGCCGTGCAGCTTTATTCTGAACCAGCTGGAGGTGATTCAATTGATAAAAAGGAATGCCGGCATAAAGAGAATTGGCGTAATCAATTCTAGAATTGACCAACGCCAAAAGGGTCAAGGTGAGGGCAGAGGTGGTGAGGAAGCGCGCAATTTTCCGAATTTTGCGTAGGTGAAAAAAACCAGAGGAGACCACAGCATTGATCTGGGGTTTCATCGAGAGAACATTGCTGATGATCACCCCAAGACTTTTCGTGGAATTTATGGGAAGGGGGGGGAGTCCTAAACTTGTTGGCCAAAAGTGGGGCCTCCAGGGGTTAGAGGCACCCCCGATAAGAACCAATTCATTCTTATCGGGGTTAAGTTTAAGGTGGTTTGCCCCCATCCAGTCACTGATATGACATAAGGTGGACTGGAAATTATAAACAGATTGGTCTGAGGGGTTAATGTCAAAAATCAGCTGAATGTCATCCGCATAGTTGAATGCGGTGACATTGCTGTTACGTAGGGACTGGATAAGGGGGGTCAGGTATAAATTAAAGAGGAGGGGGGAAAGAGAAGAGCCCTGTGGGACACCACATGTCATCCCAACTTTCTCCGCGGAGAACTGGGAGAGACGAACGGCCTGGTAGCGGTTACTCAAAAAAGAGTGAACCCAGTTAAGGGCCGATCCCTGTATGCCGGCCTCCCTGACACGGTCAATCAAGATCTTATGGTCAACCGTGTCAAAGGCGGCCGATAAATCCAGGAGTACCAAGGCCTGACTGGTGTTAGAGTCGGCTCCCCATCTCAAATTACATCACTGATGACATTATCCTTGTGACAGAGTGGCAGACCTCCTCTCACCCTAATATAACCTTTAATACACACATTCAAAAATAGAAACTAAAATTTTCAAAACAATAGACATACCAATATCAGTTACAACAACCTATTAAGTAATTCCAAGATCTACATACACATCCACTCATTCACCAACAGTCCAATATAGTCACTCATATATGTACTCACTCATCATATGTACTCATACACCTATACATCCTGTTACACACCACCACTCATCCATAGTTACTCACACACATAGTCACTCATGCTAATAAAGAATCAAACATCCACTTACTTGCATATACAGTTATACACACACCACCAAACTTACTTCTACAGAAACTTACACATACTTACTCTTTTAAACAATCACTTATAGAAACTCATACTTATTCATACACGAACTCTTCCACTCTCTCACTCTCACATATACTCACTTATATACACCAATACTCACATATACTAGTTTAAAATATATGTAGTTACTTATAAAGACACCATTGAGACAGTCATTTACTCACTAACACACCCATACACACACTCAACCACCCATACAGTCCTGCACACATACTGTCTTCAACACATATAAACAGTGACTGACTCATTCATGCATTTATGCACTAAGTAATAACCCCCACTGAACCATACAGACACTCAGACACTCATACTGATACTCGGAAAACCAAGCAATAACCTATATAGACACTCATGTAGCTACTCACCAACCCATGCAGTCACTTATACACAAAGTGAGAGGCTGATACAGATATTTACATATTTAAACATTACTCATTAACCCATGTATTCACTAAGATACACTTTATCAGTCCGTTATACAATCAATTTTACACAAAAAAATCATCCATTTAGACACTCATATACCCATTTATTCTTCCATCGACCTTGAGATATACATATATAAAACATATTTAATTTTCAGAAAAACACACATTCAATGGATGATGTCATCAGTGGTGTCATTTGAGATGTCATGAGGGATGTCATGAGTGATGTCACTGACTATGTCAAGAGTGATGTAATTTGTGACGTCATCAGCGCGCAAGTTATAGTTAGCTGAACTAACTATCACGGGGGAATTTCAATGGTTTTATACGAATGAAATGTCAAACTAACTATAATGCCCTTGAAACTTATGGGTTTTTCAGTGAATTTCTAAGGTTTTTTAAATGCTAATTCCTAACTATAACGTGTCTGAAAGCTTGAGAAGCCTGCCTGTGTCCGCGGTTGTTGATTTCCTTGGAAGGTGACAGCATGAGTTGCGGTGTAACGAGGCTCACCCCCTCACCACGGACCGCCGTCGCAAGTGGCGAGGTCATGCCAATTTCAGTGCTCCGCACTGAGTTTGGTTTTGGAATATATATTCACTGAAAAAACCATAGGTTATAGACCATATATAGTTAGGAATTTGCATTTACAAAACCTTGAAAATTCACTGAAAAAACCATAGGTTAGAGACCATATATAGTTAGCTGGACATTTTATTGACATAAAACCAATGAAATTCCATATATAGTTAGTTGCACTAACTATATATCGCGCACCCGCAATCCACTGCTGATGATGTCACATATTACATCATTCATGACATGGTCAGTGACATCACTGATGACATCACTGATGACATCTCAAATGACATCACTGATGACATCACTGATGACATCTCAAATGACATCACTGATGACATCATCTAGTGTCTGTGTGTTTTTGTAAAGTTTAAATATGTTTTACATATTGAAGAATGAGTGGATGTATGGAAGACTGAGTGTGTGTGTGGCTGGCTGGGAGGTGTGTGACTCTGTGCATATCAATGTGTACTTGTATCAGTGATTGTATAAGAGAGTAAGTATGTGTTAGTATATGTGTGAAAAGTATGGTGTTCTGTGTTTAACTGTATAGATGAGGAAATCGAAGTGTGATTGATTCTTCACAGGACTGACTAGGTGTATGAGTGCATATGATAGTGTTGTAATAATGAGTAACTGTATGTATGAGTGATTGTATGGGTGAATGAGTGAATGTGTGTGTAGACGTAGGAATCAGTGAGTGCGTATGTAGTAACTGGTATTGGTGTGTCATGATGTCATCAGTGATGTCATTTGAGATGTCATCAGTGATGTCATTTGAGATGTCATCAGTGATGTCATCAGTGATGTCACTGAAGTATGGTGTTCTGTGTTTAACTGTATAGATGAGGAAATGGAAGTGTGATTGATTCTTTACAGGACTGACTAGGTGTGTGAGTAACTCCATGGATGAGTGGCAGTGTGTGAGTGTCTGCATAGGTGTATGAGTGCATATGATAGTGTTGTAATAATGAGTGACTGTATGTATGAGTGATTGTATGGGTGAATGAGTGAATGTGTGTGTAGACGTAGGAATCAGTGAGTGCGTATGTAGTAACTGGTATTGGTGTGTCATGATGTCATCAGTGATGTCATTTGAGATGTCATCAGTGATGTCATCAGTGATGTCATTTGAGATGTCATCAGTGATGTCACTGACCATGTCATGAATGATGTAATATGTGACATCATCAGCAGTGGATTGTGGGTGCGCGATATATAGTTAGTGCAACTAACTATATATGGAATTTCATTGGTTTTATGTCAATAAAATGTCCAGCTAACTATATATGGTCTCTAACCTATGGTTTTTTCTGTGAATTTTCAAGGTTTTGTAAATGCAAATTCCTAACTATATATGGTCTATAACCTATGGTTTTTTCAGTGAATTTCATTGGTTTTTTAAAAGCTAATATCTATAGCTGTAAAATATATTCTTTATTACGTGACGTATCACGTAGCCACGTGAGACGCCTCATGACGCGTCGCATAACCGTGACGTATCGGCTCTGCAGCGCAAACAAAACCCGTAACGTAAGCGTGCCAGAGCACGCTTACAGATATATATATATTTTTTTACCTTAATTAGACAAAATCCACACGTGCACATATCTTGAGGCCTTGCACAGGCACATCAAACAAACAGTCCCTACAATTTTGCCAAGTTTGCTGGAAATCTATTCCATTACTTTTTTTTACTGTTTCTCTTGGTTTTCCCCTTGTTACGCTTACCGGGACGCTACCCGGTACGCGAACCGGACGCTCCAAAAACACAAGATGGCGGACTCCCGTTACGCTGCCGGTTAGCTGCCCGGTTCGCGTACCGGGAAGCGCCTCTACCGCGAAAAATCGCGGGGGACTTTAATATCCCCCTCATCAATCCTAGGGGGTCAGGAGGGGTTTACCTTGCCCCCTTTCCTTCATTTCCCCCTTCTTTTTTCACCACATCTTGTCTCTCGAACCTACCGAGAGACAAGATGGCGGCCACTCCGGACTGTTTACAATGTTGACAGCTACGCTGCCGGTGGTTAGCTGCCCGGTTAGCTGCCCGGTGAGCTGCCCGGTGAGCTGCCCGGTTCACGTACCGGGACGCGCCTCTACGGCGTAAAATCGCAAAAAAAAAAAAAAATTATTTTTTGCCCCGCGGGGCACTTTAATATCCCCCTCATGAATCCTAGGGGGTCAGGAGTGGTCTACCTTGCCCCCTTTCCTTCATTTCCCCCTTCGTTTTTCACCACATCTTGTCTCTCGATCGTACCGAGAGACAAGATGGCGGCCGCTCCGGACTGTTTAGAATGTTGACAGACACCGGAGAGCCAATCAGCTTCGCTTCGCGAAGTTCCGTTACGCGTCAGGTACGCGAACCGGGGCGCTAACCGGAGCGCTGTCACAGATATATATATTTTTTTAAACGTTAATTTCTCAAAATCCACTGGAGCACATATATTGAGACATAGCAAAGGCACGTCGGGCAAACCATATCTACAATTTTGCCAAGTTTCATGTAAATCTATTCAGCCGTTCGAGCTAAAAGTGAGTCCAACCGCCCTATGGAAAAATGAATGGGAAAAATGCGTTTTGGGACCCCCCTTTTTTCTCGGCCCCCCCTTGGCAAAACCCCCCCAAATTTTCAGGGGCTGCTCAGAAACAAAATGTGCCATTTTCCTGAAAATTTCAGCCAATTACGTCCACAAACGCCAAAGTTATTAGACATAGAATTTTCAGAAACCCCATAGAGAAAAAATCCTAACTATATATACCCACTGGCTATCGCCAGTAGGTAATATACATATATAAACATATATAATCTGCATATCTATATAAATATAAATGCATGCATACATATACATATATGCATACATATGCATGTTATTTACATGAAAGTTTTAAAAACACTAATAAAAGCAAAGCTAAAAAGCCACCTCATTACAAACAGAATGGCTTTAACTTAAACGAGGGCGAGATCTATTGTATTTT
Organism: Lissotriton helveticus; assembly: GCF_964261635.1. Taxonomy (NCBI): domain Eukaryota; kingdom Metazoa; phylum Chordata; class Amphibia; order Caudata; family Salamandridae; genus Lissotriton; species Lissotriton helveticus. The sequence goes on along the minus strand of NC_136067.1, from coordinate 1,774,279,825 downwards.
CAATGCTTGTTTACTTTGGTTCTATCAAGAAGGCATTCAGATGTGTCACACATTTGCCATAAATTCTGAATGTTAGCACTCTAGTTGCTCATTAGATCACTGTAGTAAAGCTAGTGCTCACCAGGGAAGTCTGCTGCTAATCATGGTTTGCAGCCATTTTCCCCGCATTTTTTATCCCGCAGACTTTCAGTCCGCATACCATTATCCCGCAAGGTCATTGACCTCGCATACCATTATCCCGCATTTTTTCAAAACGCATGTGCATTTATCGCGCATGCCTTTACAAAGAATTACGTTTTAAAGGCATGTATGGTAAATGCATTTGCGTTGTGAAAACCACGATGACGAGAGAGGTAAGTGGGTTTGTGTTAATTTTTTCGTGGGTTAGTGATTGTGTAGTGTAGTGTAGTGTTGTGTAGTGTAGTGTTGTGTTAGTGTAGTGTAGAGTTGTGGTGGTTGTTTAGTGTAGGGTCATGCTGGGGGTAGTGTTTTAGGGTTTAGGGTTGTGTTGTAGTGTTTGCGTAGTGTAGGGTCATGCTGGGGGTAGTGTTTTAGGGTTTAGGGTAGTGTTGTAGTGTTTGCGTAGTATAGGGTCATGCTGGGGGTAGTGTTTTAGGGTTTAGGGTTGTGTTGTAGTGTTTGCGTAGTGTAGGGTCATGCTGGGGCTAGTGTTTTAGGGTTTAGGGTAGTGTTGTAGTGTTTGCGTAGTGTAGGGTCATGCTGGGCGTAGTGTTTTAGGGTTTAGGATAGTGTTGTAGTGTTTGCGTAGTGTAGGGTCATGCTGGGGTGTAGTGTTTTAGGGTTTTGGGTAGTGTTGTAGTGTTTGCGTAGTGTAGGGTCATGCTGGGGTGTAGTGTTTTAGGGTTTTGGGTAGTGTTGTAGTGTTTGCGTAGTGTAGGGTCATGCTGGGGGTAGTGTTTTAGGGTTTTGGGTACTGTTGTAGTGTTTGCGTAGTGTAGGGTCATGCTGGGGGGTAGTGTTTTAGGGTTTTGGGTAGTGTTGTAGTGTTTGCGTAGTGTAGGGTCATGCTGGGGGTAGTGTTTTAGGGTTTTGGGTAGTGTTGTAGTGTTTGCGTAGTGTAGGGTCATGCTGGGGGTAGTGTTTTAGGGTTTAGGGTAGTGTTGTAGTGTTTGCGTAGTGTAGGGTCATGCTGGGGGTAGTGTTTTAGGGTTTAGGGTAGTGTTGTAGTGTTTGCGTAGTGTAGGGTCATGCTGGGGGTAGTGTTTTAGGGTTTAGGGTAGTGTTGTAGTGTTTGCGTAGTGTAGGGTCATGCTGGGGTGTAGTGTTTTAGGGTTTTGGGTAGTGTTGTAGTGTTTGCGTAGTGTAGGGTCATGCTGGGGGTAGTGTTTTAGGGTTTAGGGTAGTGTTGTAGTGTTTGCGTAGTGTAAGGTCATGCTGGGGTGTAGTGTTTTAGGGTTTTGGGTAGTGTTGTAGTGTTTGCGTAGTGTAGGGTCATGCTGGGGGTAGTGTTTTAGGGTTTAGGGTAGTGTTGTAGTGTTTGCGTAGTGTAGGGTCATGCTGGGGGTAGTGTTTTAGGGTTTAGGGTTGTGTTGTAGTGTTTGCCTAGTGTAGGGTCATGCTGGGGGTAGTGTTTTAGGGTTTAGGGTTGTGTTGTAGTGTTTGTGTAGTGTAGGGTCATGCTGGGGGTAGTGTTTTAGGGTTTAGGGTAGTGTTGTAGTGTTTGCGTAGTGTAGGGTCATGCTGGGGTGTAGTGTTTTAGGGTTTTGGGTAGTGTTGTAGTGTTTGCGTAGTGTAGGGTCATGCTGGGGGTAGTGTTTTAGAGTTTAGGGTAGTGTTGTAGTGTTTGTGTAGTGTAGGGTCATGCTGGGGGTAGTGTTTTAGGGTTTAGGGTAGTGTTGTACTGTTTGTGTAGTGTAGGGTCATGCTGGGGGTAGTGTTTTAGGGTTTAGGGTAGTTTAGTTGTTTAGTGTATGCTAAAGGCATATTCGTTCTAAAAGTTTTCGTTATTTTAATTTGCGGCCTAATAGTACATGCGGGATTTTTTTTGCGGACTGATGGTATGCGGGATTTCGTCATATATTCGCTAATCATACTTTCTATGGCAAAATGAACCCCCTCATTTTGTTCCTTTTTAAATTAAATGTTTTAAGAGTTACCACTTTATTCCAATCAAGATGGCTTCAGGTGTGCCATACCTTTGTAATAAGTAGGACTGTTAGCACTCTAGTTGTTCTTTAGAACACTCTGGGAAATTCTGTCATTGGGCTATAGTTGGGCTACATCTGGCTGATATTTGGGCTACATTTGTTTTTTTTGTCTCTGGTGGCCATCTTTGGGCTACATTGGGCTACATTGGGCTACATTGGGCTACATTGGGCTACATTTGGGCTCCAACATATATATAGCCCAATGTAGCCCAATATATATTTTTCAAAGTTAATTTTCGTAAAAACCACTGGAGCCTATAGCTTGAGACATAGCAAAGGCACATCGGGCTACCAGTCCCTACAATTTTGCCAAGTTTGGTGTAAATCCATTCAGCCGTACAGGCTAAAAGTGAGGCCAACCGCCCTATGGAAAATTGCATGGGAAAAACACGTTTTGGGACACCCCTTTTTTCTCGGCCCCCCCTTGACGAAACCCCCCCAAATTTTCAGGGGCTGCTCAGACACAAAATGTTCCATTTTCCTGAAAATTTCAGCCAATTCTGTCCTCAAACGCCAAAGTTATTCGACATAGAATTTTCAAAAATCCCATAGGAAAAAAATCCTAACTATATATACCTACTGGCTATCGCCAGTAGGTAATATATCCTACTGGCGGTCGCCAGTAGGTAGTTGTAGTTAGGACCAAGTTTCCATAGGAAGAGCATTTTTTGATTTGCTTATAACTTTGGTGTCGTTTGATGAATCTTCATGAAATTTTCCAAACTAATTCTTTGTTCATATCAGCTCATAAGTGTGGGGGTGATTCATCAAGGGAGGCAGAGAAAACGTGTTTTCTCCATAGTAATTTCCGTAGGAAACTTTAGACAAGGCTACAGGTCGAACAGGTGACCCCAAATTTGGCATGGAGAAGGGTCTTGATCTAGAAAGCACACTTTTGTTTATTTGATGTAAATCCGTTCAGTAGTTTTCGAGAAATATAAAAATTTGCAGATATATACATTTGGAAATTCTGCCATCTGATTGGCTGAGGTCTTACGAGCACGAGCTTGCTGCTTACTGGCTGCGAGCTGTATTAGCGGTTGCAACTAGGAAGTGTTGGCCGACATTTTGTGATTCCGTTGAAGTGAGTAAGGGGAAAAAAGGGCAAAAAGAGTAGGAAAGAGGAGGGTGGGACCACTGTCACATCTGTGGGGTGTTTAGAGTATGCTATACAGGGGGTGTGAAGCGAAGTATTTACCCCTACCGGTGTGAAAGTGCTGTTTTGCCTAGAGTGAGATGGTGCTGAGGTGAGGTACCGGTAAACTCGAGGATGAAACCGTGCGCCAAAACTGTGAGCTGAGTGCTGTAAACTGATATGCTCTGGGTGCTGTAGCATACTGGCCGCTGTAGCACAGCTGTGCAGGTGGTGTTAGCATGCGTTTAGACTATAGCGGGAGTGGGTCTGAAGACTCGGGATGAAACTGTTAGTCTAAGTCGTGAGCTGAGTGCTGTAAAGTGATGTGCTGTGGGCGCTGTATAATACTGGCCCCTGTAGCATACCTGTATAAGTAGTGTTAGTATGCATTTATACTATACAGAGAGTGGGAAGCGAACTACTCACCCCTACCGGTCTGAAGACTCAAATGAATGCAGTGTTTTAGCAAGCAGGAATAAAGAAAAAATTGTGAGGAATATAATGCCGAATGTTGCAATGCCACAGAAGAGAAATGGTGATATCAGGTGTGTCTAAGAAAGTGGCTGCGTGTAATAAAGCGATGGAGTTTGAAAGTTATATAAAAAGTGTCTTTATTTAAGTGCCATAAATGGACCCACTGGTGCAATACCTAAGGCATCCAGCTGAGGCAAACTCTAAGCTGGTCTGCTGGATTCAAACATAAGCTCCTGTATCAGTGAATTTCACATTACATGTTACAGTTCCATGTGACATAAAAAATACCTATTAGACTTGAATGACTCTAAATTCTATAAGTAAAATAAAGGTAGGATACGATTACCACATGTATCCTTTAAGAAAACAAAGAAAAAAAAGATTTAGCAAAATTTAATCATCACACTTTTTAGGTACCCTGGTACTGCTTTTTTGTAACACAAAATTATCAACAGTAGAACAGTGAGGAATCAGTTGTACAGTAGATTAAATCTGGTGTGTGTCAGAATTGGTAATAGTTCTAGCCACATTAGAACTTTGAGGAGGCATACAAGCATTGCGCTTCTGAGAAGCACATTCTGTACCCTTCTGGTCAAACTATACATTATTGTCTTCAGCTGTTTCAAAAAAACATTCTTTTGCAGAGAGCTAAGGCATCGAGCTGAGGCAAACTCCAACTGCTTCTGCTGTATTCAAACCGAAGCTCCTGCATCAGTGAATTCCACATTACATATTACAGTTCCATGTGACATGAACAATAGCTATTAGAAGAATCACTGACATAATATCGATAGACACTATATCGACCTACAAAAATATCGATAACAATAATATCGACAACCTATACCTATCTAGAAACATACAAAAATATCGGAAACACAATATCGACCTACACAAACATCGATCTCACTAAAATCGACAACATAAATATCGGATTTTCAAATATCGACTAATCAAAAATAAACACACTAAGTAACAAATATCGGAAACTAAAATATCGACAGCAATATATTCGTTAAATTAAAAATATAGAAAATGATTATACATTTATAATATGACTTTTAAATATTTATAAATGATATAAACACTAAAATAAACATCTATCATTACAAACAATAAATAAATATACATTTCACAATTAAATAACATTACAAACGATTACATTTTAACTTAAACTATTTAAATAAATACAATAAAATCAAATAACCACATTCTTAATTAGCGTTTGCCTTATATGGAAATTAACCACCCCAACATATTTTCGAAAATCCTAACTAACCAATAAAAACACTGAAATACAAAAAGAACCAATAACAACCTAATTACTAACTCTAAAATACTATATAAACAACTAACCACTAAACACAAACGACCACAAAAAATAGAAAACGACAGAAGAAAACACTGTGGATGCCTTCAAGTACACCTACAAGAAATTCAACATTCTACCTAAAATTCAGTGGATTCAAAGTAAGTAAATAAATTAAACTAAATAAAAGTAATAGCTAAAACCTTTAATATTTTATAAATAATCTAAGTACTAATGCATATCTACTTTTTATTTTCTATTCCCTATGCAGAATAGTCTACAAAGAAATAACAAAGACCAGAACTCACCAAAGAAATATACAAATAACAAAGTAAGTATCTGCAAACAATGTTAAAAACACATGTAATAACTGTCAGCTCAAACTTATAGCTAAAACTTTAACTACCACCTTAAATATATATCAGAACAATTGATACAAATAAATGTACTTTCCCCCCCAGATAAACAAATTACAGAAGACCAAGAACACAAGTGAACAGAAAAATACATCACAATCAAATACAGATTAATCAACAATGTAAGTATATACTGTACAAATGTTTTGTAAATTAACTTAATATATTTTTTGCAACATTTATTAAAAGTATAAAATATATTTCTTATAGATTAAGAAACAGCAAAATGACATAAGGAGCAGAATTTGTAACGAGCCAGAAAGGAAAACTATTACTGTGCTATATGGGTTACACTTATACCCAAGAGAAACAATTTGGGAGGAAAGGTAATTGGAAATGTTGTAAATATTATTCCAACAAATGTTACGGGAGGTCAACAACTAAAGAAGCAACAGTACTCTATACTAGGGAACACAACCACCCACCAAACGTAACTGAAATTGAAGTTAGAACAGCATTAGAAAATATAAAAGAAGCTATTAAAGGTTCCCAAAAAACAACTAGCGTCATTCTAAAAGAACAGATACCCCAAATACCTAAAACAGCCACCACACAAATGCCAAATATAGTCTCCCTAAAAAGAACAATATCACGTACCAAAAGAACAACTACCACTACCACTCCACCTCCTAGAACATATAGCGAAATCATTTTAAATCCTGACCAAGTTATAACTTTAAACAAAAGACCATTTGTCATTTATGATAATGAAAACAATGACAACAGACTAATAATTTTTGGCACAGCTATAAACCTCATAAAACTTCAACAAAGCCAATATTGGATGATGGATGGAACTTTTAACATCTGTCCCAAACCTTTTTACCAATTATACACAGTACATGGTCTTTATCAAAATTGCAATATTCCTCTACTGTATGCACTACTACCAAACAAAAATAATTCCACATATATGGAATTATTACAAACAATTAAACAAAAAACTAATGACTATTCCCCAGAAAAAATAATACTAGATTTTGAACAAGCAATGCTTTCAACTATCTTAAAAATACATCCCCACACCTGTATCCAAGGTTGTTATTATCATTTTAACCAACGTCTATGAACACATTTACAAAAGACCACACTAAGCATAGAATATGCAACAAATTCATCATTTGCATATCAAATAAAAAAAACTAACAGCACTAGCTTACGTCCCAGAAACAGATGTGGCAGAACACTACAACCTTTTAATTGACAGCAACTTTTACAAACAAAATGAAGCTAAACTAAGTCCTCTATTAGACTATTTCGATGACACTTGGGTGGGTAGACTCCATAGATCTGGCCACAGAAGAAATCCTAAATTCTTAATACCCTGGTGGAACGTTTACAGAAGTACACTAAATGGAGAATCAAAAACAAACAACGCTGTCGAAGGCTGGCACAACGCCTTCCTTCAATCCACAGGCAGAACTAAACCTAGTTTAGAAAACTTTATTAAATGCCTACAAAAGGAACCAAGCTATCAAGAGTTCCGAATGGAACAATCCATTACAGAACTAACTCCCAAAACATCTAAGCAAACAAAACAAATGCATAAATACCTAGAACAACAAGTAAAATTGTATCCTAGCACTAAAGGAATTGAATACCTCAACATAATAGCCAAGAAACTACTTTAAATTACTATCACCAACAAAGCAGTAAAACAAAATAGCAACAACATTTAAATAAGAATTATTTTTTTATCTCAAAAATAATTAATGTGTGCAAAATATATATATTATTTTATAAAAGATATATACACACATTAATAATATTTGAAATAAAATATGATATACCAATAAAGATAAAAATACTACCCACCCACAATAAATAAAAAATAAATACTTACCAATGCTATCCCAAAGGCTGTAAACTCGTTTTCCACCAAAACAATCCATGTATAATAAAATGAAGCCCAAAAAAAATGAAAAAATACAACCGTCCACCAACAGAATAATCCATCCAACGAAAGTCCTTCGAAAAACCATAAAAAACCCGAACAAAGATAAAATATAGAAAATCCGCTCCAGGAAAACCGAAAAATTTAAAGAAGTGTTCAAAATATATTAGTTAATAAAACTAACAAACACTTCTTAAAAAAAAAAAAAATTCCTTCCGAGATGACGAACTCCTAAAATAAAAACACTGAAAACATACATTCCCACCCACATAAACAAGCAAATATCCACAAACTAACACTAATACTAACATTAAATTTCACCTTACTAAACTTTACACATCGAAACACTAAGGGGCCGATTCCGATCATGGATTTTTATTTTCCATACAAATAGGATTTGTATTTTTTTCCATACAAATTGTAAAAGTCCCTTCCAACCCGTGTAGTACGATTCGTACGGGAAAAATACATACAGATCGGCCCGATCCTCACAAATAGGATCGGGAAAAGCTGTACGACACAGACTTGTAAAAAAGACCATACAATTTGTAAAAAGGCTGTCCAACCCGTCAAGTACGATTCGCACCGGGTTGTCAGCATACGATTTGTATGGAAAATGGCCTGTATACGGGGAATGACTCGTATCGGGCAACAAAGCGAACCCCTATATGCCTCGTACTCTGGTATGACTCGTTCTGGGGGTACGACTCATACCGGGGTACGGGTCGTATAGGGGTATGAGGCGTACAGGGGTCCCCCCACATGCTAGGTGTGTGTATGGTGCGTACCCCAACATCGCACATGTACGCAAAGTACGTACGCGATTTTAGGGGTACGGTGTGTACATACGTGATTTTGGGGTACTGGTCGTGTACGCACCATACAAGCACCGTACCCCAGAATCACGTACGTACGCACCGTTCCCCAAAATCACATATGTACGCACTGAACCCCAAAATTGCGTATGTACGCACCATACCCCAAAATCGCGTTTTTGGGGTACGGTGCGTACGTACGTGATTTTGGGGTACGGTGCGTACATACGCGTTTTTGGGGTACGGTGCGTACGTATGTGATTTGGGGGTACGGTGCGTACATACGCAATTTTGGGGTACGGTGCATACATACGCGATTTTGGGGTACGGTGCGTACATACGTGATTTTGGGGTACAGTGCGTATGTACGCGATTTTGGGGTACGGTGCGTACATACACCATTTTTGGGATACGGTGCGTACGTACGCGATTTTGGGGTACGGTGCGTACATACACAATTTTTGGGGTACGGTGCGTACGTACGCTATTTTGGGGTACGGTGCGTACACGGCCAGTACCCCTTCATCGCGTATGTACGCACCGTACCCCACTTTCCATGCCATCCATACGCACCGTACATACGCACGTAACCCTGTATTCATGGGGTGTGCGACGCGTACAAGAGGGGGTCTGTCTCGTACTGTTTTCGAGGCGTACATGGTTTTTCCGGCACTTTTTGGCTCTTGTAAAAAAAGAGCTGTATGGAGTGCACTTTGTACGAATCGTACTTGCCGGGTTGTAAACTGCTGCAGGGAATACATGGGAACATCGTGTACAGAGCAATCCGAATCAGAATCGCTTGTATATACGAGTTGTATGGTCTTTTTTACAATTTGTATGAGTGCGTCTATTTGTACGGATCGTACTTCCTAGGTTGTAGGGGCCTCCTTACAAGTACGAGTTGTATGGGGAAAACGCTCCATACCACGATTTGTACAGCATTTTTCCAGGATCGGAATCGGCCCCTTAGTCTACAAACAAGCCTAGACAACGCTAAAAATACGAACATCTACCACACATAAAAACAACACATAAAAACGCCTAATACAACTAACTCACTTATAACTACAGTAAGCATCACCAAACTACTCTCAAAATTAATATACAACACTTAAAACATATAAAACAAACCTTACCTTAAGCGACGTGAAGTGCCTCCCAACCGCGAGCTTCTCTTCATCCAAATGACACAAAACGACCTAAAGCGGTTACAAAATAAATGACCCAAAATAAATCCAAAAGGTTAACATTACTAACATATTAAATAATTTTTGTAAATAATGCTTTATACATAAAAAAATCAATAGTATGCTAAAAATATGTTTTTTTTACTTGTAAACAAAATCGGAACAAAATATAGAAAATATTGTAAAATTATAAAAATAAATAAGAAATAAATAATATTTATTATTATAATTTAAAAAAATTAAAAAATGTTAACAATTCTGTACAAATATTTTTCAATATGTATATAAATGAACATATGTTAAAATGTTGTCTTCATTTAAAAAAAATGTAAAAATGATTAGAAATATTCTTATTATCATTATTAATTTAAAAAGACTATGTACAATCAACATGTATTACAAGATAAAAATTGTATATAAATTGTGCAAAAATTGTACTTGCTTTATATAACTTCATACAACACTTACAACTGTATTAAATATTATTTGTTAATAAAATGTACAATTTCAATTTCAATTAAAAACTGTACAATAACAATAACAATATTTCCAAATATATGCATTAATATATTTGTATTCAATAAAATTATAATACAATTTTTTTCTGTTTCATGTTTCTCATATTAATAAATAAAAAATAATTACATATCTTTAAACAATTGTATGAACTTTCTTTATTTACATAAATAATGTAAAAATACCACTCTAACATGCATACATTCAATATAGATGCTGTACAATATTTAAAAATAATTTACTATTCCCACCCCAATTTAAATTAAATTGAATAAGGTGCTAGAGACTAATGAAAACATTTTTAATATTCCCACTCCAATCTACATTAATTTGGGGTAGATGGTGGACACTCATTAAATTTAATTTACTATTCCCACTCCAGTCTACATTAATTATGGGTAGGTGCTGGACACTAATTACAACTAATTTACTATTCCCACTCCAGTTTACATTAATTAACGGTAGTTGCTGGACACTAATTTAATTTAATTTACTATTCGCACTCCAGTCTACATTAATTAGGGGTAGGTGCTGGACACTAATTAAATGTAATTTACTATTCCCACTCCAGTCTACATAAATTAGGGGTAGGTGCTGGACACTAATTACAAATAATTTGCTATTCCCACTCCAGTCTACATTAATTAGGGGTAGGTGCTGGACACTAATTAAATTTAATTTACTATTCCAACTCCAGTGTACATTAATTAGGGGTAGGTGCTGGACACTAATTACAACTAATTTACTATTACCACTCCCGTCTACATTAATATGGGGTAGGTTCTGGACACTAATGAAATTTAATTTACTATTCCCACTCCAGTCTACATTAATTAGGGGTAGGTGCTGGACACTAATTAAATTTAATTTACTATTCCCACTTCAGTCTACATTAATTAGGAGTGGGTGCTGGACACTAATTAAATTTAATTTACTATTCCCACTCCAATCAATATAAATTTAAGGTAGGTGCTGGACACTCAGTGGCGATTCCTCCATTGGGGCGTTTGGGCGCTGCCTCCCCTGCTTTCTCGCCGTGCGAGAAGGCAGAAACAAATTGTAGTTATTTTTAACTACCATTTGTTTCTTCCTTCTCGCACGGCGAGAAAGCAGAACACTTCCTGGTTTAGAGTAAGTGGGTGGTGCGTTACTCGAGGGCAGGGGGAGTGGCTTGGGGGGGTGGTTTGCCCACTGTTGTTAATAGTGTCTGTTTGGGCAGCCTGAGGCCACCCAAACAGACACTATTAACAACAGTGGGCAAACCACTGCCCCAAGCCACTCCCCCCTGCCCTCGAGTAACGCACCACCCACTCACTCTCCCTGTTCTCTCTGTAAGCTGCAGCAGCAGCATACAGAGAGAAAATGACGTAGCCTGGGGCAGCCGGCCGCACCAATGAAAAACGCGGCGGTGGAGAGGGAGGCTGCCTGCCGCGCCGCCTTCCTGATGACGTGCTGCCTGCAGGACTTGAAATCGAGGACGGCGGGAGTCTCCGGATGGTAAGTAAAGTTTACTTTATTTTATTTGATATATATGTTTTTGTTTCCAAACCCCTCCCGCCTCCCCCCTCATCCCCTTAGGTCGTCGTGAGTGGGACCCCATTTCTAACCCCCCTCCCCCCCCGCCCGTAATGCCGGCCGCGACTGCCCTGATGATATTTTACTACTGACGGTGGAACAACGTAGCACTTAAGGGGTTCAGCTCATGCAATCTCAGTCTTTAAGTACGGGGGAAAGACGATTTACTACTTTATCCTAATGAATCCAGCTGCAGCTGGCTATATTTACCTTCATGGAGGGAAAACACAACTCCTTACAAACAGCTCCACAATGAAACTGGATTCAACCGCCATGCAGCTGATAGCAGTTCTGTGGATGCCCCAAAAGTCACTTGAGGATTACACAAGAGAATTAACACGCTATTGATAGTAAAATCAGAACGAGATAGACGTTTTGTGACGCAGGCAGGTACATCCTGACACCACAGGCTTTCAGTGACTATACCCGCCAAACATGAGAGATTCTGTCGGAATTTAATGTGTCTGCACTGGAGACAGCTGCGGTTGATTATCATCGATCTAAATGGGTGTTTGCTGAGCATCGGGATATGAAGTCCAATCCATCCGGGGCAGTATAAAAAGGCACACAGAGATAAAAAAGCAGGCAAAGATAAGGCCCCTATCCACAAACCTACTGGCCTAGTGGTGACCTTGACTGCAATGGACAACATGCTTTTGTTATGGCAGGTCTGGTAGCCAGAACAGCGGTGATCAAATACAATACTGCTCCTGTTGTTTTGTGTCTTCTCTCTAAGAGCGTGGCTGCGCTCTGCAGCGGTATCTTTACATGTGTGATGCTCCATTAAGAGTAGTCCCCTACATTCGAGGGAAGGGATAGAATGAATTTACTGCCTTACGTGATAACATTAAAAACCCAAAAGTAAACTTAAAACACAAATGATAAAACTTTGCTCATTTTGTAGTGTGTTATCTAGGAAACCTGAATCGATATTCCTATTTCATGCCCTTGTCCGGCTATAATCAATAATATCCTTACAACGGCATAATAATTATATCCATAATTCAGTCGTAGCACATGCTGACACATTAAGCAAGACTACTTCTCCGGCCCCCTAGTAAGCACACCGAGTTCTCTAAACAAAACCAAGCCTCCAGCAACCTGGGAAATCCCCCTTGCTATTGTTTTGATTTCGTCCTAGAACTCCTGTAAAGCACTATAAGAACGGCCAGTTCTTAGTGACATCTTTATTGACGTCTTATGTCCAACCTTACGTCAAAACCCGGCACCTTTCAGGTATAAATATACCAACGTTGCCTTAAGCAAACACACGGTGGTGAATCTGGAGCAGAGCAGCTATCTACTTCCGAGAGCCCAGCTGATGCGAGAGCCCACGGACGCTGCCCCTCCCTTTTGATGCGCTGAGAAAGACGCTGTCTTTTCTCTTGCCGAGAAATCCAGCTCCGGCGTTTCCAGCCTACCCTTGTGGGTTGCTGGGATATCGAGTCCTGAGAGAGAGATACCAGACCTCCTGCTTTCTATTACCCAGGTACGGAACTGACTAAACCCTTACATAGAATTCTTGAGTCAGATTCTTGGCAAAACAAACTTAACTTAAACTGCTACTTACTTACTCCCTCCCACGTATTACGCTTAGGTCAGGTACACCGGGGTAGGCGTATTTAGAAGCACCAGTTGAGTACGATTAGTCAATGTATATATGTATGTATATAGTTTATCTATTTTAAAGTATCATATGGCTAAGAAACCATATCAATGCTTTTACAGTATTATTTTATAATCCTGCTTTTACTGTACGCACTTTACTTTACTATAAGTATTGCAATTGTAGCAATTCATTTCTCTTGTATGAGGAAGAAGACTGCTCAATAAATAATACCTTTATTGAAAACGCCAGTCTCTCTTTTCTCTGCAATCTGGTGAAACTAAGTACGCACCTTTGACTGAGTGAAATAGCTGTCTTTTGTTTTCACATGACTCTAGAGATATACTCTTAATCAGGGAGAGCAAAGTTGTCATGTTTTATGGTTGTCAGAAACTAAATCCCTTCTTGTCTATCCAGAGAGGTTAAAACTCCTCCTCGCTTATTCGAGAAAGTTTCTAGTGACCTCTGAGCTAGCTGGCAAAAACTTAAGTCTAATATAGTCAGTAGAGACCTAGATAACCTCAGTCCTACGTCTACACTGCTGAATATATTATTCCAATGCGCAGAGCCTATTGGGACTATAGGAACTACACTACATGGCGCCCAACGTTTGGTAAGGCGATAAATCTAACGCAAGACGTTAGAGTAACTCAGTCGTGCTTTTTCACACAGACCCTTTTTCCCGTAAATACTCCAAAAGACGTCTGGAGTGGGTAAAAGGTTAAAATCCGCCGGAACTTAGTAGGAAGAGATTTCTATGTATAGTTTTGGTTTAGTCAACGTTGAATGATACAGTGTTCCAAAAATATTGTGCACCTAATCTTTGTTTCCTTGAAACCTGATCTACAACAAAAACCTTTCTGTCAGTAAAAATGTCAGAAACTGAAGAAGAGAGGGAGACAGCGAGAATAGCAGCTCGACTCCTAGAGGATGACACTAGTCTCCTACAGACTGACCCGGATGCAATACTCATTCCGGTCAACATAAGAAAAACTATAACTCTTAAACTTATAGAAAATGGACTGACATCGAGAGATGGTACAGTCATATTCGTAATTGAGGCACATGAATATCGGCAGACAGAGGTATTCTATTCATGGATAAACTTTCCAGCAGCAAACGCTGTCACACATGAATTCCACTATTACAAAATAGAGGAACCACCGGATGAGTACACCCCTTTCGAGGAGGTGGAAATCCCATTAAAATACCAAGAGCACTTGCTCTGGTTTAAAGGCGCCCTAAAACATAATAATCACATCACCAGGCTCGGTCCACTAGGTAGACCAGGAGCAACATGGCCGGTTCTAGCCAGCTACACACCACATCCAGACATTGAAAAAATGTCAATACCAGAATTTTTAGCACAGCTAAAACAACTGATTAAAATACATAGACAATTAGTCCAATATGTAATGAGGACTTCAACAGTCCAACCAGCTATTAACATTCCACAGCTGACCCCTCATCAGGGGAATACAAATAAAATAACACCACAGAACATACAATCATGTCTGGGTAAAGTACCCATAAAACGGGAACAAATTCCATTCTGGTTAGCACAAAAAATAACCCAAATAGAGGCAGTATTTTCGGATACTACCCCTACTGAGAAACACAGAATTCTGACTATCTGTCTTCCAATGGGGATTGCACCACATGTGGAGGACTGTGACACTTGGGGCACAGTCTTTGCTTCCATTTACACAAAAACACATGGTGTTCCGTCCATGGCGGTAATACCGGATGTACTAAGACAGATTCAAAATGAATACGGTCCAGAACCTGCTTTAACTCTGGGTATGAAATTACTGAAAGACTTTAAGCAGGTCTCAGCTATATTATTAGCCAATATAAAAGGGGAAGCAGCATCTGTGGCAATCCGCCAGAAATTGAATGAAACAGATATAGCAGAACAACCATTTGAACTTGCCAGAATCATAGAAAAATCCTATGAAGAACTAGGAAGAGATAGTTTGGGTGGGAAACCAGTAAAACCCCAACTAACTGAAAATCCTGAAACAATATTTATTAAAAATAATCTAAACACTCCAAAAAAGAGCTGGGATGGAAATAAACAATCCACTCCCAAAGAAAAAATATTCCAGTCCAGAGGAAGGTCTCCTCGGCGGAGAGAAAGATCTCCGGACCAAGGACACAAGTCTCCCCAGAGGGAGCCCTCTGAGAAAAGATACAACCTTAGAAATAGGGATAATCTAAAGAAACCTGATAGATATCAAGATATTGATACACGTCCCTCTCGATCTTTTCAGACTTCCGCGCAGAAATCGGAAAGAAGAGGACGGTCAAAACAAAGGGAAGAGCACGTCAAGTCCAAAGACAAAGAACCTGCTCATCAAAGTAAAAAATTTCAATTTCCAAAAAAGAAGGTAGCCAGCATTAAAATAGTCAAACATGCCGAGGATACTGAGGACACAGCTGAAAAACAGAGAGTGGGCCCAGACAGTGCTAGACAGCGAAGCAGAAGTGACCATAGCTCGCAAGATCCTGATGAATCATCTGGAGACAGTGGACACGAATGAATACATTCAGGTGGAAACTGCAGATACCAGAGTTAGCAAACCTCATAAAATATACGAGATAACATTACGTATAGAGGGAGATAAGACTAGGAAAGTAAGGGGTCTATTTTGGGATAACCTTTCAAAAGGCTATGACATCCTTTTAGCTGAAAAAGACTGGCCACCAAAGTTTGTCAGGGAGTGCCCTCATGACGAAGAAATGATTATGCCTGCCTTCTCAAATCACATTCCAATTCATAAAAAATATGCAATTTGCAAGAAAGTGGGCAGTAGCCCAAGCTCCTGCTTTATATAAAAATCATGTAGGATGGGATGAGGACTCTCCTCCTCACAAAATCCACTTAAAATGTCAACCAACTGCACAAAGGCAGTACCCAATTAAGCAAGAAGCTAAAAAACAGGTCAGGGAGATTTTAGATCAACTTGAATACCAGGGGGTAATTGAAACATGCACCTCACAAATGAACAATCATTTGTTTCCTGTCTCCAAGCCAGACGATTCATATCGTCTAGTTTTGGACTACAGACACCTTAACTCATGTTGCAAGACATTTGCAGTACAAAACTCACACAGTGCAGCACTAATGAATAACATCGTGCGCAAAAAATACAAAACAACATTAGACATCTCTAATGGATTCTTTTGTCAAAACATTGCACCAGAAAGCAGGTATTTGACCGCTTTCTCAATAATGGGCTCGCAGAAAATTCTGTCGACTCCCACAGGGGTTCAAGAACGGTCCAGGATTATTCTCAGCAAGAGTAACAGAGTTACTACAACTGTATGATGATGAGGCATTATCTTATGTCGATGACATCTATCTAACAGATGATGACTTGGATACTCACTTGAAAAGAGTGAACACCATAATACTTGGGTTCGCAGCAGAGGGTTACAAATTCAACTTTAAAAAATCACGAATTGCCCATCTAACTGTCCTGTTCTTAGGATATGAATTATCAAGTGAAGGCAAAAGCCTAGCAGACAATTTCTTAGAGAAGTGTGCTGTACTCCAAGCACCAAAAACGCTGAGGAACTTACAATCAATACTAGGTTTCCTGAATTTCGGAAGAACTTACATTCTAAATTATGCAGAGAGGGTTAAACCTCTCTACGAACTAATAAGACCAGATTTTAAACCAATCAATTGGACTCAAAAACACACAGAAATTTTGAGATCTTTGCAAACAGACATGTTAGCTAAAACAAAATTGCAAACTCGCGACAATACACGCAACCTTGTAATCCGAGTCATCCCAGGAAGATGCGGATTCATGTACCTAACCTCTAATGAGGGAGAAAAGGTACCAATAGCATACAAATCACACTTGTACTCACAGGCTGAAAAAACATTCAGTCTTGCGAAAAATGTTGTAAATGCGGTTCAAACAGCTGTAGGAAAAGAAAGAGCCCAGGCCCAAGGCAGACGGATTACTGTTTTAACAGCAGAATCAGCCTTCGAGGCATTAACAAGCCCATGTAATTTAACTACCATGGCATTAGATCCAAAATGGATACAATGGGAAAATTCTCTTCCTACAGAAAAAGTGAAATACTATTTTGACCCGGAAATGAAAAAAATGAAATATCTAACATATGAAAAAGAATATCCTCTGCCTGATGACATTCTACCCATACAACTTTACGCCTGCGTAATATACACAAACAGTTATGCAGAACCCTCAGTTTGGGGAAAACAAGCTTATAACGCTACATGCGAGGTTGTCAAATGCCGGTGGCGCGGACGTAAATTGATGCCACTGGTAACAATGTCACAATCTGTAAAAGACAATTCAGGTCAACAAACTGAATTAATAGCTTTAAATATGGTGCTCGACATTGCCGATCGCGAATTCCCGACACTATTAGTGTGCGATTTGCATTCCTGCGTCAAGTCATACAATGAAGACTTGCAGAAATGGGTTGAAAACGGTTACAAAGATGACACAGGTGCCACAATTAAGCAAAAATCGCTTTGGGAACAAGTAGTTCTTGTAAAGAAAGAACTACAAAAGACTCACGTGATACATACACTGAGTCATCAGCGTGATGGCGTTCACGCTGCAGGGAATTAATTGGCTGAGACAGCCACAGCGGAAGCAACTAAGCCGGCTTCCGTAGCCACAAAAAAGCGTTCAGAAAAATACATAGACGGGGAAACCATGCTGGCTGTAAAAACGTCTTCAAAAGGCGACTGTGCAGCATTACCCGTGAACTATCCACTCAATTATACATACATAATCGATGCAAACTCCGTTCCTTTTGCTCGAATCCCTGGAGTGGGGGATAGAGAAATTCCAAACACGAACAGGAGAATCTTCTTAATACAAGAAGCACACATGGGATTAGGTCTAAGGCATCAGGTGATCAAAGAATCTCTGACAGAATTACAATCAGAAAACTGGTGGCCGGGAATGAGCGTGGATAATCACAAATTTGCAAAAATTGTGAAAACTGCAACAGAGATCGCAGTAGCGAACCGGCCGACATAGTACCAGAACACCTAATAGAAAGCATAAGGCGATCTATACGCATGATTAAACAGGAAACATGCGTCCCAATGTATATTATTTAAGACTAGATTCACTTAAAATGTAGGCACCAGCGCTCGGCTGACGCCAGAACTATTATAAAAGATTTGCGAGTCTATATCGGCACATCCGCAATTGGCATGCTACATTCTGACCAGGGTCCTGCTTTTAGCTCTCGAGCCTATAAGGAGGCCATGACTAGCATGGGCATTGCGTTGTGGTATTCTTGTCCCTTCCATCCTGAGGGAAACGGGATTGTGGAAAGAAAAAAACGAGACATAAAGCAATCTATAACGGCAAAGGTACTAGGTACGGGTGATGGGTGGGTCAAACATTTAACAAGTGTCCAACATAGTCTTAACAATCTGCCAAGAAATTCTCTAAAAGGTTTCAGTCCGTATGAACTATTGTTCGGGACTAGAATGCATATCCAGGACCTTGATAGTCAGACTTCAGTGGTAGAAGGAAAATGCTTTGATATCAAAGATCGTTTGGCTATTTTACAGGACTTAAATGAAACAAGAAAAGACCGGAGCAACGTAAAGCTAAAACAACAGCAACAGCCACTGAAGAGAAACCACCTGTCCCAGCAACGCCTGTCTGGATTCCAAAGATTGGGGATCTGGTCAGAGAGAAGATCGCGGTGAAGAAGGAATTTGGGCCTTCTTACAGAAAAGCAGTACCTGTCTTAGCTGTCAACGGAACAAGATCAGTTGTACTACCGCCCCTTGCTGGTAAAAAGGAGAACCGAGTTGTATCCATCGACCTGGTTAAACCACAATCATGTGGCCAATAATAAGTAGTAGGCCAAGTGGACTCCCAAGAAATAGCAGAACGCCAAAGTTTGCTACAAAACAAGAGGTTCAAACTGAGAGACTAATCACATTTGATAAAACTACAGTGAATGAACAAGGACTATGCAACAAAGCCATGGAACTTATGCCTCTTAAAACCCAAATTGCAACAGCTCGTCAAGAAACACCTGTCTACAACGATGTAGCCTCAGACTATGCTAATAAAACAAAAGAAATTCCAAAAGCAAATGAAAATCCAGGAGCACTTCCAACAATTGACAGAACTGCATCAGGCTACTTCATCAATTTCGATGACTTTTCTGAGGATCCAAGCGAACCTGAGGAACAGCCAACAGAAATAAAGACTTTTAAAGACAAAGCAAAAGAACTCTTTCATCAACTCAAAGAAATCTATCTGATTTCTCCATGGATTGAATTTTGGTTTGTGCTAGGTGTACTTTTCCTCCTGCTTTGGCTCATCATGGTACTATGCTTGGGACATTTCATTGAGGGAAAATATAGTACAATGGACACAGCAAGTCAGAACATCAACTTGGTCCTAAAGCCACACAAGTCATCCCACATTGAGAAAAGAGAACTATCATCAATAAATATCACAGCCAATCCAATACCCGGTGGGGTAGCTTGGGACAAAACAGATTATGAAATTTATGGCCCGGTCGAGCTCTTGAAGTATCCACATCAATTCAAGGTTTCATTAAGTGACTTTGTAAAACCGAGCACATTCTATGATGATTGGGACTTTGAAAGTATTAATGATATGATGTCAGATTTAGTAATATCAGCAAAATTTACAGAACATGATTATTTACAGGGTTCATCAAATTATGAACAGATGTACTGCTACAATCACTATGCTAACCATTATTTGCATAAATCTGCTCAACCTAGAAATGTTTTTAATTATAATCAATGGGAACATTGTGCAACTCCACCAAAAGGCAGTTCAAAAACATTTTTGATAAATTCCCATACTTCTCAGGGTTTAACACAAGTGATGCAGAAACGTTTTATTTCAAACTGTTAAATAAGACAGGAATGAAAACCATGCTGACAAACACTAAATTAATCTATTCAGAAACATTTTTTGAAAAAATGACTACATTTGGTTTTGATTTTTGGAAAAACAATATTGAAACAAAAACCATCTGGGGTACCAAAGATTGGCAGGTCCAAGGTATAGAATCATTATTTAGAGCCTGCATGATCCCAGAACAAATTATATTCTTGAATGATACCATTCAACAGACAACCTGTCTTGGCCTAGCCAAAATTAAAGAACTAAATAAACCGTCTATTCCAAAACCAACACCTGACAGTAATAGCACTATAGATGTTGAAATAGACGTATCCCATATTTTTAACCAAAACAGAACACATCCTGATTGGAAGAAATGGTTGATCTGGCCCACAGACACAAATAACTGTCAAGATAGATTCCTGAACAAAATACAGGGGTTCAAATTGACCAGGCCAGACCCTAGATACTCCCAGAGACAACATTCAGGGATAGTTACAACATACAGTGTAGGAAAACTCTGCCTCGAATGGCTACAGACATCCACACTGGCAGAAATTAAGCAACACTTGACTTTACTTAAAGACGGTGCTGACTTGCGTGATTTCATAATGGGACCACGCAAACAGCGTCAAAAATGTTTCATAGCGGCCAGTATATATGCGACATACAACGAAGCTTGGAAAGAAACACAAATTGAAACAGCAGAAAAAATACGAGAAATTGACCGTATTAATTTGGAAAAATCACTTTCTGTTGTGGACAATGGGTTAATGACTCTGTCTTCCAGAATATATTCACTGGACAGCATTGTATCATCTGCTATAGATATAATAGAACAGGACTTGTTAATGTTACAACATGGTCAGTCCCAACTACGTTATATTGTACAGCTTGGCTGGACGTTACAAAATCTGCGTTCAGGCTACGTGCCTTGGCGTTTAATCAACACAACGTCATTATTCTCTATCTTTAACCTTACTGATACACAAATCAGCTTGGCACAAAAAGGAGCGGCATATACAATTCTGAGCATTGAAAAACTTGAGAGATTACCATTGACAATGTCAGAACGACCTGTCATTGAATGGATAATACACGGAATCATAACTATTCCGATAACTACTTTCCAATTTAAATACTGCCAAGAGTATATACGAGCAGGCCAGTATGAAAGGTTGGGTAAAGGGTACATTAAGTCATCATGGAAATTACCTTACACACACACATGTTATAGTGAAAAAGGA
Source organism: Lissotriton helveticus (assembly GCF_964261635.1). Taxonomy (NCBI): domain Eukaryota; kingdom Metazoa; phylum Chordata; class Amphibia; order Caudata; family Salamandridae; genus Lissotriton; species Lissotriton helveticus. The sequence goes on along the minus strand of NC_136067.1, from coordinate 1,774,258,575 downwards.
CAGAGTGTATTTCTTAGTGGTGATAATTGTAAAAGGTCACTAAGTGGTATACTTCTGTGTCAGGGTATAAATCTACATGGGGCCTGTGAGGGGACTTCAAATAACCTTTCATGCCACCAGCATGGCACACCTGCAACTCGAATAGAGCCAGCCATTTTTTAGGCGGCTTTCTAATGGGAGCTACATTCTAATAGTGGACCACAGATGTTGTGGCTTGGTGCCAGGAAAAGCTTATCTAGTAAGCGTTTCTTCCATGGTCACTTGTTGTATGCAAGTATTGTATCCGAACAACACTCCAGACAGGGAGGGAATAATTTGGCCCATTTTGAATATCTCTTCTATTAAAATTGATACTTTAAGCAGAATGAAGTCTGTTCTTCTACAGACGACTGTGCCCTTGAAGTCATCAAAAGAAACGTATGATCTGCAAGTCGCAAGGACAACGGCAGAGATACATAGCCTTTTATCAGCAAATTGCCCCCTACATTTCGCAGAAATGTTAAGCCAAATCCTAAATATGTCCCATACTGGAGGTATCCCGCATGTATTTAAGACAATTTTTTCGGTTAACACTCTTCACAACAGTTCTGGGCATTTTTCCTAATTTTGTCCATTCTGTCTTTGGTGGCCTACCACTCCTGTTGGGACTCGTAGCAGGCATTTTATTTTTGATTCTCTTGCTTCGTTATGGGAAGCCAAAACGCAGACAAGACTTCTGCAACAATGGAAGAAACGATCCTAGCTATACGCTATCGGGACCGCATAACTAAAGTCCTTGGATTAGCCCGGCTAAGAGAACTGAATATGACCTGGTTTCTTTCATTCAGACCCATCTGGCAGAATTGTATCTTACCTGTGCTTTGATGTATGCTGTGTGGAGAAGAATGCGTGTTGGACGTCTGTCTTACACTACAATCAGAAGTACCATTGGATACAGATACTTTGCTAAGTCCTGTAACGGCTCATGCATCGTGTTGTCCCCAGCGGTTACCTATCCTGATGACGGCATTCGTGGAAACTTCACCACTGCGAGTAAAGGGTAGTGAAGTGCAAGATGAGAGCAGCATCAACCAGGTATGACCTTCTGTGAGCAATGCTGATCAATACATTGATGATAGCAATCATTCTCACAACTGCACAGTTGCGGCATTTTCCAACTTGGTCGAAATTTCACCTGAAGCGGTAAACTGCTTTTTTGAAAGTCTGTCTGACATGATGTTTTCCCACGAACAAAAAGAATAACTTTTAAGCAAACTAGTACACAGCGTTCCCTGAACTCTGAATTCGGCCTTCGGCTTTGATAAACAAAAGCTACTGAACATATTTGGAACTATATTTTTTCTCTCTCCCCTGAAAGCGAAATTATTTTTTTTTCCCGATTCCAAAATATTTACCTTTTTTCTGGCACATGTACTCTGCTTAAAGTAGAACTATTCTTAGAGAACAGAGCTTCTATTTTAGAAACTCTAAAGACAATATATCACGTCAGCCTCTAGCACATTTACAGCAACTGTATTTATATGTGATGGAATGGTCTCGCACCTTTTTTCTGTATTAAGAGCCATTTCATGTGTAAATTTCGCAAATCATTCATGCTGATATATATATGCATACTTTTTAATGAATGATTACACTGCTTGAAACGCGTACAGTACCTATAATCATTTTCATGTATTTCGCATACACCATTTCAAATGCAAAAATGAATTTTGGGGTGGGTTGAGATACACGTGCACCTTTTATGTTTACTATTGCTTAGTTTTAGTAATGATGGACATTAATTTGTGGAGTGGGTGTAGTGTGATATCTAGGAAACCTGAATCGATATTCCTATTTCATGCCCTTGTCCGGCTATAATCAATAATATCCTTACAACGGCATAATAATCATATCCATAATTCAGTCGTAGCACATGCTGTCACATTAAGCAAGACTACTTCTCCGGCCCCCTAGTAAGCACACCGAGTTCTCTAAACAAAACCAAGCCTACAGCAACCTGGGAAATCCCCCTTGTTATTGTTTTGATTTCGTCCTAGAACTCCTGTAAAGCACTGTAAGAACGGCCAGTTCTTAGTGACATCTTTATTGACGTCTTATGTCCAACCTTACGTCAAAACCCGGCACCTTTCAGGTATAAATATACCAACGTTGCCTTAAGCAAACACACGGTGGTGAATCTGGAGCAGAGCAGCTATCTACCTCCGAGAGCCCAGCTGATGCGAGAGCCCACGGACGCTGCCCCTCCCTTTTGACGCGCTGAGAAAGACGCTGTCTTTTCTCTTGCTGAGAAATCCAGCTCCAGCGTTTCCAGCCTACCCTTGCGGGTTGCTGGGATATCGAGTCCTGAGAGAGAGATACCAGACCTCCTGCTTTCTATTACCCAGGTACGGAACTGACTAAACCCTTACAGAGAATTCTTGAGTCAGATTCTTGGCAAAACAAACTTAACTTAAACTGCTACTTACTTACTCCCTCCCACGTATTAGGCTTAGGTCAGGTACACCGGGGATAGGCGTATATAGAAGCACCAGTTGAGTACGATTAGTCAATGTATATATGTATGTATATATTTTATCTATTTTAAAGTATCATATGGCTAAGAAACCATATCAATGCTTTTACAGTATTATTTTATAATCCTGCTTTTACTGTACGCACTTTACTTTACTATAAGTATTGCAATTGTAGCAATTCATTTCTCTTGTATGAGGAAGAAGACTGCTCAATAAATAATACCTTTATTGAAAACGCCAGTCTCTCTTTTCTCTGCAATCTGGTGAAACTAAGTACGCACCTTTGACTGTGTGAAATAGCTGTCTTTTGTTTTCACACGTCTCTAGAGATATACTCTTAATCAGGGAGAGCAAAGTTGTCATGTTTTATGGTTGTCAGAAACTAAATCCCTTCTTGTCTATCCAGAGAGGTTAAAACTCCTCCTCGCTTATTCGAGAAAGTTTCTAGTGACCTCTGAGCTAGCTGGCAAAAACGTAAGTCTAATATAGTCAGTAGAGACCTAGATAACCTCAGTCCTACGTCTACACTGCTGAATATATTATTCCAATGCGCAAAGCCTATTTGGACTATAGGAACTACACTACAATTTAATGAGGTTATTTGAACGCTCTATTTTGTCAGGGAACAGAGAAGCTGGTGGGATTGCCAAAGGATACCGGTTTCTTTCATTTTCTATGTTTCGCAATAAGGGAATTAGAGAAAAGGGGGAGGCCGGCTAGAGGTGGATTGTTAAAGGATTCAATGAGCTGTGGCGAATATATTCAAAAGGTGCTTGAAAAGGCAAAGTTGCACAGAACACATAACATACAGGCAGATACAATGCCACCAAACACACACGATATAGCAAAAGGCACAATGCTGACAAACATGGCATCCAGGAACACATACACTATAGAGGCTCAAAATTCTGTGGGCTCGCTATGCACAGTTTTGTAAACGATCTCTACAATGGTGTGCCAATGAAATTGTACACGGACTGTACAAGGCAGTGCTGTACTGACTGTCCAAGTGTGCAGTAGGAGTGGAAACATTGTGTACACTGCCAGTGCTGCATCAGCGTTGAAAGTGTGCAGTGTTGAGTGTGAACTTGTAGGTTCAGTGACAAAATGCATACACAGTTGTTCCAAAGATGCTAGGGTGTCCCGGGCTGCTTTTGAGCATAGTGCTGTGAGGGGAGTGAACAGCGCTGTGGGGGTGAGCTGTATGCCCGATGGTGTGAGGGGTCTGATAGCATGCACTTGTGTTGTGAGAAGATTAAAAGTGCACAGTGTTGCACTGTTGTGCATGCAATGATGTTTCGGGATTGATGCTTACAGTGGTATCTCTGGTGACTGTGCACGGTACTGTGTAAGGAGTGCCAGTCTACTCTGCCCTAGAAGGCCCTACACCAGCATTGTCAAACGTCCTTCTGTGTGTAGGAAACTGTATCGAGGTTGGCCTTGTGCACAAAGCTGCACAGAGGCTGGGCATGTGCACAACAATGCTTCACCAGAATTTAACGACTCACCACTTTCAAATGTCACCAGCCGCCACTGTGGACACTAATTACATTTAATTTACTATTCAAAGTCCAGTCTACATTAATTTGGGGTAGGTGCTGGACACTCATTAAATTTAATTTACTATTCCCACTCCAGTCTACATTAATTAGGGGTAGGTGCTGGACACTAATTACAACTAATTTAATATTCACACTCCAGTCTACATTAATTTGGGGTAGGTACTGGACACTAATTAAATTTAATTTACTATTACCACTCCAGTCTACATTAATTAGGGGTAGGTGCTGGACACTAATTAAATTTAATTTACTATTCCCACTCCAATCAATATAAATTTAAGGTAGGTGCTGAACACTAATTACATTTAATTTACTATTCAAAGTCCAGTCTACATTAATTTGGGGTAGGTGCTGGACACTCATTAAATTTAATGTACTATTCCCACTCCAGTCTACATTATTAGGGGTAGGTGCTGGACACTAATTACAACTAATTTCATATTCACACTCCAGTCTACATTAATTAGGGGTAGGTGCTGGACACTAATTACAACTAATTTACTATTCCCACTCCAGTCTACATTAATTAGGGGTAGGTGCTGGACACTAATTACAACTAATTTAATATTCACACTCCAGTCTACATTAATTAGTGGTAGATGCTGGACACTAATTAAATTTAATTTACTAATCCCACTCCAATCTACATTAATTAGGGGTAGGTGCTGGACACTAATTATAACTAATTTACTATTCCCACTCCAATCTACATTAATTAGGGTTAGGTGCTGGACACTAATTTAATTTAATTTACTATTCCCACTCCAATCTACATAAATTTAAGGTAGGTGTTGGACACTAATTAACTTTAATTTACTATTCAAACTCAAGTCTACATTAATTTGGGGTAGATGCTGGACACTAATTACAAATTATTTACTATTCCTAATCCAATAAGTAAACAACATTTATTTAAAATTTCAAAATAAAAATATACATATTTTAAATTTTAATAATCATAATTTAAATTTTGTTTAACAATTTGTAAACAATAACCTTTATTTTTTCAAAAATATAAAAAATGTGACAATATTCAAAAATATTATTAAAAAATTCTCACAATGTAAAGTTTTAAACTTTTGTTTAAATTACAATTTTTCTTAAACTTACCAAAAATTGACACATTTTAAAACACTCCCCACCCTTATCCCCTATAAACGCAACATAACACTCCTAAAAATGTATATTCACATTTCGTTACATTGAAATATTTCTTAAAATATTCGCACAATTTTTGTTTATTTTTTTAAATTTCAATTTTTTTAAATGTGTCCAAATTTTTAACATTTTAAAACAATCCCCACCCTTAACCCCTCTAAACCCAACATACCACTCCTAAAATATTTTCTAATATTTCTAAAGAATTCCACTATTTCTCAAAATATTCTCATAATTTTTTTTATTAATTAAAATGTAAAAAAAATCCAATTTTTTTTAAATTTTAAAATACTCCCCACCCTTATCCCCTATAAACCCAACATCCCAATTTACTATTCCCACTCCAGTCTACATTAATTAGGGGTAGGTGCTGGACACTAATTACAACTAATTTAATATTCACACTCCAGTCTACATGAATTAGGGGTAGATGCTGGATACTAATTAAATTTAATTTACTAATCCCACTCCAATCTACATTAATTAGGGGTAGGTGCTGGACACTAATTAAACTAATTTACTATTCCCACTCCAGTCTACATTAATTAGGGGTAGGTGCTGGACACTAATTAAATTTAATTTACTCTTCCCACTCCAGTCTACATTAATTATAGGTAGGTGCTGGACACTAATTAAATTTAATTTACTATTCCCACTCCAGTCTACAATATTTAGGGGTAGGTGCTGGACACTAATTAAATTTAATTTACTATTCCCACTCCAGTCTACATTAATTAGGGGTAGGTGCTGGACACTAATTACAACTAATTTACTATTACCACTCCAGTCTACATTAATTTGGGGTAGGTGCTGGACAATATTTAAATTTAATTTAGTATTCCCACTTCAGTCTACATTAATTAGGGGTAGGTGCTGGACACTAACTAAATGTAATTTACTATTCCCACTCCAGTCTACATTAATTAGGGGTAGGTGCAGGACACTAATTAAATTTAATTTACTATTCCCACTCCAGTGTACATTAATTAGGGGTAGGTGCAGGACACTAATTAAATTTAATTTACTATTCCCACTCCAGTCTACATTAATTAGGGGTAGGTGCTGGACACTATTACATTTAATTTACTATTCCCACTCCAGTCTACATTAATTAGGGGTAGGTGCTGGACACTAATTAAATTTAATTTACTATTCCCACTCCAGTCTACATTAATTAGGTGTAGGTGCTGGACACTAATTAAATTTAATTTACTATTCCCACTCCAGTCTACATTAATTAGGTGTAGGTGCTGGACACTAATTACAACTAATTTACTATTACCACTCCAGGCTACATTAATTAGGGGTAGGTGCTGGACACTAACTAAATTTAATTTACTATTCCCACTCCAGTCTACATTAATTAGGGATAGGTGCTGGACACAAATTAAATTTAATTTACTGTTCCCACTCCAATCTACATAAATTTAAGGTAGGTGTTGGACACTAATTAACTTTAATTTACTATTCAAACTCAAGTCTACATTAATTTGGGGTAGGTGCTGGACACTAATTACAAATTATTTACTATTCCTAATCCAATAAGTAAACAACATTTATTTAAAATCTCAAAATAAAAATATACATATTTTAAATTGTAATAATCATAATTTAAATTTTGTTTAACAATTTGTAAACAATAACCTTTTTTTTTCAAAAATAATTAAAAAAGTGACAATATTCAAAAATATTATTAAAAAATTCTCACAATGTAAAGTTTTAAACTTTTGTTTAAATTACAATTTTTCTTCATCTTACCAAAAATTGACACATTTTAAAACACTCCCCACCCTTATCCCCTATAAAATCAACATAACACTCCTAAAAATTTATATTCACATTTCGTTACATTGAAATATTTCTTAAAATATTCGCATAATTTTTGTTTATTTTTTTAAATTTCAATTTTTTTTTACATTTGTCCAAATTTTTAACATTTTAAAACAATCCCCACCCTTATCCCCTATAAACCCAACATACCACTCCTAAAATATTTTCTAATATTTCTAAATATTCCACTATTTCTCAAAATATTCTCATAATTTTTATTTTTAATTAATTAAAATGTAAAAAAAAATCCAATTTTTTAAATTCCCCACCCTTATCTCCTATAAACCCAACATCCCACTCCTAAAATATTTCCAAATATTTACAAATTTTGGAAAATTTTGTTAAAATATTTTCAATTTTTTTTTCCATTTTTTTTTTATTTAAGCCAAAAAATCAACATTTTTAATACACTCCCCACCCTTATCCCCTATAAACCCAACATCCCGCTCCTAAAATATTTTCAAATATTAATAAATATTCAAAATTATTGTCAAATTTTTTATTTATTTTTTAGATATTTAACTCAAAAAATCAACCATTTTAATACGTAAATATTAGATTTTATTTTCAAATTTTTCTCAGTATTTTTTTTTTTGTTATTTTTTTTTAGATATTTAATCAAAAAAATCAACATTTTTAATACACTCCCCACCCTTATCCCCTATAAACCCAACATCCCGCTCCTAAAATTATGTATGATTTTAAAAAATACATAACAAATTACATAGTATAAACACAATATAAAATAAATATTACTATATTTAAAATAAAAAATATATATAATCTTACTAAAAACTACATTTTATCGATATTTTTGTACAACAATATTTTTTTTTCGACATTTTTAGCTTCGATATTTAACTACACATACAAAAATCGATATTTTTAATGTCGATATAAAATTATTCTATATATTTTACTTCGATATTAAAACTTCGATATTTTGTCACATCGATATTTAAAATTTGGTATTCTGTCTACTTACCCTATTAGACATGAATGACTAAATTGTATAATAAAAATAAAGGCAGGATGCGATTACCAAACTGTGCCAAGCAGTTCCTAAAAGTAAAAAGTCCAAAAAGTTGGAAATAATCAATCCAAGAATAACGTGAATTTCTTACAAATCTTGGAGATTGCAGTACAGAAGATCTTCAGTGGCATGAGATGGGTAATGTTCCAAGAGGTCATTGTTGCCATCGTGTGAGAAAAGCGAAGCGATCCAATTCATATCCTTGAAGGGACAGAAATGTTCCGCGAATGTTGGAGCGGCAATTTGAATTGGCAGGCAATCTGCGATGTTGTCAAAGGTCGCACGTTGCAGGAGATCTTTTGCGGCTGCGCAGAAATCCCACTCTGCCACAATACCTTTTTGCGTTGCATCCGCCATTTCTCCACTGCCTGAACAACCAAGTTCATAGTTTTCAAGATACTCCATTACCTGCTGGATATCGGGAGCGATTGTTAGGATGTTGGCAAGGCATAGATCCATTCGCCAGTCGAATGGGAAAGTTTTACAATAAAAAGATGGTTGTACGCAGATCACTGTGGAGTGCTCTGTATACTACTAACACAGTAGTCCAACAGGTACCAACAGTGGAACGGTGTCTTGATCCCACAATGGACGATGTCCGATATTACCTGATGCTTGGTTTTCATAGAACTCCCTCCGTTGAGGTGCATCAGACACTGTGCTTCCATAGCTAATTGCTGCACATGATTATTGGGCCTGATTGACTGTATTGGCTTGACTGTACCGCGGTACAGCAGGTCCGAACAGTGAAACTGGGTCTTGATTCTATGATTGAGGATGTCAGAAGTTAAAGTCTGTGATTATTTCTGTGTACCCCCTCTGACCAGGTGCAACCAACTGTAGGTCCCAACAGTGGAACGGTTTCTTGATTCCACAATGGAAGATGTCTGATATTACCTGATGCTTGGTTTTCATAGAACTCCCTCAATTGAGGTGCATCAGACTCTGTGCTTGCGTAGCTAACTGTTGCACTTGATGCTTGGTTGACACCAGTCGGTGGAGTACACCACGGTACAGCAGGTCTGAACAGTGAAATGGGGTCTTGATTCTATGATTGACGATGTCAGAAGTTCAAGTCTGTGATTAATTCTGTGTAACCCCTCCGATCTGGTGCAACCAACTCCATGCTTTCGAATTCAACCTACACTACGGTCAGCAAGGCTCACAATTCAGATCGAGTGGTGATTGTTTAATTACAGAATCCAGTAGTCAAGTAACTAGAACGTATATGGAAATATACACAATATCCTTTTAGTATACTTGCTTGAAGAAATGTTTTTAGATGACTTATAGGTTTACTACAATTACCAAATTCATCTTGCAAGTCCAAAGGAACACTGAATAGTCTACACTGTGGACAGCAGAAATCGCAATTCGAATTGTTTTGATTTATTTATTGCAGAGTTTTCTGTAATTTATGTTGTTGTATTTTGTGAAGAGGAAGTGAGAAAAAGTATTCATGGTTGTCTGTGTGAGTACTGCCTTCAATTAACACTGCAGACAGCAGTCTTCATAATTCAGATCGAGTCGCTATTGTAGATGACGCAGTCCTGTAGGAAAAGACATTGCTCCAGTGCGCTCTGTGTGCACCATGCATAAATATCATTACAGGCTACGCACACACTTTTTTTTTGCTTCGCTTACGACAAACTGGGCAGGTCAAGTCCACGTTGCGTAGCTGTGGGCCCTTGCTGACCACTCTCTCTGGTCTACACTGCAGACAGAAGAGTTCACAATACAGATCGAGTGGTGATTGTTTAATTACAGAATCCAGTAGTCAAGTAACTACAAAGTCTATTAAAATATACAAATTATCCTTTTAGTATACTTGCTTGAAGACATTTTTTTAGATGACTTATAGGTTTACTACAATGACCAAATGTATCTTGCCAGTGCAAAGGAACACTGAATAGTCTACACTGTGGACAGCAGAAATCAGAATTAAAAATGTTTTGTTTTATTTATTGCAGAGTTTCCTGTAATGTATGTTGTTGTATTTAGTGAAGAGGAAGTGAGAAAAAGTATTCATGGATGTCTGTGTGAGTACTGCCTTCAATTAACACAGCACACAGCAGTGCTCACAATTCAGATCAAGTCGGTATTGTAGATGAGATAGTCCTGTAGGAAAAGACATTGCTGCAGTGCGCTCTGTCCGCACCACGGATACGCATCATCCCAGGCTTCGCACACCCTTTTTCTTGCTTCTCGTATGACAAACTGTAGCTCAAGTCCACCTTACATAGCTGTGGGCCCTTGCTGACATTTCTCTCTGGCCTACACTGTGGACAGCAGTGTTCACAATTCAGATTGAGTCGCTATTGTAGGTGACGCAGTCCTGTAGGCAAAAGACATTGTTCTAGTGTGCTCTGTCCGCACTACGCATACGCATCATTGCAGGCTCCTCACACGCTTTTTCTTGATTCTTGTATGACAAACTGGGCAGCTCATGTCCACGTTACGTGGCTGTGGGCCCTTGCTGACCGCTCTATCTGGCCTACACTGCAGACAGCAGTGTTCACAATTCAGATCGAGTCGCTATTGCAGATGATGCTGCGTTGATGGCAACAGATATTACTCCTAGTACGGCCCACCGGCAGCACGCATCATCGCTGGCTGTGCACATGCTGAATGCTTTTGATGTGGCTAGATGAGTGCACAACAACTGATGGACCCTTTATGATACAATCTTTATGTGTATTATTTCAGATCTATTGATTGGGTCTCAGTATACCACAAGTTGTGGTCCTTTTACGATAGAATATTTTTCTGCATTATTTCACATCTACTGTCCTTACCTTACTGCAGCACAAACTATTTATTCTTTTATTATTGAATGTCTGTGTGTGATCTAATGATTACTGTTGTAGTTGATGGTAGCAGCAACCATTCCCTGAGGGCTGCTTTACACTCACTTCACACGCATCCACCACAGAAGTCACTGGATATGTGACCCTGCTAATAAAAATGTGATGAGCGCATGTGCCCGTACCCACTTCCACTATCTATCTGTGTCCGTGTGTTCATTATCTATGCATGATACTGCCCCTGGGCCGTACTACATTACATTGTACTGTGGACAGCGTATGCAACCATGTTACCTCTGGTAGTGGGGAAAACTTTGGTTATGTAACTTTTAGGTGTATGGCTATCACACGTAGAAGGCTACTTTACAGACGATGAATATTGATGAAGATGGTGGTTGCATGTTGTGTGTAGTGTAAGATAGGTGTACATAGGAAAAAGTTTCAAAAAAGCTCTCTAAGCAGAAGAGGTGTGTCTCATCAAATGCTGTAGAGAGAATGGCTAAAATGAGTGGCGTTTTGCAACTGAAATGTTATAACCTAATGAAATGCTTTTTTTAAGGTCACATGACAATCGCGTACTCAGCGTGCAAGGAGACCGCACCCGACGCGATTTTGAGACAATATATTTACTATAATATAAGTTTATTGCAGTTAGAAATATGTAACGGGGAGTGGTGGAAACCAGGAACTGACCCCGTGATGCCTACTTCCTTGCAGACGGACCCCTGGGAACCAGAACAGGATGAACTTGAGGAGGAGGAACACGGCGGGCGCCTTTAATTGGGCGTTCACTGAGGAGGAGAGCCCTCCTTCTGTAAACGTCAGCAACACCGGATTGGATAAACCCCAGGAAGTGGTGTTCGTGGCGTGTGACATCACCCCGAGAGAGAAGGCGAGGAGCGGCGTTGGAGAGCGGGTTGGAGAGTGCAGTGAAGGAATCCGAAGGTATCCCGAAGAACGTCCAGGAGGAAGCGGAGGAGAGCCGCACGGAGAGCCAGGAGGCCAATGACCCCGTGAGCCGCCGTGCCACGCTCCCGGGGGAGGAGTGTGGCTTTCCCAGGTACGGCGGCGTATGGCGGCTTGGGTGGGAAGCAAGCGTGTGTGAATAGTGTACATAGCCCCTGTTCGTCTTCCTCGTTTGTCCCTTCCTCCCGTTTCCCATCTCCCTTACCTCACTGTCAGTGGTCCCGACTCACCACACCGACGTCTGCCAGACGCACATTGCCACCGGTGACCCCCTCACTACACCCGGGCCCCGAGGTGCATTTCCTCTGTCGACGTTTGAACTAACGGCTCCCTCTCTGTTGGTCTTCTCTTTGCATGGGAATCCGGAGCCTGGGAAGTCGCGTTAGACCAGACCTGAAGAGCAGACCTACTCCCAGAAACCCAAGCAGGAAACAGACTAACAGCCAAAACGGATTCAAGCCAGTTTGCCAAGGAAAGACTGACGTTCAGAACCAGGAGGACTCTGATGTTAAAGTCCAAACGTGTAATTCCAATAAAACCAGCTTTACCTCAACAACCTGGCGTGTCTCTTTTCCCTGATTCACAAGCCAGGTCCACAAAATATATGAATGTTTAAAATATTTTAGATTATCGCTTGGTCTCATATACACTTTAAAGTAATTTACATATACTTTTGAGACATAAAAAAATGAGGGAATGGCGTACCCGGTGCAACACCCTACGTCTATGACGTAAGACAGGGCATCGCAGCATGCACTTGTCGCATATGCAACGCGCAGTGGGCGCGACTCCATATCTACATGACGTAATGCGCGGCTTGGTACTGTGTACCCGTCACATACTAAACTATCAGCTGGCACGACCTCATACGTATAAGTTGTGACGCGGTGTCAGGAACCCGTCGGATTCAAAATGCGCATCATTTCAATATGGTGGATAGGATTCGCATGCTGATGGAGCTTGGTAGAAAATCGGTACGTAAAAATAAAAAGAAAAAATGATATACATATTTTTTGGGGGACGATATAAAATATTACATATTTTTAAAAGTTAAAAGAAGGATAATAGAGTTGCAAACTATGGTAAAAAAAAAAAAAAATTAAAGGTTTTATAAATATTAAAACATGAAATTAACATTTAAAAAACCTTCGAAATTCACTGAAAAAACCATAGGTTTTATAGACGTTATAGTTAGTTGGACATTTCACTCATACACAACAATAGAAATTCCTATGTTATGGTTAGTTCAGCTAATTATAACTCGCACCCCCCAATGCACTGCTGATGAGGTCACATATTACATCATTCATGACATGGTCAGTGACATCTCTGATGACATCACTGATGACATCTCAAATGACATCACTGATGACATCACTGATAACATCATCCACATGACAATCTGATGCACCTCATCAGACTCATATAAGACTTGATACACCCACTGTAAAATACAGACTATAATTTTCGAAACCATGAACATACCAATACCAGTTAGTACATTTCCACTGACTAATTCCTATGTCTACACACACATCAGTTCATTCACCCATACAGTCACTCATACATACAGCCAGCTATCAATACAACATTATCATATCCACTCACACATCTGTACAGACACTCATATACCGACCCTCATTCATACAGTTATCCACACACCTAGTTAGTAATGGAAATAATGAATCACACTTTTATTTACTCACCTGTACAGTTATACACATACCACCTCATTTATTTAAACATATACTAACACATACTTTTCCTCTAATACAATAACTAATACAAGCACACACTGCCCCATACAGGCACTCTCACAATAACTCACTCTCACATATAGTCATTTATACAATCCAACACTCACATATACTTCCTTTGACATATGCAGTTACTCACACATGAACCACTGAGGCATCCATTCACTCACCAAGACATCCATACACAAACACACCCAGCAATACAGCCGTTCACAGATACAGACTTGAACACATGTACGCAGTGAATTATCCACTCACACATTTATGCACAGAGTCACAGCTCCCACCCACACACACAGAAACTCAGGCACCCATACAGATACTCAGACAAGCAATCAATAGCCCATATAGATCCTCATTTACCTGCTAACCAAACCATGGAACCACTTACACACCATCTGACAACCTAAACTGTGTGAATGTCTGTATCCATCACAAACACATGAATTAATCACTCACTTATACTGTCAGTCACACGCACTTAATCATGCATCCTGACTCTTATACACTCATTCATTCTTCAAAACACCTTGGCATATATATATAGAAAATGTTTACATTTTGAAGAAACACATAGTCACTGGATGATGTCATCAGTGATGTCATCAGTGATGTAATTTGAGATGTTATCAGTGATGTCACTGACCATGTCATGAATGATGTAATATGTGACATCAGCAGCAGTGCATTGCGGGCGAGCGAGTTATAGTTAGCTCAACTAACTATAACAAGCGAATTTCTCTGGTTTTATATGAGTCAAATGTTCAACTAACTATAATTTTAGTGAATTTCTAAGGTTTTTTAAATGCTAATTCCTAACTATAACGTCTGTAAAACCTATGGAACTAAACAACGCCCAAGTCCCCAGAATAATTATTCACACTCCTACGCTGGCCTGGCGTAAGCAAGCCCAGCCCACTTTGCGTACCTATACATAGGATAACCACGACTCCACACGTCCCTCTTCTTCCACACTACCATATGCCGCATCCACCGCGCATATCACAATGCGCAATAAAAAAAGAGAAATGTATTCATGAGGTGTACACCATCCTGGCAATCAACACGGGCTCTAAATTGGTAGCCCTACAGCCAGTCGTCTAAGTAAGGGATTCGTGAGGTGTACACTCTCCTGCAATCAACACTCCATCTGAATTGTGAGCACTGCTGCCCGTAGTGTTTGCTCACACAACAATGACAGCAGGTAAGCAGAGTGGCCTGGGTGCACAGGGCCGCCAATTGAGCGCGGTGCGGCGAGAAGGGTGGGGTGCTTCAGCCTGGCTGCGCAGGTGCGAACAAACGATATTGCCGTGCGTAATGATGTGAACTCTGATCGTATTCAGTCTCATCTCTGTCTCATTTTAAAGACCTACTGGACTGTACTGTAGGCCTGAGTCAGCGGGCAGCGCTGCCCTACAGATATGTGGCGTTGGCTTTTAGGACACTGTAGTGAGCTCCTTACTAAGTGTACATGCACACAGGCTCCCGCCACTGCATTACACGTGCACATTATGCCTCTAGCATGTTTTTTCTGTGAATTTCAAAAGTTTTTTAAATGTTAATTTCATATTTTAATGTTTATAAAACCTATATTTTTTCTATCATATTTTTAAATATTTCAGAACTCTGTTATACTTCTTTTTTTTAACTTTAAAAATCATGTAATGTTTTATATCTTCCCCAAAAAATATGTATTTTTTTGGGGGGGGGGAGAAAACTGCATTCCCATACGGGTAGCGTACCAAGCTCCATCACCACACGAATCCTATCCGCCATATTGCTAAACTCGAAAATGATGCGCATTTCGTATCCAACGAGTTTGTGGCACCGCGTCCCGCATAACATCATATACGCATGAAGTCACCCCAGGTACTACTTTGGTATCCAATGGGTACGCAGTACCAAGCCACGCGTTACGTCATGTACGTATGGGGTCGTGCCTGCTGCAGGTCGTGTATTCGACGAGTACACTCTGCCCGGCCCTGTGTTACGTCACAGACGTATAGTATTGTGCCGGGTACGCCATTCCCTTTTTTTGTCTCAAAAGTATATCTAAATAACTTTAAACAGTATATGAGAGCACGTGAAACTCTAAATTATTTCAAACATTTATATATTTCTAACTGTAATAAACTTATTATATGATATATATATTTTGTCAAAATCGCGTCAGATGCGGCCTCCTTGCGCGCTCAGTGCACGATTGGCATGTGACCTTAAAAAAAATCATTTGATAGATTCATAACATTTCCCATTGTAACAGTTGTACGAACCCACCCATTTTACTCATTCTCTCTACAGCGTTTGATGAGATACACCTCTTCTGCTTAGAAAGCTTTTTTGAAAAGTGTTTTCTTCCATACACATATCTTATACTACACACAACATGCAACAATCATCTTGATCAATATTCATGCTCTGTACATTAGCCTTCAACATGTGATTGCCATGCATCTCAAATGTTAAAAAATAAATATGTGTTACACGATGCACCTGGTGTGTGTGTGTGTGTGTGTGTGTGCACATTATTGTGCTGCCTTTCAGCCTGGGTATTGGTGGCTCTAAGGAGCATCATCAGCCACGGGTAGACTACACATCCTAGATCACATGCCTTCTCATTAATGAAAGTTTCCACCCTCCCGACACATGCTACACTAATCTAAATTGCACACTCTGCGAGGTCAAAACTACAAAAGAAAGACACATAAGTATACGACCTGGCCAGGCAGGAACTAAACACACCCAAGTCCCCGGAATAATTATTCACACCCCTCCGCTGGCCTGGTGTACGCAAGCCCAGCCCACTTTGCCTACGTATAAATAGGATAACCACAACGCCGCACGTCCCTCTTCTTCCACACTACCTCAAATGATATGCTGCATCCACCGCGCATAACATAATGCGCAATTAAAAAAAGAAATGGATCCATGAGGTGTACACCATCCTGGCAATCAACACAGGATCTAAATTGTGAGTCCTACATCCCGTCATCTACGAAAGGGATCAGTGAGGTGTACACTCTCCTGCAATCAACACTCATTCTGAATTGTGAGCCCTGCTGCCCATAGTAATTGCTCACACAACAATTACAGCAGGTAAGTAGAGCGGCCTGGGTGCACACGGCCTCCAATTGAGCGCGGTGCGGCGAGAGGGGTGAGGCGCTTCAGCCTGGCTGCGCAGGTGCAAACAAACAATTTTGCTGTGCGTAATGATGTGATCTCTGTCCTCATTCAGCCTCATTTCTGTCTCATTTTAAAGACCTGCTAGGCCGTACTGTAGGCCTGAGCCAGCGGGCAGTGCTGCCCTGTGGACACCTTTTCAGCGCAGTGCTGCGGGAGGGGTGGGATGCATCAGCCAAACTGTGCACGTGCGAATAGGCGATATTGCCATGTGTTATGATGTCATTTTTGAACTCATTCAGTCACATCTTTGTCTCATTTTAAAGTCCTGCTGTACCATAAGGTAGGTCTGTGCCTACGGACACCTGTTGAGGGCAGTTCTGCGGGAAGGGTTCATCACCCTGAGTGCGCACGTGCAAAAAAGCGATGTTCCTGTGCGTAATGATGTGATCTCTGACCTCATTCAGTCACATCGGTCTAATTTTAAGGACTTGCTGGACTGTACTGTAGGCCTGAGCCAGCGGGCATTGCTGCCCTACTGACACATGGCGTTGGCTTTTAGGACACTGTAGAGAGCTCCTTACTAAGTGTACATGCACACAGGCTCCTGCCACTGCATTACACGTGCACATTATGCTTCTAGCATGTTTTTTCAGTGAATTTTGAAGGTTTTTTAAATGTTAATTTCATATTTTAATGTTTATAAAACCTATATTTTTTCTATCATATTTTTAAATATTTCAGAACTCTGTTATACTTCTTTTTTTTAACTCTAAAAATCATGTAATGTTTTATATCTTCCCCAAAAAATATGTATATTTTTGGGGGGGGGGGGGAAACTGCATTCCCATACGGGTAGCGTACCAAGCTCCATCACCACACGAATCCTATCCGCCATATTGCTAAACTCGAAAATGATGCGCATTTCGTATCCAACGATTTTGTGGCACCGCGTCCCGCGTAACATCATATACGCATGAAGTCACCCCAGGTACTACTTTGGTATCCAATGGGTACGCAGTACCAAGCCACGCGTTACGTCATGTACGTATGGGGTCGTGCCTGCTGCTGGTCGTGTATTCGACGAGTACACTCTGCCCGGCCCTGTGTTACGTCACAGACGTATAGTATTGTGCGAGGTACGCCATTCCCTTTTTTTATCTCAAAAGTATATCTAAATAACTTTAAACAGTATATGAGAGCACGTGAAAATCTAAATTATTTCAAACATTTATATATTTCTAACTGTAATAAACTTATTATATGATAAATATATTTTGTCAAAATCGCGTCGGATGCGGCCTCCTTGCGCGCTCAGTGCACGATTGCCATGTGACCTTAAAAAAATCATTTGATTGATTCATAACATTTCCCATTGTAACAGTTGTACGAACCCACCCATTTTACTCATTCTCTCTACAGCGTTTGATGAGATACAACTCTTCTGCTTAGAAAGATTTTTTGAAAAGTGTTTTCTTCTATACACATATCTTATACTACACACAACATGCAACAATCATCTTGATCAATATTCATGCTCTGTACATTAGCCTTCAACGTGTGATTGCCATGCATCTCAAATGTTAAAAAATAAATATGTGTTACACGATGCCCCTGGTGTGTGTGTGTGTGTGTGCACATTATTGTGCTGCCTTTCAGCCTGGGTATTGGAGGCTCTAAGGAGCATCATTAGCCACGGGTAGACTACACATCCTAGATCACATGCCATCTCATTAATGAAAGTTTCCACCCTCCCGACACATGCTACACTAATCTAAATTGCACACTCTGCGAGGTCAAAACTTCAAAAGAAAGACACATAAGTACACGACCTGGCCAGGCAGGAACTAAACACACCCAAGTCCCCGGAATAATTATTCACACCCCTACGCTGGCCTGGCGTACGTAAGCCCAGCCCACTTTGCCTACCTATAAATAGGATAACCACAACGCCACACGTCCCTCTTCTTCCACACTACCTCAAATGATATGCTGCATCCAACGCGCATAACATAATGCGCAATTAAAAAAAGAAATGGATCCATGAGATGTGCACCATCCTGGCAATCAACACAGGATCTAAATTGTGAGTCCTACATCCCGTCATCTACGAAAGGGATCAGTGAGGTGTACACTCTCCTGCAATCAACACTCATTCTGAATTGTGAGCCCTGCTGCCCATAGTAATTGCTCACACAACAATGACAGCAGGTAAGTAGAGCGGGCTGGGTGCACAGGGCCTCCAATTGAGCGCGGTGCGGCGAGAGGGGTGGGGCGCTTCAGCCTGGCTGCGCAGGTGCAAACAAACAATATTGCTGTGCGTAATGATGTGATCTCTGACCTCATTCAGTCTCATTTCTGTCTCATTTTAAAGACCTGCTAGGCCGTACTGTAGGCCTGAGCCAGCGGGCAGTGCTGCCCTATGGACACCTCTTCAGCGCAGTGCAGTGCTGCGGGAGGGGTGGGATGCATCAGCCAGACTGTGCACGTGCGAATAAGCGATATTGCCATGTGTTATGATGTCATCTTTGACCTCATTCAGTCACATCTTTGTCTCATTTTAAAGTTCTGCTGTACCACAGTGGTTCCGGATGTGAAACCTAAGACACGTAGGGACTCAGTAACCAGGAGGGTGTGGGGAGTGCAATGGAGGACAGCAGCTCATCATCATCATCAGAGTCATCCTCCGGTGGACTCTCCCACGTGGTGGTGGACCCTACAGAATTAGTACCATCTTCATACTTGTCCACCACTCCCAGTTTAATCGCCACCCTTCCTGTTGTCCCCCAACCAGTTGTCCAGGCCCGCTCCCCTAAGAGGGAAGCCATCTTCTTTGCCCCAGGCACCTCATCCACACCTCCTGTTACACCTGCTACCCTTAGTGAGGAGGCTATTGATCTTCTGATGGAACATCTCTGTGGGTCAGAGTGCACTCCTGAGTGCCATCCAGGGGCAAGGCAACCTGCTCACACAGATGATGACCTACCTAGAAGGCATTCACAGTATAACATCTGGCTTACAGAGGTCTTTTCAGGCTCTGGCCTCCTCCCTCACAGCACCCCTTCACCCATCTAGCCCTCCACCGCACCTACCTGCCCCTTCCTCATCCAAATTCCCTATACCCATGCCTGTCCCAAGCACACGCACACATACACATGCACACACTTCATCAATTCATCTGACCCAAGCACCAAACACAAACAAACAAAAAGGCATGCAACCACTCCCCAGACCTCCCACTACCCTCACCACACCCATACCCCCAGACATCATACCAACATCTATAGACCCCTCCACAACCATTTCTATACCTCCAGACAACAAAGCAATACCTACAGACCACTCCATGACCACACCCATATCCCAAAACACCAGACCAACACACACAGACCCCTCCACACCCACCCTCGTACCCCAGACACCACACCCGTACCCCAGACACCACACCAACACCCACAGAACCCTCCACAGCCACACCCATACCACCAGACACCACAGCAACACCCACAGACCACTCCAGAACACCCAGCATGTGCACATCAAAATCAACAAAGAAATGCAAATGCTCCCTCACCCACACAACAGCATCCGACACAATGCACAATTGATATTTTACACACACCACTCACTTCCACTTCCTCTACCTCCCAACCCCAACTCCATCCCAAATCTCCAACCCTTCTTCCCTTTTTTTCTTTCTTTTTTTTTTTTTTTTATACAATCCAGCACATTATTCTGGTAGAACATAGTACACAATAATATACAAACTATTCATTTACAAAGGGGAAAGGGAAAAAAGAAACTAGTACATACACAGCCTATGTAATTCACAGTTAAAGGCAGTTAACAAAAGATAACAAAGAACATAAAGCGGTTCCTCAAATTCCCGTCCAATTTTTTTTTTGTTCTCCAACTGTATCCTATCCTATCCCACTACGCCAATCTGCTATTGGCTTCCAAATACGCAACCCTCTTTCCCTTCCCCTCCTGCCCTTCCTTGCATAAATTGGCTTTTCCATGTTATATGAGGACAATAAATTAGCCAGCCATACTTGTAGTGAAGGGGGGTTAGGATCTAGCCAGGACCTAGCAATACACAATCTATATACTGCCATAGCCAAAAAAGCAAACTCTTGGTACCCTTCCCCTTCTTCTGGTATTATTCCTAAAAGTATATGCACTGGCTTAAGTTTCAGCTTAATCCTCAATGAAGTCTCTAGGAAGTGTTCCAAGTTTCGTAACAATGTGTGTAACTGTGGACATAGCGCGAACATGTGTATTATGTCCGCATCTCCTGAATTGCATCGCGGACAGGTTATACCCTCCGTCCCTCCCCATTTCGCTATCCTTGCTGGTGTGTAGTAGAGGGAATATATAGTTTTATAATGCTGCGACTGTAGAGACGCCGAGCAAAGAGCTGTGCGCCCTAAGTCCAGAGAGTCCTGGAACCACCCTAGTTCCCCTTCTAACTTTTCTGCCCACTTCTCACTATATTTATCCAAGTCATCCTGCATACCACACACAAAGCTGGCGTATAGGCTTCTTATTGAGCAATCCCCCCCTACTCCTTTTTTTTCCATTATCGATACTTTATTGTACCCAACCAACCCACCTTGCTTATTTCCCAAAAAACTCCTAATTTGTAAATACTTAAAAAAATCCTTATTATTCAATCCAAACTTAGTGCTCAATTCCAAAAAAGTGACTAAGCCCTGCAACCCCCAAAGATCTCCAATGCTTACTACCCCCTTTTGCATCCACCTCTCCATTGTTATGTCTCCAAACACCTCGTCTGAAAATGACCTGTTTTTAAACAACCTCGTATATCGATTGAACCTTCCTAGTCCCACTTTTTTCATATATGCCGTCCATATCTTAACTCCTGCCTCCACCGTCTTATATCTAGTCCTTTTAAGACGCCCATAATCCACACAAGCTATGAAGCAGTTTTCCACCTCTTCACCAAGTACGGCCTTATAAATTCTAGAAGAGCAATCCCTTACCCTTGGATCTTCTCCCCCCCCCCCTATTAAGCCTTGCATATATTGAATGGCCGCAGCCCAATAATACAATTTAAAATCGGGTGCGTCCCAACCACCTCTTTCTCTGGGAAGTGTCATGTACCGATAAGCTCTGCGCGTTTTGCCATGGGCCCAAATACATTTATTGAGGATTCTTTCCAGTGCTGAGAACCATTTTGCTTCAAAGAATAACGGAATTGCCCTAAAAAAGTACAAAAATCTTGGGAGTATAAGCATTTTTATCACATTTGTACATCCCACCAAGGACAAGTGTAGATTATTAAGCCGTTCTAAATCCGATTTTACCTTCACAAGTAGGGGAGCCACGTTATTATGCACTACTACTTCCAAATCCGCAGATATCTCCACCCCCAAATAAACTGCAGATTTTACCACTCTTGGATCTACTCCGTATTGTCCATTTTGTGCATATCTGTTGCACACTATTTGAGTCTTAGTTTTGTTTAAGCTATACCCGGAGTCTTGTCCAAATAATTCGGCCTCCCTCTCTACTTCCACCATCGCCTCCTCTGGATATGGGGTTAAAATAGCCACGTCATCCGCGTATGCCAGTGTTTTAACTTCACACCCATTCAGGCTCATCCTAGGAATCCCATCATTCAATTCAAGCCGCCGCAGAAAGGGATCCAAATATAGTGCAAATAGAAGAGGTGACGACGGACAGCCCTGCCTTGTTCCTCTTTCAATACTGATTCCTTCTGAGTGCCCCCTACACACCCTAATTCTAGCTGTAGGATTTTTATACAGTGTCTGCATTGCTTTGATGTATTTCTTGCCAATGCCATTCCACCTCAATACCCCCCACAGATACTCCCAGGAGACTCTATCAAATGCTTTTTCAGCATCTAAAAAAATTGCTGCCATAGAGTCTCCTGGGATACTAGCTGCATCAAAGAATGTTAATACCTGCCTCGTATGTTGTGTGGTCCCCTTGCCTGGTATAAACCCGTGTTGGGAGTTGACAACTAATTTTTCAATAACTCCTGCCAACCTTCTAGCCAGGATTTCGGAGTAAATTTTCACGTCCGCGTTCATTAACGTGATTGGTCTGATTGGTTGGTTTGCGGGTTTCCCTTTTTTGAGGATCACCACTACATCCGCCCCCCCCCCAGGAATTAGGGATTGCTTCCCCCATTTGTGCCTTACTCATAACGTCAAACATGTCCATACCTAGCACACCGTTAAAAACTTTATAAAATTCCACAGGTAGCTGGTCCGGGCCTGCAGCTTTACCAGAAGGGAGGAGATTTAGTGCCTCTATGAACTCCTCTTTCTTAAACGGCTCCTCTAACTCCTCCTTGCTTTCTGGAGAAATACCTACTGGAACCACACCTCTCAGATACCTCTCTTCTTCTTGAGAATCCCCCTCCGTATCCTCTTTATATAGCGATGCGTAGAACTGCCTAAAAAATTTCCGAATCCCATCCGCCCCTACTACTCGATTTCCATATTGATCTATCATCTCCAAAATGTCAGCTGCAGCCGCTCGCTGCCTGGTACGTGCAGCCAATAGGTGCCCCACTTTTTCACTAAATTCATATATCCCCTCTTTTTTAGCCAGGTATTTCCCCACCACCTTGGTTGACATATACTCTGTGGCTTCTGCCTTAAGTGACACCATTTTCAATAAGAGTGGCTCCAGAGACAGCTGTTGATGAATCGCTTCACCCAGTCCCCTCTCCGCCTCAAGGAGTTTCGTATTCAATTCCGTCATCCTATTTTTTTCCTTTGCCCTTGTAGCTAACACGTAACTCAGGGTCTCCCCCCTTACCCCAGCCTTAAAAGCGTCCCAAACCATCCCCGAGCTGGCAGTACCCCTATTGATGTCCCAGTAGCTTCTGATCCAGGATCCCATGCGTACTTTGTACCCCTCCTCCTGCAGTAGTGCCCTTTCAAATGTCCATTCCCTTTTTTCCCTCCTATCTTGGCCTATTTTAATAGTTAAAACCAAAGGGCTATGATCTGAGATTAAGCGGGGATATTTTTCTATTGCAGTTGCGTTAATGAAGGACCCAGAAATTAGAAAATAGTCCAACCTAACCATCACTTTGTGTGGGGCAGAGTAAAATGTGCTACCATCTATGGCTGGGTGTAGCTCTATCCAAGGATCAAACAGGGAGTTATTACTAACCAGATCACATAATGCCCTATAAGTTCTTTTTTTCCTCCCTGAATAGGGAGTCCCTGACTGCAGTAGAGGATTCCTAAAATCATGTATGTTCAAATCTCCATATAACACAATCGGTTCAGGCCAGTTTGCCAACTCCGAGTCTAAGTATTGAAATATCTCGGGATCATCTTGCGTTGACCCATATATAGTTACTAGTGTAAATTTCTCTCCCCTAAATGTCAAATCCAACATGACCCAACGCCCCCACTCATCCTCCTGTTTTTTATTTACTACCACATCCCTGATTTTCCCTAGGATCGCCACCCCCCTATTCCTTGTACCTTGTTTTGAGTTAGCTAAAACAGTAAATCCTAGTTGACCTAAAAGATAGGCTTGTGCCACCTCTACATGGGTCTCTTGTAGGCATACTAAATCCAATTGTAACACGCCCAGCAGTGCCGCCACCTTATTTCTCTTATTGGCCTCATTTAACCCACACACATTGATACTCGCGATTCTACAGCTCATTACATCTTTTCTTATTTCCTAGGCATCTCCCCCAGCCACTTAGAAGAATGTTCAGAAAGATATAGCCAATAACTCCTACATCTCTAGTACCCATTACAATTTTTATATACCACATACCAAGTGTACTCACAGATATTGACATAGAAGTAAAAAATACAATGTGCTGAAACAGTTCAGTGAAATTAACCAATTTTTGTCCCCTTTTCAACCCCCTTTTAACCCCCCTTACCCCTCCCACCCCTTCTGGTCCCCCCCCCTTTTCTGGCAAATAGGTCAATGAGACCTATGTGTGACCGTTTTTGGAAAGTGCCAATCGCACCCTCCTCCCACCCGGGATCCTGCCACCCAGTGATAATCCCCTAGTCCCCTAGTCGAATGTCGTCTAACCAATGTTACGTTGTTCTATTACCCACCCTTGTGGGTTTTTAGCTCATCTAGAAACTGTTGGGCTTTGATCTCCGACAAGAAAAATCTTGTTCTTCCTTTCGTTACTACTTTGAGCTTCGCTGGAAAGAGAAGGTATGCTTCTGAACCCTGTGCTTGTAGAGGCGCTATCATTTGTCTTAGCCTCCACCTTCTCTCTACTGTGGCATGACAGAAATCGGGCCTGGCAAAAAAGGTAACACCCTCTGTTGTACACCTGTTGTCGGGTCTAGCTTTCTCAATAATTTCTTCCCTTAACAGGTAGTTCCCTATATTTACAAGGATCGCCTGAGGTAGGTTCCCCTGACCGCTCCCCCCTCTTCCTTGGGCTTTCTTCATTGTGAAGGGGAACCTGTGCGCTCTCTGTATCTCTTTTTCCCAATGCCAGTCGGACTCGGGAAATGCACCTTTTAGTAGATTAACCACAAAGCGTCTTGTATCTTGTCCTTCAAGCCCTTCTGCCACACCCAAAAGACGAACGTTATTTCGCCTCTGGCGATTTTCAAAATCTTCCAGTTTCCACTGGAAGTCTTCGGACAGTTTTTCCTGCGTAGTTTGAAAGGTCTGCCAGTTCCCGACATCGTCCTCTAGTTTGCCTGTGCGTTCCTCTACCTCCGTAACTCTATCCGCAATCTCATCATATAGTTTATTCGTCTTCCTCATTGTATTCTGTATTTTCTTCGAAGCCTGCCTCGCTCTCCGGCTCTCTGTCCTTGCTTCTGTTTGCATTTGCTTTAGGGTGTTGAGCAGAATATCAAAAGGAGCTGATTGTGCTGTAGCCTCAGGAGGTAGTTCCCTCGTATTGTTCTCCTCAGAATAGGTTAGAGAGGTAGCAGAGTAATCCCATGTTAATCGATTACCAGCCCCAGATGGTGTCTCAGTGTGGCGCCTGCTTAACATTGATAGTCTTTTCAATTTTTTTCTAGTCGTGTCTTTACCAGAGGTACTTAATCCTGAGCTTGCATGCTCATCTGAACTTCCCTCAGTAGTTTGATCCGTTTCAGTATCCTCATTGGGTGAAAAGAACTCTCCCTCTGTTGAGGCTCCTTCCCCTTTCATATTTAACCTCCCTTCGTAGTTTTTTTTACTACTGGTTATTGTGTTTTTTTCCATCAAACTTGCATCGCTCCCCCATGTTTTATCAGTTTTCTGCCCCATGCCCAGCTCAACTTCCATCATCATTATGACTCCTAACATATCTGTTTTGCCTAGTTCATGTGAGCCTCGCCTCGTCTCACCTTCTGGGATTACTGGGTCTGTCACTGAGCCTGGCGTCGAGTTTCTTCTGCTGTGAGCGCTTGTCTGATCGGATAGCGTCTCTGTGCTTACAGCAGTACTGACATCGTTGATTTTGCAGTCCAGGGCTGTGCTGGGGAGTTGCTTAGCAACCCTGCGTTCGACGCTCCCTGCACCCTCAGCGTCCTCGCGGTCGCTCTTGCCGACTTCAGACACACCGCTGCTGCCGACTTCAGCCACACCGCCGCTGCTGTTTGTGTTTCCCTCGCTCAGCCCAGAGATCCTTGGAGAGAAAACTCCTACTAAGGTAGACTGCCGCAGGGGTGCTTCTTTGTTTTTGGGTTTGTCTCTTTCCTTGTCAGATGATTTTGTCACGTCTGTATCACTTGCAGCCGCTGCGTTTCCCTGCCCTCCTGCTGTGTTTACTTTTCCTCGTGGCTCCGGTTTCTTTCTCGGGGGGGGGACGATGTTCTTCCCTACTGCCCCAGAAGAGCGCGGCGGGCCATCCAAATTGATCGCCGTCTCATTCACCCCCGCTGTAGCAGCAGTTCTAACCAGGACTTGAGCCGCCTGCCCTTTCTCCTTGCCTTGCCCTCTCTCTGGCTTTGGAGGACGCATCTTAGCCGCCTCTTGCTGGTACCTTATCCAGCCGGCTTCTTTCAGAAATGTGTTAGTTTTTGTCTCTACTTGTGCCCGGCTCCAGCTGATCTTTTGTTTCAGGGACGCGAGCCACTTCCTTAGTCTTTCGGCAGTACTACTGAAGATGTCGCCGTCAATATCAAAGTCCCTTAATCCAGTAAGCAGGCTCGCATGAACCCAGGTTGTAAAGGACGTCAGGGACATCAAGGGATGGTCCGGTTTGTTGTTACATCCCAGTGTGGGAGAAGGGGTGAGTGCGGCCTCTCAGCACCGTCCAGCCGCGGCCATCTTGCCCCCTCCAACCCTTCTTCCCTGTGAAAGTGTCTTGTTTGCCCTTGTCCTTACCCCTGTGAAAACTGACTACCCCAAAATCCCAAACACCTCTACCAAAGCCCAACCCATCCCTTCTACATCCCAATCCACCCCTGAGAAACCTGATCCCCACGCCACTAAACCCAGCGCAACCACCGAAAAGATCAAGAAAACCCTTCCCAAAACCAAACCCACCGCTCCCTAAACCGTAGCCCCCTCCCCGTCCCAGTAACATCTTCAAGGTGACTGCTGTGCCCAATGGATGCCCCTTTGTGAGGAGGTTCCCTGGCAGTGTCAGTAAGGGCAAGTTTGGAGGCACAGCATTGTGCTGTGGCATGATTCCACATGGACTAGCCATTGGCCTTTCTTGGACATTATGGTTATCATTAAAACTATTCATAGTTTTGAAGATGTTGGTCCTGACATTACTTTTTAATTATGTGATGTTATTGTATAGTTAGTGATATGTGACTTCAGTTTGGGGTTGTTTCATCCCTGATTGCTGATCCAGTTGAAGTGGGTAGTATGAATTACCTTGGACTGCTGCTGGAATTGCACAGGACAAGAGGAAATGTTGAATGGTTGTCCATGGGGATGAAATCCAATTGAGGCTGACATTGTACTGGCTGTTATATTATATGGTAAGTATTTCAGCTTGGCCTGGCCACTGTTAGCATCATTTAGGTTGCACTTCTCCCTATGATTTAGTTTGGAAATGTGTTTGATGTGCTCAAATTGGATATTTGTTTATCAGCACATGGAGGTTGTTAAATTGTCATATGTTTGTGGACCTGTGTATGGACATGTATCCATTTTCCTATAAGTACTTTGCACCTACTTTATCTACATGTGTGACAAATGCTGTTAGTGCTATGTTTGCTTTCATGACTTGCACTTACACATTACCTACACATGGATGGCACTTGGTTATACTATTGCTTGTGCCTGATATACTTCAATCCATAGGTCCTGTGCACATTGAGGTTTTTAGGCATGTGCCAAACAGACTGGGCCCCAGCTATTCAGGGTTCCTTCTGGTAGAGGCATACCTATCTAGCAGAGAGTGTTTACATTATGCTCTTTGAATGCTTCACACACTGATTATTTTTAATCCCATTTACTGATATTACCTTTTAATGTGGGTGATGGGTGAGACTCTAATACAGAGTTGTAGCAGTGAAGATGTGCTTCAGTTTAATGGTAAATCTATACCGAAGTATATTTGATATAACAACAGGACCTAGGATGTGTGGAATGTGAGTGTGTCACTGAGATTAATAAGTGTGATATTGATGAGGAGGTGCTATTGTGTGACACAATTTAATGCACACATCACTATCATTGATTATGAGATGTAAACACATGTCCATTTGTGTACAGCGTGCCTGTGCAGTGTCAGCACCTTGGCCAAGGAGGGCATCATACAGGTGTATTTGGCTTATAGATTTAAAACAATCCCGAACAGGGTCCCACAAGATATGTTTGACCAAGGGACCTCAACCACCTTGCCAGGTCATGGTTATTGTTATTGTTATATAATTTTGTATAGCGCACAGCTGCCTCAGTGAAGAGGCATCCCGGCGCTTGCAGCAGTGTCAGTAGAAATCAAGAGCTATACCGTAGGAAATAAGAAGGTTTTGATAGCTTTACGGAAGGACAACAGGCAATCTAGCCGACAAATCTGGACAGGGAGGGAGTTCCATAGTTTAGCGGCAAGGTACCGAAATGACCGACCCCCCGCTCTGAGGTGCTTCACGCGGGGCACGGTTGCCAGGAATTGCTCGGCCGAGCGTAGCTGGCGTGTGGGTACATAGGGGAACAACAAATTAGACAAAATCTCAGGGGAAAGCAGTTTTAAGGTTTTGATGGATAGGCATAATGCTTTGAATTGAATCCTTTGAGGCATGGGTAGCCAGTGCAGGTGCCGCAAGGCACCCGCCGCAGAACAAGTTCTGGGGATCCTCAACAGGACTCAGGCAGCTGCGTTCTGGACACGCAGAAATCAAGTGACTTCTGCCTTATTGGTGCCCAACATAAGTGAATTAGAATAGTCTAGTCGAGACAAAATAGTCACCTGGACGATCAACTGGTGGGTAGGTGGATCAAAGAAGCCCAACATGGGTCTCAAGCAGGTGCCAGCGATCTTCTTGGTATGCTCCTGAAACCCAAGATTAGAGTAGAACCAGACCCCTAGATTTTTCACTGCCGGTTTAGGGGTGGGGCACTGCCCAAAGACGCCGTCCACCAGTGCTTGCTCCAGAGCCCCTTATCTCTCCCCACCAGCAGCACTTCTGACTTGTTGGCATTAAGTTGAAGGCAGTTGGTGGTCATCCGGTGAGCGACTCCTACTAAGCAGCCCCGAAAATGCATGGCGCCCTGAGTATGGTCATCAGAGAGGGCCACCACCAGCTGCGTATCATCGGCGTACGAGACTATGGTCAAGCCATTATCCCTCGCCACCGCCACCAGGGGTTGAACATAAAGGTTGAACAGGACAGGGCTTAAAGCCGAGCCCTGAGGAACCCCCTGCTTGATGACATGAGCGTGTGAGAGGAAGGGGGGGCCGAGACCTGGAATGATCTGTCAGATAGAAAAGAACTAAACCACTCCAGGCCGGACCTACCACCCCCGCCTCCTCTAGGCGACGTAGGAGGATCTGATGGGAGAACGTGTCAAACGCGGCGCTGAGGGTGAGCAGTATGAGAACCGCAGTTTGTCCCTCATCCACGATGGTCCGTAGATGTTCACTCACCGCTAAAAGCGCGGTCTCAGTACTATGACCCGGACGGAAACCATTCTGTGAGCAGTACAAGGCACCAGTGTTGTTCAGATAGCCTGAGAGGATGTTCATCAATGCCCATGGCAGGGCATCGATTTGCTGAGGAGTCTATGGAAATAGGTAGGAGTATGACTTACCATCGGTTGCGTCTGAGACGGTGTGGGTTTTGGACCTGATCAAGCAGGTACAGCAGCGGCAGGATGTATATGACTTGTAATACGGTAGGCGGACCACCAGTGGTGTAGCGGTCAATCCGACACCACAACGGTCGCAGGATCGCCAAACTAGTAATGAGGCCCTTAGCACAGATTGTTGGAGGTGTCTCCGAATGCCCTTGTTAAAATGGTTGAAACAGCCTTGTGTGGCTGTTCAAAACAGTTGAAATAATGATAAAAAGTATCTTCTAACACCCTGATACTCTAAGTATGGCCCTGGGGCCACATGCGGCCCTCCTGACCTTTAAAGGCAGCACTAGGCTGCTGTGAACTCGGCTCATCACTAACATTAAAAAACAAATACAGCAAGCACTTAGTTTAAGGTTAATTACAGTTACACAAAAGGACAAAACTAGGCCCTTAACTTTAGAAAACTTCATTTTTAAAGACAGCAAAGGTATAAATACAATAGTCGTTACAAAATTCAAAAAGTGTATTTCATTGACCGTCGTGATTATACCCCCAACCCTCTACCCCCCCACCCTGACAACAATGCCATTAGTGATTACATCCAAGCACAGGGGATGGTTTTGTTATTTTATTTATTTATTTACATATTTATATAGCGCACTAATACCCAGAGGCGTCTAGGCGCTGACATCCCAACCTCCTGCCAGCCATAGGGAATAGGAAAGAAAGATAACTAGTTGCTGCTTATCTTTGGGCCTAAAACAGCCAGGTCTTCAGACCCTTCCTGAAGGATATCAGTTCTGATTAATTTTTCAGTGACAGTAGCAATTGATTCCACAATCTGGTGGTAATGTATATGAAGCTTTTGCCACCCCAGTTGAAAAAACGTGCCATGGGAACTTCCACCAGCCGGAGGGAAGAGGAACGCAGCATTCTGGGAAGAGTATACCAGCGAAAGTGGTCAAACAAATATGCAGGACCCTGGTTGTGCAGCACCCTAAAAGCGATGCAGAGAGCCTTGAACTTGATCCTCTTCCCCACCGGAAGCCAGTGAAGCGTATTAAGAGCGCCTTTGCAGAAGCATATGTAGGTAATATATTTTTAAGAGCAGGCAGTGGTCCCATGGACCACTGCCTGCTCTTAAAAAATGAAACTGCAATGTTTAATTTTTCTCTTTTTAAACTCAACCCATTTTCCTTTAAGGAAAACTGGCTCCATTATCAAAAATATAAAAACAAGATTGCTTTTTTAAGAAGCAATCACAGACATGGTAGTCTGCTGACCTCAGCAGGCCACCATCCCTGTGATGGCTTGATTCCCAATGGTCAGGTCCAAACTGGGGTGGCATGGTGAGCAAAAGAATGATAGATTTAACCCAGATCTCTTGACTGGCGGTGAATGTTTTGATTTTTTCTGCATTCCGTCCATCAACGGTGTGTCTTTTGCTTTCTCACGCTAAGTGCGCAGGCTATTCCCAGACGTGGGTCTCGGGCTTACCGTGCAACTGGATTCCAGCTATCCTGGCTGATGAGGGTGAAACCCCAAAACTGGTCCTAGGATGCTTGTTTACGGTCCAGGGAGGACCTGGCTTGGCAGTTTGGGCTGGACTGTTCCCATGAGGCACAGGGTCAAGACTGATTTGCATATGGCCAAGTCTAAACTGGGGTGGCATGGTGAGCAAAATAATGATAGATTTAACCCAGATCTCTTAACTGGGTGTGAATGTTTTGACTTCTTCTTCATCCTGTTCATCAATTGTGTGCCTTTTACTTTCTCACTCTAAGTGCGCAGGCTATGCCCAGACATGGGCCCCAGGCACACTGTGCAACTGGATTCAAGCTATCCTGGCTGATGAGGGGTGAAACCCCGAAACCGGTCCTAGGATGGTTGTTTCCGGTCCAGAGAGGACCTGTCTTGCTAGTTCGGGCTGGACTGTTCCCATGAGGCACAGGGTCAAGACTGATTTGCTTATGGCCAGGTCTAAACTGGGGTGGCATGGTGAGCAAAAGAATGATGGATTTAACCCAGATCTCTTGACTGGGGGTGAATGTTTTGACTTCCTCTGCATTCCGTCCATCAACTGTATGTCTTTTGATTATCAATGAGTCATGAATTGTGACCGACCTCATTGATATGCATGAGGTAAGTCTATTTGTGACCCACTAGGGATCGATAATGAAGGTCAAAAGAGTTTCATACATTAGAAATACTGATTTCCTGGTTGTGATTTGGAAAGGATCACAATTTCGAAATCGGTATTCCTAACGTTAGCAAATATGTTCCATTGCTACTGCATGCTGAGAAACTCCTAGAACGGGCTGAGAGTAGTGATGGGGACGTATTGTTTCAGTAAGGAATCATTCCAGAACCAATGCTCATTGACTTGGGTTAGAATCTCAAACATACCAACATTACCAAATTAAAAACACAACATAATCATAGTTGATGCATTCTAGTGTGTGCTCATTTTTGAGTTGTACAATCCCATATAAACTAGGGGTTGGCAATAAACTCAGCTCCGCCTAAGGAGTTTGTGGAGTTTTGCCCACTCCGCACTACATTTGTTATGCAGAGTTCTGGAAAAACTCCGCCACTAGGTGGAGTTTTTCTGACTCGTGGCTCGCTAGCGCTATGCTGGCAAGTGCAAGCAAGAATTTTCATCCCCTAGTGTGATTTTTGGGTCCTAGAACACCAACTAGTGAGATTCTCTCAGTGTGGGCTGTCACAGTAGATTACGACCGTTCAGTTTGAGAAAACTGCGACTCAAGTAAAAAACTACTTGAAAACCCCAATCGTACTTATCCTGGGACTCAGACCTGTGAACCTTCTTGCCATCACACAGAGGGACTGGCGTTTAATTTTACATATGCTTGGCACAGCTAAACAAACAATTGCGTTAAATTGGAAGAAGGCTGAAGTACCCTCGGTGACTGTTTGGTTCACTCGTCTGTGGCATACTACGGCTATGGAGATACTTATGGCGTGGCTACAGTCCTGCAAGACCAAATTTACAAACACTTGGCAACCATTGATAATTTATATTTTCAAACTTGACCATGCACACCTCAGCCCCTGAGTCTTCGGGCTTTACATATTTGTGAGGACAATATACGCCCCTCTAGCATGGATGGACTGTGGGGCCCTAACAGGAATACTACGTACCCACTCCTCTGCATGGTATTGGCCACCTGCGTCACCACGACCTCCATCGGGTCCATCTCCATACTTGATCCCTCCATCCGCAGGGGCTTTGTTCCTTATTTTGAAACGTCCTACTCTCCCTGCTTGCGCTTTCGATAGTGTCTCTCCCCCTCATTGTTTTGACAACGCTTGCCCCATTTCATGTGTCTAATGACTCTTCTCTCAGAGCACCTTTTTCCAATATGTCGAAGAATTGTGCAGTTTAATCGGCTTGTATTCGTGCATTAATCTGTCGATATCTTTGAGACTCCAATGCCGTGTTTCTTTAACATCGCTATTTTACCTTCTCTCTTGCCCTCTTCAACCTCCTCTCTCTCCCCCCTCTTTTTTCTTTTTCTTCTTCTTTTTATCTTTTTTTTTCCTCTCTCCCTTCTCTTCTTGTCACATTATTCTGCTGGTTGTATTGTATTGTATTGTTTTGTATGTTCAATAAAATAGATTTGAAAGAAAAAAAACTACTTGAGCTGCAGAAAGAAGCAGCACCCTCTGACATGCCACGTGGTGAAGTTCATGCTGATTTTACAATGCGGAACAAGCTCCCAGCACTAAAAATCAGTGTAAGCAGTGCAACGTGCCAAATTCCTCTTGCAAAACTCTGCGGAATCTCGCTGAGTTTAAATGTTACTCCACAGAATTCTGCAGAGTGAAAATCCACGAGTTCCGCCCACCCCTAAATAAGATAGTTAAAACACATTCCAGTAACTGACATCATGCACACTAAAAATGTTTCTGAAAAATTGGGAGAAATATCTTACTTTTAAAATTTCACGTGTGGTGGACCTTTGGTAGTGTCCTTGTCCATGTTTGGTGCCATACTATTAGTTCTACATTTCCTGTCCTGGATTTCCTTTAGTAACCCAAAGCATTCTGGGAGTTGCAGTCTTGGCTAATCATAACTGAGCAAACTGGACCAACACAGTTGAAAACCATGCTTTGTCAAAGGAAAGGCGAGAACTCAAAACATGAAACCGTATAAACTATAAACATCAGTAGAGTGCTGGGTTTAAATTATGACTTCCAGATTTGGAGTCTGAAAAGTATTCTTAAATTAGCAGATGGCCATTTGGTTCCTCTTGATGGCTCCTTAGTCGTTCCTTCCATTACCTGCCTCGAATGAACTCATAAAAATCCCACTGGCTGTTCTACCTTCTGTTTTGCTCATAATTAAAACGTGTTGCAAAGCCAATAGGACTGGCATTGAAGTGCTAACATATACAAATAGAATTCGTATGAGTCTGTATTTCATTGTGTTAGTACATCAAAGTTAGACCTACTGACTTCACCAATGCATCTTTTGTACTGACAAGTAATTGTTTTATTGTAGAGTATATCAGTACCTCATGTCTGAGGTCGTTTTGGGCCAATTTATATAACATTAAAAAATCTGTGATTGAAAAGATATGCAAAAGGGGTGTGATTTTTGACCAATGTTTGAATAAAGTGCATACTTACTTGCAAGACTGCCTAAAGCTATTTGTGCACTCTGTTGCTTAAATACATGTTGTGCTTTTCATTCCACTCAAGTGCTGAAATGTTCATTTGCATCTTTGTGGTAACCAGCAATGCTTCAGGCTACTACCACCAGTTAGTTCTGCCTTGGAATGCAGGGCGGTCTAACCTTTGTGTCAAGACATCCAAGATATGTTTACATTCTTCCTGTACATATTTGAAAACATTATACTGCCTACATTAAATGAAACCACGAAACCCACAAGAAAGGAAATACAACCTGTCCCATGATAACATATTGCCTGATTGTCTAATTGGGTTTCCGAAAATGATAAACAATAACATTAATATAACAATATGGAATCTGCTCTGATTTAAAGGAATGAAATACAGGACATTATTTTAGGAGTGAAATGCATTAAGGTTAGTGTTGTGACGAGGCATGTGGGTTGATTGTAGGCAGCCATACCAACACTCATCTTTGTTTCTCTCTCCACAATAAGAAGCAATTGGAGTCAGACATAAAAAATAAAAAAATGAAATCCATAGATGAGTATAGTGTGTGACACTCTTAGCCATACTACGAACGTCAGGAAACTGGGATAGCTGCTATACAGCTGCTATATATCTGTGTCTAATCCACGTCTTTGAATGACAGAAAAATTACCCGTGATTTTCACTTTTCTTTATCCCACTGCACATGCTTGAGACAGATGAATTGCCATTAGGTCTTGGCTACCCTTATGAAAAAGTTCTGTTTTCAGTCCTTTGGACATTTGGTCTGGGTCACAAACATGTTTGGCTTATGCCTTTTCATGCCCTTGGTGGTAAGTAAAGCTGTGCTTCACTGTGGTGCAAACACATTCGATCACTGCAAAGTGACAGCAAATTTGTGGAGGTGGTAATGAGTGACATGAATATGTGTGCATTTGATGTAATAATAATGTGTTGTTTTGTTTCTGTGCGGATGTGCTGCATTATTGCTTTGTGTTGGATGTTGACCTATACTGTGGCTCTTGTCAGGCGTACTAACTGATTTGATGTGTTGTGTCCTATTTTGTTGTATAGTTATTTTACTTTGTGTTGATCTTATTATGGTATGTCATGCTCAATTTCAGTAGCGGCTGCTTCCGGGAAGCAGCAGTGGGATGAGGAGTGGGATAAAGGGGGGTTTAAAAAACTAAGGGCCAGATGTAGGTAAATCTTTTTTTCCGATTCTTAAATACCGACTCATACCAAATATCCAATCGGTATTTACCGAATTGGTAATTCACATTCATTCACATGGGCCTTCGGGCCCAAAGGAATGAATGGGATTTACCGATTCTGCATCTTCTGAATCGGTAAATACCGATTCGGTAAATACCGAATCGGCAGTTTTGAAATTGACATGTGAGCCTGCTAACCAATCAAGGACACCCTGCACACCCCACAACCAAGGCCCAGAGTAACCAACCAATCAGAATGAAGCACCCCTCTCCAGTACCTGGGAGGGCCACACCCATGCAGGTGCAGAGCAACTGAACAAACAGAAGAGCAGAGGTGAGAGGAGCTGACTATCCAGAGCAAAGCAGTCAAACAGAATGGAGTCTCAGGAAGGGCAAAAGGATGGTGGTGAGCGCAAAAGAAAAATTAAGTTCAGCCCAGCAGAACTGCAGGTGCTAGTGGAAGAAATTGTGAGTAACTACAGCCAAATATTTGGCAAACAGTCTCTGCATGTTGCAGAGTCTGTTAAGAGAAACATATGACTTGGCATACAGGCAAAGGTCAATGCTATTGGGGTGACGCACAAGGAGATAGACGACATAAAGCAACGATGGTACGACCTGCGCATCATGACCAAGAAGAAGATTGCTGCCCAAACAAAGGAGGCTGGTGTGACAGGAGGTGGTAGAAACAAAGCACCAAAACTGACTGAGCTGGAGGAGTTAGTGGAATCAACCCTGGAGCCAGAATGCATCCATGGGATAGTAGGCTTGGACAGTTCAGCAAGAGCAACAAAGAAACAAGGTAAGATGCTTGGACCCTAATCCAAACCCATTACCCTGAACCCGTTCCCCACTGTGCATTATCATTACACTCCTGAACAGCTGTTACTGGGGGCCAGCAATGCATCATGGGAGACGTAGTCATAGTTACATACAAGCAATGCATACACCATACTATTCAGCAAGGCATGCCACACACACCTCCAAGCACACAATGTACACTAGGCAAATGTGTGTACAAAATTTATTTCAAAAGTACACACAAGTGAACAACACCATTGATCCTATGTCCATATGTTTTCACAGGAGAGTCCTCACGCAGTACAGCACCAGCAAGAGAGGAGAGTGCACCAGCAACTAACAGAAAAGAAAAAGAGAAACAAAGCAAATGTGATAGCGCTGTAGAAGGAGGCAACAAGACATCCCTGGAAGCCTCAACACCAGAGCGAGCCACAACACCTGTGCCGCAATCCCCCCTATTGTTTGGAACCCCTGAGTTTGAACCCACAACGCTTACACCAACACCAACGTCCAGGTCGTCCATGCAGGGAAGGGCAAGTAGGCCTCATGTGCCCCCTCTGAGGATCCTGGATACCTCAGATGAGGAGGAGGATGAGGAGGGCGATAATCAAACCGTTGCACCTGTGGCTGACAAGGCCATGCCGCAGATTACAGCAGGTGCTGCGCGTACCAGTGTCCTTGGCAGGAGGGCATGTGAGGGTGGCGAGGGGCAGGAAGGAGAGATCGTATTCTGTGGCCTGGAGGCCTCAATGGTGAAAGTACAGCGCCTACAGACTAAGGCAATGTTGGCCATGCACAGGCAGGTGTGCAGCATAAACTACAAACTGTCACACATAGACAAAGGAATAGGCAACATTGCTGGTAGTTTGGAGTCAATTGCCAAGGGGATGTCAGACATCTCAACATACATGGGTGTACTGTCTGATAAGTTAGACTGGGACCATCTAGAGCGTCGCAGGGAGCGGCAGTGTATGTGGCAGCAGTCCAAGGCACTTAACCGATTTGCAACATCAACATCACTACTGTGCCGCCACTCAATAACCATGCAGGATGCAATAGTGCACTGCTGCACAGACTTGACACGGGGCATGGGAAGAGTGACCTCTGCGATGGAGCATATGCTCACCACTCAAACAGGCACTGCTGGTGACACGGGTGTGGAGGAGACAGAAGGGTCCACCAGCAGGAGTGGCTCCAGCACACCTGTACCAGAGGTGCGCAGGAGCTGCAGGCGCAGCAATGCTGAGTCAGGCCCCAGCCAAGATATGAAAACCCAGCCCCGTAAATCCCGCAATGTAGTGCGTGGCCGTAAGCATTGAACATTGCTTGAACTCCACAGGACTGCTCACAGTGACGGTAACTGAGCACACGCAGTCATGGACACGGAGATTGATGGACAATGGCTTTTATTTCTTTACATGATGTAGTGATTATTAAACTACACTCTTCAGACACTATACCTGTCTGTGTGTCATACATTACCTAGAAATATCGACGTGTGATCTCTGCCCGTCTCAATCTACCATCTGTTGCTGCTGCTCCTGTTGCTTGGGGCTCTGCCTGTTCTTGATCATCATCAATGTCCTCGTGATGTGTCATCTCCACCCCTGTGCCTTCTTTGGTGGCAAGATTGTTCAACATGGCACAAGTCACTATTATCTTGCAGCACAGGATGGGGGTGTACTGCCGTGCACCTCCACTCTTGTGAAGGCAGCGAAACCTGCTTTTGAGTAGGCCAAATGTGCGCTCCACTACTTTGCGAGTTGACCTGTGAGCCACATTATAACGCCTCTCTCTCCTTGTAGTTGGATTGGGGTAGGGTGTGAGCACAAAGGAACGCAGGGCATATGCACTGTCGCCTATGGGGGAAAATAGAGCACCATTAGTCACATATGCATCACACATACATCTGCCATGACTATCAGGGTGTGTCACTGTTGTTTACCTAGCAGATATCCATCGCCAAATTCTCCAGCAACAAGCCGTGTGTATGTCCCACTATTCTGGAAGATGTAGGAGTTATGGGTACTACCTGGAAATTTGGCCACTATGTCTGTGATGATGTTGGCAGCATTGCATATCACCTGCACATTGATGGAGTGCGTTGACTTACGGTTTCGGTAGATGTATTCAGTGGCTGCAGGTGGACAGAGTGGAATGTGGGTGCCATCTATGCAGCCTATCACGTGAGGGAAGTGTGCCAGTTGATAGAAATCAGTTTTGGTTTTTGCAAGTTCCACAGGTGTGTCAGGGAACCGGATGTAATGAAAAAACGTGATAGGCAGCTCTGGGACACACCACCAACTGCAGCAATCACACTCTGGTAGCTCCCAGAGGCAAGCAGGTGTAGGCTACAGAGCACCTGCACATGGGGGGGACAGCGTGGGCCCTGGGTGTTGGGTGATCCAGGTATGGGTGGAGGTCCCTAATCAAGTCCAGGATGGTTCTGGGGTGCAGCCTGTACTTCTGCAGTATCTCTGGCTCAGTCAGTTGAAATAGGGTGATCCTCTGCCTGTAGACCTGCTCCTCTCTCATCCAGACTCTCTCTCCTGCTGCCTGTAGCCGTAGCCGCCTCGCAATGACATATAATGCCGCCATTCTTGCAGTACTGTTGCATTTTGTGGCCCTTTTTATAGGCTGGACCTGGTTACCACCTGCTTTCAATCCATGGTAAATACCGACTCTTAAATACCGAATTTCATCAAAATCTGTATATTTTCCCTTTCCTACATCTCGATGGCCCTTTTTTACCATTTCTTATTTTCCGAATCGGTAAATAAGAACTCGGTAAATAGGATTCGGAGAATTACGAATCGGAATTATACCGACTCTTATTTACCGATTCGGAACTTTTTTGGCACCTACATCTCAAATTCCAAAAACCGGTCGGAAACAGCCGAAATTACCGAATTTCGGCCGTTACCGACCGGTATTTGGCGACCTACATCTGGCCCTAAATCACTTACCTGCCGTTCAGCCTACTGTCCGGCCGCTGCCGCCTCTCTTGCATCCTCTTCCTGGCTTCTTCTCTGAAAAGGAAGCAGGAAGCACTCCCACCCTCCCGATAGCCAATCACAACGCTGCAATGCAGCATTGTGATTGGTCTAAGCGCAGTAGATCAGAACTCAGCCAAAAAATGGGAGACTTAGCATGTTCTACATGCAGGTTGTAATGCAGCCTGTATGGAGAACATGTAAAGTGTGTATAAAAGCTTTGCAGGCCCCAGAGGGCCGGTAAAACATTCATGCTCACTTACATAGTGCTCACCACTCCTCCCCCTGCTGTGAGAGCAGAGCAGATCTTACCTTCTCGCCAAAATAAAATGATAATAAGATAGTTATTATCATTTTACTTTTACTTTTTTTCGACTGCAAAAAGCTAAGGCGGTGGAGCCACCACTGATCAGTTGTTACCTGAGCATTCTCAGCAAATGCTGCCACACATGCATCCGAAAGCAGCACATTCCTTTAAAGTTCCAGTGACAAACAACCATTTATCATTATATAAGGAAGTAAAATACCACTGCTCCAGTCCTTCAACTATATGAGCCACCAATTAACCCAAAACTATGGCAGAAACTAGGAAGGATCACACACCATATTTGAGAGGTGATATTCCATGTCCCTGGTTGTAAGTTAAGGCAGTGCTTGCACCAAAAACATTTTGCTACTGTATGACAAGAGAGGATTCTGCACATTTGTTGTGTAGCATTTTGTTGTCGCGGTGATTTGTTCTTCTGCTTTTTGTGTTGCTTTGTTTTTGTTTTGCATTAGTGCAATGGTATTTTGTTGTGTTGTACTGTGGCCGTTGATTTGAGTTTGGCTTTGACTGTATTGACTATGCTTTTGTGATTTGCCCTGTTATGCTTATTTGTGTTTTTATGTTGGTTTGTTGATATTTTTTCAGTTGTTTACTTTAGATTTGTCCACAATTGCTGCTATATTTCTGTCCGAAATTGGCACATACAGGAATGTTCATGTGGCAAGCCACCATTTGCCACTGTTTAAGGTAGTAAAATAGCACTGCTCGCTCTCTTCAAATACGTAAGACAGAAGTCAGCCCAAAACTGTGTCAGAGACTGTTTTAACTTAATGCTCCAAGTGTCCACTTTATGTGATAAATCCCCTTGGCTTAAATTAGCTCACCCAGTGCTCATTTTATGTGATAAGGAGGTTTATTTCATAGGTCTGTTACTTCAAAGATGTCTAACTTGGTTTGGTCCCTTAGCTTCTCTGCTAGCACTGTGCGAGTGTAGTTTTAGGAACTGCTATTTTAAAATCTGTGCTTTGTGTATGTAAAATTATTGGACTAAACTAATCAGGTTATTCTTAATTGTTTTCTAATGTATTTGGTCAAAGGGGGTCTATGAAAAGTGAAGATAAAGTAATATAACAATGATGCAAGTTATTTATTATATATATGACAAGGAGGGCTGGTTTTCTGATATTAGCCCCTGCTACAAGGTTTACTGATGCATGAGGCTACGATTAGTAGGCGATTAGCAGAATTGCCTAAGAACATTTCTAAGTCAATAATTACTTTGTTGAAAGAGACTTGGCATGAATGCTTCGAGTAAAAAGCATAAAGAAGACAAAATAAAATGTAATTAATCTGTTCGACAAACTAATTTTCACCAAGTGACTCGGCCATTTTTAAATATTGGTAATATCTCTCACTCACCAGTAATTACAGAACAGGCATCAGGAAACAGAGTTCCTTTGAGACGACCTTACCCAATTTGATTGACAATAGTATCCCGATCAGGCAATAAAATGTGCGTTTTAAAGAATTGGTTAATTACTACCAAGATTGTTGGGGTTTGCCTCATACGTGGTAAACTAAAGATCACACACACACACACGCACACACTAATATTTATTATGGCTGCCCAGTTACACAAAAGATAGCTTTGATCTCTTTTACATGTAGGCATAAGACGCCATTACAGGTTTTGTACCTATGTTCTGTTCTAGAATGGAACGGTGTTGTGCTGCTAATCTGCTCGGTCAGACACAAAAACAAATATCTTTTATATGGCCATATGAATGCAAAATTATGGTGTAAAAGTTTATAGTATTCTGTCCCCTCTTTAAGTCACGTCGAACAGACACCTGAGCAAGACCCGGAAAGCTATGCTGGCAACATGATGTGGTTTCTCAAAGGAATGACCCTGAAAACTTCTTCACCAGAATTTCAAATCACCTGATTTTAAGGGTGATATATATAGCATTAGGATCCAGCCAAACGTTTCAAAAATTCGAGATGGATTGTACTGTGGCCTTAAGGAAAGGAAAGGAAAGGTACCACACAGCAATGCAGCGTTTTATTTAGACAAAACCCTTTGTGGGGTGGTAAGTCTTTTTCATTTTTTTATTTTTTATAATGGACCCCGAGAGTGAGGGCAAGCACATATTAGGATAAAGCGAGAATCCCCTGCGGAAAGGTGGTGCTGTTCATTAAAAAAAAAAAATCCCTGCAGCAGTGGACCTTGAAAACAATTAAGTATTTTATATTTTACATTCCTGAGGGAAAAGGCAGACCTCAGGACAGCAGTGCAGCACATCCCACCCTCCACAGACATAGGAAATAACAGTTTATTTTGGCAACAGCAGAAGAGGTCCAGGACAACAGACTACTGGCAGGGCTCCAACAGTATACTATAATAGGAAATAGCCTTGCACTATTTACCAGGGGGAAACCCCGCTCCAGTAAAAAAAATATTTATATATTTAAAGAGAGAGAGAGCGAGAGAGAGAGACATTCGTTGGGAATAACAAAGGCTAATGGGACGTTATAGTGAAGTGAAAATGTCAGTTAAAACATACAGTTTTAAACTAACAAAATCATTGAAATTCACTAGTTATAGTTATCTGAAGTAGCTATAACTTGTTCCTTTCCAGGCACAGTGCTGTCATCAATGATGTAATGTCAGGAGTTGCAGTGATGTTATCAATGATGTTATTGAACATGTCATGACTCATGTAGTAAAGGAGGTACTTACTACTGTGTCCAGGCCCTGTGCCCAACCCCTCACTGGTGGCCGATCCTGCCACTGCGCACTGCCGTTGACAATATAAAGAGTGTCAATTTAAATAAGGCACACAATTTATCAATAACAATATTTAAATGCATATTTAAAAAAATCATACATTGCAATGTTTTATAAAAGTGATCACCAATAAATATTTGGAATAAAGCCATTATTAAAATCAAAAAAGATTAATATATATGTATTTGAGTCTTTTTTAAACATTTTTCAAGGGACAAAGGACAACTATGGAACCAACCAGTAGAGGTCCCCGTACTCCAGTCGAAGACCATAGCGCTCCAGCTCGTAGTGGTTTTTTAAAACATATGGTAAGCTCTCCTGGTTCATGGATTTATTGACCCAGGAGATTTACTGTATTTTTAATGTTGCTGGGGACTGCTGCACTCCCTGAAGCCCCCCACAGCATTCAAATTAATTTGGTAGTGTTCCTGCCTCTTCTAGGGACACCAGCAGCAGGAAACTGTACTTGAAAAAAGCTCAAAGGGATTATGGGGCACTCCCTGCTAGGAGCAGTAAATAATAAATACAGCCTCTTGCATCCATCTGTTTTTCATTTCCCCCTCATTTCTAAAAGATTTCTCATTATTAATGTGAGTATCTCAGCTCACCCAGGACATCCACAGCTTTTGGTTTTCTTTCGGGGGTTTCGGAAAGGCCCCCGCCCCAACGTCTCACTGCCCCCACACATCCTGAGTGCCAGTGGGAGCTAGCCATTTTTGGGATTCTCTTTCTATATATTGGGGAGCGGTAAGTGCACCCCCTCCCCAAGTCATTGCTGTACCCAGGGGCTCCATCCCTCTGGGCAAATGATTTTTTGTGGGGTTAGGATGTCTGTTGTCCCCCTCCCTGAGCCTCGATAGGCCACGGGACAGCATCCCCTGGGTGCAAGTTGTTTCATTTTTAATTGGGAGAGGGCATAAGACCCCCCTTCCCAGAGCCTCAAAAAGCCCCAGGGACCTTATCCCCCAGGTCTGACATTCATTAAATACTGGCTCCAGGGAACCCTGACCCCTGTAACCCCATGGCCCTGCAGTCTCCCATTCATGCACACCTCCTAGGTTCAGCGGGAGACAGCTGGAGACAGTTTTGCTACCACATGGCTGGGAGCAGGCTTTTTTCTCTGATCTCGTTGGACAAGAGTGCAGCCAGGGAAATAAAATGTGCTCCCAATCAGTCAAAGCATTTCTGCAGCTAAAGCCGGGTTTGAGTAAGCAAGTCTTTCCTGCCCGCACTCTTGCAGGCTAGGCAACTGTGTCCTGGAGTTGGGATCCCCTGGACACCACCATTTAGCCAAACCCAAGACGACGGAGTCCTCGAGACCCTTTGAAATTCAGGGATGAGAAACCACACACCCACCTCCCCTTAAACTGAATTTCACATCCGTGGGTTGGGGTCACATGCCTTCTGCAGCTTGGCGATGGGGGCCACACACCCTCCTCTGGAACCCCCACCAGGTATAGGGAGGCAGAGTATCCTTACCCTGCTCCGTAATATATATTTTTTCACTTCGTTGTATGTCAGGTACTCAGTCCCGAAGTCCTAAACTGCCTCCAAT
Organism: Lissotriton helveticus; assembly: GCF_964261635.1. Taxonomy (NCBI): domain Eukaryota; kingdom Metazoa; phylum Chordata; class Amphibia; order Caudata; family Salamandridae; genus Lissotriton; species Lissotriton helveticus. The sequence continues at coordinate 1,774,214,375 of NC_136067.1, read as the reverse complement.
CACATCTATGTTAATGTGGTAGCAACCAATCAGATCTCATCTTGAGATCTGTCGGCACCGCTGTTTCCCATGGTGTGAAATATTTATAGTTTTTTGACTTTATTATCTTGAAAGCTGCAGAACGGATTTACACCAAATCACAAAAAGCATGTTTTCTGGACCAAGACCTTGCTCTCTGTCAAGTTTGGTGTAATTTAGTTTAGCCGTTTGGGCTGTAGCTGTTTTTAATCTTCCTTCACATAAATAAATAGGGGAAACGCAGCTTGAGCCTTTTTCTAGGCACCCCCACTTGATAATTCACCCTGACCATACTCACCTGTGAGCAAGGCTTGACGCCGAAACGCGTAGGGATTTAAGGAGTTGGTGTAATGCTGCAGCGCAAAAGAAGACAAATAAAATTGCCAGCCTGTCAGTAAGTCGGATTGTGGGGTCTGTGTTCTTCTTCTTTAATCAACAGGATTCTCCGTTCCTGCTTTAAAGAGCTCGCCCGGCAGAGTTGGGGGCCCATGGCAAAAGGGAGCATCTTTGAGAGTACGGAATGGAAGGGGCAGACTCGCTTGTCGAATGCACCAGCCAAAGGACTGCCATGGCTATTTGGTGTTGGGAGAGAGAAAGGGAAACGAGAGAGGTGACACCCTTTCCAGTGGCGTAATGAACCTTAAGGGGGGGCCCCCTGCAGGGTACGTGAAGGGGCCCCCTCCGGACTCAATCTAGAGCTCCCCAGCAGAAGTGCGGTGCTGACGGGGCCCCCTGGAGGGTGAGGGTCCCCCCGCACTGCAGGGGCTGCAGGGGCCTGTGTTACGCCCCTGACCCTTTCTCTGGCAACTCCGCAGTTCAGGCAAACACCGAATGCGTGGCAGCTATAATATGGACTTTACTGCAAATGTATGTTACCAGCAAGCACCCTGAAGGATGACAGAAATTATTGTGACATTGGCCATTATTGAAACGCTATTGTAGCAGAAAGGAACAGTGCGCCATGACACACTGCAATATTTGAATAAAGGTGCATTCTGGGGCCGGTAGTTGGAACTGCTGGTCATGTGACCACTTGGATTTTAATAACCATACTCACCTATGAGCAAGGTTTGACGCCGAAACGCGTAGGGATTTAAGCAGTTGGTGTAATGATGCTGCGCAAAAGAAGTCAAATAAAATTGCCAGCCTGCCAGTAAGTCGGATAGTGGACTCTTTGTGTTCTTCATATATATATGGGGGATGAGCACTTTTTGCACAGAAAATGAAGTGGCTACCCACTCGGGCCGACACGAAATTGGCAAAAAGACTAACTGCTGAATTGATTATGGACATGAATAACGCATTTGCAATTATGATGAATGGTGCATTATGGGACATTGAGGCCCCGCACACCTGCCATTCATGCCGACGTGGGAAGTGCAGTTCCTGATTGGTTCTAGCCCCACCAATGGAGTGCTTATTAGTGCACAAAGGACTAAAAACTGAGCAGACTCTTCAAATGGTTTTTTAACACTCAAGAAAGTATGAACCAAAATGCATCTGTAAAATAAAATAATTTTTTTATCCTCGTGAGTGCTCCGCGTGCTGGAGGTGTTGTGTAACTAGACAGACTCACCTACCATCTACGGAGGCACCTGCTGCTGTGTTCGGCTGCCCATTGGAGTTGTGTTTTGTGATGGGTATCGGAGCGCTTTACAACAGTCACCAGCAATGATTAACTGTTCGGGAAGGCACGGTTGAGGAAGAGGTCTTTTAGAAGTTTTTTTTAATTTTTACATTGGACTGGATAGTCCTAATGTCTGCTGGGATGGAGCTCCAGATTTTGGGTGCATTTCCAGCAAAGGATCGTGCAGCGTTTTCTTGTTTTATTACCTACTGGCGGTCGCCAGTAGGTAGTAATAGTTAGAACCTAGTTTTCATAGAAAAAGCGTTTTTTGATTTGCTAACAACTTTGGCGTCATTTGACGAATCTTTGTAAAATTCTCCCCAAAAAAGTCTATTAGGCGCAATTCGTAATGGGGTTGCGAATTCTGCCGAAATTGTTAAAAAACAATGAAGCGCGGATTCCCGTGTTTTATTTTGATGAGGCCCCCAGGTGGGCTAGGTCCCAGGGGCCTTTCTTACAAAATAATAGCCGTCTTCACTCATGATGGGAGGGGGGTCACGCGGCCACCCTCCTCTAGCCAGTTATGGCCCTGGGGACCGCCACCCCTCAGGGCAGGCTCCTGCAGTGTCCCGGGGAGCCCACCCCAGGGACACTGCTGTTTGCTATGACAGGGCGGGAGCCATGCATCTTCCGCCCTGTCATAGCAAACTTGCTTTGGATTTTGGAAGCGAGAGCTGGGGAACCTGCTCTCGCTTCCAAAATCCAAAGCTGATTGCTTTTCCACACGGGAAGGTGCATGTCAGCAGCTCCCCGTGTGGAAAAGCAATGCCGGCTCCCGCAGGACACGGGGAGCCGGCGAGACCGTGGGGGCATTGGTGCTCCCCCCACGGTCCCCAACGGTGAGGCCAGGCCCCGCGGGATGGGGTCCTTGGGGCCGGAATTGGCCACGAGAGGGGGGCCAACGCGGTCCTCTTCTCATTTTTTTTGTTTTTTTAAATCTTGAACATGTCAGCATGCTTTGGGGATGGAGTCCCCGAGGCCAATGTAAATTAGTGAAAGTGCACGATTTTTTTAGTTGCGACTTTTGCATGGCTCTCTACGCGGCCACCCATATGAAAGCGATGGGTGCGCGGCACTCGAGTACTTCTTAAGTCTTTCAAACACCGAGGGGTATATTCTCAGGGAAACATCGCCGAGTTAACAGCACTTTTTCACTACCAAAATGGTGATAAATTTAATGCACCATTCACATGGTGGAGGAAACAGCCCATATCACCAGTTTACCAGCGATAGTAGCCTCAAAAAGCATTGTCACAGATGACCCCGGCAAATATTGCTGATGAGATGTAGAGTAGGCGTTCCCGTGCAAAACAGGTGATATGCTGTGTTAGTAGCAGGACGTTTACACCTGCTCTGAGCTGGTGTAAAGTCGCACTACAACCTAAAAGATGAAAGAGGGCCCAGCTCAGAGCCACACCTGAATGACAACAGATGCAATGGAGCCATCGATCATGCAGCTCGGACATCAAACACTTCTCTGACACCCCCGCAGCTACGAGCCCCTTGTTCGCCATCTCCCCCACCCCTCCCCACAAACAAATGTAACAGCAACCTTAGGAAATCTGGAACGTAACAAATTGGCTGATGTCGCACAATTATAATTAAGAAGATGCATGTGAAGTTGGACAAATAAGAATGACAGTCATGTATGGATTTACATATAAAACATTTTATTTAAACAAAACATCAACAAATAAAACTAGGTACAGCCATGGCATGTCATCCCTGGACCATTTGTGAATCACAGTCTGCAAGACAAAAAGCAAAATAAGATTGTACGTCATGCGTCCATCAAAGGAGAGAGAGAGAGAGAGAGAGAGAGAAAGAGAGGAATAGTGAGAGAGAGGAAGAGAGACAGAAAGAAAGAAAGAGTGAGAGAGAGAGGAAGACAGAGAAAGAGAGAAAGAGTGAGAGAGAGAGAGAGAGAGAGAGAGAGAGAGGAAGAGAGATAGAGAGAGTGAGATACAAGGAAGAGAGAGAGAAAGAGAGAAACAATGTGAGAGAGAGGTAGAGAGAGAGAGAGAGAGAGAAAGAGTGAGACAGAGAGGAAGAGAGAGGGGAAGCGAAAGAATAAGAGAGAGAGAGGAAGAGACAGAGAAAGAGAGAAAGAGTGTGAGAGAGAAAGAGAAAGGAAGAGATAGAGAGTGAGAGAGAGAAAAAGAGTGTGAGTGACAGAAAGGAAGAGATAGAGAGGGAGAGTGAGTGTTAACACAGTGGATAAAATCCTCACAGCTCACCTTTCTGCCACCGGTGTGTCTCCAACCACGTGCCGGGACATAGTACAGCCCTCAAGTTTAGTCATCTGAACCAGAGTATAGAATCAGTAATGGCAGAGTACATACAACTGCACACGCCTAATCCTCTGTTTCGCCCCTGCACACCCAGGCTGCTGCACCCCATCGACTCCCGCAGCCCAGAGGTGTCTGCCCACCTCTGCGTACCCAGGCTGCTGTACCCATCTACTCCCACTGCCCAAAGGTGTCTGCCGACTGCTGTGCACCCGGGCTGCTGCACCCCATCCACTCCCACTGCCTGGAGGTGACTGCCCGTTCCTGTGCACCCAGACTGCTGCACCCCATCGACTCCCGCAGTCCAGAGGTGTCTGCCCACCTCTGCGTACCCAGGCTGCTGTACCCATCTACTCCCACTGCCCAAAGGTGTCTGCCCACTGCTGTGCACCCAGGCTGCTGCACCCCATCCACTCCCACTGCCTGGAGGTGACTGCCCGTTCCTGTGCACCCAGACTGCTGCACCCCATCCACTCCCATTGCCTAGAGGTGTCTGCCCACTCCTGTGCATGCAGGCTGAGAGGAAGAGAGAGAGAAAGAAAGAAAGAAAGAAAGAAAGAGTGAGAGAGAGAGGAAGATACAGAAAGAGTGAGAGAGAAGAAGAAAGAGAGAAAGAGAAAGTGTGAGATACAAGTAATAGAGAGAGAAAGAGAGAAACAGTGTGAGAGAGAGGAAAAGAGATAGAGAAAGAGTGAGGCAGAGAGGAAGAGAGAGAGAAAGTGAAAGAATGAGAGAGAGAGGAAGAGACAGAGAAAGAGAGAAAGAGTGTGATAGAGAGAAGGGAAGAGCTAGAGAGTGAGAGAGAGAGAAAGAGTGTGAGTGACAGAAAGGAAGAGATGGAGAGGGAGAGTGAGTGTTGACACTGTGGAGAAATCCTCAGAGCTCACCTTTCTGCCACCAGTGTGTCTCCAACCATGTGCTGGGATATAGTATAGCCCTCAAGCTTAGTCATCTGAAACATAGTATGGAATCAGTAATGGCAGAGCACATACAACTGCGCACGACTAAATCGCTGTCCCGCCTTTGTGTATCCAGGCTGCTGCACCCAATCCACTCCCACTGCCCATAGGTGTCTGCCCGCCGCTGTGCACCCAGGCTGAGGCACCCTATCCACTCCCATTGTCCAGCGGTGTCTGCTCGCCGCTGTACACCCAGGCTGCTGCACCCCACCAACTCCCACTGCACGGAGGTGACTGCCCGCCGCTGCACACCCAGGCTGCGGCACCCCATCCACTCCCACTGCCTGGAGGTGACTGCCCGCCGGTGCGCAAACAATCCTCTCGGCTCACCATCCTCCACCGGTGTGTGTCAAAGAGAGTCCACCACGTGCCGAAGCAACCTCCTCACCCACTGTGTACACGCAGTCAAGCCGAGCTCACAATTCAAAATAGATGTTGATTGCCAGGATGGCCACGCATCATCGCAGGCTGCACACGTGCTCAGATCTGGTGGCAGTAAGAGTTTGAGGGAGAGAAAGGAAGAGATGTAGAGGGACAGTGAGTGCCCACACTGTGGACAAAACCCTCACATATCACCTTTTTGCCACCGGTGTGTCTCCAACCACGCCGGGACATAGCGGAGCCTTCAAGCGTACTCATCTGAAATGTAGTATGGAATTAGTAATGGCAGAGTACATACAACTGCAGAAGCCTAAACCGCTGTCCCACCGATGTGCACCCAGACTGCTGAACCCCATCGACTTCCACTGCCCAGAGGTGTCTGCCCGCTGCTGCGCACCCAGGCTGCTGCACCCATCCACTCCCACTGCCCGGAGGTGACTGCCCGCCACTGCGCACCCAGGCTGCTACACCCCATGCATTACCACTGCTGGGAGGTGACTGCCTGCAACTGCGCAAACAAGCCTCTATGCTCACCTTTCACAACCTGCGTGTAGAAAAGAGGGCCTACCACGTGCTGCTGCAAGCCTCAAGCCCGGGACCAACAGACAGGGCACCCTTCATATCATGCAGCCCCGCTCCGCAGGCCACCAGGTCTCACATTTGGTGCTGAGTCTTGATTTCGCCTTGGCAGAGGACATACCAGTGCACCCGTTTTTCATTGCAGGTTGCACACCCGCTCAGCCCTTGCGGTGCCACTAACTCCGTGATCAGCGAGACAAGGCCACGTGGTGGTAGGCCTGTGCTGTCTGATGGCTCAGGCCTACACTGCGGTCCAGCAGGGCACACAAAACCTGAGCTGTCCAGACCGCCTGGACGGGCCATCACGGGAGGCTGCACACCCGCTGAGCAGTTACGGTACCCATACCTCATTGAACCGAAAGTCACCGTCCTGTGCCGGTGTGCCTGTACTGGCCGCAGTCCATCTGGTGCAAGCAACTCTAAAATGGCGTAGAGCACGTGTGCCCGGTCTTTTTTATTGGCAGGGTCACATGTCCTGTGATGTCTGTGCTAGATGGGTGTGGTGTGGGTGTATACCAGCCGTGATGGAGTGAATGTGGCGTTGTGACAACTCAGCCTGTGACCAGCAAATCACTGCAATGAAAACCTGGGTCATGTAGGGTTGTTGTCCATCTCTGTAAGCGTAAGCGGAGTGGGCTGGCCTGGCGTATGCCAGTCCTGCGTGAGGCTGGGAAGAATGACCCCAGAGCTATGGATGTGGCTCCATCATGAGGTGTATGAGAAATCAACTGATGCGGGTGTCCATGTTGTAGTGCTGCCGTCACCCGGGTCGCAAGCGTTAATGTGTCACTCTGTGAGCCAAGACCCACAACTTAGCCAACATGGAAGGTACGAGGAATCACTGACCCTACATTCATCCATAGTTCCACACATGAAAGATGGTGGAGATGACACATCTGTGTGGATATGAATGTTTATTGTACATTCAGTGGAGTGTTGTAGCTGTAGCAATACAGGGCCATGGAAAGTTCAAGTTTCAGTTTTTGGCACATGGAGGGCAGCCAATTAGAGCCAAGCGCGTGTTCGGGGTTAGGCTGCACCAACATATGTAGTTATACAATCATTCCGCCAATCCCCAAGCACTTATAAATTCACTTTACACTCTCCTTGCAGTACTCTAATGATCCAGTCACTATGTACATACTTGTACAATGACCGAGACAAAGTTACATGACCGAAGTTTTCCCCACTGCCAGAGGTAACGTGGTTGCATACGCTGTCCACAGCACAATGTAATGTGGTAGGGTCCAGGGGCAGCATCTTGCATACATAATGAACACACGGACACAGATAAATAGTGGAACTGGGTACGGGCACGTGCGCTCGACTCCTTTTTATTACCAGGGTCAAATGTACAGTGATGTCTGTGCTGGATGCCTGTGTGGTGAGTGTAAGCCAGCCCTCCGTGAATGGTTGCTGCTGGTAACAAGTACAACAGTAATCATTGGATCAGACACAGAGATTCAATCATAAAGGGTCAATGATTTGTGCTGCACTAAGGTTGGGGCAGCAGATGTGAAATAACACACAAAAGATTCTATCGTAAAGGGCCCATGACCTGTGGTGCACTGAGGTGGGGGCAGCAGATGATAAATTATACACAAAACATTGTATCATAAAGGGTCCATGAGTTGTGCTGAATTGAGATAGGGCCATCAGAAGCATTCAGCGTGTGCGCAGCTAGCGATGATGCGTGGTGTGGGCGAACTGCACTGGAAGCAATGTCTGTTGCCTACTGGACTGCGTCATCTGCAATTGTGACTCGATGTGAATTGTGAGCCCTGCTATCCGCAATGTAGATTGAAGGCAGTAATCAGCACAGACATCAAGGAATGCTTTTTGTCACATCCTCTTAACAAAATCCGAGGACATAGAGCACAATTCTCTCTGCAATTAATAAAACAAGACTGAATTCAAATTGTGAGCTCAGCTGACTGCAGTGTAGGCATATGGAAGAAAACATGAAATATGTATGGAATACATTGTCGAAATATGTAGGTTTCAGGGACGTTATAGTTTAAACTGTGAGGTCTGCTGTCCGCAGTGTAGACTGCCATTTAGTGTTCGTTTGGACTTGCAAGATGAATATGGTCATTGTATTAAAGCTATAACTGATATAAAACAAGTTCTTGAAGCAAGGATACAAAAAGGATATTATGTAGGATAGAGGGACGTTATACTTAGTTGCCTACTGGACTCTGCCATTAATGAATCAATACTGAATTTGAATTGTGAGCCCTGCTGACCATAGTGTAGGCCGGAGGCAGCGGTCAGCAAGGGCTCACAGCCACGTGGCGTTGAGTTGAGCTGAACTACAAAATAAAATACATTGTTGAACGTAACAATGTGCCCAACCACACTCCTTTGTGAGACAAGAAGTCTTCAAGGAATGTAATTCAAAATAAACATTGTGTATTCCCAAATAAATCTGTACACGTCCAAACGATCTGTTCGTGTTTAATCTTCAGCAATGTTCAATCATTTCAACTGTTACATCACAGTTGGGTATTCAATAGCATAATTGATGTTATTCTGTTTAATGTTTAATGCGACGTGATATACAAATGATTATTCAATTCGAATTCAATCCCAATCCCTATGCATTTCGTGCCACAGCAATTCTTCAGGGGAAATGCATTTGGTCTACAATAAAAATGAGGGTATATAAATGATACAGAAGTAGACTGATACAGTTTCAACAAAAAAAGGAACAATAAAGAAAAATAAATAAAAGTTGCGGCAGGTATTCATGCACAACGCGGGTCATACTTTATGCCGTTTGCATGCTGGTGACACGCGTGTATATGATGGTCCCTAATCAAGCGTGTGTGAATATAAGGTTGAACATCCAGGACTGTGAGGGTGATTGGCCTGTGCATCTGAGCTATGAAAAACAGTGCATTGTGAATACTAGTGATTCTTGGAGAAACCTGAGGGTAAAAAACATTCCTTTTCCCAACCTAGTGATACTAATTAAACTGTGCGGAATATCGAGGATGAATGAAAAACAAAAACAAAGCCGGCGTGTGTAGGAGGCTGTCTTGGGGTGGTCGCGTCCATAGTTAGAAAAAATGCGTGTTCGTGATTGTGACCCAATTGTGCGTCCGCGGACTAAAAGATCGTGTTGGCTCATAGGAGGAACCTTACCAATTTACAAGTTGAGCTGCACAGTCAGTGGCACCTGAAGCAACAAGCATGTGCGGAGCCTGCGATGATGCATGGTCCGGGAGGGCCGCACTGGTAGCAATGTCTTTTGTCTAATGAATTCTGCCTTAATAAGGCTACGTGGCGATGACTTGTGGTGCACTGATTGGATTTTGGTTTGAGACTTTTTTTCACTTACCCCTGTTCTTAATTCGGCTGCCTGCAGCTCGCGCCCCTCTCTCCCCTCACTGCACTTAAAATCGCACTAGTGTGCCTCAAAGCACCACCACTTTGGTGGGTCCGGGTCTGGGGGCACTACCTTGGGGGCCATTTTGGATTGGGGCTCTTCCATCCGGCGGCGGCCGCCATCTTGGAGCGGACTCGCGCTAGAGGAAGGACTGGAGCGCCTATTTAAAGTCGCTTCCCCACGCGCAGCTTGACGCGCAGGTTGACGCCCTCGCTTAGCCTGAGTCGTGCCGGAGTCCTGCCCGTCTGCGCCCGTCAGCGTCCCGGAGGCGTCGGGGCGGCGGGGGACCCTGGTCCGGCACTACTCTGGCTGCGATGATTTGTTATTCCTCTGCGTCATTGCGGGGCATGCGGGGCCACTCCAGCTCTTGCCGCTCCGTTTTCCCGGGGCGGTTTCGGGGCAAACGACGCTGTCCGGGTTGCGGCTGGACGCCTTCCTGGACTTGTGCTACAGTTCCTCGCTCGGCAACTGCTGGCGTGAAGCATCACTGCCTGTTGCTGAACACGAGGTCGGTAGGTCGCCATGCCCTGCACATTCACGATCTTCTGGTCAGGGAGAATCCCCTGTGCTTGCTACTGACGGAAACTTGGCTGGGAGAGGCATCCAATCCGGACGTCTTCTCAGCTATTCCTCCGATGTATAATATCTTCCGGCAGGACAGAGCTAAGGGCAGGGGAGGGGGAGTCGCGGTTGTGGTGAAAAAGAGCGTCTCTTGCTCAGTGCTTCCCTTGAACTCCATCGGGAATGCCGAGTCGCTCGCCTTTACGCTCAGACTGTCCCCTGGTCAGGCCCTGAAGGGGTTGCTGGTCTATAGACCACCAGGCCCTGTGGGTTCCTTTTTGGAGGATCTGCAGACAGCCGTCTCGGAGTTGGCGCTGACCTCACAGCACTGTATTGTGGCCGGTGATTTTAATTTCCACCTTGATGTGGCGGACGACCCTGATGCGGCCAAATTGCTGGATGTTACATCTCCGCTTGGTCTTATACCGTGCGTGTCAGGGCCAACACATGAGAAGGGGCATACCCTGGATCAGGTGTTTTCATCTGTGCCACTCACGGAGGTTGACACCCTGCAGATGCTCTGGACTGACCACTGGTTGATCAGTTTTTCGGTGTTGGAATGTGCACGCCCGGATCACAGAGCGCCTACCGTGCTCAGACCGGTCTCGAGAGCGTTGCATAGAGTGACACCCGACATGCTAGAGCAGGCGCTGCTGGATCACCCCTGTCATCTTTCGGGTGATTTGGACAGCGACACGGAGACTCTGCAGCGATGGCTCACCGATAGGCTTGACGATCTTGCCCCTAAGGCAGCCCCCCGGTCCACGGTGGCACGGCAATCTGCACCGTGGTTTACGGAGGCGCTTCGTGTGGCTCGGAGCCAGTGCAAGGTGGCCGAGAGGGCCTGGCGCCTTTTGTATGATGGGGAGGCCAAACTCACCTATAAGGCGCTGGTGAAGGCCTACCATCGGGACATCCTTGGTGCCAAGAGGGACTATCTGGCTAGGAGGATCGAGGCATCTGCGAACTCCTGTAAGGAGATCTTTAATATTGTGAGGGAGTTTACGATCCCCAGCTCCCATCCGCCCCACCAGCTTCGGCGGATGCTTGGGCTTGTGATCTTGCTGGTTTCTTCACAAATAAGATCAAGGCTATTCAGGCCACCTTCGTGGAGGGACCGGACGGAAGCAGCACTGTGAGGGCGGACTGCAGACTACCGCATATATCTGCGGCGGTGCTCTCCGATTTCCCTGCTGTTTCCAGTGATGCCTCCCGGACGCTGCTGGCCAATCTTAAATCTGGCTCGCCACTTGACCCCTGCCCCGCCAAATTCTTGGCCGGGATGGCGGCAGTGGTGAATCCACTGGTCAACTCCATCCTCAATGCCTCCCTGAGGGAGGGAAGGGTCCCCAGTTCTTGGAAAAGAGCGATGGTGATCCCCCTCCTAAAAAAACCGGGTCTCGACACCGAGGCTTTGGCGAATTACAGGCCAATCTTGCTTCTACCAGCGCTGGCGAAGATAACGGAAAAACATGCCCACGGTGTTCTGTCAAGCTTTCTGGAAGCTAATAATCTGCTCCATCCATCTCAATCGGGTTTCCGCCCTAACTTCAGTACGGAAACGGCTCTGTTGGAGGTTACTGAGATCATTAGGGAGACCCTGGATGTCGGCGGTAGGGCCATGCTGGTCATGTTAGACCTTTCGGCGGCTTTCGACACCGTCCCCCACAAGGCGCTTTTAGCCAGGCTTTATGACATCGGCCTTAGGGGGACGGTGCTCAGGTGGTTTACTTCTTTCCTTGAAAGCCGCCGCCAGACGGTCTGGGTCTCCCAGAGTTCCGCCGAGATGCCGCCATTGGGAGTTGGGGTTCCACAGGGCTCTGTGTTGAGCCCCACGTTATTTAACATCTTTATGTCCCCTTTGGCGGCCATGGTGGAGGCTTACGGGGCCCAGATCGTCTCTTATGCCGACGACACGCAACTCCTCTTCACATGCGGGAAAGACCAAGAGTTTGATGGAGAGAGAATCCGGGACTGCCTCGCACTGGTCTTCGACTGGTTCCAGCGGAACAGTCTGAGGGCCAACTCGGGCAAGTCTGAGATTTTATTTTTTGGTTGCGTTGTCGATCCGGAGTGGCAGCATTGGTGGCCGTCCGACATGAACCCTCCAGCACAGTCTTCCTTGGTGGCCAAAAATTTGGGCGTCAAGCTTGACAACCAGCTGTCGCTACGAATTCACATTCTCGGCCTGGCCGGCACCTGCTACGGAATCCTGAAAATGCTCCGCAAATTTTTGCCCTTGCTGTCTGAGGAGCACAGGAGGATTACTGTGCAGGCTCTTGTCGGCTCAAGGCTAGACTATGCCAATGCCCTCTTTCTTGGCCTCCCTGATTACCTGGTCCAGCGCCTTCAGGTGGTGCAGAACTCTGCTGCCCGGGCGATTTTTGGCCTAGGCAGACGAGCTCGAGCTTCCGGGCTGCTTCAGACGCTTCACTGGCTCCCCATCAGGAAGCGGATCCAGTTCAAATCCCTGACCCTGATGTATAAAGCTCTGCATGGATCAGGGGCTGGATATTTGCAGCGGAGACTGACTTTTTATCGTCCAGTCCGCTCTCTCCGCTCGGAATCCCTCTTTAAAGCTGTGGTTCCGCGGGTGAGGAAGGCCCATGCTGGAGGGCGGTCTTTCAGTTGCAGAGCTCCCCAGCTTTGGGACCTGCTTCCACTTCCACTCCGTAGCACTGCCAATTTGCTCCAGTTTAGGAAGGGCCTGAAGACCTGGCTTTTTAATTCTTAGTTTGTTGTTACTGCCTATTGCTTTTATTATTTTTCTCTGATGTCTTCTGTTTTTAGCTGTGTTGTGTTATTTGACTCTGAGCTGCTGGTGGAAAGCGTCGGGACACTCTTGCTGAGTAGCCGTACGCTATATAAAAGCTACATAACATAACATAACATAACATAACATAACATAACTGAGTTAGTGGCACCTGAAGCACTCAGCGTGTGCGCACCCTGCAATGATGCGTGGTCCGGGCGGGTCGCAATGGTAGCAATGTCTTTTGTCTAATGAATTCTGCCTTAATAAGGCTACGTGGCGATGACTTGTGGTGCACTGAGTTAGTGGCACCTGAAGCACTCAGCATGTGTGCACCCTGCGATGATGCGATAATGTGTGGTCCGGGTGGGCCGCACTGGTAGCAATGTCTTTTGTCTAATGTATTCTGCCTTAATAAGGCCACGTGGCGTTGAATTGTGGTGCACTGAGTTAGTGGTACCTCTGGCACTCAGCGTGTGCGCAGCCTGTGATCATGCGTGGTCCGGGCGGGTCCCACTGGGAGCATTGTGTCTTGCCTACTGGACTGCGTCATCTGCAATCGTCACTCCGTCTGAATTGTGAGTCCTGCTGTCGCACGTTCACTGTCCGCAGTGTAGATCGAAGGCAGAAGTCTGTACAGACATTATTCTGCGGTGCTGTGCCGCTGTGTTCGCAGGGGGCCTGTGTCGAGGAGGTCAGCAGTCATAGCCACGTGGCAGGGTGAGGGCCGCTATTCTGGCAGACGCATTGGCCTTCACACAAGTGAACCACGCCCACTACCCCTACCAATAGGCCACTGGGGTTTTTGAATATTTAAAATGGCGCGGATCACTGCCGTTCTCATTGCCTGAAGTCTGCATCAGCAAATTGGACTTTGAATTATGCAAGTTGTGAATGCTGTGCGCGCAGTGCATCCTTCAATAAATAATTTGCGGCCATACACCCTGTGTGGGCCCTTTTACAGCAGGCTAATGTTTACGGTTGGATATATATATATATATATATATCTGGCATGGATTATTGTTGATGCGACTTTCCGCCACGTAACTGTCAGCAGGCTGCCATTAAAATGTGAAAAGAATTGCTCGAGTGGCTTTCTTCAAATTGGGTTTCTTGCATTTATGGATATTTACCGGCTGTGAAGAAAGCCCACCGCTAGAGAGCGGGTCCGTGCAGGCTCCTTAACGGGTGTCAAGCTACATGGACTGAAGGTGAGCCGGCGCTAATGCAAGGTAGCGCTTGCTCAAATCACAGTGGCAACAAAGAAGCAGGACAGTGAACCGACGGTTTCTCGCATCTACCCACTGGAGATTGAAATGTGTTTTATTCTATTTTAGAGCGCTCCTACTGGGGTTTAACGTAAGGACTACTACATCCAGAAGGCCGTGCTGTCGGGCATGCCCTGGTCGACAGGTGGCTTCAATTGAACTATGAGAACAACAGCGCTCTAATGTAGTCACGATATAAAGCCACTGAGGAAGGGAGCATGTTGACTCTTGAAACGTGTCTGGCGTGGATTATTGTTGATGCGACTTTCCGCCACGTAACTGTCAGCAGGCTACCATTAAAATGTGAAAAGAATTGCTTTGAGTGGCTTTCTTCAAATTGGGTTTCTTGCATTGATGGATATATATATATAATTCACTGAAAAAACCGTAGGTTTTACACACGTTATAGTTTGGAAGTAGCATTTACAAAACCTTTGAAATTCACTGAAAAAACCGTAGGTTTGACACATGTTATAGTTAGCTGGACATTTCACTCATATAAAACCATTGAAATTCCCCCGTTATAGTTAGTTCAGCTAACTATAACTCGCGCGCCCGCAATGCACTGCTGATGACGTCACATATTACATCACTCATGACATCACTGAGGACATCTCAAATGACATCACTGATGACATCACTGATGAAATCATCCAGTGAATGGGTGTTTTTCTGAAAATTAAATATGTTTTAAATATGTATATCTGAAGGTTGATGGAAGAAGAAATGGGTATATAAGTGTATAAATAGCTGCTTTTTTGGTGAAAAATAGATTGTATAACTGACTGATTAAGTGTATCTTAATGAATACATGGGTTAGTGAGTAATGTTTAAATATATACATTTCAGTATCAGTCTCTCACTGTCTGTATAAGTGGCTGCATGTGTTGGTGAGTAGCTATATGAGTGATACATGAGTGTCTATATAGGTTATTGTTTGTTTGATTATCAGTAGGAGTGTCTGAGTGTTTGAGTGTCTGTATGCTTCGTTGGGAGGTCTTACGTAGTGCATAGATGCATGAATGAGTGACTTACTGCTTGTATGTGTTGAAGGTAGCATATGTGCAGGACTGTATGGGTGGATGAGTGTGTGTGGTGAGTAGCTATATAGGTAATTATTATTTTTTTCTGTATGGGTGGATGAGTGTATATATGGGTGTGTTAGTGAATGAATGACTGTTGTAATAGTGTATTTGTGAGTAAGTACATATGTTTTATTGTAGTACATATGAGTTATGTGTGAGTAACTCTATGGATGAGTGTCGGTTTGTAACAGGATGATCAGGATGTATCAGTGTATGAGTACATATGATGAGTGAGTACATGTATGAGTGACTGTATATGTCTGTTGATGAAGGAGTGGATGTGTGTATAGATCTTGAAATTACTAAATAGGTGTGTTGTAAGTGGCATTGGTATGTCTATTGTATTGAAAATGTTATTTTCTATTTTTGAATGTGTGTAATAAAGGTTATATTAGGGTGAGAGAAGGTCTGCCACTCTTCCACAAGGATGATGTCATCAGTGATGTCATTTGATATGTTATCAGTATATATGTATATATATATATATATATATATATATATATATATAGCCATATATGTACATATAGTTTATTGATTAATCTATGGTACTCAAAATCACGATAGTGTTGTCTCTTTGAAATCTTTGTTTGTTTCAGGTATAGTGCCCTGAGTTCCAGAGACACCTTGTCATGGAACATGTCTATATTGTCTTTAAGCATGAGAGGGCAAAATTTGGACTTCGGTTTGAAAGTAGTAGGAACCGTCATATTGTCTAAACCCCGGCCGGGGCTAGATGGTGTTGAATCAGATTTGTTCTGCATATCAAGCAACTCCTGTAGCAAGTTAGAGTCAGGTACTGGCATTGGAGGAGACTTCGAGGCTGGCATATTGGCTGGTATTGGATTTACCGATTTGTGCAAGCAATGGTATTTTCGAAGTTTGAGTTTGCGCACATATTTAAAAAGATTGATTTTTGTGCCTGCATAGTCAAAGTTACTCCTAGCACTGTAGGACAAACCTAATGACAATAATGTGGTTTCTTTTGGTGCTAGTGGCACATCAATCAAGTTCACTACAGTATGCACTTCATCTTGCCGGGGACTTACTTGCGTTTCCACTGTCTCCGCGGCTTTATGGTTTTGCTGCTTGCGCTGTCGTTGCTTGCTACAGCGCCTCCTTGCGGTGCGTTTGTTGTTGGTACTTTGCTTACGCTGACACCTCGAACACCAGAGCGTAGGGTCTGTTTTCGATCTTGTTGTACCACTTCCAGCTCTTGTGCCAGGGTGAATTTTCGAAACCCCAACCTCTAGGACCTCTGTAAATCACTGTCGGATTCACTATCGATGTTAGAACTGGCATCTGAAATAGACGAGGCTTCAGCAGTTACAGTACCCGCTGTTTGTTTTACAGTAGTAGTGCTTGCGGATGTCTTCTGATTGGCTTTGAGATTGTCATATTTTTTTGCGAATGTAAATATTTGACCGTGTTCATAGTCCAAACGGTCTCTCTGAAATGGATATGCTTTTCGCCTTTTAATAATTTCCTCCTCTCGTTTTAGGCGTATGAACATTTCTTCACGATATTTCACCATGAGGGGGGTACTTGTAAGTTTATCAATCTCCTCATTCAGCCTGTCTATTTCAGCTAGAAGTACAATCCGCTCACTCTCCGCATATTTGATAAGTATCTCTATCAGCCTTCGGGATGATTCTAGGTTGCACTTTGCCCATTCCAATAACATACGGGGGTCAGGATTTTCATATGAAGGAGCTAACATTATTCTTAAGCCCCGTGGTATCCTTCCCACCTCGAGGTAGCCAGTGAGAGAGCAATGCTCCCACCACTTTGCCTGTACCGATTTGCTTGTCTTTTCTAATGCCTTGAATAACTCCTTTAAATTACAATTCGTTTCCTGTGAGGTGCCTGAAATCACAGTTTGTACATATTCCCCAGCCGGGGAATCAGCAAACATGCCTCGCGCTGCTTCAACACGACCCTTTAACGTGTCTGCGGACATGGCGTTTCAATGAGCAATTACTTTACACATCCGATTCCATCTTAAATCAATATCTCTTACGGAATCTTGCACACTCCACACGGGACTTACTGTAGAGTTCCGAATGCGTGCAGGTACTGGCGGTGCAACTCCTGTCCTTGGCCAGTGAACGGCGATCTCCGACCTGGTACGACTCCGTCAAACTTCCCCGCCTCACAGCCAGCACTTCGCTCTCCCGGGGCAATCGTGGCTTCTCCTGTTCGGAGCAACAAAAGGGGATTCCGAGAACGGGATCACTGCTTCTTGCCGCACAGCCCAATTCGTGGAGGGGTTCTCGCCAATTTCGAGGAAGCACTCTCGAAAAAATACTCGTGGCAGAAGGACGGCTTGCAGATATTCAGCATCAAAAGACGAGGCGAACCCGAAACCGGTGCGTTATAAATTTATTGTGCTCTACACCATACCGCCATAACGCGTTTCATCCTGAAGAGGCCTTGATCGCATGACAACGTTCAAGGGGCGGAGTGCTCCTTTTTAAAGTGCAACATGCCAAAGTAGTTAACATAGAAGACATACTGTCTTGATCTCTACTAAACACAGGAATTTGCAGACAATTGTAAACTGATTCAAACAATTCGGTAAATCAGATAGTCACAGGGTTGGGTGAATAATGTCATCACTAGCAGCAATTAGCAATAAATATCAAACATATAAATAAATAAATATGTTTAAAATATAAATATTCATAGACATTGCTGATAAAACCCATAGGCACACATTCATTAAGAAACACATGACTAAAAGAAACTGAGTAAAATCCAGTTAAAATTAATAAATAACAAGGATCTACAAACCTAATCTTTAACTGTGCATGTGAAATTTCATCTCCGGTCATATGTAACCCCAGTGTTCACTTAAATAAATAAAGGAACACTGTGTAGTGCATATGTATATCTATATACATATATATATATATATATATATTCACTGAAAAAACCATAGGTTTCACACCAGTTATAGTTAGGAATTAGCATTTAAAAAACCTATTAAATTCACTGAAAAAACCATAGGTTTCACACCAGTTATAGTTAGCTGGAAATTTTACTCGCATAAAACCATTGAAATTCCCACGTTATAGTTAGTTGGACTCACTATAACTTGCGCGTGCAATGCACTGCTGATGACGTCACATATTACATCACTCATGACATGGCCAGTGACATCACTCATGACATCACTCATGACACCATCCAGTGAATGTGTGTATTTTTAAAAAAATAATTATGTGTTATATATGTATATGTAAAAGTTGATGGAAGAATAAATGTTTAAATACGTGTCTAAAGGGATGTTTTTTTTTATTAAAAATTGATTGGTTAACTGGCTTATTAAGTGTATCTTAGTGAATACATATATTAGTGAGTAATGTTTAAATATTTAGATATATGTATTAGTGTTTCACTTTATGTATAAGTGGCTGCATGGTTTGGTGAGTAGCTACATGTGTATGTATATGAGTTAGAAGTTTTTTTTGTTTTAGTATCTGTATGAGTATCTGTATGGTTTGGTGGGGGTATTACTTAGCACATAGATGCATGAATGACTGACTCTCTGTTTGTATGTGTTTTGAAAACAGCATATGTGCAGGACTGTATGGGTGGATGCATGTGTATATGTGTGTGTTAGTGAGTGAATGACTGTGTCACTAGTGTGATTATCAGTAACTACATATGTTTTAATCTAGTATATGTGATTATTAATGTACATAAGTGAGTATATGTCAGAGTAAGAGATTGTAAGAGTTCCTGTTTAAATAAGTATGTTTTTCTATAAGTGATTGTTTAAGAGAGTAAGTATGTGTAAGTGGTAGTGTGTGTATAGCTATATATGCAAATAAATGGATGTTCAATAGTTTACTTGCATGTGTGAGTATGTGTGAGAGTAACTTTTGGATGACTGTCGGTGTGTAATAGGATGTATAGGTGTATCACTACATATGATGAGTGAGTATATGTATGAGTGACTATATAGAACTGTTGGTGAATGAGTGGATGTGTATATAGATGGTGGAATTACTGAATTGGTTGTTGTAACTGGTGTGGGTATCTCGATTTTTTTGAACATTTTTGTTTCTTTTTTTGAATATGTATTTCAAGGGATACATTACAGTGAAAGGAGGTCTGTCACTCTGTCACAAGGATGGTGTCATCAGTGATGTCATGAGTGATGTCACTGACCATGTCATGAGTGATGTAATATGTGACGTCATCAGCAGTGCATTGCACGCGCAAGTTATAGTGAGTCCAACTAACTATAACGTGGGAATTTCAATGGTTTTATGCAAGTAAAATTTCCAGCTAACTATAACTGGTGTGAAACCTATGTTTTTTTTAGTGAATTTAATAGGTTTTTTAAATGCTAATTCCCAACTATAACTGGTGTGAAACCTATGGTTTTTTCAGTGAATTTCATCGGTTTTTTAATAGCAAATCTCTATAGGTATGAAATGTAATATTTTTTATAATGAATTTTATATTGTATAATTATGTAATACTATTTTTTTATGTTTATTTTTTTGCCTCGGAGCGCTCCCGGGGCCCGTACCGATGCACTCACCAGTGAGCGCATTGTTATGGCGCGCCCCGGGGTGCGTACCGGGGAGCGTCCCGTTAGCGCCATTGCCACCAACGAAAACATCATCGTGACGTATCGCGTATCCGCGGCGCCTTGCGTCATAAGACACGTATCGCGTAGCCGCGAGATGCGTCTTATGACGCACCGCGTAAGCGCTCCCGGAAGCGCCCGAGCGAATACGATCGCGCAACGTAAGCACCCGACGCGCTTACGCTACGCACCCCGGGACACGCCCCAGGGCGCGTAGCGTAAGCGCGTCAAGCCATGTGACTTTAAAATAACACTTTTCATTGGTTCAGAACATTTTTTTTCCCAAATATTGAGAAACCCACCCATTTCTCTCACTATTGCTTTGTACTTGGAGAGAGCAAGAGGTGTTCTGTGCATTATCTGCTTCTCAAAGTTTCCTGATCTACAGCAATGGCTGCAAGGGAGTCATCCAGCAGTGATTCTGACGGTTTTTTGCCTGAGGACCCTTCTCACCACAAAACAAAGGACCACTTCATTTGGAAATTTTTTGACATCCCTAAAGGAAAAAAAAGGTTAATGCTGCTAAGGTAACCTGCAAGATATGTGGCAGTATTTTATCCAGAGGCAATCATAATAAGAAATATAGCTTTGGAAATGCCAATTTAATTAGGCATGTCCAGAGAAAACACCCAAATAACTATGCCAGGGAGAGTGTGAGGGACCTGGCACGGAATTTACCAAGAGATGGCAGCAGCACCTCCACTGGTGGAGCAACACCTTCAGGAACACCACGTGGAAGAATGGTCCCTAACGTGCAGCCGGTGTTTGCAGGCATAACATTTCTATGCGTGGACTGTGATGAACTGCTCTGTTATGAGGAGCAGAGCGTTGAACTCATTGCTATAAAGAGACAGGAACACAGCTGCCCTCCCCGTCCCTAATTTTTCACAATTTGTTGCTCCTGTTGAGCAGTTTTGGAATCCCTGTTTTTGTTTTTCCCCTGAAAAAAATCAAAAAAAAATATAAAATCGTTTTAAAAAAGTAAAAAGAAAAAGAAAAAAAAGAAAAAGAAAAAAAAAGAAAATATTTGGAAGTGACAAAGTACACTGCAACTACCATAATGCCCTCTTTTGAAAGAAACAGGAAATGAGGTTTTGTAATGCTTAAATTGGTAAAGCAAAATGGAGGGTGTTACCGTGAGCAAGGTTTCAGTTTAAACCGAAACGTTGGTGGTTTGTTTATTTGAAGGAAATAAAAGATCTGCATGACAGAAAAGCAAAACGGAGTGCGACCTACCTTATTCCTCGTTGAGGAAGTGTGCAAGAAATTTGAAGTAACCAGGCTTGGTTACGAGGTAACGCACCACTCAAAAGAGCGCCATGCCAGCGAAAAAGCAGTGTGTGTAAGGATTTATGAAGCTGACACGGGCGAACGCCGGGAAAAGGAAAAACTCGGAACAACCACACCACGAACCAGCAGAGACGGGCGCATCATTCTGAAACCGGAGGGTGAAGAAATGTACGGAGCTCGTGTCTGTATAAGGTAAGCGGTTGGTATTTGCGTGGGTTGCAGAGTGTATAATCAACATCGTGTAAAGAGAAACACGAACCGGCTGAGTGCATATATTTAAAGGTTTGCAAAACAGACTCGATAATATCCACTGAACTGGATTTAATTAAAAATCAAGGATTTTATATTGAGTTTCTGTAGGCATGCTGATTTAAGACGTTTAACAACATTGTGGAAAGCTAAATGTCAGTAAAATTAATGGAAACAAAACGCAGATCGTTAAACTAAAAAGGAAACAAATACAAACCAATATGGAACAAAGGGAGGCTAAACGATATGGAATTGTTACAAACAGAGTCCTTCTTTGAAAATGAAGATAAAATTGGAAACAGTGGTGATCCAAGGAAACAAGCAAAATCGGACATTAGGAGTAAGTGAAAACTGTGGGTAAAATTGTCCAAAAAGGAGGTAAACAAATGGTGGGAATTAATCACTTTGAAAAAATATGTGGAAGTAAAGAGAGTCCCCAGAGGATTAAGAATTAATTTAATGCCCAGCCATCAGGAATCAAGCAATGATTTATGACAAGAGTGGGCCGAACACAGCTTAATTTCATCTCTGGGATTTATGGAAATCTTAATAAAACATATAGAAATTGCCCTATCCAAACTGAAGGATCAACTAACAGAATTGGAAAGAGAAATAATTGCAGTTGATTTATCACCAGAAATGAAGAAATTTAAATCAGAATTGGAAAAACAAATTGAAGATCATGAAGAGTCAGTACAAATGCGAAAGCGCACAACATTTTTGCGAGACAAAGATGACTATTCGGAGGGAAGAATATTCACATATGCACAAAAATTAGATTTCTTGAAACAAAATGACAGAACGAGTTGTCAGGGAAGTACCTCTGGAAGCATCACCTCCCTATCATCAACAGATCACAGTGAAAATGAAGTGGCAAGTACATCCGGAACAACCAAGCATCCTTTTTTAGGGGACATGCAACTGGCCCTACAACAACGCCAATGGGAGCAATCACGAGGATTCCAGTCGCAAAACCAAAGAGGCCGTGGGAAAGGGAGAGGAAAGTCACGCCCAAACCAAAACAAACAAGGAGAGAAAGAAGTGGCATCAGGAGGGGAAAAAATAGGAGCAACAACAAGGAGAATGCGTTTGAAAAATACATTTTAGAGGAAAAAGATCAAGAACTAACCATAGTAAATCTTTCCAGTAGACACATGACAGAATCAGAAAATTCACTTTTAAAACGTAGACTAAATTTCTGTCCAAATGCACATATGGACATGGCACAAACGAGGATTGACCTATACAAATATGTTCGGAAAATAAAATTGGCAAAAATTTTCAATGAAAAAGAGAATATAATAAGAAAAGTGCCCAAAAATATTTTGACATCAGCTCTACAAGCAAAGGATTTCAAATGTTTTTTAACATTAATTAATTTGGAAACAAGTGAATCACAAGATACAGCCAAATTAGATGAAGAATCTACCCAATTGGGAGCTGGTTTGAGCCAGAAAAAAACAAAGTCTCATTTTTATCCACAATTGCCAACGGGAAACAAAATTGACGTCTTTCATGAGGCAGTCATACAAGACATATATAAAATTAAAAGACAACATTATGTGGGTAACCTAAAGGATACTGAAAGAAAAGCGTTTACATCACTGATTGAAGACAATCAGATAGAAATCAAAATAGCGGATAAAGGTTCAAATATAATTAATTGGGACAAACAAGATTACATCAATGTGGCATGTGAACAACTTAACGATTCATCTTACTATGAAAGACTAAAAACAAATCCTATTGCTAAAATAAAGAACATAGTTGATGAACAATTGCAAAAATGGAAAGATCTGGAACTAATAGACCATGACAAATGGAAATATCTGACAGTAAAACATCCGACAATGGCAACAATGTACTTTTTGCCAAAGATTCACAAAAATCGCACTAGACCACCAGGGCGTCCTATAGTATCAGCGATAGGATCCCTACTGGAGCCAATGGCAAATTATATTGATTTTTTCTGTTACCATTTGTATCGAAATTATGTTCTTATATTAAGGACACAAGCGACATGCTGAGACAATTAAATGGTATCCCATGGAAACCATCTTACATACTAAAAACAATGGATGTGGTGTCCTTATACACCAACATAGATCATCAAATTGGAGTTGCAGCATGCAACTTTTTCCTGAAAGAACGCAACATTCACTTCACTCAACATAACAAAATGCTGGAAGAAATGATGAACTTATGCCTGAAACAAAACGTGTTCATGTTTGGGGAGGAAATCTTTCTCCAACGTAAAGGAACTGCAATGGGCTTTTCTTTTAGTCCTAGTTTCGCCTGCTTCACCATGGGGTGGTGGGAACAAACTTGTGCATGGCAATCAGAAAATGATAAATTCCTAAACAAAATAGTGGTATGGTTGCGCTTTATAGACGATTTGCTAATAATCTAGGACGGGTCTGAAAATGAGTTTAAAGAGTATTTTAAACTTATGAATGAAACACCAGCTAATTTCAAATTTACTTATGACCTAGGCAAAACACGAGTGACATTCCTGGACACTGAAATCTACATCTCTAAAAATGAAATCCATACAACTCTCCACAGAAAAACAACAGCCACAAATGCCACCCTGCATGCGGAAAGTTTTCATCAACCAAGTTTGTTCCAAAATATCCCATATGGGGAATTTTTAAGATTGAGACGAATATGCTCAGAACCGGTGGAATGGATGAAAAATAGTACACATACAGCAAAACGATTCGCAAAGAGAGGATACATCAAAAAACAAATCGAATCTGGCTGGGAAAGGGCAAACAAATTGCAAAGGTCAGACCTTTTGAAACCTAAACAAGGTACAGATCAAGAAATCACAGAACCAGAGCCAATCAGGTTCATCACAACTTTCTCCAAGGAATCGAATAAAATCAGAGAGGTACTAAAAAGAAATTGGAAAATCTTCCAATTAGATAACCACATTGGAAAAATAATGGGAAATGCTCCGCAAAACACGTACCGAAGGGCGAAAAATCTAAAAGACTGTCTAATTCAAAGCCACTTTCAAAAGGAGAAAAACAAAAAATGGCTACAGAGCAAAGGTTTCAAAAAGTGTCATAATTGTAAAGTCTGCCAAATTGCTAAGAACACCCAGGAGATAAAAATGGCAGATGGCAGAATGTGGAATATTCAGGATTTGGTTACTTGTAAAAGTCAATACGTTGTATACGTAATAGAATGTCCTTTAAGATACATAGGAAGCACAAAATGTGAGCTTAAATAGCGCATCCTGGAACATGTTAGGGCAACCAATCATAAAGACCAAGGAAATGCGGTTGAGAAACATATGGAAACAGACCACAATGGTGATTGGAAACTATTCAAGTTTTACGGAATTGACACAGCAAAAAAACATGTGAGAGGAGGGGACAGAGAAAGACAATTACGACAAAAAGAATCTCGTCATATTCCAAATATGCGTACTCTGACCCCCCACGGTTTGAACCAGAGTGAGGAACTGTACATTCATTTATAAGGAACACTGTTTGTGAAGAAAGAAAGAGCCCCCTTATTTCGTTTTAGTGGTTGGAACTATTACTTTGGTTGGAAAAAAAACTTTCTTAGCAAAAACATATCACACCTTGTAAGAATATCACATCAACAATTTGTTATAATGTCGCATAAACCAAGGATGTTGCTTGAATTTGTGATTTGATTAACTAGAGGAATCGATTAGTGTGTAAAAAGTGTAAAAAAATGTAAAAATGTAAAAAAGGAGCTATTATCCACTGGAGGATTTGATAGATATGCGGTATACAAAGGCTGAAGTTAAAAAGCTAAAAAATGAAAAAATTAATTGAAAAAGAAAAAATATTTTTTTTTGAGAAAAAACAAATTTAAAAAGTCATTAATTGAATATATATAAAATTGAATGAATACGGTGTGAGTTAATAACATCTTTTATCTGTATATATAGTGTAAATATTTGGAAGTAACAAAGTACACTACAACTACCTTAATGCCCTCTTTTGAAAGAAACAGGAAATGAGGCTTTGTAATGCTTAAATTGGTAAAGCAAAATGGAGGGCGTTACCGTGAGCAAGGTTTCAGTTGAAACCGAAACGTTGGTGGTTTGTTTATTTGAAGGAAATAAAAGATCTGCATGACAGAAAAGCAAAACGGAGTGCGACCTACCTTATTCCTCGTTGGGGAAGTGTGCAAAAGAAAAAAAAATATATATATATATATGTATGTATATATATATATATATATATATATATATATATATATATATATATATATATATATATATTACCTACTGGCGGTCGCCAGTAGGTATATATAGTTAGGATTTTTTCTCTATGGGATTTTTGAAAATTCTATGTCTAATAACTTTGGCGTTTGTGGACGGAATTGGCAGAAATTTTCAGGAAAATGGAACATTTTGTTTCTGAGCAGCCCCTGGAAATTTGGGGGGGTTCGTCAAGGGGGGGCCGAGAAAAAAGGGGGGTCCCAAAACGTGTTTTTCCAATGTTAATTTCCATAGTGCGGTTGGCCTCACTTTTAGCCCGAACGGCTGAATGGATTTGCACGAAACTTGGCAAAATTGTAGGGACTGGTAGCCCGATGTGCCTTTGCTAGGTCTCAATATATGTGCTTCAGTGGATTTTGAGAAATTAACGTTCAAAAAAAGACATATATCTGTAACAGCGGACCGGGCAGCGCTCCGGTTCGCGTACTTTTCGCGTTACGGAGCTTTGTGAAGCGAAGCTGATTGGTTCTCCAGCGTCTGTAAACATTCCAAACAGTCCGTAGCGGCCGCCATCTTGTCTCTCGGTAGGATCGAGAGACAAGAGGAGGCCAAAGCGAAGGGGCAAATGACCATAAGGGGGCATAGTAGATCCTCCCTGACCCCCTAGGTTTGATGTGGAGGTTTTAAAAGGGCCCCGCGGGCAAAAAAAAAAAAAAATAATAATAATCGAACAGCTGAATGGATTTGCACGAAACTTGGCAAAATTGTAGGTACTGGTAGCCCGATGTGCCTTTGCTATGTCTCAATATATGTGCTCCAGTGGATTTTGAGAAATTAACGTTCAAAAAAAGATATATATCTGTGACAGCGGACCGGGCAGCGCTCCGCTTCGCGTACTTTTCGCGTTACGGAGCTTTGTGAAGCGAAGCTGATTGGTTCTCCGGCGTCTGTAAACATTCCAAACAGTCCGTAGCGGCCGCCATCTTGTCTCTCGGTAGGATCGAGAGACAAGAGGAGGCCAAAGCGAAGGGGCAAATGACCATACGGGGGCATAGTAGATCCTCCCTGACCCCCTAAGTTTGATGTACCATTTTGCCAAGTTTGGTGTAATTCCGTTAAGCCATTCAGGCTGTAGACGTATCTAAATGTCCTATGGAAAATTGCATGGGGAAAACACATTTGAAAGTGTTGAAATTTAGAACCAATTAAAATGTTACTTTGGTTTTGTATTTGTGTGTGATGAAAGTTAATTGGTTATGTATATATCTAAAATGACAGGAAACCACAGCCATTTTGTGATACTACTGTCTGAGGTACATTTGTGAGGAATTTTTGGTGCTCAATTTCTGGTGTTTGATTTACACAGTACTAACGCTTCTCCTACTTTCAAAAAGGTGAGTTGTTAATTTGTAAGGGGAACTATGTTGTACACTTTAAGATAATTTGAAAAATGTTTTCTGTTATTTATTTACAGTCCTTCTGTTATACTAAATACTTGATAAAGTTAGTTTTATATTATGTATTACTAAAAACGATAAATGAAAGTGATTATTTTTTTCTGCAATTTACAGTAAGAAATTTCAAAATAAAATGGATCACAATGAAGAGACCGTGGCAATTTCTTTTGAATTATCCACTACATTTATTGAAATTGACAGCACCAATAATGAAATATTCTCACAAGGAGGAGATGACTTGAATGATTTTTTTGATCAATCTCTTGACGGCGAATTTATCGAATGTTTGGAGACAATAGAGTATCAAGAATCATCATTGCAGACTTTTCATGAGGAGATTCCTGATGAGATGATTGAAGAGGAAATTCCTGATGAGGACATGTTACTAGTTCTTTCAAATCATGAAAATTCAGAAGAATAAATTTATATTTAGAAATCAAAAATTGTTTGAGACATTATTCATTTTTATTTTTAATTTATGAGGTTGTAGCGAAGTGATTGTAGTATAAAATGAGACTTATAGTATAGAGTGCAACATTTTTATGTTACATAGTAAGTTTACTCATATTTACTTCCCTTCTCCCACTATCGAACGGCTGAATGGATTTGCACGAAACTTGGCAAAATTGTAGGTACTGGTAGCCCGATGTGCCTTTGCTATGTCTCAATATATGTGCTCCAGTGGATTTTGAGAAATTAACGTTCAAAAAAAGATATATATCTGTGACAGCGGACCGGGCAGCGCTCCGCTTCGTGTACTTTTCGCGTTACGGAGCTTTGTGAAGCGAAGCTGATTGGTTCTCCGGCGTCTGTAAACATTCCAAACAGTCCGTAGCGGCCGCCATGTTGTCTCTCGGTAGGATCGAGAGACAAGAGGAGGCCAAAGCGAAGGGGCAAATGACCATAAGGGGGCATAGTAGATCCTCCCTGACCCCATAGGTTTGATGTGGAGGCTTTAAAAGGGCTCCGCGGGGCAAAAAAAACACGTTTTTTTGGTGGGGTGCGCCCGGTTAGCGTAACGGGAAGCGGACTGGGGAGCGTACTACAAGGAAAGAAGAATGATTGACTTTTAACTTATTGTATGTTTATAGACTTTTTTTTAAACTTTTTTTTCTGCTGAGTGACGTCTCGGCCTATCTCCACGGGATGCAGTCCCTACCATCTCGGCGTTTAAGCCCAGGGGGACCGGTAGTGTGGGAGAGATAACGGGGCATATTATCAAGGGGGTTTATCTCCGCTTTTTTGGCTTTAAAAGCCAAGAAAGCGGAGATAAAATTATCTCGCTATTACCTAGCTGTCGCTAACACCAGTTAGCGACCGCTAGTAGGAGATAGCGACCATCTTGGGCCCCACTTTGCATGTCAATGACATGCAAAGTGGGCATGCCAAGATGTTAGCGACTGGAAACAGTCGCTAACATCGCTATCTCCTATTACCAACTTTTGGAGATATTCGCGCTAAGCGCGAATATCTCCAAAAAGTAACACCTGCCCTGAGCAGTTCTTAGCCATGTTATCCAATGGGAGGTGGATAACATGGCTAAGAGCATTAGCTCGGTAATGCATGAATATCGCTGACTTTTCAGCGATATTCATGCATTGCGGCCGTTTTTTATCACATTTGCGATAAACCTTGATAATAGCAAGGTTTATCTGCGATAATTTCTGACGATGCTTAGCGGTAAAAAATTTGTTGCTAAGCATCGTTAGCGATAAATATCGCTTAACTTTGGTAATATGCCCCAACGTCTGTTAACGTTCGATTCGAAGGAAATCAGGAAGTGTTGAAAAACATTGTCTGCGCCATCTTGCCTTTTTTCAAATGCCACACTTTTGTCGTGCACGGCAGCCATTTTAGATGCCTTGACCAGACCCACTCTCTGCACGCTGTCGATCCGTAGCATGGCTCCCCACCCTCGCAAGCATCTCCCCCAGGCACTGGTCACCCCCGCTCCCTGTCTTATGCATGGGCAATAAACCTCCCCCCATCTGCGCTGCTCTTCCCTGAGAATCACACCCTGTGCCCGCCCGACACCTCCCTTTCGCCCTATTCACTACCGCACCCTCTGACACTCCTCTTCCTCTGTGTCCGATTGTCCAGGCCGGTCCCAGGCTATCAGCTAGCCCTGCAGATGTAGTTTATGGCCCCAGCTGTAAAGAATCACCCCTCTTCAAAGGAGTTATAGTAGATCAAGGCCCACACCCGATGAGATCCGTCACACCACACGCGTTCCTACTATCTGAAAACCATCCTGTATTGTGATTGGGGAGGGGACCGAGCCTGAAGCGGAAGATTCCAGGGATGACTCTTTGTACATCAAAGTTTTTACAATTATGTGTCACATTAAAAATATATAGCACTCCAACAAAGTAGTAGGAATATAAAACTTTAATAACTTATAAATATATACAACAAAACAAAAACAGTAAAAACATTTAAACATTTTTGGGTGGCACCGATTATAGTGCTGCATAAAAGAGAGATTTGGAGGAGAACCCCCGACCTGCCAGTACATTCATCAAAGAACTGGCACTGACAGCATCAGAGGCAAGGGAAACGGTCCCAAATATTTAGAAGAACGATTCGCAAAGGGAGGATACATCAAAAAACAAATCGAATCTGGCTGGGAAAGGGCAAACAAATTGCAAAGGTCAGACCTTTTGAAACCTAAACAAGGTACAGATCAAGAAATCACAGAACCAGAGCCAATCAGGTTCATCACAACTTTCTCCAAGGAATCGAATAAAATCAGAGAGGTACTAAAAAGAAATTGGAAAATCTTCCAATTAGATAACCACATTGGAAAAATAATGGGAAATGCTCCGCAAAACACGTACCGAAGGGCGAAAAATCTAAAAGACTGTCTAATTCAAAGCCACTTTCAAAAGGAGAAAAACAAAAAATGGCTACAGAGCAAAGGTTTCAAAAAGTGTCATAATTGTAAAGTCTGCCAAATTGCTAAGAACACCCAGGAGATAAAAATGGCAGATGGCAGAATGTGGAATATTCAGGATTTGGTTACTTGTAAAAGTCAATACGTTGTATACGTAATAGAATGTCCTTTAAGATACATAGGAAGCACAAAATGTGAGCTTAAATAGCGCATCCTGGAACATGTTAGGGCAACCAATCATAAAGACCAAGGAAATGCGGTTGAGAAACATATGGAAACAGACCACAATGGTGATTGGAAACTATTCAAGTTTTACGGAATTGACACAGCAAAAAAACATGTGAGAGGAGGGGACAGAGAAAGACAATTACGACAAAAAGAATCTCGTCATATTGCAAATATGCGTACTCTGACCCCCCACGGTTTGAACCAGAGTGAGGAACTGTACATTCATTTATAAGGAACACTGTTTGTGAAGAAAGAAAGAGCCCCCTTATTTCGTTTTAGTGGTTGGAACTATTACTTTGGTTGGAAAAAAAACGTTCTTAGCAAAAACATATCACACCTTGTAAGAATATCACATCAACAATTTGTTATAATGTCGCATAAACCAAGGATGTTGCTTGAATTTGTGATTTGATCAACTAGAGGAATCGATTAGTGTGTAAAAAGTGTAAAAAAATGTAAAAATGTAAAAAAGGAGCTATTATCCACTGGAGGATTTGATAGATATGCGGTATACAAAGGCTGAAGTTAAAAAGCTAAAAAATGAAAAAATTAATTGAAAAAGAAAAAATAATTTTTTTTGAGAAAAAACAAATTTAAAAAGTCATTAATTGAATATATATAAAATTGAATGAATACGGTGTGAGTTAATAACATCTTTTATCTGTATATATAGTGTAAATATTTGGAAGTAACAAAGTACACTACAACTACCTTAATGCCCTCTTTTGAAAGAAACAGGAAATGAGGCTTTGTAATGCTTGAATTGGTAAAGCAAAATGGAGGGCGTTACCGTGAGCAAGGTTTCAGTTCAAACCGAAACGTTGGTGGTTTGTTTATTTGAAGGAAATAAAAGATCTGCATGACAGAAAAGCAAAACGGAGTGCGACCTACCTTATTCCTCGTTGGGGAAGTGTGCAAAAGGAAAAAAAAAAATATATATATATATATATGTATATATATATATATATATATATATATATATATATATATATATTACCTACTGGCGGTCGCCAGTAGGTATATATAGTTAGGATTTTTTCTCTATGGGATTTTTGAAAATTCTATGTCTAATAACTTTGGCGTTTGTGGACGGAATTGGCAGAAATTTTCAGGAAAATGGAACATTTTGTTTCTGAGCAGCCCCTGGAAATTTGGGGGGGGTTCGTCAAGGGGGGGCCGAGAAAAAAGGGGGGTCCCAAAACGCGTTTTTCCAATGTTAATTTCCATAGGGCGGTTGGCCTCACTTTTAGCCCGAACGGCTGAATGGATTTGCACGAAACTTGGCAAAATTGTAGGGACTGGTAGCCCGATGTGCCTTTGCTAGGTCTCAATATATGTGCTTCAGTGGATTTTGAGAAATTAACGTTCAAAAAAAGATATATATCTGTAACAGCGGACCGGGCAGCGCTCCGGTTCGCGTACTTTTCGCGTTACGGAGCTTTGTGAAGCGAAGCTGATTGGTTCTCCGGCATCTGTAAACATTCCAAACAGTCCGTAGCGGCCGCCATCTTGTCTCTCGGTAGGATCGAGAGACAAGAGGAGGCCAAAGCGAAGGGGCAAATGACCATAAGGGGGCATAGTAGATCCTCCCTGACCCCCTAGGTTTGATGTGGAGGTTTTAAAAGGGCCCCGCGGGGCAAAAAAAAAAAAATATAATAATAATCGAACGGCTGAATGGATTTGCACGAAACTTGGCAAAATTGTAGGTACTGGTAGCCCGATGTGCCTTTGCTATGTCTCAATATATGTGCTACAGTGGATTTTGAGAAATTAACGTTCAAAAAAAGATATATATCTGTGACAGCGGACCGGGCAGCGCTCCGCTTCGCGTACTTTTCGCGTTACGGAGCTTTGTGAAGCGAAGCTGATTGGTTCTCCGGCGTCTGTAAACATTCCAAACAGTCCGTAGCGGCCGCCATCTTGTCTCTCGGTAGGATCGAGAGACAAGAGGAGGCCAAAGCGAAGGGGCAAATGACCATACGGGGGCATAGTAGATCCTCCCTGACCCCCTAGGTTTGATGTACCATTTTGCCAAGTTTGGTGTAATTCCGTTCAGCCATTCAGGCTGTAGACGTATCTAAATGTCCTATGGAAAATTGCATGGGGAAAACACATTTGAAAGTGTTGAAATTTAGAACCAATTAAAATGTTACTTTGGTTTTGTATTTGTGTGTGATGAAAGTTAATTGGTTATGTATATATCTAAAATGAGAGGAAACCACAGCCATTTTGTGATACTACTGTCTGAGGTACATTTGTGAGGAATTTTTGGTTCTCAATTTCTGGTGTTTGATTTACACAGTACTAACGCTTCTCCTACTTTCAAAAAGGTGAGTTGTTAATTTGTAAGGGGAACTATGTTGTACACTTTAAGATAATTTGAAAAATGTTTTCTGTTATTTATTTACAGTCCTTCTGTTATACTAAATACTTGATAAAGTTAGTTTTATATTATGTATTACTAAAAATGATAAATGAAAGTGATTATTTTTTTCTGCAATTTACAGTAAGAAATTTCAAAATAAAATGGATCACAATGAAGAGACCGTGGCAATTTCTTTTGAATTATCCACTACATTTATTGAAATTGACAGCACCAATAATGAAATATTCTCACAAGGAGGAGATGACTTGAATGATTTTTTTGATCAATCTCTTGACGGCGAATTTATCGAATGTTTGGAGACGATAGAGTTACAAGAATCATCATTGCAGACTTTTCATGAGGAGATTCCTGATGAGATGATTGAAGAGGAAATTCCTGATGAGGACATGTTACTAGTTCTTTCAAATTATGAAAATTCAGAAGAATAAATTTATATTTAGAAATCAAAAATTGTTTGAGACATTATTAATTTTTATTTTTAATTTATGAGGTTGTAGCGAAGTGATTGTAGTATAAAATGAGACTTATAGTATAGAGTGCAACATTTTTATGTTACATAGTAAGTTTACTCATATTTACTTCCCTTCTCCCACTATCGAACGGCTGAATGGATTTGCACGAAACTTGGCAAAATTGTAGGT
Organism: Lissotriton helveticus; assembly: GCF_964261635.1. Taxonomy (NCBI): domain Eukaryota; kingdom Metazoa; phylum Chordata; class Amphibia; order Caudata; family Salamandridae; genus Lissotriton; species Lissotriton helveticus. The sequence continues at coordinate 1,774,181,515 of NC_136067.1, read as the reverse complement.
ACTGGTAGCCCGATGTGCCTTTGCTATGTCTCAATATATGTGCTCCAGTGGATTTTGAGAAATTAACGTTCAAAAAAAGATATATATCTGTGACAGCGGACCGGGCAGCGCTCCGCTTCGCGTACTTTTCGCGTTACGGAGCTTTGTGAAGCGAAGCTGATTGGTTCTCCGGCGTCTGTAAACATTCCAAACAGTCCGTAGCGGCCGCCATGTTGTCTCTCGGTAGGATCGAGAGACAAGAGGAGGCCAAAGCGAAGGGGCAAATGACCATAAGGGGGCATAGTAGATCCTCCCTGACCCCATAGGTTTGATGTGGAGGCTTTGAAAGGGCTCCGCGGGGTGCGCCCGGTTAGCGTAACGGGAAGCGGACTGGGGAGCGTACTACAAGGAAAGAAGAATGATTGACTTTTAACTTATTGTATGTTTATAGACTTTTTTTTAACTTTTTTTTCTGCTGAGTGACGTCTCGGCCTATCTCCACGGGATGCAGTCCCTACCATCTCGGCGTTTAAGCCCAGGGGGACCGGTAGTGTGGGAGAGATAACGGGGCATATTATCAAGGGGGTTTATCTCCGCTTTTTTGGCTTTAAAAGCCAAGAAAGCGGAGATAAAATTATCTCGCTATTACCTAGCTGTCGCTAACACCAGTTAGCGACCGCTAGTAGGAGATAGCGACCATCTTGGGCCCCACTTTGCATGTCAATGACATGCAAAGTGGGCATGCCAAGATGTTAGCGACTGGAAACAGTCGCTAACATCGCTATCTCCTATTACCAACTTTTGGAGATATTCGCGCTAAGCGCGAATATCTCCAAAAAGTAACACCTGCCCTGAGCAGTTCTTAGCCATGTTATCCAATGGGAGGTGGATAACATGGCTAAGAGCATTAGCTTGGTAATGCATGAATATCGCTGACTTTTCAGCGATATTCATGCATTGCGGCCGTTTTTTATCGCATTTGCGATAAACCTTGATAATAGCAAGGTTTATCTGCGATAATTTCTGACGATGCTTAGCGGTAAAAAATTCGTTGCTAAGCATCGTTAGCGATAAATATCGCTTAACTTTGGTAATATGCCCCAACGTCTGTTAACGTTCGATTCGAAGGAAATCAGGAAGTGTTGAAAAACATTGTCTGCGCCATCTTGCCTTTTTTCAAATGCCACACTTTTGTCGTGCACGGCAGCCATTTTAGATGCCTTGACCAGACCCACTCTCTGCACGCTGTCGATCCATAGCATGGCTCCCCACCCTCGCAAGCATCTCCCCCAGGCACTGGTCACCCCCGCTCTCTGTCTTATGCATGGGCAATAAACCTCCCCCCCATCTGCGCTGCTCTTCCCTGAGAATCACACCCTGTGCCCGCCCGACACCTCCCTTTCGCCCTATTCACTACCGCACCCTCTGACACTCCTCTTCCTCTGTGTCCGATTGTCCAGGCCGGTCCCAGGCTATCAGCTAGCCCTGCAGATGTAGTTTATGGCCCCAGCTGTAAAGAATCACCCCTCTTCAAAGGAGTTATAGTAGATCAAGGCCCACACCCGATGAGATCCGTCACACCACACGCGTTCCTACTATCTGAAAACCATCCTGTATTGTGATTGGGGAGGGGACCGAGCCTGAAGCGGAAGATTCCAGGGATGACTCTTTGTACATCAAAGTTTTTACAATTATGTGTCACATTAAAAATATATAGCACTCCAACAAAGTAGTAGGAATATAAAACTTTAATAACTTATAAATATATACAACAAAACAAAAACAGTAAAAACATTTAAACATTTTTAGGGAAAAAGAAGGAACAATGGTCAGTAGCGGTCGGTTGTGCGAATAGTCCCAAGGCAGCACAACGTCCAGATTTCTGGACGGCACCCAGGTGATGTTGCCTGGGTGCCGCACTGATTTGGGTATCCGGCGTTGGGCGTCCCGGGGGGGTGGGTCGTCAGTAGCGGTCTGTTGTGCGAATAGTTCCAAGGCAGCAGAACGCGCTGAAATGTGGATGGCACCAAGGTGATGTCCAGTAAGTTGCCGCCCTCCGAATAACGGCGTGGGGCGCCCCGGGGGGGGGGGGGAGGCGGCGTGAACGGGCCTCCCCAGGTGGAGCCTCGTCTGCTGTAGTGGGGCGCCCCTTTACCGTTTCAGTTGCCATTCCATCCGCTTTTGGTCCACTGTGTCAAAATCCGCAATTCAGCTGAGTTGCGCCCACTCTTGCGGTGCAGCGATAGGCGGCTGTCACAGGACTCTCAAAATGGTGGCAGGCTCTTTCCTTTTTGGGCCTGGTCCACTGAAATGGCCCTGGGACACCTTGGAAATCGGACGCTTGTCTGCTAGGTCTTGGACCCCATTCTCGAAAGCGTCCCCTCCGCCTTGAGGATTCTACAAAAGTCTTGGGGGCCCCCGACTCCTGCAGGCTTCCGGTGGGGAGCGGCTGCCATGATTGCTCGCGGAATGACCACGACGGAGCCACGAGATGGTGGTGCTTTCATGCTGATGCCAGCTTCAGTCTGAAACATCCAGAAACAAGGTGGGGCTTTCATCGTTTGGGAAAAAAAAAAAGTTTTCATCCAATGAAAAGTGTTATTTTTAGGTCATATGATCAAGCCTTCCATCATTAGGAAACCAAAAGTAAAATGAACCAATGAAAAGTTTTATAAACAAGTCACATGACCTGTTATGCGGCATAGGGTATAAAAAGCGTAGAAAATCCGTTGGCACGTGAGGCGGCGTCAGTAGCGGACCGATGTGCGAATAGGCCGAAGGCAGCACAACGCGCCAAGATCCGGATGGCACCGAGGTGGTGTCCAGCAAGTTGCCGCACTGGTGTCGCCATCCTACAATGCTGAAAGTCGGCGTGGGGCGCCCCGTTGGCCTGTGAGATGGCGGCAGTAGCGGACCGATGTGCGAATGGGGCCAAAGGCAGCGCAACAATATTTTCTGAATAGAAGACACCACAAGGCGCTGAGATGCCAAGATCCGGATGGCACCGAGGTGGTGTCTAGCAAGTTGCCGCACTGGTGTGGCCATCCTACAATGCTGAAAGTTGGCGTGGGGCGCCCCGTTGGCCTGTGAGATGGCGGCAGTATCGGACCGATGTGCGAATGGGGCCAAAGGCAGCGCAACAATATTTTCTGAATAGAAGACACCACAAGGCGCTGAGATGCCAAGATCCGGATGGCACCGAGGTGGTGTCCAGCAAGTTGCCGCACTGGTGTGGCCATCCTACAATGCTGAAAGTGGGCGTGGGGCGCCCCGTTGGCCTGTGAGGTGGCGTCAGTAGCGGACCGATGTGCGAATGGGGCCAAAGGCATCGCAACGCGCCAAGATCCGGATGGCACCGAGGTGGTGTCTAGCAAGCTATGCAGCTGAGTTGCGTGCGCACTTGCGGCGAATAGGTCGAAGGCAGCACAACAATGTTTTCTGAATAGAAGACACCACAAGGCGCTGAGATTCGGTTGGCACCGAGGTGGTGTCTAGAAGTTGCCGCATTGGTGTGGCCATCCTACAATCCTGCTCCGAATAACGGCGTGGGGTGCCCGAAGGGGGGGGGGGAGGCGGCGTGAACGGGCCTTCCCAGGTGGAGGCTCGTCTGCTGTAGTGGGGCGCCCCTTTACCGTTTCAGTTGCCATTCAGCTGAGTTTCGGCCGCTCTTGATGCTACAGCGACAGGCGGCTGCAACAGGACTCTCAAAATGGCGGCCTGTCCTTTGGATTTGGGCCTGGTCCACTAAAATGGCCCTGGGACACCTTAGAACTCGGACGCTCGAATTTTTTTTCCTTTCCTCTACATGCAAAAAAGGTAAATTCCCGGTACGTTACACGCTTCATCTGACACGATGTACTCTCCAGAGGAACCGAAAAAATATATAGTTATGGTAACTATACCATGCATCGTCATATGGAGAGGTGGCACCGATTATAGTGCTGCATAAAAGAGAGATTTGGAGGAGAACCCCCGACCTGCCAGTACATTCATCAAAGAACTGGCACTGACAGCATCAGAGGCAAGGGAAACGGTCTCAAATATTTAGAAGAACTTTGGAAAGATTAAAATGACATGTTTAGATTGTGGCAAATTAATTTCATGTGGACAGATGAGTGTTACTCTAGCACAGCATATGAACATCATCATAGTCGATGGTTGGTAGAGACATTTTGACTATATCCTGGACCTGCCCGTCCTCGCCCAAAATGGCGCCAGAATAAATGGGAGTCGTAACTCCTTGTTGTGTACTGGTTGCAGAACATTGAAATCACGAGATACGTATGCAGTTTTGAAGCACATGGCGGGCGGGGACGAGAATTGATTGAATATTTCGACATCCCTATTGATATTAAGTTCTGATGTGTTATTGATTACTGTACTATTGAAAGTTCGAATTAACGTCACCCATGGTACTTGCCCGCAAATGTATATCTAGATAATTTTATTGTAACTGGGCCTGTCGTATTTTAATTATAAAATGTACGTCCACCGATTCCGCAACTGTTAGACACCTTAGTTCTTGCAACCTAATGGCCCGCCCGTTACGTTCCTCTACAGTGTAAATGTCTACTCATCATATACGATTACAGTTTGCTCCGTGGCCGGCCCACGTGGTTATAGGCCCGTATTTGTATACTGACATTTTCACAATAAAGGTTTTTAAAAGAAAACATGGTAGTAGTATTTACATTGGTAAAGTTTTTAATAATAGTCACTGTTTTAGAATCAGTAAAAGGCAAGTGAAATAAAGCATTCGAATTACATGAAGGGTAAAAGGTATAATACGCAGGAACGCAGTAAAGATAAATGGTCAAGGGTTGTTGTGTTTTCTACTCCTGCAACATAAAGTGATCGATAAGAATCTGATATTCTGGCGTATCGGCGACTAAGACAGCAGGCCGACCCTCTTTTGCTCAACGGCTCCGTCATGGGACGAAGAAACGCCCTTTTTCTCGAAAAAGGAATATATTTTACTTGCAGGACAGTTGTAAATTTTCCGGGAAAGTACATTAGCCTGGAACATTATAACATATGTTTAAGAAAAAATAATGTTCGAAAGTAATAAAAAGCGTAATTTTTAGGTCATATGACCAAGCCTTTCATCATTAGAATAAGAAAAGTAAAATGAACCAATGAAAAGTTTTATTAACAAGTTACATGATCTGTTATGCTTACGTTACGCGCTGCGCGCCGCGCCCCGGATCACTTCCGGATGCGCTAACGCGGCGCGTCATATGACGCATTACGCGACAACGCAGGTCCAGAATATAGTCAAAATGTCTCCACCAACCAGCGGTCGGAACACAACCCCTTTCAGCAGGCTAAATAGTTCTGTTAAATGACAACAGAAGGGACAGGCAACAAGAACCATCAGTCAAAGAGGGGAGGGCAAGTTCTTCTCTACCGGGTCACGTTGGGGCGCTACCGGAACTGATCGAATTGGTAGTCTACAGAGTTTCTGGATGTTTCAGACTGAAGCTGGCGTTAGCATGAGAGCACCACCATTTCGTAGCTCCGTCGTGGCCATTCCACGAGCAATCATGCTAGCCGCTCCCCACCAGAAGCCTGCGGGAGTCGGGGGCCCCCAAGACTTTTGTAGAATCTTCAAGGCTGAGGGGACGCTTTTGAGAATGGAGCCCAAGCTCTAGCAGACAAGCGTCCGAGTTCCAAGGTGTCGCAGGGCCATTTTAGTGGACCACGCCCAAATCTGAAGAGCCGGCCGCCATTTTGAGAGTCCTGTGGCAGCCGCCTATCGCTGCACCGCAAGAGCGGGAGCAACTCAACTACATGGTGAGCGAGACGTTGTAGTCGAAAGAGCGGGCGGTAAACAGCTGAATAGCGGAAGAGGCACAGTGTAGCAAAAGCGGGCGGAATGGCAACTGAAATGGTAAAGGGGCGCCCCACTACAGCGTGTCTTTAGGTGAAACGGATTGTGGGACAAGGTCAAGAATGGAAGAGTTACCAAAAGGCAAAAAGTTCCGCTTGATCCCGGGAGCCAGCCACCTATGTCGGGGGCGATCTCAGGCCACACCAGGAGAACACGACTTGGGGAGGGGGCCGGAGCCAAGCGCCCCCTCCGAGTCCGCGCCATCACACCGTCCCTCGGGGGCCTCCATTAAGCGGTTCAGGGTGGCACCGCATCACATTGTTTACAAATGCAGTAACGTACTCAAACAGCCCCCACTTACTTTTAGAATAGTGAAGATGAAGCAAGTGCAAATAGGCTTCAGACAGTGTTACAAGCACTCTTCAAAACTTTGAATCATCAGAGTGCATGAGTTTCATGCTCGATCGATTGAGCTAGCCGGATCGGGCAACAAAAAGTTTAAAATAGTTATGTAAATAGTTGTTTAATAAAATGTTTTACCCTGTTACTTTGCTGGTGTGTTGTATATATTTGCATAGAGTTTATCGTTATTTTGGGCGGGGTGGGTGGCGGAGCCGAGCTGTCTTGCAGCCATCATGGTGTGGAGTTCAGTTCATCTCACTAGTTTCGTATTTGTCATGAGGGGTTGTTCCTAATGTTTCTATTTTAGCGAGGTCAAAAAGAGATCCCATTAGTGGCCTACTGATTTTGCTCGATTCCTTTTGTTTTTTTACACGATTTTTCGCTATCTGCAAAGACTAAACAGAGTATTGCGACTCTGTGCTTGTTTGTAAATAGAGAATGAACCAAAGAGAACCAATTCTAAAACAGTAAATGCTTGGATAACAATCAATCAAATGGAGAGAGAAGCAGGCACGACGGATTACAACGGGGGCAAAGGCCTGCGTTAGCTACCCTTCACTATCTGCAAAGAGAGAGTACTCCTAATAGAAATGAGGGGGGGGGCAGCATTCAAAGCAGATCAGTGTGCATAAACACGAAAATGTTTTTTCTTACCACGTACTTGACATTCGACAGCTTATGATATTTGCTATTAAAAAACCATTGAAATTCACTGAAAAAACCATAGGTTATAGACCATATATAGTTAGGAATTAGCATTTACAAAACCTTGAAAATTCACTGAAAAAACCATAGGTTATAGACCATATATAGTTAGGAATTAGCATTTAAAAAACCTTTTTTTACTCACACAAAACCATTGAAATTCCATATATAGTTAGTAGTACTAACTATATATCGCGCACCCGCAATCCACTGCTGATCATGTCACATATTACATCATTCATGACATGGTCAGTGACATCACTGATGACATCACTGATGACATCTCAAATGACATCACTGATGACATCCCTGATGACATCTCAAATGACATCACTGATGACATCACTGATGACATCTCAAATGACATCACTGATGACATCACTGATGACATCTCATTTGACATTACTGATCACATCACTGATGACATCATTCATGTGATAATACGATGAACCTCTTCAGACTCTAATATAACCTTAGATACACTCAGTGTAAACAGACACTCACAGACTGTCACTCATCCATGGAGTTACTTACACACCTAGTCAGTCATGCAAAGAATCAATCACACGTCCATTTCCTCAACTATACAGTTATACACACCTTACTTATTCAAACATATACTAACACATATTTACTCTCTTTTACAATCCCTGATACAAGTTCACAATCATCCATACAGCCACTCACACATTCACTGGCTCTTATGCACAGTTATTTATATATGCCAACTCTCACATGTACTGTGTTTTACATATGTACTTACTTTGACATGTAGCACTGAGATATCCATTCACTCACCAATGCACAGAGTCATACACCTCCCAGCCACCCACACACACACACAGTCTCCCATACAAATACTTGAGCAACCAATCAATAACCCATATACTTACTCATATAGCTACTGATCAACACATGCAGCAGTTTACAGAACAACAAACATAATGATGCACAAATTAACACAGTTCAGTCACTAACCCATGCACTCAGTGAGACACATTTAACCACTCACTCATACAGTCAGTCATGCACCTACTAAATCCTTCATCCAGACACTTCTACATCCACTCATTCTTCAATATGTAAGACATATTTTAACTTTACAGAAATACACAGTCACTGGATGTTGTCATCAGTGATGTCATTTGAGATGTCATCAGTGATGTCATCAGTGATGTCACTGACCATGTCATGAATGATGTAATATGTGACATGATCAGCAGTGGATTGCGGGTGTGCGCGATATATAGTTAGTACTACTAACTATATATGGAATTTCAATGGTTTTGTGTGAGTAAAAAAAGTTTTTTTTAATGCTAATTCCTAACTATATATGGTCTATAACCTATGGTTTTTTCAGTGAATATATATATATATATATATATACATTACATACTGGCGGTCGACAGGAGGTCGTTATAGTTAGGACCTTGTTTCAATAGGAAAAGTGTTTTTTCTTTTGCCAATATGCTTGGCGTCATTTGACGACACTTTGCGAAAGTTTCAAAACTAATGGGGCGGTCAGGTTAGCTGCTGTGTTTAAAGTTTCCGAGTGTATCTTCAAGCAAGGGCCGAGAAAAAGAGGGGCCCAAAACGCTTTTTCTCAATGTTAATTTACATAGGAAACTGTTGACGCAGCTACAGCCCGAACTTCTGAATGGAATTACACCAAATTTGGCAGAAAGGTAGCTCTTGGTCCAGAGTGTGCTTTTTTTAGAAAATGGTGTAAATCTGTTCTGTAGTTCCTAAGAAATGTAACGATTTCTCAGATATACTGTGGCTGCGGAGAATCCGCCAACCGTCCCGATCTCGAGCCAGCAATCTGATTGGCTGCCAACACTTCAAGCCAGGAAGTGGTGGCAGCCACCATGTGACTAGTTGAACCTAGTCACAAGAAAAAAGGTTAAAAAACATGAAAAACAAGAAAGGGGGCAGGGTAGAAACACCCTGAACCTCAGGGCTCAAAAAAGCATTTTGGTGGATCCGTGATTCTGGCACAAATTTGTTTTTAAAAATGAAGCACAGGCTGCTGAGCTTTATTTCCATTAGGCCCCTGGGTGGGCCAAGTCCTGGGGACAATGAGAAATAGAGATGCAGGATTTATACATTGAAGTGGGGGGGCAGACAGCCCCCCACAACCCCAAGGACCACCACCTCCCTAGGGCTATGTATGTGAAATGCGGGGGCCACGTGGCCCCCGCTACTCCTCTCTTGATATTAAAAAACAATTTTATTGGCCGGGCTCTGTGGGATGGGGCATGGGGAGGGGGTCACACTGCTCCTCTCTGTGCACTGCTAGTGGAGCGATGAGGTCCCTGTGTGTCCTGAGGACGTCCGTCAAGCAGCAGTGCGCCAGGAAGCTTGTTTGCAGAGAGGTGGAGAAGAAGGGTGTGGCTTCTGACAACCTCTCAGCAATCCAGCTGTGTGGGGCTTACTTGAGGTAATAGAAGGGCTAGTTGGCCCCCAGAGACCCTCAAGAGGCAAAAGGACTTCATTCCCCGAATTATAGTACACCAGGAGGCGCTTTTGCTGAGTGGTGGAGAAAGGAGAGTGGCCTGCAGCCACCTCTAAGCAATCCCACTGTGTTGGGCTTACAGGGGGTAACAGGTGGGCCTCTGATCACCTCATAGCAATCCAGCTGTGTGGGGCTTACTAGAGGTAACAGGAGGGCTAGTTGGCCCCCAGGGACCCTCCAGAGGCAAAGGAGTGTGCCAGGAGGAACGTTTGCTGAGTGGTGGAGAAAGGAAAGTAGCCTGCTACCACTTTGCTCTTGCTTGTTCAAAGCAAGCATTCATTGCTTTTTACCCCCAGGGAGATGCATCATAGCAGCTCCCTGGGGGTAAAAAGCAATGCCGCCTTTATAGGAGGCAGGAGCCAGCCTGGACCGCAGGGTCCTTCTGGCTGTCCCCGCGGTCCCCAAACACCTGGCCATGCCCTGGGGGATGGGGTCCCTGGGGCAAAAAATGGCACAGGAGGGGGCCTCACATGCTTCCCTACCCATTTTTTGTATCTTAAGGCCAGGCCCCAGGGGATGGGATCACATTGGCCGAAATTGGCCTCACAGCCCCCTCTGTAAAAAAAGGCTTGTTTGCAGAGTGGTGCAGAAAGAGGGCGTGGCCTCTTACCACCTCCCAGCAAACCCACTGTTTGGGGCTTACTGAAGGTAACAGGTGGGGTAGTTGGCACCTAAGGACCCTCAGCAGTGAAGGGGACTTCTTCCCCCAAGAGCACGCCAGGGGCCGAAAAGCCCTCCTGGTGCCTTCTGTAAGTCCTACGCAGCAGAATTCCTGAAATCTAGTTGGAGGCCCACTCTCCTTTCTCCACCACTTTACAAACATGACTGCTAGTTAAAAAACCTGTGAAATTCACAAAAAAAAACAAAGGTTACAGGGATGTTATAGTTAGCAAATAGAATTTAAAAAACCATAGAAATTCACTAAAATAAACAAAGGTTACAGGGACGTCATAGTAAGTAAATAGAATTTAAAAATCCTTAGAAATTCACTAAAAAAAACAAAGGTTAAAGGGACGTTATAATTAGTAAATAGAATTTAAATGCTTTAGAAATTCCGTTAAAAAAACAAAAGTTACAGGGGTGTTATAGTTAGCAAATAGGATTTTTGAAAACATCAATCAATCAATCAATCAGAACACTAGTAAAGCGCTCAACTTACACGTGAGGGTATCAAGGCGCTGAGGGGAGGGGGTCCTGCTACTGCTCGAAGAGCCAGGTCTTGAGGAGTTTTCTGAAGGCAAGTAGGTCTTGGGTCTGACATAGGTGAGTAGGGAGGGTGTTCCAGGTCTTGGCCACGAGGTAGGAGAAGGATCTGCCGCCGGAGGTAGTTCGTTGGATGCGGGGGACATCGGCGAAGGCGAGGCTGGCGGAGTGGAGCTGGCGGGTCGGGGTGTAGAAGTTGAGCCTGCTGTTCAGGTAGGCTGGTCCGGCGTTATGGAGTGCTTTGTGTGCGTGGGTGAGGAGCTTGAAGGTGATCATCTTGTCAACGGAAAGCCAGTGTAGGTCTCTCAGGTGGGGAGTGATGTGGCTGCAGCGGGGGACGTTGGCGATCAGTCGGGCGGAGGTGTTTTGGATGTGTTGTAGTCATCGTAGGTGTTTGGCTGGGATTCCTGCGTAGAGTGCTTTGCCGTAGTCCAGTCTGCTGCTGACTAGGGCCTGTGCCACCATTCTTCTTGTTTCGGTCAGGATCCACTTGTAGATCCTGCGGAGCATGTGGAGGGTATTGTAGCAGGAGGAGGAGACGGTGTTGACCTGTTTAGACATGGAGAGGGAGGAGTCGAGGATGAATCCTAGGTTGTGTGCATGGTCGGTGGGTGTCGGTGCTGTTCCCAGTGTGGTCGACCACCAGGAGTCATCCCAGGCTGAGGGAGTGGGTCCGAGGATGAGTACCTCCGTCTTGTCCTAGTTCAGCTTCAGATGGCTGTTCTGCATCCAGTCGGCGACTGCCTTCATTCCCTTGTGGAGGTTGTTTTTTGCGGTGTGCGGGACCTTGGTGAGGGAGAGGATGAGCTGGGTGTCGTCAGCGTAGGAGATGATGTTGAGGTTGTGTTGGCGGGCCACTTGTGCGAGGGGGGCCATGTAGACTTTGATCAGCGTCGGGCTAATGGATGAGCCCTGGAGGATGCCGCAGATGATGTTGGTGGCCTCGGATCGGAAAGGCGGGAGGCGGACGCTCTGGGTTCTGCCGGAGAGGAAGGACATGGTCCAGTCAAGGGCCTTCTCTTGGATTCTAGATTCTAGGAGGCGTGTCTTTAGAGTGCGATGGCAGACCGTGTCGAAGACGGCTGACAGGTCCAGGAGGATGAGGGCTGATGTTTCGCCGTTGTCTAGTTGGTGCCTGATTTCGTCTGTGGCAGCGATGAGGGCTGTCTCGGTACTGTGGTTTCATCTGAACCCGGACTGAGACGGGTCCAAGGTGTTGTTGTCTTCCAGGTGGCGGGCCACTTGCGTATTGATGATTTTCTCGATGACCTTCGCCGGGAACGGGAGCAGGGAGATGGGCCGGAAGTTCTTGAGGTCCTTGGGGTTCGCCTTGGGCTTCTTGAGGAGGGCATTGATTTTGGCGTGTTTCCAGCTTTCCGGGAATGTTGCTGTTTTGAAGGAGATGTTGATGACCTTCCGTAGTTGGGGTGCGATGGCAGCATCTGCTTTGTTGAATATGTGGTGTGGGCACGGGTCGGATGGAGATCCAGAGTGTCTCGTCGTCGTTGACGTTGGACCAGGAGGTCAGGCGGTTGGCGCTGGTGGTGTTCACAGGGGAGGTGGGGTCTGGCGTAGTCGGGGCGGTCATGGTGTTGAAGCTGTCATGGATGTCAGCAATCTTGCGGTGGAAGAAGATGGCTAGTGAGTTGCACAGTTCTTGTGAGGGCGGTATGTCATTGGCGTTGGCGCTGGGGTTGGAGAGTTCTTTTACGATCTTTGCTGTCGTGTGCATTGTTATCCAGTCAGTCTTTGAAGGAGGACCTCTTCGCTATTTTGATGAGGTGATGATGTCTGCGAGTGGCGTCCTTGTGGGCTGCAAGTTCTGAAGTGTGTTTGTGGAGCCATATCTTCTCCAGTTTCCGGCAGGCGCATTTGAAGGTCTGCAGCTCGTCGGTGAACCAGGTGGCTCTCTTGCTGGTGTGGTTGTTGAACAGTTTCTTGAGTGAGGCGAGGGTGTTGGCGCAGTTGTCGATCCACTGTCTGAGGTTGAGGGCTGCGTCGTCTGGGTTGAGGAGGTTGGTGGGTGGGTTCTGGGCAAGGGTGGTGATCAGCTGGTCTTCGGTGACTTTGCTCCAGCAGTGGCGAGGCAGCTGTTTGGTGTGGTGGTGCGTGGTTGGTTTGTTGAAGGTGAAATGGATGCAGCGGTAGTCAGTCCAGTGGAGTTCGGTGGTGTGGTCGAAGGCGACGTGGGTGCCTGTGGAGAGGATGGGGTCCAGTGTGTGGCCAGTGGCGTGGGTGGGTGTGGTGACGAGTTGTCTGAGGCCGAGGTTGGCGAGGTTGTCGATCAGGGTGGCAGAGTTGGAGTTGTTGTTGTTCTCGAGGTGGAAATTCAGGTCCCCGAAGAGGATGTAGTCTGTGGAGGCGAGTGCTTGGGTGCTGGCGAGGTCAGCGATGGAGTCGCTGAATTGTGCTCGGGTCCGGGTGGTCTGTAGATGAGTGTTCCTCTGAGGGTGGTGGTGGGGTCAGTATGGATCCGGAAGTGCAGGTGTTTGGCGGTGTTGAGGGTGTCGTCTGCATTGGTGGCGACCTTGAGGGTGGATTTGTGGACGATGGCTATTCCTCCTCCGGTTTCTTTGGCGCGATCCCTGCGGGTGATCTTGTAGCCGTCCGGGATGGCTATGGTGATGTCGGGCACCGAGGAGTCGTTCCATCAGGTCTCGGTCATGAAGGCCACGTCTGGGGCGGAGTTGGGGAGCAGGTCCCAGAGCTCGACAGCGTGTTTGCGTGCGGAGCAGGTGTTGAGGAGTATGCAACGGAGGTGTTTGGGTCCGGTCCTTGGAGGTTTGTTGGTTCTGTCGCAGGTGAAGCTGCAGGTGTGGCTGGTGAAAGGTCCGTGAGTCCGTTTCGGTGTGGCTTCGAAGCAGGTGTGGTTTCGGCCGGCGTTGAGTGCGTAGAGGGTGCTGGCGTAGTAGCGGAGTCTGGTGTTATGGCGTTCACGGGGTCCAAGGGTTTTGGCGCTGGGCGTGGTCCGGGCGCAGACCGACTTGCCTTTGGCTCAACCTTGGCGTGCCAGCAGTACGCCCGCTGCACAGCCTCCATAAGAGGAGGGAAGGGACGGAGGAGTAGCTGGGAGGCGGGAGCGGGGTATCCAATGGGGAACAGGGGGACGGGGCCTCAGGGACGCAGTGGTGGGAACGAGGGAGCGGGAAACGTCGGCAGCAGGTAGGCAGGAGCAACGAGTCAGCTGGCGGCTGTGTGGTGGCGTAGGGAGCGACCTGCCTGCAAGCAGGGTCAAAGGTCGCCTCTACGCCACTGCTCAGCCCCCTTAAGAGGAGGGAAGGCAGGGAGGAGCAGCTGGGAGGCGGGAGCGGGGTATCCAATGGGGAACAGGGTGGCGGGCCCGCATGGACGCAATGGCGGGAATGAGGGAGCGGGAAACGGCGGTGGCAGGTAGGCAGGAGCATCGAGTCCGCTGGCGGCTGTGTGGTGGCGTAGGGAGCGACCTGCCTGCAATCAGGGTCAAAGGTCACACAAAAAAACGAAGGCACAGGGATGTTATAGTTAAGGTCGGATTTTACTCATACAAAACCAGACATATTCAGCAGTTATAGTTAGCTGGGTTAACTATAACTCGCGCCCCCACAATGCACTGCTTATGACGTCACATATTACATCACTCATGACATGGTCAGTGACATCACTGATGACATCACTGAGGACAGTGTATCTTTGCCTTTGTCCCTGTAAGGTTCTTGGTTTTCTCTTGGCTGGTTCACGCTCTATATACATACAACATACATATATACATGTGTATAATGAAATTCGTCAGTATAATTTGTTATACTACCTCGTACACTGATGCATTTAATTTATTTTAGTATTTAAACACCTTTGAGGATATATTTTGATAGCACCGCCGAATCTTCTTTAGCAGTAAAGTCAACTATACAGTCTTCCCACAAACTGAACGAATGAATTGCAGAATTTACTCATCTTTTGAGGGCACATCTTGTTACTATCAGTAAAGTCAACTGTACAGTCTCAAGGCAAATTAACATTTAATTTTAATGTGCAGCCTACATAACTATTAAACTATTGATTTGGTTGTCTTCATAGCAATTTGAACATTCTGTCGTGTTTATTCTGTATTTATTCGGAACCTGATGCTACCAAAAATGAATTTAAGAATTTCAAACTATCAGAATTGAGCACCTAAGATTAAGGGGCCCATTAGGATGTCTGGCGGATCTCCACCGCCATGCGGGCGGTGGCGATCCGCCAGACATCCTTACCTGCCCGCCACCCATTTCCCCTCTGCCATATTACTATGGCGGGGGACCGTGGTGGATGGAAAGACCGCCTGCCACTTTTCCACCCCGGTCGCCTTGCGACCGGGGTGGAAAAGGTTTAATATGGTGGCAGTGTCTATCAGACACCGCCAGCCATATTAGCATGGGCCAAAACAAATGTCTTTCGCCACGGAAAGGCCGCGGTCTTCACTTCGGGGGGCCTCTGCGGGCCCTCATGGTGAAGGCGAGGTGGGGGGGTGCACATTTGCATACGCAATGCGGCAGGCACCGCGCGGTGCCTGCCGCTTTGTGTATGCATATGCATAAATGCATTTTTAGCATTGTGGCGGGCAGTGCTGAGAGAACCGCCCGCCACAATGTTAAAAATGCAGGATGCGCTCTCCACTGTGGCGGGCACATCCTAATACCCCCCACGGGACCCCCACCCTTATGGCGGGCGGTCCCATTATCCGATAGCATAGCGGGCGGACTAAGTCCGCCCGTCATCCTAATGACCCCCTAAGTGTTTATACCTATAGTCTCTTTAAATATCCATTCCTTAACTCGGTTTGAGCAAATGGGACAAAAAGTAATGCACCGGCTGCGCAAGAGGTTTATAAATAAGCCCCTAAATCAGCTTCTTTGCTTTAGTGAGTATAATACTGAGGGGCATTTGCAAAGACAGTTGGGAAGCAGGTTCCACAAGCAATTTTGTTGCACCAAGCTGCATCATTGTCTAAGTGTAAGAATTCGCTGTATTTACAAGAATATGGTGCTTTCCTGTGCTCACACCTGTGTCTGCACACAAACAGCACAGATATCCTTGCTCTATGGTGCAAAAGTACCTGCGTTGCAGGGATGATTGTTGTTGTGTAGGAAGGGACACCTTCATGCACAAAAACAATAATTAATGGCATTTTACTACTTCGATGTGTGGTGCAGAATGCAGCACCCATAAAGAAAGCAAAAACAAGGAGGCATAGGTTTTTGGCGCTGCCTCAGATTTACGATTCCTTGTAAATTTGGGGCAGTGTGAAAAAGACATAGGTGTTGCTGGGAACACCCAGAGCAACACCCAGTGCACGTCCCTTTAATGCAGAAAACTGCGTCAAAGGGAACGATATTTACAAGCCCACATTGAAGTACGCAAATTGGCTTAGCCCTGCATTGTAAACATGGAGCAGGACACAGCGCCGCTGGAGCGTTGCAAAAAGTGACGCTCCAGTGGTCCAGGGGCCATGTAAATGATGCCCTGAATTTTTGCAATCTAGGACAATCAGATTGTTAATTTAGATGCCAGTACTAGTTTTGGTTAACTACTTCTCCTTCTTCTACATCACACCAACTCTCTACTTCACCTATTCTAGTGTATTAGAAATGTATATGCTGACTGAAACATTGTCATGTCGGTATAGCTTTCATCTTCTCCTTCTTTCTGTTCGTTCTGTTCTATCTGCTGGCTGTGCTGCTAGCTTTGTGAGAAAGAGGTTACACCTCCCTTCAATGGTGCTTAATTTAAGGTGCCTGGTTGTTCACACTTTATCCTGTGATAAATGGATTTATCTCTAACCTCACAACACCACATAATTGCAACAGTGGGTAGTCTAAATCGAACCCCAGGTTTCAGATACCAGAGAACTTTCACATGCCTTAACATGGGAATGGTACATGGTAGGTTTATAAATATAAAACTCTACCCGAGGACTGTCTATGGAGGCCCTTCAGGTGAAACTGTCAAACAGCTCCTTGCAGTCTTCAATCCCAATTCTAACTGCCTTACACCCATGTTTTTTCAGGCTCAAATCACTTTCAACATGTCATGGATGATATCACAACAACTCAGCTACACTTTTCTTGGAACATTCTAGCACCATCCACACTGCATTCACCCAGACAAAACACAATCATGAAATGAAAGCTTAGAAACATTTATCAGACATTTAGGTTAAAAATATACCCGGATTAATATAACAGTCAAGAACATACTAGCTGTAACTGTAACAGTGTGACTTCTGGCAAAATTCTTCCAGACCAAGCAAAAACAATCTAACTTTAATGCCTCCTAATGGGCGAGACTTGTCCTAGGGTTGATAGATCCCATGACAAGCTTCTGATGGACTTGTAGACCCCACTCGAACTGGTGCCCCTCCTTTCCAATACATGTAACCGTACAGACTCAGTGGTATAAAGTTTCCTCATTGGAAATGTGTCTTAGCCCATTCCACTCTTATAGCATTCAGTCAGAATGGGCATAACATGATCAGTGTCTTTGCACTAATTGCAGAATGATGTTCATGCAGAAACATGTATCCTGTCTCGAGGCCTAAGTTTTGTCCCGACCGAAAGAACAAATTTCCTGGATTGCAATCGAGCCTCCTCAGATTCTTCCGGAGAATAAGCCTAAGACAGTTCTTCATTAATGAAACCGAACCGAATGAGCCTATGCCAAAACGGTTCCATCCACCTTCATCATTCAATCCTCCGTCTGCCACGATGCCACCAGAAATCCTAGCTTTCGAACGGCTAGTGAACCGCGACATCGCTGAACTACAGTCGCAACCACAATTTGTCCCATACAACATTCCCCTCACAGAAAAACAGGCACTTACGGCCTTGAAGAATAATACAGACATCATTATCAAGCCTGCGGATAAGGGCGGAGGAATTGTCATTATACAAGCTGACAAATACGACTGTGAAATTAAACGCCAACTCAACAATTTCGAACACTACCGTCCACTTACCAAAGACCCACTACAAGAGATCAGGAAGAAAATCACGGACGTGACTGAACAAGCCAAATTGATGGATGTAATAACCCATAAAGGAATGCCCTTTCCTTAACAACCCCCACCCACGTACAACTGTCTTATACGTCTTGCCAAAGATCCACAAGCACCAAACAACCCACCCGGCAGGCCTATCGTGTCCGGATGTGGTTCTATTCTAGAGCTAATAGGTAAATACATCGATGCCATTCTCAAAGAATTTGTCCCCCTTACGGATACATTCATCAGGGACACAACAGACCTTATAAATACCATCGAAGATCTGGACTATGATGTAGAACAAAATCTCATGGCAGGACTAGATATCGAGTTGTTATACACGAATATCCCCCACCATGAAGGTTTACAAGTGATCAAACTTCTTCTCCACACAAGACCCCAACCAACCAAAATACCTACTCAATTTATCATGGACCTTTTACGCATTGCGCTCCAAAATAACTACTTCCTTTACAAAGACACTTTTTATTTACAGATCAAGGGAGTATCGATGGGCGCTTGCTTTGCTCCCAACTTTGCAATACTATATGTCCATCACCCGGAGAAGACCCTCATCCTTCTACCCACCAATCCATTCCACAAAAATATAAACTTGTGGCGTCGATATATCGACGACGTCCTGCTACTCTGGAAAGGTACCAAGGAAGCTCTCATGTCCTTTATTGACTGGTTGAACCGCTCGCAGGAACATCTCCGCTTCACAAGCGAATGCAAGCAGAACGACCTACCCTTCCTAGGTGTCACCATCCATGCCGAGGAGGGCAAACTGGGAACCCCTGTTCCGAAAACCGACGGAAAGAAACACATTGCTCCAATATGCCAGCTACCACCCGCGAAGACTCAGAGATGGGCTGCCATTTGGACAATTTCTCCGCATCAGGTGTAACTGCAAATGGCGTCACGACTACTTCAGGGAGGCCGATGTTCTGACCAAAAAACTCATCACCAGAGGAAACCCCAAACGACTGGTCTCAAGAGCCCGTAAAAAGAGCGTGGTATTGCCACAGGAAGCATCTCCTCTCCAGCCAAACCAAACAGCCCTTAAAGAGAATTCCATTTGTCTCCAAATTCAGTCCTAGCAGCAACAAAGTGGCCAAGATAATCAAAAAGAACTGGTCTATCCGCCGTCTCTTTGAACCTTTCAAAGATGAACCTCTCTTCTCTTATCAAAGAGGAGATAATCTGTCATCCCACTTGGTACGGGCAATCACTTAGTCAGAAAAAACACCAGCTCACCACAGCATCACTGCAGCATGGGGTATGCCGCCAGTTCTGGGCCACTTTAAATGCCAGAGTTGTTCAGTGTGTGAACTTACCACCAAGACAAAAGTGTTCAAATACAAAGACAGAACTCATACCCTAAAACGCCACACCAACTGCAGATCCACCAACGTAATATATGCCATTGAATGCCCATGCGAACTTCTCTACATCGGCCAAACCTCACAAACCATCAAAACAGGATTATGCAACACAAAAGCCGTATTAACTGCAAAGTGACCACAGCGCCCCTAGTGAATCACTACCTCGAGAAAAATCATAAGGACACAGACATGAAATGGCAAGTAATTGAACAACTGACATTACCAACAAGAGGTGGCGACATCCGGTCCCTCTTGAACAAGAGTGAATGCAGGTGGATGCCCCTTTGTGACTCCGTTAACAACGGATTAAATACCATTGATGAGTGGAACAGCACTATTACCATCTGACTGCCCACGTTCACTCCTGCCTTTCTGAAATCATGGGCTTCCTTTTCCTCCCTCTACTAGCCCATGTCACCCTTGAGATAGACCTTGCCCTACTCCTACCACTCCACTGAACTTCGGTAAAACGCTACCTATGTATGCTCAATCTTGGATTCATAATGTAAATACAATGCTTGTTCTCTACTGTAATTTTGTTTTGTTTTGGTTTTAACTTGATGTCATTGCTGTACAGGCTCCCACGATTCATGTACTTCACTTATGATCTCACTTGCAGTGACCCCCTTACCATCTTGCTGACCCCCGGCCGGCAATTGTTCGTACTGGCACTCCCTGCCTACTGACATGCCTCCGATTACGTAAGCCTCGACCACGAGCTGCCCCTGTGACAGGAGTCCCGCACCCTTCCCCCACCCCTCCCCCGCACCTATCCGGTCAGTTCTATCAGAACCAGGTAGCTCCACGTCATCGGGCCGGCCATCACGGCCTATCTCTATTTAGCTCAGTCTCGGGAACTTGATTGCCATAGCAACTCCCGGACAGCGCTTCACTCGCCCGTCACAATACCTCGAGGACAGGTACTGCTTCTCGTTGGTTCCTACCAACTTATCTGAACCAATAGCCTTCCGATCGACACCGATCGCTGACCCCTCTCCCTTTCTCCACAGATTGACTCTCCTCGCTCCACCGATCACGCCGAGATCAGCTCTCGCCTTCCCACGGACCAAACGGCTCCGAAAAACCCCTGACTTCACTGCAAACCCCCGGTAAGTTCCCTTCTGCTACTTACCCCTGGCTCTTGGCGCACCCGACCCTCGAGCTTTCCACCCTGAATTGGTTTTCCGTCTTCATCCGCAGCTCTCAGGCACTTGTGGTACCGAAGATGCGAATTCGGACACTGTAGTTATCCTGCACCGGGATGTACCTCGAGGCATCGATACAGACCTTCGACCCTCAAAACTCCACCCTTGCTATCAATCAGTTGCTAACCGGTGAGCCATGTTCCCCTTCTCCCCTTTTCAGACAATGGACCACCTCCCTCGCCCGCCTTTCATTCTCGCCCCCCTTCTTTTCCCATACAGCACTGCATCCAGCTCCTCAGTCCTGATGATGATCCTAACTCTTATGGATCGAAACGCCGTCGACTTCCCAGCAAGATATTAGGCGCCCCTCACTTAGTGGTTCTCGAAAAAATGAAAATGAAAACTGAATTGTTTGAAAACCACTCTGTTTTTACTCACTGTATATAATTATACACAAACACACTTTGCGCCGTCCACGCTGCTCTCACTGTCACTTGTGTCGCCATAGTGCCACTCACTTTTGCACTCGTGCACCTTGTACAACTTTGGGCTGTTACTTGTTATTCATTAATTGCTGTGCTGATATTAACTGTAATTACAATTGCCCTATATTTTCTGTAATGGTGATAAAAATGATGCCTCGAGCACATATGAAAATCAAACTGAGTCTCCTTGCTCTCTGATGGATAATGCTCTATAGATATCCTTTATAATTGTCTACAAATAATACCAGTTGGGATATTGTTCATTGTATATATTTCTCCACCCCAATCCCAACAAGGTTTATGGGTTTTCACTCCTGTTCTCTTATACAACATTTTGTACTGGAAGCACTGCCCATGTTTGTGCCATGGTGCTCCGGTAAGCAGTTGTGCTGGGTACAAACACTGAGTATGTTATATGTTATATTTTATGTTATATAAGTTTATAATGCACACAGCTACTCATGAGTATCCCGGCGCTGTGCCTAGCGGGGTAAGGACGGTGTACTTTCAGAAGAACAGGTGTGTTTTCAGTTTCCTCTTGAATGCAACTGGGTCCTGGATGGCACGCAGGGCAAGGGGAAAGGCGTTCCAGGCAGCCACCGCCTTCACTGTAAAAGAGCTGCCCCCTATTCTCTGAAACTTGTAACGAGGAACTTGAGCATAACAAAGGGACGAGGACCGCAGGGGGCATGGGGGAACATTAAAAGTGAGATGCCTCTGCAAGTAAAGAGGACCACAACCATGAAGAGCACGGTAGGCCAAAGTCAATAATTTAAATTTAACTCTATCCACCATGGAGAGCCAGTGGAGAGAACGCAGCTGTTGACGGACACTGTTCCGAGCCGAAATGCCCAATAGAAGTCTGGCTGCCGTGTTTTGAACCACCTGCAACTTCTTCAGCAGGTACCCAGGGATACCAGCGTAAAGGGCATTGGCATAGTCCAACCGTGACAGAATCAGGGCACAAGTGGCGTTTTCCCGCCGCCTGAGGTAGGAGGAGGAAGAAACTTCTGAGACTTTTAAGCAGACCGAAGCAACATCCAGCCAGCTTCTTGATGTGTGTTGAGAAGGAAAGACATTCATCAAACCATACCCCAGGTTTGCGCCCAAATATTATCAATGTATAAAGCCATACCGGCCCTGGGACATGAGATCAGTGAAATTTACCTTGTAGGTGGCACCTACCTGTACTTCAAAGAGGGACAAACATCCCTCACAGGTGGGTGCAGTAAGGGCCTGCATTCGCCTGCAGAGTGATGTTTCACAGAGGTCAATGAGACTTCTTTTCCCACCTCCAGAGTGCTGCCCTCAGGAAGCACACTGGCAGTGCGGCACATTGTTATGGCGCACTATCAGTGCGTCTCCTGAAGGCCTCTTTGACTCTGCACCAATGCAGAGGCAAAGTTTTTTCTAATTTACATGGGGCCATACAAATGAGGGAAAGTAGCGCAGTTGCCATATGTGCACCAGCGCTATTTGTATTACAGAAGGACAGTGTTCCGGGGTCACAGACAACGGGTGCAGATGCCCGTTGTGCACGCCGAGCACTGTTTGTTATACAGACCCAGGGCTTTGATTAAGCTCCCCAGTCGGGCATTAATTCACTTAGCTATGTCCATGTTTACGAGGATGTTCCTTTCAGAACTACTCGAGTTCTGAAGCACAGGACAGCAACCTCAAGCCTGCAGAGATATCGCACCTTCCAGAACATGGCTATATGGCCTAGGTCAAAAATTTGCTCTGGTCAGACACAGAACTGATTGCACACATACCGCACCTTGGCCCTCATCTCTAGTTTCTCCAGCCAGGTTGCCTCCTACTATTACACTATTTGTTCCAGTGTTCCTGGCAGAATACCCCTTGTGGGTATTCTGGGAATTCCCAGACTGTTATCAAGGAACCAAACAAGAATATGCTGAAGAGCCCTCTCAGTTGCTACACGTGTACCCCATTCTAGTCATGGCCCTTTCAATCATTGAAGCAGTGCATGTTCTCTTTCGAAAAACTAGAGTTTAAAATAGTTTTAATCTTGCATCCAGTGATGCTCTCCACCATACCTGCATCTAGGAATATGCCTCCTTATTACTATTCCAACCCCAGACTGTGCGGACTATAGGGAAGGTGTTGGATTTTAAATCCAACACCTTCCCCCCCCTTACCCCCCCCCGCAAGTCGTTGTTCCGATTTGCGGAGTAATGGTATGTGATTCCCTTCGGACAAAAAGTTTTGTTATAAACGTTGTTTACCGCATCTAGAAATGCTTGGCATATGTAATTGAGCTGGAGTGAATATGTTATGTTATGTTAACTGATTTTTATATAGCGCTAATCACCGGCAGGTCTCTATGCGCTTGAGAGAGAGTTACCAGAGGTCGTCATGGGTCCTGGGTGCATGGCCGTATAGTAGGCCCATTAAGCTGTGTCAAGTGCCTCTTTGAACAGAAGCGTCTTAAGCTGTTTCCTGAATGGGAGGAGTGCCGGTTCCTTAAGCAGGTACTCGAGCAGTTGATTCCAAAGTTGTGGGAGCTGGTTGGAGAATGCTCAACCCCCGTTGGGTGAAGTTTTGTAGCCTGGAGTGACCAGGCGGCAGGTCTAGGACAAGCGCAGTGTGCGGCCCGGAACATAGTTTTTCAGGCATTCTTTAATATAGGACGGGGCTTTACCTTGGATTGCCTTGTGGGCGATACAGAGACCCTTAAATCTAACTCTCTGTTTGATTGGAAGCCAGTGCAGTTTGCAGAGCAGGGGGAGAGGCATTGGACCGTCTTGGCAAACTAAAGATCAGTCTGGCTGCATCATTCAGCATCACCTGTAATTTATTAGGGAGACCTATGTATAGGTTGTTGCCGTAATCTAATCTGGATACAATCATGGCTGATACAATCATTTGCAGCGAGGCAGTTGAAAGGAGGGGACAAGTTTTCGTAATTGTCTCATAAGCCCTATACAGGTTCCGACCACTGTGGTGACTTGGTTGGCCATGGAGAGCTTTGAATTGATTTTTATGCCCAGGCTTTTTACGGCATGTCCTGGTGTGGGGGTGGCACCCAGCTCTTGGGGCCAGAAACGGTCGCTCCAGGGGTTGTCTTTCGCGGGGATGTACTTCTGTTTTATCGGGGTAGAACTTCAGTTTGTTGGCAGTCATCGAGTTCACCGTGAATCTAAGGGTTTTTTGTGCCACGCCCTGGGCATAGCTGGAGTTATCAATCTGGAAGATGAGGTGAATGTCATCCGCGTAGTTAAAAACGCGGCAGTCAATGTGGGCAAGGACTGTCACCAAAGGCTGAAGATAGATATTAAAGAGGAGCGGGGACAGTGCGGAGCCTTGCGGGATGCCTCAGGTGAGGGTACCTCTATTGGATACCCGCTCCCCTAGCTGGATCCTCTAGAACTGCTCTGTCAGGAAGGAGGCTAGCCACTGGTGTGCCGGCCATTAATGCCCAGCTCCGCTATTCGGTCCAACAGCCGGGTGTAGTTGACCGTATCGAACGCCGCTGATAGATCTGATGAAATCAGGGCGCTCAACTTTTTCGTTATCCGCCATGATTCTGAGATCATCAAGGACCGACAACATCACCAGTTCCGTGCTGTGGTGGGTTCTAAACCCAGCTTGTCGCATCTGGAGCAGTTGGTTATCCTGCAGAAATAGTGAGAGTGTTTTGAGAACATGTTGTTCTATCACTTTCAACAAGAAAAGGAGTTGGGAAATGGGCCTATAGTTCTTAAGGTTTGCGGCATCAGCCCCAGGTTTCTTTAGGAGAGGGGGGTGACCCTGGCTTCCTTCAGGTTGGAGGGTAAGTGGCCGGTCTCCAAGGAATTATTCAATAGGGCAAGGAGCTGCTTTTCCAGGCCAGGGAGGGCCATTCGGAAAATCCTTGGGAGACACGGGTCTGCAGGGGAGCCTGATTTGGTGGGGTTCATCAGTTGTATCAGTAACATAGCATTCAGCGTAGGAAAGGAGGAAAGTTGCTTGCTGGAAGGGGGGGCTGATTCTGGGTTAGTTGCCCTTGATTGGTGGGGGTGTTGTTAATCTTGGACATGATGTCCCTGACCTTTTGGAGGAAGTATGTCTGTAATGTTTTGCAGTCTAGAGGTACGGCTCCAGATTTCACCTCTGATTTTTGGCTGAGTTCTTTCAGTATTCTGAAGGTCTCTTTTTGCTTATTAGGTGCCGTAAAGATTCTAGACTCGTAGTACTCGGCTATCCTGACAGTGATAGATTGTTTATACGCAGTGAGCATGGATTTATAGGCGGTCAGTTCCGCTGGGTCGTAGGCTTTCCGCCACCTCCTCTCGGCATGGCGGAGGCTTTGTTTAAGTGCCCTCAGTGTCTCATTAAACCAGGGGGCCCCTTTCCCTTTATCTCTCACTCTGTCACTTCGCTCCGGTGCTATTCTATCTATAGCACAGCGTAGAGTGTTTGTCAGAGTTTCACTCTCCTGGTCGAGATTGCCTGGTTTGAGGTTCAGGGGGGGGGTCCTGTGTAGGCTTCCACCAGGTTCACCACTCCTATTTTTTTCCAGAATCGCACTGAAATGTGCAAAGATAGATTTTGCATTGCTAGAATAGACAGTTTGAGGCTTTTATCTAGAGAAGGTCCTACAAATCAATGTTGCAACATATTAAGGGACTTGGCAGTACTTTTCCTGCACAGGCACATCACAAGCTGTACCTGTAATCTGGTGCTGCAGGCAAGTATCAGCGTCACAATGTGCTTCTTGTCCAGATAATCAAACCCTGAACTCTTGGCACAGAGCATCTAGGCAAAATGATAGTCACACATGCGAGCTGGTGACCTTTTTTCCAATAAGAATGGCACTACTTACACCGATAGTACAGTAATCAAATTAAGCCAACTGCATTGATTAGGTCCTGTTGACTTTTTGATCATTAGCAAAATTCCCAAAGCAAAGGTAATGTGTCTGTTGTGCTCTTCGTGTTTTATCACATGAATGAGCGTGAAATGCACAAGAAAGGGCTACTAGTTTGAATCAAGTGACTTGTCTCTTTTTTGTACATTAGGTATATCTGTCACTCATCAGTCTTACAGAACAGGCAGCAGCACATCTGAAAGCGATGCCTAACGCCAGTGACAATAGTATCCAGATCAGGCAATAAAATGTGCAGGTTTTGAAAATTAGTCCATCACTGCATAGATTGTTGAATTTTACCCAGGGCTTTAAGTGGGAAAAAAACTGGTGGTGCTCTAAAAGGGGCGTGGCAAATGACTTAAAGGGGTGTGGCCTATCCGAGTAGGGGCGTGGTCTACATTTAGATAACTAGCATTGTGCTTATGAAAATCATGAAGTCGCATCCAGCAAAGGATAATAAAATAGGCAATAAGGTATATTTATTAAGTATAAGCCTTAAAATACCAAACACTTTAAATCATGTAAAAATTATTTACCTTACTTAGAAATCTATTGCAGGATTTCCCAAAACCCTTGAAGATATTCACTGTGTCTATGTTGCTGGGGTTTCTCAGAACAATTTTCTTCGGAAGACCTTCTACCTTTTGCCTGCCAACTCACAGCACACCAGAGTGGTGGGAGGAGTAGCACCTGGGTCTCAATAGGGCTGTGCCTGCCTGCCACAATGCTGGCTCCACTCACAAAGGAAGAAGAGGTGCACTGGCAGAGTGCACCCATCTGCATGTAGAGTACATGCAGATGGGTCTATTCAGCCTTGTGCTAACTCAGCGAGCCTCCCGGAGCCGCCCCCAGCCCCTGTCACTCACAAACCAGACAATCAATACACAACCAGTCAGAGGCACACAGAAAGGTTGAACAGGAAAATAGCCACTTTCTAAAAGTGCAATTTCCAAACTTAGAATTTAAAAACCATCTTCACTAAAGGATGTTGTAGTGATATCGTAACTACAATAAATGTTTTAAAGACAGGTTTATTGTCTAAAGCAGGTGCTGCGCAGCAGCAGTGTCGTTCAGGGGAAAGGCTGGCAGCAACTGGCAAACATTTGAATAACACAGTGACAA
Organism: Lissotriton helveticus; assembly: GCF_964261635.1. Classification (NCBI taxonomy): domain Eukaryota; kingdom Metazoa; phylum Chordata; class Amphibia; order Caudata; family Salamandridae; genus Lissotriton; species Lissotriton helveticus. The sequence continues at coordinate 1,774,154,877 of NC_136067.1, read as the reverse complement.
ATGGAACGCCTGTCACTGTGACATGCAGAACATTCCTATACAGGACTGAGCAGACAAGCACATGTAACTGTAAGGAATACTACATTATCCTCCTCCTCTTAACAGAGCAAAAGAAAATTGAAAAAAACAGAAAAGAAAGAAAAAAAGAAAATACAGGTATGATAAACATTTTAAAACTTCAGGTCCTGGTGCCGCAAGAGTCATGAGCGGAAACAGCGGAGAAATATTAACGGTATCTTAAAGGTAAGGAACATTGACGCTCACTCCTCCGTAAGCACGAAGTAGAGGGAGCATCAACAGTATAATCACATGAGGCATTAGAATTATTACATGAAGGAGAAACAACAGGATCATAAGAAGCAGGTTTAAACAAAACATCAGATTCAAGTACAGACTGATTGTTAACCTTATTTGCCTTGTGTCCTGACTGATTATTCACCTTAACCACTCTAGATAAATTCCACCAATTTTTGTTATTAACCCTTACCGCATTACCACACACTTTATCAACTCTGAAAGGCTCAGAAAATTTAGACAAACCTTTCTTCGCATGTGTAGGGATCTTAATCCTAACCAAATCACCAATTTTGATGTCTTGAGAGACAGAACATTTCCTTAAATCAAAATTTTCTTTTTGACGAGTTTGTGCATGAGAAACATTACTTCTAACAAAACTGTCTATATTATTCAAAATGTTTAACTTAACCCACCTGGCCATCCACCCAGGACAAACCTTTGAGCAGGGTTTTCTTCCCCTAAGAAGTTCGAAAGGAGAAACCTTGGAAGTTCGAAAGGAGAAACCTTGGTAGAAGTGTGAGGCGTGGTTCGATAAAACCATAACATGGATCTTACTGCATTTTGAACATTACATTGATTAGATAATGCCCACTGTACACAATTATTAATGACTCGATTCATGCGCTCCACTAAACCATTTGCTTGAGGGTGGTAAAGAGCGCTCTTACAATGTTTAATGCCACTTTGGATAAGAAAACTCTCAAAGTCCTGACTAACAAATTGAACACCATTGTCACTGACAATGGTGGTTGGACAACCCTCTCGAAGAAAAATGTCCTTCAGAAAGTCGATGACATTTCCTGAATTGGGTTCATTAATAAAACGAACCTCTGGCCATTTTGAATAGTAATCGATGGCAACAATAGCAAACCTTGCATTCATGGGAAGAGTATTAAATGGTCCTAATAAATCAATACCAATTTTCTCCCACGGTCTACTAGGAAGATCAATGGGTTGGAGGGGAGGTGTACGCACCTTCAAACTTTTCTCAGAGTTGGAACAAATAACACAACTACCAACAAAAGTATCCACATCCTTATCCATCTGTGGCCACCAGAAATTCTCCCTCAATCTTTTTTTTTTAAACGTTCTGCCCAAATGGCCTTCATGAGCTCCCAGAATCAACCTAGATCTTAGAGAATGTGGAGGAAGCAGTCTATCTCCACGCATCAATAATCCATCTTCAATGGAAAGCTCATTAGCCACTTTCACAAACGTCTGAAGAGCAACATGGGCATTCTTCTCTTTAGGCCAGCCACCTTTCACACATTTGATAACCTCACTCAATAGAATATCCTCAGACAATTTACTTCTCCATTCTCCTTCACTTATAGCCCACATTTCATCCAAAACAACAGCAGCCACAAAGCAATCATCCCAATCATAATCATCCATAAGGCCATCATCACACTCTATAGGATGCCTAGAGAAATAATCCGCTCTTACGTTCCTACATCCTGGAATGAACGAAACCTCAAAATCAAACTGTAAAAGTTTGGTGGATAACCGCGCAATTCTGGGCGTATGTTCCTTAGATTTGTCTCCTGAAAGAATGGATACAAGAGGATTGTGATCCGTGCATAATTTGAAATGTTTACCCCACACGTATGGTGAAAATGTTCTTATGGCCCACCAACATGCCAACAACTCTCTTTCTATAACTGAGAAATTCAATTCGGAGCCATGCAGGACTCTTGAAGCAAACCCTAAGGTATGTTCCTGCCCTTTAACATTTTGAGTGAGAATGGCACCCAGACCGACCCCACTGGCATCTACCGTAATTGTACAAGGAACATTTGGGTCAAAAGGTTTCAAAATGATGGGACTGACCAAACGCTCTTTGATCCAGCTAAAAACAGCATCACACTCTTTGTTCCAAACAAAAGGAACACTTGACTTGAGCATATTAGACAATGGTTGAACCTTTGAGGCATAGTCAGGCAAAAAACGTGCATAAAACTCACACAACCCAATGAAAGATTTCAAGCCTACTTTGTCAGTGGGTGCGGGTGAATCTACAATAGCTTTGACTAAACCCGGTCTAGGCTCTACACCATGTTCCGACACCACATGCCCCAAATATTCTATCTTCTGTACTTTAAAGACATATTTTTCCTTCTTCAAGACAACACCTGCCTCACACAAAGGGGGTCATTATGATGGCGGATTTTCCGCATACTCCGGGCCGGCGGAAGCCACCGCCGGCCCGGAGTATGCGGGAAATCCGCCGAGGAGGCCTGAAAGACCCACCGCCAAATCAGGATGGCTGGTGGGTCTCACAATGTGTCCGCCGCTTTTCCGCCGCGGTCGGAAGGCGACCACGGCGGAAAAGCACTAACATGGCTGGTGGTGTCTATCAGACACCGCCAGCCATATTAGGATGTAGGGAAAGTAATGCTTTTCCGCGGCGGCTTTTCCGCAGTGGAAAAGCATACGGACAATCACTTTGGGGGCCCGTTGCGGGCCCCCTGGGTGAAGGTTGCGTGGGGGGTGCACATGGGGGGTACCTATGGTACCCCCCTGCCTTTGCATGCACGAAGCGGCAGGCACCGTGCGGTGCCTGCAGCTTTGTGCATGCAAATGCACAGCTTTCGTTTTTTACATTGCGGCGGGTGCTGCTTCAAGCAGCACTCGCCGCAATGTAAAACATACAGGATGTGACCGCCAGGGTGGCGGTCACATCCTAATTGCCATGGAGGGACCGCCGCTGCCCATGCGGACGGTCCCTCCTACTCAGGGGTGGCGGACGGACGCAAGTCCGTCCGCCATCCTAATCGGCCCCAAAGTCCTTAGGACACAACAGACTACCTTGTCATGGCCCTCTGATGTTGGACTATGAACCAACACGTCATCCTGGAACACCACTACTCCCTCTATATCCTTTAGAAGATTAGACATGATTCTTTGGAAGACCGCAGCCGCGGAGGCCAGGCCAAAAGGCATGCGACAGTACTGGAAGGAGCCAATAGGAGAAACAAAAGCTGTTAAGTGTCTAGAAGATGGATCTAGAACAACCTGATGGTAGGCCGAAGCTAGATCCAACTTCGTGAACCATTTGGAACCATTGATCCTGCACAACATATCTGAGATCTTTGGAAGTGGATGAGAATCAATCCATATGCTCTTGTTAAGGCTGCGTAAGTCCACGCACACGCGAAGATCGCCATTTTTCTTCTTAACGACGACCAATGGACTGAGCCACAGCGAAGACTCGATGGGTTCAATGATCCCCATACTACACAAATCTTTTAGTTCTTTCTCCAACTGATCCCTCACACTAAAAGGCACATTTCTGAGTCTGTGCTTGATAGGTATAGCTCCATCCTTAACTTTAATACAGTGAGTAAAACTCTTAATTCTACCAAGTTTTTTGCTAAACACAGAAGGGAACTTTTCACACCACACATCACAAAACTCATCTGACTTGATAATGGATACCTGATCTTTTGTGCCAGGTCTAAGGATCATTTTGAATAACCCTTGGTGGAACCAGCCAAGAATATTTAGTCTCTTGATAGCAACATACATTTTTCCAACAATTTTCCTCCCTCTAAATTCCAAAGTATCCTCAAAATATCCAACCAGTTCGATAGTTCTACCTTCATACGACACAGGAGACTTATCTGGAGGTAACAATGTTCTTGTTCCCCAGACTTCACGAAACTTTTCTTGGTCAATCATAGTGATTCTTGCACCCGAATCCACTAACAGACATACCACCTTTGAACCTATACCAATCTCCACATATGGGTCAAAACATTCTGAAGACTCATCATTTACCACACCCACATCTGTAACAACTACAACCATGTCTCTCAGATCATCCTCAATTTTTTCAAAAACATCTACCTCAATATCATCCGCTGTGCGAATTAAAGCAGGCAAATGTTTAAAGATCTCTCTTCCCTCGAATCCTAAGGCATTTAGCAATAAACATTTCTTTCTCTCAGCCCTATACCGTGAACCACCAATAGCGCCAATGTAAGTAATAAAGGCGTCATACCACCCCTTCCATTGTATAGGAGGATCACCTGGTGTCTCTAAAAAGGGTGGTGGTGGTGGTGGTGCAACAGACTGCATAATGTACAAATTAGCAATACAATAAATATGACTTAACAGGGAACCAAACAGCGGATACAATTAGCATAAATATATCATAGCTTTGCTTAGAAATATGAACCAAAAGACTGAACAAACTGTTAACACTAACTGATGCTGTTAACCAAGGAAAATAAAGCAGGCTGCAATTGAAAAATAATAATAATAATATGCATCCAAAATAGACAACTGCTGCTTAGAAAAAGCAATAGCTGATAAACTGTTCGAGTACTGATACAACCTGAAAAGGAAAACAAATCATAAGTTTGTGACAACTACAATCCTGTTTTACCGTGTCTTCCAAAAGTCAGCATGTGCATAACAATCTCTGGCTGGTTGCACTGTGTGAAAAATCGAAAAAAATAAAAATAAATTTATATTACGTTAACAGCGCAATGCAGCAACAATGACTGTCAGGCACCAACACATGCGGACGTAAAATGAATGAAAGCCAAACAGAATTGCAGGGGCTTGAAACGAGAGTGGCTGACAGGAGGATGTGACGAGTCACCAAAACGCAGAAAATGAGAGCACAGATGCGTTGCCTCCAATCGTGGCGTCAAACAGCCCGACCAATCAAATCCTCTCTGACTTCCTCCAATGATCCTTGACTTCAAGCCTCCAAAACACAACACTTGTGTATGATGCCTCTGTATGCACAACAAGTTATCCAAATCGCTGACGTAAGCTGTAAGTAACGCACATCACCGCCGCTTTTCACACACCGTTGTTACTTGTTATTTTTAAACAGTACCTCAGCTTTGTACACGTCTTTGAAGTTTGTCATCCAGATCGATGACATATGCTGAGAACAACTCACACCGCTGCCGCTTGTCAAACACCGCTGCCACTGATTATTTATTTAACACAGAACATTAGCCTTGTTCACGTCGTTTCGGTTTCACACTCAGCTTGAATCTGACGCCACTTCAAACACCTTCGTCGAACATCGCTGAGCTCGTCACATTTGCCGAGATTTTCGAGTTCTTTACTTTCTTAATTTTAAGTGGGTCCTGCAGACACCTGCCACAAGCGTCGCCAAAATTATTGTAGTGATATCGTAACTACAGTAAATGTTTTAAAGACAGGTTTATTGTCTAAAGCAGGTGCTGCGCAGCAGCAGTGTCGTTCAGGGGAAAGGCTGGCAGCAACTGGCAAACATTTGAATAACACAGTGACAAATGGAACGCCTGTCACTGTGACATGCAGAACATTCCTATACAGGACTGAGCAGACAAGCACATGTAACTGTAAGGAATACTACAGATGTGTTATTAAATTCTGAGTTCAGGGATACCAGATTCCATATGTCTATCTTGCCATTATGGGAAGATATGTAGGTAAACATGTTACACAGCATTCCCCCATGTTATTCTATGGGCAACATAGCCTTTCAGTAGTGAAAAGCGAAATTGGCAGTGTTTCACTATCAAGACATGTTACCCACACTAGTAACACCAAACAAAAATCGGGATGTCTGGTCACCTTACCTTTGACCTTTGAGGCCCAAAAATAGAGACCCCTGCTGCCCTCTTTCGAGGCCCCCCCCAAAAAACTGAGGGGGCTCAGACCCCCACTGACACCCCCCACTTAAAGCCCTGATTTTACCTTTGTAATGCATGCTGTGTCCTGAAATTTAATAGCACCAAGTGCCATGATTTTCAGCGAGTCCATCAGTACCTTGCTAGTCTTTCGGTAGAAGAATTTACTTGAGCACAAACACTAAATAGTTTTACATACTCCTCAATATCACTCTCCTCTGTAGATCACCAAATCTGCAGCCAGGAAGTACACACACTCTTTGTTTCTCTATGTCCTTCCATCTACACTTTATCGTTAGTTTTTACTGTTTCCTTACGTTGTCATGTATAGAAAATAGTTTACTCAGGGGTGTACAATGCCTACTTTCTCAACCACTAAAATGATTAATAGGCAGGGATATTGCCTTTTTGCTGTGAGCAAACATGTCTTGCTCATGAAAATTCATGAGTAACTCATACTTACGGTAGATGAAGACACGAGTACTCACATGTATTTTTTGTTAATCTTGCCTGAATATGTGGGTGTAATTAATACCTGAGAGAGGATTAAGAGACAACGACTCATAACATTAAATAGCTTATTATACAATAGTCTGATTACTGTAATTGTGCAATATCTTGCAAACATTGAAACTGAAGTTAAACCTGTTGATGCTTGTGATATGATTTTCATCCACAAAAAGATTCCAGCATGTACTGAGTGATAACATGCATTTTAAAACCTGTATCATTCTGGTAAAGATAACTTATTTGAGGGCCGAGTTATACAAACATAGCAAAACAACACTTAAAGACTGACCATAACAATTTTCTATACATTACACCTCTGTGGATAAACTCTTGAGGCCTGATTCACAAAGGCAATCTGAGATGAAAGTCTAACTTTATAACTTTTGGTATTCACAGAGGTACTTTACAAGTTATATCTTTACGTCTGCAGTCGAGCTGGAATCTCCGGCTTGGGCCGTACTCTCTGCACCCTGACTCTACTCTCCAGTTCAGGCCGTACTCTCCGGCTCGAGCAGGATGAAGTGTGATCAATGGTTTGGAATGCAATTTTTACAAAAAGAAACATTAGGAATGTGTGATAAATAGTGGAGGAGGTCATGAAAATCAGTTTGGGCAGGGAAAATGGCCGGCCGGACACTACATCATATCCCAGAAAGTTTGCTCCTTTGCATCATGGTACATGCAGTGCACAACTTGCGCTCCCCTCAGTGTTGACTGTAAAGCCTCTTAGTGTTGATTGTAGTGCTGACAGTGTTGGCAATCTTAAGGTAAAAGCACCCTGACTTAGTGTATGCATAATCAAACCTCCCTCATTGCTTTAGTTAATAGGACCACAATACCACTTTCTCACCAGTACATGGTCACACACACTATTTATAGCTGTTTTGCTTTGATTCATTTGCGCAGTGAGGCACTGAAATGAAAATCAGAACAGTGTCACAGCTTATGGATTAAAAAAAAGGTATCTTATGAGCTATAATGTATTATGCATTATTATATTTTCCCCTGCACTTATTAAGGCGTACATCCTTAATAAACTCGTAGGCTTTCAAGATACTAAGGGGTGAAACAAGTGTTTGGTGTAAACTGTGCAAAAAGAGCAAAAACAATGCTGTAACAAATCAAGGCACATGTTAAATAATTGACCTATGGATAAAGCTTTGCCTCTTTGATTTGGCATTGGTTTGTACATATATTTGTGTAGACTTAATCTATGTTTATTTATAATTGTTCTACACTTGCTTTATTTATTAAAAAAAGGTGTATATTATTTTTAACTGAGTGGAGGCCACACCCACTACTCATAGTGTGACATATCCAAAAAACCTAGCCCATACCCACAATTTGAATTAATAGTTCCGCAAGTAACTAAAGGACCATCATGACGAGTGTAAAACATAAAGACGAAGAAGCCAGCTTAACGGCCAGGTCTTGTTCCCAATTTGTCTCTGGCATCCAACCACACTGCGGAAGGCCAAAGGGGGCCATTGGGCCAGGTTTATGGCTAGGCCCTGCACACAACCTGCCACAGATGGCTCCTGCAGCGCACGGCCTACTGCCATATACAGTAAGAAATGGCTGCACTGGTTGTCCTACTGCCAGCCCTGCACCCAACCCATCATGCGTGGCGAACCCTCAGTGCACATAGCCAAAGTTCAGGCACAGCAGGGTCGGCCAAGCACAGCTGTAGTTTTTTATTGCAGGATTCGCAGTCTTTCTACTAGATTCTTAGTCCTGATACTCTAGTCAAGTTTTTTGGACTCTAGGACGATATGTAACCTGCCAGGCACTAATGTTGTTTTGTATGAAATAAGTAAGAGAGATGTTACCTAGTGTTGACTGTTATCATTTTGCAAGGTGGTGTACAATGTGATTCAGTGATGCACGAGCAGGCATATGAATATTTCTGATTACAACATGTCTTTTACTAAGGATTTCTATCTTTCAAAACTACAAAATGTATTACTTGGGATATCCTTTGCTTCCTTGGAAATAAGGATGGGATACTGAAGGAGAGATGAATAATGTGCTCTGGTCCAAATTCCTCACAAAAGCATCCAAGGCAGAAGTTGAATCTAGCCAGAGCACAAAGAAGCGATGAGGAAATAGTGGAATACTTTTGAAGGTAGATATTTTCCTTAGAAGGTTATGGGAGCTAGTGCATTATGAGTAATTAAAACCTAACACTTAACATTTTCAAAATAAAGGATGACCTAGATGTCAATCAAATGACTGAGGTATATTGCAATAAGAGCTCAAATTAGAACATGACCGACCACAGATGTGCCCTATTCAGATAGGATAGCATGGAAATGAAGGGTGTAGGAGTGGCACTGTTTGCAAAGAATAGCAGTAATACAATTTATGTTCAGAGAATGAATACCAGACAAAGATGCTCTCTGCATAATCTTAGTTAGAGATAATCGAAATGCTATACACATTGGTATACTGTGAGAGCCACCTTTACAGAGAGAGCAGTAAATAAAGATTAGCTAAAGCATTTAACACTGTACAAATTTAAGTGGCGCTGCTGCTGGCCATAAACATATGTTTTACATAGCATATATAGTATTAATCATGTATCACTTTGTTGTACAGTAAATAAAAAAGGAATTTCTACTTAATAGTGCTTGATTTGTTGAGAGATGAAGAATATGTTGCTAATGCAATTCGGTTGGTGTTTAGTCAAGCGATAAGTAGCACACATACAGACCTCAGAAGGGAGCTCCTCACTGTATGACCCATTTTGCTGACATGTGAGCAGAAGCTTATGAAGAGAGTGTCAGATGTTTCTTCAAAACAGAGCACTGATAACCTATGTTCCCTGCAGGGGGGCACCACACATAGCTACGAAGTGGTGCCCCTCAAAATAATGTCTGTATGAAAGTGATTATTGAGAGGTGGATTGCAGTCCACCATAAGTAATAATTTCACTATTCTTGATAGGTCCAATATTGGTTTTAGTCATTTAAACCAGCACTCAACCCAGGTAGCTATGGCACAAACAGGCTTAACTTAAGAAAATGTGGAAAGCATTTAAAAGTACCAAAACAGTTTTAAAAAAATCAAAAACACAACATAATAAAAAATCCACACCAATTTATAAAAATGGAGAATAGTTTAATGAAAATAGAGGCCAAAATAACATAAGGAGAACAGGAGATATGAATTGTTAAAGTTTAAATTAAATTTTAGCAAAAAAAAGCACAAAGCACCAACCGTGGGCAACTGGTCGCACTAGACTAGGACAAGAGTAAGGTTGGAGGGTGACCGCGATAAAGCTCAGGTCAGATACGAAGCCCAGGTAGGTCCCAGTCAAATAGTTACCTTCAGACTTAGAAAATTTCTTGAGAAAAGGTGGTGTCAATGAGCTATTGCCAGGGCAAGCTGCAAGCTGGTACCAAGTCGAGGTTCGATGACGGCGGTTGCTTTAGACTGGAGTGCTGGTGGAGTCATCGATGAAGGCAGGAAAGCTCCGAGCGGATGAAGTCCGGTGTCCATGCCCAGGAACGTCTCAACATCGATCGGCTTCAGCTCAGGTCACTCTCAGTGAAGACCTCAACATTCAGACTTACAAACTTTTATGGAAGTCAGATCTCCTTCAGCAGGTCAGATCAGCAAGCTGGATTCGACTGGTGATTCACAGCTTTGGCTCAACGGCAGTCCTCCATGGTTATTCAGAGATAAAGTTAGCAAACGTTTCTAAGTCCCAGCTTCTGCAGTTTGGGCAGGAGGAGTACACTATGACACTTATCTAAGGGCCCAACACCTGAGGGACACCACTTAGGGGTTAAGACTCACTCCAGTAGAAGCTCCCAGCAGGGCCCACTGCAGGTCCATTCGAAACTTGTTAGCAGGCAGGTCCAGTTGAAACTTGTTAACTAGACTCTACCATTAAATGGGCTTCTTGCAGCATTTTTGTGTCCCTGTAACTTAACAAGAGGTCAGCCAACTGCATCCAAGAGGACACTTCTTTATCCTGGGTACAAGTGGGAACCCGTATAGCCCTTTGGGTTCTCCTCACAGGTCTCAGCAGCAGATGAAGTCCTTCTTTTGTCTTCCACAAGTCAAATAATGTCTGAAAAGGGCAGTAGGGGGTGCCACATATGCCCAGCGCCAGCTTGTGACTGCAGGAAACTTCTGACCGCTCCCTAAACAATGGGATAAGGTTCCATGGGGTGACTCTACCCACTTTAGTAACACGTCCTGTTGGTTTTACTGTAAACTATCCCACAATGCCCCTCTCTACCTAAACCAACACGTCAGAACCCACCCAGAAGTATGGCTATGATAATGGCAAAACCCTCCCTTGTGGTCACTCCAAACTAATTCTGGGGACAGCTCTTCTCCCACTGGGATTAGTGCCTGGCTGGCTATCAGGACAATAAAGGAGGAAAGCGCAGGCGTGAGCTACATCAGCCTGTTACAGGGTAGGTATACTTTGAAGTTAATTAAGTTCCTGTGCACAGTCCACATGACGATCCTGTCAGGGGAAGGTCAACCTCTCTCCCTTTGTCTCAGCTCCTTGAGCCACTTCACACCTAATAAATAAGCCATTCAGCTCCTGGACAGTGATCACTAGCAGGAAGGCACACTTAGGTTAGGCAGGAAAAGAAAAACTTTCTGAAAGTGTCATTTTCATATTAGAAAGATAAAATCGTACTTGACAATTAGGTTGGATTTTAAATTGCGAGTTAAAAGGAGTCTTGGAATAATTTTTCTAGTACTTCTAAAGTAAAGTTAAGCATTATAAGGTTTTATAATGTAACTCAATGCTTTCAGATGGGAAAACCTGCCTTGCTACAGTGAAACATCACTGTGGAGGGTTTTCACTGCCAGGACATTTAAAACATTAAATACACATGCCCTAATTTTTACAAATCATGCACCCCATCGTATGGGCACTTTGTGCCCATTGTAGGTGGCTGATAAGTATTACAAATTAAAGGTTCGGCCTGACAAGAGGTTTATTTTGCCAGGTCACATTAACACTTTTGAAACTGCCTACCCAGCCTGCAAAGGCAGGTCTGGAGACATGCTTTGCATTGTCACTTTAGCGGTGGCAGAATATGTGATGCAGCACACTAGTGACATTTAAATTACATTTTGTACCAAATACTAGAGCCTTAGAGGTACGTTAAAATCCCAATTACGAGTATAGCAATTTTGACTTGTTTTAAGGGTCAGAGCACATACACAGCAGTGTCCCAGTGCGCAAAATGAAAGAAAACAGGACCATCAGTCCAGAAAAAAAAGGGGGTGACCATACAAAAAGAGCTGAAAACAGTTGTGGACAATGGCGGACACGGTAACCGCACTTCCTGCTGTGTTCCCCTCGTAATTACTTCAACACTATATCCAGATGAGTGTGCACATACAACTCCAGCACCCGCCGTCGTTGGGTGCCAGCTGCTAGGCAGAGGGCGAACAAACCAAAAGATTGGAGTGGTGCACTACTTTGAAGCAACAATTGTCTTTCAATAAGTCATTTTGTCTCATTATATTGTCTCAGGAAATCCTTTATTTTTCATGAGTTTCCAACAGTAAAAGATACCAGCCAACGCGTTTCATTCATATACAATGAACTTCTTCAGGGCATAGAATGATATACGAAGGAAGGGGAAAAAGGGTCCCAAGTTCCCCCTGGTGTTTCTCTGAGAGCTAAGCGCGAGCTCTATCCATAGCGTCAAGTCATGGCAAATCTGGTAAAGGATGTGCACAAATTAATGTGTCTGCGTGGGCCTCATTGGTAAGGGCTAGCATTCGATGGCTCCAAATAACTGGAGGCTGCTGTCGGCTCCGTTTGAACGTCTATGCCCTGAGGAAGTTCATTGTATATGAACGAAATGCGTTGGCTGGTATCTTTTACCATACAAAAAGGGGAATTTCTTACAAAGTCATATTGGTCCTGGAACTTATAAATGGTGATAATGTTACAGAAGGGAAGGTAAGGAACTACTGGGGCCTCCAGACAAGTAAATGGTGGTCACAATTCACAATGGTAAGTATTTGATCGTAGAACAGTGCAGACATACAAGCATGCCTATGACTGGGCATATTCATATGCCTGGATACAGTTCACAAAACACAGGTGTAGTTTTATTCCTGGTAGTAAGCATACATGTCCCTAACCCTTTACAACCATATACTGGAGGAGTTGGGAAGATATAGGGCCAGATGCATCAAGCTAAAAGCCGGTCGCAAAGGGGCAGATTCTCAGAATCTGCCCCTTTGCGACCGGTATGATGCATCCCAAATGCAAAAATCGCAATTAGAGAATTCGCTAAATTGCGATTGTTTGCATTTAAGGAATCTCAAATTGAGATTCCTTAAATGCAATGCATGAAAGTTTCAAAAATAGCGAATTTGCTAATAGGGCACGCAAATTACCACGAAGTACAACTTCATGGTAATTTGCAAAAACTCAGAAAAATGCACGTTTGTGCATATTTCAAAGTTTCATGTTGCGCACACACATGCCCTAAGGGCATGTGTGTGCGCAACATATGTGCACAGATCAAAATCAGGGGTGCAACAGGGTGTCTTTTGGACACCCCTGCACCCTTGAAGTCGCAATCTCAATTTGCGAATCGCTAATTGCGATTCGCTAATTGAGATTGTCTTCCCATTCATTCCTATGGGCCTCTGGGCCCATAGGAATGAATGGGGAGGTATTCATTAATTGCGACTCGCAATTTGCGAGTCGCAATTAAGGAATTCTAAGGAATCGCTATTTATGTGGTGATTGCTTGATGCATTCCATTTTGCTATTCCTTATTTTTCGCTAATAAGGAATCGCAAAATGGATGCTTGATGCATCTGGCCCATAGTGCTCTAAATACAATTGTAAATGTATTAGAAGTAACTTCATAAGTGTATTTTAGGCCTAAGTCTGCCAAACTCCGCGTTCATGGAGCTCTATACTATAGAGAATAACAAACTGAAAACAATAGGGAAACAGTCACCATCTGAAAAACACAACTCACCAGACAATCTTTACAAATGGAAGTGCATAACTGTAGCCACACCCTGAGCTCTGCCCTCATCTACTTGTGCTGTATGACATCATGAAGACAGAGACCAGTTACAGCCATCCAACTCCCCAGACAGAAGAACTTCCCTGAGGAGGAAACAGTCATTGTAGTAAACTACATATCGTAAACTACATATCGTATCTCCACTGAAGAATATCTTTGCCAAGATAGAGGTAGCAAAGGCTGTACTTAGTGGTGGATCCAAAGCAGACATCCGTTTCTTCCTCTTCAACAGACACCCTGACCTATTGTGTGGTCTGCCTGTACCAGGGAGTCCCAATGTCCAGCTTGGAAATGTCAATAGACCTCTAACTACTACCTATCCCCTGACTCCCAATTCATGCCACCCTGTTCACCTTCACATATAATCATACATCCCACACAGCCTACCCAATTATAAATTCACAGATAAGGCAAAAATATTCATTTTGACCTCTTCTGACTTACCTTCATACAGTCCTTATGTATGTTGCATTGAAAGGGCCTACAGCTGCAGGAACACTTCGACAGGTCCTTATCAGTATTGTTGTTACTTACCACTGGCCCAAAACTCTTTAGTCTACATGTACTGAAATAATGTTCTACCTCAAAGGAAAGGTAACAATATACGTATCGCAACATCAACACTAAATTTACTCCTTTGTAGGACTTGTATTAGCAGCTACTTCCCACTATCTGCTGTAGCATGTGGACTGGTTTCTCACACCAGATAAATGACAGGGCATGGCTCGTCAACATCCATGTCAACCTGTAATTGTCCATAGTATTTGTAATCTGTTATGGAACAATTGATAACTTGTATAATCAGATTAAGATGAAGACAGTTTGTAGGTTTGGTTCAAAGTGCGTTTTTTATTCTATGACAATCTTTTGTTCAATATTTTAAAGCACAACAGAAAGGTACACGCCAACACATGCTTCGCCCCTCTCGGTGCGCAGGCCTGGTGCTTTCTAAAGGTTGCAAATACATATATATATATATATATATATATATATTGCCCATCCAGGGCTTAATAACTTTTTTTTGTTAAAATGCAATGGTCATCACAAAAATGTGGTAGAAATGTATTTAATCAAAACACACTCTAAGATGGCCGCTGCAATTATATAATGAACTGTAGTCCTTCCTTAATGATAATCACTGAGAGTATGTGACATCATTTTGAATTACGAGTGTAACTTAATTTAAGAATGTTGAGACACATTATACAAATAACAGTAGAAAAAGGCGTGATGCCAAAACGCGTCCTGTTTTTTGTTTAACACGAGAATAGAATCGTAAGAATTCTGAGCCTTGGAGTGCAATCCATTCTTTTACTGCTGTAAAAGAAAACCGAGTGTTAATATATATATATATATATATTACCTACTGGCGGTCGCCAGTAGGTATATATAGTTAGGATTTTTTCTCTATGGTATTTTTGAAAATTCTATGTCTAATAACTTTGGCGTTTGTGGACGGAATTGGCTGAAATTTTCAGGAAAATGGCACATTTTGTTTCTGAGCAGCCCCTGAAAATTGGGGGGGGGTTCGTCCAGGGGGGGTCGAGAAAAAAGGGGGGTCCCAAAACGTGTTTTTAACATTGAGTTTTCCATAGGGCGGTTGGCCTCACTTTTAGCCCGAACGGCTGAATGGATTTGCACGAAACTTGGCAAAATTGTAGGGACTGGTAGCCCGATGTGCCTTTTGTAGGTCTCAATATATGTGCTACAGTGGATTTTGAGAAATTAACGTTTAAAAAAAGATATATATCTGTAACAGCGGACCGGGCAGCGCTCCAGTACGCGTACTTTTCGCGCAACGGAGCTTTGTGAAGCGAAGCTGATTGGTTCTCCGGCGTCTGTAAACATTCCAAACAGTCCGTAGCGGCCGCCATCTTGTCTCTCGGTAGGATCGAGAGACAAGAGGAGGCCAAAGCGAAGGGGCAAATGACCATAAGGGGGCATAGTAGATCCTCGCTGACCCCCTAGGTTTGATGTGGAGGTTTTAAAAGGGCCCCGCGGGGCAAAAAAAAAAAATAATAATAATAATCGAACGGCTGAATGGATTTGCACGAAACTTGGTAAAATATTAGGGACTGGTAGCCCGATGTGCCTTTGCTAGGTCTCAATATATGTGCTCCAGTGGATTTTGAGAAATTAACGTTCAAAAAAAGATATATATCTGTAACAGCGTTCCGCTTCGCGTAACGGAGGTTTGCGAAGCTGATTGGTCATTCTGTCACTGGGCTATAGTTGGGCTACATCTGGCTGATATTTGGGCTACATTTGTTTTTTTTGTCTCTGGCGGCCATCTTTGGGCTACATTGGGCTACATTGGGCTTCATTGGGCTTCATTGGGCTACATTGGGCTACATTTGGGCTCCAACATATATATAGGCCAATGTAGCCCAATATATATTTTTCAAAGTTAATTTTCGTAAAAACCACTGGAGCATATATCTTGAGACATAGCAAAGGCACATCGGGCTACCAGTCCCTACAATTTTGCCAAGTTTCGTGGAAATCCATTCAGCCGTTCGAGCTAAAAGTGAGTCCAACCGCCCTATGGAAATGAAGGAAATGAATGGGTAATTTGTAATTAGCAAATAGCTCATCGCAAACTAGGAATGGTAAAGAATCGCTATTTATTCCTTAAAGTTCGCTATTTAGGAAATGCAAAAAACTTTGATGATACATATGGCGGTTCATCTCTAACAAGATAAGAAGCATAGGGATAGATTTATGATGACTGGCGCATCACCAGGGATGTGTTAGTCATTCTGTGCCGCTGTTCCGTCACCTATGGTGTGCTGCATTTACAATGCGGCGCATCATGGGGCAAAAACAGCACAGATGCGTGATGTATCTGTGCCGTAAAGGTGGCGCATTGCTGGAGTTGTATCGCAAGTGTGATGAAGCTCCAGCAAGGGTCGGGGGTGCCCCTGTCGCAGGGTTTCTGTTCTCACACAGAACTGTGGACAGAGGATTGGAACCTCGGCGAATTAGGGTGTCCCAAAACTCACCTTAGTAATCAAAAACCCCTTAGCAAGCTAGGTACAGTGTCACATTGGATATAACAAACTCTCAATGTTTAGACAATCCAGAATATGAACTTATAGTACCTCAGGATACGTGGAACTCATGAACAGTCGGTCGTTATATATTTGTTAGAAACCAGAACATGGAGTTAAGAAGAACACATGTGTATTTGAAATGTTTATTTACTAATGCCGTCTTCTCAGGCGTAGTATCTTAGATAATACAAGTACACATATTATCACTAACAAAATTACCAGCATAGTTACTAGTACATAAAAAGCGAATGGTGACAGTATGTTAACATGCTGTAAATGAATAAGAGTTAGCAACACTTATAAGCAGCCACGGGCCGTGGAGGGAGTTACGGTGGGGCAGGGAGGCGGGGAGGGGGAGGGGCAGGGTGGAGAGGGCTCCACCCTGCCCCTCCCCCTCCCCGCCTCCCTGCCCCACCGTAACTCCCTCCACGGCCCGCGGCTGCTTATATCTCACCCTCCCTAATACACATATTATATTATTTGCTAAGAAGGTCTGTTTGTGTTGGTTTAGGGCGTGCCCATACTTTAGTGTCTTAGATTTGAAGGAATCACATCAGCATACACCAGCTCTCTCTTCATGTGAACCGCATCAACTGTTGTGTATGTGTGTTCGGCAAAGCAATATAAAACCCGCCTCATGCCCAGAATTGGCAGAAGCTGCACTTATGTTATGAGTATGAAGTCGTGGAGATCAGACCTCATAACAATTCTGTATCGTGTTGTTCTTGAAACTTCAGCACTCGCTGTACAGATATAGTTTAACAAGCAAAGCAGATAGTAGAGCAATAACATATTATTCTCATGTAAACCACGATGAACTACTAGGTTGAAAGCTAAAGCAACAACTAAGTGTCGTGTGCAGAAGTTGCAAAAAAGGAAAAATGGCGTTTAAACCGGTAATGAGCCCATGCTAACTTAACACGGTGTAAAGATATCCAGGACCTAGATGACACCTCCCCATGATCCGGAAACGAACTGAATAAGATAATAGAAGTGCCATCTCATGAGAGCAGATTGCAACTTTATATGTGGACGGTCCGCAAGGTAAAACATTAAAAACTAGGAAAATTTAATGCTAAAGAAAAATAAAACAGCCAAGTACTTTATCGAGTCTTAAGCCAATAGGCAAGCTAAATAATAAAAACTTGACAAATAAGTCAATGAATTGTCAATGAAATGCTAGTACTCAGCATATCAAACATGAAAAAGGTCTATGACATAACTGTGTATGCAAAATAAGCTGCAACAGCCTCCAATAGGAAGTCACCGTCTTCATCCGAAAAGAGTTCAGCCATCCAATTTAAAAGCGGAAAAGAACATACGTGCTCTCCCAGCACCGGATCCTCTATCACCATCAGAGGACAGCTCGGTGGGTTTTCAAGAAAGCTCTGTTCCAAGAAAGACTGTGTTGCCGCCAGTAAATTCCAGGGACCAATTAGTCCATGCATCAATGCCACAGCCATAATCCTTTCGCCAGGACAAACCAACTTGTGAGTAATGATAGGAGTCATCAGCTGATTAAAGTCGACGTCAGGAGAAACCGGTCCGCAGAGACACAAATCAATGGCCCAATCGAAATCACAGGTCAGGCAGTGAAATACAGGCTGGACACAGGTGAAGTAGGAGAATCGAAAAGATAATCCATATGCCGTGCTTAATATCGCCAACGGCATTGTGCCATAATATTCTAGCATGCGATTGCGGAACAGTGTCAGCAGCTGCAGGGCGGGAGCTTGCACAGGAGGGACATCCATATTTAAAAATGTAAAAAAGCACAAGAGCGTCCGCTGGTAATGCAAGTAAAAATGGGAATCCACGAAGCAGAGTGGAAAAAATAGAATGAAAGAAAGCAGGGATGACTCCAAAGATTTTCTCAAATGAAGTCACAAGACCACTGGTAACAACTTTAAAAAAGTGCGCCAGGGCCTTTGTGGAGGACGCGTCAAAGATAGTCCGAACCATGTCGCTGAAATGCAAAGGCGAATCAGTATTTAAAAGGGTCTGCACCTCTGTACGGGTGTTCGCTATGTGAAGCACGAAAGTTTCACAGGCCGAACTCAAGGCCACCTCTCTCTGAGACAAAAGAGCTCTTATTCTTGCCATGCCGTTGAAATGTGCTCCCAAGGTTGGTATTTGTGGCCAGATTGAAAACTCCCTATGTTCATGTGTGGGAGGAAATAGAACATTTCTGCAGCAAATAACCCGTTCACTTACTGTTACGATAAAAGGAATACTTTTAATTAACCCAGAACAATCTTCATTATTGAGCATCAAATAACTACCATTTTCCAACAACTTGAACGTGGGGATGATAGCAGGAACTGGCGTGCCTTGCAACACGCAAGCCATATTTGGTCGGTGTTTGTTGCATGAACCGTGTAACTGTATGTGCCTACACATTAGTGAATGATCTGGCGTCTCAGTGCATTCCTCTCCATTCAGATAAACTTCTTGATCATCTTTGAAACATCTGTATGTGTATGGAAGCGACCAGACCTCATGAAGAAAAGCACTACCTAAAGGTTCATAACGACCTATTGGTATATATTTCATACAATTTGAAAACGTATATAAAGCAAAAGGCAGCGTTATTAAACCGTGGATAAGGCACGTTGCCAAAAAACCCGCAATCCTCTGCTGATTATGTCACTGAGCATGTCATGAATGATGTAATATGTGACATCATCAGCAGTGGATTACGGGTAATAGTATCTCTAGTTTACTCCCCTATAGCTGTCTTTCTTTTAACATAAGTGTCTGTTTCCTTCCCTTATACTTACTGTTTTTTATTTTATTTATTTTTTTGGTTCACTTCCGGTTCGCGTACCGGCGAGCGAACTGGGAAGCGAACTACGAGAAATAGAGGTTGGCACAGTTCCAAATATTGTACCAATTTTTTAATAACGGGGAGGTAGTTCTGAAAAGAACTTTTTTTTTGATTATTTTTGTTGTTTTATATTTTTTTTATTATTTTTCTGAACATTTTTTTACTTTTTTTGAATTTTTCTGAACAGTTTTATATTTTTTGGGGTTTTTCTTGCAGGGGGCAATGAAAACGATTCATTGTAAAGGGCTCAACAGGAGCAACAAAACAAAAAAAAAGTATTTATTATTTGGGGCGTTTCGTACAAACTTGCATATGATAGTCATTAGCTCTGTTGATCAGAGTGATGCTTCTTTCTCCGTAGCAAATGAATCCATTGCAATGTACGCAGACGTGTTTTACTTCATGAAATCTCGTTTGAATATTTGGCACCATCTCCCTGCCCTCTGGTCCCGTTACTTCCGGTACAACAGATCTTCTGGCCATAATAGGGAGATTATCTAGGTCGTTACGAAACTGTGCAGCACTGTAGTTGTTAGGATGCCACCTAGTCATATGGCGATGCATTGTGTTGTTTCCGAAACTGTATTTTTTGTCGGTCCCTCTGGACAGTCTATCTTGACATATAAGGCAAGTTACGTATCTTGCATTTACTTTTTTCTGACCTTTGGGAATTTAAAAAAATTGCCAAATGAAGTTTTCTTTCCGGTGAGACGTCCTGGGCTCCTCAGGCAAAAAGTGCCTCTCTTCGTGCTCGTCGTCCTGTTCTTCTTCTTCCTCTTCTTGCTGAATTATAACTTGAGCAGGTGGTCCACTCTTCCTTGGATGTGGTGGAGGTGGTGGGGAAGCACCAGCTGAAGCTACTAAAGAAGCCATTGCTCACTGGTAACAAAGGGTCTTTCTCTCACAAAGATGAAAGTCAGAGTGAGGAAAGAAGGAGGGGTTTTCATCATTTGGGAAAAACAATAGTTCTCAACCAATGAAAAGTGTTCATTTTAGATTATATGACCTAGTCTTACATCATTAGGAAACCAAAAGCGAAATGAACCAATGAAAAGTGTTATTACCAAATCACATGACCTGCTGTGTTTACGTTAAGCGCTTTGCAGGGCCTCCAGGTTTGCTTCCAGAAACCTGTGCTTTGCGACTCGGTAAGCGTACCAGTTCGCTAACGTAGCACGTCATATGACGTATCACGCGACAACGCGAAACGTCATGCGGACGGGAGGCGTCACGATGTTGTTTTCTAACGCGGCAGTTGCGGTAAAGAAACGTTTACCGGCTCGCGGTCTATTTCGCGGCATCAAGGTCAGCTAACGGGAAGCTTCCCGATTCGCGAAGCGGGAACGAAGAAAAAAAAATATTTAAAAAAAAAATTATTAATAAACATATCAAATATATTTTTGGATTTAAAGAAGAATACATTTTACAGCTACAGATATTAGCTGTTAAAAAACCAATGAAATTCACTGAAAAAACCATAGGTTATAGACCATATATAGTTAGGAATTAGCATTTACAAAACCTTGAAAATTCACTGAAAAAACCATAGGTTATAGACCATATATAGTTAGGAATTAGCATTTAGAAAACCTTATTTTACTCACACAAAACCATTGAAATTCCATATATAGTTAGTTGCACTAACTATATATCGCGCACCCGCAATCCACTGCTGATGATGTCACATATTACATCATTCATGACATGGTCAGTGACATCACTGATGACATCACTGATGACATCTCAAATGACATCACTGATGACATCTCACTTGACATCAATGATCACATCACTGATGATATCATTCATGTGATAATACAATGCATCTCCTCACACTCTAATATAACCTCCGTTACACCCAGTGTTAAATAGAGAGTATAATTTTTGAAACCATTGACACACCAATACTAGTTACTACATACGCACTCACTGATTCCTATGTCTACACACACATTCACTCATACAATCATTCATACATACAATCACTCATCTTTACAACACTATCATATGCACTCATACACCTATACAGACACTCACACTCTGCCACTCATCCATGGAGTTACTCACACACCTAGTCAGTCCTGAAAAGAATCAATCACACTTCCATTTTCTCATCTATACAGTTAAACACAGAACACCTTACATTTTTGAAACATATACTAACACATACTTACTCTCTTATAGAATCACTGATACAAGTACACATTGATCTGCACAGAGTCACACACCTCCCAGCCAGCCATACACACACTCAGTCTCCCATACAAATACTTGTGCAACCAATCAATAACCCATATAGCTACTTATATAGCTACTGATCAACACATGCAGCAGCTTGCACAACAACAGACATACTGATGCACACTTTCAGACAGTTTAGTCACTAACCCGTGCATTCAGTAAGACGCATTTAATCACTCACTCATACAGTCAATCACGCACCTACTAAAACCTTCATTCAGACACTTATACATCCACTCATTCTTCAATATGTAAAACATATTTAAACTTTACAGAAACACATAATCACTGGATGTTGTCATCAGTGATGTCACTGACCATGTCATGAATGATGTAATATGTGACATCATCAGCAGTGGATTGCGGGTGCGCGATATATAGTTAGTGCAACTAACTTTATATGGAATTTCAATGGTTTTGTGTGAGTAAAATAAGGTTTTCTAAATGCTAATTCCTAACTATATATGGTCTATAACCTATGGTTTTTTCAGTGAATTTTCAAGGTTTTGTAAATGCTAATTCCTAACTATATATGGTCTATAACCTATGGTTTTTTCAGTGAATATATATATATATATATATATACTGCAATGACCCATTTGACTTCAAAAAAAGTACTCCGGACACTCCAGGATGCCTAATTCAATTTTATTTGCAACAACGAGTCACAAACCGACGCGTTTCGCCATAAGGCTTGGTCACCGGTAAAGTTTGCACCAGTATACTTCTGTATTCATAGTCAGAGTCATTACAATCAAAAAAGGACTAACATACTTTGGGGAATAATTCAGTATGGGCGCCATTTTGTAGTGACTACCTGGTTTATACTACAATAAGTGCTTTACAGGCTTGCGCTATAAATTCATGCTATTCAAGCAGCAACTAAAATTCATGCTTGTAAAATAATACATCCCACACACTCCATATTGTGCTATTGGAGCAAATAAACAAATGGGTTTAACAGGGGAATTTCAATGGTTTTGTATGACTGAAATGTCCAGCTAACTATAACATGTGTGAAACCTATGGTTTTTTCAGTGAATTGCTAAGGATTTTTAAATGCTAATTCCTAACTATAACGTGGCTTAAACCTATGGTTTTTTCAGTGAATTTCTAAGGTTTTTTAAATGCTAATTCCTAACTATAACGTGGCTGAAACCTATGGTTTTTTCAGTGAATTTCAAAGGTTTTGTAAATTATAATTTTTAAATGTATTAAATGTTTATACTGATTTACTACATAGTTTTAAAGTATTTATTTTTAGATATTTTATTTTTTAAATTACATTACATATTTTTAATATCAATTGAAAAAAAATGTTTTAAAATTGTAATATTTGTTTTTTTATTTTATATATTTTTTAATTTATATATATTTTATATAGCAGGCAATGATAGTCTATGGAAGGAAATTCAAGTTACTGGTAAGTACGATTAAAAGTACTTTTCAGGATCAGTAGTGGGCCGAAAGATGCAGCATTGAGGTCTCTCCTGATAACAGGTGAGTAATTCGGAAATCGTAGTTCGGCTGATTTTAGAGGAATTTTTTTAAGTTCCAAAACTCCACACACAGAATTTCCAAGTGAAACCAGTCAATGTTAGCCTACGGAAGAAAATTCAAGTTACTGTAAGTATGGTTAGAATTACTTTTCAGGATCAGTCGTGGGCTGAAAGATGCAGGACAGAGGTCTCTCCTGATAGCAGGTGAGTAAATCGGAATTCGTAGTTCGGCTGATTTTAGAGGAACATGTGTACGTTTCAAAAATAGACACTTGGAAACTTTTCTGGTGAAAAACACACAATAGATTCCTATGAAAGGAAATACAAGTTACTGGTAGTACACTTAGATTAACTTTTCAGGGTCCGTACTGGGCTCAAAGATGCAGCACTGACGTCTCTCGTGATAACAGGTGAGTAAATCAGAATTCGTAGTTCGGCTGATTTTAGAGGAATATTTTGCTCAATAGTGAAGGAAGGGGGCGGGGCCTGAGGTAACATGTGTGCAAACATGCCCTGTGGCTCGTTTTAAGTTGGGGAATTAATTCCTCTTCAATCCTGAGGTCCCCTGTGGGCCAACTAGCCCACCAGGTACCTCCAGTATGCGCCAGGGAGCTGCGCTGCAGAGAGGTGTTCAGAGGCCACGCCCCCTTTATACAATACTCTGCAACGCAGCTCCGTGACACTTACTGGAGGTACCTGTTGGGCTAGTTGGCCCCTAGGGGAGCTCTGGATTGAAGAGGAATTAATTCCCAAACTTAAAACGCGCCACAGGGCATGTTTGCAAACATATCACATCAAGGCCCGCCCCCTCCCTCCTCACTGTGCAAACGCGCCCCGTAGCGCGTTCTAAGTTGGGAGATTAAGTCCCCTTGCATATTAGGGGTCCCTGAGGGCCAACTAGCCCACCAGGAACCTCCAGTATGTGCCAGGGGGCTGCGATGCAGAGAGGTGTAAAGAGGGGTGTGGCCTCATTACACCTCTCTGCAATGCAGCCCCTTGTCGCGTTTCCAGAGGGGGAACTATCAGCCTGATTCATCAAGCCAAAATCGGCTCGCAAAGGGCCAGATTCTGAGAATCTGGCCCTTTGCGAGCGCTATTTTTGCATTTGGGATTCATCATCCCAAATGCAAAAATCGGTAATAGCGATTTCGCTATTTTGCGAGTAATTACATTTAAGGAATCTCTATTTGAGATTCCTTAAATGCAATTCATCATCCATTTAAAAATTGCGAATTCACAATTTCGGCCCGCTATTTACCGCGAGGTCAAACCTCGTGGTAAATAGCGAAAACTTAGAAAAATGCTTTTAAAAGCATTTTTCTAAGTTGCATGTTGCACACACACATGTCCTTTGGACATGTGTGTGCGCAACACCTGTTTCAATTTGCATTTAAGGGGTGCTACAGGGTGTCCTTTGGACACCCCTGGCACCCTTTAAATCGCTATCTTATTTGCGATTAGCTAATTGCTAATCGCAAATAAGGAATACTCCCCATTCATTCCTATGGGCCTTTGGGCCCATAGGAATGAATGGGGAGTTATTCCTTATTTGCGATTAGCAATTTGCTAATCGCAAATAAGGAATGTGTAGGAATCGCATTTCTTTATGCAATTCCTACATGAATCCCGTTTTGCAAGTCCTTAATAGCGATTCGTTATGAATCGCTATTAGGGGCTCGCAAAACGGGAGATTGATGAATCAATCTGTATATCCCCTTGAATACTGGGGGTCCCTGGGGGCCAACTAGCCCACCAGAAACCTCCAGTATGCGCCAGGGTGCTGCGTTGCAGAGAGGTGTAAAAAGGGGCGTGGCCTCATTACACCTCTCTGCAACGCAGCCCCCTGTCGCGTTTCCAGAGGGGGAACTAAATCCCCTTGAATACTGGGGTCCCTGGGGGCCAACTAGCCCACCAGGAACCTTCAGGAACCTCCAGAGGTGTAATGAGGCCACCTCTCTGCAACGCAGCCCCCTGGCGCATACTGGAGGTTCCTGGTAGGCACTCCGGGACACTGCAGGAGTCTTCCCTGGGGGGTGGTGGTCCCCAGGGCCACCACAAGGCTCCAGGAGAGGGGCCACAGACCCCTCTATTTTGAATATTAGAGCCCCGGGGAGGTGGAGGTCCCCGGGGCTGCGGGGGGGCCATGTGCCCCCCCGCTATAATACATACTTTGCCCCGGGTGTGGCGGTCCCCGGGGCAGTGGGGGCGGGGATAGGGCATCCCCACACTTTATTTATATAAAGCCCCTGGGATTTGGCACCCCCGGGGGCTAATTTACATTAAAAAAAAAAATGTCGGCAGGGTAAGCGTACCCTACGTGTATCCCGCGATTTATTTATTTTTTACCTTGGGGGTCCTTGTGGGACTTCCTAAGCAGGCCTAGGGGGTCAGGGTGTTTCTACCCTGCCCCCTTTTCGCATTTTTCGCATTTCTTTTTCTGTTTTCTTTTGCCTCGGTTCTACTGAGGCACAAGATAACTGCCAACACTTCCTGGTTTGGAGTGTTGACAGACAGTTTACAGCCAATTAGCATGCAGCTCGTGCTCGTAATGGTACGCATATAATCCTTGGATGGTACGCGTACAGTACAACTTTGCAAATATATCTATGATTTTACTTTTGATATTCTAAGGAACTACTGAACGGATATACACCATTTAACAAAAAGTGTAATCTGCGAACCACCAAACTCTACCTTTTTGCCAAATGTGGTGTAATTCCGTTCAGCAGTTCGGGCTGTAGCCTCACTTAAAAGTCTCTATGGAAAATTGCATGGGGAAAACACGTTTTGGTACCCCGCTTTTTTCTCTGCCCCGCCTGACAAATCACCCCGAAACTTTCAGGGAAGAAGCGGAGCAGGCCATCTTCTTTCAGAATTTCACGAAGATTCGTCGACCGGCGCCAAAGTTATTCCAAATAGAATGTTGCGGATTTCATATGGAAACTAGGTCCTAACTATAACTACCTACTGGCGTTGAGACATTTTAGAACATATTTAGAAACAATGTATAAACATAAAGCTTGCTTACCTAAATTTCTGTATGGAATCTTGAAGAGAAGCTGTTGTGATTTATGTTGCTTGTGTTTGCTCAGGGACACAGTATCTACCGTCCCATGACAAGTCATTAGCTGTTTATTCTGGAATCTTTCAAGATGACGGCTGATGACTGACCTGAATGGGAAACAACCATTACAACGCAGTCATTACAATGCACTACATTTACAACGCAGTCATTTCAACGCAACTGCCTTTACATCGCTGTTTTTCATCCATTTGGCGACGGCTTCCATGCCTTCTAGAAAGTTCTGTCTGGCGAGGTTGGGTTCGTTGGATAGGGGGAGGATGAGTTTGGTGTCGTCTGCGTATGACACAATGTTGAGTCCATAGGTTATGACGATGGCGGTAAGCGGACCCATGTAGACATTGAAGAGCGTAAGGCTGAGGGAGGATCCCTGGGGGACTCCGCAGGTGGTTGGTGTAGGGTCTCAGAGGAAAGGTTGGAGTCTGACTCGCTGAGTTCTGCCGGAGAGGAAGGAGCCGATCCAGTTGAGGGCCATGGCCGGGATCCCTGCGTCGTGGAGTCTGCGTATTAGGGTGCAGTGCGAGACTGTGTCGAATGCCGCTGAGAGGTTGAGGAAGATGAGGGCTACTGTTTCTTGTTTTTCCAGTAGGGTGCAGATCGTCTGTTGCGGTGAGGAGGGCAGTTTCCGTACTGTGGTTGTTTCTTAAGCCAGATTGGGAAGAGTCGAGGATGCTGTGCTCTTCGATGAATTTTGCGAGTTGGCTGTTGATGGCTTTCTCAATGACTTTCGCTGGGAATGGGAGCAGGGAGATGAGTCTGTAGTTTCTGAGGTCAGTGGGGTCCACCGAGGGTTCCTTCAGGTGGGGGTTGACCTCAGCGTGTTTCCAGTTGTCAGGGAACGAGGCAGTCACCAGGGAGCAGTTGACGGTGTGGCGAAGCATGGGTGTGATGCGGTTGGTGGCTCTGTTTAAGATGAGGTGGGGGCAGGGGTCTGTGGTGGCCCGTAGTGGATTGACTTCAATCGCTGGCTTCAGGGTGCCAGGGGTGGTTGGTGAGGGTTCAGTGTGTTGGTTGTCTTCGTTGAAGTTGTCGTAGATGCTCTTTTTTGATGTGGAAAAAGGTGCTGAGTTTGTCGCAGAAGTCTGGTGAGGGAGTGGTGTCAGTAGACTCGCTGGTGGGTTGGGTGAACTCCTCGATGATGTTGAAGAGTTCTTTGCTGTTGTGCACGTGTGTGGAGATTCTGTCTTCAACTGCTTTTTTCCTCGTTTTTCTGATGAGTTGGTGGTGGGCGTTGGTGGCTGCTCTGAGGTTGTTGTGGGCTTCTGCGGATTTGGTTTTCCTCCAGGCCTTTTCGAGGTGGCGGTAAGTGCATCTGGACTCTTGAAGTTCGGTAAACCATCTGGCTTTCTTGGCGTGGGTGTTGTTGTTTTTCTTGAGGGGGGCTAAGGTGTTGGTGCTGTTGGAGATCCATCTGTGCAGGGTTTGGGATGCAGTGTAGGGGTCGTCATTTTCCGCGATGGTTGGGGGGGAGTTGCTGAGTTAGGAGGTGAGGTGGTCGTTGGTAATTCTGGTCCAGTTTCTTCGTGGAAGCAGGTGCTTGTGTCTGTGGATGGTGGGTGTTCTGAAGGTGAAGTGGACGCATCAATGGTCAGTCCATGGGAGTTCAGTGGTGTGGCTGAAGGTGATGGAGTTTCCTGTTGTGAAGAGGTGGTCGGGGGTGTGTCCTGCTGAGTGTGTGGGTTCAGTCACGATCTGGCGGAGTCCAATGTTGTGGAGGTTGTCCAGTAATGGTATGCATTGTAATGGAATGGGTTGTGAATGTAGTTTCTAAAAATGCGTTGTGATGGCATGCATTGTAAAATCATGCATTCTAATAGATGTTGAGATGTAAAAACCGCGTTGTAAAGGCATGCGCTGTAATTGTTTACATTGTAACGTGTCCTATTCGACCTGAATGGGCGGATAACTTGTTTCCCCCTGACCTAAGCATTATTTTGTGTTTTGGAATTATACCGACAATAAATACTTAATTTCCTGTAATCTGTGTGGAATCATCTTTACAAATTGGCGACAACTTTAACTGTATTGGTGGTGCCGCCCTCTACCAGCGTTTCTATGCTCAGGTCAGTGCTGGCACTCCGCAAATAATTTAAGGTGCTACGGAACAGGCGTTAGGAACTTTGTGCCAGTTCAACTGCCACTTCCTGCTGTTTGGAGAAGCAACTGTCAGTCCTTATCAGCTGGCTTGTGCAGCTTGTTAGTGCTTAGTTACCGGGCTGCCAGCTGTGATGTTTTCACGTTACGTGCCCACCATATTGGAAGCATTGTAAGGTCGAGCCTGAGCCAGCACGCTTCCCCAGGAGGGATGTGGTGTTGGGGTCCAGTTGGTTGTCGAGGTGGAAGTTGAGGTCTCCCAGCAGGGTGAAGTTGGTGGATGCAATGGCATGCGGGGAGATGATGTCCGTGATGGAGTTAGCGAAAGGTCCATGGGCTCCAGGGGGTAGCTAGATGAGGGTTCCTCAGAGGGTGGTGGTAGGGCTGGCCAGTACCTTGAAGTGAAGGTGTTCCATCAGGTATGTGGGCTCATTGGGGAGTGTGCTCAGGTGGAGGGTGGATTTGTGGACGATAGAGATTCCTCCTCCTGGGCAGGTGAGGCGGTCCATCCTGGAGATCTTGTATCCTTGGGCAATGGCGATGGCGATATCTGGTCCCGAGGTGGTGTTGGTCCAGATTTTGGTGAAGAACGATACGTCCGGGGTAGTGCTGTCGAGGAGGTCCCACATTTTGGTGACCTGTTTGGTCAGATAGATGTTGAGGAGGATGCATTGCAGGGTCTTTGATTCGGTTGTGTTCTTGGGAGCTGGTTGTACTGGGTCTATGTTCTTGGCGGTGCTGTAGGTGTGCCGGCAGCGGTGACAGCTGAAGGGTCCGTGGGTGTTGGCCGGTGACACTAGCTTGAGGTTGTTGCGGTTTGGGTTGAGTTTGTGGAGTGCCGCTGAGTCGTAGTGTTGGCGGTGCGGAGATCCAGGGTTCCTGGCTCTGGTCACAGTCGGGTCACGGACAGCGCTAACGGGCTTACATTTGGTGCACCAGTGGCACGCCTACAGTGCACACACTGTACGCGGAAGCACAGCGGCCTCCATTAAGTAGGGGTTGGGGAGGACTGGACAGCCAAGAGGCAGGAGTGGGGAACTGGAATGGGCCGGTCCTGCTGGGCGGGGGGGGGCAAAAAAAAAGAGGAAAGAGTGGAATTGGGCAGAAAAAGTGCAAAGAAAAGTGGAGGAAAGACACAGAAGGAGAGTAAAAGGGGGAGATTGAAATGAGAGAAAAGCGAGTGAAAACGGAGAGAAAAAGCAGAGCGAGAGAAAGGAGACAGAGTTCCACTGGACCACCAGGAATGAGGTGCAGGTAAAACCTGTGGGTGGAGGAGGGCCTCAAACACCAACACTCGAGAGTGCAGAGACTCAGGCGAAGTCCTCACTTAATGGTGGAGCTGTGAAGGAGGGAGAGCAATTTCACTGACAATGAGCCAGTGGTCTTGCTCGCCTGTCCCCGCAGCAGCAGCCATTAAGTAGGGGTCGGGGAGTGCTGGACAGCTGGGAGGCGGGAGAGAATTACAAGGATCACAAAATTAACACTCTAAAATAATTCCATTGGTGTGTACACAGTGGTTGTCACTAGCACAGAAAACCATGACATTGCAATTCATTTTCTGTGGTGTAAAGAAATACATGGTTAGGTGATGTACTACTTCCTCATTTGTTAAAAAAAAAACAGTTATACATAAAGGTGAAATTTGCTCATAAAATGGGGTGGTATATCTTTTAAAAACTTAAATCAGGATAGAAAATTCAATAACAAGACCTGGGTGGGAATAAAGTCAGCCAATAATCGAGTGCAGATATCTCGATGAGGATGGAGTTGAGGCGGGTATTCTGCATTGGGAAGCATTTGGAGTTTTACTGTTTGTGCTGTCTTGTGTTTGAAGGGACATACCTCCTTGTCAGCTGGGATGGGTCAGTGTTCATGGGTATGAATGACTTTCCGAGCACCTTACCCGGTACCATATTGGAATGACCTATTGGTCAACAAATCTTATTAAAGTTCATTTATCTAGATATGATTCTTGGTAGGAGGGTATTATAGAGAATTCTCTTGTGGTAAAAATATAGTTATGTAAATGGTACCGATGAAAGGCTGTTCAGAGTGAAGTAGGGCCACATGGGATGAGTCTATTTTTGGAAGTGTTATGAGGAAATAAATTAGGAAGTGGGAACCATGTTGGATTTGGCTATTTCTTGTCCTGAAGCATGCTTCATCAAGGATTCCTTGAGATACTTATCATTTATTGACATTCACATTCACAAATAGCCTTAAACCAACTGCACCAGTCTTGCATGATAGTATGGAACTTAGTCAGGCCCATTGAAATTATGCGACAGTGAAGGGATAAATTATGTAAGAAGGTTGAGTAAATTATGTGCCAAGAAACAGCAAATTATGCTGTATCATGCAGCACATTTTGTGATGGTATTACTTCTTTATTTTGACATTTTTACACTTGTTAACACTGTCTGGGCATAGGTGGCACTTTGTTTGTACCCCTGTTTATCAGCCAAATATACCAATAAGCAACGGAGAGGTGACGAGTCGAGCTTTGCAAAGGACTTTCCACTATGTGACAACACATGTCGCTGAGTTTATAGTAACTTTTGAACCATTTGAGCTACATATGTTTTTTTTTTTGTTAAAATCAATTTTTTTTGTTAAAGTTTGCAGATTATGCAACAGATAGATTACGTGGCAAATGCAGCAAATCCGAAACCATGCGAAAAATACTATGGTCGCACAAGTGCATAACTACAGTGGTCCTGAATATAGAAATAATACAGTTATAACTCAAAAGTTGTAGGCATCTAACTATTGGGAAATACATTATTTAGAAAGGATATGCTGTGAAATTCGTATTTGAATGAACAATTGCTGTTCAATAGCGCAATACAATTTCACAACATTAGGATGTCAGTGTTTTTCTTAATAGTAATAATCATTTGACTGTCCTGCATGTAGTCCTGGTAAGGAAGATGCCGATCTTGTGCTGAACGTTTTTATTGCCAAATGTGTGCTTTCACTTTCCAAGCAGGGTGGGACAATTGCGGCTGCTTCTTTGAAATTTAATATGTCTTGCATCTACATGAGTTTGAGCTATTGGCATTGTAAATGACAATGGGTTTTATTTATGTGTTAATTATCAAAATAGATTAATAAAAGGCATTCAGCTAGATTCATCAAAGACCCGTTTTGCGAGTCTTTAATAGCGATTCATAAGGAATCGCTATTACAGACTCGCAAAACGCGATTCATGTAGGAATCGCAATATTTATTGCGATTCCTACAGCTTCCTTATTTGCGATTAGCTAATTGCTAATCGCAAATAAGGAATAACTCCCCATTCATTCCAATGGGCCTAAAGGCCCATTGGAATGAATGGGGAGTTATTCCTTATTTGTGATTAGCAATTAGCTAATCGCAAATAAGGATGCGAATTCAAGGGTGCCAGGGGTGTCCAAAGGACACCCTGTAGCACCCCTGAAATGCAAATTTACTCAGGTGTTGCGCACACACATGTCCAAAGGACATGTGTGTGTGTAACATGCAATTGAGAAAAATGCACTAAAGTGTTTTTTTCTATTTTTTCGCTATTTATCACGAAGTCAGACTTCGTGGTAAATAGCGGCCAAAAATTGCGAATTCGCAATTTAAAATTGGTTAATGAATTGCATTTAAGGAATCTCAAATAGAGATTCCTTAAATGCAATTCCTCGCAAATATGCGATTTCGCAAATAGCGATTTTTGCATTTGGGATGATGAATCCCAAATGCAAAAATTGCACTCGCAAAGGGCCAGATTCTGAGAGTCTGGCCCTTTGCGAGCCGATTTTTCGTTCATGAATCTAGCTGATTGTCACTTAAAGTACCAATAGCTTAAACTCAGGCAAATGTGAGGCCTATTGCATTGCAAATGCTTGTTTTTCTTCAGCAGTGAGTGTAGTGTATGCAGGCAGGCGTGCAATGCCCATTGGACTCAAAGGGCTTCAGCTCCCCCGTTGGGTGTGTCAGCCCGGAATGAGACAGCTTCCTGGGCACACACACAGCCACACCCGAGTACTTCACAGGTCTTTTAAAGACCTTTTGCTTGTTAATGAGGCATTGATGTGTCCCCCCCTTAGAGCCTCTGCAGCTCCATTCTACCTTTTGCCTAAAGAATCAGACCCCCGAAATTTCTTCTTAGCCTCCCCCCCGAAATTTAACTCTAGTTGTGCCTCTGAGTGTATGCTTCGTTCCAGTTTCTTTTGAATTGTAACCTCCACTCTTTGCTGGTATTTGAGGCAGCACTTCCGTCACAGTGGGAGTTCATCGAGAGGTGCTTTTCCCCGGCATTTTATTTGTTCTGGTTTCCACTTCTGACTCTCCTGCACGTCTGCTACCATCGCTGATTGGCACAGCTTGTCTCACAGTGCCAATACATTTTGCTGCACACAGCTCCGCATTTCTGGTGATGCCTTTTCTACTTCGCTGACAGGCACAGCTACTCACATGCTTGTCGACGCTGATTGGCACAGCTTACTTCACAGGCTGAACTCTTAACTCTGAACTTTGGATTTTGCCATTTAGCCTCCGCTGATAGGCACAGCTTGTGATGCCGGTTACACCGCTGCAGTTTGCACAGCTTGCTACTTGAATTGTTCATCCTTCTACAATATATATATATATATATATATATATATATATATATATATTTGTTTCCTACCCACTGTTTACTGTTTGATACCAGCACTCTGACAGGCACAGCCAAGTTGTTTTTGACTCTTTCCATTTAGTTGGTTGTCTAAACTACACACATATGGATTCTGGGTGTCTGTGGAATCTCTCTCCCCCCCCCAACCATTTCTTCCTGTGCCCGCCTGTGCCCAAGTGGGAAAAGTGGAGGGAATATTTCACAAACTACGTCTCGACTTTGGATGATGATTAGGAGTTCACTGCTGATAAGAAATTTAACATTCTTTTACATTGCTCAGGCGCTGGCGGTATAAAAGTATACAACGATATTAATAAAAAACATAGGGCTGCGGGGGAGGGTGATGCTTACACCAATGCTCTAGAAGCTTTCAACCGTTACTATAAACCCGCTGTTTGCGTTGCTGTAGGCAGGTGTACATTTTTCCACAGGAAACAAATTAAAGAACAACCTATTGAAGACTATGTTTCAGCTTTAAAGAATCTGGCTCTCACATGTCGTTTTGGTGGCCTACCTGATGATCTTATTAGGGACCAAATAGTGATGCGGGGATCTATTTTTAGTATCCAGGAGAATTTCTGGGCCAAGTGTGAGAGTTCTTTACAAAATGTAATTGACATTGTTACGAGGGTTGAGCTTACTGGTAGATGTGCAAAAGCCATTCTTGCAGAAAACAAGGGAAAACAAGTTGAAGGTATTATGGCTAAAATTGGGAACACCAAAGCTTTTACTAAGCAGAAGAAAAAAATGCATGATAACAGGTCTGTTAGTGATAAAATGTATGTTAGTTCCAAGAATCGTTGTTTTAGATGTAGTAGTTTCAATCATTTGGCTAATGATAAGAACTGCCCTGCCAGAAAACCGATGTATTTATTTTGTGGGGTATGGGGCATTTCCAAGTAATGTGCCAGAAAAAAACCTTCTGGTTCTGTTAAGTTGGTTGATGTGGACCGTGAAGCTACAACTAGCACTTCAGATGAAGACAACGTAAACATGTGTGTTCTCAATATTGAAGACAATCTAGTGTTGCAAATTGATACCATGCAGTCAGCCTGGAAGAAGAAACCAGTTTGTGATATGTCTATTAGTGGAATTGACA
The DNA here is from genome assembly GCF_964261635.1 of Lissotriton helveticus. Taxonomy (NCBI): domain Eukaryota; kingdom Metazoa; phylum Chordata; class Amphibia; order Caudata; family Salamandridae; genus Lissotriton; species Lissotriton helveticus. Next base: position 1,774,120,854 of record NC_136067.1, on the reverse strand, counting down.
TCTCCATTGTGGCAGACTCTGGTTCTCCTTACATGATTGTAAACAAACAGGTATGGGAAGAGATGTTTGCACCGTTTTTAGGTGAACAATTGGAGACATCTGACATTACCATCAAGACTTTTACCGGCGATCCTATAGATGCTTGTGGCTACAGGGAGCTTATGTTTGTTTTCAAAGGGAGGGAAACTTGGGCAAGTTGTGACGTAACTGTCCGTTTAAGGATGGATGGATGGATGGATGGATCAAGGTAGTCTTGGCGTTCTTTTAGATCCAAACAGTTCCGATCCAGTCTTCATTGTCCAAACTGATGAAGAGTTTAGCAAGAGCTTGCCCAAGAGTATTGTCTGGGGAAATTGGCCAGTTGAATGGGTTTGAGCACAGGATTTGTGTCAAGAAAGGGGCAATACCTAAAGTTCACATGGTTAGGAGCATCCTTTTTGCCATTAAGAATGAAGTTAAGGTACAATTGGGGAAATTACTAGAAGAAGGTGTATAGAACAGGTGGAGTCTTCAGAGGGGGTAGCTCACTTGGTTGTGGCAAAGAGACCTAATGGCAAATTGAGTTTGTGCATTGACTTGCGCGACCTCAACAACAACATCTTAGTTGATCAATTCCCTTTGCCACGCATCAGCAAAATGTTAGCTCTCACAAAGGGTGTGAAGTTGTTTTCCACCATAGCCCTCAAGGTGGCCTACCACCATGTTCCTCGACATCCTGATAGTAAGAGCCTTACCAGATTCATCACACCTGTTGGATGTTACATATTCAAGAGGGTACCCTTTGGTCTAGCCTCTGCAGCTGCTATGTTCCAAAGGTTGATGCATGACATTTTCAAAGGAGTCAAGAACATACTTATGTTTCAGGATGACATTTTAGTTATGGACAAGACTAGGGAAGATCATGACTTTGTCACAAGTTCTTGGTATCCTTGAGTCTAAGGGCTTAACCGCTGAGCACAGTAAGTACAAATTTGCTTGCAAAGAAGTGATGTATCTGGGCCATGTAATTACTGGTTATGGTATTATGCCTAAGAAGGAGTTTCTGGATGCCATACAGAATGCCCCAGAACCCAAGAACTAGGATGAACTGCGTTCATTTCTGGGTCTCGTTGAGTTCTACGCCAAATTCATTAAAACTTTCTCATGTAAAACGTACGATTTGAGACAGCTACTGAAAATAAAGAACAGGTTTTAGTGGTTGGAAGCATGCCACAAGGTATTTTGTTTTCTTAAGGAGGAAATGTGCATGGCAAACCGTTACAAAGTTTTGCTCTAACTCTATGTAACATTATCACCACTGATGCGAGTGGTAAAGGCCTGGGGCTGTTCTCACCCAGAAAGTTGTGCGTGATAAGGAATGTATGATTCTAATTGCTTCCCGCTCTCAACGCCTGCTGAAGAGAAATATTACGGCATAGAGTGGGTGCTGCATCTCCTAGACTTGCCCGAATGTTTGTTCGGTTGTTTGACTTTAATTATGAGGTCCAATATGTACATGGCGTCAAAAATGTGGTTGAGGATTTTTTTGAGTAACATGCCTGTACTTCTGTGTGATTCCAGCAACAATGTCGAGGAAGTTTTCTGTGTGGCAAACATTCACAAAGAATTGTGTGAAATATCTATGGATGAATGGAAGTTAGAGCAGAAAAATGATGTTTTGTTGTGTAAAGTTCTTGGAATGTTTTCTAAGGGTTTGGCCAGACAAACGATCTGAACCTAAGGAGCGGTGTCCTTTTTGGGAGGTTACACATGAATTGACAGAGGAAGGGGTTGTTATTGAGGAGTGGTAGAGTTATTCCCCCATCCATGTTAAGGAGCAGAATACTGGAAATTGTCATGAGGCACATTTGGTTATGGACAAAACCAAATGCAGGGTAAAGAATTGGTATTGGTGGCCCAGTGTGGATATTGCTATAAAAAAGACAGTTGGGGACTGTTTTTATGTGTACATTCAGGTAAGACATAGGTTATGTTCAGTCCCCCTCAGCACCCAATTACTTGTCCGAGTATGCTGTGGGAGAGAGTTGGCATGGACATAATGGGGCTCATGCCGGAACAGGATGAGAAAGTGTTTATGATTGTTCTTATCGATCATTTTTTTGAAGTGGCCCGGACATTGGTTTTGTGCATAAAGCAGATGCAAGCAGTATTGTCAGGTTTTTGGATGACATATTCATCAGGGAAGGTTTACCCAAGTGCATAGTTAGTAACATTGGTGCACAATTTACCTCTGACGTCTCTACTGCCTATCTTAACAGGAATAGGGTTGTTCACAAAACGTCTGTCCGTTATCCCATAGGTAACGGAGCGATGGAATGGTCCTAGGGGATTGTGCAGCTGGCTTGCAACAACAATCTAGCTTGGAAATCTGAAAGTCACAAGACCTTGGGGGCGTATCCCATTACGTCGTGCAACAGCACCGGTCTCAGTCCTTTTGACCTCATGAAGGGCATAACTCCATGTCCAAGGACAATGTAGGTTGGTTGGCAGCGGCTAGAAGAGTAGTGTGGGGTGTGGGCTTCGGCGGGCCGGAATAACAAGCGGGGAGGCCAGATATAATGCGCTATCGTTAGCTGGTTTTATTGTTGCCACAGTACAGGAGGGGAGATGGAGTCTCTGGGATGGGGCCACGGGTTTCTTGTAAGGTATCCGGAGGAAAAAGGAGATGTCCTGTGGGTTGCTTTCCGCTGCTGGGCTGAGGTCGTCCGGGCGATGGGCTCTCTCCTGGGGTCGTCCGGGCGATGGGAGCACTCACTCTCGGCATAGTCGTCAGGTCCTGTATAATACACCGGTGGGCCTCGGAGGTTTGGGACGAGAGGAAAATACAGAGCCGTTAGTCTTTATGCTCTCCTGACGTAACGTAACTACCACCGACACCAGGATGTGGGGGTACGGAAGAGGCGAAGGTGAGGGAGGGGTGGACGGGGAAGGTGGAAGCGACCGACGAGACAGGGGGGGGGGGGAAGGGGTGAATAGTGTGCTCAAGGGGTGGAAGGGACCTATATATATATATACAGTGATTACAGTGCTCCGGTTTGTGCAGCTTTCTACAATATTTACATCTATCTGTACAAGGGACACACGGAGAAAGATGAGGTGTACTCACGTGGCCCGCCGCAACTCCCTGGTGAGTTGCGGCCACTCTCCAGCCACCTCCTGAGGACTCCACCAGTCCTCAGACCACACGTCGCCGTCAGGGTCCTCCTCCTCTGCCTCGACTCGACTCTCCGACTCCTCGCTCCTTGGTCTCAGCTCCGGTTCCTTCCTTACTGCCTCCTGCCACGAGTCCGCTGGTTGGAACATCCTTCCTTGTGGACCGTCGGCTTTTCTACCTTCCGGGTCGGCGCAGGGGGTGGGGTTTCCGGGGTCATGGAGAACTGCTTCCGGTATCCCGTCTTCCGTGTTCGGTTCTTGGCGTACCTGCAGGGGATGAGAGAGAGAAGAACTCCTGGGGAAAGGGAACAAGGTGCAATCTGGGTTAGACGAGACGGCCCCCGCGCGAGGATGCTTCCCCGCTAAGGTAGGGGCCTCGACCTTTCCACAAGTAGATTAGTCAGCAAATGAAGTAAGGGGTAAATTGGAAGAGGCCCAGTTAGTGTGTAAAGAGTGTTTTGACAAGAACCACAGCCTGTTCACTTGAAGACTGGTGATGTTGTAAGAGTCAGGAAAGGTGGCCATATTGGTAAGGGCCAAAACAAGTTTTCTCAACCCCTTACTGCTACGTTAATTTGTAATTCCGCCTTGTTGAGCGATGGCAGGGTTTGGCACTTCTCCGCTTTGGATTTGTGCTAACGTGTTGAGGTTGCTGAGCCTATGGATGACCATGGCTCAACTGGTTGTAATGGTAATGCTGAACATACTGGCAGGGTTTGTGCATCTGTTTGTGAAAGTGGTCAATAGGGGGATGAAAAAGATGAGCGATTGTGTGCATGCTCCTGAGACTCAGAAAGAATTGCATTGTGGTACAGGGTCCTCTTCTGTCGTTGAAGAAGAGTCGTCCACAAACAAAACCAGTAGAGTGGGTCATCCTGTGGTCCGGCCCAGGAAACTGACAGATTATGAATGCGAATAGATATGTTTTTAATATCTGTGGTTTCCTCTCTGGTGTACTTCAAGCACTGCTTGGAAAACATGGTTTCATTCCCTCTCAGGATACCTTTAATTCTTCAATACCTTGAAATGTTTCTTATGTTCCTGAAATGTGGTTTATTCCTTGCATTACAGTCCTTAGTGCACCTACTTGCATAGTCTTCATGGTTGTGCTATTTTTTTTTGTGTATTCTGTAAGGAGGAAGATGTGTTGTGATTTATGATGTTTTTTGTCCAATCAGGGACATTGTACACGGTTTACAACCATTACAACGCAACTTTTACCACGCAGTGCTGTTACAACGCTGGTTTTACTACGCATACCATTACAACGCATTACACTGGGGGGCGCTCTAGGATAGGGAATAAGTTTAATTTACTATCCAACACCTTCCCTAGTGTCCACGGGGACTGGAGTTGGAATAGTAAATTAAACTATTCACTATCCAGCACCCCCAAGTGTAATGCGTTGTAATGGTATGCGTAGTAAAACCTGCGTTGTAACAGCATGCGTGGTAAAAGCATGCGTTGTAACATCATACATTCTTGTACACACCATCCCCTGTCAAGTCATCAGCTGTACATTCTGGAATGTTCACGCAATAATCAAAAATAGAATGGACACTAGTTTCTACAAAACCATTGGTTTGTACTTCGAAAACCCTCATAGACAACCTGATTTTCTATGGTGCGGTATATCTTTTTATCCGCCTCATCAGGGGTCGTGGCGTATTCATAGGGTAATCGATTAACGTGCTGGGTGCCAAGCCTCACCCGAGGCTACCTCCGGTACAGGTAGAAGTGTCCAGAAATAATGACAAAGGAGGTAAGAAAATGGATAAAAGTAGTGACTAGTCCAAAAATGTATTAGTTTTATTAAGCGATAGGTTCTAGACACTATAGATAAAATTAGATCGATATGAAGGTAATCAAGTAACTGGATTACCGCATGTCTTTTGAAAAAATGTCTACATGTTTCAGCTCTCTTGGCCCAGCCGGGTCTATGGAGCTTTCGTCAGGACAGGGACATATACGAGGATACAAATAAATAAAAAACTGCCACAATTTGTGTAGTATTTGTTGATAAGTATCAATGACTTATACTCAGAATGCCAACGCTGTGGAAACAAAAAAAAACAAAAAAAAAACAACAATATATATTTTACATTTGCGTCCCCTGTGCTGACTCTGCCCCTGGCTATGGGCGTTGCTGTTGTGAGTCCGTTTTTATACAGAAAGACTCGGACACAAAAAAGGGGACTAACAATTGAGCCGTGAACTACACCTAAGATGGCTGTCTCAGTAACAAAAACTCGAGGGTTGTTTAATAGACGTTAAAACCCGTGTTTGGCAAATACTATTCCCAAAAAGAGGGTTTTATCCAAAATGTCTAGCAAAGGGAAGTGTCCTCACAGGGGATTCTACGATGTTCCACGTGGGTAAGAATGGCAGCGTATTCTATCATCTTTAATCCGGTAAGTGACTAAGCAGCGCGATTAACACGCGTCACTCACTTGTAACCCTGACAGCAAAAGACCACTAAGCGACTCCCTGTTCCCTGTTGAAGCTATCACCAAGCTGAATACAGGTAACTTTACTAGAATTTTTGGAGTTCTTGGGGGCTAATATTTAGAGCTTAAACTGCCGTGGATTAGGACCTTGCTAGTGCGTCTTACCATTCTGGGAAGCAGTGTCTCCTCACTACTCTTTTGTCACTCAGGAGAGAGAATATCATGAGTTTAGGACTCGGCTAGTGCGTCTTACCATTCTGGGAAGCATTGCCTCCTCATGACTCTGTTGTCACTCAGGAGAGAGAATATCATGATTTTTATGAGTTGGATTTCTGTATAAATGTAAGCTGTCCGAGAATCTATCGCAGACTGTATATATATACTCAGACTTGATTTCTTTTCCGATTCCCTTTCCTCCTTGTTGTAGCTTTACAATCACCTATATGGTAGCGACTCCGAATCGGAGTCTTTACGTGCCCCCCATGTCATTGATACATGTGTGCCTGCCCAAACTTGAGCTTTTAGCCAAATGTAAAATATATATTGTTGTTTTTTTTTTGTTTCCACAGCGTTGGCATTCTGAGTATAAGTCATTGATACTTATCAACAAATACTACACAAATTGTGGCAGTTTTTTATTTATTTGTATCCTCGTATATGTCCCTGTCCTGACGAAAGCTCCATAGACCCGGCTGGGCCAAGAGAGCTGAAACATGTAGACATTTTTTCAAAAGACATGCGGTAATCCAGTTACTTGATTACCTTCATATCGATCTAATTTTATCTATAGTGTCTAGAACCTATCTCTTAATAAAACTAATACATTTTTGGACTAGTCACTACTTTTATCCATTTTCTTACCTCCTTTGTCATTATTTCTGGACACTTCTACCTGTACCGGAGGTAGCCTCGGGTGAGGCTTGGCACCCAGCACATTAATCGATTACCCTATGAATACGCCACGACCCCTGATGAGGCGGATAAAAAGATATACCGCACAATAGAAAATCAGGTTGTCTATGAGGGTTTTCGAAGTACAAACCAATGGTTTTGTAGAAACTAGTGTCCATTCTATTTTTGATTATTGCGTATCTGTCCAGGGGAACCGAATGGACCCAGAATCCTCTTCCCTCCACTTTGATATCATTCTGGAATGTTGCCAGATAACAGCTGATGACTGACCTGAATGGACGCACCACTTGTATCCCTCTGACATGAGCATTATTTTGTGAGTTGGAATAATACTAACAATAACTACTTTAGTTCCTGCAATCTGTGTGGGATTGTCTTTACAGAAGCACACAAAGTAAGGAACAGTAAACATGTTTGTCATACTAGCATGAGTTAAAACAGGGAAGGTGTAGTGCTTTGTACGATGTGTCTTTATATTGCAGGCAATCTCCTCTGTCTTGTTACCTTGGTTACCTTAAGGGTTATTAGAATGTTTTATGTTATGAACATCTCCGACACTTGAAAGACACTCTGCTTCTTCTTTTAATAAACAGTTTGACTCCTATCACATCTTTTTCTGTAAGTTGGACTCAATTTCTATTTTGGTGACATTCTGGGAGTCTAACCGAGACAGCCACGACTGGATGAATAAACAAGTTATGCAGCTGCCACATTCATACTGTTTCTATTGCACTCAACGTTTTATTCAACTTGGGTACAAGTTATATCACGCAGCAGCATTCTAGTTTTATTAATTTTCTGAACTGAAGATGTGTTTGCCAAATGAGACGTGTTTCAGGGGTGGAACTCAAAGATCTATTGCAGTAAGGAATAGCTATGTACTTCAAAAGCTGAAGGTACTTTGATCTCATCACTTTGGTCAAGCGTGGACTAGAACACTGACCTTCTTACTGAAACAAAGTGAGTATTTTGGCCAAGGTTGGGCTATGTTAACATGCTCCCATCTTTGTATGGGTTCATAATACTGATCAACTCAACAGTGTGCCGTGACCGTGATTCACGTTCATGTGTTAATATTTTTGTTTGATGCTGCGCAAACAAATGATGGCCTGAATGACAAACAAATCAAACATTCACCGTCAGTCAAGTGATCGGAGTTCTTTTGCTCACCATGCCACCTCATTATGGGCCCAGCTGTAGAAATGGGCTTGCACGAAGATGAGTTTCAGATAGGATTTATTGATAGAAGAACAGCTTGACAACCACAGATAGGAAAAAATCCGCTAGGTAAGAAATGTAATGTCTGGAAAGTAAATTAAAAAGTACATTACCGCACAGTAGCTGCCAACACTAAAAATGTTGGTTGAAAAGGTTAACGAGCTGTATACAATCTTCAGAAATTGCTTTATTCCATAAACGGGTGTACGCTGTCTTCACGAAATAAAATCCATATCCCATTCTCGTCGCCAATATTTATGTAGAAATGGGCTTGCACGAAGATGAGTTTCAGATAGGATTTATAGATAGAAGAACAGCTTGACAACCACAGATAGGAGAATCAGACTAATCCCTCGATCCCTCGTATCTCCTCTGCTTCTACTAACAGCACAATTCAACTACAAACATTCTATCTGACATAGTACAATTCTAAATAATACATAGCAATAGCATACCACACCAGTCATATGGAAATCAGTCTTGAACCTGCTCCTCATGGGACAGTCCAGCCCGAACTGCCAAGCCAGGTCCTCCCTGGACCGGAAACAAGCATCCTGGGACTGGTTTTGGGGTATCACCCCTCATCAGCCAGGCTAGCTTGAATCCAGTGGCACAGCAAGTAAGGGACCCATGTCTGGGCATAACCATCCCACTTGGGGTGAAAAATTCTGCATAAGCAAATGACGGACGGAATGCTGAACAAATCAAACATTCAACCCCAGTCAAGAGATCTGGATTAAATCCATTGTTATTTTGCTCACAATACCACTCCAGTTTGGACTGCCAGACCAGGTCCTCCCTGGACCGGAATCAAGCACCCTGGGACTGGTTTCGGGTATCACCTCTCATCAGCTAGGCCTCATTCACCCCCAGATCTTTCACCCTAAGTGAGTTGGGTATGCCCAGACATGGGTCCCTTGCTCACTGTGCCACTGAATTTAAGCTTGTCTAGCTGATGAGGGGTGATACCCCAAAGCCGGTCCCAGGATGCTTGCTTCCAGTCCAGGTAGGACCTGGCTTGGCAGTTCGGGCAGGACTGTTCCAAGGAGGAGCTGGATCAAGACTGATTTGCATAAGGCTGGGCCCGAGCTGGGGTGGCATGGTGAGCAACGGAACAATGGATTTAACCCAGTCTGTTGAGTAGGGGTGAATGTTTGATTTGTTCAGCATTCCACCCATAATTATTTTGCACAGCATTTGTTGCCCTAAGTGGGATGGGTATGCCAAGACGTGGGTCCCTTGCTTGCTGTGCTACTGGATTCAAGCTAGCCTGACTGATGAGGGATGATACCCTTAAACCGATCTCAGGATGCTTGTTTCAAGTCCAAGGAGGACCTTGCTTGGCAGTTTGGGCTGGACTGTTCCCATGAGGAGCAGGGTCAAGACTGATTTGCAGATGTCTGGTCCAAGCTGGGGTGACATGGTGAGCAAAAGAACAATGGATTTAACCCTTATCTCTTGACTGGAGGTGAATGTTTGTTTTGTTCAGCATTCCGTCCCTCATTTCTTTGCACAGCAAACATCTTTGTTTGGCCATTTCTTTTAAAATCAACAATAGCACAGGCTACACAGACATAAGATATATCATCTGTATTACACTTTGAGTGCCCAGGATACACACTGGAAGGAAGATTCTGCATTAAGGGGTCGATTAGGATCGCGGACGGACTTGAGTCCGTCCGCGACCACAGAGTAGGAGGGAACGTCCGCATGGGCTGCGGCGTTCCCTCCGTGCAGATTAGGATGTGACCGCCAGGGTGGCGGTCACATCCTCCATCTTTAACAATGTTAAAGATGCATGCATCGCATTTGCGTGCACAAAGCGGCAGGCACCGCGCGGTGCCTGCTGCTTTGTTCACGCAAATGCACGGGGTACCACAGGTACCCCCCATGTGCACCCCCCACTCCCCCTTCACCCAGGGGGCCTGCAACGGGCCCCTAAAGTGAAGGTCCGTATGCTTTTCCACGGCGGAAAAGCCGCCGCGGAAAAGCATACATCTCACACCATCCTAATATGGCTGGCGGTGTCTGATGGACACCGCCAGCCATGTTAAAGCTTTTCCGCCGCGGTCGGAAGGCGACTGCGGCGGAAAAGCTGCGGACAGATTCCAAGACCCACCGCCATCCTAATATGGCGGTGGGTCTTTTGAGGCTCCGCAGCGGTTTTCCCGCATCCTCCGGGCCGGTAAAACCGCGATCCTAATCGACCCCTTAGTCGGCAAATCGTGGTGATGCATACAGCTCGATAAATCATCTTGGACTCATAAGATGCATGGGGGAATGTATTGCATTTAGATACTGAATCACGCTGATCCACAACCTTACAGTTTTTTCTTCACAGTCACAAGTTACTACTTTAACAGTGATGGAAACACCTTGCACAGGTCGAATAGTGGATGTTTATCACAGTACAAGTGCATCACGGTGATGTGTACACTTTTATGAACAGACATTATATTCACGCATTTTTACAGTGTAATGTAATATTATCTGCATTGTGAGCAGCCCATACTACTTTAACATATATTCTCGGCGGTATACAGTGAACATGTTAAGGCTTATTTTATGGTGTGGTATCCATTTATCTAATGCCATACACTATAATAGCAAAGTATTGTTGTGTGTGCTGTTTCTTTATCTATTTAATTCCAAGGATATCTAAGTCTTTTTCTTTGCTATTTCCTTGCTGGCGAAAAGAAGTCTGCAATCCCACAGTCACCATTTTTAGAAATGCCGGGTAATCCACCTATTCCATGGAGAAACTGGTTTGATGCTTTTCTCACATATCTAGGAGGAATTGGTTCTTCTGGTTTTCTATCAGCAATTTATTTTACTACAGTCTTTAGGATTTGAAGCTAAAGCTGTTTTCAAACATATAATAAACAAAAAAGGTTGCAAATGCCGCTAATTTCAAAATTAAACGTTTGTTATGTAAACATACGAATGAAACAATATGTTTATTGAATTGAATTCCACTTATTTAATTTCTTTATATTTTCAATTGAACACTTCTATTTTGAAAGTGATTTTCACAACTATTATACAAATATTAAAAACCTGGTGTGCACAACAAATATCATATACAGTGCTTACAAACTCATTAATTGTTTACAAATTATACAACTTACTCACCATTCAATCATCATTCATACATCACTCAATCCACTACAAACCACAACGTCTACTAACAACAAAACATAAATGATTCGATAAATGCTGTAATAATAATATCTACAGCAACAAAAGCCAATGTTTTTTTCACAATGAATTGAATATGTACAATTATTCTTATGTCAGTAAATCATTTATAATTTTTTTGGCTCTTAGAGGGTCTACGCGTTTCGAACTACCGTTCTTGCGTAGTTCTCATCAGGACCAATCTCGCGCTCCACTGAGCAAGCTGCAAAAGGATTCTATGTGGACCAGGAAGTGCAAACAATCAGTGCAGCGTTTGGACGCCCACGGGGACAGACGTGTTACAGTCACGATCCACCAAAACTGACACCGGCAAGGAAAAAAAACGTTCCGCTACATCGTCCAAAACATACAACGCGCCTGACACGCCTGAACAGACAGGCGAGCCAGGCCAGTCCGAAACGCCATTGAACATCCCCAAACTGGGATCACAACTTTTTGCAGCTTGCTCAGTGGAGCGCGAGATTGGTCCTGATGAGAACTACGCAAGAACGGTAGTTCGAAACGCGTATTCCCTCTAAGAGCCCAAAAAATTATAAATGATTTACTGACATAAGAATAATTGTACATATTCAATTCATTGTGAAAAAAACATTGGCTTTTGTTGCTGTAGATATTATTATTACAGCATTTATCGAATCATTTATGTTTTGTTGTTAGTAGACGTTGTGGTTTGTAGTGGATTGAGTGATGTATGAATGATGATTGAATGGTGAGTAAGTTGTATAATTTGTAAACAATTAATGAGTTTGTAAGCACTGTATATGATATTTGTTGGGCACACCAGGTTTTTAATATTTGTATAATAGTTGTGAAAATCACTTTCAAAATAGAAGTGTTCAATTGAAAATATAAAGAAATTAAATAAGTGGAATTCAATTCAATAAACATATTGTTTCATTCGTATGTTTACATAACAAACGTTTAATTTTGAAATTAGCGGCATTTGCAACCTTTTTTGTTTATTATATATTTGTGGCAAGTGATGCCTGTGGGAGCCCATACCCAGTGGTCTTGTTTTCAAACATATAGCATACTTGACATTAAATGAGAATGAAGAGATAGAAGAATAAATTTGTTTAACCCAGTTTGGTTGTTCTCAAGTATAGATTTTTTTAAAGAGATTAATAGACGAATTAAGCTGTAGACACATATATCTGTGATGTAAGAAGGTTAGTTGCTGATTGTCAATTCGAAGCATTCAGAGACCTTTTGGTTAAGGGATCAATTCATCTGTGATTGCACAGACAAAAGTATCCAGCAAAAATTGCTGTTGATGGGTAACCAGTCTCTGGAGGAAACTATCGGGACAGCGAAGAGTTTTGAGACTTCACCAAATTGTTGAATATGATAGGGGGTGTGTAAGTAAACCATGAAGCTTATCAACAGCCAAGTTGTTCTTGACCCTGAGTCAAGACACCTGGCAGAATTGATTTCACTTATAGGTACTTTCCATTAATGCAGAATAAACCTTGGGTTAGTTTCGGCTGCTGCTTTTTTCGGAGGATTATATACCAAATGTTCAGAGGAGTCTAAGGAGGTGCAATTTTTCAATATGACATTTTGAAAAGCCTCTACAAGAGAAGAACAAAATGGCATCTTTAAAGACGTTTAAAGTATCATGCAAAACGGCAGAGTTATTCTTATGGTTGAGAAATGAATTTCTGAAGAACAGAGTAGAGTATTTGGGACATGGGGTGTCTGGGAATGATATTAAACATAAACCTGGTTTGGCAAACGCATTTATTCACGCAACTCCACATGTTGACAAAGCGGGCTAAATTCTTTTAGGACATACAAAACAATTCGGTCGGTGTGGTGAAAAGTAAGGATGAGAAGAATGAGAAGGGGACTCAGGGTGGGCCTAACGTTGTCTTTAAACACAAAGCTGTTTGTTTCAGGTTTGGTAATAGTCTGCACCAAAAGGATTTCGAAATGTGGTCTTCCGGCAATGTTACTTCCAAGTTATTCCACAAAGTTGGACATTTCGCCAAAGACTACCAGAGTGGTAAATGTAACAGTGTGACAAATGTAACTAAGCTGGTACTGATGAGAGAGAACTTATGAAAATGTAGGATGAACTGAAAGAAATGGTCATGCTGGTAGCATTAAATGATGTTGCGCACTGGGAGCATGGTGACTCTGAGGAATGTGTTGATCCATATGTAAACATTGGTGGGGATGATAAGAAGTTTAGATTGTTGGTGAACCTAGATGTTAGTATTACAATGATTTCCCAAGAGTTGTTAAAGGGCAAGTGGCCAGATACAAAACTGGAACAACCACTCAAATCACCAGTGTTGTATGAATACACCAAATTAGTAAAACTGCCCTCACACACAGCAAGCTGTGTCATGCTTCATCATAGGGATGCTAACACTTCTCCGCGCAAACCAAACGCTGGAGGTGGAGCAATAGGGAAAGGGAGGACAATACAACATACAGTGTAAGGTCACGGGTGAGAAAAATGTGCAGAGAAAGTGATATAAAACTGATATCAGGGAGTCCTTGTCATAATTTTAATGTTAGGTACCCTGTCCAGATTTTTTATTTTTTTTATTTCTTTATTAAGTTTTCAACATTAATTGCCATACATAGGAGCAGAAACAGTACACATCCACATATGCAACATAATATAAAACATGTGATAAGTCGCACGTGAAACTCCCAGCTGCAATCCAAGAGCCCGGAAGATGTTCACAGTCTAGACTATGTAAGGATAGTACATCACGGCTACCGAGTGAACTCAGCAAATGCGGATCATGCCTGAGGCAATAGAAACAAACTCTCATGGAACAATGAGAAGAAAAATAATAAGAGAAGAAAAGCATAAAGCAAACCGTGGTCCAATCCTAGCGCAATAATAATAGACATATCGATCCAAGTACTCTCCAAGTGTCGGAACATAAAACAAGAATTGCTCCAGTGTCTCATAAGGGGGCCCATCCCTGACCTCTCCCCCACAGTCGCCAGTTCCCCCCTAGCGTGGTCAATCTGTGCTCTCTTCAGAATGTGCTAGCAGACATAAGCGCAGTGGTTCCCAGACGTCCCTTGGTCTGGACATAAGGGGCAGTTCCTCTGCATAAATACTGAGGCTATCCCTACAGTACACCAAGTCAGCCAGCCAATCCTTCAAACCCGGACGTCTACCTTTCCCCCACGCCATTGCCACCCTTCTAGTCGTCATAAGCAGCGCCAACCGCACCAGCCTGCCATTCGCGCCTTTAATGTGTGGGATACAGCATAGGAGGCACACCAGTGGCGTACAGGGGGTATCGACTTCAACCATTTCACACATGCTACTCACTACTGTCTCCCAGAAGGCAGCCGCCAGTTGGCAGTACCACACCAGGTGCATAAAATCCGCGTCATCTTGACCACACCTATCACATCTTGCCGTGTCTCGCAGGCCATATTTATACAGTCGTGCCGGTGTGTGATATACTTGATGTAAATACTTGAAGTGAATAATTCTGAGGTCACCATTCATACTTAACGTACCAGTCAGCCCACATACATGCCTCCAGTTGTCTTCCGAAATATCAGCGTCCAGACATGCATTCCACTTAGCCCAACTTTCATCGGCACCCACTTCTGATTCATCTTTAATCAGCGCATATCATTTTGACAATAGGTGTTTGTTATTAGGCATGGTGAGAACCGCCTGCAGCGACTTCAGAACCGGGGGCTCGTCCGGAAAGGTGGTGTAGTGCTCCCTAGCCACACTTCTCAGTCGATGGACCGCGAAGCGGAACATGAGTGTCTGTTTCACGACGTGTCCAGGGTCCCCTTGATCTAGGAAGGTGCCGCCCGGGTAAATATCTTTAAAGTGAGTGATTCCCGCCTCTCTAAGCACTCTCATTGACGGGCCCTCGCTGGTGACCGACAATCGCCCATGCCATTCCAATCTCAAGTCTGGCGCATAAAGTGGTAACTTCCGCGCCAATCGCCCTATGCGTTGCCATGCTGAGATTGTTGCACCAATTGAGTTAATCTCCGTTTTAGGGGTGCCTCGCGAGCTGTGTGTGACTACGCTGTGCAACGGAAACGGAGCCGCATCACCCTCCTCCACCGTGACATGTGGCGTGAAAGCATGCGGCCTATAACAGTAGTATAGGTACTGAGCCTGCGCGCTCAGATAATATACATAAAAATCCGAGACCGCAAATCCGCCGCTTTCATATCCCCGAGTGAGTGTGGACCACTTAACTCTCGCTCTCTTGCCCCCCCAGACTAGACGGAGCAGATGTCCACGAAGCATCTTAAAGAAGGACAGATGTAATACTATAGGCACGTTCACAAATAAATACAAAAATCGGGGCAAAACCACCATTTTGATGAGGACTATGCGATCTGCTAGCGACAGCGGTAACAATAACCAACTCTCAATCATGCTCTCAAGGTTTACGCAGGCCTTGCCATAGTTGTCCCGCACGACAACCGTCGGATCGCGGTGTACCCACACTCTCAGGTATTTGACTGGAGCGTCTGACCACACTAGTGGGTATTCAAGAGCAGGGCAACTGGTCCCCGCCGTGAGCGGGATTATGCACGACTTATCCCAATTTATCTGGAGTCCAGAGAGACATCCAAACCTCACAAGCTCTCGCAACAGTTGCATCAGAAATTGAGACGGTTCGCACACAAACAGCACCATATCGTCTGCATACAGGGAGATCGAGACCGGTTGAAATTCAGCGCCGTCTCCCTATGTCGCTGTCGGATCACGCACGCAAGTGGTTCCAAGACAATCGCAAACAGCATGGGCAAGAGCGGGCAGCCCTGCCGGGTACCCCGCCCTATATTCAGCGGCTCAGACGTCAAGCCACCAACTCTCACCCTGGCCGACGGCGCTGTGTACAGCACCGTTATCCATTGGAGGAACAAAGGGGGGAACCCCATCCGATTCAGAACATAATACATGTATCGCCACCCCACCGAATCGAACGCCTTAGCAGCGTCGAGTAACACAACCGCGGCCTCTAGCGAGGGCTCTAGCACATGGACCATGGAGAAGAGTGTACGCAGATTGTGCGATGTGGACCGCTCAGGTATAAAGCCCGATTGATGCGGTAGAACCAAACCATGCATTAGGGGCTGCAGTTTGGTGGCTATAATTTTCGCCAGGATCTTTGCGTCAATGTTGATTAGGGACAGCGGACGATAGGATTCACACCGCTCCGGAGGTTAGTCCTTTTTGAGCAATGTGACGATGAGCGTCTCTCGAAGGGACGGAGGGAGCCTCCCTACCTCATGCGCCTCTGCGTAAACTTCCAGAAGGTGCGGCGCAAGTAGATCAGCGTACTTCTTATAAAACTCGACTGGGAGCCCGTCCGGGCCCGGCGCCTTCCCATTAGCCAGCGCCGCTATCGACAGTTTTACATCCTGCTTGTCGATAGGGAGACATAAATACTGGCGTTGCGCGTCCGACAGTCAGCACACGCTATGTCATCGAGATACTCATCTAATTCCTCAGTAGACGGCGTAGTGCGTTCGCCATAAAGATCCGAATAAAAGCAACAGAATTGTTCCGTTATGGCCTCCGGAGTGTAATGCGCCCCGCCTATGTCATCCACTATCCGATCAATCCGGTGCTGCTCCAAACGCGCTCTGATCTTGGACGCAAGCGTTCTGCCCGGTCGACCCACCTTGCCATAACGTCTAGCGACATGCCTGCGGGATATATACTTGATCTCTGCCTCCGCCTGCTCATTATATTCCGCAATCAATTCCGTGATTTTAGCCAGCGTGGCTATGTCTGGCCGCTGAGCGTAATCTCGCTCCAGGGCGCCGAGATCAGACTCCAGGCTCTGTAGCCGCGAACGTATATCACGAAGAATACCCGCCGTCGGGCCTATTCAAGTCCCCCTGATGGTGACCTTAAAGGCCTCCCATAACGTCGCTGCATGTTCCACCGTGCCTGTATTAAGCGCAAAATATTGTACTATGGCGTCATGCACTGTTTTATCATAGAGTGGGTCTAGAAGTGCCTCAGCTCGCAGCCTCCAAGTAAAAGGGCAACGCACTCCAGCCGGGTTCCTCAAGAGCAGCCGCACCGGATTATGATCCAACAGCGTGCGGGCCAGTGTCGCCACCCCGCTCACCCACTCTAGTAGCTCCTCCCCACTAACCAGTAGTCCAGTCTTGACCAGCTGCCGTGCATGGGCGTTGCGTGTGTGCCCTCTTGTCTGTCCGGATTCCTCACTCTCCACACATCCTGCAAACCAAACTCCATCATGACTCGCAGTATGCTCGAGGCAACTCTGGGGGTGCGATGCGCTTCCGGATTAGATTTGTCCAGCTGTGCATTTAGGTATGTGTTTAAGTCGCCGCCCCAGAATATTGGTGCCTCGGGCCATTTGCGCAGCTGTGCACATATCCGGGTCACACACGTCGGGTCATCCACTATAGGGCCATACATGTTCACAAACACCAGAAGTGTACCATAGAGCTTCCCACATACCATCGCACATCTGCCCTCATCATCAGCATTTCTGACCAGAAACAGCACCTCTCGCGCGTACGAGGAATAAGATGCAGCAAATTGAAAGCCCGCCCATCTGCCCAGTGCCCCGCAGATCGTACTCGAGGCCAAATGCGTCTCCTGTAAGAGAGACACTTGTATGTTATGCCTGGTCAAGTAAGCCGCCACCTGGCGTCCCTTCTTAGGGGAGTTGAGACCTCGCACATTCCAAGTTAATAGGGCGCAGTCAGCAGACATCTTGTATGAAAAATGACAGTAGTGCCTGATGACAACAGAGAGATAACCCGAGCGTACCCCCCCCCTCCCCCGAGACCTGAGCAGTTGAAGCGGCGTGCGCCACAAACACCATCCTAAGCACTGTAGATCGATCATCACGCGAAGAAAAAGACAAACAAACAATAACTTCAGCAAACCTTCCCCCCCCACCCACCACCCACTGCAACCTCCCAATCAGGTTGAGACCAGCCCCCCCACCCCGCCCCGAGCTACAACTATGTGGGTAATACCCGTTGGGGGAAGAAGCACAGCTGCGCATACCCGCACCGAAGTGCGGTTGCCGGAATTGGTCCCATGTTCGTGCCCCTGAGGCTCCAGTGCCAGTCACACAGAAAGAGTACAGAGCCCCCTCTCGATCACCGGGGAGAGCTACAGGTGTATATCAGCGCCCCGTCCCTTACCTCCCATTGACAACCAAAACAACCATCTTACGGAGCAATCAGTAACTTAGAAAGACTTTCTGTTATACAAATGTGAGAGAGAGGTCCAACAATGCAAGAAGCAGTTACTCAATCCGCATCCTCCAGGCCCGACTCCTGTCGCTCCGGCGCCGGTCGCTGCTCACGTGTTCTACCTTTGCAGATGTGTTTCGTGAATTTCAGTGCCGATTTAGCATCAGTGAAGAAATGAGCTTGTTCCTCATGAGTCACCTTCAGTATCGCGGGGTATAGCATGGCGTAGGGCACCGCCGCCTCCCGGAGCAATTTTTTCACAGGGACAAACTCACGCCTTGCAGACTGGACCTCCAAGGTGTAATCAGGGAAAAAGGATCGCCTTTATATTGCACTGGCGCCTTCGCTCTGGCTTCGCGAAGGATCGAGTCGCGGTCAGCGTAGTTAAGAATCCTGGCAATGATCGGTCGCAGCGGCGCGCCAAGCTTCGATCTGGTCCCCAACGACCTGTGAGCTCGTTCCACAATCATCACACTGGACAAGGCAGACCCGAACAGTTCACGAAGCAATCCATCAATGAAAGGCTCCATCTTGGAGATCTGTGTTGTCTCCGAAAGGCCAAGAATACGCACGTTATTACGCCTCGATCACGCTTCTAAATCTTCGTTTTTCGCGCTTGTTACCTCTAGGACCTTTTCCATTTGTAGAAGTTGCGTGCGTGCCTCGGCCTGCGAGTCATGATCGTCCGAAACCCTGTTTTCCAAGATGTCAAGGTGCTTTTCATGTTTGTCCACCTTCTTTTTCACAACATCCAGTCCTGTCGCCAAGGCATCTATTTTACCATCAATGGTCTTCATCCCCGTGCGCAGTTCGAGTAGGGTAGTGCGAGTGTCGTCATCAGCAGCATCCTGCGCAGAAGAGGCCCCACCGGTATCGCTCTGCCCTTGCGTTTCCTCCGTGAGCCGTGTCTGTCGCTTAGCTTCAAATGCCAGCTCGGCCTGCCTGGGTTCAGTCTTGCCCATTGCCCCTGTTAGTGCGATCGAAGTAATTGCTGGCGTCTATTTCAGCGAGGGGCCCCAAGCAACACAGTGTCTCACTCAGCAGCTACGTGGATCAGGCGGCCATCCGCCCCACTCCTCAGCCGCAGGGTCAGGAAGGCTTCCCCTTCTGCCCTCTCCGCTCAGGCCAGCCGACGGCCTCTGAGTCTGCAGACCCCCTGACGTTGTTAGGCCCCTTTCTTGCGTTCAAGCCAGTGGTGTGCGCCGCGCCTCCCCCAGTCCCCCCTCCGCCCGCGACCCCCACAGGGCAAACACTCCACTGCCCTGCACAGGAAGAAGAGAGTCATGTAAACACAGTGCTCAGGAACTAGTTTGAACTAGGCAGAGGCCTCTCTGCCTTCAGAGAACAAAGGATTTTGGGGTATAAATATTGGGACCCAGTCCCACAGACTTTAGATAATTTCTGGAACAAAAATCCTTTCTGCCAAGGAGAAGAACCAAGGAAGCTGCAGGAGTTTGGACTGCCCCTCTGCCAGTGTGCTGTTTGCTGGTTGGCCTGCAGTGGTTGCTTCATTGCCAAGGGAAAGGAAAAGGAACTTTTAAGGACTTTCATTTATCTACAGAATATTCTCCAAGGACTTGACCTGTGCTTGCCTCCTGCTGAAGTCTCAGGGCCAAAAGACTTCACCTCCAGCTCCATCCTGTATTTCCTTGCTGGGATTTCTGAATCCAGTCACTTGCGTGCCGCTGGGAGCTGGAAGCGCGACACATCTAGAAGAAGCGTGTTGCCGCCGCAGCTGAAATCATCGCAACGCCGGAGACGCGAGCCTTCGTCGCATCTCCCTGGAAGCGTGTGTATATCGAAGCTGCCTGCTGTCGCATCACTGGAGAAGCGTGACGCCATCGAGAGAGTCGCCATCGCATCACCGGAGTAGCGCGTCGCAGGGCCTGTCGCGGCTCCAAAGTACAGAGTCGTCGCAAGGCTGCCAGGGCGTCATCGCATCGTCATCGCATCGTCGCATCAAGGGCGCCATCTTCTCGTATCACAACTGGATCATCGCATCGTCATCGCATCGCATAAAGGCGCCATCTTGCGTACAGCAACGGGCCCGCGGGCCGAGAATCTACGCATCACCTCCGCACCGGTAAGGCTCACGACGAGTCCCCTACTCTGCGCAAGCATTGAGGAAGGACGCAACCGTTCCCCCGGGTCACAGAAGCGACGCCTCTCCCCTTCTGCGAGTCCTTTTGCATACTTTGCATTACTCATCCAGGTACTTTGTTGAGAACTTTGTCGCATCTACCATCAACTTGAACTAAGAGACTTTAATCATCTTTTAAGTAATCTTAAGTTTAGTATTGTGGATTTTTGTTGTTTGTGGTCTTGTGTTTAAGTCTATATAAAGAATACTTATTTTTATAAAAACCTGTGTTGTGTCCATCTGCAGTGTTATCACTGTATTACTGTGTATATTCACAAATGCTTAACACACTGCCTCTGAGATAAGCCTGTCTGCTCGTGCCAAGCTACCAAGGGGGTGAGCAGGGGTTATTAAGGAGTGTAATCTCCTTATCCTGACTTAGAAGTAAGGGTCCCTATTAGGACAAAGGTGAACACCATTGCCAACTAGAGACCCCCAGATCTAACAGACGCCAACCCCTCCACTCTGCAAAAGCGTTGAGATGTTTCAGTCTGCAAAATTAATACCCCAGCTTTCCTCAGGACTCTGTGATCCCTAGGTGCTCACAAATCCAGAAGTGAAGGGGATGTCACCTTTCCGAGTCAATGCTCGGTTGAAAGTAGTGGAGCCCCTCGCTCTTGGAGAGGAACCTGTAGGATGATTAAAAAACACAGACCAAGTGAAGTGTTGTGTGAAGTGCCCTTCGTATCACAAGTAATAAAAATTGCAGTGCATCCACACCTCACACTCGAACCACCCAACTGTGATGCATGGGCACACCCACACAAACTCATACAAGGGGGTGCCCCACAGTTTTATGACTCTCAAATTAGTCTCACTCCATCGTGTATGCAAAAAATACAAGCACTTTGTTGCAATGCAGGATTATTATAGTGCTCACTCAATTTTTTTTAAAGAAACCTTATATTTCATGGGCATCAAAAACTCAGAAACATCATGTTCAACCAACACCAGTTTACTCATAATGCTTACCGAGTTTATAAAATTTTTAAACTCGAACAGGCGGGGGAGTGAGAACAGCTCCCTGTTATCACACTCTGTAGAGAAATAAAAGAAGGTTAAACCCATGTGTGCGAGGTGATAAATTACATCAACGCTACCAATGAGAAAGGTAGAAACCTCCATCCGGATAATTCCTTTCTCCATTTTACGTGTCCCAAAGAATGTAAACAGGACCCCGCTTTCCGGAGTCTAATTGAAGTCATGCCGTTTGTTAGGCACTGCTTCAAAAAGACAAGTCTTACCAAAGCTACAGACCTCCTTAAGGTTAAACACCCATGTGTGCAAGTTGGTAAATTACATCAACACAAACATTCAAGAAGAGAGCAACCTACATTTGGAAGATTTCTTTCCTCCATTTTTCGTGCCTCAATGAATGTCAATAGGACTCCGCTTCCCGGTGCCTAATTGAAGTCTTGCCAATTTTTAAAGCACTACTTCAAATAGCCGTTATTAAAATATGTTAAAGCATGCTTGCCACAGTTACAGACCTCTTCATTCCCAAAATTAACTCCAAACTCTCCCTCCCTTACTCTCGCTCTCTCCCAATCTCTGCTCCGACTTACTGTTTTAAGGTCAGCTGTCGCCCGACAAAGTTTGTCTCTCCCTGTGCACCGTGTAGAACACATACGTGGTGTTGCCCGGGTTCCTCTTGAAAGGGGCTGACTCCACCCCTCGTAGCGTCCTGACCCACGTGACCAGTGTCCCCCCGAAGACCTGCACAACTAGAACACTTGTTCGATTTGTCCATCTAAATTCCCAGAACTGGTTTTGTACACAGCTATTTTATCGACGGCAAACCATCCTGCTTATCCCGGGACGTGTTCGCGAGTGTGGGGTGGACGGGGCGGGCGGGGTCGGTTACTGGGAGGTAAATAAGTGACGGGTAAAGAAGGGGGGAGAGGTTTAAAAAACATGAAAATTACAGGGGAACTATGCATCGAGTGTTAAACTAAGAGGGGAAAGGGGGGGAGAGAGAGAAAATATATTGGAAGCAACCAGAAGGGGAGTGAAAGGGGGAGGGGGGAGTTCCATTTCAAGTTGAAAATTGAATTAAGAATGAATACCTCCACCGTAAAAAATCAAGTTCTTACTCGTTATCAAACTGGTATTTCTGATGAGGGTGCCCCACTGATACTCATAGACCCCATCTACCAGAGAAAACTCAAATTTAAGGATTGTGAAGACTATTCCAGGGGATATCGTCATTCAATCCCCTGGAAAAACTACGAACCCTGTAAATCCACTTTGTCTCTTGTACAAGCAGGGCTCTTTCTGAATTACCCATACTCATATTGATATTGAGTTTATCAATAACAGTCCAAAAGAAATCCTCAGCCGAGTGATTCTTCTCTCTAAAGTGGTTTGGTTGTCTACTCACAGTCCGTTGATATCTAAACGTAGACATGTACTCCATGATTCTTGTTTTGACCCGTCTAGTGGTCATTCCCAGATACACAAGATCACAGGGGCATTTCAGCATATAAATTACATAGGAATAATTAAAATGTGTATGTCTCCGCTGTTCCCACGGATGGGTCTAACCAACATCTACTGATTTGGTGTTGGCTGTCAAATGCCACACGTCACACATCACGCATCTTGTGTGACCAGTCACTGGGGGAAGGGACCAGGTCAGACTATCTCCCTCTGTGCCCTCTTGTCTCATTCTGGTATTTCTCGGTCTCGTGTGCACCAGAATATCTTTAATATTCTGGCTCCTCTTAAATGAGAACAGGGGTTTCTCAAATGCAAGCCCATTGGAATTTAAGATCTTCCAATTGCATGGAATGATTTTTGGATGCTGCTCGAAGCTGTGTTCAATGTTGTAACACATACTGTTCTTTCCGTAGACCGTTTGTCGTTTGGCTCTAGGAGTGCATCCCGGTGGCAGTTGCTAGCTCTTTTTCACGCCCTTTTAACAATCCCTGGAGGATAATTCATTTGTAGGAGTTACCTTTGTAGGGAATCTGCTTCCAACCCGTAATCTGCTAAACTAGAGCAGTTACGCCGAAGGCGTAAGAATTGACCCACAGGGAGATTCTCCCTAAGGGACTTAGGGTGAAAGCTTTTGAAACAAAGCAAACTGTTCCTATCCATTGGCTTATGGAACATTTTTGGAAAAATGGTGAGGTCCAAGAACGGTAGGCTCTCCTTAGTGGCAGTTGAAGTAAAGAGGAGTAGGGGATTCCTGCTATTGAACCAGACGCACCCATCCTTAGGCTTCCCCTACCGCAGAACCGCCCACCGGGATTAGCATTTTCCACTAAGTTTGATCTGCATCAACCACACTACGCAGCCGGTTTCTGCATTCCCGCCGGCTCTGCGTCCCTTCATCTCAACATAGAGAACCTAAGCCCTGAAGAGTCACATGCTTCACACGATTTGACGAAACACGTGTCGGCTTGTTTTATTTTCATATGTACTGATCAAGACTGAACTATAAATCACCCTTCATGTATCGCTGGATCTCGACTTTTTATTAACGCTCTTCCAATGAACTGTACCTAACTGTGTGGTTCTGACATAAGAACCTACCACTCTGAAACGTGTGCACAGGACCTATATTCAAACTCTCGAGTTTTTGTTGACCATAATCCATGGCATATTTACTACCATCGTATTTAACTGAGCAGAATAGAGGGTTATTGAGTATGACCATTGTAAATGGAGCTAGCTGGGTTGATTAAACAATACCCAGCCACAATGAGCAGCAGCCCTGAGGAATGCATATAGATTAGCATACCGGCATAGAGCATCACACTGGAGTATTGTTAGCATCTTTGCATAGTAAACAGCAGCACTTGCAAGCGTATCCTCATCCCAGACAAATTGAGTGGCAGCTGAAGGTGAAGAGCTGTGCAATAGCATATTTAACAGAAGGCGCAAGCTGACTGACTAGCCCCTCTAGTTTATTGACCGAAACGGATATTTAAGCCGCACCACGTCATCTGAATTACTTTGTCTTGGCGCCCACCATTCTCCTGACACTTACCTGTGGCAGAGGGCCACTGATAGTTCATTACAGTTGATATTTTTTTGGGCTTATTGCTTAATGCACATATTTTTGTAACAACGTACTGTTGTGTTTTGTTTATAAGAATAGTGCAGAGACGTGTGGGCGACATAGCCTAGAAGCCTTCATTGAACAGTACACCTAGCATTAGATTTTTAAGCCACGTGAGAGGAAGGAAGTAGGAATTAAAAAACTGGCTTATGTTATGTTATGTTAAAGGGACTTCTAAAAAGCGCACGTCCACAGGCGGTTTGATGGCTAATGCAGCATTTTGAGGCTGGTCTCTTTCTCGGAATAAGGCATGGAAACAGTATTTTAAATCACCTTGTCCCAAAGCAATCCTGTGGAAGCCCATTTTGTGTAACTGGATGTCACCAGGTCGATGAAGTACCCAATGGTGTCGCATGTCACTTTGGTGACTGAGGGCCCAGCTCCTTTTTGGAGAAGACTATGGGCCATATGTAGATAATCTTTATTTACCGATTCTTAAATACCGAATTTTACCGATATAGGGCTAGATGTAGGTAAATGAGATTTACCGCTTCATAAATACCAAATTTTACCGATTCGGTATTCATGAATCGGTAAATCTGATGTAGGTATGATTCGGTATTTACCGATTCTGTAATTACAGAATCGGTATTTGCCATTTATTCCTATGGGCCTTGAAGCCCATAGGATTCAATAGCAAATACCGATTCGGTATTTACCGAATCGGTAAAAATACCGAATTGCAAAGGGGGACAGGGTGTCACTTTGACACCCTGTTGCACCCCTGTAACTGGCTTGTGCGTCATGTGGCACACATACATGCCCTTAGCCACATGGCACAGGTGTACATGCACAGATGCACAAGAATTCGTTATTTACCATGCAATTGTATTACATGGTAAATAACAAATTCTAAAGGCCCTGTAGCACTGTTAGAAGTGCTACCTACATAGGAAAATACAGATTCTGTAATTTTACCGATCGGTAAATTTACCGATTTGGCAAAATTACCGATTCGGTAAAATTACTGAATCTGTATGTTTTCAGTGCCCCTACATACGAATGTCAAAATACCGGTCGGAAATGGCCAAAAATCGGTATTTTCGGCCGATTCCGACTGGTATTTTGACACCTACATCTGGCCCTTGGTATTTAAGAATCGGGAAAAAGTATGTAGGTAAAATTTTGGTAAATGTTACCGAATCGGTAATATTCGGTATTACCGATTTGGTATTTACCGATTCGGTAATTCCCATTCATTCCTATGGGCCTGGGGGCCCATAGGAATGAATGGGAAGCCATTCACTATTACCGATTCGGTATTTACTGAATCGGTAATAGGGGGAACATATTCAAGGGTGGCAGGGTGTCACATTGACACCCTGTTGCAGCCCTGAATCGTGCATGTGTGTACATGTGGCACACATACATGGCACTTTTAAAAAAGCACAAAATTGCTTTTTTAAAGGTTTTTGATATTTACCACCAACTTGTAGTTGGTGGTAAATAACGAATCCTTAAATCAAAAATGCACTCACTTGAGTGCTCCCTACATAGGATTTAAGGATTCGGTAATTTACCAATTTGGTATTTTAAGGATTCGGTAATTTAGCGATTCCTTAAATTACCGAATCGGTAAATTAACGAATCATTAAATCCAGCCACCTACATTAGAAAAAGCTAAATACCGGTCGGTAGCGGCAAATTTACCGATTTTCGGCCGTTACCGACTGGTATTAAGCTACCTACATATGGCCCTATGAGTTTTGAGCCTCATGTTAGTTTCCTGAACATAGTAGAGACCCACCCAGTGTTTCATATTTCTTGTGCCATGTACTGCAGTGATAAATCAATTACTTGAGAGAATATACCTTGACACATTCCTGTAAGGACCCTCTCTCTTCCATTAACTGTGCAACAGTTCATAATCGTGCGCCTTTACTTCATGTATTCATATATGGTATAGTGTTGTAATTAGGCCTAAATGTGCATTTGTATGTGACTTTATCTATATTTGCACATAACTACAGCACCTGGATACCCTCACGGGTGCACACAGCACTCTACAAATCTACCTTACATTACATTACAACTTGGCACTGAGACTTCTGACATACATCTTGTAAAGATCATCACCGCAGTATTCTGAAGTGCTCTCTGGCAAAATGAGAAGGACCCCTAGGCACAAAATCACACTCAGTGACATCTGAGGCCGCTTAATGTAAATAACAAACTGGCTACATAAATTGTGCTGAATGTGTGAGTGGCACTTGATAGCTTTAATAATGAGGTGCTCCACAATCCTTTGGAGAATTTAGATTAGAGAATCTAGAAAGGCATTCACCTGGTTGGGATCTTTCTGAACTACTCACAATAAAATAACTAAAATGTCCCATATAAAACTAATATTTACTGGTGTTTCACGGATTGCAATAGCTTCCCCTGTCTTTTAGTCTCAGTATACATCCACTACGCTAGCTTATAAATGAGAACCCGTGGCACTCTGAGAGTACCTTTGGCATATTTTATATAGACATCGTTTTATTGAGTTTCACTTCAACACAACATGAATTAAGACAATGGACAATGAGGCAAGAAGAAATAAGTCCTACAAACATTTGTTAATCTGCAACAAGAAAGAGCCATGGGCCCACATACCCATTTTACAATAAAATAAAAATAATGAAAATGCTGAATACACAAGACAGTACAACTACACCTAGGATTAGAGAATGTCTGAGTGACTCCTTCTTAGCCATACTCTCTTGGACATTAAATCACTCTGTTGACAAACATCTTCAATGGAAATCGCCCCCTGGTAGTGTTAGAATCTTTGGAAATGAAATCAAGGACACAGGTCCAAGTAGTACTCGATTTAGATGAAGTTTCTCGCAATTTCTTTAATGGATGCAATTAATTGATCTGCAGCCTGTCTCTAGTCCTACATTTAGGGGTACTTTAGGTTCGGGTAGCCAGGTATAATTGAGAAAACAAGCTACTCAGATAACAGAATCCACTAAGGTATCTAGTGGTAACTTCACATTGGTAATGGCCATGTTATGAGAGAGAACCACCTTCCATAATATATGCACAATACCATATTGCCACCATGTTACCTGGCTGGGATCACCTCACCAACAATTAGTCAATGTACCCTTGTAGATGGACCACAACTTAACAGGGGTGATGCAACATCTTTATGTCTGTTTCTGTAAGCTAACAACATCTAGAGACCTTGAGAGCACAGATCCAGATCTCCCGCTGAATGCCCCCTGAATTCTCCTGATCAAGGTTAATTCCCATTTAGGTTGGTTCAGTCCATTTTTCAAAGAGGTCAATACACATGTATTCATGAGAAAACGTTATATAAGTGGGGATGTGTGAAGCATCCTTTGAATTGGGTCAGTTTCATTGAACCGAGTCTCTTAGTTACAGGACGGGTGATCGAGTGGTGTAGAAACACATAATGGCGGCAGTCACATTCATCTAAGTTGAATGTTAATTTATATGCAGTACAATATCCCTGTGTACATTCACACAATACTGAACTACACTGCTCAGTGTGTCGGGTGTGGAAGGATTTGGTTTTACAAGCAGAAATTCAATTTGGGTTATCGATAACAGGTGGACGCTGAGAAGCATGAGAGAGTTAGTATTATCTTTTGGAAATTTGAATAGCAATAAAATGTAATCAGTGTAAATTGTTGCAACACGTTATCGAGGTGGTATTTAGGAACTATCTAAGATATGGAAGTGGGAGAGGGAGGGTAAATAAATAAAGCTGTTGTACGTCCACTGGGAAGAATAAGAAGCAAGATTTCATTTTTCTTTTGCCGATGACAAGTACTGCAGTTTATTCCGCGTGGACTGCTGAAAAGAGTTCTCCTCTGGAAAGTGTTTAGGAGCAGCTAGCCAAGGTATGACCGTGAGGGAAGTTGACAAATATAACTGTGTTCTCTCTACTAATGTCGTTGACCTGCCTTAAAGAGATTTCAGTCTGGGTACTGCTAAAATCCAGTTAAGCTGACTTTGGAGAGACTGCAACTTGACTCTTGGGTGTTAGCTTGCCTGCTCATATTGGAAAGAGAGGGATTGCATCTATAATGGCTTGCGCCGGGATAATGAGAAGATTTATTAGTAGTCCCTACTCCTATTTCAGATCATTTAGATATCAAGTCAAGTCAAATAATCTTTATTCAGCCATGACCTGGCCTTAAAAGACACAAACAGACATAGGTTCATAATAACGTCCATATAAAATTCAATAAAAGCAGCACATCCCCTGTAGCCAATTTAATTATTGAAGAGAATTTCACTCCATTGGTTGCCTCCATTACACAGGAGTTAAAAAGAATAGATACTATTCATTTATCTTTAATTGGGCGGGTAAATGTATTGAAGATGACTATGCTACCAAAGATTCTATACCTTTTTCGCTCAATTCCGCTTCTGGTCAGTGAGTGGTGGATAAAAAGCATAGAAGCAGTATTCTCTAATTTTTTATGGTCCTATGGTAAAATTAGAAGGTCCCTAAGATACCTATCAATCCCGCAAGAGAGGGGCGGTCTGGCAGCTCCTAATATCAGATTTTACCAGTGGGCATGCTTATTGAGCCAGATGGATATATTATTCGATACTTCTCCTAATCCCAATCAACCTTTAGATCTGCCATCTATCTTTGAACTATTAGTGTGTAGCGATGCTCGGGGGATGCTGTTACGTCGAACAGAAAGAGGATATTATAATAGAACCAGATTTAAAATTATGGATGAAATTTGGAAAACATGGAAAACTGCCCAGAAGACATTTGTAATTCCTAAAATAAACTATAATACGCCATTATGGGACTCTAATATCTTCCCTCAATTCAGTAGTGACAGGATGGGGTCTATATGGGAACAACGAGGAATTAGAACAATGGGGGACATCTTTAATATTGGCACGGGGAAATTACTTACTTTCAGTGATATTCAAGTTAAATTTGGTATTCCTTCTGGTCACGCATTTAAGTTCCTCCAGATTCAACAAATAATATATGGGATAAGACCATGAATACATCCAGGCGGCAAAATTAAATTAATCGAGTATCTGCTAGAAGGCGTAGCTGGAATTAAAATAATTTATAAAGCCCTAATAGATTTGATACAAGATGATAAGGATAAAATCGAATCATCATGGATGACGAAATTAGGTGATCCAGATTTTGACTTAGATAAAGCCTTACAACTAGCGAATAAAGTATTTTGCTCTACCAATTTAAGGGCACAACAATATAAAGTCCTTTTTAATCTGTATTATACCCCGGCTAAGCTTTTTCAATGGGGCAAAAGGGAGAACGATAAATATCCAAGATGTCAGGAGGGACCGGCCGACCTAATCCACATGTTTTCGCAATCTGAAAAGATTAGGGGAATCTGTGTAGAGATTGAGAGATTTTTGGGGCTGCTAGGTATTCATGTTAACCTATCCCCTACACTTATGATATCTGGTTTTGGCAATAATCTTAATCTTGAATGAGAGAAGGAGGCCTTTGTGTTTAAGTGCCTAGTAGTCCTTCGGATCCTGGTGGCAGCAGGATGGAAGGATAATACTACGCCTACTATTCAGATGTGGCTAGCTAGGCTGCTAGGCATTCACAACATCGAAGCTGCTCTTTATAAAAGAAGGGGAAGAAAAATGAGGGAATGGGGCCTTTTTGTTTGAGCTCCCCTAGCTATGTAGAGAGAAACCCCTTGAATGGCTATCAATATATTGATGTGTATATATGAATGTATCCCCCAAAGTTTATTTTACTTTCTTTTTCTTCCTCACACTAAGTAACTAGGAAATGTATTTTTTTATGATCCCTAGAAATTTATTTAATCAATTTCACTCTTGATGTTCTGTAACTGAAATGTTCCTTTATGAATTCATGTATTTAATGTAATGAACTAGGTATAAGAATCAATAAAAATGTATATAAAAAAAAAAGCAGCACATCCTAAAACCCCATAGAGACCATGAATAAAAAATAAGCATTTGCAATGCAATCGGTCTCGCCTTTGGGACCTCATATGTATTTAGCTATGCAGCACATTAGCCTAGGTGCTGAAACATCTCCTGTTCTTTAATATGGATGGAAAGTAAGCATGAAACTGCGTGACACACCAGGTATGGGAACACATGGAGAGAAATATTGCCGTTCAGCTGGAAATGGTATAGTCCAAAACTCTGTTTTTAATATAAAATCAGGGTCTTCGGTGGTCATATCACTGAAAATTTGAAAAAATATTATTTGTCTACGGGTGCTCATGGAAGACAATTTCTATGGACTGAAAGCTAGAGAATGCTAAAGTGATTCTGGTATTTTACTGACCTCCTCTGGTCGTTTTCCATCAATAAAGTTAAATAGAGGCAGTTGCCAGAAAAATAAAAAAAGAAAGTCCCTCAGCAGAAAGCAATTCTGGTATTTTACTGACCTCTGCTGGTCCTTTTCTATTAAGACAGTTAAATAGATGCAGTTGAACAGAAAAAAGTCCCTAAGCGAAAGCAGACAAGTTCTAGGGCTGATTTCCAGAGCCCACAAAGTACATGCCCATATAAGTATATAATAATATATAAGTATATACTAAAGTATATACAAGAGGTCTTGAATGCTCGACCTAATGATAAAATACAGACATAGAAATACCTAGAAATCCATGGAATTACACCAAGTCAGGGCTCCTTGTGAAAATCGTCTCGCCGCATGGCAAACAGCAGGGTCAGATAGCGTGCAAAGGAAATAGATAGCCAGCCTGTATTGTTGAAACCAGTAAGTGTTAAGAACAGGAAATAAATAGCAGCACCTGAAAGTATCATAATAACAACAGAAAAGAGTAAAGTGCTTTAGTGTCTGCAGAGAACATTTGTCCCTGGGGCAAACTAAGATATTTTTGGATAATACTAGCCTTTTTGGATCATACTTGCCGGTTGGGAAGCAAAGATGACTTTGAATCGAAACGACACGAAATTTGGTTAGCAAAGAATGCACACAAACATTTCTAACCGGGGAAAGATATGGCTCAGGGCCATCACAGACTTTGATGTCTATATATTCTCTCATCATCGGTCTGACCAAAACACTGAGCTCCCTCACATCTGAGGCAGAGCTCATATATAAGGCCTTGGCTTTACTTCACCCATCTCATCTTGGGCCAACCTCTGGGGGGAGGAGAATTAGTTCAGGCCTACTCAGGGCTTTGACCGTTCTCCTGACACAATCCCACCAAGGGATCTTTAACCTGTTATGTAATGATGTCTTGTAAAGTGCATGAATCACCCCACATGGGGTATCTCTGCGCGGTAGACCACTGGGGAACCCGTCCTGGCTTTCCCTGTGAGATGGTCCCTATTGGGTATCTCCAAGGTGAAACCAGGCATCCCCGGCGTATGTGGGGGGCCGTTGTGGAGATCACATTTTGAGCAATATAGGTTGAGCAATGTGCGTGGGTTTGCTTCAGACCACCAGCCACAAGAGGAGCGGAGCAACTTTAATTTGATCTACAAAAAATGGTAAACCCAGGTCTTTGTGAAGAAAGAATTGTGAGCTGGTAGGGCTAAATCCCGATAATCTTCTGCAAAAATGAGTCTCCTGCTGTTGGAGCCTAGAGCAGTCCCGATAGCCCCATATGGCTGCACCATATGTCAAGACCAGCAGACAATTGAGTCTGTAAACTTCCAACAGAAACAGAATGGGTTTACTCCCCACCCTTGCCACCAGCCGAACTAGGACTCCTACAGATTGGTTAAACCGCAGACAGTGGTTTGCAAGATACGGCAACCAGGAGTTCCTGGAATCGAAGGTTATAATTAGGTATGGAATCTCACTGACCCGGTGACAGGTCTGCCCTTAATGGCAATTGGCCTCATTTTGGCATTTTGCTTCCCTATAACCTTCTATTGTCTTAACTATGTTGGTTTCTAGATCATGATTGTCCATGAAAAGGACAAACACATCGATAAGAGTCATACCCCTAAGACCATTTGGTGTGCGGAAAAGCAGAACTGCATCATCGGCATAGATTAAGGCTAAAATAAAAGCCGAGTTTAACCTGGGCATGTCTACCCCTGTGATACTAAAATTATACTTAGCCCATTACTATATGAAAGAAATAAAATAGGGGTAAGGACACAACCCTTGCAAACTCCCCGGGACAGGCCAAAGGGTTCCATACATTCCCCCTCAATTCCATATCTTACGGGGGCACTGACCCTGTATGTAAACCACAGATGAAGTTCACCAAGAGTAGAGCTAAACCAATAGCAAATAAAAAATATTCTACAGCTTGGACCAATCAACGCGATCAAAAGCACTGCTGAGGTCCATGAAAGCCAACTTAATCGGGCCCTCCTTAGCAGTTTACCCACAATGAGATGCAGATTCAAACACTGTCCTGCGGTCCCCCTGCCTTCCTAAAACCATATTGTATGGTGCAAAGCGAGCAATTTTGCGCCACCCAGCCCTCAATTCCTTGTAAAATAATGCACCCCACAATCGCGACTACAGAATTCAGGAGTGAAATAGGCCATTAAGGGTTGATTCTGCTGATTGCCTTTTTTTTTAAAACGGGCACAATAGTAGCCATCTGCCAAGAAGAAAGAATACCAGAGGAGGCAGCAGGGTTTAGAGCATTAGTAATTATAGGGACCCACAATTGTACATTATCCTTATAAAGGTCCCTGGGTACCAAATATGGACCTGGGGCTTTATTTTACAGGCTGGCCAAAATAGCGGCAGAGACCTCATCTAGACTAAAGCTAATTTTCAAAGGGAACTGTGGAGCGCCAGCTGTGTCCCCTAACATTATACAACTCCATATGAATATAGCAATATGAAATGCTCTAACCATTTCTTGGATCTAAATCCCTCTGGCATTGCCAATAGTAATGTTGTACCATTAACACTTTCCCCAAATCTCTTGGAGTCCCTGGTCTTACATGTAAGAACTAATCGTTCCCAGGTTGCACCTTTAAGTACGTATTTACTTTTTTGATTGCAAGTTTATAAAGTGCCCTAGCCTCAGCAATGCGCTGTACATTCCTGGGATTAGGAGTCAGGGCTTCATACAGGCTACGAGTAGCGCTTCTGCAACCCTTATCTAACCACACTTTTTTTGGGGCCCCTTTCTTTCTTGATTTGTTCCAAATAAGATTTCTTGCAGCCTGGTTTAGGGAACTTAGGGCCAGATGTAGGTAAATGCATGTTTGCGATTCCTTAATAGCGCTTTTTAGAGAATCGCTATTAAGGAATCGCAAAATGCCATGTAAGTAGGAACCGCAATATTTTTGGGGATTTCTTAATATTCCTTAATTGTGAATCACAAATTGCAATTCGCAATTAAGGAATACCTTCCCATTCATTCCTATGGGCCAAGAGGCCCATAGGAATTAATAGGAATTGCTCCCGCAATTTCAATTTCACCCTGTTGCACACCTGAAATGTGTGCACATGTTTCGCACATACATTCCCTAAGGGCATGAATGTGTGCCACGTGGCACTTAAAAAAAAGCAGAAAAGTGTTTTTTTTAAGGAAATCGCTAATTACCACCAACTTGAAGTTGGTGGTAATTAGCGATTCCTTAAGGCTAAAGTGCACTTTCTTTTGTGCTACTTACATCACATTTAAGGAATTGCAATTTGTGATTGCTTAAATGCAAGATTAAAATAAGGACTCACAAGTTTGCGATTTCTTATTTTGCAAGTAGGTTTCAACGTACCTACATTGCTCGCTGCCAAATAGCGAGTGCTAACGCGAATTTCAGCATTAGTGCTCGCTATTTGGTCACCTATATCGGGCCCTATATGCGTCCAAAAGATTTGCTGGTGGAGGTTAAAAGTTGACATATAGTTGAATAGCTCAGGATTAGATCCAACAAGAGAGCTCAGCAGCCTAGGGATGTGAATAGCTCTGCAGCTTAATCTTAGGCCACCATTCTTTTGCGACTAACCAGATACACCTAAAGGGGCTGAAAGTTGGGAGCAGTCAGGTAACTTGAGGATAAACTCTAACGGGTTATAGTTACTAAAGGTGTTCTCTCTCTTTTTTTTTATTTATTTAGTAAGAAAAAGGAAAACAATCTTTTTCCATTCCCCTATATTTCTTTTTTTTACCCAGAGCCCTTACCCTCCCCCACCCTGACCTACAATTTTGATGCTCATCATTATTACAATACTTAATTAATAAACATATACAAAGTGCAATAGTGCAATATGTAAAAAGACATAGTGCAAACGGAAAATGAATGCCGGGTCTAATCCTAATTTCATATATCATATCAGTTATATAGCACTGAAGAAGATTCAAAAAAGTACAAGTGTAGATTATATGTCACAACTTCACTCATGTTATCCAGATGGTCTCTTATCTGAAGGGATCAGAAAGTGCTTTAGTGCAGAAAAAATATCAGGTAAAATATTGTTAAAGCTGTCGGACCATAAATCTATCTACCCCCTCTCCCACCCACACATGGATTAGGTCTGCATTGATCTAGTACTGGTTTAGACATCCCAGTGTTCTACCCACTTGGCAAGATACCTCCATATTCTTATCCCTTTCTTTTTAGCCCTTGTCCCGTCCGCATATATATAACTTTCTCTAAGTTTTAAATCCCTAATAATCGAGCTAGCCACTTTTGAAATGCTGGGGAAACAGGGTCTAGCCAAGCTGAGGCAATACATAATCTATAAACTGCATTTGCTATTACAACCAAAGGTCATCCATCTTGTTGTCTTAAATTAGTTATGCCCAGTAATATTACCGGGGGAGTTACCCCTACCTGTATAAGCAATCTAATCTTTAGCACTTCATTAATCTCATTAATAAATGTTCAAAGCTCTTTGCAAGTAACAAACATATGGAGTAGATCAGCTTTATATAGCGCATAGCGTGGGCAATATACCCCCTTTCCCTCACCCCACTTGGCTATTCGATAAGGTGTATAATAGAGCTCGAAACAAGTTTTGTAATACTGAGTTTGGAGATTAGCATGCATCAGGGTCACAAGCGTGTTGGAGAAAGCATTATGAAAAGCTGAATCAGTAATATTTAGCCCCACTTGCCATTTGTTCGAGCAGTTTTCCATATCATCCTTCATATATTAATCCAGCATGTCACACAAATTCCCGTTACGGGTAGGACAGGCTGTATTTGTTACGGGGTAGGACAGGCTGTATTAATTTGTCAACCAGTTCATGTTTCTTAAATGTCCCCGCCCTTCCCTCTTCCTCTGCAAATAATCTCTAATCTGTAGATATTTTAAAAACTCTCGATGTGTGAGGCCATATTTCCCTCTCAGCTCCTCATATGTTATAATTCCATAAGATGAATAAAAGCTACCTAGTTGATTCATTCCAGCTTTTAACCAGTTATAGAAGTAAGAGTCGTTAAAAATGTCTGGCAGATTTTTATTTTGCCCCAGTGGGGAATAGACGTTTAACCTCCCTATCCCTGGTAAACGGCGTGCTGAGGTTCAAGGAGTATCTTAAAACGTACCCTTTTGTAGTTTCCGTACTCTAAGTGTCTCCATAGACACCCTCAGGCTTCTGGGCCAATCAGTAATTCAAAAGGAGATGGCTCCCTGACACTGTCTCCACTGTTGTCTCCTCCCAGCAGCATTGTACATTGCATCATTGAGGCTGCCAACCAATATAGTTTTAGATTGCGTAGTGCGAGCCTGCCACGTTCCTGCGGTAAAGGCAGAAACTTAAAAGCTCTCCTTGGTCTTGCATATGCCCAAATAAATTGTGAAAAAATGCTCTCAAACTTCTTCAACCAATAGTTTGAAAAGATCAGGGTAATTGCTCTTAAAAAATAAAGTACTTCGGGAAATATATCAGTTTAATCAAGTTGCACCTCCCTATCTATGTTAAATGTAAATTATCCACCCTTTTAAGCGCCGTTTGGGTCTTGCCAACACATGGGCCCACATTTTCGTTTACCACCTCATCCAGATCAGAGCTTATCATGACCCCCAGATAAACCGCTTTTTTAACTAGTTGGTAAAAGAAACAAATTCATTAATTATGATTTGCGTCTTCTCCCTATTCAGGGCATACCCTGATAGTGCTCAAAATCTCTGTGCTGCTTCTTCGATTGCCTTAATAGCCTTGTGTGGGTGAGAGGTAACCAACGCTATATCGTCTGCATAAGCCAACACCTTGCTTTCCTGCCCAAACGTAACTAAAGTGGGCATATCCACCATCCTTTCCAGATACTTCACAAATGGGTCAATGTACAAGGCAAAAAAAAGAGATGAACAGGAACACCCTTGTCGCGTTCCTCTTGAAATTTTCTGAACTTTTGTCTCTTCCCCAGTTATATAAACTTTGGCCTCAGGTTCCCTGTAGAGCGCTTCAATCACCCCAATACATTTCAATCCTGTCCCTTTCTTAAGCATTGAAATCCAGAGAAATTGCCAGGAGACCCTATCAAATGCTTCTTCAGCATCCAAAAAAATTGCAGCCATAGTGTTTCCTGACACTTGTCTAGAATGAAAGAGGGTAATGATCTTTCTTATATGCTCTATAGTTCCCCTGCCGGGAATGAAGCAATTCTGCCCGATGGAGATAATCCGTTGAATAACCTGTGACAGGCGAGAGGCCAAAGCTTTTGAATATATTTTAACATCCCAAGTGATGAGGGTTATCAGGGAGTAGGACCCCAGCTCATATAAAGGTTTTTTTTTCTTCTTGAATATTACGATCTTGGCAGAGGCCCGGGAAGTCAGTGGAGCTGTTCCTAGCGAAATCTGAACAAACATGGTTGTCAAAATCTCTCTTAACCGCTCATGAAAAATATTGTAAAGCTCTGTTGGCATCAGATCAGGCCTGCTGCTTTCCCTATAGGTAGTTTTGACATTGCTAATTGGATCTCATCCCAAGTTAATGGGAGATCTAATTGATCCCTCTCCTCCTGGGATAGTGTCTCCCCATCATCAACATCCAAATATCTATATAGAAAATCTTCAGATCTACTTCTCAATTCGTCCATATATAAAGTCTGATAAAAGTTATAAAAAGCATTTCGAATCTCCCCATCTTCTGACAGCAAACCCAGCGCAGGTTCCCTCACAGAACTAATTTCTTTATATATAAGTTCCTGTCTAGTTCTCACTGCAAGCAAATGCCCCACCCTTTCTCTACACTCATGCATTCCCTCTCGCCTTGCCATTGTCTTATCTATTACCTTTTTTGTAGGAAATGGCCCTTTTTGCAGGGTTATCCCCAAACTTTTTGCTTCTTCCTCCCTTGTTTTTCCTGATCTGTGGTTGTTGCAATAGGACTCTGGGCACTTTACCACTGCTGATCAGTGCTAAAGTGCATATGCTCTCTGTGTAAATTGATATTGTGATTGGTTATCCATGATTGGCATATTTATATCACCAAGAAGTCCCTAGTAAAGTGCACTGAGTGTGCCAGGGCTGGTGATACAAATGCTACTAGTGGGCCTGCAGCACTGATTGTGCCACCCACATGAGTAGCCCTAAAATGGTGTCTCAGGCCTGCCACTGCAGTACCTGTGTGCAGTCTGTGAACTGCCATGTCAACCTGGCCAGTGTCCCCACTGACCAGGCCTAACCCTTCCCTTTCTGTACATATTGGTCACCTCTATGGAAGGCGCAAGGTACCCCCTTGGGCAGGGTGCAGTGTATGTGAAAGGTAGAGCATGTACTAGTGCAGGTGACATGCTCTGGTAGTGAATTACAGCTATTTTCGTTTTTTACTATTGAAAGGCTATCTTGCCCATAGGCTATCATGGGGAATGCTGGCTACAGTGGTTACCTGCATATTTTCCCATTGGAGGACGCTAGGACATAAATGTATGGTATCCCTGAACTCAGAATTTAATAACAGACCTTTTAGGAAAGGTGTTTTTTAAATCCTGTGTTTGAGAACAGCACTTTTAGAAAGTGGCTGTTCTCTTGTCTGACCTTTCTGTGTGCCTTGGCCTGTTTGTGAATTGACTGCATGGGGTGTGAGTGACATGGCTGGGGGATTCCAGGAGACAGAATGAGTCCGCCCAGTGGTGAATAGAGAGATCTGCATCTAGGTGGGTGGGAGGAGTTGCACCTGGGACATGAATAGGACTGTGCCTGCCCCCCACAGTGCTGGCTCCACCCCCTGTGGTGCGTCTGATGTCTCTGCACTGCACTGTGAAAGGAGAGAAGGAATCATGTCAACCAAGTGCTCCAGGGCTGTGCTTTCCCTCCACAATGCTGGCTCCACCTCCTGTGGGGCGTCTGATGGTTCTGCTCTGCACTTTGAAAGGAAAGAAGGAGTCATATAAACAGAGTGCTCCAGAACTGGTTTGGACTGGGCTCAGAGCCCTCCTGCACAAAGGGAACAAAGACTTTTAGGGGTATAAGTACAGGACCCCAGACCACTGAACTTTAGATCATCCTGGGATCAAGAAGGAACCTCTGCCAAGGAGAAAGCTGGTAGACTGAAGAAGGAAGACTGTCCTGCTGTTGCTTTGCTGGACTGACCTGCAGTTGCTTTCCTGCCAAGGAGAGGGGAAGGACTTTGCGTTGTGCTGTGTCCCCTTGCCTGAAGGAATCTCCAAGGGCCTGAAGAAGAGCTGACTCCCTGTTAAGAAGTCCCAGGAACAAAAGGACTTCACCCCTAGCTTCCCTGAACTCTGCTGAGAAAGTTCTGTCCTACCCGGAGTGCTTGGCCCATGTGTGGAGCATCTGGAACTTGTACCTGTATTGGGAAGCTGGAAACCAAGATTTGAAGAACTTTCTGCAAAGTTTATTGCATCGCTCACTTGCGGAGCGCATCCCTATCAGTGCGAGGAAATTCCTGCCGCTATGAAGGCGGAGATCATCGCAGCGCCTGTTGCTGCTGCCAGAATCGTCGCATCCTTCGCTTGCAGGACGCACCAGTCTGGTGCGGGAAGATTACCATTGCTGCGAGTATCGTCGCAGAGCCTGTCGTCACTGGTTGAGATCGTCGCATCGCTTGCTTGCGGACCGCATCACGTCGCTGCGAGAGCCGTCGCAGAGCCATCACATCGAGGGGCCGTAAGAGGAGAAGATCGACGCTGAGCAGCGCATCGTCGCCGCACGGGAGATCGTCGCTGCCCCGAAGATTGTCGCATTGTACCTTTTGCGAGCCGCTTCAACCGAAACTTGTGCACCGGAATCCACTCAAGGTATCGCATCCCTTCCAATACAGACCAGAGTCAGCGCAACACGCCCGCTACATTCAGCAGAGTTGTCGCATCGCCTCCCCAGGGTCTCAGGAGTGACGCATCGCTTGCTTTTCACCGCTACATCTTTCACTTGGAACTTTTGTCGCATCTAAAGGTACTGTAGGCTAAAACGTGACGCACCTGTGGATTATTTTAACGCAACCTTAAGAACTCTTTTGAAACCATATTCTTGAACGTGTATGTTGGATTTTTGTCGTTTTGGTCTTGTGTAGTTTAGATTAAATACCTTTATTTTTCTAAACTGTTGTGGAGTCAGTTTGTGGTGTTTTCACTGTGTTACTGTGAGTGTTGGTACACATACTTAGCACATTGCCTTCGATAAGCCTGACTGCTTCTGCCAAGCTACCAAGGGGGTGAGCAGGGGTTATCTTACCCTGACTAGATGCAAGGGTCCCTATTTTGACAGTGGTACCCACCTCTGCCAACGAGAGACCCGCAGCTCTTACATTTTTCATCAATTTCTCACCAATTACAGCTTTAGCAAGGACTGCTTATTTTTGGAATATACTTACCCCTCAATTCAGTTGCAGGGCAGTAATCATGTTGCCTTCTGCCTGGGTTACGTTTTGTTTGAGCAACCACATATAATCCCTGTCCTTATTTCTCTTCCTGAATGCAAACTGCATTGTCTCTCCCCGAATCCCTGTCTTTAGGGTATCCCAGACTATACCCAGTGAGGCCGTTCCCAGATTTTTTGCAAAACCTCTGGTATCCACGCTTTCATATGTCCTATATAGTTTTCATCCAACAGGAGTGCCCTCTCAAAGGTCCAAGAGCTAAGTCTTTCCCTAGGACCACTGCTGTTAGAAATGGGGTTGCGTGGTGAAGAGTGGGCGGGCCAAACTCCAGAGGGCATGTGCAAAGCATCCACGCAGTACACACAGGCGACACACAAGGCACACCACAAAAAGAGACCACACCAGTTTAGGTAAGAATAACGTTTGTATTGTGTCAAACATAGGATAGTAACCACAGTAGTCTCTATACTGCTCCAACTGGCACCGAGGCAATATTTACAAGGGGATTATATATATGGCAGGGCCAGTCGGGCCGCTGCCAGAACCATTGCGAAGGACCAAGGAAAAAAAAAGGTAAGTCCATCAGTCACCATCCTGCAGTAAAATCATGAGGACATGATATTGGGCCGGAACACCTGCAACAGAAACATCATTGCATGAAAATAGTATTCGGCATAGGAACCTGTGGCATAAATAACATCAGCATGAATAACGAACGCCGAGCAGCCCGTACCTACTGGTGAATAACGGAGGTCAGCTCAGCACAGTAGCATGAATTCTGTTAACGTAAATCCGGCATAGCCGTAGGCCTGAACATAAAGCAGTACAACTCTAGGCTCAGGCATCCTTCACCCCTACTGTAGACCTGGGATGAAAACATTAGGTAAGGCTGGAGAATGCAAAAGGCATAAACATATCAGCGTTGGCATAAAATGCAACCTTAGGCCTACCATCATACTAGGCATAAGAATAGGCAACGTTATAAGTAAGCATATAAGCATTAGACATAACCCTGAGCCTAAAAATACATTCTACATGACCATACACAGGGCGTAGTTGCATCAGCACGAGGCATAAGATCACCAGCATAAAATTTAGGGCATTACACAGATAACCTAGGCCCAATTATTCACAACCATATTAGCCTCCTAGGGGTACCACATCACGAGCCCCAATTACATTAGTGAGAATCCTCATATGCCTAGCCCCCGCAACGTGGCAATAAACATGAAAGCCTTATCCTTAGGCGTAAACCTGTGGGCATATACCTCAGTAGTAAGTAGGCATCATCATGCGTAAGCGGGTAAACATTATGCGTAACATCAGCAACCTCTGCAGCCAGAAAACACTAGGCCTAAAACCTTCATTAGCATGAAAACATTTAACATGGGGGCATACTGCATCAGCCTAAATCACATTGGTAGGGGGGCATAAACAATTAGCATAAACATCATCGCAGTCAGCGTGCATCAACACCTACAGTCCCCTACGCTGCAGATGAGTCTCTGGCGCACTGCGCAGTCACAAAGGGGCCTCTAAACTCACAAAGGCCCAAACACGGCACAGCTGCCACTGTCATACGGGGCCAGCTGTGTACTCAGCACCGTGTGCGGGCACCGACAATGTGCCCCCACTCACCCCCAACCCCCATGCCACTTCCAGGGGCCTCGCTCTGGGCCTTCTTACTCAAAAGGCGCCCCCACTACTAGTGCGGCCCGTCTTCCGCCCTGGGGGTCCACTCTGACGAGTTTATCACTGGTTGGAGCCCCCTCTCCTCCCTCGGGGACCCCAAGGGAATGTACTGGGGCCCTCGTTGCAGCGGTGAGGGTAGACTCGGGGGCAGCCCTCCCTGAGCCTCGGGGGCCTTGGGCACCAACAATGTGCCCCGGCCGGACTCCCGACTGTCTCCAGTCCCAGGCCCCACTCACCAGGCTCTTCTCGGGGTCTCCGCTCCTTGGGCAACAGTCAGGTCCTTCTGCTTGCAGGTCCTGCCAACTCCGGCTGCACCCGGAGCTCTCCACACGGGATGGGGTAGGCTCCCGCCTCGTCCTGGACTCCTCGCTCCACCTGGGCCCTTCTGCACGGAGCGGAGTCTGCGGCCGGGCCGCAGCGTCAACTTGTGGGGCACTGACCAGCGGGGTGGGCTCCCGCTCTGGTCTTCTTCTGCAAACGGGGCTCCCTCGTCACCACGGGAGCCCGCCTCCCTCCGGCTTCTTCCTGCTTCCACCCCTGCAGGGCGGGATTTCCTCGTGGTGCTCCAGCCGGCGCCAATCCCAGCACTGCTCCCTGATGTCAGTGGGGAAGCCCGCGCGGGACACCCGGGACTCCTGGGCCACTGCGGTGATCTTCGTCAGCTTTGCAGTGCTGGGTAGGCTCCTGCCTTCAGATGCCAACCACTGAGGGGTAGGCACCCACGCAACAGCGCACGCGCGGGGTAGGCACCCGCTTAATTTTAAATTGTCCGTTCTTCTCGTTGCTGCCACGGCGGTGATTTATTTCATATCGGCAATTATGGTGGTTGGGCTCCTGCTCAGTTTAAAAGCACACCAAGCGCTGACACTATGCGGGGTGGGCACCCGCGCGGCAAAATTTACAAAAGGCGGGGTAGGCACCCGCCAGAGGACACCAAAACACGGGGTAGGCACCCGCCAGTTTTAATTAGGCAAAAGCGCGCCAAAACGCGGGGGCGGCACCCGCCAGTTTTAATTAGGCAAAAGCGCGCCAAAACGCGGGGGCGGCACCCGCCAGTTTTAATTAGGCAAAAGCGCGCCAAAACACGGGGTGGGCCCCCGCGAGGGCGGCAAAATGCGTGGAGTAGAAATATGGCGTTTTCCCAGCCCAGTGCTGCAGCCACCAGCTCCCCTCTTCTCCTGGGCAATACCCCTATAGAGCTCTCCTTGGGCAGGGGTGCAGGCAGGAGACAGTCACCTGAAGTATAGCGCCCACCAGATACAGCGCTCACGCTCCTCAACTCCTTCTTCTTCTTGGGGGAGTAAGTTAGAGCACTCACCATGCGCTGGAAGGCACGGTCCATGGGAATATAGGGCTTTCTCAGCCCAGCACTGCAGAGGACAGACACTCCTCTTCTCCTGGCACTTTAGATGTAGCGCTCGTGAGGCGCAAGGTCCCACCAGTAGCCTCAGGGACCAAAGATAGCGCTCCTTCCTTCTTCAGGGGCCAGGTAGCAGAGCAGCAGGCACTATTGGGAAAGGTCAGCAGTCAGTGGGCACTCATCAGGACAGGGTGGTAGGTCCTAGAAACCATCCTCCTCTGTATCGTGGTACTCCTCCTGATACAGTAGCCTTGACTCCGGCAGTGGGGCTCTCACTAGCCCTGTGGACAGCAGAGGGGTTACAGTTGGGCACAGGGTCCAGCACACAGGCCCATGTGGCGGTACCTCCTAGCAGCAGGTCCCCTCATGGTCATGTCCATGCTCTGACTGAGCACATGGTGGCACAGCCTCCCTACTTATAAGCTCCTCATCCCATCCTACCAGACAGTGCCAGAAGCTTCTAGAAGCATCTGGGGAAACTAGTTCTAACTAGTCTAGGGAGAGGAGTAGAGCTTCCTGGGTGCCAGGTTTCCCTCTAAAAGCTGGGATTGCTGGGAACCGAACAACTAGACTGCTAACCCGCCAGTCGGGTGGCACCACACACAGCCATGGCATTCATTTTAAAAGCGACATTTCACCAGGGTGCATTCATATGATGGGGGAATTATAGGTGCGTACACCATTGCATCACATTTAACATGGCATCTCACACCACACATGGCCTATACATTTCTCTACCATGGGGGAGGCATCCTCAAATAGGGGTGGGGGATGAAAAGTGAAAAAATTCGGGAAAAAGGGCCAAGTCCAACAACTGCCCATCATCTCTAATACTAGAGGGTTATGATCAGAAAGAAATCTAGGGAAAGATTAAATTGTGCTCTTCTGCCTAACCAAAGATGACACCAGGAAATAATCCAATCTAACATGTTTTTGATGAGAAGCAGACGCCCCATTGCATCCCCTCGGACTCATGGAAACTGTATCCTTTTGTTGCAAGTTAGAATTGAAACCCCCTGAGTGCGAGTTCCTTGTGTAGTTGCCCCAACCATGCTATAGCCTAAGTTTTTTACCAGGGCCTTCTCCTTATCCTCTAAATGAGTCTCTTGCAGGCAAACTATGTCTGCTTGCAGAAATTGCAAACCTTGTGCTACCATCTGCCTTTTTTTAATCGTTTAACCCACAGATATTTATTGTTGCTATCCGTAGTCTACCTGTCATTGAGTTCTATTAATCCTTCTTATACTTTTAAAATTTGGCAACCTACCTAAATACCCCAAATCGCGTCTGAATAATCCCGACTAAGGCTGTTTCCTGTCTGTATCCCTCCACACCCCCCATGTGTAAGCATCCTACCCCCCACACCTGCCACCCTCCACCCCCCCCTAAAAAAACAGGCAATCAGGCATAACCTGAGCAATGTGCATCTGGCATGCTGTCCGACCGTCCCTCTCAAAACAATGTTAATATGTTCAATAAAGCTGGCTGCTTAATGCCAATATTTAGACATAGCGCCAGAGGATCTCAGTCTGGCGGTCATTGTTTTAAATAGACAGGTCACCCCTTTCTCCTTTCCTTTTAATTCTTTTAGGTATTCCTGGGCTTGAATCTCTGAGGTAAAGCTTTGTATAGATCCCTTATAATAACTTTTTAGTCTCGCTGGATTTTGGAGGAACACCTCCCCTGCCATTTTTTCAAAGGGGAACAACAGCTGTCATAGCCGCCAGCGCCTTTCCACTGTAGTGTGGGCAAAATCAGATTTGACACACTGTTGCTGGATTTCAGGGCATTAGGGCAAGCTTGTTCATATACCATTTGTCTTAATAGGAAGTTCCCAAAAAATACCAGCATCGCTTTAGGTCTCTCTTGAAGG
The DNA here is from genome assembly GCF_964261635.1 of Lissotriton helveticus. Lineage (NCBI taxonomy): Eukaryota > Metazoa > Chordata > Amphibia > Caudata > Salamandridae > Lissotriton > Lissotriton helveticus. Next base: position 1,774,075,895 of record NC_136067.1, on the reverse strand, counting down.
TGTTTTTTCATCATTAATGGGAATCGCTGTATTTCAGATTCCCAATCCCAGTTCAGCTGCTCAGGGAAGACATTTTTCAAGAGATTTACCATATAGCCTCTGGGATTGGAGCCTTCCACACTGTCCGGGATCCCTGAAAAGCGCAAGTTGTTTCTGCGCTGGCGATTTTCTTGCTCCTTCACTTTAAGCATCACATCTGACATAATCGCTCCATGTTCAGTACTTTGTTGATTCAGAGATTCGACCTCTACCTCTAGAATCTCAGCCAAATGTTTCCACAGAGGTCAAGCGATCTACTTTTTCGCCATGTCTTATTTAGTTTACGCAGCACAGCTTGAACTTTTTTCGCAGCGACTCTTGCTCTTCGCCCATCATTCTAAGTGTCTTCTTGAACATGGTCATAAAGATAGACATCAGTGAAGGTTCTTGTGACTGTATATCTTCCTTTGGGCTCTCCTTTTGCTGTTCTTCCACCCCCTCTTCATGAGATCTCAGTCGAGTATCAGAGTAATCCCATTTTAATTGTTTGCCAGTGCTCTTTCTTTGACTACCTTTCCCCTTTTTACTCTTTTTTCCAGCATATTTCTTCCTCTGTGTTACTAGAATCTCATTGGCTGATGAATTAATGCCGGATTCGGAGAGGGGGTTGCTGCTTGACTGCGTGTTGCCCTGATTCGTTTAGTCCGAATCTTCTGCTAGCAAAAAAAACTTCTCTCCTGGCAATTCAGGCAACAGCTCCCCCTGGCTAACCATAAGGCTTTAGAGGTTTCTATATTCGCTGGTGTGTTCCATTGTGCAGCCCCAACACCTCCTTTCACCGGCCCAGATATCTCAACATCGGTCATTTGTACCAAAGGCACCATCGTGGCTACTGGGTTTACTCCATTACTCACTCCTAAGTTCCATGTTGAAGTCTTAGAATAGGCCTCTGGGGTTTTTAGGCTGTCTACCCCATTATCCAGCAGCCCACAGGATACTGTGTCCTCTTTAACACTCTTGTTCCTGCTGCTTTTCTCCTCTACATTTCCAGCCCCCCCCCCCCACCTCCGGTGAGACCATGTCTTTCTGTGCGTCAGCTGTCAAACGTGAAAACATAGAGGCAACAGTAGGCTGTACCAAATCATCCTCTACCTGACTTGTCATTTTAGCTGCCTCTTTCTTTGATACAATGTCCTGTTTCAGCTTTCCAGCCATGCTGCGCTGTCTCATGTCGGACATTGCTCCACAGGATTCTGCTAGCTGACTGCCCACTGCCGTTGCCACGCCAGATCTGGGGATCCCTGCGGTCTGTGTTCTTCCCAACTTTCTGCCTCTAGCCACCATTGATCAAGTCAGCAGAATCCCCCAGTGACTCGGCAGCTGCCAGCCACGCCCGACAAAGAAAAGGTGGAGGTGGGGAGCACCGGAAAAGATCCACTGTAAAATGACCGGCAGTTGCAAGCACAAAGAGTGGCTCACTGGGGTCAATCCCCGGTTGAGCAGCTGCTCGTCGATCCATCGGGAGAGTGACGGCGAGAGTTGGGGCAGCTAGTCACATGCCATCTTTGCCCTGAAGGTATTCTCAATGACCCTCTCTGATTTGGCATATTGTTCCATGTTCTTAGAGATAAATATGTAATCGATGACTGCGCCTTTACCACAACCAACAAATGTAGGGGCTGATTGCAAAGATAACCCAGAATTTCTGCTATGTTTAGTAGCCCAAAGCTGTTTATATTATTGAGCAGCTTAAAGTCCCTACGATGAGCCTGGGCACATGGTAAGTTATCGTTTGTCGCAAAAGGATCATACATGCTGGTTTCTGACCCAATTTGGCATTAAAATCACCCCCTATAACCACATTAAAAAAAATTAAGAGGCTTAGTGAATTTGACTTTACAACCAAGATTATCTTAAACAAAACATCAATTTAACATCCTTTATCAAAGACTGTGCTATAAAAATTCACAAGGAAAAGGTTAAGCTTGTTGGTTAGAACAATCCATAAGATTGGTATCCCCGATGCTTACATATGATTAGAAAAATTCTATAAAACATTGAAATTGTGATCAGAGTAATTGCAACAGCGGGAACTGAAAAGCTTTCAAAACCATCCCACACAGTTTCATCTTTGGGCCAGGTCTCTTGTGACATATTATTATCAAATTTGGTGACAAAGTCCAACCAAGATGGGTCTTGCTGTTTGGTCCAGATACCAGCAATGTTCCAATTAACCAACTTAGTAACTGGCCCTTCAAGCGAAACCCGCTCTTCAAATGAGGTGCTAAAATAATTAAAATCATCTCTAGGTGGTTTAGAAGGCTCCTTAGGTGAGATGCAATCTAAATTGAGTCAATCATTAGCATCTAAACCTGTTAAAGGGAGAAATCGATTGAAAGATGGAATCAGAGATATCACATGCCCGCCAGCTACCGCATTGGACACAAGGGACCACACTATAACATAGGCTGCAAAACTCTACAAAGTACCCTAGAGAGGAAATGTTAATGTGGCCAGGCCACAAAAGATTGCTTTTGGACTTGAGATTAGACGGCGAGCCAGGTTCGGATGCTCACAGTTATTAACAATGCAGACTCCTTCCAAGTTTTTGGGTGTGGGGCCGATCCAACCTATCCTCTGTATGAAGATATTGTCTCTTTGATGGAAAAATTTGAATTTTTACCAAGTCAGTGGCATACCTTATCCTTAAGTTGGGTCAATGTTTCCACTGTTTCCAAAGGCAGGGGTGGCATCACAGTCAGTAATGCCACCTAAGGGCAACAGTCAGGAGGAAGGTTATGGTGTGGCAATTTGTCCTTATCCACTGTGTAGTGCCTACAACACCTTGAGCAATGGAAATACCCTGACCTTTATCCTGCTGTGGTGGGTCATTCAGCTCATGCAAAGCCATCAAGGCTCCCCCAACAGGCTGGACATTATGGCTTGGTGGATTATTCTCAATGTAACCTTTGCAAGCAAGGGGGGCACACAACTGCAATGGGTATAGGAGTGAGAACAGATACTGGCTTAGCCTGGGCCAACGGGCCCACGCCCTGGTGGTACCAAAAGGGCACAAAAAGCCAGCAGGACCTGAGGTTACTGTAGACCTTGCCCCATAATATTGCCTTGTTAGGACTTAATACGATTTATCTTTAATGAAATTGAGGAAATAATCACAGGCATGAATGTTATAAATTGCCAGGTTGACCCTTGCCTCTCTGCATGATTAAAGAGCTTACATAAATTTTGACGTCTATTATTGCTGACATCACAAAACCAAATCGGACATCAAAAGCAGAGGGCAAGGTGCCAAATACTTGAAAAAATTGTGGGTTACATTTCTTTTGAGAAAACTCTCCACCAGCCCAAGGGACCCTGCTAGTTATTAGACCATTCTAATTAAAATCACAGAGTATGTAGTGACAAAACAATTGACATTATCTCTTGAGGTGCATGGTCTGCTGGGTGAATACGATTTATAGTTTAGGCCTTACAGGAGCACCGAAACTGCTCTGACAATGATCAGGAAGAGCTTCTCAAGACAGGGGATGGTGGATCACTGGTACTTCTAATGATTCTCATTCCATTATTCTGATCCATCTACAGGATCTTGTGGTATATCTCTCCTCACATTCTCACAGGCTTGAGTCCTTTCTTTCTAACATTTCTCCCAGGATATGGTAAGAGCCCTACTGGTGGTATCTTCTTCTTCCCTATCACTGTGCTGTTCAGTGATTACTGCACAGGAGTAGGCTTTGATGGAGCGTAAATGTTAAATAAAGTTTGCCTCTATCAATTTTCGCTATAAAAAATATTTACGACAATTATTTCTTGATGTAAACTGGCTAAGTTGAAAAACGTGAGATTTCATACTGCTTCATAAAAGCATGCAGAAGTGTTTGAAACATGTAGACGTAAAAACGTAAGCAAAGAGTGAGAAACAAGGATATTTCCATGTATGTAATCACGTGTTTTGAGAACAAACCTTAATTAACACAGGGAGTGTGGTGACGATAACGTCTAAGATGTATCAAAATGAAATAATGTTTGCATAATAAAGCTTCTGAAATGATTAGAATGCCTAATTCAGTAATAATCGATAACATGTAAACATGCATCTTATTCTAATCTAATGTTATTTGATAAAAATGTGTATTTCAGAATGACACGTTAATACTTATTTTGGAAACGATAAACATGCAAATATTTTTTTTAGTAGTGCCTAATATTGACATGTAACTTCTAAAGAAGAATAGTAATTGAATTAATCAAGAGAAGTCGAGATATAATTATCAATGTGTGTTTTATAATAATCATAACATGGTAAATGATACAGCAAAATGTCATCTAGGCCTTAGATGCTTTTGCTTTCTTGTTAAAAATTTAAAATCAAGCAGAAGTAGTCACTTTAGATGCTGTGAGAACTTTTTGTGAAGTTTCTTTTCTGTGTTTACAAGAATGGACTCACTTTTGATTTAGCAACACTTGTGACAGAAATGTATCAATATTATTGCTAACCCAGAGAGAGCGCATGGGAATGGACAGACTGTGATTAAAGTGAAGTTTTCTTACTTCCGTGGAAAGGATGGAAATATAATACAATTTGAACTTAATGAATTTGCAAAAGGATAACGTAATGCTTCCAGATTTCTTAGTGAGGTATTGATCACACCATGAGCAACCCACCCTGAGCAACCAATGGAAACCATATGGGCTGATGGAAAGGATACTTTGTGGGTGTAATCCGTGAACTTTTGGAAGTACAACTGCCCCTTTGAGGAGGAGTCGGGGCTGGCTGTCATTTTCCATTTTTCCTGCCTGGCATGCTGTCGGACTGACTTCTGATTTTTCTCAATGCCAAACGATTGACCTGAACTTTCCTGACTGTTCAGAAGCAGCACTTTGCTGGGTGGTAAATTTGGGCAGGAAATAACCTTTCGACTGAAGGGTTAACTGACTCCTACTGTGGCACGCTGTGCTGCTGTTCTGACTTGCACCGATCCATATCGAAGACGGACTACATTTCAACCATATTTTGGTTTGCATGACTTGACAACAACTGCATCTCGAATTTCCTATGTTTCTCTCTCTCTCTAGGCAACCAGCAAGGATTCTTTATTGAGTCTGTAATGTATTGTGTGGCTATTTGCACTAATTATCTGATATTAAATCTGATATGAAATGCGATTTCATGTTCTATCCATTCACATTGAGGATTTAGATTACAAAAATCATGAGCAATCATTATCGTATGTGTGTCATTTCTTAGGGTCAAAGCTTTCTTGTCTCAAGGTATATGGTTTTGGTGAATCTGAGAAAGGTGATGAAATAGGCATGTATTTGGCACTTCTTTATTCCAGGTCTTCATAAGGAAATTGCCTCACGTTCTCTAAATATCCAAGTCACTGTTAGCGCAACAAAAAGATCCATTGGAGGACCAAGGTTTGATAATGAGGATGGTGAACAAAAACAATGCTTATGGGCCCAGTTGGTGAAGATGAATTGTAGTGTTTCAGAGTAATGAAATTTGGTAAGCTTTCCGCGGTATCAGTTTTCTGGTAGGTTGTCGGATGGTTAGTTTGACTAATTAAACTAGGATATGAGTAGACCTGGTTCAAAAAAGATTTCTAGTAGCTTAGAAGAAGTACTAGAATTCTGACTGATGATAAAAAACGTGTTTTGACTCGACAAAGACTGAAATGGACTTGAGATCACAGAAGTATTATGTCATATTGTGAAAATTGTATGTTAATATTGTATGGAGTTTAGGTTCGTCCGTCGAGGCCTAAGTGAGAACGGATCCGTCGAGGATCCCGGGATATGCACGTACAGGGGGTCTTAGAGTGCGTCACCGCTGGCCCGATGGGGGCAAACCGCCCGCCATCCCTGTCGAAACACCCCCCTGCCATATTATAATGGTTGGGGGGTCCGCTGAGGACTGAAAGACCATCCGCCGCTTTTCCGTCCGGTCGACATATCGACCGGGCGGAAAAGGGTTCAATATGGTGGCGGTGTCTTTCAGACACTGCCAGTCATATTAGAATTAGCTTTTTTGAATGCCTTTCCGTGGTAGCATTGCCGCCACAGAAAGGCATGCGGAGTCTGCTTGGGGGGCCAGTTACGGGCCCCCATGGACTCCGGAGGGGTGGGGGGTGCACATGGGGGTACCTGCCTTTCAAAGAACAACGTGGCAGGCACCGCGCAGGGCCTGTCACGTTATGCTTTGAAAAGCAAACAACATTTTTAGCATTGCGGTGGGGGGTGCTGAAAGCACCGCCCGCCGCAATGTTAAAAATACGGGATGCGCCCGCCAGTGTGGCGGGCGCATCATAATGGGGTGTGCAGGACCGCCGCTAGCATTGCAGGTGTTCCCATTCCCCACTGGTATGGCGGGCTAATGTGCCCCTAAGTGTTTTAGACTGCTGTTATGTGAGTACTGTGCATGAGAAGTCGTTGCCAGTACTGAGAAAGGGAATTTGATGACTGACAGGTTGGAATTGTTGAGGTTTCTTCAGGAAGCGCACCACGAGAGATCTTAAAGATTTGTATTTAAAGAAAGTGAAATTGTGCTGGTAGAGGTTTCACTGGAAGCTAATGAAAATTTTCTGAACGAGTGGGTTTCTATAAATCTTTTAGTGGAGCAGACAAAGTTGTTTTATGTTTGTTAGAAATGGTTTTGCATGAAATTTGTTTAAAGAAAAAGAAGGAAGAGAAAAGACAGCAAAACAGTTTGTGAAAGGAGACTCAGTTGCAGTGAGGAGTTAGACTGATGTCATACAAGTGCTGCGCTGGTATTGGTGGTTGGTGTGAAGCCGTGCTGAGATTGGTAGTTGAGAACGAACAGCGATTGGAAGTAAAAAAACAATAATACGGAAGACAGTTTGCAGGAATAAAAATAGATTGTATTGAAATAAAGAAACCATGAAATTCTTTAAGCCATTAAAAGCTTTGATACACAAAGATGAGCCTATTCCAACTAGGGAAGGAGTTCCTGTGGATCCGGAAGATATACCTGCTTTGCAGATATCATTAGAGAGAGGATCTCACACTTGTACCTGGTTGGAGAATTGGACAAAATATACTGCGAAGGATGGTCCCTTTGCGTTTCCACACTATGGGACATTTAATGTAAGTGTTATAGAAAATTTGAGGAGACAGATGAATGAGATGAAGCCTAGTCCTAGACCCGTGCAACATGAAGCACTTGAAGAATGGGAACACGAAGCCCATTGAACAAAAAAGAAGAAACGTCAGGGGAGATATAGAAATTTGTTAAATCGATATGCAGAGGCAAAATGGGATTCTCAGAAGAAAATATGGAGACAAAATGTTGCTTTGGGTGCACAAATGTATCCTGTAATGGTGTCTGAGAATAAGGAAGGAGAAAAGTGTAAGGAGAAAAAGAAACATCCTGAAGAGACAAAAGCTCAAGAACTCATGAAAGACGAGAATCTGGATGATATGGATGATGAATTATTGAATGAATTATTACTAAATAGACCTCCACCTTATAATGAAGAACAGAATAGTTCAGGAACAAATCCGTTTATGGGTTTAACGCCAGAAGCCCCAACTGTGAATTTAGATCCAGCCTACAAAAATATTTTCTTAGATGGAGCTCAGACTCCAGAGAGAGCAGGATTTCCAAATGTGGATATGACAAACAGTCCAGATGCATTATCAGTTCCAGTAACTATAGGTCCGATTGTTCCTCTATATCAAACAGGACGAGGAGTTTCACAAGTTCATGCAATAACATTTCCAAAATTTATACACAACTAAGGAGTATCTATGTAAACAATTTTAACAATCGTCAGTCATGTGTAGACATAAATTCATACAACAAAAGAGACAAATCTTTATAGCAGGCTTGATTCTTCTTTTGTATTTTATTTCCTTTGTTCACTTCTCCAAAGAGAGATTTACACGAATTCATCCAATTCAATTGCCGGTTAAATACATCACAAAACAGCCTACGCGTTTCGTCCACATTTGGACATCATCAGGGCTGTAGAAATAAAAGAAAAAGATATAACTAACCGTTCCAGAAACAATATTATAAATTTCTAAATTTATGAAACAAATTTAAAAAAGTTCTCAAATCTGTAAAAAATGTGCTAGTCCTGCCTATATAACAATCTACAGACAATGCGAAATAAAGCCTGCCTATTTGACATTCTGCGCAAAGTATTTGTCAGAACAACTCATTTTAACCGCATGCGCGCTAGCGGAATTCTGCTCCTGTGCTGAGTTTTTTAAAACCGCACTTTACGTGACGAGCTGGGCTCGTCATGAGCGTGCGAGGAGGCTACCTCATGACGAGCCCAGCTCGTCATGAGCGTCGAAGGGGTTAAGTGTGACAGTAGACTTATCTACCTTCCATTCTAATTACGAAAAAGACTTTTCACCTTAAGTCAAAACAATCTACGTTCACAATGACAATAAATATTTTTGCCTTCCATTAAGATTTGCTAGAAAAACATTTTCATCACTAATCAAAATAATTGAAATCAACATTGACCCTGTACCAGATATTAACCTCTTACACAAAATTAAATATTTGTATATGTGCTCACCTAAATTTGTAATGTAACAGTACTCAAATTCTTTCAATATGGTCAAGTCTCCAATTTCTCTTGACAATCCAATCTTTAATTCCACTAATCCAAAACAAGGGAAAAGATAAACAAATTATAATGAGGTTTCACAAATTGTGAATAGCAACTTACTATGTTATGAAAACCTGCACCTAGTAGAGCCTATTATTACTGTATTGCTCCCTGGTGCACTATGTTTTTTATATAGTCTTAAACGCTAGGTGAGGTATTTTAACTGTTCTGTTCAGGGAACACTTTTTAAATCCAAAAAAAGCGTCCAAAGAATTCCTAACCTTTTAATCCTGTTTGCGCTGTTAATTCAATTACTTTTTCAAAATCAGCGGTTTGTGTATTCCAAACACTTTTATCGTGGCGCTATACGATTCCCTATAAAACAAGAAGGCAAAGGGAGACATGGAGACAGAGTCAAAAACAATTAGTAGTCTCCTTCCCACTATATCAAAGTCATCTCCCATCTGCACCAGATAACTGTCTATCGAGCGCATACCTCCATATTCGTGGATTGATTCCTCTCGCGTCCGTCTTCCTCGGCGACTCGCCTGATAAAGAGTCAGCCATTCCCCAAATGTTACCACTCCCTTTTAAATCCTCAACGGGCCAATGAGACTCTAGAAAAAAAGAGCGCGCCAAAAATTCTCATCTTTTTTGTGTGGAATCCAAGTTCCCTAATACGTCCGCTATCCCATGTGACCGGATAGAGATGGAAAAAACTCTGTGCCGAGAAAATACTGCTAAGCCTCAAAAGTTATAATTTATGTAAATCTATAATGATTCGGTGATCAATAGACTATATACCCTTTCCCCTTCTTTAACATTGGTCACAAGTAGAAACACATAATGTATTTTAGTGACCACCATTCTCCGTGCGTTACATCGTCTCTCCACGGGAATGGTGGTAGTATTTCCGGTATGTGTCCCTCTCCACAGTGATTGGTTCAAGAGACAGTCGTCTTTGAGCCAATCACAATTCATCATTTCAGAGCGTAGTTCCACAGTATTAAGTCAGAACCTACATTTCTTGGAACATGTTCCCTCCAAGGTCCGCATAGCGGTGAAATATAAACACCGCACTCCAAAATTTAGTGGAGCACGAAATCCACTAATTGCAAATGACTAGAACCAATTACGATTCATCGTTTGAAACGTGATATCGCAAAGTTAGGCCATATTTGTCCGGCCCACGTTTCTTCCTCTCGTTCCCATCACGGTCCGCATAGCGGTGAAAACTTCATATCGTGACTCATCTTGTCTGAGGAGACAGGATATAGTTTTTATATAAGCGAAGCCACTTATTCTTGTTTAGATCGATTTTTAAACAAAGCAATATTTAAATAATAAATACAACAGTATGTTAGTTACGCACCTGTTGCCTAATCAGTGAAATATTAAGAGTTACAGTACTCAAATCATGATTATTTATAAATACTACCCAACTTATCAGGAATTTATTTTATACAAAAACGATGCATGATGAAAATAAGATAGTGTACTTATTCACAACGCATAATTCAATATTCAATAAAATAACTAAACTCAAGACTTGGATAAAATAACTAAACTCAAGACTTGGATCCCAGCCATAGAAGTTAAATCTGAATTAGTAATAATAGTTTGATATAGGTTAATCAAACTAAAAATAGAGACCACAGTAATATTGTCATCTAATGAAATACATCCAGTTTCAACTAATCCGTGCACCTATTATTTTATAGAAAATGATGCATTTCTGAATCGCTATTAAGCCCCTCCTTTACCGTTCTACTACGACTGATCCAGCGTGCCTCTTCCCTCCTAATATTCAGTTCCCAGTCTCCACCTCTCACATGTGGTTCTATTTTCTGTAGACCATGAAACTTGAATTCTTTTGATCCTTCATGTGATCTTTTAATATGTACAAATATGGGTGATTTATGGTCTTCATTTAAAATGGCCCTTCTATGTTCTTGCATGCGTATCTTGAGAGCTCTCTTTGTGCTCCCAATATAGACTTTTTTACATGCGCAAATCAATGCATATACCACTCCAGTGCTATTGCAATTGATTAACTGTTTGATTTGATAAGTCCTGGTGCTATTGTATCTGAATTCCTTAATTTTGTTCACTCCCCAGGGACACATGTTGCATCCGCCGCATGTGAAAAACCCATTGGGGGTTATGGACATCCACTCCTTTCTAACTCATTGAATGGGTTGAATGTAATTACTAGTAACCAAATTACTGATCGTAGGGCTCCGTCTATAAACAATTTTTGGTGTTTCACCAATTAGTCCTGCCAGACCCGGTACACCCATCAATAAATGCCAATGTTTTTTAAGAATTTTGAAAATCTTATCTTTATCTGTGTTATATGTTGTTATGAACGCTAAAGTCCTATTTGACACTTCAGGTGATTTTGGTGTCAAAGTTGTGTGTCTAGCTATCTGATTAACTTTTCCTCTTGCTGTCCTCAATAGTTTGTCAGAATATCCACGATACTTAAGCCTATGGCACAACTTATCAATTTCTTCTTTAAAATCCATATCCTTAGTACAATTTCTTCTAATTCTAACCATTTCACCAAATGGAATACCCTTAATCACTGATGCTGGGTGTGAGCTTTCTGCTCTCAAAATAGAATTAGTTGCGGTCTCTTTCCTGAATAATTTACTCTTTATTGAAACTCCCTCTACAAATAACTCCAGGGGAGTTTCAATAAAGAGTAAATTATTCAGGAAAGAGACCGCAACTAATTCTATTTTGAGAGCAGAAAGCTCACATCCAGCATCAGTGATTAAGGGTATTCCATTTGGTGAAATGGTTAGAATTAGAAGAAATTGTACTAAGGATATGGATTTTAAAGAAGAAATTGATAAGTTGTGCCATAGGCTTAAGTATCGTGGATATTCTGACAAACTATTGAGGACAGCAAGAGGAAAAGTTAATCAGATAGCTAGACACACGACTTTGACACCAAAATCACCTGAAGTGTCAAATAGGCCTTTAGCGTTCATAACAACATATAACACAGATAAAGATAAGATTTTCAAAATTCTTAAAAAACATTGGCATTTATTGATGGGTGTACCGGGTCTGGCAGGACTAATTGGTGAAACACCAAAAATAGTTTATAGACGGAGCCCTACGATCAGTAATTTGGTTACTAGTAATTACATTCAACCCATTCAACGAGTTAGAAAGGAGTGGATGTCCATAACCCCCAATGGGTTTTTCACATGCGGCGGATGCAACATGTGTCCCTGGGGAGTGAACAAAATTAAGGAATTCAGATACAATAGCACCAGGACTTATCAAATCAAACAGTTCATAAATTGCAATAGCACTGGAGTGGTATATGCATTGATTTGCGCATGTAAAAAAGTCTATATTGGGAGCACAAAGAGAGCTCTCAAGATACGCATGCAAGAACATAGAAGGGCCATTTTAAATGAAGACCATAAATCACCCATATTTGTACATATTAAAAGATCACATGAAGGATCAAAAGAATTCAAGTTTCATGGTCTACAGAAAATAGAACCACATGTGAGAGGTGGAGACTGGGAACTGAATATTAGGAGGGAAGAGGCACGCTGGATCAGTCGTTGTAGAACGGTAAAGGAGGGGCTTAATAGCGATTCAGAAATGCATCATTTTCTATAAAATAATAGGTGCACGGATTAGTTGAAACTGGATGTATTTCATTAGATGACAATATTACTGTGGTCTCTATTTTTAGTTTGATTAACCTATATCAAACTATTATTACTAATTCAGATGTAACTTCTATGGCTGGGATCCAAGTCTTGAGTTTAGTTATTTTATCCAAGTCTTGAGTTTAGTTATTTTATTGAATATTGAATTATGCGTTGTGAATAAGTACCCTATCTTATTTTCATCATGCATCATTTTTGTATAAAATAAATTCCTGATAAGTTGGGTAGTATTTATAAATAATCATGATTTGAGTACTGTAACTCTTAATATTTCACTGATTAGGCAACAGGTGCGTAACTAACATACTGTTGTATTTATTAATTAAATATTGCTTTGTTTAAAAATCGATCTAAACAAGAATAAGTGGCTTCGCTTATATAAAAACTATATCCTGTCTCCTCAGACAAGATGAGTCACGATATGAAGTTTTCACCGCTATGCGGACCGTGATGGGAACGAGAGGAAGAAACGTGGGCCGGACAAATATGGCCTAACTTTGCGATATCACGTTTCAAACGATGAATCGTAATTGGTTCTAGTCATTTGCAATTAGTGGATTTCGTGCTCCACTAAATTTTGGAGTGCGGTGTTTATATTTCACCGCTATGCGGACCTTGGAGGGAACATGTTCCAAGAAATGTAGGTTCTGACTTAATACTGTGGGACTACGCTCTGAAATGATGAATTGTGATTGGCTCAAAGACGACTGTCTCTTGAACCAATCACTGTGGAGAGGGACACATACCGGAAATACTACCACCATTCCCGTGGAGAGACGATATAACGCACGGAGAATGGTGGTCACTAAAATACATTATGTGTTTCTACTTGTGACCAATGTTAAAGAAGGAGAAAGGGTATATAGTCTATTGATCACCGAATCATTATAGATTTACTCGAATTATAACTTTTGAGGCTTAGCAGTATTTTCTCGGCACAGAGTTTTTTCCGTCTCTATCCGGTCACATGGGATAGCGGACGTATTAGGGAACTTGGATTCCACACAAAAAAGATGAGAATTTTTGGCGGGCTCTTTTTTTCTAGAGTCTCATTGGCCCGTTGAGGATTTAAAAGGGAGTGGTAACATTTGGGGAATGGCTGGCTCTTTATCAGGCGAGTCGCCGAGGAAGACGGACGCGAGAGGAATTAATCCACGAATATGGAGGTATGCGCTCGATAGACAGTTATCTGGTGCAGGTGGGAGATGACTTTGATATAGTGGGAAGGAGACTACTAATTGTTTTTGACTCTGTCTCCATGTCTCCCTTTGCCTTCTTGTTTTATAGGGAATCGTATAGCGCCACGATAAAAGTGTTTGGAATACACAAACCGCTGATTTTGAAAAAGTAATTGAATTAACAGCGCAAACAGGATTAAAAGGTTAGGAATTCTTTGGACGCTTTTTTTGGATTTAAAAAGTGTTCCCTGAACAGAACAGTTAAAATACCTCACCTAGCATTTAAGACTATATAAAAAACATAGTGCACCAGGGAGCAATACAGTAATAATAGGCTCTACTAGGTGCAGGTTTTCATAACATAGTAAGTTGCTATTCACATTTGTGAAACCTCATTATAATTTGTTTATCTTTTCCCTTGTTTTGGATTAGTGGAATTAAAGAATGGATTGTCAAGAGAAATTGGAGACTTGACCATATTGAAAGAATTTGAGTACTGTTACATTACAAATTTAGGTGAGCACATATACAAATATTTAATTTTGTGTAAGAGGTTAATATCTGTTACAGGGTCAATGTTGATTTCAATTATTTTGATTAGTGATGAAAAAAAAATTCTAGCAAATCTTAATGGAAGGCAAAAATATTTATTGTCATTGTGAACGTAGATTGTTTTGACTTAAGGTGAAAAGTCTTTTTCGTAATTAGAATGGAAGGTAGATAAGTCTACTGTCACACTTAAAATGAGTTGTTCTGACAAATACTTTGCACAGAATGTCAAATAGGCAGGCTTTATTTCGCATTGTCTGTAGATTGTTAAATAGGCAGGACTAGCAAATTTTTTACAGATTTGAGAACTTTTTTTAATTTGTTTCATAAATTTAGAAATTTATAATATTGTTTCTGGAACGGTTAGTTATATCTTTTTCTTTTATTTCTACAGCCCTGATGATGTCCAAATGTGGACGAAACGCGTAGGCTGTTTTGTGATTTATTTAACCGGCAATTGAATTGGATGAATTCGTGTAAATCTCTCTTTGGAGAAGTGAACAAAGGAAATAAAATACAAAAGAAGATTCAAGCCTGCTATAAAGATTTGTCTCTTTTGTTGTATGAATTTATGTCTACACATGACTGACGATTGTTAAAATTGTTTACATAGATACTCCTTAGTTGTGTATACATTTTAGTAGTTGTTTTGACTTTTTGTGGTGGGTCAATCTAAGTTGAGTGTCGGAAAACAGTTAAAAAAAATTTGTTTAGAGAATTAATTAAAATCTCATTAAGTGCTTTAATTAGGGTGCCCTCACCACACTGCACAGTTGTTTCAATAACATTTCCAACTGGAACTGTAGCAGAAAACCATTCCTTGCATGAGACGAGCGAGAAAGTGAGAGATCAGGGAGTATTATCTACTCCCTAAAGAACTAAAACCTGTGAGAGTGGTGTGGAGATGAATAATAGAATAAATTCCACCATGTAAGGGGGAATCGAACCATTAATAAACATTACAGAAAAGAGCCTTGAAACAACAAGTAGAGTTCAATGAATAATTACTGGAAATAATTCACAGGAAATGAAAAGAGCAGGAGAAGCTAGAATCTCACAGATCAGAAACGAGTACATCGATAGGGCCATCCCGGAAGAACTTCTTGATTGAATTAGGGATATAGCTCCTAATGGTAGGGTACCAGGTAATACAAATTGAGGGATGAGTATAGATGTAGGCATATTAAAAGCGGAACTGGAAGAAATGATATTGGGGACAATTAGTCCAGAGAGATTATCGAAATACTGTGATGACGAATTACTATTTATGTGCAAAGATAAAACATGAAAGACAAGAAATACACACGAAGAATTTGCTGAGGTAGCACAGAAATATGGGGTGAACGTAGAAAAATTCAAAGCCTTACAGAAAAATTATCGATTGGATTTCAGTGACAGAGATTTGGAGAGTTTGAATCCTTCTGGAAAAAGACTGCAGATTAAAGAATTATTAACTACTTTGAAGCGATGGGGAGAAGTAGAGCGATGTGAAGGCAGATGAGCTAAAAAGAAGGAAGATGCAACAATGGTTCTGCCTCTTATACCTAATGATAGAAAAGGAAAAGGGGGAGGCAGATGTAATGGCATATCCCATGAGAGAAGTACCAGGAAGAGGGTATGTCCATATCCCTCTGGAATAGACAGGATAAATTGTCTTTTACTAATGATTTTCCAAGGCTGAGAGAGAAGCCTGTTGAGTGGTATAAAACTGCAGCTGCCCGCGAATGTGTGGTGCAGCTGCCAAGCCCCGTATCTTCTCAGCGCCTCCTAGGTCTTTTCTGGCGCCTAGGTCTCTTCGGGCGCCATGTCTTCTGTAGCCAGGAGGGGCTCGGAAACCATCAGCAGTGGGCTTTAGTACAGGGCTACTGGCGCCTTGGGTGGGCTGACCGGTCCCGTCACCTCTCTAACATCAGCAGGGTTCCTCTCCTCCAATCTCGTCCTCTCCTAGGATTTCTCTTGCGAACACAGCAGCTGATGGAAAGACGATGCGGGGAAACTGAGGGATGCACAGGGAGGCAACAGAGTGCGACACACATTCCACAAAGAGTAGGCAACAGCGCTCCTCACACTCTGAAGTAAAAGAAGACAGGAGCAATACACTGCACTCCCCACGCCCTGTACCCCTGGGAGAACACTTTGGGAGGCAAGAAGAGATGAGCAGACAACAGGCCAGCACATAAGGCTGTTGCAAAGTGGCAGTCCCTCCTGCAGCCCAGCAATCCTCAGACAACAGTCCAACGCAACAAGGCAGGCAGTCCAAATGGCGGCATCCCCTGGCAGCCCAGCAGTCCTCTGACACAGGTTCAGTTACAGATCCAAAAGTGCTTCATCCTTCATGGACGCAGAGTCCCTAAACCTATACTCACATGTGCCTTATATGTGGGTGTTGGAAACGGGACCCCCGGCTGGCCAGGGCTTTCGCCAAAGTCAGTCAGAGATCCCTATTCCCAAGTCAGGGCAAGGGGGTTACACGCCAAGATAACCCCTGCTCACCCTCTAGGTAACGTGGCGCGAGCAGCAAGGCTAAACTTGGAGACGATGTAAGTTAAGTATTTGCGCACGCACCCCAGCAACAACACCCAGGGCCCACCACAAAGGAAACTCCACACAAGGTTATATAAAAAATAGCCTTTGTATTATAATAAACATACATTAGATAAGACACACATCTTGTTACACTGTGCCAGAGGCACGGGCAGAATTTACAAGGGATTTTTGTACAGGACAGAGCCACCTGGGCCACCGTCAGGGGTATGCACTTTTTAGAACTTAGCACTTGTAGAAAGTAAAATCACTGTAGCACAAATTATAAAAAATAGAGTACACAACCAGTAATCACTGGTAACAGGACCTCACTAGCACCACCTGTACTAGGGAGAAAACAACCACCTACATATCACAATACCTGTAGGGGTGTAAGAACATAACACATGATGCAATGCATAACATTCATTCAGAGGTGTAAGAAGGGAAAACACATGATGCATCACAATACATTCAGAGGTGTAAGCAAAATGAACAATTGCGCCAAACTGACATTAGTCACCACCTGTGACTGTCCCTAGGCCAACTGGCCTCTCTAGGGCTAGGACGCCCTGTGTCCCAAAGTCAGGGCCTAAACGTGGCAGTTGCCCACAAAGTGCTGGGCAACTGGTGCAGGGAAAGTTAGGGCAACGTTGGAGCCTCGTGGGCTCAAGAACCACCTGTGAGCCTCGCAGGCTCTACTCTCCCAAACAACTGTACCCCTGAGCCTCTCTAGGCTCGCAAAACAATTATGCTGGCACCATAGAGCTTCAGCGCTCTAAAACAATGAAAATGCCCCAGAGCCTCTCTCAGGCTCTCCAACAAGACCGGGTACTCGAGCCTCTCTGGGCTCGCAAAACAAATAATGGCCTGGAGCCTCTCGGGGCCCCACATACAAGACTGTCGCCTTACTGGGCCGTGGGGTCCCTCTCGGGGGACCCAGGAACACTTAGGGCGCTCTGAGCCTCACTGGCTCGCCAAACCACTGTGGCGCCGTGAGCCCCTCTCAGGGGCTCGAAGGACAACTGGCACTCGTTGGAGTCCCTCACGGGGGACTCAGAGCAAGACAAATGCCCCCAAGAGCCTCTCCTGGCTTCACTCTTCAACTTAGCGCTATCTTGCGCTACCGGAAAAGGGGGGGGCGGACACCGACAATGTGTCCCGGCACCCCTCCCTCCAGCACTGCCACACTCACCGGGTCCTGTAGAGACGGTCCGGGGCTCTTCTTGGGCGGCGGGGCTCTCCTCACCGCAATGGACCCCACCTGCACCTTTTCGCCGCCTCTCCTCGCTGCTGGGCTCTTCTCTCCCGGCGGCGAGGCGGGACTTCTGGTTGGGCCTGACCACGTCCTGCTGCAGCTTGCCTGGCTTCCTGCCTCGGGTGTCCGCCAATGACAGCGCGGCCCCGAGCAGGGAGGCGGGCACTTCCGGGTCGCACTTGGCAGCGGCCCGGCAACGTTTCTAAGCACCCCGGGCTGCGGCGGTGAATCTCGAGGGGCAATGCCGGGTGGGCACCGGCGGTAACAGATGAAGCGCTCCTCAGCGCTATAGGAATAAAAGCGCTGCCAGGCGCTGTGAGGAATATAAAGCGCTTCCTGCGCTACAAGCGAAATAAAGCGCTCTTAAGCGCTAGAAGCACAGACACAGCGCTCCCAGGTGCCCTCAGGACAAAATACAGCGCTCACAGCGCTATGGGCAAAATAAAGCGCTTTCAAGCACTAGGCAGGAGACTTCAGCGCTCCCCCGCGCTGAAGGGCAGAGAGCAGCGCTCTCAGGGCTGCAGGCAAGGAGTCCTCAGTGCTCCCCAGCACTGGAGGACAGGACAAGGCTCCAGCAAGGGCTGGAGGCAGGCAGGGGGGCAAGGCTGGGCCAGAGCCAGCACACTGGGTCTCCAGGCAGGGAGACACCCCAAGTGGCGGTCCTCCTGGCCCCAGCAGCAGCAACAGCCCCCTCTGGCAGGATCCAAAAGCAGAACACATTCATGGGGACACAGCCCCTTCTTATACTGTAAAATCCTTTGTTTCAAGGTGCAGGGTGGGGGGAAAACCAGTTGCAGCTGGCTTGGGAGCACTCTTGATGGCCCAACCACCCATTTCTTTCACTGGGGAGGCTAGGGTCGTTAGACAAACCACAGGGGGGCGGAGCCAGCATTGTGTGGGGAAAACCCAGCCCATCCAGACACAGGTACACTCCTCCCACACATCACTCATGCTAATCTCACACTCACCACCGGGCAGACCCATCCAGACTTCCTGGAGTCTGGCATGCCAGCCAGCTCCAGCCAATCACGCTCCAGCACCCTCACTGCACACATATCTCAATGTCCAGAAGTAGCACTTCCCTTCTAGACACATACATGCAGCATACACCATCTCGTAGCATTCACTCTCACGAGTTCACACATACTAAACTCGAGCCTGCACTCCCCACGCATCAGGAACTAC
The DNA here is from genome assembly GCF_964261635.1 of Lissotriton helveticus. Lineage (NCBI taxonomy): Eukaryota > Metazoa > Chordata > Amphibia > Caudata > Salamandridae > Lissotriton > Lissotriton helveticus. Next base: position 1,774,056,913 of record NC_136067.1, on the reverse strand, counting down.
CAGGGACACACACATTCCCCATGCATTCCTATGGGAGGGCAGGCCAGCCATGCTACACACACGCACTTTACTCTGGGACACAGGGAAAAAGTGCGCAGAGACCCCAAAAATCACTAACACAGGGTCACAAATAAAAGCAAAAAGTTTAGGGGTGAACCTGCCCTAAGGGCCAAGTCCAACACAACCCCCTTCCAGCCAAAACGCAGGGCAGACCAATCACCACCGTGATGGGCTTCCCTGCTTGGGGCGATAAAACACGGATGCGGGCCCGCAACTGCAGGGACACCCTCCTGTTCTATGCCACGGTGAACCCCTAGGGTTCCTTCTAAAGCTACTGTAAGGACCAACTGGGCTACCCCACTGGTACTCTCCAGCTGCCCTCGGCCAGGACCAGGCCCTAGGCCACCCAGGTGCCACTGGATCCTGCCTACTCACAAAGTGGGGGGTAGTAACCCCAGGCACATAATAGCCACTCTCCACTCTTCCTGTCTGCAAGACAGGGCTAGACTGCCACTGGTTCTCCAGCCTAGGGTCTACAACCTCAGGCGGACCAGGAGTCTCAGGGAAGGCTCTCCTCCCCTTACCTCTTCTTTTAGGGTTCCTCCTCCTGCGAGGGGTACACCTAGAATGCCATTCCAACCCAGGGTTTAACCCCTCAGGTTGCACCGGGGTCAGAGGTGGGCTCTCCCACCCTCTGCAACCCCTTCCAGAGGCCTGCCCTCTCCCAACTGGAGAAGTTCCTCTGGAAGAAGAACCGGTCAGGACACTGGTTACAGTCGTCCTACCCTTCAGGTCAGGCTGACCCTGAACCTGGCCTCCCAACCTCCGGTCTAAAACATTTGGTGGAACAATTGCCTGGCACTCCAGGACTTCTGGGGATTCACACACCCTCCCCCTGAGGCTAACAAATGACACATCTGTTGTGTGACTGTCTGTCTGGCGCAGATCTCCCGTCCCCTGTCCACCTGAAAGTGCACGGAGATCCCCCCAGACCAGAAGTGGCACCACCCGGGTCCCCCCAAGAAGATCTAGCCCAACTGGCTAGTCCCTGGTCCACTGGTGCATCCACTGGGAAACTCATCCCCCAATCACTCCTCACGCTGGACTCCTGTACCCTCCCTACCGGAGCGGTACTGCCAGACTCTAGAACCACAGGAGCTCTGGTTACAGACGCTCCAGGTCCTCTACTCACTGGGAGATCTTCCTCAAATGGACTAACAGGACAGCCTAGGTCCCCAACCTGGTGTTCCCTACAGAAACCACCCAAGTCCTGAGGCAGGACTTCGGGCGTCTGGGGAACCTCGGTCTCCCCCTCACTCCTGCTCCACTGAGCCACCCTCCTCGCTATCCTGGGGCCTAGCTGGGCTACACTGAGCCTCTTCCACCACGCTGGGCTGGAAGATACCTGAACCACTACTGTTGGAGTCACTCACCAATGACTCTAGAGAACCTCTAGCAATCTCCCAGCGCTCTGCTTCCTCAGCAAGCGCCCAAGGACTAAGGGATTCAGACTTCAACAGGTGCTGGCGCAACTCTGGACAAACAACACTGAGCAACTGCTCTTTGACAATCATATCAAACAGTTTCTCAAAATCAGAGTCAGTGTGAACCTCTACCCAAGCCCACAGTGCTCCATGACATTCATCCTCAAACTTTTCCCAAGACTGGTGAGACAGTTTCCTACTGCCCCTGAATGTCAACCTATACTCCTCTTCTGGGGAAACAGGTACCAGACTGGGGGAACTGGGACTGGGATTTCCTATACTGGAATCTAAATAGCTGCCACCACTGGACTCAACCCGCACTCGGGGGATCCAGAAAATTAAGACTGCGGTCAGGGGATAACCTACACTCTAGGGCTATCTTCTCCCTGGCCAAGGACCTCTCAGCCTCTGCAATCCGCTCATTCACACCCAGCTGCGCCATCTCTCTGGCATACCCTAACCTGAGCTTATCCATGGCCAGCTGGTGCTCCCTCTCTTCTCTCCTATCCACCCACTCCTCTGGGGACAGGGAAAGGGATGGGGTGCTACATCTGACACTGGACCCAGCAAGGGACTCCCTATCTATGGGGTCCTCGCTCTCTGCTGGCGCCCAGTCACTGTCAAACTCACTCTCCACTTCAGACTCTTCAGGGCTCCCCTCAGACTCACCACCCTCATGGCGTGCGGCCCGGGCCCTCTCTCTCTCACTGTGCTCACGCTCCCAGTCATCCTTCTGCCATAGGATCAGGTTATCCCTAAGCTTGGACTGGGTGTCTGACTCACTCACTGGGATGTCTCTCTCCTCACAAAACCGTACCAACTCATGCATACTGTACTTAAACAGGCCACAGAGGTTAAAAGGAGATTTCATCTTAACAGGATGCTCACAGACACATGCAACACAAGGGACCTTAGCAGTCTGAAGTAAAAGTGCACAATTCCAAAATTTCAACAATCTCCTTATCAAAGAGAACTCATACTCATGCGTCCAGGAAAACACACCATTCATCCACACACACCCTCTCCTCGGATCGGTAAGGCAGTTTCTACCACCCCTGACTTCTCAACCTGACCATAAGCGACACAGGTACCAAACTCTGGAAGCAGGGCGGGGGACAAATGTACTGAACACAATTATCAAATGACACTCTTCAGGAGAAGCAATAATGGAACTTCACCAAAAACAATAATCCCCAAAATGTGGTTATCTAAAAATGTAGAGCTTTGAAGTGCGGCCAGCTGCTACTGTGGTACAACGCAAACACAAATCCTTATCCCACCGCTGCCACCAATGTTGGAAACGGGACCCCCGGCTGGCCAGGGCTTTCGCCAAAGTCAGTCAGAGATCCCTATTCCCAAGTCAGGGCAAGGGAGTTACACGCCAAGATAACCCCTGCTCACCCTCTAGGTAACGTGGCGCGAGCAGCAAGTCTAAACTTGGAGGCGATGTAAGTTAAGTATTTGCGCACGCACCCCAGCAACAACACCCAGGGCCCACCACAAAGGAAACTCCACACAAGGTTATATAAAAAATAGCCTTTGTATTATAATAAACATACATTAGATAAGACACACATCTTGTTACACTGTGCCAGAGGCACGGGCAGAATTTACAAGGGATTTTTGTACAGGACAGGGCCACCTGGGCCACCGTCAGGGGTATGCACTTTTTAGAACTTAGCACTTGTAGAAAGTAAAATCACTGTAGCACAAATTATAAAAATAGAGTACACAACCAGTAATCACTGGTAACAGGACCTCACTAGCACCACCTGTACTAGGGAGAAAACAACCACCTACATATCACAATACCTGTAGGGGTGTAAGAACATAACACATGATGCAATGCATAACATTCATTCAGAGGTGTAAGAAGGGAAAACACATGAAGCATCACAATACATTCAGAGGTGTAAGCAAAATGAACAATTGCGCCAAACTGACATTAGTCACCACCTGTGACTGTCCCTAGGCCAACTGGCCTCTCTAGGGCTAGGACGCCCTGTGTCCCAAAGTCAAGGTCTAAATGTGGCAGTTGCCCACAAAGTGCTGGGCAACTGGTGCAGGGAAAGTTAGGGCAACGTTGGAGCCTCGTGGGCTCAAGAACCACCTGTGAGCCTCGCAGGCTCTACTCTCCCAAACAACTGTACCCCTGAGCCTCTCTAGGCTCGCAAAACAATTATGCTGGCACCATAGAGCTTCAGCGCTCTAAAACAATGAAAATGCCCCAGAGCCTCTCTCAGGCTCTCCAACAAGACCGGGTACTCGAGCCTCTCTGGGCTCGCAAAACAAATAATGGCATGAAGCCTCTCGGGGCCCCACAAACAAGAATGTCGCCTTACTGGGCCGTGGGGTCCCTCTCGGGGGACCCAGGAACACTTAGGGCGCTCTGAGCCTCTCTGGCTCGCCAAACCACTGTGGCGCCGTGAGCCCCTCTCAGGGGCTCGAAGGACAACTGGCACTCGTTGGAGTCCCTCACTGGGGACTCAGAGCAAGACAAATGCCCCCAAGAGCCTCTTGTGGCTTCACTCTTCAACTTAGCGCTATCTCGCGCTACCGGAAAAGGGGGGGGGGCGGACACCGACAATGTGTCCCGGCACCCCTCCCTCCAGCACTGCCACACTCACCGGGTCCTGTAGAGACGGTCCGGGGCTCTTCTTAGGCGGCGGGGCTCTCCTCACCGCAACGGAGCCCCGCCTGCACCTTTTCGCCGCCTCTCCTCGCTGCTGGGCTCTTCTCTCCCGGCGGCGAGGCGGGACTTCCGGTTGGGCCTGACCACGTCCTGCTGCAGCTTGCCTGGCTTCCTGCCTCGGGTGTCCGCCAATGACAGCGCGGCCCTGAGCAGGGAGGCGGGCACTTCCGGGTCGCACTTGGCAGCGGCCCGGCAACGTTTCTAAGCACCCCGGGCTGCGGCGGTGAATCTCGAGGGGCAATGCCGGGTGGGCACCGGCGGTAACAGATGAAGCGCTCCTCAGCACTATAGGAATAAAAGCGCTGCCAGGCGCTGTGAGGAATATAAAGCGCTTCCTGCGCTACAAGCGAAATAAAGCGCTCCCAGGTGCCCTCGGGACAAAATACAGCGCTCACAGCGCTATGGGCAAAATAAAGCGCTTTCAAGCGCTAGGCAGGAGACTTCAGTGCTCCCCAGCGCTGAAGGGCAGAGAGCAGCGCTCTCAGGGCTGCAGGCAAGGAGTCCTCAGTGCTCCCCAGCACTGGAGGACAGGACAAGGCTCCAGCAAGGGCTGGAGGCAGGCAGGGGGGCAAGGCTGGGCCAGAGCCAGCACACTGGGTCTCCAGGCAGGGAGACACCCCAAGTGGCGGTCCTCCTGGCCCCAGCAGCAGCAACAGCCCCCTCTGGCAGGATCCAAAAGCAGAACACATTCATGGGGACACAGCCCCTTCTTATACTGTAAAATCCTTTGTTTCAAGGTGCAGGGTGGGGGGAAAACCAGTTGCAGCTGGCTTGGGAGCACTCTTGATGGCCCAACCACCCATTTCTTTCACTGGGGAGGCTCGTTAGACAAACCACAGGGGGGCGGAGCCAGCATTGTGTGGGGAAAACCCAGCCCATCCAGGACACAGGTACACTCCTCCCACACATCACTCATGCTAATCTCACACTCACCACCGGGCAGACCCATCCAGACTTCCTGGAGCCTGGCATGCCAGCCAGCTCGAGCCAATCACGCTCCAGCACCCTCACTGCACACATATCTCAATGTCCAGAAGTAGCACTTCCCTTCTAGACACATACATGCCGCATACACCATCTCGTAGCATTCACTCTCACGAGTTCACACATACTAAACTCGAGCCTGCACTCCCCACGCATCAGGAACTACCAGGGACACACACATTCCCCATGCATTCCTATGGGAGGGCAGCCATGCTACACGCACGCACTTTACTCTGGGACACAGGGAAAAAGTGTGCAGAGACCCCAAAAATCACAAACACAGGGTCACAAATAAAAGCAAAAAGTTTAGGGGTGAACCTGCCCTAAGGGCCAAGTCCAACAGTGGGGGTACTTTAAAGGGTGGTTTTAAGTTGTGCCAGTCACCTTTCAACCCAGTCCTGTCTGCCAGGCCATCTGGGGATTGATAATCAACCCTTTGTGTGGTGTCAAGTCACCATTTTTGATGTGTACGTTTGAGACCCTTCCTCCTGTCTGCCCAGGCAGGCCCCTCTGAATACAGGGAATGCAGATGGGTACTCAATCACACCCAGCCCTTTCTGGGATGTAGTTGTCAGGAAAGTATGCAAAGGGGAAGGGTCACCCAGTACGGATGGGGATTGGAGATAGGCTGGCACACAGAGCAAAGTTAAAGACAGAGAAATGCCCACTTTCTAAAGGGTACATTTCTAAAATAGTAATGTAAAATCCACCTACACCTGTAAGTAGGATTTGTCACTACCCTTCTAAACATACTAAACAAGGCAAAGCCACTCCTTTCTGATCAGGAATGGCCACTTAAAAGTATATCAGGGAGTTCACAATGCTAGCCTAAGACAGGAGTAGGTCTCACAGTAGTGAAAAACTAAATAGGATGTTTGTCGCTACAAGGACTTGCAAAACATAAAGGCACATGTCCTATTATTTACATACACAGAACTCTGCCCTGTGGGTTACCATGGGCCTGACTTAGGGGTGACTTATATATAATAAAAGGGGAGCTTAAGGCTTGTCAGGTAGTTTCAAAGTCCAAGTCGAAGTAGCAATGAACTGCCCACTCAGGCCCTGCAATGGCAGAACCTAACACATGGTTATGGGGCCTACTTGTGTGGGGGCACAACCAGTGCTACAGGCCCACCAGTAGCATTTAATTTACAGACCATGGGCACAGGTAATGCAACTTCCTAGGGACTAAGAAGAAAATTAAACATGCCAATCTGGTATGAGCCAATGTTACCATGTTTTAGGGAGAGAGCACATGCACTTTAGCACTAGGTCACAGTTGTAAAGTGTCCAGAGTCCTACAGCCAACAAAAAGAGGGACATAAAAATAGATGGATGGAGGTAGCAAGTTTGGGGATAAACCTGTACAAAGGGCCAGGTCAGACAGTTGGGGAAAGAAAATGCCAACTTTCTAAGAGTATACCTTAGGCCACTCATTTCGTGTCCCATCTAACGCACTGCGTAGTGGGTGAAAATTCTCCTCTTTTTTATCACCTTAGAACTTAGTTCATCCATTCTCATACTCGGAATCCAATAATAATAATACCGATTTTTTCATTCGTCCAATCTTGTGAAATCACTCTGGAGACAGCACCATTTCAACTTTTGTCTTTATTTTGAACCTTTTCCAATGACTACTGCATGCCCATCCAGGTTTTTCACAGCAACATGGTATACAAAAGTGAAATGTAAAGCAGAATCAACTCATTGTTGTATACCCAATGCATTTCGAACCTTCAGTGGTTCTTCCTCAGGGGTCTCTACAATAAATGAAAAGACACTCAACAAACTGTTCACTGCTAACCTTGATGAATACAGCAAAATATATATGAACAAACCCTCTTTCTCACTAATACCCCTATAACTACAAACCCATCAGTCTAAACACCCAACTACTCCCTCCCTTATAATAAATACAAAGCCCACCTCCTAGTATTCAACCCTCCGCCCATGACGCAAACCCCTTCTCCTTCCCTCATAATCATTGCGAAAAACGTGAAAAAACCCAACTTACTGAATGCAACCCAGTCTTTCCTCACTCACTTCTCCCCGTAAATATCTCACCTTCTTTCAATCCTAGAGCCACTTCCCCATGTTACATGCTTACAAAAACAGCAAGATTATGTACCTTATCACACTCTTAACCGGCAATCCGACCTCTTCATCCTCCTCTCTCCATGTGCTTGAAAATCGATCGTTTTTGCTACCTTCTCATCCGTTATATTTAGCCAAAGTCTCACCTACGTGTTGCCAATCAAGCTCAATGCTGCTGACCCTTTGGCTATCAGCCCCTCAACTGGACCACATAATACAAAAAATTCAAAAAATGTGAACTGCGACTTCAAATCCCAAGATGCACTTTCCTCAATTATACAATAATAAAATAAACCATGAAACGAACAACGCCGTGTTCATTCCTACCTCCACCCGTACGTCCTATTTGTGATTTACACAAAAAACGTTTTGATGTGAAAATACCGAATGATACAAATGCTATAAGAAAAATATCAGTGCTGCTGAAACATACATATAAAACTCATTGCGTAATCCGAGCCTTGTTAACACAAAATCCGTCCCTCCTCAAGTTCATACCCTGCAACAAAAAACAAACAATATAAATGATAACACACTCTCAAGGTTAACTGTTCGTGATCCAGTTACTGTTGCTCAAATGTTCTCCATGCTGATGTAGCTTGTTAGAATCCGCTCCAAGAACACACTGTCTCCATGGTAATGTAACTCTCATAATCTTAACTTACTGATATGTTGTCCATGGGGTGCAAACTCCGTTGAGACAAAAATTGCAAAGCAGAAAACAATGATTACAGGATGCACTCCTTACCCTATTAAATCATGAAACCTTATTTATTTCATCACAGTAATGCGTGCAGTCAGATTGCTGTGATCCGTCCCACTTCACCGCTCCTACTTAAGTGTACCTTAGGCCACTCATTTTGTGTCCCATCTGACGCACTGCCTAGTGGGTGAAAATCTCCCTCTTTTTTATCAACTTAGAGTGACATTTTCTGAATTGTGACTAAGCATCCGTCTTTACCATTTTAAAGAGCTTTTAAGTACAATGCTTTAGACACCAAACTTAGTCTATCTAGCTGCTCCTAATTGAAAGTTATCACTTATTAAATGTAATAAGGTAACGTAATGTTATCCTATGGAAGAGGTAGGCCACACAGTAGAAAAAAAAATGAATTTTAGAGTTTTTCACCACCAGGACATGTAAAACTTAAAAGTACATGTCCACATTTTTATATACACTGCACCCTGCCCTCTGGGCTGTGTAGAGTCTACCCTAAGGGTGATTTACATGTATTAAAAAGGAAAACGTAGGCCTAGCAAAGGCCTTACTTTACCAGGCCGCAATGGCAGGCCTGAGACTTGTTTAAAGGACTTCTTAAAGGGGGGCACATTCAGTTCTGCAGACCCACTAGCAGCATTCTATTTACAGGCCATGGGTACATTTAGTGCCACTTTATTTTAGATTTAAAAGGAAATTAAATGTGCCAGGTGGGTATAAGCCAATGTAACCATGTTTAAAGGAGAGAGTACAAGCACATTCACAATGGTTTGCAGTGGTAAAGAGTGCACAGTCCTAAGGCCAGCAAAAATAAAGTCAGAGAAAACAGGTGTGTGGAAGGCAAAAAGTTTGGGGGAAACCACGCAAAGGGTGTCAGGTTCAACACTGGTAGGGGGTGCTGCAGTCACCCTCTTGAATTGCACTGGCTCTCGACCCACTAATAAGAACAATGGGGGTGAGTGACCACGCTAATTGTCAACAGTGCTCTGTCCCTTGGGCATTTGGGGACTGGATCACAATGTTTTTATCCGTCACAGTGCCGCACTGATGAAAGAGGTGGACGTGCCTCCTTACACAAGAGAGGTTCTGCTGCTGGGGCGAGAGGTTGGCAGGATATCAGCTTTCAATTTAGTGCTATAGCACTTTCTTTTCTGGGTTCATGATGCCAGTCACCTTGATGGCAGGTGGCATGTGGGATTCGCCCTGTTTGCCACTATATCAGACGTGGCAAGGGATCTACACATTGAGCAGCTCTGCGGGACACAATAATGAGTACATGTGGTGATAGTTCTGGAAACCGACCCTGAGCAGACCTTGTTCTCTTAATTTCCTCCTAGCAACGTTCAGCTCCTTGGGGTACACATGACATTTGAGCTTCCCACTGCGTAGAGATTGGATGGCTTGCTACATACATACAGATAACTTCAACATCAACATTTAGGGAAAGATGCATCTGCATCACCAGGACCCCACTTAATGGTAGTAAATGTTGTGTTACAATGCAACTGTGATGCCACCTATTATGTGAAATTGTCTTTTAGCAGATGGGCAACTTTCAGCAGCATAAGGCCTCTCTGAACTTCTATAGAAACCCCTGTATTATGCTAGGGACTGTGGGAAACAAGCACACAGGCACTCAATCAAGATAGGCGCAACATATCTCTGGTTTTATTAGTTCCTATACGACCAAAGGGATCAAAAGTGCCAAAGGGCACAATACAATTACTACTGTATTTTAACTTGGGTGCAATCAGTGATTTAAATGGGGGAAAATAAGTGCAGGTACTCATTAAAATAGAGGTGTGGCAAGTGGGCGGGGCTAGGGGGCTAAGGCCTAAATATAATCATACATAATGACTTCTGTACCAGTTGCAGCACATATTAAAACACATGAGAAATGCTTTTATGTAAAAAAAAATAACAGATTAACTTGTTACACAAAATGAAAGTCATGATGACACTTTCACCTGAATGATCGCTGCGCACCTGATTGACAGTGCAGGGTCTATCTAGAGACATTGTCCTGTTAATCAGAGCGTGACATAAGCCCTGTCAACCCCCTGCAGTTTGGGGCCTTTCAAATGGGCGCTGCTGGAATCTTTACCAGCAACTCTGCAAATGGCTACTTCAGCCGAGTTAATTACAAGCTCCTCTGAAGCAGAGTGGCCTCTGCCCTGTACTGGAGGAGAAAAGTAACCTGCGCCTGCTGTGGATCAGGGTACCGGTACTCTGCCTTGTTACAGAGAAGTGCTGGTACTGACGGCAAAAAAAATCGGAAGTGAGTACCGGCCCATTTAAAGCACTGGGGGAAATACTTTCTAGTAGATGAGTACTGGCACATTTCAGCAGCAAACATACGGATCCAGTGCTCTGGGCCAACTCTCTTGCCATTTGTCCTCAGATGAACCTTTTCTTTCCCGCCTGAGAGGTGATGGGAGTTAACATTACATCAAACAATTTCAATTAACAGTGTAACCCATTTAGCAACACAACGAGGACCAGGAATCAGTGACTATAGCTAAGGAGATGTATTACAAGTTAGCAGTGAAGTTAAGGCACATAAACTTCAGCACCATGCTATAAAGTATAGATTAACAACTGGGAAACCAAACCTCCTAAAGAAATTTAGGCATACCAGTATTAACAAGAAAGAGTTTCAGTCACAGTAATACAAAAGCTCAGTAACAAGATTTGATGCTCAGAGAAAAGTTTCTCGTTCTCTCTTCTATACATGAGAAAAGCTAAAATCATTTAAGATAAAATCCAAACTAAAGAGGATGGATGTATCTAAAAGAGTGTCAAACTAGGGAAATGTAATAAATGAGAAAAAAAGGCACTGCCGTATAAAATATGAAAAACAGGAAGAATGGGAAGGTGTCATCATTTCAGAAGTTCGGTCAAGAATCTTCTTGGGTTAGGGGAATAAGTGTCAGCCCATGCCACACCTAGCAAAGAATCAAGGGGAATCATAGAGGTCTAAACCTCTCAAACTTCAAGGGAAAGTGTGGTAAGGGTCTGGAAAGGTCCTGAAAGCGTTCTGTTTCCATTCTGAGACCAGACAGTATGAACACTAGGTAACAACACAAGAGTCTCTTGAGCAACAACCTTCTGTAGACACCATCAAGGGTTCCATTGTCCTTTTCCATTCTCACGTTGTAAGCTGCAACATTCACGAAATTACACACTGGACATGGTAACAACATTGTCCTTGTTCACTCAGGCCATGTTGCAAAAATGCTGAATAAGACTCCTCAGCTAAAGCTCTGGCTCTGTATGCTTCGTCAAAGTCTTCTTCTCAGGCTCTCTCTATCGCTAGTACAGTACTGTATCAATTCTCAAATAACAAACTATGGCAATTGCACCTGTGAGAAAAAGTCAGTTAAGCAGAAAATGAAAACAGTAGTTCATGCAGAATGGAAAACGACTAGTCAAGTCAATTTAAAAAAAGATTGAAATCAATAGTGCACTTTTAATATATGTGTGCACTTTCAAACACAAATGAATATAAAACATCAGTGTATTAGATTTGTATTACATGTGGCATACAGTAACATCTTAAATTATATATGCATGTCTAAGAACTTCATTTTAATGAAACATGTGCTACATTAGTGCACACAATGTATACATAATTATCGTTTCTAGAGTAAGAACGTTTAATAGGTTAGGATGGACTACTTATCAACTCTCTAATATATCACTTAATAGAGTTAAGGCACGCAGATGAATACATTCTCTAATGGTACAGTGAATGAACTTAAATAATGATGCCAAATGCAACACTTCACATTAATCGTTAGATCAATGTTGTTGTTATGTATTTGTGACTATATGGGTGGAGCTAAAATTACGCTGCACCAATACTGGGGAAAAATTAGCCAATGCTCGTCTCAATTTCCATTTCAAGCACTTGGAAGGAATCGGCAGAGAAACGGACTGCCAGACTGGCACGGGTGTCAGACCATCAAGCGGGCAAGGATAATGTTTGGGTAATGTAAAAACATATAGATACATCTGTTCCCTGCAGCGACGCCCCCATGACTCCACGTGTTCGTGTCGGGCAAAGTCCTCGGGCGTCCGTCTGCCTGCCCCACAGGCTGGAGAGCCCGTGGCGGGCCGGAGGCACCCTCCCCGTGCAACCTCGTCCTTTGGCCCGGAGGCCCGTGTGCACGTGTGTCTGCACGGTTCTCTCCTCCCCCCTGCCAACAGACCCACGCCCCCTCCACCACCTCCCATCCCTCCTGTCAACTCGGTTGACCCTGTCAAGCGAGCCTTAAAGGGGGCGTGGCCTGGGCGCCGGGCTCCTGAGACCCAGCCCTCGAAGGGGCGGGCCTTGGCGGCCAGGCACCGTAGAGCCCGCCCCCTTTGGAGGCGCGTCCTCACCGCTGGCTCCGGAGAGGCCGGTGACGGCGGGGGGCGGGGCCTGCGGCTGGATGCTGGAGCCTGGGCTGTCACCGTGCCCGCTCCAGGGCCGCCCAATGCTCTGCGCCCTGCCCGCCCCGCAGCCCGCACAGAGCACCCTCCCTCCCCTCCCGGCGGCTGTGCGATCCTCAGCAGTGTCCTGAGACTGTACGGCCGCAGCCGCTCTCGGGGAGCCCCGGACGCACCAGGACCCTGTGGCTGTGCACAGGCGCTACCCCGGACTCGGCTTCTCTGACCCCGCAGGACTTGTAGAGCGGCTCAGCTTCAGCATGACGGCCGAGAAGGAGAAGAAGAGGTAAGGGCTGCCTCGGCTGCATAACACCTCTCCCGGGGAGCTAAGCAGCTGGCCGTGCACTGACCGGCTCCCAGGGACCCTTCCCGTGCAAAACTGTGCGGGCGAAGTGGACACTTAAATGATTGAAAAAAAAGCACACGAGCGACTGATCTTCCACATTCGTGATACACCCACTTTTCGCAGAGTTACAAGTGTGTAATACAGAGGACTGACACCTGTGTGACATTGTGTACTGCTCTTCGAGACGCTCTTAATTGGGTTAAATGGGTCGCGACTTGCCTCTAGCTAGCATGGGGTAGAAAATATAAAAAGAACGTATCTGGGGCTTGCATGTGATTTTTTTTAAATCAACTTTATATTCCATTTATATTGTCTTCTTTTTGTTTACATTGGCTATGTTTGTTTACTATTGCATTTTAGTGTTTCTGCATATAGTTCATCGTCTGGTTTAGCCGTGATGCATGTCAAGTGTCCATTTTCCGTGTGAGGTGGGTTGCATGCCCTGTTGGAAGGTCGTATATGAGTTAGCTGTGGTGGGTATGTTCCCACTATCTTACATAAATCTCCTTCATATGTTTTAGCAGTCATTGGAATATTATCACCACGCCCCCTATTTCCCGACGGGCTGTTTGATGTTTGCTGCTTTGTATATGTTTGATGTTGTGTGTCTAGTAACCGACTATCTGGTCCTTATGTCGAAGGGCTCTATTTGTGCCCTATCTGAGCGGTGTCTTGTCACCGTGGTATGTCAGTGTCTAGCATCCCTCATTATAGCTTGGTTATACGGGTTTATAGAATTCAATTTATTATGGGGTCATGTGCGTTAGCGTTACTGACAGGGGTATATCTTCCTTGAGTTCCTTAAGTTGCCAGCATCCTCGTCGGGCAGGCAGTATGGACATGTTTCCAGTTTCCCTGTTGTGCGTCGTGTTTAGTGTGTTCCGGGTGGTTTGCGTGTTCCACTTCGATGGAGCAGAGTTCACACAGCTGCAGCGCTGTCCTAGCTGCGCGTTGAGTCCGTGGGAAAGTATCCGACTTGTTGCAGCGCAGAGCCGACTGATGTAAGGAGAGCAATGCCAGCTCTCGGAAAAGGTAGGCTGGGAGTTCTGTTTGCCCCTCTGGACAGCTGGCACCACCGGACCGGTCCCCTACTGACATATGATTGGTACTCTACTGTCGGTTGCCCCGCGCATAGAAGCATTCATTCTGCTGCCCAGAGAGCGTTAAATGCGAGGCGACAGGCTCCGGTTCTTTAGTCGCAGCGCAGCCTTAGTCTCGGTGACGTCGAAAGCTGCCCTACTTGTTGCATATGGGGGCTGCTGTTTAATCCCTGCGATTTGCAGTACTTAGGCGCACTCTGTGATGTCAGTGTGGCGCTGTCAGTACCTGCAGGAGCTCGTGTCAGCAGAAAGAGAAACATGGGTTTCTTGGCGCTATCCGAGTCACTCAAAGGACCGGGAGTCAGGCACTGCCATGGTTGGTAAAAAACATTCTTCGCCGTTTCAGCGATCGTTCCCGCCCCTGTTCTGGGGATCCTGGCCTCTTTTTTTAGGAATCTTTCTGAAATGCCATGAAGGATTTTGCTGCAATTTCTAAAAACAAAAAAAATGTTGCTTAAAAGGCAGCATGATGTACCGGCAGTTTTGCGTAAGAATCAATGAAAGGTTCCCAAATTTAAACATCTGCCATAGTCCCGAGGAGCTGTAATTTCTCTGCAATGGATACTTTGTTATTAAAGGGCTATGAACAGGTTCCTGATTGCGACTGGTAAACAGCTTGCAACGCATATTTATTCAGCTAGTTGGAGGTGAAAATATTTCCTTTAAGTGCATTTGAGTCTCCTTTTTGACTTTCATGGCTCCACGCATCCAGGTCTGAAAGCAGTCCCCAGCTTGAATCCAAACCTCTACCCCCACAAAAATAAACTTGGCGACTTTTCACAGTTAAGTAATAGGTTGCACATTTGAGCAATTGTGCTCTGCCCTCGCTAGGTAATGAGGCCAAGGACTGTGATCAGGGTGGTAGTTTGTTCCAGTCTGGGTTGTGTCTGCCCAGAGGTGGACTTCTGGTTGGTAGATAATGCCCATAGGTGGACTTCTGGTTGGTGGATAATGCCCAGAGGTAGACTTCTGGTTGGTAGATAATGCCCAGAGGTCGACTTCTGATTGGTAGATAATGCCCAGAGGTGGACTTCTGGTTGGTGGATAATGCCCAGAGGTGGACTTCTGGTTGGTGGATAATGCCCAGAGGTGGACTTCTGGTTGGTAGATAATGCCCAGAGGTGGACTTCTGATTGGTAGATAATGCCCATAGGTGAACTTCTGGTTGGTAGATAGCTGCAGTAGTGATGTTCCCCTTAGTGTCTGGGATGCTGAAGTGTCCTACGACGGAGATCCTGTGGCAGAGTGGCAGAACACATACTATTACTTGTTTGTGGCGTGCTTCAGCTGGGTGCGAGGCATGCACAGTGGTAGTGAAAGCCCCAGGATGTGCCTGCCTCCCGATGGAGAAGGTACCCGCTTTGCCTCCTAACATCAGCACTGCACAGAATCTCATTTGGAGCGACAAAAAGACATATTTTGCATGATCTCATTTGCATTCTTTATTGTAAAGTGAACACTGAGAAGAATCGGGAGTTAAAACCCTTCTTGTGCACATAAATAGTGAATGTCTTAGGAAATCAGAAATCCCCTTCTGTAGTAGTGGGGTATGTGATGTCTTGTGTCAGAATTTGGGACGCAGGTGCCTTCACTTCCTTAGTTTTCACCACGGATCACAACATGAGCCAGTCATATGAAGCACACACTGCGCCACAAGGTGAAGTATGTGAATGCGAATAGACCCTGTTGCACACTTGGACGTTGGCTACTGAATTGTACGGCACAACCCGTAGCCCTGGTGCGAGCGCCATTGGCTTCCACTGCCGCCTAGGCTGATGTTGATGGTGCTCTGCATGGCTTGTTAGGCAGTTCATCTGAAAGTCCCTACTTGCGTTTGAACTGAGGTTGATCAAATCTGTCAGTATAGGATCTTCTAAGATCAAGGAAACTTCCAAATCTTCATCTGACTTCGCTCATGAGCCGCAAGATTAATCTTCTGTTGCACCCAGAATGACACCCACACTTCCTGAGTTTCAGAAAAAACTCAGACCTACTCAGCTGTTTCTGGCGGTTTTCTTGACTGTTACGTGGCCTCTTGAGTTGGCAGTATGAACAAATGGAGAGATTGTTTTGTTAATATTCGATTTCGTTTTTTTTATTTTGCTTGTATTGCACAACACTGCAAAACGTAATTGCTTCTAGTAACAGAGACAATTAAATAGAATACACGGCAGCAGTAACAATGCTGTGAGATGGTAGCTCTGGTACGTGTAACATGGTGACAAAGGTTACGCCAAGTTACAGTGTTGAGGTTCCACATTTGCAAGGGTTAAATAGTTGAGGTTGCACAGTTGCGCTGTTTACAGTGTTGAGGTTGCAATTACAAGGGTTACATAGTTGAGTTTGCACAGCTAAAAGAGTTACGTAGTTCAGGTTCAGAGTTGCAGTGGTTACATAGTTTAGGATGAACAATTAACAAGTGTTATATAGTTGAGATTGCACAGCTGTAAGGGTTACATAGTTGAGGTTGCATATTTACAAGTGTTACATTGTTGAGGTTGAGAGTGCAGGTACAAGTGTTACATTGTTGAGGTTGATATTGCAGGTTCAAGTGTTACATTGTTGAGGTTGAGATTGCAGGTTCAAGTGTTCCATAGTTGAGGTTGAGATTGCAGGTTCAAGTGTTCCATAGTTGAGGTTGAGATTGCAGGTTCAAATGTTCCATAGTTGAGGTTGAGATTGCAGGTTCAAGTGTTCCATAGTTGAGGTTGAGATTGCAGGTTCAAGTGTTCCATAGTTGAGGTTGAGATTGCAGGTTCAAGTGTTCCATAGTTGAGGTTGAGATTGCAGGTTCAAATGTTCCATAGTTGAGGTTGCGCTTGCAGGTTCAAGTGTTACATAGTTGAGGTTGAGATTGCAGGTTCAAGTGTTCCATAGTTGAGGTTGAGATTGCAGGTTCAAGTGTTCCATAGCTGAGGTTGAGATTGCAGGGTCAAGTGTTCCATAGCTGAGGTTGAGATTGCAGGTTCAAGTGTTCCAGAGTTGAGGTTGAGATTGCAGGTTCAAATGTTCCATAGTTGAGGTTGAGATTGCAGGTTCAAGTGTTCCATAGTTGAGGTTGCAGGTTCAAGTGTTCCATAGTTGAGGTTGGGATTGCAGGTTCAAGTGTTCCATAGTTGAGGTTGGGATTGCAGGTTCAAGTGTTCCATAGTTGAGGTTGAGATTGCAGGTTCAAGTGTTCCATTGCTAAGGTTGAGATTGCAGGTTCAAGTGTTCCATAGTTGAGGTTCCACAGTTCCAAGTAGAGATGTGCGAACCACGTATAGCTCAAGCCATTCTCGAGCCTGATGCCTGTCTCTGGCTCAGCTCGGGTTCCTCTTGGACTATCGATTCAAAAACGAGCCAAGCTTTCATTTGGCATCTGTCTGCCACACACACCCTAACTGCATGTGCCAAGAATTAAAGACACTTTTATAACCGTTTATGTAAACAATGAAAGGAAACGAGCTACCCATCCAGTTGCTGAATGACCCAATGTAAAACCAGAACATCAGGGATTTATGTTGGCTTTCCCGCGGGGCCAAATTGTGTGATCCTGGGGAAATATTTTATTTTCTTTATTCTCAACATTGCATTGAAGATCATGTTTCAATATGCAAGTTCAAGCTGTGTGCAAAACAAATACCTCTCTTGTGTTTGATTTAAATAGACTACAGATTGAGCACTGTAACATGGCTTGTATTAATTGCGGTGTGATCAGTGCTGATAATGCTGTCCCGTGGGGAGAGTAAAGTCCATAGAGAATTAAACAACGGTTAGCAATATAGTGACAACCAGAAGGCCAAAATATAATGAATAATGGGAAGCCAGGGCAATACCTAATCATGCTGCAATGGATACAAGCCATGTTAGAGCACTCAATCTGGACTTCAGTTGAAGCCCCAGCCTAATTAGGTAATTGTCCTGGCTTCTAATTACCTATTATAGTTGGTGTTTTCAGTGGTCTCTATATTGCTTACCATTGGTTTTATTCTCTATAGACCGAACCCTCACTATTGGATAGCATTGTCATTCCGGTCGGTTTTGTTGGCACAGTTAATTTTTCTTGATAGGTGATTTTTTTTTGGAGCACGCCATGCTGTTTGGCTGTGTCACACTCCTATTACCAGATCCTAGGCACAATAGGTCACCCGACTTCTCCCACAGCAGAAGCTATTGCTTGTTGTTGCGATGCCTAGACTCTTCACAGGCTCTCCATGCATGGTTGTCTTGATTTAACCACACTCATTGGCCATTGATTTTCTTTCTCTTTTTTCCCCCTTTTTTCCCCTTTCCTTCCTTCTCTTCCCTTCCTTCTCTTCCCTCTGCTGAGCTTTCTTTACCATTGTTGTATTGCATCTCAGGCATGAATTACAATGTCCTACTGATGATCATATTATAATGAAAGGAGTGAAACGTTGTCGACTCCTGCACATTAACCCTATTTATTGTGTATACATTGACTATAGGGGGAGCAGTGTCATGTTATGTTTATTTTTGACCAAACATTTTCATATCTCTGTCACATACTAACGCTTGAGTTACTTTCTGTTGTATGGTCTCCTTGCGATCTCCTACCGATCCCTATTTTTAGTTGACTTGATAGATAAATGTCCCTTTGAAATTTTCAATTGAGGTTGTCATCTGGGAACTATTAATTTTCCAGGACAATAGTTATTGTTTGTTTTTGTTTAGGTTCCTTATAGCAATTCTTAATCCACAAGTGGCATTGCCTTATCGCAATGGAAGGGTCAGCTTCTTTTTAAGTTTATGTTTAACAACTGACACTTTTAATAAATGTCCTCTCATCTCATGTACTAAGCTGAAATGCTTCCCTGTGTTAAAGAAATGTTTTTCATTTTGAACAGAGTTTGTCATATTTGTGTATGGTGTTTGTTACATTATTTATATGCAAACATTTTCAGGGCTCTGCTCGTGCAGCCACACCATTAGTTCAGTTTTGGATCTGCTCTCCCTATTATTTTGTTGGCTAGCCCGCCACCGGTTACCAGGGTTACACAGTTGAGATGACACATTACATTTGTTACATAGTTGAGGTTGCATAGTAGTTGAGGTTGCACCACTCAAATTACTTTCATATTTCCCTATACCAATTCTCCACTAATCCTTTAAGGGTTCCGTAGTAGTGTGCTACTCGCCGAAAAAGCGCTTCAACACCTCATCAGGGGTAGCAAGCGCTACATGATTGCAAAACATTTTCTCTCTACTATCCCTCCACTAGCCTTCTGAATCCAAATCACTGACTAACATAGCCACCACTCAAATTACTTTCATATTTCACTATACTAATTTACTGCTAATCCTTTATGGGTTCCGGTGTTGCGTGCTACTCGCCAAAAAAGCTCTTTGACGCCTCATCATGGGTAGTAAGCGCTATATAAATACAATTACTATACAATACAGTTACAAAATGCGGCTTGCCTTGCGCTGCTCTAGCTGGGAAGTTATATCTTGGCCCATATGTAGTAGGCATTTACGAGTCCGAAACTAGATCATATAAGATGTGGATAATTGAACACGGATGTGGTTACAAGACAAGGATACATTTTCATTTTCATGCATTGAAGTATGATTTTTCACACTGCAGGCAAGTGCAAACAGCTTAGGAAACTACAAAATAAATCAATAGGCTTGTCTCATCCCTTTAATTAACAAGCGCTGGGTGTTCTAATTTGGTTTTATTTGGAAACCTGGCACTTTTTTCTGGTTAATTTTCCGTTTCTTTCCTTAGAGAATTTGGTCCCCGCTTCAACAAGCTGCATGAGCGATTCCCACTTTGTATTTCATTGGCTACCACCCCATGGCATTCAGAGGAGTTGCTCTGTACCTTTTGCAAGGAACTGCGATTTCATAACGCTGTAAAACTGCAAATGCATGCAATCGATAAAATGTATTATTAACGGCATTTTATTAGTACTTCTTAAACGCTGAATTGCACCCTTTTTTGTCCACTGAAATCGGATTGCTGATTTGGAAAGTAGGCCCCAGTGTCGTCTTCAGAGTGTTTGCTGCGTTGCCCAGAGGGATGCGATTAAATACTGTATTTTTCCACTCTGACTGAGACATTGGCCGCCGCGCATATTTTGTTGCGCACCTACATTACTGGGCCCTTAGAGAACTTTTCCTATTCGGTCTGCGTTGACCCTTTGCTGGGAGGCGCATACCCCGCGCTAATCCTTTAATTCTGATTGCGAAACAGGTTATTTCATGCCCCCTTCCAGAACTGCAACCCTTGTGCGCGCCATGCATCACAATTAGTCCTCTGGGAGCAGCAACTAAGCTGGTCGAATGTTGCGTTTCTTCATTTCACTTTTCTCTGCTCGATTAACCGGTGGGGTAATTCAAGCACGCGCCACGCACGCACGCGCACAGAAATGCTTCACGCTGAGGCTGACTGCAGCCCGTGTCCCCCGATCTGCCGCGATGCCCAGGTTATGGTTTATGCTGGCAGGCCACGACGGTTGCTTTAAATGTTCCGCCCTGCAGGCTTCGAATACTTGGACTTGTTTTATTTGATAGGGAAAGTACCAGCTCTCCTCAGCAGAGATGCATCACCAGCACTGGGGGAGTAACAGTACTCCTGAGTGGGGATGCACTGCTACCTATGGGAGAGTACCAGCATGCCTCAGCGGGGGATGCATCACAAGCACTGGGAGAGTAACAGTGCTCCTAAGTGGGGATGCACTGCTACCAATGGGAGAGTACCAGCTCTACTCAGCAGAGATGCATTACTAGCAATGGAAGAGTAACAGTACTCCTAAGTGGGGATGCACTCCTTGCTACCTATGGGAGAGTACCAGCATGCCTCACCGGGGATGCATTACTAGCAATGGGAGAGTACCAGCTCTACTCAGCAGAGATGCATTACTAGCAATGGAAGAGTAACAGTACTCCTAAGTGGGGATGCACTGCTACCTATGGGAGAGTACCAGCATGCCTCAGCGGGGGATGCATCACAAGCACTGGGAGAGTAACAGTGCTCCTAAGTGGGGATGCACTCCTTGCTACCTATGGGAGAGTACCAGCATGCCTCACCGGGGATGCATTACTAGCAATGGGAGAGTACTAGCTCTCCTCAGCAGAGATGCATTACTAGCAATGGGAGAGTAACAGTACGCCTAAGTGGGAATGCACTGCTACCTATGGGAGAGTACCAGCTCTACTTAGCAGAGATGCATCACCAGCACTGGGGGAGTAACAGTACTCCTAAGTGGGAATGCACTGCTACCTATGGGAGAGTACCAGCTCTACTTAGCAGAGATGCATTACTAGCAATGGGAGAGTAACAGTACTCCTAAGTGGGAATGCACTGCTACCTATGGGAGAGTACCAGCTCTACTTAGCAGAGATGCATTACTAGCAATGGGAGAGTAACAGTACTCCTAAGTGGGAATGCACTGCTACCTATGGGAGAGTACCAGCTCTACTCAGCAGAGATGCATTACTAGCAATGGAAGAGTAACAGTACTCCTAAGTGGGGATGCACTCCTTGCTACCTATGGGAGAGTACCAGCATGCCTCACCGGGGATGCATTACTAGCAATGGGAGAGTACTAGCTCTCCTCAGCGGGGATGCATTACTAGCAATGGGAGAGTAACAGTACGCCTAAGTGTGGATGCATTACTAGCAATGGGAGAGTAACAGTACGCCTAAGTGTGGATGCATTACTAGCAATGGGAGAGTAACAGTACGCCTAAGTGTGGATGCATTACTAGCAATGGGAGAGTAACAGTACGCCTAAGTGTGGATGCATTACTAGCAATGGGAGAGTAACAGTACGCCTAAGTGTGGATGCATTACTAGCAATGGGAGAGTAACAGTACTCATAAGTGGGGATGCACTCCTTGCTACCTATGCGAGAGTGCCAGCATGCCTCAGCAGAGATGCATTACTAGCAATGGGAGAGTAACTGTACGCCTAAGTGGGGATGCACTGATTGCTACCTATGGGAGAGTGCCAGCGCTCCTCTATGGGGACGCATTACAAGCAATGGGAGAGCAACCCTCAGCTGTGATGCATTACTACCAAGGGGAGAGTACCAGCACCCCACAGCGGTGATGTATTACTACCAAGGGGAGAGTACCAGCACCCCACAGCGGTGATGTATTACTACCAAGGGGAGAGTACCAGCACCCCACAGCGGTGATGTATTACTACCAAGGGGAGAGTACCAGCACTCAGTGTGGATGCATTACTAGCAATGGGAGAGTAACAGTACTCCTAAGTGGGAATGCACTGCTACCTATGGGAGAGTACCAGCTCTACTCAGCAGAGATGCATTACTAGCAATGGAAGAGTAACAGTACTCCTAAGTGGGGATGCACTCCTTGCTACCTATGGGAGAGTACCAGCATGCCTCACCGGGGATGCATTACTAGCAATGGGAGAGTACTAGCTCTCCTCAGCGGGGATGCATTACTAGCAATGGGAGAGTAACAGTACGCCTAAGTGTGGATGCATTACTAGCAATGGGAGAGTAACAGTACGCCTAAGTGTGGATGCATTACTAGCAATGGGAGAGTAACAGTACGCCTAAGTGTGGATGCATTACTAGCAATGGGAGAGTAACAGTACTCATAAGTGGGGATGCACTCCTTGCTACCTATGCGAGAGTGCCAGCATGCCTCAGCAGAGATGCATTACTAGCAATGGGAGAGTAACTGTACGCCTAAGTGGGGATGCACTGATTGCTACCTATGGGAGAGTGCCAGCGCTCCTCTATGGGGACGCATTACAAGCAATGGGAGAGCAACCCTCAGCTGTGATGCATTACTACCAAGGGGAGAGTACCAGCACCCCACAGCGGTGATGTATTACTACCAAGGGGAGAGTACCAGCACCCCACAGCGGTGATGTATTACTACCAAGGGGAGAGTACCAGCACCCCACAGCGGTGATGTATTACTACCAAGGGGAGAGTACCAGCACTCAGTGTGGATGCATTACTACCAATGGGAGATTACCAGCACTCCTCGGTAGGTTGCACTTCTGCCAATGGGAGAGTAGCAGCTCTCATCAGTGGGGATGTATTACTACCAAGGGGAGAGTACCAGCACCCCACAGCGTTGATCTATTACTACCAAGGGGAGAGTACCAGCACTCCTCAGTGTGGATGCATTACTACCAATGGGAGATTACCAGCACTCCTAGGTAGGTTGCACTTCTGCCAATGGGAGAGTAGCAGCTCTCATCAGTGGGGATGTGTTACTACCAAGGGGAGAGTACCAGCACCCCTCAGCGGTGATGCATTACTACTAAAGGGAGAGTACCTGCACTTGTCACTGGGAAGCAGATACTCATGCTAAGTGAGCTCACGCACATCTCTCCGTCATTCTGTTTTTCATTTAGAGTAAAAGCTGACTATTTTACTTTTGATATTCACATGAAATATAGTATTATGTGAATATTGTATTAAATATTTATATTGAATTCATATTGATAGTCATTTTATCGAGCCTGGAAGAATGAAAGGCGACTTGATCCTGCTTCACTTTCAACTTCTGGCCTGTGGAGACTCAAAGAGGGCGGATATCGAGACTGCAGGCTGTCCAAGGGGCTGTCGAGGAAAGCAGTGGCATGTCTTAGTTCTTCCAAGAAAGAAACAGCTTTTGTTTAAGCGGAAAGCTGGACAGGCCACAAGCTTTACTGCAAGCGCTATGGGAGTAGTTTTCGTGCACTCCCTAGCTAACCAAAGCCGCATTTGTCTGTAAGCTAGATATGGCACTGGACGTTTATACTGAGTTCTGTCCTTCGGTTGGCTGGTTTTACTTACGGTATTAGGTCGTTTTATGCGTGGTCTGCAAGAATTCTCTTCATGTGTTCCGAGTGGCAGCACCTATAGTGGTGACCTTCTGTGAATGTCTTCTCCTCTGTGAGTGGTAGGCAGGCAGCAGCGAACACTGCGTCACTCCATCCCACTGCAATGAGTGACCATGAGAGTTGAAACCCACATTTAAACCAGCGCCTCTTTTTCACGCCATGAAACCCATTCTTTTAACAGTTTCGTGACGAAACTAATTTACTTCCACGCTTCTATGGTACAGACCTAATTAACTTACTGAAACCAACTCTTATACATACGCTATTCTCCTTTATTTAATTTTTGACGTTTGATAGCGCCTTAATCGCAACAAGGCCTCTTCATGGTGCCCCAGAAGCAGCAATGAAAAAAAACTTGTGTATGTTCGGGGACGGTTGATGGGACGGTTAATTACCGGCCTAGTTGTATATTGGCTGTGAGAGCTTTTAAAATGGTAATACTCCGCCCCACAACTCCAGACTTTTATTAACTTTCTTTGGAATAACAATACTCGTTTTGGATGTGACGTTTATTGTGGCCTCTTTAAGTTTGAGCGGGAATTTGCTTTAGGAGAAAGGCGTTGACAGGAGCTGGGGTGGGTGTTTTACGTGACAGCTATTTTATATAACTGAGCTTTTTGACACTTTGACCTTAGCAACGCTAGTGTATAGGCTCACGAGCACAAATTAAACTGTAACACGCACGAGCAGGCGGAACAGCACATTTACTTCTCAGCTGATACTTCTAAGACAGACCGGAATTTCAGGAGGATGACAGACAGCCCCAGTAGCCTGAAGCGTGCTCTCTGGCGGCGCGAGGCCTCGCTCCTCTGGACTGTAAACAGTGGTTAATTTGTGTAAAAAAAAAAAAAAGTACCGGTACTCTCGCCTGGAGGCAGCTTGTACCAGCCCATTTCTCCTGTTAGCGCTGCCTAAAACAGAACCAACTACTAACCATGAAAGTGGGGACAGGGTGTGGCGTAACGGCCAGACATGCAGACTTGCGGCGCTGGGGAACCAGGTTTGAGTGTCGGCATCGGCTCAACATCCTGTGTTTCTGGGCAAATCAGTTAATCGCCCCGTGCCTACCATAAATGAATGCGTCCTTAACTGGTGATCATGAAAAGCGTTGGGCTGATATGTCATCTCTGCTGTCTGCTGGTAGGGCACTGGGCAGCTGTCTAGTTTTGCCCTGGCATAAAGCTGGGGAGGCGACGTGCACTGAGACAGTGCATGGGCATGGTGGCTTGCAAATGTCCGTTACGCATATATGTTATTTAATTTTTCACAGGCACTAGGATTTTATTCAAAGGGGGGTGCACCTGGGGGGTACCTATGGTACCCCCCTTCAGTTCCATGCACAACATGGCAGGCAGCATGCCTCCCTAACATTGTGGCGGGCGGTGCACTCAGCACCGCCCGCCACAATGTTAGGGATGCAGGATGCACCCGCCACTGTGGCGGGCACATCCTAATGGCAGGCACGGGACCCCCGCCCTTATGGCGGGCGGTCCCTCTGTCCGACGGGATGGCGGCCGGAAAAAGTCTGCCCGCCATCCTAATGTGCCCCATAGTGTTTAATGTATAAAGACAGAGCCACCCAGTAATCCCGTGAGGACTGGGTATAATCAATAACAAATAAACAATTGTCCTCAAAGGAATCGCTTTAACCAATTTCAATGATTAGTATTGTCACAAAAAGTGATCAATCATTTAACTGAAAGCAAGGTAAATACAGTTTTTTATACTGTTTATTATTTTTCAAAAAATATCATATCAAAAAATCTATTTCTCAGAACATTAAGACCTGGCAACACAATACTACTATAGATCATTAGTTTTCAGTAGTATACAACACCTTCTGCTCTCTACATGGATAAAACTGAAATACCATGTACAAAAAAGTATATCTCAATCATATAATTTTGTATAACATCAACTGATATTAATAGAAGCAGAACGGGGTCAGGCGTCGATGTTTCGGTCCTTCTCGGTTGCTAAATCCATAGGACCATCCTCAGGACCCGTTGCACAGAATATATCTACAAGTGAATATACACATAAAATATTTTTTACATTTGTACAGAACCTTGCATTCCAAAAATCGTCCAATCACCATAAAGGAAAACAATCAAATCATATGACGTGAAAACCAATTAAAAACCACCACCAAAAGTGTCAAATGTACACTATATGCAACACATCAAGGTCTTACCACTAACCACCAGTCGGTGGACGTGAGGCCCCAAAGGCTGAAATATTTTTGAACCTGAAAAACAACAAACCAAATAGACCATCTACCTATTATCCATAACAATTCTAAATAACTCCATAGGTTAGTGACCTCAACCACAATAAATCTCATACTTACAAGTTGTTTGACTCACTCCTGTATGAAAATTATGAGAGTTTGGTACCCTGTAACATAAAATAGTACCACAGCCATGTAAATACGTCATACCAGATAAATCACTACTTTGCCATCTCCACACCGCAGCGTGAACGTAGACATGCAAATACATCAAAAGCCATAGAAATACTCACAGCTCGATTTAATCGATGTATTCTCAACTCTCCTGAAACCAAAGATGACCTCATTACTAACTGCAAACCTCAATAGACTACCGCAAATGTAATTAATCATCCGGCGACCACACTTACTTTTGTTCCAGAGCGTTCACGTCTCTCTTCCACACGCCTAAACGGTCAGGGAGTGCCGAACCCGGCACTTCCGGCTGTTTTTACCTTACATTTGCAACACGTGACCAAAATGTACAAGGTAAAAATATATACAAACCGCAATGTACCAACAAACTTACAAACATTGCGTGTTGGCCGTGTCGTATATAAAGTGAAAGGCACCCGAATATGTGGGAATTGGAAAACTACTCCGAAGGAGTTATGAAAAGGGCGGCCATGATGGAACGGTAAAATAATGTATAGAACGCTAAATCTTTTCGGTATGAGCTCAACTTTAAGGGGTGACTATGTGACCAAACCCAAGTCTCCAGACACTTTATTTGCCATAATCACTCACAACTATTCAACATTGGCCATATTAGTCATACGGGCAAAATTACATCTTGAAACTTGAAGAAATCTAACAAAACAACGGACTAATGACAGCCATAGTTTACCGAGTAATTGTGGAAGAGTAAGATGTTAAAGAATATATATATATATATATACTTGCTCTCCATTGACCATACTAACATTATTTGCTCTCCATTTATCGTACTAAAATTGCCACGAAGGAGATTGGTAAAGTAATAATTTTATAACAGCCATCTCAGAAAAGGTTAGTAAGGGACGTTCAGACTCCTTATATAAATTTTAAGTTACTCACCCTATAGTCATTGTACTCGGATAACAACATTACAATACATTATGGATAATAACCTATATTTATTACACCAACCAGGGCCCAAAGCTTAATGATGTTAACCAGACACTATTTTCAAATATGAGCTAGAAAATGAGCTACAAAATTTACTCAGGAAAGGGGTCTTATTGAACGTAAGCCACAAAAACTGCCAAACAAAAGGGTTATAATGTCGATACAGTGTACCACTCAATGACAGAATTAAGCCCCTTTTGTACGGTATCACAAGTCCAGATCCACTTGTTTTCCCTTAGAGTGAGGAGACGATTGACATTATGGTAACGTTTAGTGCACTTAATGACATCAATCACAAACCATAACATTTCATCAGGTCGATGTGACATCTTGATATAATGGTCCACCAAAGGAGCTGTCATTACATTACACCTGATGCGTGATTGGTGCTGTAATACACGTTTCTTTACTTCTTGTGTGGTCTTACCTATGTATGATAGAGAACATGGGCATTGAATACAGTAAATAACATTTTTTGTGTTACAATTAGACTGGTGTAACATCTTAATTTCTTTCCCATTAACATTACACCTTTTCAATTCTTTTGTTGTTCCACAAGCCACACAGTTACCGCATGGATAATGACCAATAATCGGAGCCAGCCCCCACTGTGATTGTAACGTGATCGGTTGCGGTTCTTTATAAGCCTTTACTAGGTAATCTCTCAGATTTCTTCCCCTTTTAAACGCAAAACGGGGTTGTGCCAAATGTGGTTCAGTTTTATTAATCAAATGCCAGTTGTTTTTTATGATTGATCTAATTTGGTTGGACTCTGATCCAAACGTCATCACACAAGTTATGGGCTTGATGTTCACATCGTCCATTTCTGAATGCACTTTTTTGGTTATTAGGGCCTCACGGTCATAATACCATGCACGTTTCATGGCTTTTTTAACTAATCTGTAAGGGTATGCCCGCATCACCAATTTTGATTGCAAAACCTTTGCCTCACGGAAATAATCCTCCCTCTTGGTACAGTTACGTCTGAGACGTAAGAACTGTCCAAAAGGGAGGTTATCCCGGAGAGTACGAGGGTGATGACTCTCATATTTAAGGAGGGTATTCCTTGCTGTTGGCTTTGTATACAAACGCATCGCTAGTACTCTGTTGTCATCGTATATAGACAGATCTAAGAAATTATTCGAATTTCTATTACTTTCAATTGTGAAATGTAAATTTGTATCTTGTTGATTTAGCCAATCATAAAAGTTCTTCAAATTATCATCTGTGCCCTTCCAAATGAGACAAACATCATCGATGTACCTCAGATAATGTTGTAAGTGTGTACTGAATGGATTATTATTGTAAACCACTTTGTCCTCGAATGCAGCCACATAAAGGTTTGCTATATCTGGGGCAAAAATAGCCCCCATGGCTACCCCCTTGAGTTGGCCATAATAGTCACCACCAAATAGAAAGTAATTTTCATTTAGGGCAATTTTAGCACATTGCACTATGAAGTCTGTAGGGACTTGGTGTGGGCGTGTCCTTGTTTCTAAGATGTCACTGATGATAGCTAAAGCATCTCCCTGTGGAATACTTGTATAGAGATTGTCAATGTCCATTGTGACTAGAATTTCAGAATCTGAATCAAAAGGTTGGCCCTCTAGTCTGTTGATGACATCCCTACTGTCCTGGGTATAAGCCTTAGTTAGGGGGACAAAAGGTTTTAAAAAATGATCTACATATTCTGCCAGTGGTTGTAGAATTGATTGGCACCCAGCTACAATTGGTCTTCCCGGGGGGCATTCACTGTGCTTATGTATTTTTGGCAAGGTGTAAAATGCCGGAATGACGTAGTCATTTTTGTTCATATATTCAAATTCTTTTTTACTCAACCACTGACCATCTAGACCTTTTGTAGTGAGTGTAAGAATCTCTTTACGTATTCTGACTGTTGGGTCTCCTCTCAGTTTTTTATAATTGATGGAATTATTCAATTGACGTAGGACTTCCTTATCGTAGTCCACTTTATTCTGTATTATAATTCCTCCACCCTTATCCGCCGGTTTTATGATTGAATCATCTCGATCAGATAAGGTTTGAAGAACTGATTTTTCTTCCTTGGAGAAATTAAATTTTACATATTTTCTCTCAACAAAGAGCTGTTGTATTTCATTCAGCACAACATTTTCGAATGTGATTAGATCTTTAGGCATTAGGGCAGTAGATGGAAAAAAGGTTGAGGGACATTTAAGACCACTGATATTTGTGGTATGGACCATAGGATTGTTAGCAAAAAAATATTTCAATCGTATACTTCTAAAAAATCTATATAGCTCCACATGGGTGAGGAATGCATCATTTCTGTTAGTAGGGACAAAGGACAGCCCATGGCTTAATACCTCCATTTCTTTGGAGCTCAGTGTATGAGTTGATAAATTAAAAATAGGTACAACTGTCAAATTCTGGTCATTAGTCATAGTTCCTGCACTCCCAGGTTTCACCATTCGTAATAGTTGTTCCGGGTCTGTCGGAACCCTGGTGTGTACTGGTTGCGATACCAGCCTCTCCTGTTGTTCCGTGACCGTCCCCTCTGTTGATGTTGGCCCCTGCCTAAAAAAGATGATGTATTCTGTCCCCTACCTCCTCTGTAGTTTGAACCACTTCCTTGATTATGACTATCCTCAGAACTTGATGAGGCAGTGTCTGAAAATGTAGTATGTTTGGGAGCCCAATTGGACTGGTTGGCCGATGACTGAAAGAAATCCTTCTTGAGATATGGATATGTACGATCTCTACTATAATTCTTCAGATCTTTCTGTAATTTTTCTGTTTTCTTCAGAATATTATTTCTCTGGAAATTTTTAAAACAAGGGGCTTGGAACCTGCCTGCTGCTTACCATTCCTTGTCAATAAGACAGACGAAGAGGCTTCCTACCTATATGTATCTTAAACCTGCGGAATCTCTCACCATCTGGTGTGGTGCAGCGGCCAGGGGGCCTGACTCCGAACCACAGGGTTCACGGTTCGATCCCCGGCTCCGGCGGCATGTTAGACCATGTGACTGGGCAATAGCTTGCTTAATCTTCCTGACGGCCCCCAGCGCCGGTACACCTCTCCAGGGGTAGCTGTGCGCTTTACAAATGCTGGCATTTACATTTACATCTAACAAATGCTCACTAAAAGTCCTAAAGGAGCCGCAAAACAAAGACATCTATATAAACATAGCGTCTAAACCTATAATGAACAAACACATTTAAACTTAGTTTGATTTTATCTATTATTTGTGATATTTATGGAAAAAGGTATTTTATATAATTTCTTTTTAAAGACATGCGTTCTTACATGTAGCAAAATAATACCATGGGGCAAACATTAAAATATGTATATACCTCTGATCATACATGCCTCACATACTCTCATTCATACCTCATGAGTGGAGCATGAAACAAGCTCCGATTACTTAATTTTGATAAGTGTCCTTCTACTGCAGGAAGAGAAAGATGGAAAAACAGTGACCGTGGGGGAAATCAGGGATGAAAAAGAACCTGGAAGCGCGAGATAAGTGGGCAGGGAGAGTCTGATGGTTGATTAAAGAGTCTTAAAGTGCCATCAGGACTACCCAACCTTGACTTTGGCACCCTGACCTTCAGTGGTTGTCTGCAAGCATCTGAGTGAAAAATTGGACCCGGCACTTATTCTTTTACAAATTAAGCACTGACACTGATATTAGAAACCAGTTCAAAGGTTAAACTGGAATCTACTGGAAGGACCTCCAGTACAACTTTGTGGAAATCTTTGAGAATTCTTTTGTATTGTGCGTAGTGCTCACCACCAATGAAACCTCTTATTCTGAGCAGTGCTTGGTTTCAGTCAAGATTCATCACTCTACCGCTTCCTTGGCAAAGGTGTTTATAGATGTTTTGAGGCATGTTGTTCATTGGATAACATTAGTTCCCTCTTTTTTGGTCTTCATGTTTCCCCTTGTTTTATTCAGTATGACCGAGACCCCATTTTGCCAAACCCTGAGCAATGAAGCTGCAAAGTTATTTTTTTTACGACAGCCAATAGCCTGGATATGTGAATGTGGCAGTTTGTTGTGTTCCAGACAGTATTTCTTATTTAGTTACTTAGGTTCTTGAATGGGACTTGGTAATATATATTACCACATATTACTCCATCAGTAAAGCTGCTGAGATGTAGTTTTCATGTAGCCCGGAGAAGCTGGACTATCGGTGCTGTACCCTAGTCACAGACAGTGCCCATGGACTTCTGTGGTTACTGTAGCTTGAATATAAAAATTGTAGAAGAGTGAAGAGTAGAATGTGGGGAAGTACTGGGTAGTATGTTTTTAAGAAGGAGGCCAATTCAGGCCCGGCCACCATCAACTTCTGTATTGCCGAGCTTGGATGTTGCCGTTTGTCTACCGCACAGAAATGGGCTGAGGGCAATTTTGTTGGTTCGTAAAGCGATGTTTATCTGAAGTGTTCTGTAGTTAAATGCATCCTATAAGGACAAATAATCTAAATCTTGGGTTATTGATGAATATATTAAATAGTGGTAGGCGTAGCTTGAATGTGGCGGAAATGGAGCATTATTGAGTGATAGTTTGCGGCCTTGCAGGATCACATAGAGGGGCAAATCGGTCAGCTGGGAACTTGGGTCTGGCCACTTGCCATAGCCTAAGAACCTGGAGCACTCAGTGATAGAAGTGGGCTGGGACGGAAGGGCACGGCGTGCCCCTACTTCTAAAAAATTGTTCAGTCCGTTCCCCTACTTCTTGCTTTTAAAAAAGCGTCCCGGGACGCCAAGAATAGTCCAACTTTAAAATGATAACTTTTTTCTTTCTGCCTCCAGGGGCTGCTCGCACTTCTCTGTTGTACTCCAGAGGCTGCAGCAGCCCCTGCCCCCCCCCCTGAGCTCTCACAGACCGAGGGCAGACCATTGTCATTACGATTGAGGCAGATTAGCCCCTTTAGAATGACAATGCGCCCGCCCGCTGCCTTTAACATATCAAGTGCCCCTGAGATCAGAGTTGGTGATTAGAGAGGAGCTTTCCCCAAGCAGAGTACTGTGGGGAACTTGACACCTTTGTCAATGTTGTACATGGAGTGAAGAGAACTGGGCAGGAGCAGTGACCACAGTGACCAGACAGAAGAGGCAACAGGGATGGAGAGGTGACGGGGCAGGAGAGGTGACGGGGCAGGAGAGGTGACGGGGCAGGGGAGGTGACGGGGCAGGGGAGGTGACGGGGCAGGGGAGGTGACGGGGCAGGGGAGGTGACGGGGCAGGAGAGGTGACGGGGCAGGAGAGGTGACGGGGCAGGAGAGGTGACGGGGCAGGGGAGGTGACGGGGCAGGGGAGGTGACGGGGCAGGAGCCTTGTTCGAGCGTTTCAGTTCTTTCTTGCAGTGGGCTTTTTCCTGGCGCACAGGCTCTGAGGCAATTACGCATTATCTGGACGACTTCTTCCTGGTGGGTAGCCCCGGTTCAACGGACTGCCAGCAACAGCTGAGTAGTTTTATGGACCTGATGAATTACCTGGGGGTGCCTTTGGCGCCAGAGAAGACACAGGGGCCCAGCACGGTGCTGTCGTTCCTCGGGATAGAGCTCGACTCAGCGGCCATGGAAGCACGCCTGCCGGAAGACAAGAGGTCGGCGATGGTGGTTCTGGTGAAGGACATGTTGGCCAAACGGAAGGTGTTGGTGCGTGAGGTGCAGGTGTTGCTGGGGCACTTGAATTTCGCGTGCCGCGTGGTGCGGGCGGGGCGGACTTTTTGTCGACGGTTGGGACTGGCTTTGTCTGGGTTGTCGATGCCTCATCACCACGTACGGTTGCCGGCTGGGCGCGAGAGAAGATCTGTGCATGTGGTTGGCTTTCTTGGAGAGATTCAACGGTGTTCCCATGGCGCCGCCGGAGGAGTGGGAGTGGGACGTGACGATGTCATCGGATGCGGCGGGAGTCGGCGGGTTCGGACTCTACTGGGCGGGCCGGTGGTGCGCGGAGCAGTGGCCGGAGCAGTGGCAAGCGGGGGGGAGAAGCATTGCTTTCTTGGAGTTGTTCCCGCTGGTGGTGGCTGTGACAGTGTGGGCGCGTGAGTTGGCACACAGGCGCGTGTTGTTCAAGGTGGACAATATGTCGGTGGTGCAGGTGGTGAACCGGCAGTCTGCGAGGGAACCTCAGGTGCTGAAGCTGATGCGCGTGTTTGTGTTGAGGTGCCTGGAAAACAATATCTTGTTTCGGGCGCAACATGTGCCGGGAGTGGACAATGACATTGCGGATGCTTTGTCTCGTCAACAGTGGCGGAGATTCCATGGGCTAGCCACGGAGGCGGAGGCGGTCAAGACGGAGGTGCCGGAGGAGATGTGGTTAGTGGGAGAGCGCGGGTCGTTCGATTGGTGAGGTCGTCCGTGGCGGTGTCCACATGGAAGAGTTATGAACAGGCCTGGCTGGAGTTTCTGCGTTTTGGAGCGGTAAGGCAGCGGGACAAGTGGCGTCGGGAGGAACAGGTGGTGCAATTCATGCTGGGGTTGATGGACAGAGGGCTGGCGAGAGTGACCATTGCGGGTAAACTGGCGGGTGTGGCGTTTATGGGCAAGCTTTGGTGGGGCTATGCTCCCTCGGCGGGGGAATTGGGAGGGCGTCTTCTGGAGGGTTGGGAGAGAGAGAAGGGGGCCCGGGTGCGGCAGAGACGGCCCATTACGGAGGCAATGTTGGAGGGGTTGTTGAGTCGGTTGCCGGTGGTGTGTAGAGATCAGGAAGAGGCGGTGCGGTTTTCTACATTGATGTCGTGGTTGTATTTCGGGGCCTTTCGGGTGTCAGAGATGGTGGGTTTGAAAGGGCAGGCGGGATTGACGTGGGGGGACGTGGAGTTTCGGGGAAGGGAGGTCGCCGTGCGGCTCCGACGTTCCAAGACCGATCAGCGGGAGAGGGGCACGTGGGTGGTACTGGGTCCAGGGGACAAGGAGGCGGTGTGTCCGGTGGAGTGGGGGAGGCGGTTGGCGGCCGGTGGAGCGCAGGCGGGTGCGGAGGTCTTTGACAGGGGAGAGGCGGGACGTGTGACGGCCGCGCAGTTGTTATGGGTCCTGCGGCACGCCCTGCGGTCTATGGGTGAGGATCCAAAAGACTTCGGGACGCATTCTTTCCGCATCGGGGCGGCGACGGAGGCGGCGCGCCGGGGTTGGGGGAAGGAGGACATAAAGCGGTTGGGGCGCTGGAAGTCGGATTGCTTTAAGACATACGTCAGGTTGCGAGGGGTAGTGGTGGAATGAGAGGGTGTGTGGACTTGCTGCTTACATGTGTCTCTTTTCAGGTGCAGTGGCAGGGCCTACGGCGGCGGCGGTGTCCATTTATGTGGTGGAACATTCTTTTGTTAAAAGAGCGGAAAAGGCCGAATGGGAAAAATGCAAGAACCTTAACCTGGAATTAGATGAACAGTTGTTTCAGTGCCATTGGCGAGGCAAAGGGGGTATGCGTTGGCACGAGTTGGTGCCGGTTTTAAATAACGTTGTTCGGGGAGGGGTGTGCCCGGATGTTTTAGTGGTTCATCTGGGTGAAAACGACCTGGTGCAATGTAAGGGTTTGGCCCTGGTGAAGCAAATGCGGAGGGATTTATTGGAGATTAAGAGGCAGTGGGCAGGGTGTCACATTATCTGGTCTGAGTTCATTCCGAGGAGATGCTGGAGGGGGGCAGTGAGGCCGGGGGCGATTGACAGAACCAGGAGGAAGATCAACAGGGAAATGAGGGCCTTTTGCGAGAAGGAAGGGGTGGGCAGGATGGAACACCCGGAGCTGAAGTATGGAGCTATATATTTTTTCTTGGAGGATGGGGTCCATTTGTCCAGATACGGGATGGAACTTTATGTGGTACAGTTGAAGGAGGCGTTGGACAGGGCGATAGGGGTAAAACGGTATCCGAAGGTACAGAGGTCCTAGGGGGGGGTCGAAAGCGGTAAAGGCTTTCGAGTGGCGCTTTTCCCTAGTATAATGGAGGGGGTAGGATAGGAGGAAGGAGCTTTACTGGTTGGAAGGGAAGGAGTGTACAGAGGGCAGAGATTAAAACATTGAGCCAGGCGTTTGTGTAAATGATAAGGAGTTTATCAGGTTGTTGGGGAACTGTTTAGGGGTGGGGGTGGGGGGATTGACAGATATGTGCATATTTAGTTAGGCCTAGTTTTGTGCGGCAAAGGCCAAGGTTTGGGTATGTTCAGGATGCACCTGTTTCCAATAAAAGCGGCCTTTAACACACCATATACCTGTGTCCGGTCGGTTCTTCCCCTCCCCGTCTCCCGATGGGCCCCAATGAGGCTTTGCGGGGGGTGGCCGACCGGAGGGAGGCTCGCCCCCCCGGGGATTTTGGGGCTCCGGGAGGAAGGGGAGGGGAAACTTTAAGGAGGACACAGGAAGGGACTTGAGCAGTTTGGGCTTGGCGGCGGTTTTGGGCTTCTTTTGGGCTGGGAGGGTATATAAACGGCCATTTTGGGTCACTGGGCACCATTTTGATGGGACAGTGACCCAGCAGCCGGGGAGGTGTAGGGGTTTTTTGTCCCACCCGCCCTCCCTGTTTTAGGCTAGCTAGGGTTGGGGGGGGGACAGTGCAAGGGTTTTTGTTGGTTGCAGGTGCTTTCTGTGGTAGGGTTGCCGAGTGTGTCGCTAGGAGCAGGTGCTGGGGTGGTTTTCTGTGGGTTGGCGCTTTTCCCTAGTATAATGGGGGGGGTAGGATAGGAGGAAGGAGCTTTACTGGTTGGAAGGGAAGGAGTGTACAGAGGGCAGAGATTAAAACATTGAGCCAGGCGTTTGTGTAAATGATAAGGAGTTTATCAGGTTGTTGGGGAACTGTTTAGGGGTGGGGGTGGGGGGATTGACAGATATGTGCATATTTAGTTAGGCCTAGTTTTGTGCGGCAAAGGCCAAGGTTGGGGTATGTTCAGGATGCACCTGTTTCCAATAAAAGCGGCCTTTAACACACCATATACCTGTGTCCGGTCGGTTCTTCCCCTCCCCGTCTCCCGATGGGCCCCAATCAAAGGGAAGTGCCATTTCAGCGCCACTTTGTCAGCAAATACGGACTCTCGACGAAAGTTTCCGTAAAAAACATAACACCTGCTTCGATAGTAGGAACTCCAGCACATCTTTCAGGATGTAACATGCCAGTTGCCTGCCCAGCTGAGTCGATGCCCAAAGCTCACGCTCTGCAGCAGTTGACGATGGATAGTGTAAAGTGCTCGGTGGTAATTTCGGCCAAAATGTCCGCTTCTCTTGAAGATGCTATTAGTATAAGTCCCTGCTTTCCAGAATACTCACAAGACTGAAGTGGCTGTTATTAATATGCTGCACTTATGCACTCCGCGGATGAGCAGGGCGCGAGCAGCTGGATTTAAGCCACTTACAAGAAGAGATAAACATCTACCGTGCGCTCCCGTGTCTTTGTAACAGGCCCCTTCCTGTTAGCGCCTGGAGACATTCACACTGAGGTGAAGGCGCTCGCTCCACATGTCATCTTCATTATTCACATGTGTTATACAGTCTCGGCTTATTTACTGTATTCTGGGTTTTAGTCGTCTCTTAAAAGCAGGGCACACGTCCTAAACAAAAAAGAAGTGGGGGGACGCGGACGTCAGGACAGAAAGTGACGTCACAAACGGTGGCTTGCACTCCGTTGTAGTTTATAGTTATCGAACTCACAGGAAAATAAGTGGGGGGACGCCGTCCACCCGCGTGGTACCCCGACTCGAGCCCTGCTTAAAAGGTATATATTTTCTAGTCTGAGAATCGAGAGAACCCCTAACTTTTTCTGTTCATTGTGCGACATGACATCTCACACGTTTCCAGCAGTCGCTTCAGTAGACACTGCTTTGTTTTTTTTTGTCATAGAGAAAAGTTGTTTTAGTTCCTTTTTTTAACGTTTGATCTTCGGTCAGTGAGGTGCCCCGGCCCTGAACTGTCGGGTGCGCACTATTGTGCCGAGCCATCATTTTCCATTGACTAGAAGAGTGTTTAGGGACTACCCTCAAGTTTGAAAGTGAATCTGTCATGTAGGAACTTTGCATCTCCAGAACAGAAATCTCATTTGAAGGAGACACTGTCTGCGGAGATAGGAAGCTTTCACATTTGAACTTCACTGTAGTGTACAGGCTTTAAAGCCGGGCTGTATCTCTGCATCCCCCGTTGCACTGTACATTAAAACATGTAATATTGTTTAAATATGAAATGTTGAGTACTGTTGTTAAATGTTCCCATCCCCAGGACAGAATTCGATTCCCTAGCGAGGCTCTCAGTTGACTTCTCCTTGCTTTGTCCATTAAATGTGTAGGTAGAGTGTAGTGCCACTGTGAGTGCAAGACGACAATGTATTATTTAACATACATTTCAAAGTAATTCACATTTAATGCAATTACTAAATCGTTCTAGGCAGAAGAGGTCCACCTGCGAGAGATAGACGAGGGATGGCCTGTTGTTTTAGTTTATCATCCTTTTTTTTTATCTGGCACTGTGATTGTGCTGCACTTTGCAGTGTAAATGGCCCTTGTTGTGTGCCAATATGTAGATTCTCGTCACTTGTCTATTTTTGGAACACAGAAGGATATTGGCTGTCAATACTCTTCATAGCTTTTTCAATTCGTGTTGGACGATTGGAAAACAATCCGATAATAAATCAATTGGATTAGAACATCTGTAAAAAAAAAAAATCTGGATATAAAATCACTTTAGAATAAAATATATATATATATTCCATCTGATATTTGTGAATACGTTTGCATCAGTCAATTGAATTTCCTGTACATTTTCGTCAGCCCTCTGAGAACCTTTAAGGTTAATACCAACTGTGTTTTGCCAGTGATATTTTGTGTTTCTTTTCCCTCACGATAGACTTGAACGTTGGGGCCTATATCATGTGCATGGTAGAACAGTATCACCTCCTAGTAATGGGGATACTGATGCAATGGATCTTCCTTTACTCAATTCTGCACAGGGCTCCACCATCTTTTCATGACAAGAGCGTGATGAGTCATAGTACCGGTGGCAAATATTTAGAATAATTTCCCCCTGCATATTGTCATTAAATATTCATACATGTGCTGAAGACCCACCTTAGCAACCATTTCATATGTTCTCTATGAGGTTGGCGAGTCATGTTAGCTCTCTGTAAGACACGATGTTCTGTCATGTCACGTTAATGGTATTCCTAGATCTTTTTGTGGAAGGCAGGCTTCTTTTTAATTTATTTATTTTTTTTTAATTTTTTGACATAGAGTAGTTCTACCTGAAACGAGCAAGCGAGTACATTGAACAGAAAAAATATCAACTTGAAGATCGTGTGTGTGTGTGTGTGTGTGTGCGCGTGCGTGGGTGTGTGTGTGTGTGTGTGTGTGTGTGTGTGTTTTTTCTCCATTTGAAACAAGATAACAAAAAGACTAGGCAAAACAGGGTAGAGATAGATGATATATGTTTACATTAGAACTTCTTACCCTTTTGTGCCCAACAGATAAAGTGTTTTGCCGAGAATTACATAGAGTTTGATCAAATGCTTAGGCCAGAATTAGAAAATGGGTCTTCACGTTTCTAAGTCATCAATTAGACAATATGCAAGGGCAAAAAACATGTATGCAGTGGTGGACACAATCATATGGTAGAGTTGTCCGAATTGCTCATCAAAGAGAGGCAGATTATGTGGCAAGGAAAGGCAAATGATGCAAAAGTTGTTAAACGGAACTAATGCAACTCATTCTGTGGTGTTATTGTCTAGCCATTTTGTCATTTAAACACTGATGCAAAATAGGTTCCAGTGCTCTGACAATGCACAGGCTTCATAAAAAAAATACTAACCAATACACAGCAGATCCTATTTAAAATGTTATTCGCCAACACCTAATAATTTAGTGTTGCTTGAAAGCACATGAGCATCATTTTTTTACTATTGCCCTTTCTGCCTGACAGAGAAAAGCAGATTTTGTAAAACATAAAATGTTAGCAGTAGAAACAGTAGAAACAGACCGCCCTTTGTACACTTTCTGTAATGAAAGTATGGCTCATTTTTTAGATACATTGCAAATATCTCCTAATAGTTTTCTTCTGATTTGTACCTTTTGTTAACAGAAAAGTGTAGTTTCTTTCATATTTATTGTGTGTTTCACTAGCAGTTACTTAAGGATCAAAGACTAGACCTCAAAAAAAGACGCAAAATGTACGAATTCTTTTGTCCAAATGCCAACGTGAAATAACCGCTGCTTTGAAATCAGTGCTTGAAATGTAAACATGACATTGTGTGAATGAAGAAGTAAAGTATTTTTGTGACCAGAATGGAATCAGTCTAAAAAAAACATTTTGGATTATATTTAAATTTGAAAATGTTGTGTGTCCAGCCAGAGACAAGTCCTTTGCCCAGTCCATCAGCTGGGATGTTTACACTTGACAAACAAGACTGTCACCTATTTTATTTGCCTGAATGCAGTGATCAATAGCTGAAAGTGAGGAGTTAACTTTTCTAAAGTGTCTGGCTCAGTATTGTAGCACATGTTCAAAATATGATTAACTTTTCATCTGCTGAAGGTAATGCCTTGATTTTCACTCGTGTCACTGAGCAAGTGGCAGAGAGTTCCACTAAGCGGATTATTGCACCAACAATGAACAACTATCTATTCAGGCTCATTTATGACAAAGTTGCATCAGTCTTGTCCCGAATGATGAAGGAAGGTTCTTGTTGTTTTGATCATATAAATTGTGATAGAAGAGATGTGTTGTAATGGATGATAAATGCTTTCAAAAGAATTGTAACTAGCAGCGCAGAGTACTTTATGAATTATTACAGACTGTACCCCAATGATGCTGGGGTGCCATGCTCTTGTTTGTAAGGCCTTACTGGAACCAGTCCCCAAAGTGGTAATCTGCTGACAGTTCTTTCATAGCTGAGTGAAGCTAATGTCACGTCAATGCTTTACTTTACCTTTATACACACTGATAATAATAGGCTGCAATATTTGGCTGTTTTGATTTGTAAGTAGACTATGTCAGTAAGAGCTGAGTCAGTGTTTAAATTGTTTGTCGCACGGAAAAGAATCAAATGAACAATGTATTTAACCTAAGTGTCTTACAAAAAATGTAGTGTAGATGCCAAACTAATGTAAAGAGGTATGTATGTTTTTGGATAATTATTGTTACAAATACAGATAAACGTAGACACCCCCCTCCAAGAAACGATTTCGTATTTTTTAATTACTATTTGTTACTTAAGATCTGAACTTTAACTAGTTTATACTCCTCTTGTATCTGTTATCCCAGGCTACATCTGCAAAAGTTTGCTTCGTCTAAAAGATGAAACTGCTTAAAAAACAAAATAAATAATACATAAATTTAAATTTGATGGAGTTCACCGTTGACTTCTTTATTTGAAGTGTTTTTTGTGTTTTTTCACTTTTTCCAATGCTTCAGACACATGTAGGAAGCCCAACATTTTAGTATGTGGTTAAAGTGACTATCCGATTACGTTTTATTGCATTTTGAAACACTCCGAAAACACATTATTTGTTTGCTGAACAACAGTTTTTTTAAAGCCTTTGAAATCCTTCAACTTCTTGTGCAACACAGAGAGTCGGCTTTAGTCACTTGCTGTGGGTATCTGCTCTTCTCCAAACAATGGCATATTCATCTCTGAGGGACATCCGAAGGTGGGCCTTGAATATATGAATGATTTCTCTTTAGGGATACACCTGAACCTTACAAGTGCTTGCTACAAGCTAATGCAAGTGCAGGATTAGTTATGCCTCTGAGGGATGCGTGCATGTAGTTGCTCAAGGAATTCATTCCTGTGTGTGGCTCTTTTTCGTGGGTTTCTCTTGCATGAAGAAATCCTACAACAGTCATGACCTCCAACCTCTATGGGAATTGGTAGGCATCTACATAATGGCAATCATAGGCTGCTTCTCCTCCTTATAATGTTCGCTGAAGTCACGTCTTCCTCTCCACAGTCTCCATAGCGTTTTCAGACCATTTGCAGCTCATTACTGCCTTGCGTTTACATTCCTGCTTTTGACTTTGCTATTCCTCTGAGTTTTCCTAACTGTGCGTGGCTTGATGGCAGTTTCTCAGTTTTCTCAGTTTTGTTGCTTTTTGATGAATTTATTGTTATTGGTTGGCTCACGCTCTGGTAATACAAATGCCTGTTTTATCATATTTTCTCTGCCCATTTGCATTTGCTAAGTTCTCTGTTGTACTCTGATTTGTTAAAGGGAATTGCTGTAACGCCCCAGGGTCATGTTGACACTACATAAAATCGCATAAATAAAATAAATGTAGGAAACTTGTGGTCCCAGGAAACGACAAAAGTCCTTAATGCCATCTGTAGCACTGCCATTTCATCGTTAAGAGGAAACCCTCTGTCACTTCATGGTCTGAAGCCAGAAGGACCTGACACAGTTCCCAAAAATTCTACCATTTTAAAGTCCTTTCAGAAAGCTTCAGCATAAAGATATTGGAAAGTATGAACTTGTTAAAGTGGATGAAATATCTCATGGTTGAGAAACAAGTGATTTGTGAGAAGGCCTCCCTCCCTAGTTCATCTTACTTATAATTAACAGGTATAATTCAAATAGCATTAATTGATATTGTGTCACAAAAAACAGCAATTTTAGCAATACCTGGGGAAAAAACCACAACCAATACCAGATTCTAGTAAACACATTTACTGCATCGATGTTCATCCAGTTTTCTTCCCAACGTGTTTTAACGCGACCACCATTTGGCGAGGCATTCTTTATCATTCCCAACCTTGTCCAGCAGCTGATATTTTTGGCATGGTTTGTCGCTATATCTCTGCCAAAGAATAGTGAATGGAAATCTTGTATGCCTAAACTACAGCTGCATCTTACTGTGAAAAGGGCGCTATGTATGAAGCTTTCTTATGATTCCAGGAATTGTGCACCCTCAGGTTATCACCAGTTCCAGTAGGCATGCGTTGATCATTGCTCTGCATAGTCGTTAAACATGTGTTGACCATTGCTCTGCATAGTCCTTTGTCCCTAAGACACAATTTCTTCGAATCCTAGTTGTCATTGATATTTTTCATTATAGTCATTTGCCTCAGGTCTTGCATGGGTGTTCTTTAGATATTAGTTCTTAGAATCATAGTATTTAATTACAATCCGTTGCTTAATTACAGTCGTTGGCTTGAGGTTATGCATGCAGGTTGTTGGGGACATTACTTCCTAGAATGTTAGTTGTCCATTATATTTTTAATTATAGTCAGTTGCTTGCACCGCTGTGAGTGGTTTGTTTTGTTATCGAGGATGAACAATCTTGTAGCCGAAAAAAATTCTCAAAAGTCAACTGTTATTGAAAATGTACTTTCCAGTTTCCACTCCAGTGTACGTTTTAATATTTATTTTTTTACAAATCTTAGGGTTGCCTTTCAAAAACGTTAAAGGGTTGATTATGTAAGTAAAACATTGAAAAACAAGACTGTTAACATGTATTTCCAAAACACATTTTGCATGTGACCTACGGTAGTAATAAATGCTAAATATAAATCAAAGCAACAGTGAAGAAAACAAGTGCATTCTCTAAGTGAAAACACTTGGGTCCAAATCACAAAGACGTTTATTATAAAGTAAAGTAGTACTATGCTAATATTACTTCACATACTACAGGAGTAGTAATTCACGTACTGTGACTCTGCCCAAACTATTCAGGGAATATTGGTAGGCACACAAAAGACTATGCCCCCTTTACACTTGTTCTAAGTGTCAGTTGGACAATTCAGGGCTCATTCACAAATGCCTTTAAGAGTACTTAAATTAGTACTCCTGCAGGTGTTTCATAAATGCCTTTGTTAGCTAGTCCCATTGTGTTTGAGTGTTTTTCATTCCGAGCAGTATTGTTTTTGTACACTCAAGACGTTTTCCACCTAAAAACTGATTGTAGTGACTTCAGTCCAAGAGCCCTAACTACCAATATGAGGAACAGTACAACTGTTTGAGTTTTCCCTTTTCAGATCGGGCATTTTGGTGTACCATTTATCATTTTGTAAGGGTGTTGTGTTCTGCTGATATTAACTTTGTTGCTACTGTGTCTACGAAAACATTCTGCTGGGTTCTCCGTGTCATTGCAGTCTCATGTTTAGAAACATGTCCAATGTAAAGTGTTGCCTGAAGAGCTTTCAGAAATGACCTTTCATCAGTGTGATCCCTCCAGCTTCGGTGTTATCCCATCATTTTCCCACAGACTGTGTAGTTTGTTGATTCAACTTTTTGCGTTTCAGTCAAAGTGCCAATGTCCAGGCCCTTTGGACTGTGCGGGAGGGTTGCCAAGTTTAAAGGTACTATAATTGTGAAATAAACTCTGCCCTTATTTCAGGTTCGTCGCACACATGGAAAGTAAACAAATAAGCAAAATACCATGTTTCCCTCCCTCGTGACCTGTTATTTTTACTACTGCAATGCACCACATTCAATACAATATGAAGTTAGTTGATTAAACATAAATGCATAGGATTTATATGTGAAGAATATCTGTATTCCTCTAAATATGAAGGTATGTGGAAAGAGCCAGTGTTAACGGAGCATGCCTGCTAAGACTTACATTCTTTTAAATATGGTCAACTGTTGTGTTTCATTTATTAAATGCATGTTGTGTGTGTGCCATGTGACGTCCACGTGTGTATGTTTTTCTTACACACTTATATGCACGGATCCCTTTTATACATTGCACGTGCATTGTAATGTTATTGTTTGTATTTTACTGTTAGTCGTGCTCTAGATACTACAGTAGTTAGGACCAGCAGATGCAAGGTAACAGAGCTGGCGAGGTTGCGTCCTACCTTTACTCCGTATGCCGGTGTTTCGATCTTAATAGTAGCTATATCAAATCGATGGTTGCGGATTTGATCATTACATCAACCCCGCTCCATGACCATTTGTAAGGTCACACTGTAGAGACAGGCATGGAGGTGCTGGGGAAAAGGCTGAGGGAAATCTGCATTTGGGTCAGCCTCCACCTCAGACACACAGCATCTGACTCAACCCAAGGGATGTTAGGGTGCTGTAAACTTCACTCCTGGGTCCCTGATACCATGTGAATTTGGATCCCCTGTCTGACTGAGCACATATTCTGTCAGAAAGCCACCACTTGGTCTCTTTATACAAAGGATTCTCAAGAAACCCTTTATTCTCAGTGGCCTGCCACTTTCCTATTGGGTGTCGGTGGCCTTGAGTTCTGTTCTTGTCTGCTGTGACATCCCAGCAGTGGAAGACCTAGGTTGTTCACCATCATCACGATTTCTTTGCACTTGAGAACAGAATTATTCGTTGAATACCATTGAGCAAAATCATGGCTCTCCTGTGGCGTGAGGCTACACACTGAAGACAAAATAATGCGCCCGCTCATCACTCAGACATTCTGAAACTCAGAAGATGAATGAAGGTGAGTGAGTAAGAGCAAAGCGCGTCTGTTTACAAGTAACTACCTTAATCCATACTGCTACAGTATGACCACATATAACACTGTTAATGTAAATACAGGTGACTCATAGCATACCTTTGTAGGTGATTTATCCACTCAGAATGTGGAACACTCGTTTCACATCATAGGGTCCACTGTAATGTAACTTGTGGTGTGCACCCTTTCTAGATTGTCACGAGGAAGTGAAAGAAACACTTCATATTCTAGGGGTGTATCCACAATCGTGAGAGGCCAATGCTCAAGTAATCTAGCGCTGCCTGGATTGAAATGTCTGGCAGACCGTAAGATCTGTAGAATGTTTCTTTAGGTGTTGCTGTGCGTTTAGAGTATTCGGTAGATTAGAGTAATTCATAATTGAAGAGAGCAATGTAAGCACTACAACACTTTCCCACTAATTAAGTACGCGTTCACCTCAGTCAGTGACCCAACAGCCCAATCTCTATTCATTCTGACAACTGCCCAGTCACCGGGTCATTATCTCGCACCGTACTTAATTTGAGCCTGTGGTTGCAGGTGGAGCCCAGCAGT
The DNA here is from genome assembly GCF_964261635.1 of Lissotriton helveticus. Taxonomy (NCBI): domain Eukaryota; kingdom Metazoa; phylum Chordata; class Amphibia; order Caudata; family Salamandridae; genus Lissotriton; species Lissotriton helveticus. Next base: position 1,774,011,946 of record NC_136067.1, on the reverse strand, counting down.
ACTCATTTTTGGAGTACCGCCTACTTTTCCTCATCAGACCATGACTCAGGGCAAGAGAGAAAAATACACAAATGGAGGAATAGATGTGGAAGATAAAAATATCAAAACAGTGACAAGGAGAGACGTAGGGATGAGAATCTGCAGGAGTGAAACAAGGGGTCAGGGAATGTAGGTGGGTGGATGAAGAAGGCTTGAGGTAGAATCAAAACTACCACAGCCTTGGTAATCGGCACTCCTGACATCGGTCAACGTCTGCCCTGGATTTCTGAGAAAAACTTTGGGCACCGGTAGTTATTATTTTATGAATTAAGTACTGCTCTCACGCCTGACCTCTTACCTACACACCCACCAGCAAAACTGTTAGCTCTTTTACCCACTTGTTTAGGAACTCATTTATTCACCTGCTCATTCTTTTATTTAACCAAACACTCCTTCACTTATTTACGCACTCACTCATAGTCCTCAACCCAGACATGCAATCAATAACCTGCACATGCATGCACTTAACCCCTTCACTCACCTGCCCATTAATCTGTTGCTCAACAAACCACTTGTCCACTTCCTTAGCGTGTGGTCTCTGTTCTTGGCTAAAGTGTAGAATAGCTGGGAGGTAGAATTCAGTGTATCCATTTCTTGTAGATTTCAGGGTTTGAAGGTTCCTGTCGTCTTTCACGTTATAACTGGCGATTGAAACAAGAAATTTAAAGCATAATACGTATGACGTATGTATTTATTTATTTAAAATAGTTTTACATTTAAGGTTTACAGGTCTTAATTTTGATCCAGAATTGGGTCTTTGTTCAACTCCAGAAATGGGTCTTTGTTTCAATCCAGGACACAGGCCTGGAGGTCTGTTACTTTCCAGATTATTTCTACAGAATGAGGTATCTTTATATTAGCAGACATGTTTTTGTTGTGACCCAGTGTCGGGCATTTTTTTTAATTTGTAACTGGGTCCTCATATAAATATAGGCCAGGTCTTTCCGTCAAAATGGTGTTGGAGATTTGATCTGAGGCAGATTTATTTTGATACTGTACAACATTTTACAATCTACATGAGTTTTTATTTCAATATAGATATGAGTCTTTATTTTGATCCAAAAATGAAAATGTAGCCCGGTGGGCATTGATCAATATTTCAATTCAAAGATGAGTCTGTATTTGTATGGAGATGTGAGTCTTTATTTTGATCCAGAAACCGGAGTATAGATATGGCTCAGTACAACCATAGGCGTTAGAAGATTGGAGGATGCTAATCAGCGTAGTGTTTTCTGGGTTCGGAAGGTAACTACTGGTCAACCAGTTAGCAATGCTCCTGAAATGGAGTCGAAAGCAAGTCAAATTTCTAAGCGTGTTGCCCTCAAATTAATCACATAGATTGAAAAGGCAGGTGGTAAACACCGCAGGCAGCTGGTAAAACAGCCTAGGGATAGAGGTTGAAGTCTGTTTTTGATGTTTTTTTCTTGTTTTTTTATAAGCAGGGCAGGCTAGCATTTTTACCTTACCACAGTGCCCAGTCTCCTGGGATGAGGTAAATCCATTGAATATCTGGCAAGTTTTTAGTACAAAAGGCATATTTCAAATTAAGAGATCCCATTCATTTTAAGGGGAGGGGGTTGCTTGTGGTGCCATAGTAACTACAGGATTCTACTGTCATCACACGCTTCATGCTTATTGCACCACATGATCCACAAGTAATTTTAAATATAGAGATGATGGTATTGATTGCTTCCTTGCAGGGACCATCAAAGAAATTGTGTTTTATTCAAGGATCACAGATAAAACGTCTGGACTCCTGATTGCTTGCAAAAGGCAGTGGTCGAACAACACTGTGGTCCTCAAGACAAGTGTCGGACAAATCCTACTCAGGCACTTGCTTCTGATTGCACGGTACTTGGGATTCCAAGAATCGCGACAAGTACTGCATAACCTGGGATCACGGGAAAGACAAACTGCTCCAAATGGTAAAACCTGCAACAATTGAGAGCTCAAATTCTAATGGTATGTTTTCCCACTGTCCAAGTTGGAAAAATTGAAATGGTGAAGTAATTGCACACACAATAAATACTGCACCGAGTAGTGTTAGAATTTATCAGGTGCGCATTTACCTCCCGAGACTGTGCAGGTCTTTGAATTATTCCTGTATCTTTCGAAAATTGTATGAACTCAGATGTTAGCATTATTTGTTAGTGCTTTATGAACCCTGATACTGAATATGCATGGTTTATGTAGTCCCTGCTGCTCAATTTGAATGACTTGCATATTACTTGTAGGCCTACATGCACATACATGCACATATATTTAAAATAACATTACAAACTAATTTTGAAATTCAGGTGATGGTGCTCTGCAACCTTGGTTGATTCTTCTGGGTGTGTTGTTATGGCATGCACGTCCAATACAAAATGTACTGCTGCTCACTTGATACCTCTGTATCACCACACGCACATCCTGTTTACATGGGTATTGTGTAGGATGCTTTGGGTATCCGTAAGGACTGCATGTGTACATAATGTAACCCTGGTTTCTCCAACGAGTGCCTCATGAGCTACTGGTAGCTCTCCAGCTACCTGTAAGAAGCTCTCCTACTTAGAAGCTTTTGCTAGGTTGAACTAATATATGGATGTCAACATTTGGAGGGTATATTTGAGATCACAATTTGTGTATATTCAGAACTCATAAGCTGATGTTTGGAGGAAAATGGTTCGATTTTTAAAATATATTTAAGGCTGATTTTTGAGCAATAAATCATGTGGTGTTTGGCAGACTTGTTGCTAATGCCTTAACTTTGTGGCTACAGGTTTTGCAGCTACGACTGTCATGCATTTTTCATGCAGCAGCATGTGAAATTCACTAAGCCTTTTTAGGTTTCGTAACCTGGCGAGGGGCGAAGCCACTCCCAGATCGAAATCTGTTGTTTCTAATAGTGAGGTTAGGACAGCCTCTGTTTCCAATTGGTTAGCTCCATAAATGGAGGCTAGCCATTGGGAGACAGAGGCTGTCAATCACGCTTTCTGGCGAAAACGCGATTTGGGGGCGTTTCTGGGACTTTTTTTAAGTCCCGCCCCTTTGTCCCGGGCCGCGCTATCATTGGCTGCCGCCCGGGACACCCCCGTGATGTCATTCCCCGGGCCGCACTGTCATTGGCTGGCCGGCCCGGGACCTGACTTGTTTGTTGCTGGGATTGATTTTTCGTCTTAGAGGTAAGCACATAAACTAGTTGCATCAGAACATTTTAAAATAAGGTCCTGCACTAGAGTTACTGCCCTCCAGGAGTAAAACCAGTCACGTTATGAATTAAACGTCGTGTAAAATGCCACCGAGTCCTGCTGCCGCTTGTGCAATGCTGGTCGGCTTTCAAGACCAGACCGCTCTTCTGATTGGTTTGGAAAGGAAGTTGGATCACGTGGTGTGGTGACCCATCAGACAGAGAGCGCAGTGTGTGCAGCGAAGCCCTCGGCTGCTCACTCCTGGGGACTTTCGGCAGGAGAGCTGCAGTGTGCGAGACAGAGAATACCCGCATCGGGACCGAGCACTCCGCCCTGGACCTGGCCCTAAAAGCGGAGCTTCTGAAGCCCATCTGGTTTCTATTTCTTGTTGAGATACATTTCGTCTTGTACAGATATCTTAAACTTTCGCTTCTTTGGAAATATTAGCTAATTATCTGTTTACACCTAACCTTTGCCCCCTCATTTACGGTGACATATAACGCCGTCCTAGAATGCGTCTTTGAGGGTTAATTCATTTCTCTCGCCCTCAATTGAAATGGCGTTTATCTGGAATATTCATTGTTCTTTATTTAAGGTAACATCAAATCCATATGAACCTAGTTTCCTCGCAGTAGCGCATGGATGTCACCCACCCCCTTTACTTCTAATAGCTGGTCTGGGGTTGGAATTTCTAACCCTTAGTGTTTATAACCGTTTATTTCCGGTGATCGTGAGCAAACGTCCCACCCGCTTAAAAGATAGTGTTTGGTGAACAGCAATGCCCCTGCCGCCCCTCCTCGCAAAAACAGGATGTCCCCAGGGAACAGCCATCAATGAGGGGGCGGGCTCCGTGCACTCCCTGCTCCCCCTGCCACAGGCATGTTTGGAGGAGGCTCCGCTGCGGGCGTGGTAGGTGCTCTGCAAAGATCGGTTTTGACTTTTCTGTCCCACTCCCCCATCTGATTTTCCAGAATGGTTTCTTGTTGGGTCGAGTGGGTAGCAGCCAAATATACTTGAACGAGTGATATTTCTGCTTTTGGATGTCTGTCAGGGAAGTTGGGTTGGTCACGTGTTATCACCCATTGCTCGCTGTGACAGACTGGGTTATATCCAAGCCTTGAGGGAATTTTTGCCACTTGCTCTGCTGGCCCGGCTATAGCGCCGAGAAATGTTTCTCCTTTTTTTCGGTCTATGAAGGGCCTGGGCGCGGGGTACATTTCACTTGCGCTCTAAATGCAGAGGATGATGGCCAGGGCGATTGTTGTAGTGCCCCCTCAGTACCCTCCTACCACGAAAGGCAAGGGTGAGGGTTGTAGGTAGCGGGGAGTGCCATGCTGCCGGCGGTGGCCTGAGTAAGGGTTGTGCATCACTCTTGGTACTTTGCTGCTGGATGAAGGTTGTGTGCCACTTGCTGTGCCCCGCTGCAAGGATGCCCAGGGTGAGGGTGCATTGGCACACACTGTATTGTGGCTTTGCTTGCCTGGGTAGAGCTGTACGTGTTGTTGTGAAACAAGAAGGAAAGCCATTGTTCACTTGCTGTGCTGCCAGGCTTCCCATGGCAATGGGTTTGTCACTCGCTGCGCTATCAGGATGGCCTGGAGGTGGCCTGTATTGTTACTTCCTGTTTTCTGCTGGCTGGCGTGAGAGGTTTGCCACAGATGACCAAGCCGAATGTTGCATGTAATTTCCTGTGCTCTGCTTGTTCGCCCGGCTGGACTGTACAAGAATGTTCAGATTGAAGGGGTGTGTATATATAGGTCTCTTGCTGCGTCCTGTGTGCTTGTGGGTGTGCGCAGGTTGGGAAAGCCCAACGCAAGGGCACTCACTTTGTCACTTGCATTCGCAGTCTGTGGTGAATTATAAAGTCTGTACATGCTCGATGCCAGTCTTTGGCCCTTGGGGTTTGGTTGGTCCAAGGAAGCGAAGCATTTGATACATGCTGTGCTCTGCTGAGTGGGGGAGGCTATGAGGAGGCGTGCCCGTCTCTCGCTCTGTGTTGAGCGGATCCTATCCTATATACTGCAGTATTTTTTTTCAGGGGGAACTCGTGGCCGAGGTGCCGCGCACCGAGCACTGGAGAGTTGCGCTGGGACCGTCGGCCACTCCGCTTGTCCTCAATCCTCGTCCCGTTCACTTTAACACTAGCCAGCCGCCAGAAAGAACACTAGATCCCTTCGACTGTTTTGGGGGTGGGAGCGATGGCATCTACACGATTATGGAAAGCATTTTTTGAAACATTCGCCCCTCCCGACGTGTTTAAACTACAAGGAAAGCAGTTTGCCTCAGCGGTCGTAGAAGTATTGAACTGAACGCACAATTGTAAACACATTTCGGCTTCTGCCTGACACTTTTTGGAAATACAAGATTTTCTTTGAAAAATGTGTAAGCCTGAGTCCGTCCTTCCTAAGGTGAATGCAATAGTTCAAGCTGAAGAAGGCTTGTGGGACGTCGACTACCTTTGCATTGAAAGCTGTCGGCATAGTGTTTCATCGAGTATAGCAAAGTATGTCAAAATATGGACATCGAGTAATACAATATCCAACCATTGTTTGAACACAGAACTGAAGTTCACCACGCACACCCACATGGAACTACCTAGTGGAAAGTTCTCTCAAGATTTTTACCTACTTGCGATACTTATTTATTTATTAAAAACCAGCCTCCGCAGAGAAAGTTGTCTGGTGTTGCTATTGATATTTATAGATACCTCCGTGCATGGATGCAGCTTGTGTGTGTGTTTTTTAAACCCAAAGGTGTTCACAGTGATGAGATTAGAAGTCTTTTGTTGGTGTTCGTGCCCATCACTTAGAACGCACTGCATTTAATATCAGAGCAAAGGGTGGTGTCTTTAACGTGCATCAATGTTGCTACAAAGGAATGCACTGCAGACACATCTAGAAGGTAAAATATATCCCTAAACCTTTGGAAGGTGGATAATCCATTCTAAGGTCAGCCAGCGTGCATGTTACCTTCGTCCTATAGACTATGTATCGGCATCGCAGTTTGAACTGATGTGAAATCATTTTCTATTGACTATTTGCTGAAGTGCAATTGCAAGAATTGTATAAATAAACCCCAGGTTATGTTTTTGTCTTCAAAAGGTTTCAGTAATATCACGGCATCTTGTCATTATCGCGCCCTCTTCGTCTGCATACCTTCCACTGTTCATTTTATCTGATATGCCGAGAGTTGGTGAACTTTTGAAGATAGAAACAAAGGTTTTCTCACATCCCAGTACAGAAAACTTTATTTTCTTGTACTTTTCTTGGTGCACTGATCCTGTTGTCTAGCGCCAGGACGCTCCCAGGAGCATCTGTGTGCTTTATGTATGTGTCTTCTTCATCATCATCACCATCTTCAATTTACTAATGCTGGTTCTCTCGAGTGCTGGATGTAGATTTCGAGCGCTTAGTCTCCATGCAGACATGACTTCCACTCAGTATCGATTGCCTTTTTGCTGAGGTAGCTGAAATGGTCACTGGAATAAGGAAATAAAACGGAATTAATAGACCATTTTTTTTGTACGGAATTTCAAAGAAGAGGCCGGGCCCAGATAATACAACCCAGCAGGGATGTAAAATTAACACTTGGTTCACGAACACTGTCCGCACTTTGCAACTATTGATACATTCCAAGAAGAAACTAAACAGGCATGGTCTCTCACTGAATACAAAAATCACGTTGCCACTGAGTAACTAAATCGCTTCCCCTTTAGTTCGTAGGTAGGGCAGTCCACAGTATGCCACTCTCACGGCTTCTCTCTTGTACACAATGAAAAGTAACTAAAGGGTGTGTTTAAGTTTAGCAAAAGGAGAGTATTGTTTGTGGAACGAAATGGCGCATTTTGTTGCCGAAGTGGAGGCAATGATGAGTGGTAAAAGGGGAACACTTTACTGAAGCCATACATTGCAGGCAGAATATTGGCCAGCTACTTTGTTTAGAAAAATATATTAGTTTGTTATTCTTCCTTGCGTACTTTTTTGAGACGACGTCATACTCTCGGAACGCAAAGATGAGTTAGGTAGGTCATTGAGGACACCGCTGCTTGTCAGACCGGGTTAACTCTCTGGAGCAATGGGGTTGAACCTCACGGCCTGAAAGACTTTACATCTTGTATAGCGATATTTTTACCTCTGTGATTGTAGGTGCTCAGAAGTTATTTGTACGAAACCCACATGTTACTGGAATTTGTTGCTGAAATAGGCCGCACCTATTTTTCTCTTGCTGGCCACTGATGTTGTATTTCAGCATTTAATCCCTTCCGTATCTGAATCTAATCTTCACCATATATGACAAATGTGACAGCAGAATTCTATATGTTCTATAATCCTCCTGTTCATCGCGAGTCTAATACAATAAAAACAGCTTCCATTTGTCAAACACATTTACAGACTCCTTGTTTGATTATATGATGAGGGTTGTCTGGATTTTCGTTTGTTTTTAGTCCTCTGTTGAAAGTGGTTTAAACAATGCTGCAACCAGTCATCTTATTTTTTTTATGCTAACAGTGGTTCTTTCTGCAGTGAGAGCTCTCATGGCCTACCTGTCCAGTTTGTGTTTTTGTAAATTGAAATTGAAAATGTAGTACTTTTTTGCACTTCGGATGATTGTAGGTGATATGCCGTGTGATCATTAAGTTCTAGTTAGAGCAAACGCGGCATCATATGCCCTGTGACTTCTCTCAATGGTCATTCTACATTAATACATATTTTGCACAAGAAACATGGCAGTGCACAACTTGACAAACGGGGAGTCATTACAGACGAAAATTGCTATCAAAATCAGCAGATGCTTGACAATGGATGCATAAGGATTATTATACACCTATTGTGTTCCACTGTGTTGAACTTTGTGATGGACACCAGATCTTTCCATAACACCCAGCGGGATGTATTTTATGTCTTATTGCGAATTAATAACATTTGTTTACAAAAATCAAAATCAGCAGATGCTGAAGGCTTCCTTACTACTCCAAACACATTTTAGAAATCTTAGTTTTATAATTTTTTTCCCGGCTATCTCTGTTTATGAAACCACTGTCAGAGTTCACTGCCTATGTTGTGTATAGTTTGCTTGTATCAGCTATAGTGGTTGAGAACCTTGCAGCTTCCTTGTTTCCTAACACTTGCCCCATTTGAAGTGCCAGCTGTATTACCGAGGTTACATGAATAACCGAAACACTGTTTCAATTCACTGGTTCTCTAGTTTCGGAGAGTTTGACTTAGCCATACAGGAGTGCCCGTGCAAACTTCCAGGATACATGCAAAATGCATTTTGGTGGAAGATACAAAGTTTAATATTGATTGTATTCACCTTTTGAGGAGCAGAGAGCCTAGTTAAAGTTTAGTTTGGAAACGAATTTTGTTGAGGTAAGACAGTATCTCAAATGCATCACGTTTCATCGACTTGCGTCATGTCTTCGCTCATTTACCATTGCCTCCCTCCTCCTTGTAGCTCCCTCTCAACCCAGACTTCTTGCTTCGTCTGAAAAGAGAAGGTGAGAATCCCTCCCATATTCCTCTCTAACAAATTCTTTAAGTGCAAGTTCCTCATTAATAGGGATCCAACGCCTTTATTCGCTGTGTTCCACTTGTATGCATTCTGTGCTAGTGCGATGATCGATCAGTGGTTGACACGTTGCAGGAACCTTTTTACGTTGTTGAGTTAGGAAATACATTCTTCTCCTTAGCTAGCACCATCCACAGGTTAGTGTTCCATATAACCGCTTAACCGCGGCGGCAATTCCGATGCGGTCTGGCGGTTTAGCGGAGTGGACGGGGCCACGTCGGCCAACGGACATGCGCAGCACTACGAAGGTTGTGCTTGCGATGGCCGTTGGCCGACAGAAGCACGCAAAGGGTTAAGCAGTGATAGGGATTCTGTCAGTATCCGATACAAGGCTTGATTGTTTAGTTGCTGTTAGTAGGTTAACGGTGAGCATCCTTTGTGCCATAGTCATGGTGTTGCCCTCTTATCTGGTAATCCGAGTAAGACTACATCTAGAGTATCTTGTGTAGGAAAAGCCCCTTTATTGTTTACTTTTGTCGAGCACTTCTTTACAGAAATTTCTCAGTTTGGTGCCTAACCACCAGAAAAGCAAGATTGATATTTCGGGATCACCACATCTCCAACACTCACCTTTGAAACTGTACTATACCTCTTTCGGCGCTGTGGTGTAATATACCAATTATAAAGAACTTTGAATGTGGCTCCCTGTGTATAACACGTTTGTGGTTGGTGACAATATTTCAAAGTAATTTGTCCAATTATTTTGTCATCTATGCTTCTTTGTAGAATTCTCTACTGTGTTCTTAAAACTTTTCATTGTGTACTCCTTTTTAGGTCTCACCTAGCATCTCAGCGCATGCGCTGCTCGCTCTGCGAGATCTATTGTCGTTGGGTTGCTTTTGGAAGTGGAGTTGAAGCTCCGACTATGCATTTCATTGGCGCGCGTCACACGCACGCTTTTGATTGGGAGTGAGGCTCATTTGTAACCTCCGTGGCTCCTTTAGGCCCCGCCCACCCAGTCTCTGGTCTTGTGTGTCTTTGTATATGGGCATATAGCTTGCACAGTTGCTCTCTGTGCTATACATTTTGCTCTGACACCTCTGGGTAATTAATGTGTACGCTGTAAAGAAAATGCATAAATATATAAACCAAGGGTTATTTTAGACTTATGTCTACAGTAAAATGTTGGATTGCCATGCACAATTATGCCCTGGGCACACTTGGGAAACACTGGGCAGTGTGGTAAAAAAAAGGGCTACTCTTCTTCTCTCTTCACCCTTTAGTAATAAATACAGGATTTTGCCAGCCCTCCGTCGTCGTACTCTTTTGTATTTCATCGCATAAAAAAAAAACGTTTTTTCCCCTGGTCTGGTGTAATCCTGAAGGACCATCTCCATTGTACTATGGCCGCCACAAACGCCCTGCACGGAAGCGTCTCTTGTGAGTAGGATGCGTCCTCCACCACACTCATACGAATTATAGCAACCAGAAGTTTTGCCGTTTGCTTGTTTTCCATGCTGCTCTACCTCACTGCCCACCTCTTCTCCCCGCGTCCCTACCGCTTGCTGTTGTCCTCTTTCTGGCCTCCGATTTTCTCACTTTTCCGGGACGGGGTTTTGCCCTCCTGGTCCGTTTTCCCGGGGGAGACCCTGCCCTTGCTACTCCGTTAGCTCCTCGGGGCAAGGGTCAGAAGGGAGGAGTGTGCCCCCCCACCCCCCAGGGCTTTCATCTCCCACTTCAGGGAATATTATGTAGTGCTCTCAACAATATGGCTGGAGACTCTTAACCCATAAGGAGGCGGCACCCCAAGGTGCAGTTGACGTAAATTCCTCTCCTTTGGGGTTAAGGTCCCCTGGGCTTGAGGGTGCTGAACAATAGACAGTAACACCCCCCCCCCCCAAGACCCACCACACGTGGTCCCTCCTCCAGGCCACTTGCTGCTGCCGAATCCCCATTGGCCCTCATTTTCTCAGTATATGTACCATTTGATTACTATAAACGATCTATTGTCTGTTGGTTGTGTGAATACATATTTCGTGTTGTCTTAGACATGTTAGCAACTGTTTTCAATATATCAAATGTATCTAAGTGCTCGTGAAATGTGTTGTTATCGTTCTACCTATAATACAGTGCTTAGAAACAATACGTGTAAGGTATCGTCCATTTGCGAGCGATTAAGCTATTTGCATTCTAAATGACAATGCCATTAATTTATCTGTTTTCAAAACCAACACATACATAAAAAAAATTGTCATTTACAATGCCAATAGCTCTAACTTTTACAAAGGCGAAACCGTTGCATTGTAAATGCTTGTTATACCTTGCTTTGGGCAACCCGGTCTGCTGCACTAAGGTGATCACTGTGGTAATCTTGCATAGGATGGCCATCAACGTAATCCCATCTGATGTGGTCACTATTATAATACTAATAATAATAGTAGCTCCGGACGATTTTCACTGAACATAAGTAGCTCTCATTACAGAAAAGGTTTGAGAACCCTGCTGTAGAGGAATGCATGCACAGAGCACTCGGCAACGCACAGCTTGTCATGGAACAGTGTTTTTGTAGTCTAACAATTTGTTAACTTTAGATAACTTTATTTTCCAGTGACAATAAAGTAGCATGGGAGTGGTGTTGCCATTTATCTAATTTCCCTCCCTTTTACAATCTTACAGTTACCCCAACAGTGCATTGTCAATGTTCTATTTAAAAAGTGTCTGTGGCTAAAGCAAAATATTGAGTTATAAGAACTTCGCCCAATCTAAGAGTACACGGCTATACATTGACAGTGGTTTAGATCCTCTGCTGTATAGTTTGAACATTTAATGATGTTTATGTACATTTTAGTGCTGTTCTTTTGCTACTTCATCAATAAATCCCCATATTCCCTCCTGCAGATTATTGTTTCATTCTTTGGAGAAAGAAATATTAGTTCACGATGAGTGTATCTCAGAATGTTACAAACAAATCCTGAGTGGCATCTCATAGCGAGTTGTAAATTGGGTGCAGCAGTATTACATTTTTAAAAACATTTTTTTGCAGTTTTATATAGCGTGAACTTGACCCGAACCGAATCGGGTATCAGAGCTCTTTACATAGCACCAGTTACGTTACATGAGGACACAGATTCATTTTTGTTGGGCACGGGGAGATTAAGGGATTTGCCCAGAATCACAGGATGTTTGGCGTCGTTACCTAGACTCGAACCCAGATCCTCAGGTCCGAGGTCGAGCTCCCTACACTGTTGACAGTACATAAAACGCGGACTGATGTAAAGAGTTTGTATCAAATTAAATGCCCACAAGTTTTTTGAAAATATACAGTGGAACACCGAATTTCAACTAACTAATGTGTTTTACCCAGAAATATTCACTGTCAGGATAACAAAGGTCAGATATGGCGTTACTGAATGAATGAATGTGTGAATGGAATGAGTTAACATTTGTCTGGCATCATATTTTTTTCTATCCAATCCTAAAATATATTCCAGTGTGCATGTCTCTAAACAATGCATTTCAAAGTTTTTTTTTCCTCTATCTATTTTAGGAATATAAGGCAATCACAGGCCACAGACATTTTTTGTCACAGGTAGCAGTTAACAGCGGTACTTCTGCCTCCTTGCAGAATCCTATAATACCACTGAGATCTAGTACTTCAGAGTGTATGTAATCCACCAAGTGACTGACAGAAGTACTGGAGACCAAACAGAGTTATCTCATGCAAGCCATTGTCTCTGCCCTGCTTCCACTATGTTTACAGGAAGGGCCTTTGGATCTGCATAATTGATGCACTTAGTTGTAGAGAGATTTGGAGCGATGGAGAGCAGAGGACATCTCTTTTTCTGAGGTGCTCAGGGCATCAGGTACTACTGGGATAGCAGGATTCATGGAACTCTCTCTTCTCGGGTTAATAAGGGACAAGTACCACCACTCTCCCAGCCTGGGTCAACCTAGCTTCAGCTTTTTGGCTCCAGGTCGTACCCTACGTGCTCTGGCAGTCCCAGTAGGATGGGCCCTGGTGGGAGCTTTGGAAATGTTCTCTTGTGTAGTTAAATGCTTTTATCCTAGTGTTTGTAATACATTTTAATATGTAGGAGATTTGGGCACTAATTGCCAAATTTGTTTAATTAATAAAATGTAATTACTTTGCCAATTTTTAATATATTTCAGGATGGAAAATAGCAAAATTGTAGTGCACCAGAAACAAAATGAAGAAACCCTCAACAAGTATGGTGCAAAGCGTAGGATTTAAAGCTTTTAAGCAGACATGAACAGTGATCTGATAATTAGTCGGCTCTTTGCAGTAAAGAGACCTGGGTTCAAATGATTTTGATAGAGCTTCAACCACCGGAAATATAACTAGACACACTGTAGTCTTTCCAGGAAAAGGAGATCTGTCTCCAAGAAAACCTACGCCATAGATTTTGGGGTAGTTTTGTTCCGGGATCATCTTTGCAAGTATTCAACCTGTATTTCCTGTTTTACTTTTTATTTGAGGGGTAAATATGCCACTGGACCCGTTTAATCATTTTCGTAATGGCCTTTAGATATCTATACCAACATTGTCTGCAGTGGCGTTGCTAGACCTTTGGCCACCCGTGGCAGCCGTATGTGAGAGTCGGGGGGGGGGGGGGGAAGGTGGAGGGTGGGGTTTCGCTGGCGAATCTGCGACGGGCGCTGGAAGGGGGGGAGGTATCCGCCCCAAAACCCGTGCCGCCCCCCATCCCCCTCTTGCTATGCCACTGACTGTCTGTAAAATACTGGCGTTGTAGCATCACTAGGAGCTTGACCTAATGGTTGAGACTGGCCCTGAAAATCAGGAAGGCTGGAGACTTGAGTTTGCTTGCTGTCAGTTTGTTATTTTATAAGCATTATTAATAAAATGAAAATAACATTGTGAAGATTGTGATTCTGATATATTTATGCCTGTTTGGGGCAGACTGGTTATGCAACAGAGTGGAAGGCTCCTCTCTGCATTGTTAATTACATTTGAGAAACGTAGGAGTAAATTATGAAGATGAACCGCAATCCGCACACACCGTGATAATGTACAACGTCACCAGCAAAGACGAGCACTTAATTGTGGTGCCATATTATAGCAGCAATTCACAATGTTGGTATTTGAAACCTTTATTCACAATTTTTTCTACTTGCAAGCACACATATCCAGCCATGTCCATCTCTCTCGTTCTCTCTCTGCGCTCTTTCTCTCTCCCCCCTCTCTCCGTTTCTTTGTCTCTCTGAGGTGATGACATTTATGTAGGCTGCTGTAAATGAACATAGACACATATGTCAGATGCATTACATAGAAGTGAAGATGCTGGGACTTTGTTTGATGTCTGGATTGATGAATCATTACTGATTAATTTAGCTTTAATTTGTTATATATACATGCATGAAGACATTTGAAAGCATTAAAAAGAACTTTCAGTGAAATGTATGTGTCATACTTGTTGTTCAATACAATATTTATGTATAACTTCTAATTCAAGAAAGGGTTACTGTTTTCTAGCATCGCACATCGCCATTGTTACTATGAAGCACTAATGTGGCATTCATTTTATAATTCTCAGAAGGATGAAAGGCTGATTCGTCTCTAGTGGGATTTCCACCTTGAACCTTTAGGTTTAGTACAGATCTTTACAGAGTTCCCAGAGTGATAAAAGTGAAGTTTACCCCTAGATTAATTTCAGACGAAAATATGAAGACAGCTCTGACTTTATCTAAAATAAATATTTCCTCACTTTTGGTCTACAACTATTTTTTTTCAGTGAAAATATGTCTGGTGCAATTATTAAAACATTTTCCAATCGGTTAACAAGGTGGCATATATTTGGGATCAAATGTTCTTTTTTGCTTCTTTCACCCAAAATACAGAAATATGGTACATTTGCCTATAAAAGTCCGTTCATTTAATCAAAATATTTTTCATAGTTTTCAAAGCGTCACATTAACCTAATGTTTAATCTGTGTAGGAACAGAAAATGCGAATCCTGATGCACAAAATGAGGGTTGGTGGCATTCCATTATGTATAAGTACAAAAGTGGACATTTGATTATTGTAATGCCACAGTAGAACATTTATAGGGATTCTGAGCACTCCTATGTGACAACTTGCAAAATTAGGTGAACTTTCAGAAGCTCCGAAGTTTGTAGATACTGAAACCCATCTTGCAAATAGATTACCATCCAGGAAATACACTTCTATCAGAGGCAGCAGTAAATGCATGAATGTTGGAGAAATAGGGAGAGGGCACCCATGTTGGAAATTAAATGCTATTAGAGGACTGCAGTACTTATTGTGGGACTTAATAAAGTAACACTGCAAAACATGTCTCCAGATCTGCCAGCGCAGTCTGTGTGTGCAGTCTTAAGCTCCCATTTCGATCTGCCAAAATATTCCTTTTTTTAATGCTCATAATTTACCTCTAAGGTAGGCCACAAATGCCCATAGAGCAGTGTGCAGGGTATTTATAAGGTAGGACATGTATATTTAATGGCAGTGAAAAAACTCAAAAGTCTTTTTTTCACTGTGGCAAGGCTGGCCTCCCATAGGTTTACCCTCTTTGGCCCTTACATTTAATAAGGGCTAAATTCAGTTTGGGAGCAGCTACAGAAATATTTAAACGACTCCTTTAAATACTAATTTAAAATTCAACTTAACAAAGTCTAATTTTAATTTCGTTTTTTAGACTCTCTTTTAGAAGTGTGTCATTTTCCTACCTAAAACTGCCTTGCTGCTAGTACTCAGGTGTTACCTGCCCCCTGCTGCAGTAAGGTGTGTAGTGCTTCCAGACAGTAGAGATTTGGCCTCGGGAGAAGGGGGGTTTAGGTCTTCCTAACAGGATAGCTGGGGAGCAGCTATATCCCTGTCCTTATTACACTTTAAAGGGGCCTGCCCTAACACACATAGAAGCTCTTGACAGCAGGCCTGCCCTGCCTGTATTTCACTAGCCAGCCTGGAACCAAACCCATGGAGAGGGGACGCTTGACCAGAACCAATATAGGAGGTTGACAAAGGATTGTCACCCACCCATGTCTGAACACAGGGCATAAAAGTGGCATCCCCAGAACCTGAAATCAGATCTCTTTGGGACGTGTGTAAGAACGGAACTGGACTGGTGGACCTGCTGATTGGGACATGAGAACAGCCTTGAAGACTGGACCTGCTCTTCCCTCTTGTACCAAGGACGAAGTAGGGGACTCCAAAGGTCATAAGGATGACTTCCTTTTAGAGCTACAGGGACACAGCAAGCTGCTAGAGGCCCTTCCCTGCAACTGCCCGGCTGGTCAGGACTGGAATCTGCCGTGGCCTCTACCTGCCACCCTGTGAAACTTCAAGAGCCTCCCCTGAGGTCTCGGGAGCTTTAGAAGTACATTCCTGTGGTGCAATGGGACTAAAAGACCTAAAGTCAGAAGGTAAAGTCTTTGACCTGGTTGGTGTATCTGACCTTTGCCCCCTTGCGGTAAGAGTCAAATTACATCTAGGTCCTGTTCTACCACGACCATTGACTATTATTAGCACTTTCTGCTTCTTGTCTCTATTTTTTTCAACTTTTACCCTTTCCTCTTATTGGATTTATGTCATTTTGGTGTCATTTTGCTTATTACATTATTTTCTATTGTTATCATTTGTTTTGGGATTTGTTATTGTTTTCCTTTTGACTTTATTACTGCTTTAGTAATAATAATAATAATCTTTATTCGGTTTTTTAGCAGCGCAAAACCATAAAAGTTATCGCAACATACAAAATACACAAGTATTTATAAAAAACAGATATTGTACACAAATTTTTAAAAAATATGACCAGATTCTGTGCAAATTGGGTTAGTAGTAAGACAATAATAACCTTCTAAGTTTCCTTCTATTTCAAAGGTTACTCCTATGCCTCATAATACACTTTAGGAAATTAAGTACGTGGTAACAGGTACATTCCGAATCCAACATCTGTAGTGTTAACATGGCTGGGCGACATTGTCTATGACCCCATCTTTTTAATAGAGGGATTATCCAGATTTTTCGATGGGTATGAAAAAATTTACAAAACAAAATTGTGTGAATGGTAGACTGTTGGGACAAATCGTCACATGGACAAGGGACCAAGTTAGAGTTCCATTTGTTTTTATCAGGGAAAGTCACTAGTCTGTAAAAGAGATTCAATCTGAACCTTGTTAGGAGCATCTTATCATATGCTGTAAATTCCAGGGTCAAATAAAGCTGGATTTTCGGGGAATGCTGTATCATATTCGCATGGATCACAGATTTTTTGGTCAACAGCAAAGTCAGTCTCAAAGACTCTAGGTGGCTCAGCGCGATTTGTTTCAGATCTTTCTTGGATATTTCATTTAATTTTTCTGGAGTGTAATAATACTTTTGTAATCCTAGATCGGAAAAGAAATTTCTGATATAGGAGAGCCATACTATTTTATGTACATGATCCAGATCCATAGAGTCCTGCAAGATGTTTTTGGTCAGCCGGTTATCATCCGACAGCCAGACGCGCCTCCAGAGTAAAAGTGGCTGGATCTTTATTAAGTCTTCGATATATGGGATTCCCAATTCCATATGTGAGGCATAGATGGAAGAGCCTTTTGGCGTGGACAAAAGGAATCTCATGAAGATGTTCTCTTCTTTTTGCAGTGAATCAGTAGCTGTGTGTCCCCAAATCCCTGCCCCGTATAGGGCGATGGCTTGGCATTTTGCAGCATAAATCTGTAACAATTCTACTGATGATCTTTTTCCAAGTTTGTTTGAGAAATTTATCAGTGCTAGAATTGCTCGTTTAAAGAGATGTCTCCTGGCCTCAACAGCTGCTTTCCAGTTTAAGCTGTCATCAATCATGATGCCTAAGTATGGATATTGTGAGGTCTTTTCGATTTTTTGATCTTTTAAATAAATGGTCTTAGTGGCTTTTCGTTTTCCACCCGCTACCATGACAAATGTTTTTTTTACATTAATATGTAAGTCCAAAGCACCCATGAAGTCAGCATACTTAGATACGGATTTCTGAAGCTCGATAGGAGTGCGTGCTAAAATAACTGCGTCATCCGCATAAAGCAGAGCGGGGATCAGGCGATGTTTCAATCTGGGCAAATCCTGCCCCCCCCTCAACATAGTCTCCTCTAAGCCGTTGGTATACAGTGAGAAGAGGAAGGGGGCTAGGACGCATCCTTGCCTTACTCCACGCTCAACCCTAAACGGTGCAGTTAACTCTCCTTTTGTCCCATATCTCACTCTTGCAGAGGCTTCGCCATATAGCTCCCTCAGAAAGTCCAGGAGGGGAGGATCAACCCCTAATGTACTCAGCAGTGACCAGAGCTTCGCATGCGACACGCAGTCAAACGCGGAGGACAAATCCACGTAGACCATGTAAATTGATCCTGGCTTTGCATAGATGTATTTCGAAACTAGCATGCTTAAGTTGAGGGCCTGTTCCACTGTTCCAAAGCCTTCCCTAAATCCAAACTGGAGATCCGAAAGGATATTTTTATCTCTTGCCCATTGCTGAAGTTTTTCTAGGACCACTCTGCCGACTACTTTGCCTAGGGAGTCAAGCAGCGATATAGGTCGATAACATTTCGTATCCTGACGGTCCCCCTTTTTGAAGATAGGGACCATGATGGAACGTGACCACGACTCCAGCAGTCCGAGATTCGCTGCTGCTGTGCAAACTCTTGTGAGTATTGGTGCCCAAAGGTCAGGAAGGTGTTTAAATAGATCCACTGGGACCCCATCGGGGCCGGGTGCTTTGCCGCTCTTGCTCATTGATAGTGCCATTTCGATGTCTTGTAGTTCGAAGTCTATCGGTATTGGAAATACTACGGGTGGAAGATTAAAATAATGTTCTTCTGTTAATGATGTTAATTCAAATATTTTTGAAAAATGGTTCACCCAGGTTTCCTCATCGATGGCAACGTCGATCTGTGGAATGTTAGAGTCCGATAGCAAAGGTGACTTAACAATTCTCCAGAATGACTGACTATCTTTCAAGAGTGCACTTTTATGCAGAGCGTTCCACAAGGACAGTTTCAGCTCGTTTTTCCTTGCCTTTCTGGCGTTATTATAGTTTTGCCGGAGTTGTTGGATCTCTATTTGATCTCTGTTTGCTTTTCCAAGTGCTTTTCTAAGGTTGGTCTGTGCCTTAGTACAATCATGGTTAAACCAGCCTGTGGTACTTGGTTTGTTCTGTTTGGGTACTCTGGTCAGCAGTGTTTTTGCTTGTATGTACTGCTTTAGTACTGCATACATACTTTATACATTGCCTGTTAGTTAAGCCTGGCTGCGTTGTGTCAAGTTACCAAGCTGAAATTATGTTGGTGACTTTGGTGGTGCACCCTGACAGGGACTGTGCTTATTAATTGAGGTGGGTTCTCGCCCCCTTAACTAATACCCCAATCTCTTAAAAACCTTAATTTGTAATTGTGAGTGGAATGAAATGGGTTTGTGTATATGTACATTTTTTCCAGTGAAAAATATTTGTGTCCTTGCATATTTGGGTCACATTCTGGCATGCAGAATTTTCCCCCTTGTGGGAGTTACATGTGGATCAATGTTGAGTATTGATGCAATCCAGGGAATCTAACAATGCTTCATGTATTTCCTGCAATATTTCTGGGGATCATTTGTGAATAACTTAAAAGTAAACAATTGTTCTTAATTTACGATTAACCTTAATGCATGAATTTGATAACTTTTTTTTACACTTGACCTTTGTTAGTTGGGCCTTAATATCGATGAAAGCCTACGAGGAGTTGTTTGGAGAACATGTGCAATGCATAGCTTGCACTAAAGATGCATGCTGCGGTTCCTCATGGCTGCATTGAGTCAAGGTGCCATGGGACCCCTAATTATGTAGCTATAACAAGGACCTTCCTTCATTAGTAGTAGAATCTCTTGGAGATAGCAGGATTATAGGGGACGGAAAAGAGTATGCTGTTCTTATTGGTCCTTGAGCAGATAAATCGCTGGCTCGGCTGGCATGTCATTGATAATGGGGCATACTATTACCTAAAATAAGAGCTATTTTCTGTAAAATGAAAAAAAAAGTTACAAGTAAACCATAGTGAATGAGTTATGGCCTGCTGATAATTTTCCAACATAGTAGCCTGATCCTCCAAGAATATGTCAGTCATAGTAACCAATGGCACAGTTGATGTCATGCACAGGGCACGTTGCAGTAAAAAAAAGACAGGAATGACTGCTGTGTCGGAGTGCCTTTAGTGACATTCAGGACACTCACTCCCCTTCTCTAACCCAACAAGTGTTTAAGAGGCGCGAGGATCATGTAATCCCCTCTCTACCGCTTCACATGCACATTCTGCACCAAGGAAAGGGCACTTTTTGTTTTCAAGGATAGTTCTCTTTTTGGTAGTAATGGAGTGCACTGCCTGTAGCTATCCCTGAGTAGAGTAGCGTGCCAGTAGATTGGCTGCTGAAGCCAAGGAATGAGGCCAGTGATTGCGCTGATTGAGACAGACACGTTAGTCTGGTGAAGCAGGTTTGGTTGGCTTTCACTCAATTTGTTTTGCTGCTTTGAACTGTACACAATTGGTATTGCATATATTAGCTATATATCTTATGTTGTCAATTTCTTGTTGTCACCTTTGTCATGGATATCTGCCTATACACTTACATTTACACAAGCGACAAAGATTTACAAAGGAGATGGACAGTTATCGTAAGAGTATTTGATTCCTATGAAATCTCCTTCACATTTAACTGGAAGAATTTACCACGCAGTGTCTTGTTTTGGAAATAAATTAAATAACGTTTGTTTAGCTCAATTATTAATTCAGGTAGTTGGCACAGTATCTCTGAAAAGCAGCAGCGTGTTGAATTAGGGGATAGTTTTAGCAATGTGTATTAGATCAGCTGTAGGCTTCCTGCAACATTTGCTTCACAGCTTTTAGTTTATTAACGGTGCTCATGAATTTTAAATCTGAGCTTTGTTCAGGGTTACCGAACTAAGGGGGTCATTAGGATGGCGGGCGGACTTAGTCCGCCCGCCATCCTATCGGTTATTTGGACTGCCCGCCATAAGGGCAGGGGTCACGTGGGGGGTATTAGGATGCGCCCGCCATTGTGGCGGGCGCATCCTGCATTTTTAGCATTGTGGCGGGCGGTGCTGTCAGCACCGCCCACCACAATGCTAAAAATGCACGTCTGCATTTGCATAAACAAAGCGGCAGGCACTGCGCGGTGCCTGCCACTTTGTTTATGTAAATGCAGGGGGGTACCACAAGTACCCCCCGCGTGCACCCCCCACCTCTCCTTCACTCTGGGGGCCCGCAAGGGGCCCCCAAAGTGAAGACCGCATGCCTTTCCGTGGCAGCATCGCCGCCACGGAAAGGCATCTAAAAAAGCCAATGCTAATATGGCTGGCAGTGTCTATTAGACACCGCCACCATATTAGACCTTTTCTGCCCCGGTCACAAGGCGATCGGGGCGGAAAAGCGACGGACGGTCTTTCCGTCCGCCGCGGTCCCCCCCTGCCATAATAATATGGGGGGGTCATTTAGGTGAGGATGGCGGGCGGATTGCCCCCGCCAGGCCGGCGGTGGCTACCACCAGCCTGGCGGTAGCCGCGGTGACTGAACTGCCATGCATTTTATATTTGCATTTTCTGGCTTACCAGTATTTGTCGGTCCATTTCGCTTGGTGGATTTCTTAGTGTGTTTCTCATAAAAATATCATTTCCTCTGGGTTTGTTTGTTTGTTGTTGCAATGAGTTAGTTTTTGTTAAATGCTACTAACTATACCTGAGGGCAATAACGGCTATTAACTTCTCTCCCTAGATTGTTGAACCTCGCCATAAGCTAAAGTGTATAACAATGGAGGGTTAATTAACAGCCATTTTTAGTCTGCAGGTAAAGGGCAGTAGGGCAGGTGCCACGCACCCTCACCACCTCTGAAAATAGGGTGCACTGCTATAACAGGACCACACTTTCACCTGAATGACAGTGTAAAAACCGGCTCCTTTCTCCCATTGCACTCCCGTCCTTTTCAAGTACTCACCAGTTCACAGGTGGCTTTCCAGGCTCTTTCCCTTCCGCTTGCTGAGAAGAAAGCCCAATCAGCCAAGGCAAAGCAGGAAGAACTTTTTTAATTACTTTTCTTTGGCTGATTGGGCTTTTTTCTCAGCAAAGAGAGGAGCCTCAGCACCATCTGTGCACTGGTGGCCGCTTGAAAACATATTACGGTTGCCCTGTGGGAGAATGGAGCAGATTGTTTTTTGCCACCATCATTCAGAAGGCCAGTGCTTCTGCTCCCAGAGTGCTTCCTATTTGCCCAAATTATGGATTTAGGCCCAGATCTCTGCACTGGGTCTGAATGTTTGACATTGTTCTGCATCCTGTCCATCAATTGTTCTTTTTGTATTTGTCACTTCGAGTCGGACGGGTATGCCGAGACGTAGGTCCTGTGTGCTCCATGCCACTGCAGTTAAGCTAGCCTGGCTGATGAGGGGTGATACCCCAAAACTGGTCCTAGGATGCTTGTTTCCAGTCCAGGGTGGAGCTGGCATTGCAGTATGGGCTGGACTGTTCCCACGGGGAGCAGGCTCAAGACTGATTTGCATATGGCTGGGAACAAACTTGAATGGCATGGTGAACAATAAAGACAATGGATTTAGGGCCAAATCATCTCTGTACTGGGGGTGAATGTTTGACATTGTTTCAGCATTCCGTCCATCCATTGCTCTTTTTGTCCCTATTTGCCCACAGCCTATGGGACGGTTGTTGGGAGCTGCCATTCATAGGTTTCTCATTTTGTGGGCCTGTAACATCAGATATAGCCAGCAAAAGAAGCGATCTCACTGGCTTGCTAGCTCCCACGTTCCACTCTGAGTGCTAATGTGCATTAAGACAGAAAACCTACAGCTACTTAGACTATCTGACAAGTGTATTTATGGAAGATAATGAGACTTGTGGTGAGTTAATCATGAATAAACACACAATTGAGCAGCTGTCTCTGGAGTGTACTTGTGATGAATTACATTGTTTTAAGCCGCCTTTTCCAGCATTATGTATTGCATGGAGGGTTTAGCCCTAACCCCAACAAAAAGGCATGACCGTTATACCGCAAATCGTCAGGTAGAATAAGTACTATATAAATGCAATTACAATTGTCTGAAAACTTTTGTGAGATTCTGAGTGATCACTAGATTGAGAAATAACATAAACAAGTCCGATTTGTTTCACATTACTACCATACATTCAGGGTTTGCAGTCATTAACTATACAAAACGTTTTATATGTTTATTTGTTATACATTTTACATTTACAGTGTAAGCCAATAAATGCATTTGAATAATAAGGTTTCAACTTAAGTGTTCTGATAGAACCCAGAACATTTTTTACTGACTATGTTTCAGGTATGTATCTGTTCTTGAATTAAATGTTATAAAATATACATACTAAATGCAATTGCAAGTTTTGGGAACCTTAGTAACGTTGGTGCTTTTGCTAAAGTTGCAAATATTGAAGTCACATTTGCAAACTTGATTTTGAGGTTCATGGATGACATTTTTTAAATTAATGATGTTTATTGAATTCAAGAATAATAATGTGAATTTTGCCGAGGGCTGAGTAATTGCAGATATAAATTTTACGTTTGTCCTTAAACAATCATGCAACACTTTGTGAGTTGCAAAAAATTAGAGCTAGCGCAGGTAAATAATTTAGATTTAAGAGACTTGTAATCTAGGCTTTCTCCTTCGTAAATCATCCCCTACACTCCTCTTCCTCTTTACCTGAAAAAGAAATACATTATGACACCTTACATTATATATGAAGTAAAAAGTAAAAGAAACAATAATAATATTTTTTTTAAAACGCCATGGATCATCAATACGGACCACCCCGTTTTTGCTGTTCATACCACCAGACGGTGATCAGTGGGCCGTTCACACATCAGTAAACATAAAAAGGTAAGGATCACAGTATCCTTCCGTTAAGCCAGTGTTTTCCTAGGTGGACGGATCTATCAATTTATCCACCAGACCTAATGGCAGCCATTGTGCTGTTTATAATCACCATGCTAATTGTAAATTATGGTTCACATAGGAAACAATGGGCTAATCTAATAATATGGGAGTGGGTCTATGCACTGATCCACCTACTATAACTGACGGTCCTAAATCAATGGATGTAGCGCAGTCAAAACCATGATATGATCTCAAAACACACATAGATGTTGGGTCCCAGTGTTCAGTAGTTTGATCTATTTCTCAGTTTAAAGTTAGTTTCTTTACAAATTAACATCCATAATGTTTAACACAAAGCTGCTAAGGCCACACAAGGTCAATGGTTTTGCTTCCAGGTAGGGCAGATCTTGCAGGTAAGAGTGAGGTGGCAGGGGATCAAAATAAAAGCTGACACTGGAGAAACATAGGCTGTGACACTGGGGTGTGAGTGCAGAAGGGCAGAAGGGAGTACAAAGGGCCACAGAGGCTGCTCCTCAACCATTACTATTTGGCCGACAGACAAGCCAGCCACGTGTTAGACCTTTGCTTTGCCAGACAGCATCCAGTGCTCCCAAACTGGAGATTGGGTGCACCTCTTCTGGTACCCAGGGAAGAAGCTCCTGCTGGACAGATGCTAGTGGAAACTGGGAATGTCAAGGTGGAGTGTGATGCCACTGAGATGATTACGGTGATCATTGCCTCTTCCCCCTCCTCCCACCTCGCTTCCTTTCTGCACCCTTCTTCTCCCTCTCCTCCTTTCTCCTCTCCCCCAAAAATAATCCCCACTTGGACGATACCTAGATGATGTTATACAGCCTAATATTTCTCATTGTAATGAGAATATAACAATTACTTTTATGCTTAGACGAATGTAATGTATTTTCCTAACCCGTTCTGACAGTTCTTACCTCTTCCCATGTCAGATCAGTAAGGTATGGGTGGAGTTTACGATATTATACAAAAACATAATTTATTTTATGCTGGATTTGAAGCAAATGAAATTCATGACTAAAGGCCGCAAGACAAGGTATTTCATAGCGGTAAACACAGAAATGTTGAAGAAGTTTCTTTACAAAACCGGCAATGGTAGTCTGCTTTGGTAGTCTGCTTTTATTTGAAAATTCTGACATCTCAATGCAGTGGAGATCTGCCAAGATTTTAAACTGTGGCTTGCACTTTGAACTGTGGCTTGCATTTATTTCACCGTAACAATGTTATTTTCTCTGGCTTGTAGCTCACCCCCCCCCCCCCCCTCGCATCACTAATCTTCTGCACAGTATAACAGTTTTCATTATACCAAATCTCTTACAAGCAATTAGTCTCTGAAATAAACTAATCCTTTTTGGAATTTTTTTTCTTTATATATCGCAAGGAATTAGCACTCTGGAAAATAAGAACTTTTAACTATTCAGTTGTTTAACCATAGGTTTGCCTGACAACAAACCCCATTATCGTCAGTCGCAAAGGCACAGTTTGCTGGCACTGCTTCAAAGCATAAGCATACATGACCATGCTGTGTGCATGAAAAATGTGAGCTACTTGGTGTCCACAACCTGTGGCATATTTACACTCTACTAAACGCATTGCTATCCTCAAATACTTTTTGACTAATGCGATGATTCATTTCTTTAAGTAGATGTGTAAGCAAATAGAAACTGAAAACTGATAAAATCTGCTAAACCAGGGACCACATGAAAAGGCATTAATACAGCAAGTTTCGCAAAAGCAATCCACTTTTTTTTTGCTCTGGAAGGATTGATTGAGAAAATAGAAGTTTTGGACTCCCTTAGCAATCGAAAAAAATCGCTCGAATTACTACAGGTGTCTTGGTTTTTTTTTTTGGCATTGATCTTTAAGCCCCGCCTTCAGCGCACATGCAGCCGCTCAACAGAAGCCTATTGGTCGGCACCAATAGGCCTGAAGAGAAGATTTGATAAGGTAGCAAAGAGGCTGCAATTTCATGTACCAAGGCATGCTCTGAGGTTGCGTTGTTACTACTAAGCTGTCTTCCATTTTATGAACTGCCTTCAAACTCTGGAGTCAGCAAGCATTGGCAAAGCCAATAGGTCCCGCTTATTGAAGAGCTATTGGCTTTGCCAATATATTTTAGCGATGCAGTAAACCAGTGTGGCTGCTGTTCAGCATGGCTAAAAGTTAGTGGGGTAAGGAATGTGGTGTGGGGTGGATTGTCACAGAGTGGAGTACTTTTGAGTGGCATGGAATGGTGTAGATTTGAGTGGCGTGGAATGGAGTGTCATGGAGCGGTGCAGAGTGTTGTGGAGTGTTGTGGAGGGAGCAGAGTGTTGTAAAGTGGAAGGGCATAGAGTGGAGTAGAGTGTGAGTGGTATAGAGTGTTGTGGAGTGGTGTACAGCAGAGTGGAGTGGCATATTTATTTATTATTTATTTTATTTATAGTGTTTTATATAGCGCGAACAAGACCCGTGGGTATCAGAGCGCTTAACATAAAAAGATTACAGATTGACATTATAATAGCAATTATAACAACAAAACAGATATGAGGTAGAAGGCGATATGCTATAAGGGGTGATTAGATAGAAGGTGTTGCTTTGAGTGAAGGAGACTGTTGTAGAGTGGCTTAGGGCCGAGTAGGTTGTCATAGAGTGGAGTAGTGTAGGAGAGTAGAATGGCATAGTAGAGTGTTGTAGAGCTGAGTGGGTTAGAATAAAGTGGAGTGACAGAGTGGAGTAATGGAGTGGCTTAGAGTGGAGTAGTGTATCGTAAAATAGAGCGGAGTAAAGTGGCATGGAGTGGCATAGATGAAGTTGTGTAGAGCGTCGTTAAGTGAAGTAGTGTTGTCGAGTGGCAAAGAGGGAAGTAGAGTTTTGTAGAGTGGAGTGTCATAGAGTGGAGTAGAGTTTAATGGAGTACAGCGTCATAGAGTTGAGTATCGTAGAGAGTAGTGGCATACAGTACATTGGTTGAGTGACGTAGAGTAGAGTGCAGTGGCATAGAGTGTAGTGGTGCAGATTCGAGTGGCATAGTGTTAAGTTGCACAGAGTGCAAAGTTGCAGAGTGGAGTGGTGCAGGGTACAGTGCAGTAGCATTGAGTGTAGTGGTGTAGAGAGCATTGGCATAGAGCGGTGTAGAGTAGTGTAATGCAGAGTAGATTGCAGTGGCATAGAGTGCAGTGTTGCAAAGTAGACTGATGTAGAGTGAAGAGGTGTATAGTAGAGTGGCATAGAGTGCATTGGCATGGAGTGCATTGGCATAGAGTGGTGCAGAGTAGAGTGGTGTAGAGAGCAGTGGCATGGAGTACAGTGGTGCAGAGTAGAATGGAGTGACATAGAGTACAATGGCGTAGAGCGCAGTGGCGTATAGTACAGTGGTGTAAAGTGTTGCAGAGTAGAGTGGCACAGATTGCAGTGGTGGAGAGTGGTTGTGTAAGGTGTAGTGGCGTAGAGTGGATTGGTTTTGAGTAATGTGGTGTTGCATTCATTGACATAGAGTGCAGTGGGGCAGGATAGAGTGCAGTGGAGCAGAGTGCAGCGGCGTAGAATAGAGTGGCGTGGAGTGTAATGGTGCAGGGTAAACTGCACTGGCATAGAGTGGAGTGGAGCAGAGTGGAATAGAGTGCATAGAGTGCAGTGGCGTAGAGTAGATTGTTTCAGAGTAGAGTACAGTTGCGTAGAGTGCAGTTTGGTAGTGAGCAGTGGTGCAGAGTAGCTCGGCTTAGAGTGTGGTGGTATACAGTGCATTGGTGTAGAGTGCATTAGAGTGGCGTAGAGTGGTGCAAAATAGAGTGAAATGGCATAGATTGCAGTGGTGCAGATAAGGGTGGCATAGAGGTCAGTGGTGGAGAGTGCAAAGCTGCAGAGTGGAGTGGTGCAGGATTGAGTGCAGTAGCATAGTGTAGAGTACAGTGATGCACAGTAGAGTGCAGTGCCATAGAGTGGCATAGAGTGCACTGTTGCAGAGTGCAGTAGTGTAGAGTTGTGTACGGTGCATTGGCTTTGAGTGCAGTGGCGTAGAGTGCTTGAGAGTTGAGTGGCGTAGAGTACAGTAGTACAGAGTAGAATAGAGTGGCTTAGAGTGCAATGGCTTAGAGTGCAGTGGCATATAGTGCAGTGGTGTAAAATGTTGCAGAGTTAGAAGAAAGTGGCATACTGTGTTGCAGAGTAGAGTATAGTGGCACAGAGTTCAGTGGTACAGACTAGTTGGCCCAGATTGCAGTGGCACAGGGTACATATGTTTTGAGTAAAGTGGTATTGAGTGCATTGGTGTAGAGTGCAGTGGTGCAGCATGCAGTGGAGCAGCAGAGAGTAGATTGTTTCAGAGTAGAGAAATGGTGCATGGTAGAGTACAGTGGCGTAGAGTTCAGAGTAGATTAAGGTGGCGTAGAGTGGCTTGGAATAGAGTGTGCTGGTGTAGAGTGGAGTGGTACAGAATAGAGTGCAGTGGCATAGGGTGCAGTGTTGCAGAGTAGAGTGGCATAGAGTGTAGTGGTGATGAGTGTAGTGGCGAAGAGTGCAATGGTGCATAGTACAGTAGTGCGGGATAGAGTGCATTGGCATAGAGTAGAGTGGTATAGTGTAGAGAGAAATAGAGTAAAGTGGTGTAGAGAGTAGTGGTGCAGAGTAGAGTGTAATGACGCAGTGTGGAGTGGAGTGGCGTAGTGTGGAGGGATGCAGAGAAGAGTAGAGTGGCGTAGAGTAGAATATGCATGGCGTGGTAGCATACTTCAATTACAGACAACACATCTTCAATTGAAATCATCATTACATTCGCACAGACATACAGTTTTATTGATGACAGTTTACAGCACACAAATGATAATGTGTGGAAATGTCATCACCTAGTGTATTGATTTGTTTTCATAGTTTTAAAATATGTTTCCACCACACTACAGAATTGCCTGAAAATGTGATTTATTTGGGCTTTTCTAATTTTGAAATATCTGCACAGTTAATTTACAGGCATTTAAATGTTATGTGCTAGAAAAAAGATAACATTGTTCAGCCTTCCTCAAAAACTACCTCAGAGCCAGCATGATGGTCACATTAATGCCCTCACTTTGAAGTCCTGGAAAGAAAAGTAAACACCAAGCTTCCTGGATTACAGAGCCTGTCATCTGTCCTCTGTCTTTGAATGCACAGCAAATACGACAAGATAAGAACAAGATTTAAAGGCCTGTTTACTGAAATTGCACGAATATAGTAAATAGGATTTAGGCAAGGGAAGGTATGTACTCCAGCTGGGGAACCTAAAACAAACGAAGACAGCAAATAGAAAGCAAACAAATGTGAGATACGAACCACAAAGCCAATGGTAAATAATGGGTGGAATGCATTCCCAGGGAAGCTCTCCGACTGTACCCAAGATGTCGTATGCAAATACGATGTCTGGGCAGGATGTGCAGTGTCTATTATTACAGTGACAAATGTACTAAGTAAATGTTTTATTTAAAAGTCTACAAACAAGAAAGTCTTAACTTTATCTTTAAACTGTTGCTCTACCAAACCATCACTAAAGCGCTCTTTGTGTCTCCTACTCTATCACTTCCGGTTTCCAGGGATGGTGCTGGATCACATAATGGAGAACAGCCTTAATTTGAAAACTGCTTACAGGAAAAATGTACATGTACTATAAATAAACCCAGAGTTTTAGGAAATCTAAAGGAAGTCAGAACTATAATAGTAAGTGCCAATTAATTTTATTAATAAACATGTGTACGGTTCCTCTAACTGAATCATTTGCATACTATCCTACAGAGAATCCTGTTGTTGCTACAACAGTTCCTGGAAATGCTTCTCATTTTAGATCCTTGGAATACAGGCTTCTAGCCCAGATGGGGCCATGGGAGCTGCTCTATTCTTTTGAGGGGGAAGGGGGCATTGTTTTCAAGGCTAACACCAACGCTGTAAGTGCCTGCTGGGGCCTTCCTCTGAATCCACAGGCATTTTCTGAACAACTGAAACAGGGAGACAAATGACCCGATGGTACAAAACACCGCTGAAAGACTACTAAGGTGCATAAGGATTGCCCTGACTTTAAGGGCCCAAATACAATTCAAACTACTGCATAAGTCACATCTTTACAGCAACAGACCTCTCCCCAGAAAAAACACTCTGAATTTGACACAGACCACCCTGCTCTGCAAACACCCCCTTTCTTTCAACGCCATCATCAAAACATATGAGAATGGTAAATCGATGTCTTGCTCCCAGACTCCAACACACGCTCTGCCACACGCTCTGATCAAGGTCTGATCTGTACCAAAAGGTCCCCAAGGTCTTCTTCTGTTATGAAAACAGTATGTACGGTGGCCCAGATTGGTTCGTGAAAAAATATGAGTGTTATTTGGAGTCAAAACCTTGCTTCACAGTGGCTGTTTAAAGTTGCTGCCAGTGAGTAGAGTCACTTACTAGACAGGCGGTGTAGGCTTCCATTTTGCACAACCATATTGTGCATATGACAAAGTGAGACAACCGTACATCATTGTGCATATACAGTAAGAGACATTGTACAAGTAAGTGGCTTGCACGCATTCAAAGTAGACACATCTCTTCGATTAGGATGGTGGTGGGTTATGACTATATTTAAGCAGGAAGTGCTTCATTCAGTTGTTGACCACTCTGCAATTTATTGATCAGTAAGAGGTCAAACAAAAGATGTAAGTCAGGGAATGTTACAGTTAAAGTCCATCTGTAAGATTTCACAACAATTTTCATGGAAAAGCTAATGGAGTTCTTGTTGATCTAAGAAGGAAGAAGGATCCAGTAGATGGAAAGCTTTGGATCAAGTTGATTTCCATGATTGTATTTCTTCTGGCCACCAATGAAAGGCCTAGTCTGTCGTCTGGGTGCTTGCTCTACAATCCATCAAATTTTTTCTTAGACTATTTTGCACAACCTGCAACTATTCATGTTGTTGTTTTAGAGGGGCTACGCGGTGTTCATAGATGTTGTCTAAATGCCTATGTGGTAACTAGCTCACAAGGGTGCTGTTTTGAAGTCATTGGAGCACTGCAATGATTTGATCATTCTCACGCTATCGAGCAAGAGGCTGCTCAAGCTTACCACAGCACTGATTATTTAGTTCTGGTGAGGAAAGGCTCAGTGGAGACCTCTAAGAATAGTAAGATGTATCTTGTAAGTGGGCAGATTTGAATGATTCTAGGTTGGCATTCTTGAACATCTCTTTATTGGCTAACGCTTACCTTACTTTACCTCCATTGAACTTGGTACAGTGTAGGCTCCTCTAGTTCTCGCAATGCGTTTGCTGCTTTAATTGGGCACATTCATAGGTCTTCTGGTATGTTGATACACCTATGGATATTTTGTATTCTTTCAGTCCACCCGTAATACAGTTTTTCTTACCCAGAGACACCCATTCAATTGAAAATCTATGAACCAGGAGTGCAGATCTTATATCTTGCTATTTGACATAAACTATTATGTCATTTTTGTGGCGTGTTTTTCAAGGTGGTGATCCACCCTGCTGCATCAGTTTTGAGTGGATTGAATTCAAATGGGTTCTTACTAAGTTTCTAGTGTTCCTCCTCTCTTGCTCCTGGTTACCCCCGTCCCATCTATAATATTAGCATGAAGATAACGCCTTCTTTCCCTTATGGTGCACTGATGTGGCTGCAATACGGTGTAGTGTCCATGTTTTAATAACATCGAAGCTGCAACTTTGCAAAACTTCAGCAATCCTCTTTGGTGGAAAGACCTTGGGCTAGGTTGCTATATGTGGCCATGTGCTGTGTAGAATGCTGTGTGTACTGTGTTTCAGGTCTCGCCTGCGACTACGACTGCGCATGCACTGCATGAGCTCTTGCATGCAAGCGATGTTGTACACAACAAGGGGCTTGCAGCCCCCCATTGCTTAACATTCATTGGCTTTATTGTCACTCTTACTTGCGGCCTTCTAATTGTCCAGCGTTTTCCAGCTTCACTTCCTCTTCTTTTGGCTGGAGCATGGACCAAGTATTGATTGCTTCAGGTTAATTGCTGTCCTTCCACTAAAAGCGCTGTGATTGAGGTTCTATTTTAATTTTTTTCTTCTTCCCTGTCATCCTTGTTGAACCTTTTGCCATTTACAGCTATGTCTTACAATGCAACACACACTTCAAAGAAGCCCTTTTCTCCTATGAAATGAATGTTTATTGTGATATCATATGTTATCTGTTTTAATTGGGCCAACTGATGTTATCTGCTTCCAAATGTAATTTCACTCTTATATGGACATCGGCACAATTGCTTTCTTTATGTGATAAGGTTTTTTCTGTTGCCAAATGGCATGTTTTTTTTCATTTTCACACTTGGAACCACAGGGGTATTGTGCTGAGACTTTACAAGCATTGGCAAAGCCAGTAGGTCTTGTCTTTGAGACTATTGGCTCTAACTTTGCCTTTTGTTCATGCTGTACAGCAAGGGCATTGCCAACTTTGGTATTGATTTTTAGACATATTGTAAAGCAGCATGGCTGCTGTGCAGTATGGGTAAAAGTAATGATAAAAAAAGGTCAGTGATGCATCCAGCGCTAATGCACTTAAAAAAAGTAAGGGCATTAGCCTTGGCTGAATCATAGCGGTTTTTAGAATTAGTTTTAGCCACATTGCAGCGCATCCTTGCTGCTGTACAGCATGACTGCAAATCATTGCCTGAGCCAATAGGTCTTATAGATGAGACCTTTTGGTCTTACCAATGCTTATTAGTTTCTGGCGCTCAAATGCATTCTTTTTGTGTAGTTATCAATAATTAAATGTCAAGTCCTCACTAATATGGAAGTTATATTTATATTTTTGTAATGGTAGCTTGAACTGTTCAAAAATCTCAAAGCCTTATGCAATCCTGAAATTTATTCTGGCCCTTTTAAGTTACTAACTAAAAGCAGAGTATCTCAGTTTTGTCATTTGGCTAGTTCAGATTTATAACCTTATACTCTGTACAGTGCTGCCACTGCTGGGAGTTGCAAAGTAAAATATCTGGATTTGGTTATTGATAGAAGGCATATGAAGCAATACTGACTGACTGTTGCTTAGAGATACATTTTTGACCTGAAAGGTATTGTAAATGATGTAAGGCAGCACATGTGCACCAGGCCTACAAGAAAATATGTATTCAAGGATCTGACTGTGACCAGAAAAGTGTGACTACATTGATAAATCTAAGCAGGGTGGGGAAGGGTATTTAGAATTTTACAGAATTTTGCTGTTGCTATTTAATTGCTCATGTTCTTTTTATGTGGTTTTAATAGTTAATGTAATTGTAAGTGTAAATGTATTTATATAGTGCTTCCTGCACCTGATGAGGCGTTGAAGCGCTTTTTGGCGAGAACTTTTCTACAAACCTCACTATTAACTTAATAATAAATAAATGAACAATTAACATTCATCTGGTAACAGACTTCCATTTCCACTGCATCTTTACAGTTTTATTTAAGCCATCCCTTGTTCTTAATTATTGCTCTTAAATGCCATGCAGCAGTGCATGCAGGTCTGTTGCTGCCTTTTTAGGTCTCAGCTAGGCAGTGCATTCAACATGTGGGCGTTAGCCCTCCCATAGGCTTCACATTTGCTGGCACCATCTTCGCTCTCATTCTTTTTCCCCATTTGTCCAAGTCATGCATGCACCATGCCTCTTCCTGTGTTTAGCACTCCCCGAGAGCATGGACCAATTACTACTATCCATCCACTGCTCCAATTTTAGGAACTACTTTTTCTTTGCTTTTGAGCACTTCATACGAGCACTCGTGTTTTCATTTGCTCCGAGCTCCGTTTCTGTAAACAGGCCTGTAAATCGTGTTCATATCTCATTACATTTGCTGTGTTTTCAAAGATCGAGGTCAAATGACAGACGCTGTTTTCTGAGGGCGCCTGTTTATTTTCTTTATAGGACCTCAAAGTGAGAGGATTTTTGTCTTGTAAATGAATGTCCAGGTGTTGCTTGCACATTCAACGGTGGCCGGGCTGGGACGAGAGACGACAGAGTGCAGTCTCATCTGTGGGATGCAGCTTCTCGCCTGACCCTCAGGTTTACACTCAAAGACTCACCCTCCATGATTACTCATCAGTGCCACCGCAAGCTCTGGAGCAGTGTAAAGGCACTGCAGCGGCTTGCGAGTCAAATGTGCAGGCTTTCCAACCCCTCCTTTTCCACGCTTCCCACACGATGCACTTTCATGACTCTCCCTGGACTCAAAGCACAGCAGGCCAGTGGGGAGCGACAAGACTAGATGTTTGCAAGTGGCATCTGTCAGAGAGGCAGACTCCACAAATGAGCACTGCATAGACTGGCAATGGCGAAGAATGAGCTTTGACAGTGATATTTTCATCGCAACTCCTGGGTTCGGTTGATACCAAAGCAACCATTTCAAATATTTTTAAAAAATACACGGCAAAGGTCAGCTTTGGCGTTAGCAAGCACTGCAGTAGTGTGCACCCAGAAACTACAATAATACTTACTTTCCCTTGTCATGCAACCCAAACTGACCTGTCTCCGGCATAGCACACTTAATTCAATGTGCAAATGTCAGTCATTAACCCTCATCTGTGTGCCTCACAATCGGCGAGTAGATTCCACAAGTTTAAAGAAGGTTCAGCTTTCCTATTCCACCGGCTATTATATTTTTTATGCAAACACAACAATGATGCACAGAATGTGGATCAATGTCACACATTCACCCCAGTCCAAAGATCTGGGCCCAAATCCATCGTTTTTCCACTCCACACCACCCTGGGTTAGACAATGGCGATATGCAAATCAGTGCTGACCCTGCGCCCCATGGGAACAGTCCAGTCCGAACTACAAAAGCCATGTCCTTCCCAGAACGGAAACAAGCATCCGAGGACCGGCCCGGTTTCGAGGTAACACCTCTCTTCAGCCCGGCTAGCTTGATTCCAGTGGTGTGGAGTGCCTGGGACTCACGTCTGAGCATCCCCAGTACACTTAGAGCGGTAACTGCAAACACAA
Source organism: Lissotriton helveticus (assembly GCF_964261635.1). Lineage (NCBI taxonomy): Eukaryota > Metazoa > Chordata > Amphibia > Caudata > Salamandridae > Lissotriton > Lissotriton helveticus. The sequence goes on along the minus strand of NC_136067.1, from coordinate 1,773,977,331 downwards.
CAATGATGGACAGAATGTGGATCAATGTCACACATTCACCCCAGTCCAAAGATATGGGCCCAAATCCATCGTTTTTCCACTCCACACCACCCTGGGTTAGACAATGGCGATATGCAAATCAGCGCTGACCCTGTGCCCCATGGGAACAGTCCAGTCCGAACTACAAAAGCCATGTCCTTCCCAGAACGGAAACAAGCATCCGAGGACCGGCCCGGTTTCGAGGTAACACCTCCCTTCAGCCCGGCTAGCTTGATTCCAGTGGTGTGGAGTGCCTGGGACTCACGTCTGAGCATCCCCAGTACACTTAGAGCGGTAACTGCAAACACAACAATGATGGACAGAATGTGGATCAATGTCACACATTCACCCCAGTCCAAAGATCTGGGCCCAAATCCATCGTTTTTCCACTCCACACCACCCTGGGTTAGACAATGGCGATATGCAAATCAGCGCTGACCCTGTGCCCCATGGGAACAGTCCAGTCCGAACTACAAAAGCCATGTCCTTCCCAGAACGGAAACAAGCATCCGAGGACCGGCCCGGTTTCGAGGTAACACCTCTCTTCAGCCCGCCTAGCTTGATTCCAGTGGTGTGGAGTGCCTGGGACTCACGTCTGAGCGTCCCCAGTACACTTAGAGCGGTAACTGCAAACACAACAATGATGGACAGAATGTGGATCAATGTCACACATTCACCCCAGTCCAAAGATCTGGGCCCAAATCCATCGTTTTTCCACTCCACACCACCCTGGGTTAGACAATGGCGATATGCAAATCAGCGCTGACCCTGTGCCCCATGGGAACAGTCCAGTCCGAACTACAAAAGCCATGTCCTTCCCAGAACGGAAACAAGCATCCGAGGACCGGCCCGGTTTCGAGGTAACACCTCTCTTCAGCCCGGCTAGCTTGATTCCAGTGGTGTGGAGTGCCGGGCCGGTCCTCGGATGCTTGTTTCTGTTCTGGGAAGGACATGGCTTTTGTAGTTCGGACTGGACTGTTCCCATGGGGCACAGGGTCAGCGCTGATTTGCATATCGCCATTGTCTAACCCAGGGTGGTGTGGAGTGGAAAAACGATGGATTTGGGCCCAGATCTTTGGACTGGGGTGAATGTGTGACATTGATCCACATTCTGTCCATCACTGTTGTGTTTGCAATTATATTTTTTAGAGCACTACATAGCGTGTTGGCGCCTTTAGTTCTCCAAATGGTGAGGGAGACCCACAGCTCTACTTGTATTTATGCGGTTAAGGTGCCACCCCAATAGGCGGCATTCGAGTACACTAGAGGTCAGTATTCTGTGGGAGGAAGTGGGCTGCTTTCTGGGCACAAAGCGCATACATTGCAGTGGCTGAGTGTATACATGATTTTATTTTCCAAATACATGTGGCACGTACCTGGGATTTGAGTACCATTTCATGTGTTACTGTATATTAATGGGACGTTCCTGCGGCACACAGTATACCATCCATGGATGAAGGAAGGGGGTCTTGAATGTGGATGGGCTCTAGAGTTGTATTAAGTTGCAGGATTGGCCTTCCCTCACGTTTTGTGAAGTTATCTTAAACAGTTGGCGACTACATAAAAAAAAAAAAAGTGGGGCAACATCTACCTAAATCTGTTTTTTCTTGATGAAGGACCAGCAAAATGCCATGTTATGGTTTTAATTTCGCAGCAGAATGCTTCGATCTCGTGCTACAAAATTTGAGTATAAGAGTATTTGATAGGGGGAAAAAATCACCTGAGTCATAATTAAGAAAGAAGTGCAAAAATCATGAACTCCACCAGATTCTGTTTGGGGAATAACACCTTAACCCACCCTCAGTGCATCATGCGCTCAAGAGTGAAGAACGATTTGTTTACCAGCCTATACTCTGGTGGAAGAATTCAGAGCTGGCAAGCACTTGAGACTAAGATGGTGTTGTCTGTGTGCCAAAATGCAGGCCCTCTGCTAAGGCTTTCCTCCCTCCAGTACTGACAGCAGGGACTTAGGTTCACGATGTGTGTGTGCTTTAACTTATGGGCACTGTTCCTTGACTGTGTTGACTTTTCTTTATAATGACACCTGGTTATTTTTTATAAATAGGCGGTGACGTTTCTTGCACATATGATCCATGCCCCAGGCTTGCAAATGTTGCAACACGTGGTCCAGATGAGGCCCACTTTTTGAGCACTAGAACCAATGTGCTATATTTCTAAGATAATTTCTCCTCTAGCATCACTATCACAACCGGCTCTGACTTCATGCCTTCAAATAAGGGAACATCATGCTCCTTTTTTTGATTTTCTTCCCATGTGTCATCTTATGCAGTTTTTATATAACCAGTATAGTCCAATGACTCGATCTTTTACTGCTGTGTGCATGGTATTATGGACAATGTTTAGCATACGGCATAATTCGTACCTCTCTGTAACTCTATTGGGCAGAGGCTGATGTTGTGCCCTCCTCCCTTGCTCCTGTCTGTATTTTCTCCCTCAAGTGTATTCATGATCGTTTGATCCTAATCTTTGAATTCAGCTTGTTATCTCTGTAAAGCGCTCTGATACCTTAACTGGTCACATTCACGCTCTATAAAACACTAAATAAATAAATAAAACATCATGTCTTTAGCTGTAGGACTTGCCCATGAGACAGTCCGTGGACAGGCACTGGCCTCTATTAGTAGGCGTGGTGTAAAGCGCGTGCATGGTATTTACTGTAAATTAATTTCATAAGGCAGGTGGGTCTTGCCACGTGCCGGCTAAACCTGTATGTATTTGGTGTGTCCTTGGGTTGTCTCTGTGGGGAAAGTGATGAGTGGTTGGTACCCACGAGCTCTAACATCTCGGCTTGAGTGCATAGTGAATCACGTGGGATTGCATCATCAAGAACTGTAGTGTGTGGGAGCTGTAGCAAGCAGCTCGTTTTACTCTAGTTGAGTCAGTGTGGTAGGCTGGAGCTGTCATGAACTGCTCCAGTGAGTGACTGAGCTTTTGACCAGTGATCTCTAGCATTGATTTTGTTGGTTTCTGTTCTACTACTTGAGCTAGGTATAGATTGTTCATTTCTATTCCATGTTTCGACAAATAAAATGTGTTGAACCTGCAGCCATGACAATATTTTTTTATCTGGGAGCTATCCCAGACCCGGGGAGAGTCGCGATACATGCTGTGCAGCAGCTAGCGAGTTTTGCCTTTACCAATGTCCACCTACTTGCCAGAAAGGGAATTCAAGAGCCAGCTTGGTGGGATTGTTTTTGTGTTTTCCCAATTCCTTTTGCCAGCTGCATATGCACTTTTTCCAGACATCTTGATAATCAGGGGACACAGGTTTAGTGAGACAGCCAGGCTCAGATTTTACTAACAAAAGTTGTTGCTGGTTCACATTTATGCACCAACCAAAGTCGTTGAGTACAATTCGCTTCAGGCAACCGTGACCATGAGGAAAACAAACTAGATCTAGAAAGGTTTACGATGGAGGATTCCAAAATTGGTCCAGGAGGGCTGGAATAATACCATATTTTAGACCGCAGTGAAACTCCCTTTTCTTGAATTTTGCCTGAGAGTTTTGAAATAAACGATGGTGGGGATGGAAAAACCCAAAATCTGTTTTCTATGTCCAAGATTAGAGGCTGTGTCAGAAATGGTGGGCCTTTGAGGGACAGTGGAAATGGACATTGTATTACACTGCAATATGGCTGATTTGTGTATCATTAACATTGTAGATATATTGTGTTTGTGATGCTTGTATAACACTGCTTCGGGAACTGATGCAGCAATATGCACATGTCAGCGGTGTCTGTCCTCACTGCACTTGTTACTGTTACAGGATTATTGGCTTGGAAACTGGAAAAAATAACACATATATGTTAAACAAAATTGGAACATCTGAGTACCCTGGCGCTGCACCCATCACTTGATGGTGGTATAAGCCTAGCCGGTTTCACTCTGGATTTAGTATTTGCTTTTCACTGCCCAATCACTTGACTGCCAGTTTTCCCTCTCATGTGATCAGGTTTTGCTTGCATTTATTTTGAATTCCCAATGCACTTGCACATGTGAAGAACAAGAGGCGAGAGGAATTTGTTTCCAGCCTATGGGAGGTTCTTTTCCTGGTTTATCCAGCCCTGAATAACGCACTTCCTCCAGCTCCCCAAAGGGTAGAAGCAAATGTATTAAAAAGCAGCCGGCTCCCTGGTTACCTCCAGGGCTCTGTCCAGAACTGGACAGGAAAAAGTTGCTGAGCATATCTTGCACAAACTGTAGGAACCTGCAGAACATGTCAGATTCCTCCTCTTACAGGGGACCTGTATTGCACCGACCACATGCTGCAGTGAAAAGAGGTATTTACAGTTGTTAATGAGTTGACAGTTTTTGCTGCTAATATGCTTATTATAAAAAGCAATAATTGTTCGATCACCCCTCACAGGTTTAATGGCATATTTTAAATGCTATCTCTGAAGGTCCTTCCATCAATCTGTTGCTTAAAAAATGCATAGCGGATTCAGTGGATCCTGCAAGTTGCAGACCTCTTTGGCCCATCCTACATGCTGCAGCACTTCTCTGCCATGGCCTGAAAAATATGTGCCCGCATCAGCGGCTCGCACCCCCTCCTATCTGGCCGACAAGCTCCCCTTCTCCGGCGGCTCCCAGCACACCACCAGGCAGGACACCATCAGACTAGTGGCAAAGAAGTGTAAGAAAGTAGAAAGGAGCTGAAGATGAACTTCCCTAAAGGACACTACATCACGCTGTAGCGACAGTCCACTTCTGCTCTTATAACTCTGCTAACTCTTAATGCACTTGTTGATTGTATCTTTGTGTGTTGCCCTGTATAGGCAGATAGGTGGGGTGCCCGAAGCTCCTCGCTGTCAACCAGTATATGTACTGCTTCTTGAGCTGCTGAAAGGTTTTGTTTGAAGCCAGATGCTTGGTTCTACGAACAATCTGGTGGAGAAGATACCCACTTTTTATCCAACCAAAACATTGTGTTAATCAGATCAGATGCTCCTACCATACCACGTACAAGCAAGGGGGGGGGGGGGGTTTCAGGTCATAGTCGACCAGGGAGCTCAGCTGTATGCGTTTGCTAAAGACATCTTGGGAACTTTCAGAAAGTTGACCTAGGAATGAAATCTGCCCGTTGCTTTCTATTGGATTTGTGGTTTGTAACTCACGTTTTCTTGCTTTCCATTTACTGGCCATATTTGCTTTAGGCTGTCCATGATCAGTTTGTCCCTCCCATTGCCAGAGCAGTGTTTATGGTATTCTTCCATGAACTAGTTTCCTGTAAACAGGCCTTTAAATCTTGTTCTCATTTCATCATGTTGTCTGGGCATTCAAGTTCGAGGTCAAATGTCAAGATGTGTCTTCGAGGGAGACTGGTGTTTATTTTGCTTATGGCTAACTTCAAAGTGAGAGCATTTATAGGAAAGAGGAATGCAGGTTGCTCTCCCCATGGAGTAGGGGTGTCACAGGTGTCACAGTTCTTTTAATGGCTTTCCCGTTAGATAAGAACACCTGGTCCTGTGGAAACCGCTTTTATCTGTCATTGGCTGTCCCCCACAACATTCCGGTAGCTTATGCTTGCATATCTAACTTGCTTAGAAATACATTAGGACGACTATCAGGTATTTATAATGCTGCCGTCTCCCCTTGTTTTTTTTTGGTGATGCAGAAAGCATCATCTGAAAGCATTAGCAAAGCCAGTCGATCCGCATCACTTTTACGTGTCAAGACCAATTGGCTTGGACAATGTTTGTTATGGGTTTGTTGCCAGACAAGTTCAGCAACCCGTGACAACATCTTATTTGAGGATGGTCTACACCCTGTACGTGGCTTGCTCAAGCATTGTAAATCATGAAAGGGCGAGATTTTGATCGATACCTCATCACTATTGATCCAAACCTCGATCTGGTCGACTGAACCTTTGTTGCCTGTCTTGGAGGATGAAAGTGCCCCTGTACCAAACCAGTTCACCCAAGAAAGTACTCTGCTCCCAAAGATCACAAACAACTTCTAGCTTTCAAAAGTTTATTGTAAAGATATGATAAGCTGCAAATACAGGCATCTCAGAATGAGATTCACGAGATACACAGGTCCAATTACATACATGTGCTCTCGGAAAGCCCTCAGACGAGCAACGGAAATCACTAACACAAGTTCTAAGAATAATAAAGCTATCAGCATTGACGCATATCTCTCCTTCATTTAAGCTGGAGGAAAACGCACAGGTTAGGCTGTCCCTACCCTGCTCTAGATGGTATCCCTACTTAACCAAGTCCCAACCTAACAAAGGTGTCAGCAGTGAATGACCCCCAAGGGAAGTCACTCACTCTAAGTCTCTTGGTGAAAACCTATAGTTCTCCAGTCATGACCCCTCTCTGCCTACCCATCCGCTCTCTAAAGGGTCCTCAGGTATCTGCTCTAACTCCACCCAGGGGTGCTGTCCCTAATACAAAACAGTCAACAACAATTGAGACGCCCCTTGCGAGACGCCCCTCACGTGGTGTAGCTTCTGGCTTTTTCCATGATGCTTTGTATTGGGCCTCATACGTTAGAGTTGACCTTGCTTCTCAGACTCTTCTCCGGCCCGCTGATACCCCTTAAACATTCCGAAACCCTCCTCCATGTCTGGGCCGCCTACTGAACAGACCTCTATTCATTCATTTATAATTGGATCCCCCCTTTCTTTGCAGACAGACATCTGCTGCCAAGAACCCAACTCTCATAGACTTCCAAAAAGGCCTGCAACATTTCTTGGCCCAGACATGTACGTGTAAATCAATGTTAAAACATTTCAGGCCTATAATATTTCTCATCATGATTATAGCATTCAACTTCTTCATTAATTAAAGCATGTTAATACTCTTATTCTATTATTCAGTAAACATCTCTATAAATCATGGCCCATTTAATGCAATGACCAAAACATTAATACAATCTATGTCGTGAAAAGAAACACCTTCCCTTTTAGCTCTGACCCTGAGGCCTACCACATTCTGCGTTTAACCACATACCATCTTACATTTTAACAGCTACACGACATGGATTCAGAAATAATCACATCTACTAAAATCATATAGTGTCACACATTTCTGTATTAGTTCCACTTCTATTTAAATCTCTACATTAGCTATACATTCAGAATATAATTATAGATACTATTAGCACTCATGGCATTTCTCCTCATGATTTGTGCTTACTACAGGTAAGTGTGATGCACTCATACATTTAGGTCAGTTTGCGCTCTCTCAGTTCCCCCCTTTGATGACCTCTCGGGGTCATCACTAACATTTAAACTGCAGTTATTGCTGGCATGATTTGTCTCTGCGCTTCCAGAGCCCTCAGGCTCCTGTACTGATTATCTTGTATGGCAGCCAATCTCTGCAGCTGTTCTCTTTGGGCCCTTTCTGACCTTCTTGCTCTGTACCATTTGAATACCCTCACCAATCCCCACAATATAATCCCACAGATCAATATTATGATGATAGGTTTTAGTATATACCACACAAAGCTTTTGCCTAAGGTGGAAATCCACCCTCCAACTGCACTCATTCCGTGGCCCACCTTTTCCCAGACATTTTCCCTACTCAAATCTTCGATCTCTTTGTGAATATTAGTTATGTTCCTAATAACTTTCTCAAGGGGCTTCGAATTGTCTGGAATGTAAGTGCAGCATTCCTGGACCTTCAAAGCCTTACAGACTCCGCCCTCTTTTGCTAGTAGGACATCTAACGCAAGACGGTTCTGAAGAACCATAGCCCTTATCGATTGCATCTCTCCTTCTACCAGCATTAAGGACTGAGCAGTGCTGGCAGACAACCTGTCGACAACTGTTGCCAGTCGTCTAATTTTAACATCATTAAGGATTACTCCCAAAAGAGGGAACATAGCTCCAAAGACATCTCCAACCATTTCTGCATCTCCTATATCTCTCCTTCCCCTCGATGATGTCTTGCCCTCAATGATCACTAAGTCTTGTGCATGATATATTTTGGGGAAGACAATTGCTAAGTAACATGATCCATACCAGTTGTCAGGTAGTCTCACGTAGGCATTTCTTCCACATACAAAATACACATTTGGAATCACTTGCATTCCTTTCAGGAAATCCTTAGTATAGTACTCTATATTGAAAGCATGTTCACAGTCAACTTCTCCCACGTATACATTTTCATAATACGTTTTGGCTCGGTGAAGACATAGCTTTCCTCTCTGCGTCTTATCTAAAGCTATTGGACCACTACTACCCTTTCTCTTGTGTGCCTTCTCTTCCTCGGTCCAATCTGTTTTCCATTGTCCTGATTTTTTCAAAATCTTTTGTCTCCTGTAACGATCATCCACCTGCCCTATGAACTTCTTCTCGACTTCTGACACCTTGCATGTCAGGTTATTCCTACGGGCATGTGAAGTATCTAAGGTAATCCAAGGAATGAAGAACTTGGCCAATCTGTCTTCACTCTTCCAGTAGTCCCATTTGTTCATCTGCTTATAATTTGGGACTTCTGGCAACACTGAATCATAATTGGAGAAATAGTATTCAAAACTATCTCTCTCATAAAATATACTAAGCAATAAGCTACATGTAATGCCATATGTCAGCGGGAGGTGATGATATCGAATGCCCTCATCTACAGACGCCGGCAACTGCATGCAGACGTAACAATCCTTAACCTCCATGGCATCCACGTATTCATATAAGAGTTTAGCATAAGCATTTGACCTAAAGTCTCCTTGGGACTCATCTACGTGTAACCTACGGGCCTCTGCAGCTAATAACGCCTTCTCTTGAGTGTTTTCCCTTTTCTCACCAGCAACAGTAGGTGTAAGCGTTTCTACAGAATTCACATCAGTTACCTTTGCCTCTTCCTCATGTCCCTTTACATAAGAAATTGTTACCACTAAAGCTATTAATATTATCACTCCTACTATTAGTGTACCTATTATACATTTAGCTCTGCGGTTCTGGGTGCCGGCCTCCATTTCGTCAGACAATGTGGCTCTCTCTTATCTTAGCAAAAAGTTCTTTTCCTCCTTTTCCTTTACAGTCTCTTTTAATCCTTTTGTCTTTAGAGTCCACACAACTGGAAGCTGACAACCTTCTTCGCAAAAGTCCTTTAACAGTTCAATAAAGACAACCCTAGCCCTTCTCCATCAACTCAAGGGAAGTTCCCTAAAATTCTCTGCTTCCTGGGCGCTAGGTAATCTTCTTTTTTCTGTTCACTTTATTTACAAAGTCCTTTAACAGTCTACTATCAAGCCTGTGCCTGCAGCTTCAATAGCATAGTTCAGTATTTCCAAACGAAGATTGTGCTCTTCATGTGCTGTTATCGTTGTACCAAAGTCGGGGAATTGCAATTCTGAAAGGAACATGTGTTTTAACTTGCTGAGGCGGGGAGGTCTGGGGAGCATGAATGTTAGTGACCCTTCTTGTTCGACTCCGGGTACCAACAGTCGTATTTCCACGGTGATAATGGGCTCAGAACTGGACACCACCACCGCTCGGATCCTCCCCGTCTCCGGTTTCACAGACATTTGTCGCCAGATATGTCCACTCAGGTGTGGAGTATCTTCTGTTAGGCACACGCACTCTTCTTGACCTTCTTCGGTCGGGTGCTTCAGCGCCCTGAGCACCTTCTTCTGGGTCTGAGTCTTCTGATATCGGAGGAAGGGTTACCTCTGGAGTTGACCTCAGGCTAGAGCTCCTTCTTTGCGGCCAATTAGCTTCTCCACGTGCCCTTCTACTCCTTCTCCTTCTTGTCTGTTCTCGCTCTTTGTCAGACCTGTCAGTGTCTGACTCGTATTCCCAGCTACTTTCCCCTTCTGTAGCGTCTTCTGTTTCGCTGTTGTACTGACCGTCCTCAGCTTGGTCAGATTCGTTCCCTGCTTCCGCTGGCACCTCTACAGCTTGGCTAGCCCCCTCTATGGCTTCTCGGTCCTCTGCTGGACTTCTATCCGAGAGAGGAGCTGTTTCTTCCCGAGGTGCTGGAACCCTTCGCGTATGTGACGCGTGGATCCAATTGGGCAGACCTCCCACCTTCACAGCTGTGTTCGTGATCAGGATGATCTGGAAGGGCCCACGCCAACGAATATCCAAACAGCTTCTTCTCACATGTTTTTTCACCAGGACCCAGTCCCCAGGGTACAGGTCATGGCACGGGCCTTGGCACGCTGGAACCTCGGCAGCCTGCACCTGAAGGGACACAGAACGAATGGCGTCAGACAGCCCCTTACAATAGTCCAGGATCATATCATCTGTGATATTTAACAGTGCAGTAGTTGGGACAGATGGCAGCCTCATTGCTCTCCCCATTAACACCTCATGTGGTGATAACCCCGTTCTTCTGTCTGGGGTACTACGAAGGCTCATGAGAACCAATGGCAGGGCGTCAGGCCAACTCAGGGTCGTTGAGGAACAAACTTTGGCTATTCTGGCCTTGATCGTGCCATTGATCTGCTCCACAATTCCTGAGGCTTCTGGTCGGTAACTGCAATGCAACTTCTGATCAATATTCAGAGCTGCGCAAATCATTTTCACAAGCTCGCTGTTAAAATGGGTTCCCCTATCTGATTCCAAAAAGGCCGGCACCCCGAAGCGCGGAATGAGTTCCCTGAGCAGTAACTTGGCCACTGTGAGGGTGTCGCACCTACGTGTAGGGTATGCCTCAACCCATCTGGAGAACACACAAACAACCACCAGGACATAGCGGAGGCGGTTGCACCTTGGCATTTCAATGAAATCTATCTGCATTCGATTGAATGGACCTCCAGACCTTCCTATGTGGCTCAGCGCAACTGGTGTTCTTTTTCCTACGTTCAGCTGCTGGCAGGTTACACAACGCTGGCACACTGCTTCTGCTGCTATTCTAAACTTAGGATTGTACCAAGTCTGTCTAAACACTCTCAGCATAGCATCTCTCCCTAAGTGTACGGGACCATGTATGAGTCTAGCCATTGGACTCACCATCTCATTGGGCAACACTGCTCTGCCGTCTGCTGAGACCCAAAAATGGGACTCACCCATTACACATCCTGCCTTTTCCCATGTTTCTTTTTCAGAATCAGGAGCATTTTCTTGCATGTTTGACAGTTCATCCCAAGTATCAACAGTTTCCAGTATCATGGCTAATTCAGTCCTTACATTTATTCCACCCACTTCCACCTCTGTGAAAGAGTACCCTTGTTCCGCGCAATACCGCGCAACTTCATCAGCATATCTATTGCCTTTTGAAACGAAGTCCTCATTTCTGGTATGTGCGGTGCACTTTACAACTGCGATACCTGCTGGGCATTGCAACGCCTCTAACAACAGGCGCACAAACTCTCCATTGCGAATGGGAGAGCCTGAAGAGGTCATGAAGCCTCTTTGAGACCATAACTGTCCGTAATCATGAACTACCCCATAACCATATTGGCTGTCGGTGTATATGGTGACTCGAATTTGATTGCTTGCCAAACAAGCACGTGTCAAGGCAATAATTTCGGCTACCTGAGCGGAGTGTACTCCTTCCAGGCACCCAGCTTCCACAACTCCAGTAATTGTACAAACAGCATAAGCTGCTCTCAACTGCCCAACTTCGTCTCTTACACATGAGCCATCGACAAAGAAAATTTCGTCTGGGTCGGTCAGTGGCTCATCTACGATGTCGGGTCTGGGTTTGGTGCATAGTTCAGTCACATCAAGGCAGTCATGGTCTGTACATTCATCATCATCCTCGATATCATTTGGGAGTGGCATCAAGGTAGCAGGGTTCAAAACAGAGCATCTCTTGAGGGTCACATTCTCTGCAGCAAGAATAACTTGCTCATATCGCGTGAGCCTGCTGTTGGTCAGATGCTGTGTTTTGGTCCTGGTCATCAACAGTTCAACAGAATGGGGCACGCACACCTCTAACGGGTGCCCCATGACGATATTTTCACATCTCTCAATGCTGACACCCGTTGCAGCAACGGATTTGAGACATCCGGGCAACGCTGCGGCTACTGGGTCTAAAGTAGCCGAGAAATAAGCAACTGGTCTACGGGCATTCCCATGGATTTGGACCAACACAGACAACGCGCAACCTTCTCTCTCACAACAGTAAAGAAAAAATGGTTTATTGTAATCAGGCATTCCCAATGCCGGAGCACGACACAGGTCCTCTCGCAGCTGTAGGAATGCCATCAAACAGTCTTTGTCCCATGGTACCGGATCGCTCACCTCCTTGTGTGTCAGTCTTTGCAAGGGCTTTGCTTTCAGTGAAAAGTTCACGATCCACTGTCGGCAATAACCCACCATCCCTAGGAACATCCTGACCTCTCTCTGTGTCTTAGGCGCATTCATTTTCATGATCGCCTCTATCCTGTCTGGTGACACCTTTCGTTTGCCTTTTTCTATTCTGTGTCCCAAGTACTGCACTTCTGTCAGGCAGTACTGCAATTTCCCCGGGGACACCTTGTGCCCATTGGCAGCTAGGTGATTTAACAAAGCAATGGAGTCTTCCCTGCAAGCTTCTTCTGTTTCTGACGCCACGAGGAGGTCGTCTATGTACTGGACCAGAACTGACTTCTGGGGCAGCACTAGACTTTCAAGATTTTTCTTCAAAAGCTGGTTAAAGATCGATGGGCTCTCTGTATACCCCTGAGGGATACGACACCATGTTAGGACGCGATTTTCCAGCTTAAATGCGAAAAGAAAATGGCTTTCTTCGTCCAGAGGGATCGAAAAGAAAGCCTGACAAAGATCGATCACAGTGAACCACTCAGCTTGGAATGGAATCTGAAACAGTATCACTGATGGATTCGGTACCACTGGACAACACGAAACGACTATGTTATTAATCTTTCGAAGGTCCTGTACTATCCGAAATTTCCCATTTGGTTTCTGCAGACCCATAATCGGGGAGTTGCATGGACTACCCACGATTTCTTTCAGTATTCCCTGTTTAATCATGGACTCAATCACGGGTTTTATGCCTGCAATCGTTTCTGGAGTCAATTTATATTGGGGTGTTCTTGGGAACTCAGCATGCGGTTTCACTACAATTTTCACTGGGTCCACCCCTTTTACCAATCCTATCTCTTCCCCAGTGAAATCCCATACTTCTGGTGCCACTGTCTCTCTCAAGTCCCAGGGGAGCTCATCTACTGTTAAAGTAGGATACAGCTCCACGCATATTCTTGAGTTTGCAACTTTGAAGTCTGCATCATCATCATTGGTCAATATCTCCACTCCCTGCGGTGTGCAATATATAGTACAATTCAATTTACACAACAGGTCTCTTCCTAGCAGACACACAGGACTTGAATCGCAAACCACAAACTGGTGCTCATCGCTGTACTTCCCTATTTTCACCTGTACTGGTTCTGTCAATTGGCTGGTTATTCTCCTGTTTGCGACCCCCACCACCTGTATGGTCTCTCCAGACATGGGCAGGTCTGGAACTGCAGCTGATCTGATCGTGGATCTAGTGGCTCCTGTGTCCACCAGAAATGTCGTAGGGCACCCTGCTACTTCTGCTTCCACATAGGGTCCCCTCTGGTCCACCTCCAAGGCTGCCCCGAGGGTGCAGTCTTCTCTTTCCACTCTCTGTCCGGTTAATGGGTCCACATAATAGCACTCTTCCCCTTCTACAAACAGGGGCATTTGTCTATAGGTCTTACCCATAGACCCTACTCGAGGAGGTTGCGGGAACTGGGCTCGGGGAGGAGCCCCCCCCCCTTTGAGCACCTTTCCTTGGTATGGCGTCACCCCTCTTGTAGGCGCGCTCTGGACCTCTTCCTCCTCTATCTCTTGCTCTCCTATCTCTACATTGTAGGGGCACTCGCGTTTCCAATGCCCCACCTCGTTACACTGGTGGCACCTAGTCGTTTTCTTCAAGGCAGCTATATCTAATCTGGGTCTAAAGGTGGAACTCTCCTCATTGCCCTTGTTCTGACTGTACTGCTTCTTTCCTCCTGTACCTGTTCCTTGCTGCTGTTGCTGTTGTCCCCCCTTCCCTGCTGCCTGCATCTGTACCACCATCAACTTTTCTTTTAATTTCTTAGCCTTGGAGTCTATCTCATCACAGCAGTACCTGGCATATCTCAGTATTTCGTCTAGGGGTTTACTTTGCCAACAAATCGAGTGTTGCTGAATCATTAAACTAATATCCGGTCTCAGTCCCAGGACGAACTTGGACACAAATTGCCCTATGTCTTTTGGATCCATTACATCCAAGCCGCTATACTGTTTAAACGCCTTCAGCAATCTCTCGTAATATTCGTGGACTGTCTCTTTGGGTTCCTGTCTTGTTCGGTCTATTCTGACCCAATCTATGTCTTGCATTGGCACTTTCTCCTTCAGCCAAGTCATCACTCTCTCGAATTTTGCCATCACAGTCTCGGACGGCCCATTAGTCTTAGCATCTCTCTCTGGCTCCGTTGTGGGCCACTCAGCGCTAACCTTGCATGCGGTCCACAGATCTCCTGGTACTACAATGTCAAACAGCGTGTTCAGATCTATCCATAGGACCTTTGAGATTTTTACAAATCTCTCCACTTGCTTGTACCACTCCACTGGGTTTTCCCGTAATTTGGGGAAGGAGGTGGTAAAAGCAGCTAAATCTCCCCTACTCCAAGGGACATGTACATAGTTCCCATTTGCGACTTCACGCAAAGGGTAAGCTTCTATTCCCTGCTGTCCTCCTGGTGTCATACCAAGCGTGCTTCTCCTGCCGGTCCCTTTCTTGGACCACCTCTCTTCCCACTTATCTAGTGCCCTCCATGTCCTTATTCCAGTGATCAGTTCCCTTATGTGCGTTTTCAGCCCAATCGTTCTCCTCTCATCTAGGTCCCGATCTGTATAATGTAGCCTGTGGTTACCCTGTAATGCTTTGGTTCTTGACAAGTCCACCATATATTTGCCTGCTAGTTCGACTAACTTCTCATGGACTGCTCTCGCTTTTCGAGTAATGTCCTTTGCCATATACAGTATTTCATCCTGTTCATACATTTCCATTCTTTCTAAAGGCAGGGTACCATCTACCATATCATCCAGGTCTGACCTTAAACTGGCGACATCGAGTCTCTTGGCTTTTATCTCAGCTCGCAATATGTCTTTCGAAGGGGGCTCACTGGTCTCCCTACCATCCCAACTTCGAGCTCTACGTTTGGGCTCGGGAGAGTTAAAGGGTGCCCTCCCTTGCTCCCATCTCTCCAGGTCCCATGCTCGGCCATCCGATCTTGGAAGGTGATGGAACACGGGCCTGTTACCCCTACTCTTGCTCTGCCCACTCTCTTCTTCTTCTCTCCTCTCACCGCACACCTCTCTGTTATTTTCCCTCTGGTCGCTACTCTCTCTTTGCCTAGTATCGCTCAGTATCCGATACGATCCTTCCTGGTTCCCCATATTCCCTGGGCTGCGCTCATTTCCGTCATCACAGGGACTATGGTGCGACCTCTCACAACTCCCATTCAGTTCTCTGGTGCCGGGCACACAGTGTGGACACTTAAAGCTGTTTCTGTACTCTTGCGCTCTCCTCTCCTCTTCACTGAGTATTGGGCGCGCCACCCCTCCACTCCCGGGGCCCCCGTTTTCCAGGTCTGTTCTATCTCCCCTCCGGGCCCAATGGGTGACTCCCCTACTCTCTCTCTCTCTACAGTCCCACTCCGGGCTGCTCTCCCCAGCCCCGCAGTGAGTCCGAGCTCGGCTGTCCTGACTTTCCCTTTCAGCTTCCGCAGCTATGATGCTCTTTTGAGCCTTCACTGCCTCATCCCACTGCTTCATGTACTCATTTAGCTCTTGAAAGGATTTTCGTCCAGATCCCCTCAGATCCATTGGCCATCTAGGGCCCCCAGGATCTCCTCCTGGGTCCCCTGCTGTGTGCATCGGGGTGCTCCACTCTCTCGGTATCGGCATCTGACTTGGGGAATTGATCGTATCGTTCCTTCTTGCCTTCTCTGCTCTTTCTCTGTCCTTCCGTACCCGTTCTTCCCCTCTTGCTCTCTCTTGGTCATATATCGATATTATAGGACCTATGGTAACAGGTACCTGTAGTGCATCTGGTAATGCGTAGGATGTGGCGCTTTCCGTTTCCGGCGCTCTTTGTACCACAAACCTCCCGACTACCTGTTGCACCTGACTAGGCTGGGACAGCTCTTTCTTTGCCTCAGGATCCCACTCTGAACTGGGAAGCGGTCTATGCTCTCCTGTATTGCCCCCCTTTTCTCCTTCCGTATGCTCGACCTCTCCCCCTGCTCTATTATACGGGGGTGGCCTGTCTGTCAGTAATCTGTTTATCAGGCTGTCCTCTGTTTCGCTCTCATCATCTTCTTCTATGGGGCTTTTATTTACGGGCACCTCTAACACTGGGTACAGTTTATTTACTTCCAGGTTATGCACTCTCCATCTTTTAGCATCCGCATCCCACCTGGCATCCTGTACTGCCCTTACCGATCGTTTCACCCTTTCTTGTCGTCTGTTCATATTCTTTTCATGCGCTGCCCTAACCCATGCTTCAAGAGCTTCAAACTGGGTCGGTCTAGGCAAGGGTCTCATTGAGGTCATGACTGATTTTAATCGATGTAACACCTCTAATCTGAACGTCCCGTACTTCGGGAACGTCAGTTCCTCATTTCCTTCAGTAATCTTACTCCACTCTGATATCCAAAGGATCGTATGCAGCCCAACATTCACTGCCATATAACGAGCTGGCGTACCCTCCGGCGGGGCTTCTTCCCCTTCATACGATCCCCGCTTCTCTTTTTTAAACACCGCTCTCAGCCATTTAAAACACTTCATAATTATGCGCACAATATCCAGCCTCGCTACTCTGTTTACTTCCTGATGACAATCCACCAATCCTGTCGCGGCTTTGCTAGCTTGGCCTATCGCAGCGCGGTCTTTCTTCGGTCGGCCAATCACGTCGCGACACTTTCTGACGTCACTTTTCTCCGCTTCGCAGCAGCACCCCTCCTTTCTCAACTCGTCTCCCGGTTATGCATGCGTCCCATTCATACACCGAAAAATGACTACTTCCGACCAAGCGGTCACTTCTCTCGACTGTACGTCCACAGTCTATATGTAATTGTCAACACAACTGACGAAATGTCTATCGTCTCTCTGATAGGTTCCTTACGCACACAGTAACTTCCGACCAGCGTCCGTTACTCACGCACTCACTCTTACGGTCCCCCTATCTCGGTCTTTCGGGTGATCAATGGTACCTCATGACCCCCTTCACACTAGTTGACAATTACTCTGGGTGTCCGATACACCCGAACCACTTAAGCTCTCCTTGAACTTAAGATTTCCACCGGTTGCGCGCGCTCACAACCTGTTCCGCAGTCACTCTACAGACATTCAACTCCGCCAGACATTACAACATAGATACAATACAAAACACCGCAATCTAACACGCATAACCCTTTATACTCACTCTCGACCGATACTGCTGCTTTTTCTGTCTCACGTCATCCGGATCTTCTTCGGCGGGCGGTTCTTCCGATCATCGATCTCTAGGGGCCTTGGGGTAAGCTAACCTGGCCTAGGTCACCGTCCTCAAGAAGGCAACCATCCTCTGCTACCAACTGAAAGGGCGAGATTTTGATCGATACCTCATCACTATTGATCCAAACCTCGATCTGGTCGACTGAACCTTTGTTGCCTGTCTTGGAGGATGAAAGTGCCCCTGTACCAAACCAGTTCACCCAAGAAAGTACTCTGCTCCCAAAGATCACAAACAACTTCTAGCTTTCAAAAGTTTATTGTAAAGATATGATAAGCTGCAAATACAGGCATCTCAGAATGAGATTCACGAGATACACAGGTCCAATTACATACATGTGCTCTCGGAAAGCCCTCAGACGAGCAACGGAAATCACTAACACAAGTTCTAAGAATAATAAAGCTATCAGCATTGACGCATATCTCTCCTTCATTTAAGCTGGAGGAAAACGCACAGGTTAGGCTGTCCCTACCCTGCTCTAGATGGTATCCCTACTTAACCAAGTCCCAACCTAACAAAGGTGTCAGCAGTGAATGACCCCCAAGGGAAGTCACTCACTCTAAGTCTCTTGGTGAAAACCTATAGTTCTCCAGTCATGACCCCTCTCTGCCTACCCATCCGCTCTCTAAAGGGTCCTCAGGTATCTGCTCTAACTCCACCCAGGGGTGCTGTCCCTAATACAAAACAGTCAACAACAATTGAGACGCCCCTTGCGAGACGCCCCTCACGTGGTGTAGCTTCTGGCTTTTTCCATGATGCTTTGTATTGGGCCTCATACGTTAGAGTTGACCTTGCTTCTCAGACTCTTCTCCGGCCCGCTGATACCCCTTAAACATTCCGAAACCCTCCTCCATGTCTGGGCCGCCTACTGAACAGACCTCTATTCATTCATTTATAATTGGATCCCCCCTTTCTTTGCAGACAGACATCTGCTGCCAAGAACCCAACTCTCATAGACTTCCAAAAAGGCCTGCAACATTTCTTGGCCCAGACATGTACGTGTAAATCAATGTTAAAACATTTCAGGCCTATAATATTTCTCATCATGATTATAGCATTCAACTTCTTCATTAATTAAAGCATGTTAATACTCTTATTCTATTATTCAGTAAACATCTCTATAAATCATGGCCCATTTAATGCAATGACCAAAACATTAATACAATCTATGTCGTGAAAAGAAACACCTTCCCTTTTAGCTCTGACCCTGAGGCCTACCACATTCTGCGTTTAACCACATACCATCTTACATTTTAACAGCTACACGACATGGATTCAGAAATAATCACATCTACTAAAATCATATAGTGTCACACATTTCTGTATTAGTTCCACTTCTATTTAAATCTCTACATTAGCTATACATTCAGAATATAATTATAGATACTATTAGCACTCATGGCATTTCTCCTCATGATTTGTGCTTACTACAGGTAAGTGTGATGCACTCATACATTTAGGTCAGTTTGCGCTCTCTCAATCACATCACCTGACATTCTCGAAGCCTGCTGAGAAAACCTATCTGCTGTACAGTACAGAAAAAAAACTATTCCCCGTGAATGCATAGAAACCGTTTTAAGTTTTCTTTCTTCCAAGCAGAAATCATAACTAATGCACTGCACTAAAGATACTGCCAAGTCCAGCAAATTTGACATCTATAAGTAATTGTAAAGCATCCGTTTTGGCGCTCGATCCGTCTGTCTTTCCCCATTACTTTGAATAATGTGAAATTGTAACACTTAACCTAAAAAATCAACTCTAGCTGCGAAAACAAAGAGTAGATCAATCATATTGAAAGATTTGAAAACAAACATCGTTTCAAAGTTAAATAAAAAATGCAATGTACTGTTGGCAAGGGAAAGCCAAGTTGCAGGAGCATGTGCGGCTGGAAACTTGATGCGAATCAGCTGTTAGTTGGGGTATGAACCGCTGTAGTCACTCCAAGAATCAACTGACCGATCCTAAGTAAATAAAGTCGCTCTTTTTTCTGCGTTCTGTGTTTTCATTTTGATAGCCAACACAGACAGGTGTGGTTAAAAGCTGATTAGAAGTCTGTTGTGGTCAGTCATTACTGCATTGACCCAAGCAGGCAATGTCTCTGGTGACCCACAGGCAGCAAAACACTGTGTTTTTGTGGCTTCCAATCTATACTGTCTTGTTGTGAGTGGCTTTAGTTTCAGCAAAAACCTTGCCAGCCACTAGCCCATTTACTTTTCACATCATGTCTTCCAGCTTACTCCTTAGAAAAATAAAAACTCTCTTCCTTTTTAAAAACACATACTGTGACTAACTGGAAAATCTGCTGCATCCCAGCTAGCATGCAGGCTCACTGCGCACTAATGAAATGAGGATTGGCAAAGCTTTCCCAATGTTTCTCAGCCATGTTGCAAAATGGCTGAAAGTGAAGGAAAAAGCTCTATGACGAAGCCAGTGATGACCGCGTCTTAGCACTTTATTTTTTATACTGTCAACAATGATGCACTGACGCCAGTGCTGATGTACAATGTGGTTAAAACAACTTTGACAAAGGCAATAGATTGTGCATAGCCGCGACCTATTGGCTTTGCCAATGGTTGTTGTAGGAGCAGTTGGCTCAGTCGAGGGCATTGCAATGTCCAGTTTCCACCTTTATCATTGTCAATGCTAACCAGGCTTTTCTGTTACGAGCGACTTCCACCTCGCCACATATTCTCAGTAGAGTTAGTTTCAGACCAGAGTCTACTTTCTACTCTTTCTTTCCGTAAGCCTCATGCGATATTTTCCCAGGGTATCACTGTGTAAAGAGTCAAAGCCAGGCAGAAAACTACAATAACGACTGCCTTCCTCTGAAGACCTGGATCTCACCCACGCATGTAGCGTGTCCCTAGAACAGTAGGCCACTGTCAGTATGTAAGTTGGGTGAGTCGATGTCTGGACCTGATGCAATCAGTAAGTTCAGGGAGATGTATGTGAGCACTCAATTGGCACTATATGTTTAAAGACTCACCGGCGGGTAATTGAGCATCTTCTCCATACTGCTTGAAAGTTGCACTTAAGTACCACATGATGCCCTGTAGTAACTGGAGGAAGGGTCAAAGTATGGTGGGGTAAGAAGGAAGAAGGGTGACAGATGGCAGCAAGAGCGTAGTCCAGGTTTCAGTGTTGGGTGAACGTGGCCACTTCTTCCAAGATGACAATCTGTGTAAGAGACACATGACTGAGCTGTGTTAAGAAATTCCAAAGTGGACATGATAGTGTCTC
Organism: Lissotriton helveticus; assembly: GCF_964261635.1. NCBI lineage: Eukaryota > Metazoa > Chordata > Amphibia > Caudata > Salamandridae > Lissotriton > Lissotriton helveticus. The sequence goes on along the minus strand of NC_136067.1, from coordinate 1,773,956,647 downwards.
ATAGCAGAGACGCCCTGTAGTACACACACTGCCACCGATGTATTAGCCATATTGGTAGCGTTACCTATTATACTTGGTGGCATTCTTTTGATGTTGCGTTGCATGCATACTTGGGCTGGATGGAGTCAAGAATGGCGCAGGAATCGATGGCAGAAGGGAGATCTATGCACACACGAGTTTGTTACTTGCACAGAGTTTTCATGATGTAATCCTGATGCATCTAGATGTGGGTGATGGTATTTTTTGTGCTCTGTCAGTATTAGTGTTTGACGGTTGCGTGCAAGTGTTATTTTCGAATGATTTGTACTGATTATAATTAAAAAATGATAAATAACCTAATTTATTTTAAGCGGCATGTATTCAAAGGCAGGGTGCCTTCACGGGAAAAGTGGCCCAGTATGTTAGGTTGGATGATTTAGGTCGGGGTTGAGAAGTGGGGCTATATCCGGGAGTGGTAAAAGATACGTGGGGCTATATATAGCAGTGCTGTGTCGAGGAGTCAAGTGGAGGCTGATTCTAAGAAGCAGAGGAAGCACTTGTGTTAGTTTGGAATGCGACTTTTCTTCCAGAGTTATTTGTTTGGTTACTTAGAAGGGGAAGGGTTTTGATGGAGAGAGAATCTGCTTTGTGCTGTGCAAGAAAGTCAGAAGAAAGTATTGTTGTTTTTATTGTGGGCATAGATGTGACTGGTCTTCGAATCCTGCACCACCCGATGGAAACATTAGCTCTCCTGTAAAGCTGTTGCTTGGTTAGTCCTCTAAGCAGCTAGGATCATTGTTTAGATGCACAGTGTGCTTACTTTTAGGAGAATGAATAGTCATCCAGGACTCACTTTGATTTGATGGCTTTCCTTTCACTACTGGTCTCTGCTGGGTTCTGCTAGTGGTTGGGTAGGGGCCCATCTTAAATCTCAAACATATTCTCACGAGTATGGATGGAAATGATGCTGGATGCAATCGTTTTCTGGGTTTTGAAAAGCCGCACAGGTTATCAAATGAATGTATTTCCTAAATTGTCCTGAACTAACATCACTCGGTTTACTGCAGTTTAATTTGTTGACGCTATTAAGTGTACAGTGTGGAGTCTCTGCACAGCTGCTTTCTCAAACGAGTCTTTCGGGCATGGGTATGATTCGGATGTATGACGGTACAATGCGTACCGTTTAAACGCGTGCCTTTACAACGCGTCTTTAACAACGCAAGTCGTTACAACGACTTGCGTTGTTGGGCGCGGATAGTGAATAGTATAATTTACTATTCTAACACCAGTCCCCGTGGATAGTAGGGAAGGTGTTGGAATAGTAAATATACTATTCTTTATCCTTTAGCGCCCTCCAGCGCAAGTCGTGGTTACGACTTGCGTTGTAAAGGACGCGTCGTAAAAGCACTGCGGGGTAACATCCGCGTTGAAAAGGATGTTCCCCGTATGATTCACTTATGGGGCTCCTGAGTAGTACTTTTTCCAGATTGGCCATCTGTCCCTCCTTTTCCACTTTGAACCTCAAAACTCTGGTGGATGTCTTTAACTTTCTTCAGCCGTGTATTGTACCAGAGTGTGCACATTGGTAATTTGCAAGCGCCTGATAAGAATGAGCTTTACAACGCCTCTTGATTGTTCATTCAGAGGAAGGTCATCGGGGGAAATAGAGGAGTGCGAAACCAGATATTGGGGCCAAATCAGACTTCAATAGGTAAGCACAAGGAGAGAACACGATCACGAAGGCTTTGATGTGGCAGTAACCTCTTGTCTGTCTAGATAAGACTGAAACCTAGAAGCCAGAATAGACTATAATCGCCTGCTCGAAGGCAAAGTGTCTTCATTACAGCAAAGTTGGTAGAGTTATCTCCAGCCACCCTGTGATGTCAAAAAGAGGGTTTTGATTTTGTGTTTCTCAGCGTCTTGGGGACTGCATGAGCGAATGACACCACATACCCTGCCAACACAGATAAAGCCAAGCTCCTATACCCTCAGCAAACGTAGAGACTCCTTAAGCATTTCTGCCTTGGTGAGCCGCAGGCAAAATATGCGTCTAGGACATTTAATGGAGCTATAATTTGGAACAGATCTACCATTTGGGCATTTTATGGACAAGTCTTCCTTTATTCCTACAAATATTACTATCCTTTAATCTTCGATAGAGAAGGTCTGATCATTTTTTCTTTAAAGATGACATTTTTTGTGTCAGTTTCTCATTATATTTATGTTTGCCTTACCAGCACACATCATCATTACAGCGGCATTGGGGCGGGTACCGTTCATCTTTAGAAGATGCAAGGCTGGAATTCAGTTTTCATGTTGGTTAGGTCACTGGACCGGAAAGAGTAAAGGACAGCTCTTATTGATACCCACCTTGTTTCACCCAACGCAAACTTTCTGACTATCCTTGAGAAAAAACGGAGTTGTCAGAGGAGGAGGAAGAGCTAATTTGACTGCATGGGCTCAACTGGGTCACTCCATCTTTCTGTTTCCTATCCTACATCAGCTCATTACATAGGGAGAGGTCAATAATGAGCTATTAGAAACACTAGACAATCCTGCCTGTGCAATTGGTGACCCTTTGCTGAACTCATTGCCTTGCATGCAAAAACACATTCTAGCCCTTGACAAAACTAGTAGACATACTCCAAACTCACAGCTGCTTAGAATTTTTTTTCCAGCCCTGCCCCAGTAACACTAGGAGTCCCGCAAGGATCAGCCTTATCCCCTACACTTTTCAATCTAGTCATGGAGCCACTCACCGTACTGCTTCATGCCTCCAATGTGCAATTCCACATGTATGCTGACGACACCCAACTCTACCTCAAATTACAATCCCCGGATGACATCAAACTTCTCAACTCAACTCTTAAGGAAACACAGACATGGTTGGCAGAGAATCATCTCAAACTTAATGCTCTGAAAACTGAGTTCTTACTAATAGCTCCCCCCGCCAAAATCCACATCGCTCAGGATTGGCTTAAACACCTCAATGCATTCAACGTCCAACCCATCATTGTAGACTCAGCAAAATCTTTAGGTATAACCCTGGACTCCAATCTCAATATGCAACAACATATCAGCAATGCTACGAAGGGAGCTAATTTCCAAATCAACACCTTGAGGAAGCTGAAACCCTTCCTCCCAGCCAACGACTTCCGAACTGCGGTCCAAGCGTTAGTTATCCCTCGGATCGATTATGGAAGCACCACACTCTGCGGCCTCCCCCTAGCAACAACCACACTACTAAGAGCCTCTACCAATGCTGCAGCAAGACTCATCACGGGATCAAAAAAACGCTCACACATCTCCCCTGACTTAAAATCTCTGAACTGGTTACCCTATGAAGCCAGAATACACCTGAAAATTGCGTGCATTACTCAAAAGGCCTTACACCACAATTCGCCTAGCTACATCGCACAGAAATTGACAATCTCAGGAGGCTCAAGAACAACAAGAAGCGCACAAACTCTCCTCCTGAAACCACAAAAATTCCGCAAGACAAAAACATACAAACGATCCTTCTCAGGTATGGCCCCCAGGATTTGGAATGCCCTCCCTCCAGAAATAAGACTTATCTCATCCACTGCATCCTTCAAAAAGGAAGTCAAATCGATCCTCCTGGCTAAACTCACTTGAACTTAAAACTGTGTATATACTATTTAACTGTTTATCTTTCCCCTGTATTACATCGTTTTTTGTCTTCCCATTCCATGTAAAGCGCTCTGATATCTGTAAGGATCTTGTTCGCGCTATATAAAACCTTGAAAATAAATAAAATAATAAACAAAAAAAACACTTGGAGACCACCTCAGAAAGAAATCCTCAGTCTTAGGCAACAAGAAAGACAGTTACACGTGAGATCAAAGTAGCCATATACGGAGCACGCCAATGAATGAAAAAGTCTGTAAAAAATGTATAGCTTCCAAATGGCCACACTTTTTCTAGACACTGTACATCTTGTTAACAGTTGAAACAAATATAAATTGAAGGTAACGCTGTAAGCTGAAACCTGAGCTTTGGAAGAGATTTAGATTTTCGAAGACCGAGCAGGCAAAGATTCCATTTGTGGGTACCCATGGATCCCACCTGAAGTCTACCTCTGTAAACTGCTTGATCACTGACTGCGCGCGCAGCCTTTGAGTGCTTGATCATGAAGATCATCTTGGCTCCTCCGAAGGAATATTGTCTTGAACATATCTAGATCTCAAAAAGAAAAAAGGTAAACGCTGGAAGGTGAAGATAGAATATCTACCTGACTTGAAATACAGTGCCTATGCGCAGCACCTTGTGCTTCTGGAAGTTGCCCACACGCAAATCAAAATCTACTGGACATGCCCTCAGGAGCAAGTTTCACTGATAAAGAAAATAGGGGAAACCCTTGTCCTCAAAGCCTAGCGGAAGAGCTACCCTACACCTTCAGCCATGCTGAAAGCGATTCGCGTGTTGGTAGCAAGCAGTATGGCATGGTTCTGGGACGCGCAATTTAAGGATGAGCTCAGTGTTTCAGATCTAGTTAAGTCTTCGAATTTTCTCCTCCAAGAATCCTAAAGGTAGTCATGAAATTTGCTCGCTTTTACGCACAGCGTGCTAAGTGATCTGAACATAATGTAGAGCAGAGGGCACGGTGTTTATGATGATGTCTTTCTCTGTGCTTCTGAGATAGCTGACTTTGCTTGGTCAAGCTTTGGCGTATTAGTGCTGTAAAGACGCGAGCAGCAGCATAGTCATGCTTGCATAAAAGAGATCACACTTTTGGATCATTGCTGGCTCTTGCAAGTTTGGGCTTGAGATCCCTATAATGTTATGCAGGGATATAAGGTGAATTTAGGGAGTTTCATTTTCATACATTGAAAGCAGAGACTATAATTCGCTATATTTTGCTTTACCATGAGCGGCATGTCTGAATCTGCATACGTAATGTGTTTGTATAGCTTAACATGACCACGTGCTATTTTTATTACTTTATTTGCCCAGTTGTAATGTGTGTGATGTTCCAAGACAAGGGCTCCTTAGAAATGCAAATCAAATGTAAATATATTCTCAATGAGTGAGTGGCTCTGTAACTGGGTACTTAAGTTCCTTCCCAGGGGCGTTCTGACTCTCAATAAATATTGTGTGAAAGGCAAATATTTCTGCACTTTCCAAAACAGGTGAATAGATTATATAAGGACGAAAGTACAGGGCTGGCGTACTTCTCGTGCATGAACTGAGCTCCCAAAAGGAGTCCTCTCCTGAGTGTTCTGAGAGATAGAGACGCATGTGCAGAGAAGGAGCAGCGTGTGCAGAGATGTGAGAGATAGAGCAGTGTGTGCAGAGAAAGGAGAGATAGAGCAGCGTGTGCAGAGAGCTGAGAGATAGAGCAGTGTGTGCAGAGAGCTGAGAGATAGAGCAGTGTGTGCAGAGATGTGAGAGATAGAGCAGTGTGTGCAGAGAAAGGAGAGATAGAGCAGCGTGTGCAGAGAGCTGAGAGATAGAGCAGTGTGTGCAGAGAGCTGAGAGATAGAGCAGCGTGTGCAGAGAGCTGGGAGATAGAGCAGTGTGTGCAGAGAGCTGAGAGATAGAGTGTGTGCAGAGATGTGAGAGATAGAGCAGCGTGTGCAGAGAGCTGAGAGATAGAGCAGTGTCTGCAGAGAGCTGAGAGATAGAGCAGTGTGTGCAGAGAGATGAGAGATAGAGCAGCGTGTGCAGAGAGCGGGGAGATAGAGCAGTGTGTGCAGAGAGCTGAGAGATAGAGCAGTGTGTGCAGAGAGCTGAGAGATAGAGCAGTGTCTGCAGAGAGCTGAGAGATAGAGCAGTGTGTGCAGAGAGATGAGAGATAGAGCAGCGTGTGCAGAGAGCGGGGAGATAGAGCAGTGTGTGCAGAGAGCTGAGAGATAGAGCAGTGTGTGCAGAGAGCTGAGAGATAGAGCAGTGTCTGCAGAGAGCTGAGAGATAGAGCAGTGTGTGCAGAGAGCTGAGAGATAGAGCAGTGTGTGCAGAGAGCTGAGAGATAGAGCAGTGTGTGCAGAGAGCTGAGAGATAGAGCAGCGTGTGCAGAGAGCGGGGAGATAGAGCAGTGTGTGCAGAGAGCTGAGAGATAGAGCAGTGTCTGCAGAGAGCTGAGAGATAGAGCAGTGTCTGCAGAGAGCTGAGAGATAGAGCAGTGTGTGCAGAGAGATGAGAGATAGAGCAGTGTGTGCAGAGACCTGGCAGATAGAGCAGTGTGTGCAGAGAGCTCAGAGATAGAGCAGCGTGTGCAGAGAGCTGAGAGATAGAGCAGTGTGTGCAGAGAGCTGAGAGATACAGCAGTGTCTACAGAGAGCTGAGAGATAGAGCAGTGTGTGCAGAGAGATGAGAGATAGAGCAGTGTGTGCAGAGAGCTGAGAGATAGAGCAGTGTGTGCAGAGAGATGAGAGATAGAGCAGTGTGTGCAGAGAGATGAGAGATAGAGCAGCGTGTGCAGAGAGCGGGGAGATAGAGCAGTGTGTGCAGAGAGCTGAGAGATAGAGCAGTGTGTGCAGAGAGCTGAGAGATAGAGCAGTGTCTGCAGAGAGCTGAGAGATAGAGCAGTGTGTGCAGAGAGCTGAGAGATAGAGCAGTGTGTGCAGAGAGCTGAGAGATAGAGCAGTGTGTGCAGAGAGCTGAGAGATAGAGCAGCGTGTGCAGAGAGCGGGGAGATAGAGCAGTGTGTGCAGAGAGCTGAGAGATAGAGCAGTGTGTGCAGAGAGATGAGAGATAGAGCAGTGTCTGCAGAGAGCTGAGAGATAGAGCAGTGTGTGCAGAGAGATGAGAGATAGAGCAGTGTGTGCAGAGACCTGGCAGATAGAGCAGTGTGTGCAGAGAGCTCAGAGACAGAGCAGCGTGTGCAGAGAGCTGAGAGATAGAACAGTGTGTGCAGAGAGCTGAGAGATAGAGCAGTGTCTGCAGAGAGCTGAGAGATAGAGCAGTGTGTGCAGAGAGATGAGAGATAGAGCAGTGTGTGCAGAGAGCTGAGAGATAGAGCAGTGTGTGCAGAGAGCTGAGAGATAGAGCAGTGTGTGCAGAGAGCTGAGAGATAGAGCAGCATGTGCTGAGAGATAGAGCTGTGTGTGCAGAGAGCTGAGAGATAGAGAAGTGTGTGCAGAGAAAGGAGAGATAGAGCAGTGTGTGCAGAGAGCTGAGAGATAGAGCAGCATGTGCTGAGAGATAGAGCAGTGTGTGCAGAGAGCTGAGAGATAGAGAAGTGTGTGCAGAGAAAGGAGAGATAGATAAGTGTGTGCAGAGAAAGGAGATATAGAGCAGTGTGTGCAGAGAGATGAGAGATAGAGCAGTGTGTGCAGAGAGCTGAGAGATAGAGCAGTGTGTGCAGAGAGCTGAGAGATAGAGCAGTGTGTGCAGAGAAAGGAGATATAGAGCAGTGTGTGCAGAGAGCTGAGAGATAGAGCAGCATGTGCTGAGAGATAGAGCAGTGTGTGCAGAGAGCTGAGAGATAGAGAAGTGTGTGCAGAGAAAGGAGAGATAGATAAGTGTGTGCAGAGAAAGGAGATATAGAGCAGTGTGTGCAGAGAACTGAGAGATAGTGCAGTGTGTGCAGAGAGATGAGAGATAGAGAAGTGTCTGCAGAGAGCAGTGTGTGCAGAGAGCTAAGAGATAGTGCACTGTGTGCAGAGAGCTGAGAGATCGAGCAGTGTCTGCAGAGCTGAGAGATAGAGCAGTGTGTGCAGAGAGATGAGAGATAGAGCAGTGTGTGCAGAGAGCTGAGAGATAGAGCAGTGTGTGCAGAGAAAGGAGATATAGAGCAGTGTGTGCAGAGAGCTGAGAGATAGAGCAGCATGTGCTGAGAGATAAAGCAGAGTGTGCAGAGAGCTCAGAGATAGAGAAGTGTGTGCAGAGAAAGGAGAGATAGATAAGTGTGTGCAGAGAAAGGAGATATAGAGCAGTGTGTGCAGAGAGATGAGAGATAGAGCAGTGTGTGCAGAGAGCTGAGAGATAGAGAAGTGTGTGCAGAGAAAGGAGAGATAGATAAGTGTGTGCAGAGAAAGGAGATATAGAGCAGTGTGTGCAGAGAGATGGGAGATAGAGCAGTGTGTGCAGAGAGCTGAGAGATAGTGAAGTGTCTGCAGAGAGCAGTGTGTACAGAGAGCTAAGAGATAGTGCACTGTGTGCAGAGAGCTAAGAGATAGTGCTCTGTGTGCAGAGAGATGGGAGATAGAGCAGTGTGTGCAGAGAGCTGAGAGATAGAGACGTGTGTGCAGAGAGCAATGTGTGCAGAAAGCTAAGAGATAGTGCACTGTGTGCAGAGAGATAGAGAAGTGTGTGCAGAGAGCAGTGTGTGCAGAGAGCTGAGAGATAGAGCAGTGTGTGCAGAGAGCTGAGAGATAGAGCAGTGTGTGCAGAGAGCTGAGAGATAGAGCAGTGTGTGCAGAGAGATGAGAGATAGAGAAGTGTGTGCAGAGAGCAGTGTGTGCAGAGAGCTGAGAGATAGAGCAGTGTGTGCAGAGAGCTGAGAGATAGAGAAGTGTGTGCAGAGAGCAGTGTGTGCAGAGAGCTGAGAGATACAGCAGTGTATGCAGAGAAAGGAGAGATAGAGCAGCGTGTGCAGAGAGCTGGGAGATAGAGCAGCGTGTGCAGAGAGCTGAGAGATCGAGCAGTGTGTGCAGAGAGCTGAGAGATAGAGAAGTGTGTGCAGAGAGCAGTGTGTGCAGAGAGCTGAGAGATACAGCAGTGTATGCAGAGAAAGGAGAGATAGAGCAGCGCGTGCAGAGAGCTGGGAGATAGAGCAGCGTGTGCAGAGAGCTGAGAGATCGAGCACTGTGTGCAGAGAGCTGAGAGATCGAGCAGTGTGGACAGAGAGCTGAGAGATAGAGAAGTGTGTGCAGAGAGCAGTGTGTGCAGAGAGCTACGAGATAGAGCAGTGTGTGCAGAGAGATGAGAGATAGAGCAGCGTGTGCAGAGAGCGGGGAGATAGAGCAGTGTGTGCAGAGAGCTGAGAGATAGAGCAGCATGTGCTGAGAGATAAAGCAGAGTGTGCAGAGAGCTCAGAGATAGAGAAGTGTGTGCAGAGAAAGGAGAGATAGATAAGTGTGTGCAGAGAAAGGAGATATAGAGCAGTGTGTGCAGAGAGATGAGAGATAGAGCAGTGTGTGCAGAGAGCTGAGAGATAGAGAAGTGTGTGCAGAGAAAGGAGAGATAGATAAGTGTGTGCAGAGGATGGAGATATAGAGCAGTGTGTGCAGAGAGATGGGAGATAGAGCAGTGTGTGCAGAGAGCTGAGAGATAGTGAAGTGTCTGCAGAGAGCAGTGTGTACAGAGAGCTAAGAGATAGTGCACTGTGTGCAGAGCTAAGAGATAGTGCTCTGTGTGCAGAGAGATGGGAGATAGAGCAGTGTGTGCAGAGAGCTGAGAGATAGAGACGTGTGTGCAGAGAGCAATGTGTGCAGAAAGCTAAGAGATAGTGCACTGTGTGCAGAGAGATAGAGAAGTGTGTGCAGAGAGCAGTGTGTGCAGAGAGCTGAGAGATAGAGCAGTGTGTGCAGAGAGCTGAGAGATAGAGCAGTGTGTGCAGAGAGCTGAGAGATAGAGCAGTGTGTGCAGAGAGATGAGAGATAGAGAAGTGTGTGCAGAGAGCAGTGTGTGCAGAGAGCTGAGAGATAGAGCAGTGTGTGCAGAGAGCTGAGAGATAGAGAAGTGTGTGCAGAGAGCAGTGTGTGCAGAGAGCTGAGAGATACAGCAGTGTATGCAGAGAAAGGAGAGATAGAGCAGCGTGTGCAGAGAGCTGGGAGATAGAGCAGCGTGTGCAGAGAGCTGAGAGATCGAGCAGTGTGTGCAGAGAGCTGAGAGATAGAGAAGTGTGTGCAGAGAGCAGTGTGTGCAGAGAGCTGAGAGATACAGCAGTGTATGCAGAGAAAGGAGAGATAGAGCAGCGCGTGCAGAGAGCTGGGAGATAGAGCAGCGTGTGCAGAGAGCTGAGAGATCGAGCACTGTGTGCAGAGAGCTGAGAGATCGAGCAGTGTGGACAGAGAGCTGAGAGATAGAGAAGTGTGTGCAGAGAGCAGTGTGTGCAGAGAGCTACGAGATAGAGCAGTGTGTGCAGAGAGATGAGAGATAGAGCAGCGTGTGCAGAGAGCGGGGAGATAGAGCAGTGTGTGCAGAGAGCTGAGAGATAGAGCAGCATGTGCTGAGAGATAAAGCAGAGTGTGCAGAGAGCTCAGAGATAGAGAAGTGTGTGCAGAGAAAGGAGAGATAGATAAGTGTGTGCAGAGAAAGGAGATATAGAGCAGTGTGTGCAGAGAGATGAGAGATAGAGCAGTGTGTGCAGAGAGCTGAGAGATAGAGAAGTGTGTGCAGAGAAAGGAGAGATAGATAAGTGTGTGCAGAGAAAGGAGATATAGAGCAGTGTGTGCAGAGAGATGGGAGATAGAGCAGTGTGTGCAGAGAGCTGAGAGATAGTGAAGTGTCTGCAGAGAGCAGTGTGTACAGAGAGCTAAGAGATAGTGCACTGTGTGCAGAGAGCTAAGAGATAGTGCTCTGTGTGCAGAGAGATGGGAGATAGAGCAGTGTGTGCAGAGAGCTGAGAGATAGAGACGTGTGTGCAGAGAGCAATGTGTGCAGAAAGCTAAGAGATAGTGCACTGTGTGCAGAGAGATAGAGAAGTGTGTGCAGAGAGCAGTGTGTGCAGAGAGCTGAGAGATAGAGCAGTGTGTGCAGAGAGCAGTGTGTGCAGAGAGCTACGAGATAGAGCAGTGTGTGCAGAGAGATGAGAGATAGAGCAGCGTGTGCAGAGAGCGGGGAGATAGAGCAGTGTGTGCAGAGAGCTGAGAGATAGAGCAGTGTGTGCAGAGAGCTGAGAGATAGAGCAGTGTCTGCAGAGAGCTGAGAGATAGAGCAGTGTGTGCAGAGAGCTGAGAGATAGAGCAGTGTGTGCAGAGAGCTGAGAGATAGAGCAGTGTGTGCAGAGAGCTGAGAGATAGAGCAGCGTGTGCAGAGAGCGGGGAGATAGAGCAGTGTGTGCAGAGAGCTGAGAGATAGAGCAGTGTGTGCAGAGAGCTGAGAGATAGAGCAGTGTCTGCAGAGAGCTGAGAGATAGAGCAGTGTGTGCAGAGAGATGAGAGATAGAGCAGTGTGTGCAGAGACCTGGCAGATAGAGCAGTGTGTGCAGAGAGCTCAGAGATAGAGCAGCGTGTGCAGAGAGCTGAGAGATAGAGCAGTGTGTGCAGAGAGCTGAGAGATAGAGCAGTGTCTGCAGAGAGCTGAGAGATAGAGCAGTGTGTGCAGAGAGATGAGAGATAGAGCAGTGTGTGCAGAGAGCTGAGAGATAGAGCAGTGTGTGCAGAGAGCTGAGAGATAGAGCAGTGTGTGCAGAGAGCTGAGAGATAGAGCAGCATGTGCTGAGAGATAAAGCAGAGTGTGCAGAGAGCTCAGAGATAGAGCAGTGTGTGCAGAGAAAGGAGAGATAGATAAGTGTGTGCAGAGAAAGGAGATATAGAGCAGTGTGTGCAGAGAGATGAGAGATAGAGCAGTGTGTGCAGAGAGCTGAGAGATAGAGAAGTGTGTGCAGAGAAAGGAGAGATAGATAAGTGTGTGCAGAGAAAGGAGATATAGAGCAGTGTGTGCAGAGAGATGGGAGATAGAGCAGTGTGTGCAGAGAGCTGAGAGATAGAGCAGTGTGTGCAGAGAGCTGAGAGATAGAGCAGTGTCTGCAGAGAGCTGAGAGATAGAGCAGTGTGTGCAGAGAGCTGAGAGATAGAGCAGTGTGTGCAGAGAAAGGAGATATAGAGCAGTGTGTGCAGAGAGCTGAGAGATAGAGCAGCATGTGCTGAGAGATAGAGCAGTGTGTGCAGAGAGCTGAGAGATAGAGAAGTGTGTGCAGAGAAAGGAGAGATAGATAAGTGTGTGCAGAGAAAGGAGATATAGAGCAGTGTGTGCAGAGAGATGAGAGATAGAGCAGTGTGTGCAGAGAGCTGAGAGATAGAGCAGTGTGTGCAGAGAAAGGAGATATAGAGCAGTGTGTGCAGAGAGCTGAGAGATAGAGCAGCATGTGCTGAGAGATAGAGCAGTGTGTGCAGAGAGCTGAGAGATAGAGAAGTGTGTGCAGAGAAAGGAGAGATAGATAAGTGTGTGCAGAGAAAGGAGATATAGAGCAGTGTGTGCAGAGAACTGAGAGATAGTGCAGTGTGTGCAGAGAGATGAGAGATAGAGAAGTGTCTGCAGAGAGCAGTGTGTGCAGAGAGCTAAGAGATAGTGCACTGTGTGCAGAGAGCTGAGAGATCGAGCAGTGTCTGCAGAGCTGAGAGATAGAGCAGTGTGTGCAGAGAGATGAGAGATAGAGCAGTGTGTGCAGAGAGCTGAGAGATAGAGCAGTGTGTGCAGAGAAAGGAGATATAGAGCAGTGTGTGCAGAGAGCTGAGAGATAGAGCAGCATGTGCTGAGAGATAAAGCAGAGTGTGCAGAGAGCTCAGAGATAGAGAAGTGTGTGCAGAGAAAGGAGAGATAGATAAGTGTGTACAGAGAAAGGAGATATAGAGCAGTGTGTGCAGAGAGATGAGAGATAGAGCAGTGTGTGCAGAGAGCTGAGAGATAGAGAAGTGTGTGCAGAGAAAGGAGAGATAGATAAGTGTGTGCAGAGAAAGGAGATATAGAGCAGTGTGTGCAGAGAGATGGGAGATAGAGCAGTGTGTGCAGAGAGCTGAGAGATAGTGAAGTGTCTGCAGAGAGCAGTGTGTACAGAGAGCTAAGAGATAGTGCACTGTGTGCAGAGCTAAGAGATAGTGCTCTGTGTGCAGAGAGATGGGAGATAGAGCAGTGTGTGCAGAGAGCTGAGAGATAGAGACGTGTGTGCAGAGAGCAATGTGTGCAGAAAGCTAAGAGATAGTGCACTGTGTGCAGAGAGATAGAGAAGTGTGTGCAGAGAGCAGTGTGTGCAGAGAGCTGAGAGATAGAGCAGTGTGTGCAGAGAGCTGAGAGATAGAGCAGTGTGTGCAGAGAGCTGAGAGATAGAGCAGTGTGTGCAGAGAGATGAGAGATAGAGAAGTGTGTGCAGAGAGCAGTGTGTGCAGAGAGCTGAGAGATAGAGCAGTGTGTGCAGAGAGCAGAGAGATAGAGAAGTGTGTGCAGAGAGCAGTGTGTGCAGAGAGCTGAGAGATACAGCAGTGTATGCAGAGAAAGGAGAGATAGAGCAGCGTGTGCAGAGAGCTGGGAGATAGAGCAGCGTGTGCAGAGAGCTGAGAGATCGAGCAGTGTGTGCAGAGAGCTGAGAGATAGAGAAGTGTGTGCAGAGAGCAGTGTGTGCAGAGAGCTGAGAGATACAGCAGTGTATGCAGAGAAAGGAGAGATAGAGCAGCGCGTGCAGAGAGCTGGGAGATAGAGCAGCGTGTGCAGAGAGCTGAGAGATCGAGCACTGTGTGCAGAGAGCTGAGAGATCGAGCAGTGTGGACAGAGAGCTGAGAGATAGAGAAGTGTGTGCAGAGAGCAGTGTGTGCAGAGAGCTGAGAGATACAGCAGTGTGTACAGAGACCTGGGAGATAGATCGGCGTGTGCAGAGAGCTGGGAGATACAGCAGCATCTGCAGAGAGCTGTGAGATGGAGTAGTGGGTGGAGAGAGCTGGGAGAAAGAGCAGCGTGTGCTAAGAGCTGCGATAGAGCAGTGTGTGCAGAGAGCTGAGAGATAAAGCAGTGTGTGCAGAGAGATGGGAGATAGAGCAGTGTGTGCAGAGAGCTGAGAGATAGAGAAGTGTGTGCAGAGAAAGGAGAGATAGATAAGTGTGTGCAGAGAAAGGAGATATAGAGCAGTGTGTGCAGAGAACTGAGAGATAGTGCAATGTGTGCAGAGAGCTGAGAGATAGAGCAGTGTGTGCAGAGAACTAAGAGATAGTGCAGTGTGTGCAGAGAGCTTAGAGATAGAGCAGCGTGTGCAGAGAGCTGAGAGATAGAGCAGTGTGTGCAGAGAGCTTAGAGATAGAGCAGCGTGTGCAGAGAGCTGAGAGATAGAGCAGTGTGTGCAGAGAGCTGAGAGAGAGTGCAGTGTGTGCAGAGAGCTTAGAGATAGAGCAGCGTGTGCAGAGAGCAGTGTGTGCAGGGAGCTGAGAGATAGAGAAGTGTGTGCAGAGATGTGTGGGAGGGAGCACCGTGTGCAGAGAGCTGAGAGAGAGATCAGCGTGTGGTGTGAGCTGAGATAGATCAGTGTGTTCAGAGAGCTGAGAGATAGGGGAGCATGTAAAGCGTGCTAGGAGACATAACAGTATATGCATAGAATGTGTAGTCCTGTTATAATATTGAATAACTTTATGCAAGCTGCAAAACTCATATATTGAAAACAGGATTTTATAGGTTGATATACTTTCATGGAATGCCTTCAGCGCTCCTGTTTATTGTGGCTGGGGCTTCAAATCTAAATCCCGGAACTCCAGCAGCAGATGAGCCATTTGGTCAATCAATCAATTAGTAGATTTGTAGAGCGCTTCTTGTCACCCGTCAGGGTATCCAGCCATGAGGGTAGCCACATCACTCAGTTGTTCAGGCTGAAGTGGGCTGGATGGGGAGTCCCAAGCTGGCCAGCCCTGGCCCACATCCCTCTGTGAGGGGCAGGTCAGTGGGCTTGCTTGCTTGGGGTATGGTAGGCACTAAGCGAGCCTTGTGGCGTAATTTTACCACTGCCACTCGGCTGTAGAAGCTGAGCATGCATGGAAAATATAGTGAAGTTCTTTCATGTACTATGTGCAGCTGTCTGGTCATTGACACCTGTGTAGTCGCGAGTGTAGGCACCACACATAAGCTGCAGAGCTTTAAAATGAGTTAAAGTGCTGGGACCTGTCAAACACCGCCTCAAGTTAACCATTGATACTAGTTCTTCTCATGGAATCTGGCCAACTGGCTTGTCTTTGACTATATATGCTCTGAAACCCTGCTATTTATGGATCTAAGCCTTTCTGAAACAAGCTTTCTCTGGCAGAGCAACAAGGATCCGAAGCTCCCAGCCGCCAGCTCTTGGCGCATCCTCGAATCGAGCCACGTTTAAAAGATCTCACGATCCTCATAGCTAAGAAACATTTTGGATGAAGCTATGATCAGTTCTCTGCATCCCTTTTTTGATGTATCCAATCTACCCGATACAAGCTGGCTGGACATTTCCCTTGTTTCGATCTGCTGGATCCGTGTATCTTCTTTGTTGCTTACCTGTTGTTTATATGCTGATTGTTATCCATGCTCTAGTTCTTGTTCACCTGTAAAGCACTCTGATGCGCTTGGGCGAAATACATCTCGGTCTCTTGAGTCTATATACGTTTAGTTTATAAATGTGGTGCCATCTTCTAACAAAAGCTGATTCGTTCAATATTTTCCGAAGGTGTTCAGGATCGCTCTTGGCAGTTGTTCACTTAATTTATATTATAAATGCTATAAATGACCTATTCATAAAAAGAGACCTCTGCTCAGAGGTCGAACTGAGCAGGAACTTTGGAAATCTTCATCACCCTAGTTCAATTTGTTTGCGAGAAACGGCTCTAATCAAATTAAGCATGCTGTTTTCTATATATTTTGCATTGTTTTTTATGACAATTTACTGCTGGGGATTGTATTTTTCTCTTTTGGATATGTGGGAATTGCCACAGAGCATTGGCGCTTCGTATGGTGGGATTAAACCAGTCTCTGGATGAACATTCCAATCACTAGGCTCCTCATTTCCCTAGTCTTGTTTCTTTATTTACTTTCCTCTTGTCCCATTAATCCCTTCTATCGCCATTGGCACTTTGAGAAGCCTTGGTGCAGCAGGAAGCACCTTACAAACAACTAACATAACCTTCCCTGCTGCAACATTTAGCCCCTTACCTGTGGTAACATTTAGATCCTTCCCTGTGGTAACAGTTAGCCCCTTCCCTGTGGTACCATTTATCCCCTTACATGTGGTATCATTCCCCCCTTACCTGTGGAACCATGAAGTCCCTTACCTATGGTAACATTGAGCCCCTTACTTGTGGTGACATTTGGCCCCTTACCAGTGGTAACGTTTAGCCCCTTACATGTGGTACCATTAAGACCATTATATGTGGTACTACTGAGCCCCTTACATATGGTAGCATTGAGCCCCTTACCTGTGGTAACATTGAGCCCCTTACCTGTGGTAACCTTGAGCCCGTTACCTGTGGTAACATTGAGCCCCTTACCTGTGGTAACATTGAGCCCCTTACCTGTGGTAACATTGAGTCCCTTACCTGTGGTAACATAGAGCCCCTTACCTGTGGTAACACTTTGCCCCTTACCTGTGGTAACATTTTGCCCCTTACCTGTGGTAATATGTTGCCCCTTACCTGTGGTAATATTTTGCCCCTTACATGTGGTAACATTTAGCCCCTTACATGTGGTAACATTTAGCCCCTTACCTGTGGTAACATTTAGCCCCTTACCTGTGGTAACATTGAGCCCCTTGCCTGTGGTAACATTGAGCCCCTTACCTGTGGTAACATGGTGCCCCTTACCTGTGGTAACATGTTGCCCCTTACCTGTGGAAACATTGAGCCCCTTACCTGTGGTAACATTTTGCCCCTTACCTGTGGTAACATTTTGCCCCTTACCTGTGGTAACATTTTGCCCCTTACCTGTGGTAACATTTTGCCCCTTACCTGTGGTAACATTTTGCCCCTTACCTGTGGTAACATTTTGCCCCTTACCTGTGGTCGCATTGAGCCCCTTACCTGTAGTAACATTGAGCCCCTTACCTGTGGTAACATTGAGCCCCTTACCTGTGCTAACATTGAGCCCCTTACCTGTGCTAACATTGAGCCCCTTACCTGTAGTAACATTGAGCCCCTTACCTGTGGTAACATTGAGCCCCTTACCTGTGGTAACATTGAGCCCCTTACCTGTGGTAACATTGAGCCCCTTACCTGTGGTAACATTGAGCCCCTTACCTGTGCTAATATTGAGCCCCTTACCTGTAGTAACATTTTGCCCCTTACCTGTGCTAACA
Organism: Lissotriton helveticus; assembly: GCF_964261635.1. Lineage (NCBI taxonomy): Eukaryota > Metazoa > Chordata > Amphibia > Caudata > Salamandridae > Lissotriton > Lissotriton helveticus. The sequence continues at coordinate 1,773,939,750 of NC_136067.1, read as the reverse complement.
TTGAGCCCCTTACCGGTGCTAACATTGAGCCCCTTACCTGTGCTAACATTGAGCCCCTTACCTGTGCTAACATTGAGCCCCTTACCTGTGGTAACATGTCGCCCCTTACCTGTGTTAACATGTCGCCCCTTACCTGTGGTAACATGTCGCCCCTTACCTGTGGTAACATGTCGCCCCTTACCTGTGGTAACATGTCGCCCCTTACCTGTGGTAACATGTCGCCCCTTGCCTGTGGTGAGATTGAGCCCCTTACCTGTGGTAACATTGACACCCTTACCTGTGGTAACATGTAGCCCCTTGCCTGTGGTGAGATTGAGCCCATTACCTGTGGTAACATTGACACCCTTACCTGTGGTAGCATTAAGACCCTCACCTGTGGTAACATTTAGCCCTTGCTTGTGGTAGGATTGAGACCCTTACCTGTGGTAACATTTAGCCCCTTGCTTGTGGTAGCATTGAGACCCTTGCTTGTGGTAGCATTGAGACCCTTACCTGTGGTAACATTGAGCCCCTTGCCTGTGGTGAGATTGAGTCCCTTACCTGTGGTAACATTGACACCCTTACCTGTGGTAGCATTAAGACCCTTACCTATGGTAACATTTAGCCCCTTGCTTGTGGTAGCATTGAGACCCTTACCTGTAGTAACATTTTGCCCCTTACCTGTGCTAACATTGAGCCCCTTGCCTGTGCTAACATTGAGCCCCTTACCTGTGCTAACATTGAGCCCCTTACCTGTGGTAACATGTCGCTCCTTACCTGTGGTAACATGTCGCCCCTTACCTGTGGTAACATGTCGCCCCTTACCTGTGGTAAGATGTCGCCCCTTGCCTGTGGTGAGATTGAGACCCTTACCTGTGGTAACATTTAGCCCCTTGCTTGTGGTAGCATTGAGACCCTTACCTGTAGTAACATTTTGCCCCTTACCTGTGCTAACATTGAGCCCCTTACCTGTGCTAACATTGAGCCCCTTACCTGTGCTAACATTGAGCCCCTTACCTGTGCTAACATTGAGCCCCTTACCTGTGCTAACATTGAGCCCCTTACCTGTGGTAACATGTCGCCCCTTACCTGTGGTAACATGTCGCCCCTTACCTGTGGTAACATGTCGCCCCTTACCTGTGGTAACATGTCGCCCCTTATCTGTGGTAACATGTCGCCCCTTACCTGTGGTAACATGTCGCCTCTTACCTGTGGTAACATGTCGCCCCTTACCTGTGGTAACATGTCGCCCCTTACCTGTGGTAACATGTCGCCCCTTACCTGTGGTAACATGTCGCCCCTTACCTGTGGTAACATGTCGCCCCTTGCCTGTGGTGAGATTGAGACCCTTACCTGTGGTAACATTGACACCCTTACCTGTGGTAACATTTAGCCCCTTGCCTGTGGTGAGACTGAGCCCCTTACCTGTGGTAACATTGACACCCTTACCTGTGGTAGCATTGAGACCCTTACCTGTGGTAACATTGAGCCCCTTGCTTGTGGTAGCATTGAGACCCTTACCTGTGGTAACATTTAGCCCCTTGCCTGTGGTAACATTTAGCCCTTTGCCTGTGGTGAGATTGAGCCTCTTACCTGTGGTAACATTGACACCCTTACCTGTGGTAGCATTGAGACCCTTACCTGTGGTAACATTTAGCCCCTTGCTTGTGGTAGCATTGAGACCCTTACCTGTGGTAACATTTAGCCCCTTGCCTGTGGTAACATTTAGCCCTTTGCCTGTGGTGAGATTGACCCTCTTACCTGTGGTAACATTGACACCCTTACCTGTGGTAGCATTGTGACCCTTACCTGTGGTAACATTGAGCCCCTTGCTTGTGGTAGCATTGAGACCCTTACCTGTGGTAACATTTAGCCCCTTGCCTGTGGTAACATTTAGCCCTTTGCCTGTGGTGAGATTGACCCTCTTACCTGTGGTAACATTGAGACCCTTACCTGTGGTAGCATTGAGACCCTTACCTGTGGTAACATTGAGTCCCTTGCTTGTGGTAGCATTGAGACCCTTACCTATGGTAACATTTAGCCCCTTGCCTGTGGTAACATTTAGCCCTTTGCCTGTGGTGAGATTGAGCCTCTTACCTGTGGTAACATTGACACCCTTACCTGTGGTAGCATTGAGACCCTTACCTGTGGTAACATTTAGCCCCTTGCCTGTGGTAAGATTGAGCCCCTTACCTGTGGTAACATTGACACCCTTACCTGTGGTAGGATTGAGACCCTTACCTGTGGTAACATTGACACCCTTACCTGTGGTAGTATTGAGACCCTTCCCTGTGGTAACATTTAGCCCCTTGCTTGTGGAAGCATTGAGACCCTTACCTGTGGTAACATTTAGCCCCTTGCCTGTGGTGATATTGAACCCCTTACCTGTGGTAACATTGACACCCTTACCTGTGGTAGCATTGAGACCCTTACCTGTGGTAACATTTAACCCCTTGCTTGTGGTAGCATTGAGACCCTTACCTGTGGTACCATTTAACCCCTTGCCTGTGGTACCATTTAGCCCTCTTACCTGTGGTACCATTTAACCCCTTGCCTGTGGTACCATTTAGCCCTCTTACCTGTGGTACCATTTAACCCCTTGCCTGTGGTACCATTTAGCCCTCTTACCTGTGGTACCATTTAGCCCTCTTACCTGTGGTACCATTTAGCACCTTGCCTGTGGTAAGAATCCGTATCTCACCCTCTGTAAGGTGTATCATGGCACTGGCTGTAACACTCACCACCTCTAGCTCTGTAGCATCAGCTGCCTCCTCGGCTGTAACTCTCACTGTCTCTGGCTGTAACAATCACAGTCTCACACGCAGTAAGTAACCCCCTCAGCCATGGTGCAGTTCACGGTCTTCCCCCCTGTAACATTCACCCAACTCATCCGATGTAACAACCTCCTGCTCTTTCATTGTATCATTCATCATTTATGCTGCTGAAAGATTTACTGCCTCCAGACGTAACGTTTACCATTTCAATTCCAGTAGCCTTTATTTCCTCCAGACCTATATCCCATCTCCCTTGCATATCTGTACATATCTGAAGGTGTGTGTAGAGTGTAAACCCACTGAGGGGGCAGCGGGGTGCTGAACAAGGACAGCAGTCTTGGGTTCTGATTCAGGACCATTTTCAGTGATGCAAGGAGGTTCTTGAGTAGTGAATGCTAGTGTGTGGAGATGGAGCGCTCTCTGAAGATGTGAGGCTGCAGCTTCTGTCTGAACTTCAGAGGGGTCAGGGAGGTTCTGATGTCCATACATATGTTGTTCCAGACCCTGGGAGTGTAGATGAAGGATTGTCTTCTAGTTTTGCTTTTTTACAGTATTTTGTTTCCTGTCTGGCAACTGATGTGTCGCTGTCCACCCATAATTCTTAATTTGGTGGCCAGGTGTGGAGCGGTACCAGTTATGCTATGTGATGTCTGGTGCAGACCCGCGCGGTGCCAGGACGCTGAAGCTGGTCCATCATTCCTCCTGTGTGCATTTTAAAACACACCAGGAACTGGCTTGGGATAGGCCAGCGGGTTCCCCTTCGCAAGGCCCTTCTGTGCCAACACTCGGCCCACAGAGCATGGCAGATCAGTGGGCATCTCGCGGAATCTCGGATTTTCCCTTTTCTCTACATTTGTCTTGGTTCATTGTCCATTAGTTCCTCTTTGACGTTTAATTACACTTGCAAAACTAATGCTGCTGTTTTTTTTTTGTTTTTTTTTTAAATAAAGCAAAACAGTTTCCGAAATCAGGAGGTTTCCGTTTGGTTTCAGGCCTTTCAAACTTCAGGAATAACGTGTGTATGACAGGAAAGATGGCAATCTTATCTGGTGGTCGCACATGGCCCGTGTTTACTTGATGCGGGTCACATTCATTAGAGGGCTCCGCTGTTTGGGCCCTTTGTACACAGTCCCATTCCAGGCTCTTCGGGCTCCTCGTCGGCCAATGGCGCGCTCCGGAGCTCGCCGAGATTGTTTTGAATTCGGCTTCTTGGATTTTTTTTTGTTTTGTTTGTGTAAGGGGAAATTCAGGCATTTCTGGCGTGCATCGCTTTCCTGCCCCTTCCACTAAATGACGACTGCATTGTTTTTATTCTTCTTGGAAATGAGCAGACTGGATGGGCTGGGCTGGCAGTGCTTATCCGCAATCAGTTTCTATATTTCTGCGTGGTTTTTTTTTTTCGTTGGTGCCAAAGTCAAAGCCATGGGCTAGACATTACACAGACAGAGCGAGGGGCATGCCCGACCCACTATAATGACTTTGACCCTCATGTGACACTTCCTCCGCTCATTGTAAATGTCCCAAAGTGGAAACCCTATTGGTACAGAATCAGAATGTTGGCACCAGTTGTCCATTTGAATTTTTTTCACTAGCCAGTGTGTGCAACTTGCAATGCTTTATACCAAGGCTCCCTTTTCCCCCAATATATTATAGCCATAGGTGCCTGAGATTTGGTACCCAAAATCAGCTGGCTGTGGCATAAGCCCTTTGGGGGAAGATCTCTGTTCTCACTCGCACGACTTCTCCATCTGAAATGAGATATCGCTGCTCTTATGGAGAGAAATAAAGAAGGATACTACCTCCTCTGCAGCTCTATATCTTAGAGATTCAATTAACGAGTTTGGGGCTACGACTATATGGGAAACGAATATAACCAAGACATCATTCAAGAAAATCATTAACAAAACCGCAGCCCACTTATCCATAGTAAAGGATAAAGCTACCCTTACAAAGAGGAAACACGCTTGGATGGTGCTAAAGGGTTACAATAAGCAGGAGATACAACAATATCTAATAACTCCGTGGACGCAAAAAAACAAGCAGATCCTCCTCAATGCGAGATTCGGATCCATGCCAGGGCTTTGCCATCTGCCAAGCGCGGAAGATCGAGACGCGCGCACTTAGGACCCGGCCCCCCGGGCCCCGCCTCCTGTCCCTGGTGGTTGGGCGGCCGGGTAGTCCGGCGGGCAGCTAGCCGCCTTTCACTTCCGGGTCACGGCGTGACGCACTTCCGGAGTGGTAGAGGGCGGAGACCTTGGGCCTATTTAGGGTCCAAGCCCCGGGGCCTCGGTCTCTGTCCCTGCTACCACTCCAGTCACCCAGAACCTCTCGTCGGCGCGTAAACCGCCCCTCTTCCCTTGCGGAACCAACCCTGGCCGAGGGCGGGCCCCTGGGCAAGGATCAGACGTTTGGGGCCCTATCCTCATGGGCGCAGGTGCGTTGCACCTTGCGGGGATGCTCGGCAGAGAAGATGCGAGCTAGAAGGCAGATTGTGCTGGAAGATTAGAATCTTGCTGAAGAAGATATTGGAAGTCAATGATAAAAATTTATGAAGAGTTGGCAAGGTTGTGCTCAGTGAAGGGCCGCTTGCTTTATAGCCAGGACCAGATAGTTTTTTCATAGGACTCTGGTCGATTATTCTGAGCGCAGGTGGGGAGGGTGTCAGACCTGAGGGCCTTGGCCACCCTTGTGGCGGTAAAGAGACCTGCGATCAGTAACAGTGACTAACACAATGGACGGGAGTCCGCCTTGCGTACTCCATAGGCCAGCACTGAGGGGGGATATGGTAAGCTCTCCGCTGGGAGGAAGTTACCACCGGCTGGGGAGGCTAGGGCGACAGATTTCGAGCCTCCTGGGTCCATGGGCAGCCTGGTGGTCGAGGGGTGGGCCCTGGTAATGGCGGACAAGGATCAGAGGTTGGGGCCCACCACTCTAAGGGGCAGGTGCGCGGCACCTGGCGTAGGATGCTCAGTTGCGAGATGCGAACCAGATGGGGCTCCTCCCTTGGTGCTGGGGGCATGAGAAGAGCAATCATAAAAGTCGTTATTAAAGTGTGTTTTTGAATACCATTTATGCATGTAATTTGCTTGTCATGTTTATGCATTGTTTGTGATTAAACATGGCCGTTTTTACCCACTCAAATCTCATGGTGATTTCATTGTGGGCTTGCATGCAATGTCAGATAGGGGGAGGTGGGGACAATGCTGGGGGGTCCGGGTCCTATGCCAAGCGCGGAAGATCGAGACGCGCGCACTTAGGACCCGGCCCCCCGGGCCCCGCCTCCTGTCCCTGGTGGTTGGGCGGCCGGGTAGTCCGGCGGGCAGCCGGCCGCCTTTCGCTTCCGGGTCACGGCGTGACGCACTTCCGGAGTGGTAGATGGCGGAGACCTTGGGCCTATTTAGGGTCCAAGCCCCGGGGCCTCGGTCTCTGTCCCTGCTACCACTCCAGTCGCCCAGAACCTCTTGTCGGCGCGTAAACCGCCCCTCTTCCCTTGCGGAACCAACCCTGGCCTTCTTGAACTCCCACCCACCCGTCCCTTAGATTAGTGGTTGGAAGGGCGTGTTGCGGTAAAGAGACCTGCGATCAGTAACAGTGACTAACACAATGGACGGGAGTTCGCCTTGCGTACTCCATAGGCCAGCACTGAGGGGGGATATGGTAAGCTCTCCGCTGGGAGGAAGTTACCACCGGCTGGGGAGGCTAGGGCGACAGATTTCGAGCCTCCTGGGTCCATGGGCAGCCTGGTGGTCGAGGGGTGGGCCCTGGTAATGGCGGACAAGGATCAGAGGTTGGGGCCCACCACTCTAAGGGGCAGGTGCGCGGCACCTGGCGTAGGATGCTCAGTTGCGAGATGCGAACCAGATGGGGCTCCTCCCTTGGTGCTGGGGGCATGAGAAGAGCAATCATAAAAGTCGTTATTAAAGTGTGTTTTTGAATACCATTTATGCATGTAATTTGCTTGTCATGTTTATGCATTGTTTGTGATTAAACATGGCCGTTTTTACCCACTCAAATCTCATGGTGATTTCATTGTGGGCTTGCATGCAATGTCAGATAGGGGGAGGCGGGGACAATGCTGGGGGGTCCGGGTCCTATTCCCCCATGGGAATTTCAAGTAACCCAAACGAAATGCAGATTGTGCAATAGGGGTGAGGAAGACATTCAACATCTTTTGTGTATTTGCCCCGAACTCCTCCAAGAGAGAAAATCATTGCTAAAAGCTCATTTCAAGTCACGCAGTATACGGTCATGTAGGCAGGCCGTGATGAAATGTATGATCTCAAATGATATCATTTTAAACTCCGCCTTTGTAAAGTTCCTACTGTTAGCCAAAAAGAAACTCAGAGATGTAGCTATTTCAAATACTTAAGGGGTTGTAAAGACTATGTAATGTTATTTTATATGATTTTAAACTGGACCTTAACGCTTAAATTCTTTTTTTTAGTTCAAAATGTTGTAAGATGTTAAATAATCATCATAATAAACTACCTTTGTACCATCTGAAACTGTGTGGAAACTTCTTTTTCTGGAACTGAATTCTCTGAATTTCATGAAAGGTCAAAAGACTCTCATGTGGCCCCTAGAATGTCCATAAATCCTAGTAAGGCCTAGTCATGCCCTCATTAACTGAGCCTCAACTCAGGTGTGAGCTTTGTCGTGCATGCAGGTAGACTATTCCCTACAAAAAAAGATATATCAAGAATAAGATATATTTGCTCATAATTTTGCCTAGTCAGCTTCTTTGCTTAGTGGACATAACTTGCATTTCAACAGATTTGTTAAATGAGAAGAATCCGTCATTTCAAATAAATAATTATCACCCTTTAGAACAGAAATCCTTCCACTACATAAGGCTATAAAGCTATTCATGTTTAAGTTGCAACAGTGGTGTAAAATACACCTATTGCTAGCATTATACTTAGTTACACTTTGGGTCCCCCCCCCCTTTCAAGCGAAGGCTTTGTTCGACCAGTCTATTCCAGCCAATTGGCTCGAGATTTTGTCAATCACTTCTTGAAGTCATTGACAAAATCACTCCAAGAAGTGATTATTGGAGTATTTATCACTTATCGAATGCAGTTGCTGTTTGAGTGTATCCTTACACCTCCAGCTGCACTTTTATATACCTGTCTAAGGGACTACTTTACAACTATAGCTCTGTCTTGCTCATCCTGGCTCCCTCCTGTGTGTTTCTCTCTGTGTTGACGCTTATTGTGTTAGCACATTGAAGCCCATTCTATTGACTTTGCCAGTGCTTGTTTTAACTCTAGTTGTTTTTCAAGGTCTTGTAGTATAAGATCGGCTACGAAGTGCTCAGCTACTTGTACTGAATTAAAAAACCACAGCAGCAAAGCAATTAGTGTTGACTGAAATAAATGAATACAAATACCCATTTTCTTGGGTGCCTGTAGGAAAGTAGCATGTTCTCAGAAGATTTTGAAAAACATGTGTTGTCTAGAAACACCTTTTGAAGTGTGCCATACCTATACCTATATGCTGTCTTGGACCCCGTGCACGAGCCTCAGGTAATACATGATAACATCTCTTCAAAAATCAAAAAAGGTATTTCTTTAGCGTGTGGAAGCTTCGACATTAATATGTCACATTAAACCAGTGCGCTGAGAAGTACTTTATTAAAAGTGATAGCTTTTAAACATGAGCCATTAGTTGCCCTCCATAAAAGTAATAAGTTAAACTGATACAAATGGCCCTACAAAGTTGATTGTACCTTGGTTCCACATTGCCTATATCCTGTACGTGGCCCAGAGTATTGTAGAGCAACATCATAGTCTATTAAATCAAACTCCAAAGGTTTTTGTACACTTGGTATTGTTAACTCACATAATGGAAAGTGTTTTCATTTACGATAATGAAGAAAAACAGTTTTGGTGAAATAAAATATTTGCCTAAGATCACACAATTTAAGCAAGGACGCTGAGATTCACTCCGGTTTTCTGATTTTACTTTGTACAAATCAGCCAGCAAATGGGTATTTATTTGTATTTCCTTATGTTAAGGCTTTGTTTTTACCTCTGTGTGTACTTTTCTGCAGTTTTTTATATCACTAACTGGACTTGAAGTTATTGAAGAGCTTTACATGAGCATCGGTTACATTACACAAGGTCACCATCCCTTGCTTTTAAGGATGGGGCGATAAAGTGATTTGCAGACACCCAGGATGTTGAGCCGATGCAGAGTCTTAAATCTGGTTCTCCGGATCCAAAGTCGACTTTTCAGGCACTAAAGCCACATCCATAGTACAGGAAGGGAGGCAGGGAGAAGCCACATGAAAGCCTGGCTCGTTTTGGACTCGAGGTTCCAAAAGGACCTCGAGCTATGCCAGAGCCAGGCTTCAGGCACGAGCCTGGCTCGAGATTTCAGTGAATTGCCCACCTCAAAGTTTGTTAAGTGTGTAAAAGTAGGATTAGGAAAATGGGTGAATATCTGAAATATATGTACATTCTGTGCATTGTTGTTATTTGTATGTACATTACACAACTGCCTTGCATTGGAATGCATATTAGTAACCCCAACGTATGCAAACTCTGGCCGAGCAAAGGGTAAACTATTTTAGTACATTTTTTTCTTAATTTTGTGATGGCTATTCCGGACATACCGGAGCCTGATTAAATGGCTGTAGAAAGAGTATATCTCCTGTATCTCTTGACAACCAAGGCTTGGCTGATGTCTGCTGATCCCTTCTTTACATTCCAGTGCTATCTGCTCTTTCTTCAGTTGAGATCCCCCTTCAAACGAGATAATGCTGACAAGAATCTGGGGAAAAGACGGGTTGTGCGAGCGCTTCTAAATGCAGCCTTTGCTCTGACAGAATCTAGCTCATTACATTCACATTAGGAAGGAGAAAATGACAACGTCTCACTCAGAAGCCGCCATCTTAGAAGCCTAACCGGAGGACTGTACACCCTGGAGGTAAAAGTATCCACTCACAGATGAAGGGTGCAGCGAGGACCCCACTGAGTGCACGTCTCACCGCCCTGTGCACTATCTCACTCTTCGCCCTGTCGGTCACCTAAGCAGGATCACACACCCGGATATCAGAATTTTGCAAAATACAAATTATTTGTTTAAAACTCTAGGTACATACTCATGACCTTCCTTACTGCAGCCTTCCCTGGACAAGGCAGGTACAGCACAGGTGACAAAAGGCTGACCTTCCCTTCCACACAGAAGGATACAGCAGAGACAGTCACAGAGCAGGATTCTCTTCCAGAGCAGCCAGGTACCCTTCCATCCACCACCCCATGGAGAACAGGCAGCGCAGACCAGCGTCGGATTGGTAACGAGGGCACTCGGGCAATGCCTGAGAGGCCGGTATCCAGATTCCAGCTGTGGGCTGCTTTTTAAGCAGCCTGGGGGGGGGCGGGGCGATTTGGGCGGTTTCTGCATTGTTCTATGCCCCCAGCGGTCCAGTGGGTGCCTGAGTGGCCTTTCTGGAGGCAGATGGGCACCCATTACCTGCCTTTTATCAAGGGGCAGAGGTGTCTGCCTTCGTCTGGCTGGGCCAGCCCATTTATATATGCATATTGAGCGGGGGCAGGTGGCCTCTCTTGTGTTCAGGTATGTTTCACCAGTGTGAACTAATCCGTGCATTTTTGTTTTTTAAATCTCTACCCCACCCCCTTTTTTTTAAAAAAAAAAAAAATGTTGCCGAAGCAGTGTTTTGCGGAAAGGCAGTATTTAAATGTGGGCCACTTTTTTTTTAGCGAGCCCAGGTAGATTTTTAATCCCAATCCAACCCTGGCGCAGACAGTTTACCAGAGTCACCTTGTTATGATGTTGGCATACTAGTAGTTGGGAGTGGGTGGAGCTAGGGGGCCAGAGGAAGAGGAGGAGCGGACACAGGAAGAGGACGGTTAGAGTAGGGACAGGGCACGAGCAAGACGTGTAAAATAAAGCTCCAGTTTAGACATCAATAAGTGTCTGTGTTTATTGTAGCAGGATGCTACAACTGGTGACGAGGATGGGATGGGCATGAACCTAGCCCACAGAACCCCACAAGAGAGCCCTGTCCCTGGCAGTCTCAAGGAGAAGAAAACGCTGCCCAAGGGAAACGAAGTTGCTGCCCGAGACGAGAAGCCAGCAGCTGGTGACCCTGTTTCCCCCAGCAGTCGAGAGGGATCCAAGAGGGAGCCGAGGTACCGAGCGTTGAAACGCTCGAAGAAGAAGAGACCCCTTCGCGCTAAAACGCGACTCACGCAGGAAACGTGTACAACTAGTGAGTACTACACGAGCGGAAGTCGGGAGCCCACCCCGACTCTGCCAAGCCCCAAAGAGAGGAGAAAAGTGCCTCAGTGTGGAGGACGTTGCCCCACGAAAATCGCCTGCCAAGCGCTGCTGAGAGCGCTGAAAGCGGAGCCCGAGAGAAATTCGAGGTCGGAAAACCTCACGCCCGATGCGTGAGGTTTGGCACGGTGCCGGTGAAGGAGAGCGGGAACTTTAAAAGTAAGGAGGAATCGGGAGCCCACCCCGATCCTGCCTAATGCCCTGGTCACAAGAGGGCGCCTGGGGCACTGTGGAAGCTCCGTGAATGTGCCCCGAAGTAAGAGCGCTGTTCGCGCCAAAAGAAACGGAAAGTGCCCGAGTGAGGTGAGGGCTGAAACGGACTGAGCGAGGGATCGGGAGCCCAACCCCGACCCTGCCGTGCTGCCTGAGTATAAAGACGCAGAGCGGAGACTGTGAGAGCGCTGTGAGAGGAAGCGCTGCCCCGCCAAAAGACATTGTGTTGCCCCGATGGAAAACCTCACCCCCGAGGCGTGAGAAATGACATGCCGGTAACGAAGAATAGTCGGGAGTTTGCCCCGACCCTACCTGGATGTGCTGGAGGCCCAGGAGTGTGTAAGGATCAAGAAGAGTTGCTGCCTAGAAGGGGACCGGCTGCCGGTGAGTGCCGGGGAGATTCCTGTGAGTGGCAGACTGAATGAAAGCAAGTCTCGTGAGGGGTGAGATTTCAGGCGAGCGGCCATCTTTGAGTCAGGCGGATTTTAAGGACATACCCTGTGTGATCCATAGGCGGCCATCTTGGAGTCAGGCAACAGCAAGAAAGTGAACAAGCATTGGCAAAAGTGAACCAGCAGTGATACATGCAAATAGACAAACATTGATACATGCAAATCAACAAGCATTGGTACATGCAAAGAGACGCAGGCACTGATACATGCCGATCAACAAGCAGTGGACAAATCGTGATAAAGGAAGAAAACAGGCATTGGTGAAGGCCAAACAAACATTGGCGAAAACCAAACAAGCATTGGCAAGGACCAAACAAGCGCTGGCGAAGACCAAACAAGCAGTGGCGAAGACTGAATAAGTATTGGCGAAGGCCAACCAAACACTGACGAAGACAAGTAAACGGAAACGCGAACAGTGAGAAACGCAAGCGAATGCGCAATGGCGAATGTAATGCAGTAACGCGTGTCCATAAAATAAAAGAAGTGACAAGCAAAAATAAACAAAGACGACGCACAAATAATTACAACGGAGCCAGCAACGAGCACAAGCCAATGCAAGTGTGGAGTAGCCGGTGAACACGCACACAACAAGCAAGTGATACCCAACATTGTCACTAACCATGGATAAAGTCAAGGGTGCAATGTTGACCATGCACGAGTGCACTGAAAGAAGAACTGACAATCTAGCTCAAGCTAAAACACAAGCGGAAGCAACTGAAACCCGAAGAAAAGTGTACAGCACAATGCCCCGCGTCTACGACAGATCAGAACCTTCTTCTCTCATGGCGGGAGGAGACGTAGCTCAATGTTTCAATCCACACCTTGAAGTATCGCCCCCAGCGGCGCGGATTGACGATTGGATCCAGGGCCTCAAACGGCACTGGTGGCTGGAAGCATTGGACAATTTCTTGAAAGCCAACGGTGAGCAAAGAGAAAGAAAATGTCTGGTGCTACTCCTCCATCTGGTGGGTCCCGGGGGCCGATGCCCAATTAGAACATTTTCCAAAGAAGAAGCGGATATCTATGATAGACTCCAAGAGGAGCTCTGTGCCCATCTCAATGCACAGGCAGAGGTGGATCATAATCGCATGGTCTTCAATACAGCACGGCAGGAACCAGGCGAGCCATTGCCGCGTTTCATCACTCGGTTGCAAAGTCTGGTACAAGGCTGCCATTTCAACACATTTAAAAATGAGGATGCTGTTCGGCTCCGAATAATTGAAGGCTGTGAAAACCCCGAAACAAAGCACAAAATACTGAGAGGGCATTGGTCGCTAAAGGAAATTATCAAGAAAGCCGAAATTGGAATGCAAATCCAAACAAGAGACAAATTGAGGAATGTGCATCTGAGTACAAAACTTCGAGATACCTGGGAAGAGAGAACCCAGAAATCCAACAAACACAAAAGGAGAGAGAGAGAAGGCAGATCAGCGAAAAGACTACGGGAGAGACACTGTGACAAGGAAAGTGACAAGGAGTACTCAGAGTCAGATTACTCAGCGTCCGACCACTCAAAATCAACCAAAGATTACTCAGAGCCAACCATCCAAATAACAACTCACAGGAGTCATTCAAAGTATGGCACAAGCTACTCTGACGGGGAGGGAACGTCCAGTGGGACAGATTGCACTCCTGGACAAGATGGCATTCTGCACAACAAGTGGGGGAGAAAGACAAACCATAGAAGAAGGGGCCACAATGGTCAACACCGGAAATCGACGCCGGAACATCAATCGCCAAGGAGTGAAGATGAGTCCGAGGAAACAGCTGGCAGGAGAACACATCACCAACAGATCAGAGATAGTAGAGCACCAAACAATCGGGAAGAAGAACCAAATCGCGCAACACGGACTGGTCCCTCACAACAACAGGCAAGAAAAGATCCATGCATCCGTGGGACCCACGACAACGAAGAAACAGAGCGGAGATGGGTAACCTCAGGCGAGGAGGACGAAGAGGCAAAAGCTTGGGATCAAGTACAAGGGACAAGCACGGAATCTTCAAACAATCTCCCAAATGAGACAACATTGAAGATGTTCCAACAAAGACACACGGAGAAGTTTTCCAAAGACAATTCCGAGGTGGAAAGCAGCTCGTCACGGACTACCCGGTTCCGAAGACCACCTGGTAAGACATTCTCAAAGGAACACTCACAGAGGGAACTGACGGAGCACCCCTCCGATTCAGAAAGCACGTCGGTCCGATCCTTTGAGTCGGCAGAGTCGTGGTCCCGACAACGACCACGCACAACATTCTTAAACATTCTCAGAGGGAAGTGACGGAGAACCCCTCTGATTCAGATAGCATCTCGGTCCGATCCTTTGAGTCGACAGAGTCGTGGTCCCGACAACGGCCATGGCACCAAGCACCTGAACACATCAGCGAACCAAGGGACACTCTTCCCGTCAAGAGTGACATGTCTCACACCAATGTCAATGCACACTCGATCACTCCACCAGACAACCTGTCACATCGATCACAGGTGCATAGCGATACAAACACTACACCGTCACCCCGGGTAGGGGCAGCAAGGTTGACTCGAAGGTCCTGGTCCTGGTCCTATAAAATGGAAACAGACATCGTGGCCATTAGCACCCAAATGAAGACGGACCAATCAGTCGATCTGCAAAGGAAGCCGGACATGTCAAGAGAGCCAAGTCATCATCGGATAAGAACGAGACACACAAATACCCAGCCGGTTCCAAGGTTTGCCTGTTCTAGACGTGAGCAGGAGTGGGAGAGACAATCCGAGACAGCAAATCAATCTCCAAGTCATACCAAGATGACCTCCACCGCTCATACCCCACCGGCTGGCATCCCAGACTCGAAACAGGAAGACAGTGTTGTTCTTGACTTGACAAGGCAAAAGGAAATAAAAATACATGCAGACACTAGGAAGGGAACTAGAACAACATCCCCTTGGAAAAGAGGCCGAGCGTCACGTGAGCAAGAGTCACAAAGGAGGACAGACTGCCGATATCAAACTGAGCTCGCCATAGGCACCTCCAGAACCCTGATGAGTGAAATGGACACTCTCAGTTCAGATGACCTGCATCCTGATGATCGTGAAAGCACTGCTCCGATCATTGAGACAATGAGTACTAATAGTCCGAGAGTCAGGTCGCCACGACCTCATCGCGACATACGTCCACCCAAGAGACTGATCGTGGAGATGGACTGAGTAGTCAGTATGTTTTGTTGTTTTGCTACAAAGGGGGGAGATGTTATGATGTTGGCATACTAGTAGTTGGGAGTGGGTGAAGCTAGGGGGCCAGAGGAAGAGGAGGAGCGGACACAGGAAGAGGACGGTTAGAGTAGGGGACAGGGCACGAGCAAGACGTGTAAAATAAAGCTCCAGTTTAGACATCAATAAGTGTCTGTGTTTATTGTAGCAGGATGCTACACACCTCACACTCACAAAAGGAGCAGCGTTTTGATTAAAAATTTGCATTTTCAGCAGATTCTGACTGAGCCCGAGCAGGACACAAATTGGTACAGTTATGAAGCGAACTATTCCCGAACCGAATACGATACGTCAGGACACACACACATTCATTTTAGGCACGGGGAGATTGAGTGATTTGTCGAGTCGAGTAACGAGATGCAGTTCAGCTGGTGTCTGTTCCACAAATGGAATCAACGAAATGGCTTGTCCGATGGCACTTTGTTGGGTGGTGGGACACACACCGTTTCTAGCTATTGCATGCAAAATAAAGGCGCATTTCTTCCGAGAGCCATTAACGGATCGAATCTGAAGTTTCACCCTCGCTCATTGGTGCATCTCAGCTCTGTACTGGTACTTGCCCAATGCCGTGGTAAAAAGAGAAACAAACAACCGGTCCCGGCAAACTCACAACTAGGGGCGAGGCTACCATCTGTGCAGCAAGTGCAGTGGCACCGGGGCCCAGAGCCCTAAAGGGCTCATTGAACCCTAACAATTGCTAAATGTTACTGGCTCAACAGCAGTCGAAGCGCGTGCTTGCACCAGAGCCGTGGCTTGCTTGCTGCGCCATTGCGCACGTCTACCATCAATAACTCGCTCATTAATGGTTCCTGTCAATTCTAGAAGTTCAGCCGACAACGTGCACCACCGCGCTTATTACTGCCCAGTTATGCTAACCCTAAACACGGCCATTATAAGAACGTAATGTCCGACACGAGCAGAAATATCGCCTGGCGTTTATCTGCCTCCCATCGGGTGCACGCAGTCCCGGAGCGCGGCCCCTGGCAGCGGCGGACGCAGCCTCCTCGTCCCCGGCAGCGCTGGGAACGTGCCCCGCTCCGCTTGGCCTCGGTGACCGAGCTACGCGTGTTTGCTCAAGTTCACACAGACTCCTTGCCAGGCCTGCCCAGAACGCTGTCTCCGCTCACTTCCTGTGCTCTTGCATAATACTTCCTTGCTTCTGTTACAGCAGCGAGCATGGCTTGGTCACCACGGACTGACAGCGGCACAGGGGGATGAAACAGGCCAAAGCGGGGGGGGGGGGGGGGGGGGGGGGGGGTTGCGCCCTCAGAGGTGAAGTGTCCCGACATGTCAGTGCCCAGAAATAATTTGATTTAATTAGACCTGCCAGAAACATTCCCCAATTCCTTTATGTGATTTAAATGGGCACATATAGTGCTTTTGTCATCTGATTAGCAGCTCTTGAAAAATGCGGGCGGGGGGGGGGGGGGGGGGGGGGGGAAGGGAACCGAAGGGGCACCTGCATCGATACATCTCAGCTTAAGGGCTTCAAAAATCTCTGTGCAGAATTTGTAACCATTTTCTTTCAACATTCCGAAACAAACCATGCGCCAATATATGTTTACAGTATGTGGTCCAGGAAGTGTGTCATGCATCCTGTTGCAAACAGGGAAAGCGGGTCCTCCTGCCCTATGGTCGACTGGTCAAGTTGGACAAATTGGCATGCAGTGTGGCCCGGTGCCACTGCTCCAGCTGCACCAATGACTTTCCTTGCACTGTGAAAGCTCGTTTAACTTTTCACCAGGAGTCGGTGCGTCTGGCTGCAGGCGTCTAGGCGCTGGTCTTGTGTGAGGCTTCAAGGCTCTAGTCTCTGGGTTCTCTAGGGAGCCGGTGTGTTGTGTTTTTGTTTTTCACAAAATACAGTCCCAACGATTGGGGCAGTCCCCCCTCCCCCCCGCGCGGACGGCGGAAGCCAACAGCTACCATCTAGACCAGTAGGTGTGTTCTATTCAGCCTTGTTTCCCCTGATGCAGTCACTCAAGTGACCACTCCCTGCCGTGAACATACCAAACAATGCAAACTAGTGTCAACATCTTAATTTGCAAATTAGGGAAAATTAAAGACTCTTATCGGATGTTAGGCGCTTCTCAAGAACAATTGCTTTAGCTAAAGCTAACATATCAAAGACACGTTTTGGCGCTTACTAAGAAATGTGTGATTTGTGTCAGTGATTGAAGGGCTGAAACTGCCTTTCCTTTGTTCAGTGACAATCAGGGCGGGGCTTTTAGAGGGCAATCAGGCAGTGCCAGAAGGGCTGGTCTCACAGGTCAGTGTGTGGGGCGTTTTTTGACTGTTTGTGGGCCTGTTTTGTGGTCTGGTGGGCCGGTTTCTTCTGTTGCTTAACTCGATGTTATCACAAACATTGCCTGCAGCAAGCCCGCAACCATGCAATCTCACATAACTTCCACAATACCTATGTGGTGTGTCTTTACAAGTACAAAACTGCCCCTATTTGCAAATGTGGGTCGCGTTTTTTTTTAAAACTATCTGATTAATTGATTGGGACCACTTTTATTTTGGAGCCAGGGCCTATTTTCTGCCCCTGGCTGACCCCAGTGGCCTTGGAACTGAGTACAGCGCTGAGCAGTGTAAGAGATGAAGATGCCCCCTTGCCCTGTAAACTTTTTAAAAGGTTGATAGGTCAACAGCTGCTGTCCGGCTGGGGTGGACATGCTTTGGTGACATGACTCCTAGTCCTTGCTCCTTGGTATCCAAGAAAATCGTTTCTGCTACCAAGGGAAGCAATAATGCCACATTGCAGGCCATATGTGAATATTTGCATTGACTAGCCTGAACCACCAGCTCTCTGTGACACATGTGCTGCCCAGTGCCCGAAGTCCAGGGCCGGACTGGCCATAGCGGGCACCGGGCGTTTCCCCAGTTGGTTCCAGGGTGGGGGCCGTTTTTGTTCCCAGGGGCTGGCAATATCGGCTCCCTGTGACAACATCGGCCCAAACCGGCCCTAGCAAACAGCTCTGCCACACCCCCTCCTCCGCCCCAGTGGAGCCGGCCGAGCAGTTTGCCAGGGCCGGTATCAGTTCCCAGTCCGGCCCTGCCGAAGCCTGTTTGTTTGCTTTAATCATGGCTGTTGGTATGTGGTGTGAGTCTGTGTGTGGATGCCAGGGACTCCTCCGTCTTATGTTTACCATTCGTAGTTGAACCCTTGGAGCACTGTGAGAACCTCCTCTTTGTGTCTGTGGGTTCCACTGCAGTGCTGATGCTATCTGCACACATTTTCTGCCTGTTTGGCTTCCAGATTGACCCAGTCCCAAAGATTTTTCATGATGATTTCAGACACATATCAATCAATCAATCAATCAGGATTTATAAAGGGCAGCTAATCACCCGATAGGTGTTTGCAGGTCCCACCGGCCCATTCCAACAGCCAGGTCTTGAGGGCCATTTGAAATTCTTGAAATGAGGTGATGTCCACAGGTGCGTAAGAAGGCTGTTCCAGGTATTTGCTGCGATGTGGGAGAAGGAGCGTCCTCCACTTCTGCTTTGGTAGATGTGGGGAATATGGGCTAGTGAAAGGGAGGCGGAGCGTAGTCTTCACGACGGATGGTGGAAGTTCAGGCAGTGGTTAATGTAGGCGGGTCCTTGGTTGTGTAGAGCCACGTGTGCATGGTGTGGTGGACAGCAGCTTGAATTGGCATCTCTACTGTACAGGGAGCCAGTGGAGTTGCCTGAGGTCATTGGGGTGTGATGTGGATGCATAGGGGAAGTCCAAGGATGAGGCTGGCTGCGGCGTTCTGTATGGTCTGAAGTCTTTGTGGACAGTCTTTTCGTCAATTTGTCCATCAGGCACCAGTATTGCATTTAGTCATGTCATTCTCCCCATCATCTTAAAGCATGTTTTGTACTCAGTTTGGATTACTTAGAAAACATGCCTCCTGGACTTCTAAGGCTACCCAAGAACATTAGATATAATTTCCACACGTACTGCATCGGGTACCACTTTGCACAATCCAGGAATTTGATTGAATGTGTTTTACAGCTGGCAGCGTCATTATTAAAACAGTGCCCATGGGAAGTGAGAGCAAAGCACTCTGGGTCCTTTTAACCAAGGATTTTGTGCACATCAGTTCGTCCCAGGTGCGCAAAAACAGTACTTTGCAAACATAAATGCAGCATCCTGATTCACATGTTCGGTTTTAGTGGAACCGTGCATTCCTAAAATTGCTTTTATAAATATGGAAAATGTGCAGGAATGTGGATTTCCACCCCAATTCATTTCAGGCGAGGGAATGTGGGTGGTCATTAGGGTAGCAGTCCAAAGTAAAGTGAAACCCAAAAAGCAATAGGCAGGGCCACTGGAATTATGTGATCTTGCGGCTGCGGCCTTTTCCACATATTTTTAGATTTGCCTCATTGCTACATGATCCACTGTCCGCTGCATAAACTGCCGATTTTAACAAAAAACATGTTTCTAGCGCGAACCGATCAAAAGTTATTAGAAATGTGGCAATGCTTTTTGCCTCAAAGTAGAAGACCGTTTGCAGAGGTTTCTGTTTCTTATTGCTTTATGAGGGTGCCAAGCTGGTACTAATGAGGTGCTCGTACGTTAGCGTGTAAAAATGACAACATAATATAGTAATACTATCATAAAATGTATCGCATTATGCTGCATAATTTAGCATTTCTTGCCGCATAATTTAGTCACCCCTGCTGCATAATTTGGTCCTCCACTGCCGAATAATTCCAGTGGCCCTGGCTATGTAGCCTGTAGGTCTGTGGGTATTCATAATCATTTTCATGTCGTTTTTGCACCTTGGAAACATACCAAAACCGTTGCGTCCAACAGATCGGCAGGACCAACGTTCAAGAGGGAATGAGTTTGTGGAGCATGAAAAATGTCCTTCTTAAAAATAAATATAATCGATAGAAAATACGTAGATATGCATGTTTTCCTAATGCACAATTTTCGATCTGCTCTAATTTCCGAAAGAAACTTTTGTGCATTGGAATACTCCTGGAAATGTACTTTCGGCATTGACTTTACAGGGCACTCTGTGATTCTTTGTAGATCTCAAAAACATTGGAATTCTTCTCGAAGAGTAGGAGTAAGCCTGCAGGAGTAGATTTGCGCTTTCACCAAGCTGCCCTCTGTAAATCTAGCCCATTGGTGGTGGTGCGCATTTAAGGGCCCGTGGGGGTCAAACTCATTAAAACGATTGCTGCGTAGGGTGGGAGTTTGTCATGGCAGGAGGCCGTGTAAACATTATTTATGTTGCTACCAATTGGAAAGTGGTGTTCTTGCTGAATAGCCTCGAACGCCAGTGCTGTACATTGGAGCCCGTCGGTCAGTGCAGCCTTGGCTCTGTGAGATAATACCAAACCGTGCCAGGAATGCCACCCGTGCCCTTGTTAAGCATTAATGCCCCCCCCCCCTGCTCTTGCTGTCAAGGTCAGCAACTCGTCGGGTGATCTGTACACTGGACAACTCTATTATGCAGCCGTGAAATAGAAGACGGGCTGTGACCACGTGACGTCGCGGACTCTATGGTCTCCGGCCCGTGACTTTCTGAACCATCTTGACAGCTCTTCTCTTGTCTACAGACCAGCCGACTTCTAACTCTATGGAAGATCATTTAACACGAACAGCGCTTTTCCATGGCGATTTTTCATAGTTATTATTCGTTTTCACAGCAGTTAACTGACATGGTTGTTTCAGCCAATCATATTGGGGGCGTGCCCGTGTTCCCTGGAGTTCAGCCCAGTGGCCTCCAACATGAAGTGGCATTAATAGCGAATGCATAGTCTGCTTATAAAATTAAACATGTTTAATTTACGACTAACATATTTCAGTCATAATTATTAACAATTCTGGGTGTAGCACAGTGGCTAGTGAGCCCTCCCGCTTAATCTGCTTGAGCGAAAGCTGGCACTGGAACTGTGGGCCGGTGAACCAGTCCCCAAAATACGTTAATTGGTCATTTGTGGCCACAAATGTGCTAATAAGTAATGGATAGGGGAAGCAATGATAGAGGTGTGTGGGTTTAGGCAAAGGAAATCGAGAAAATAAAATCATGGAAAGAGGAACAACGGGGAGAACAGAGAGAGGGAGTGTTGTAAGCTGAAATAACCACTCCATACAGCTTATGAGATGTAGAGCTTCATCTGTTTAATCGCAGCACAGAAACAAACAGGTCTCTCACCAGCTGACCAGACTCCAACTGTCGAGACTGGAATGTCAGCTGGGTGAAGTCACAACAAAGGAGTCATAGAGGCATTCTATCAGCATGTAGTAAAACAACACTGAAGAAAGACTAAATTAACTGAAAGAACTAAAATCATATTTACAACACATCTCCTTCCCCAGGAAACTTAAAATGAAAAGTAAAACAACATAGCATATAAATAAAACAGCAACAAAAGATCAGCAAATATAATCATCCAAATATAAAGGTGGACGACGCAATCTTGGAATTCTCGTGGTAAAATTTGTCAAACTAGCATCAGTATTCGTACAACCAGAAGATGCAGAATTCCCCTCAAAATGCTGAGAAGCATCACCACCACCATCCTTCCTCCTATGCACAGCCAAAGCAGAAACACTCACACTTTCTTGGGTTGAAAACATATATCCACTGTTACTTGACACATTCTCATCATCCTTACTCCCAGACAAACTGTTACCCCTCTTGTATAACGCAACCCTACGGTAGTTCGACTTCTCACCATTCTCCAGCACAACATAATGGGGAAACACTTGTTTCACAAAAAATGGTCCTCCAAACTTTGAAAGACCTTTAGTAACTCTACCTGGCTTAACCTTCACCAGATCTCCAGCAGAAATAGAAAAAGAAGACGTTTCCTGAATATTTGGAGAAAACATAACACTATTATGATTCTTTAACCAAGAAGGTGTCAATTTTGTGCCAGGCGATCTACGACGCATCACCTCAAACGGAGACTTGGTATCCTGCTTATGCGGAGTAGAGCGATAAGCCCAAACCATTTCCTGAATTTTCTCATCAGAAAAACAGTCCAAAGCACAAGTCATTTGTATTATCCCTTTCACTAACCTGTTAACCCTTTCACAGATTCCATTACCTTGTGGATTATATAAACTAGTACGATGATGGCTTATCCCACAATAAACTAGTATGATGATGGCTTATCCCACAATCCCATCCTCGTCGCCAAATGTTGTAAGCTGAAATAACCACTGCATACAGCTTATGAGATGTAGAGCTTCATCTGTTCGCAGCACAGAAACAAACAGGTCTCTCACCTGCTGACCAGACTCCAACTGTCGAGACTGGAATGTCAGCTGGGTGAAGTCACAACAAAGGAGTCATAGAGGCATTCTATCAGCATGTAGTAAAACAACACTGAATAAAAGACTAAGGGGCCCATTACGATCGCGGACGGACTTGCGTCCGTCCGCGATCCCTGTGTAGGAGGGAACGTCCGCATGTGCTGCGGCGTTCCCTCCTGTGCAATTAGGATGGGACCGCCACCCTGGCGGTCACATTCTCTATATTTAACATTGCGGCGGGTGCGGCTTCAAGCTGCACCCGCCGCAATTTTAAAAACACATGCAGTGCATTTACATGCAGAAAGCGGCAGGCACCGCGCGGTGCTTGCCGCTTTCTGCATGTAAATGCAGGGGGGTACCATAGGTACCCCCCATGTGCACCCCCGCACCTCTCTTCACCCAGGGGGCCCGCAAGGGCCCCCCAGAGTGAAGATCTGTATGCTTTTCCACGGCGGTGAACCCGCCGCGGAAAAGCCTCTCTTCTACGCCATCCTAATATGTCTGGCAGTGTCTGAGAGACACCGCCACCATATTAGAGCTTTTCCGCCGCGGTTGTAAGCCAACCGCGGTGGAAAAGCAGCGGACTGAAACCAGGACCCACAAGCCATCCTAATGTGGCGGTGGGTCTTTGGTGGGTCCGCAGAGGATTTTCCGCATCCGCCGGGCCGTCGGTGGCTTCCGCCGGCCCGGAGGATGCGGAAAATCCTCCATCATAATGTGCCCTTAAATTAACTGAAAGAACTAAAATCATATTTACAACAGGGAGAAACAGAGAAAATGTGCATAAAAGAGATAGGTAATAAATATAAAAGAATGGGACGAAATAGGGGCAGAAAGTTAAGAACAAGGAAAAAAGATGAAAGGAATAACAGTGAAAGGAAATAAAGGAAAGGCGAAAATTAGGACGGAAGAATGGAGTGATATGCTGGAGTGAAAAGGTGAAACAATAGAACGCTGGAAGAGCAAATGGGTGGGTGTAAGAGTGCAAGGATTCAGAGGTTAACAGTGTGAATAAATGGAAGGGTGAAGAATGGACACATGGTAAGTGTAAAAGGGAATACAAAAGGATGGATGGAGAGATGAAAGAATTGACAGATGAATGGATGAATAGCTAGAGAGGTGAAATTATTGATGACTAGTTGGATGGAAGGAGGATGAAGGGAACCCTCTAATGTAAGGTCAGGTTTGCTCGCTTTGCGTCCTCGGTGTAGAAGTATGGTTTGGGGTAGGGGTATATTAATTTTCTGGCTAGTCTCTTGCTTTAACACCTTTGTGTCCGCATAAGCAGCATCCTATATGTTAATTTTCATCACAGGATGGCACATACAAGATGTGGTTACACAACAGTACCTTAAAACATACAGCAGCTCCTTAACAAAACTGTACATTAGCTATCAACTTAAGTTCAGAGCTACTGAAATTATGCATCAGGGGAGGACCAAATTATGTAGTGGGCTGACTAAATTATGCAACAAAAAAGGACAAAATATGCGGCATAATGCAGCAGATTTTGTGATAGCATGTGTCAAAATGACAAATTAATGAGAAAATACTAACACTTTCTAGGCAAAGCCTCCCATCAGTAGTACGACTTTGACACCCAAAGACATCAGTAAGTATCAAAGAGGTGACCAGTCTGCTCTGGTGAAAGACCTTTCACTGCATAGCAACATGTGTTGCTGCGTTTGTAGTAACCTTTGATCCATTTGAGCTAGATACACATTTTTTTTGTTAAAATCTGCAGATTATGCATCAGCTTTCGGATTATGTATGAAATGCGGTAAAGACATACTAATGCTGAAAATGCAGCGGCTGCAAAATTGCATCATTTTAGTGGCCCTGATTAAGCTGCAGTTTAAATACCCCCTTCCGGGTAACCAATCATGCAAACAGTTGGAGAGAATTTCAATGCTGCTTAAATATGAAGTGTTCGTTACTGTATGGGTGCTAATTTTCATAAGCACGACACCTGCTTTTGGTTTGATGTAATGGACAAATGGAGAAGTTGATTTTTCATTTGATATGGTTTTTCATTTAGAAAAACAAATCGTGTTGTCTGGTTTGCTTTTATCAGTATCAGTGGTTAGCATAAACTGATCGGTCAATTGAGAGCTATTCCCTTCCTAATCTCCCCTGGTGAAAGAAAATCCAGTTGTACATGGGACTCGCACTGCCATCAATGTGAGCAGAATGCATGTGGGCTTGTTTTAGAACAAGATAGCTGGGGCTAAATTGCAACATAGTGGAGTATTACCCATCTGATGGGCGGTAATGGTGGTTTTCGTATTTTTTTCTCTGCGTTATACCATTAGCTCTGCTGGTAAAAATACAAACAGCGAAACAAATCATTTAAAGTTTTTCATCAGCCAATTCAGTGGTTCTTTTTACCACAGAAAGTACATTTTCCCCGGATGTAAATAAATTACACTATCCAGAAGTGAGGGAGAACCGAATTGGCAGTCTCTAGAGCTCCGCTTCAAATACCTCTCCCTTGCCATTGATTTCCTTGAAGTGGTAGTAATTATTTTCCAACTCAGTGGTATTTAATTTTTAAATTCTGGAAGAATGGGGAAAGCCTCTGACTCTGTAGTTACAAACCTTTCAAAGTGTTGCATTGTTGTCCTGGTCTATCATAACAATTCACTCAGTGCGTGCACAAGAGGTGATGACACAGTCTCTTCAAAGGGGGTAAATAGTTTGAAGAAAGGAGACTTCTCTGAAGGAGATATAGGTGCATTGTTGAGGGGTTTACTGCTGCCCATAGGACGCGGGTAGTGATAAACTGGTTTCTTTAGGTCTAACCCACAGACAGCTTTTAGGCAAAGATCTATTGTGTACAATATCAATACTCACGAAGCACATTGGGCCAGCCCATTGCTTATCGTTGGTTGGCTTTCTTTTCAAACTCATTTGCTGAGTTCATAATAGATGACATTCCTTCCCCTTTTTGTACTTGTCTCTCCTGTGAAGCACAGTTTGTTTACCATTCTTTTGATTTATTGACTTGTATCCTTCCACTGTTTACTTTCAGGAAACGACTTTTTTTGGTTTAAAGTACAGTTGTTTGAAATACGTAATACATCAGGCGCGGTGCGTCCATTGGGGCGTAGGGGCGAAGCCCCACTAAGCCCCATGGACCCACCACGTCGTCACTAGAAGCCAAACACAATTATTTTAAAAAATCGCGCTATCTGCCGGCCGGGAAACCGGGAGACACCCGACCTTCCCGGAGTGCGCAAGGGGGGGGGGGATGATCGGGCTGCTGCAGCTGCGCAAGTGTATTTTTGGGCACAAACATGCCCGCGCATGCGCAGATCGTTTTCTTGTGAATTCCCCCTTAGAGAGAGGACCAGGGGGCGGGCCGCAGCCCCCGGGGTTACACAGGGTGACTGGGCGAGGAGTCATGGTGCCCCCCCAGCCAATCCTGGTGCAGGATTGGCTGGTCACTACATAGCCCGGTTACATAACCCCTGACGGATAACACGGCCGACTTTGGTGCTGGGAAACGCCTCTTATCAAACCATAAAAATGTATACATGACTTACTTTGGTGTTAAATAAATAGATATTTTAAAAAAGAAATAAAAATGATGTTCCGACTAAGGTGTGAAATTGGTGTCGAATAAATACATGTTTTTAAAAACAATTAATATTAATCATGTATCATTGGTGCTGGAGTACAAGGTTCGAGACTGGTATTAAACACTGACAAGCTGTGTGCAAGTTATATGGTCATAAAAATACATGAATGATGGATGCAGGATGGGTGGATGCATGAATGGATGCAGGATGAATGATGGGTGGATGAATGGATGGGTGGATGCATGAATGAATGATGGATGCAGGATGGATGGTGGATGGGTAGATGAATGAATGATGGATGCAGGATGGATGCAGGGTGGATGGATGGGTGCATGAATGAATGATGGATGCAGGATGGGTGGATGGATGGATGGATGATGGATGAATGATGGGTGGATGAATGGATGGGTGGATGCATGAATGAATGATGGATGCAGGATGGGTGGATGGATGGGTGGACACATGAATGGATGCAGGATGAATGATGGGTGGATGAATGGATGGGTGGATGCATGAATGAATGATGGATGCAGGATGGGTGGATGAATGAATGATGGATGCAGGATGGATGCAGGGTGGATGGATGGGTGCGTGAATGAATGATGGATGCAGGATGGATGGATGGATGGGTGGATGCATGAATGGATGCAGGAATGGATGCAGGAATGGATGATGGATGGGTGGATGGATGGGTGGGTGGATGGATGCATGAATGAATAATGGATGCAGGATGGATGGATGGGTGAATGCATGAATGAATGATGGATGCTGGATGGATGGGTGGATGCATGAATGAATGATGGATGCAGGATGGATGCAGAATTGGTGGATGGATGGGTGGGTGGATGGATGGATGGGTGGATGAATGAATGATGTATGGATGGATGCAAGGTGGTTCGGGCTCGCTCGCTGCGCTCGCTCACTGCGCTCGCTGCGGTGCAATATGCAAATTAGTTTACGCCTCACCACTTTCAAATGTCACCAGCCGCCCCTGTAATACATACTTAGACTGAGCTTCGGATTTTTTGATCTGAGTCTCTGCTTTTGATATGACGTTTTCCCTCCCTATTCTTGTGTTTATCCTGCCCAGTAGCATTTTGATTGCATAGTGTTCTGATTCTGTGAGTTGTATCCTTCAACCATTGACTTGACAGGACTCTTTTTTTTTTTTTTTTAGTTTGCATTTAGGAGTCTGTGAGAGTGCATGTATTTCCTTGCTCTCCGCCCCACTTTTTGCTGTGTCCTCCTGCACACTCTATTTTTACTCCCTGCCCCGCTCCCCATCCCAAGTTTCATTTGTTTTTACTTATTTATTTATTGAGGACCTATCAGCTGAAATTGTTGATGGGCTGCTTGCAGGGCCCTACTGGCTACAGAGCTTTCCATAATAAACAATGCAAAACAAATGTTTTAAAAAGTAGGCTTTAAAGCTATTTGTTTTGCATTGTTTATTTAGAAGTGCCTGCAGTTCCTTAGCATCAAAATCGGTCCCTATGAAGTGAACCTGGGCCCCACTCTGCCTCCCCAGGAAAAAATGCCTGGTAACCAGTCCGGCCCTGGCTGCTTGTTTCCTTTACTTGCACATGCATTTTCATGTATTTATTTGTGTCTCCCCTCACAATCTATTTTCCTTCCCTTTCTGTCCCACTTTCATTTTGTTATGGTCTTGATTGGTTGTGCAGCTGGCTCCAGACAATTATGTGAGAAACACTGGAGAGGGACTTAGGCTTCGCCCACACGTTGAGAGTCAGGACTATATGTTTTGATTGGGCAGAAGTTGTGTGCTTCCACAAAAAAGTGCTTTCTCTGCACACAGATGTGATCATTTTCTTTATTTATCTAGCTGCCCAAGCTTGAACTTTTGGGGGCACACACATTACTTTGTAAACCTATTAAAGTGTCTTAGATAAACAGAAAATGTATGGTGTTTTTCTGTGGCAGCAGCACAATTGGGCGTTGAGCAGGTATTAACCTACATGGATTTTTAGGTCTGGCTTGAAAGTTCAACTGTCACCTTACCTTTTAACGTTAACCATTATTACTCTGCAGTTTTTTGCTTCCACACACATACATATCCATTACCATACTATTTACCTGCAATGCTTCACATTCCTTTAAAGCCAGACCTAGTGGCATTGCCAATGCTTGTTTATTTATTTATTTTATGAGTGCCTGACAACTACATGTGCTACTGGACTGCTCCATTTGTTTCTTATGTACTTGCATGCACTTTTTTTATTTGAATATACCAGTTTAGCATGGCTATTCCACTTTAGATTAAAAATTGCTACCATACTTAATCACTTATTGCGTGTACAGGTGTCACAGTGAACCCATGCCCATGTGTCACAAGGCATGCACATGCTTTGGTGGCAGTTTTGGAATGGGTTTTCGTAGACAGCCATTGAAGAAATTGCCAGCCATGCATGTGCATGTGTCATGATGCAGCAGCTAATAAAAAAGCTTAGGAGAAGGTCGTAGCTTGGTACTTTAGAACCTTTCTTTTGCTTTCAGCACTTCGTGGGTGAGCATGAGCTTTCTTGCTCTTGCTACCCCCATAATCTCCTTCTGTTGCTCTACCACCCTCGTGTTGTTGATATATATGAACAACACAAAGTCCTCAATCCTTGAAAACAGGCCCAACCAGTCTTGCATCAGTGATAATCCTGTATTCGGGCAAGTTGCATTGCCTAACGAGTTTCGACTCCTGCAAGTCTTATTCATATGCATCACGAGTTGTACATCCGTTTGTTCTTTTTTCAACGTAGATTCAACAAAAATGAAGAATGAAAAAAGACTGTGATTTAGGACATCCTAAAAAATAATTATAGCAGTGGGTCAAAATGCAATATGTCATGCAGGTATTAGTGCATATGGAATATGCGGGAGTGACGCGCACTACAGGTCCTGACCCAGCCTCTCGGGTATATATATATATATATATATATATATATATATATATATATATATATATAGAGAGAGAGAGAGAGAGATTGATTACATTTAGAAAACAGGTTATGGAGGGAAAGGGGAACAGTAGAGGAGCAAGAGGTGGGGAAGGACGTGAAAATCATTGCCAGTCAACTTCGGTGGACAGGTAGTAATTGTGGCTCAGCGGAAGAACCCCAACAATTGTGGCGGGGTGAGGGGTATAAAAACGATTTGAGCAGTGGGGGTGGAGGCAGCAAAGGCTGAACTTGAGGGTGGTAGAGCAACAGAAGGAGATTACGGGGGTAGCAAGAGCAAAAAAAAAATGCACATGCTGACCCACGGGGGGGAGGGAGGGGGAGAGGGAGAGGGAGAGGGAGAGGGAGAGGGAGAGGGAGAGGGAGAGGGAGAGGGAGAGGGAGAGGGAGAGAGAGAGGGAGAGGGAGAGAGAGAGAGAGAGAGAGAGAGAGAGAGAGAGAGAGAGAGAGAATGAATAAATATGAGAATATGAATGAGGGCCTCTCCTTTTCCACAGACAGCATTGGCAAAGTCAAAAGTTGAGGCTTGCTAGCTTTGTAATTGTGTTTCTTATTTATATTTGTAAGAATGGTTATTTTATGTGGGCCATACTCAGTTACCAACAAATCAGATTGCAGCCCGAGCATTGGCAACAATCCGTCAAGTTACTAACCACCAAGGCGATGCAAACAATGTTTTCAATAAACTACCAATAACCAATCCGTATTTCTAAACTAGCCTGCTAAAATCAATACTGCAAACTTGTGCTAGTAGTTAACACAGACGAGGGACTGCGCTCATGCTCTTGTCTGTGCAAGAGTGTACGCTGCCCACAGGCGTCCTGGCAGCACGCTTTGTTCTGCTGGGAGCGGATAAGGGGACCAGTTTGTTTGTTCACTGGTTGATAAAACAAATATAGGCCATCTTCAAGTGGCTGGGACAGTGGTGAACTGCTGCCCTAGCAGACCCTGTCAGTGCAGTGAACTCTGTCAACAGCGCTCTGACTCTTGTGCAGTGTTTGCAGCCCTTAGAACATCACTGGGGACGTGAAAGGGCGAGATTTTGATCGATACCTTATATCTATTGATCCAAACCTCGTTCTGGTCGACTGAACCTTTATTGCCTGTCTTGGAAGGAAACAGTACACCTATCTGCAAGTTAGTTCACCCAAGAAAGGACTCTACTCTCAAAGATCACGGACAACTTCTAGGTTTCAAAAGTTTATTGTAAAGATATAATGAGCTGCAAATACAAGCATCTCAGAATGAGATTCACGAGATACACAGGTCCAATTACATACATGTGCTCTCGAAAAGCCCTCAGACGAGCAACAGAAATCACTAACACAAGTTCTAAAAATAGCAAAGCTATCAGCATAGACGCATATCTCTCCTTCATTTAGGTTGGAGGAAAACAAACACAGGTTAGGCGTCCCTACCCTGTTCTAGATGGTATCCCTACTTAACCAAATCCCAACCTAACAAAGGTGTCAGCAATGAATGACCCCCAAGGGAAGTCACCCACTCTAAGTCTCTTGGTGAAAACCTAAAGTTCTCCAGTCATGACCCATCACTGCCTACCCATCCGCTCTCTAAAGGGTCCTCAGGTCTCTGCTCTAACTCCACCCAGGGGTGCTGTCCCTAATACAAAACAGTCAACAACATTTGAGACGCCCCTTGCGAAACGCCTCTCACGTGGTGCAACTTCAGGCTTTTTCCATGATGCTTTGTATTGGGCCTCAGACGTTAGAGTTGACCTTGCTTCTCAGTCTCTTCTCCGGCCCGCTGATACCCCTTAAACATTCCAGAACCCTCCTCCATGTCTGGGCCGTCTCCTGAACAGGCCTCTATTCATTCACTTATAATTGGATCCCCCCTTTCCTGTTGCAGACAGATATCTGCCGCCAAGAACCCAACTCTCATAGACTTCTAAAAAGGCTTGCAACATTTCTCAGCCCAGACATGTACGTGTAAATCAATGCCAAAACATTTCAGGCCTACAATATTTCACATTATGATTATAGCATTCAATTTCTTCATTTACTTAAAGCATGTTAAAACTCTTATTCTATTATTTAGAAAACAGTACTCTAAATCATGGCCCATTAATGCAATGACCAAAAACGTTAAACAATCTGTGTCGTGAAAAGAAACACCTTCCCTTTTAGCTCCAGCTCTGGCCCTGAGGCCTACCACGTTCTGCGTTTTACCACAGACCATCTTATATGTTAACAGCTACACGACATAGATTCAAAATAATCACGTCTAATAAAATCATATAATGTCACACATTTCTGTATTAATTCCACTTCTACTTAAATCTCTATATTAGCTATACATTTAGAATATAATTTCAGATACTATTAGCACTCATGGCATTTCTCTTCATGAATCATGCTCTCTATAGGTAAATGTGATGTACTCATATATTTATATCAGTTTGCGCTCTCTCAGTTCCCCCCTTTGATGACCTCTCGGGGTCATCACTAACATTTAAACTGCAGTTATTGCTGGCATTCTCTGCGCTTCCAGAGCTCTCAGGCTCCTGTACTGATTATCTTGTATGGCAGCCAATCTTTGCAACTGTTCTCTTTGGGCCCTTTCTGACCTTCTTGCTCTGTACCATTTGAATACCCTCACCAATCCCCACAATACTATCCCACAGATCAATATTATGATGATAGGCTTTAGGATATACCAAACAAAGCTTTTGCCTAAGGTGGAAAACCACCCTCCAACTGTACTCATTCCATGGCCCACCTTTTCCCAGACATTTTCTCTACTCAAGTCTTCGATCTCTTTGTGTATATTAGTTATGTTCTTAATAACTTTCTCAAGGGGTTTTGAAAGGTCTGGAATGTAAGTGCAACATTCCTGAACCTTCAAAGCCTTACAGACTCCGCCCTCTTTTGCTAATAAGACATCTAATGCAAGCCGATTTTGAAGAACCATAGCCCTTATCGATTGCATCTCTCCTTCTACCAGCATTAAGGACTGAGCAGTGCTGGCAGACAACCTGTCGACAACTGTTGCCAGTCGTCTAATTTTAACATCATTAAGGATTATTCCCAAAAGAGGGAACATAGCTCCAAAGACATCTCCAACCATTTCTGCATCGCCTAAATCTCTCCTTCCCCTCGATGATGTCTGGCCCTCAATGATCAATAAGTCTTGTGCATGATATATTTTGGGGAAGACAATTGCCAAGTAACATGATCCATACCAGTTGTCAGGTAGTCTCACGTAAGCATTTCTTCCACATACAAAATACACATTTGGAATTACTTGCATTCCCTTCAGGAAATCCTTAGTGTAGTACTCTAAATTAAAAGCATGTTCACAGTCAACTTCACCCACGTATACATTTTCATAATACGTTTTGGCTCGGTGAAGACATAACTTTCC
Source organism: Lissotriton helveticus (assembly GCF_964261635.1). NCBI lineage: Eukaryota > Metazoa > Chordata > Amphibia > Caudata > Salamandridae > Lissotriton > Lissotriton helveticus. The sequence goes on along the minus strand of NC_136067.1, from coordinate 1,773,907,589 downwards.
TTTCTGCGCCTTATCTAAAGCTATTGGACCACTACTACCCTTTCTCTTATGTGACTTCTCTTCCTCGGTCCAATCTAATTTCCCTTGTCCTGATTTTTTCAAAATCTTTTGTCTCCTGTAACGATCATCCACCTGCCCTATGAACTTTTTCTCGACTTCTGACACCTTGCATGTCAGATTATTTCTACGGGCATGTGAAGTATCTAAGGTAATCCAAGGAATGAAGAACTTGGCCAATCTGTCTTCACTCTTCCAGTAATCCCATTTATTCATCTGCTTATAATTCGGGACTTCTGGCAACACAGAATCATAATTGGAGAAATAGTATTCAAAACTATCTCTCTCATAAAATATACTAAGCAATAAGCTACATGTAATGCCATATGTCAGAGGGAGGTGATGATATCGAATTCCTTCATCTACAGACGCAGGCAACTGCATGCAGACGTAGCAATCCTTAACCTCCATGGCATCCACGTATTCATACAAAAGTTTAGCATAAGCATTTGACCTAAAGTCTCCTTGGGACTCGTCTACATGTAACCTGCGGGCTTCTGCAGCCAATAACGCTTTCTCTTGAGTGTTTTCCCTTTTCTCACCTGCAACAGTGGGTGTAAGTGTTACTACAGAATTCGCATCAGTTACCTTTACCTCTTCCTCATGTCCCTTTACATAAGAAATTGTTACCACTAAAGCTATTAATATTATCACTCCTACTATTAGTGTACCTATTATACATTTAGCTCTGCGGTTCGGGGTGCCGGCCTCCATTTCGTCAGACAATCTAGCTTTTCCCTTTCTCTTTGCAAAAAAAGTTCTTTTCCTCTCGTTCCTTTACAGTCTCTTTCAATCCTTTTTTGTCTTTAGAATCCACACAGCTGGAGGCTGACAGCCTTTTTTTTTTTTTTTGCAAAACGTCCTTTCACAGTTCAAAAAGACAACCCTAGCCCTTCTCCATCCACTCAAGGGGTTCCCTAAAATTCTCTGCTTCCTGGGCGCTAGGTAATCTTCTTTTCTTCTGCTTGCTTTATTTACAAAGTCCTTTAACAATCGACTATTAGATTTGTGGTTGCAGCTTCAATAGCATAGTTCAATATTTCCATGCGAAGAGTATGCTCTTCATGTGCTGTTATCGTGGTACCAAAGTCGGGGAATTTCAATTCTGTAAGAAACATGTGTTTTAACTTGCTGAGGCGGGGAGGTCTGGGGAGCACGAATGTTAGTGACCCTTCTTGTTCGACACCGGGTACCAACAGTTGTATTTCCACGGTGATAATGGGCTCAGAACTGGACACCACCACCGCTCGGATCCTCCCTGTCTCCGGTTTCACAGACATTTGTCGCCAGATATGTCCACTCAGGTGTGGAGTATCTTCTGTTAGGCACACGCACTCTTCTTGACCTTCTTCGGTCTGGTGCTTCAGCGCCCTGAGCACCTTCTTCTGGGTCTGAGTCTTCTGATATCGGAGGAAGGGTTGCTTCTGGAGTTGACCTCAGGCTAGAACTTCTTCTTTGCGGCCAATTTGCTTCTCCACGTGCCCTTCTACTCCTTCTCCTTCTGGTCTGTTCTCGCTCTCTTTCAGACCTGTCAGGGTCAGACTCGTACTCCCAGCTGTCTTCTCCTTCTGTAGCGTCTTCTGTTTCGCTGTTGTACTGACCGTCCTCAGCTTGGTCAGACTCGTTCCCTGCTTCCACTGGCACCTCTACAGCTTGGCTAGCCCCCTCTATGGCTTCTTGGTCCTCAGCTGGACGTCCATCCGAGAGAGGAGCTGTTTCCAGAGGTGCTGGAACCCTTTTCGTATGCGACGCGTGTATCCAGTTGGGCAGGCCTCCCACCTTTACAGCTGTACTTGTGATCAGGATGACCTGGTAGGGCCCACGCCAACGAATATCCAAGCAGCTTCTTCTCACATGTTTCTTCACCAGGACCCAGTCCCCAGGATACAGGTCATGGCAAGGGCCCTGGCACGCTGGAACCTCTGCAGCCTGCACCTGAAGGGACACAGAACGCATGGCGTCAGACAGCCCCTTACAATAGTCCAGGATCATATCATCTGTGATATTTAACAGTGCAGTAGCTGGAATAGATGGCAGTCTCATTGCTCTCCCCATTAACACCTCATGTGGTGACAACCCTGTTCTTCTGTCTGGGGTACTACGAAGGCTCATGAGTACTAATGGCAGGGCGTCAGGCCAATTCAGGGTCGTTGAGGAGCAAACTTTCGCTATTCTGGACTTGATCGTGCCATTAATTTGTTCCACAATTCCTGAGGCTTCTGGTCGGTAACTGCAATGGAGCTTCTGGTCTATATTCAGTGCAACACAAATCATCTTCACAAGCTCGCTGTTAAAATGTGTTCCCCTATCTGATTCCAAAAAGGCCGGCACCCCGAACCGAGGGATAAGTTCTCTAAGCAGTAACTTAGCCACTGTGAGGGTGTCGCACCTACGTGTAGGGTATGCCTCAACCCATCTGGAGAACACACAAACAACCACCAGGACATAGCGGAGGCGGTTGCATCTTGGCATTTCAATGAAATCTATCTGCATTCTGTTGAATGGACCTCCAGACCTTCCTATGTGACTTAGTGCAACTGGTGTTCTTTTCCCTACATTCAGCTGCTGGCAGGTCACACAACGCTGGCACACTGCTTCTGCTGCTATTCTAAACTTAGGATTGTACCAAGTCTGTCTAAACACTCTCAGCATAGCATCTCTCCCTAAGTGTACTGGACCATGTATGAGTCTAGCCATTGGACTCACCATCTCATTGGGCAACACTGCTCTGCCGTCTGCTGAGACCCAAAAATGAGTCTCACCCATTACACATCCTGCCTTTTCCCATGTTTCTTTCTCAGAATCAGGAGCATTTTCTTGCATGGTTGACAATTCATCCCAAGTATCAACAGTTTCCAGTATCATGGCTAATTCAGTTCTTACATTTATTCCACCCACATCCACCTCTGTGAAAGAGTAACCTTGTTCTGCGCAATACCGCGCAACCTCATCAGCATATCTATTGCCTTTTGAAACAAAGTCCTCATTTTTGGTATGTGCGATGCACTTTACAACTGCGATACTTGCTGGACATTGCAATGCTTCTAACAACAAGCGCACAAACTCTCCATTGCGAATGGGAGAGCCTGAAGAAGTCATGAACCCTCTTTGAGACCATAACTGCCCGTAATCATGAACTACCCCAAACCCGTATTGGCTGTCGGTGTAGATGGTGACTCGAATTTGATTGCTTGCTAAGCAAGCACGTGTTAGGGCAATAATCTCGGCTACCTGAGCGGAGTGTACTCCTTCCAGGCACCCTGCTTCCACAACTCCTTCAATTGTACAAACAGCATAAGCTGCTCTCAACTGCCCAACTTCGTCTCTTACACATGAGCCATCGACAAAGAAAACTTCGTCTGGGTCGGTCAGTGGCTCATCTACGATGTCGGGTCTGGGTTTGGTGCATAGTTCAGTCACATCGAGACAGTCATGGTCTGTATATTCATCATCATCATCAATATCATTTGGAAGTGGCATTAAAGTAGCAGGGTTCAAAACAGAGCATCTCTTGAGGGTCACGTTCTCTGCAGCAAGAATAACTTGCTCATAACGCGTGAGCCTGCTATTGGTCAGATGCTGTGTTTTGGTCCTGGTCATCAACAGTTCAACAGAATGTGGCACGCACACCTCTAACGGGTGCCCCATAACAATATTTTCACATCTCTCAATGCTGACACCCGTTGCAGCAACGGATTTGAGACATCCGGGCAACGCTGCGGCTACTGGGTCTAAAGTAGCCGAGAAATAAGCAACTGGTCTACGGGCATTCCCATGGATTTGGACCAACACAGACAACGCACAACCTTCTCTCTCACAACAGTAAAGAAAGAATTGTTTATTGTAATCAGGCATTCCCAATGCCGGAGCACGACACAGGTCCTCTCTCAGCTGTAAGAATGCCATCAAACAGTCTTTGTCCCATGGTACCGGATCACTCACCTCTTTGTGCGTCAGTTTTTGCAAGGGCTTTGCTTTCAGTGAAAAGTTCACGATCCACTGTCGGCAATAACCCACCATCCCTAGGAACATCCTGACCTCTCTCTGTGTCTGAGGCGCGTTCATTTTCATGATCGCCTCTATCCTGTCTGGTGACACCTTTCGTTTGCCTTTCTCAATTCTGTGTCCCAAGTACTGTACTTCTGTCAGGCAGTACTGCAATTTTCCCGGGGACACCTTGTGCCCATTGGCAGCTAGGTGATTTAACAAAGCAATGGAGTCTTCCCTGCAAGCTTCTTCTGTTTCTGACGCCACAAGGAGGTCGTCTATGTACTGGACCAGAACTGACTTCTGGGGCAGCACTAGACTTTCAAGATTTTTCTTCAGAAGCTGGTTAAAGATCGATGGACTCTCTGTATACCCCTGAGGGATACGACACCATGTTAGGACGCGATTTTCCAGCTTAAATGCGAAAAGAAAATGGCTATCTTCGTCCAAAGGGATCGAAAAGAAAGCCTGACAAAGATCTATCACAGTGAACCACTCAGCTTGGAATGGAATCTGAAACAGTATCACTGATGGATTCGGTACCACTGGACAACATGAAACGACTATGTTATTAATCTTTCGAAGGTCCTGTACTATCCGGAATTTCCCATTTGGTTTCTGCAGACCCATAATCGGGGAGTTACATGGACTACCCACGATTTCTTTCAGTATTCCCTGTTTAATCATGGACTCGATCACGGGTTTTATGCCTGCAATCGTTTCTGGAGTCAATTTATACTGGGGTGTTCTTGGGAACTCAGCATGCGGTTTCACTACAATTTTCACTGGGTCCACCCCTTTGACTAATCCAATCTCTTCCCCAGTGAAATCCCATACCTCTGATGCCACTGTCTCTCTCAAATCCCAGGGAAGCTCGTCTACTGTCAAAGTAGGGTACAGCTCCACACATATTCTTGAGTTTGCAACTTTGAAATCTGCATCATCATCATTAGTCAATACCTCCACTCCCTGGGGTGTACAATATATAGTGCAATTCAATTTGCACAACAGGTCTCTTCCTAGCAGACACACAGGGCTTGAATCGCAAACCACAAATTGGTGCTCATCGCTGTACTTCCCTATTTTCACCTGTACCGGTTCTGTCAATTGGCTGGTTATTCTCCTGTTTGCGACCCCTACCACCTGTATGGTCTCTCCAGACATGGGCAGGTCTGGAACTGCAGCTGATCTGATCGTGGATCTAGTGGCTCCTGTGTCCACCAGAAACGTCGTAGGGCACCCTGCTACTTCTGCTTCCACATAGGGTCCCCTCTGATCTACCTCTAAGGCTGCCCCAAGGGTGCAGTCTTCTCTTTCCACTCTCTGTCCGGTTAATGGGTCCACATAATAGCATTCTTCACCTTCCACAAACAGGGGCATTTGTCTATAGGTCTTACCCATACTCCCTACTCGAGGAGGTTGCGGGAACTGGGCTCGGGGAGGAGCCCCCCCCCCTTTGAGCACTTTTCCTTGGTATGGTGTCGCCCCTCTCATAGGTGCGCTCTGGACCTCTTCCTCCTCTATCTCTTGCTCTCCGATCTCTACATTGTAAGGGCACTCGCGTTTCCAATGCCCCAACTCGTTGCACTGGTGGCACCTAGTCGTTTTCTTCAAGGTAGCTATGTCTACTCTGGGTCTAAAGGTAGTACTCTCCTCATTACCCTTGTTCTGACTGTACTGCTTCTTACCTCCTGTACCTGTCCCTTGCTGCTGTTGTTGCGGTCCCCCCTTTCCTGCTGTCTGCAATTGTACCACCATCAGCTTCTCTTTTAGTTTCTTAGTCTTGGAGTCTACCTCATCACAGCAGTACCTAGCATATCTCAGTATTTCATCTAGGGGTCTACTTTGCCAACAAATCGAGTGTTGCTGAATCATTAAACTAATATCCGGTCTCAGTCCCAGGACGAACTTGGACACGAATTGCCCTATGTCCTTTGGATCCATTACATCCAAGCCGCTATACTGTTTAAACGCCTTCAGCAATCTCTCGTAATATTCATGGACTGTCTCTTTGGGTTCCTGTCTCGTTCTGTCTATTCTGACCCAATCTATGTCTTGCATAGGCACTTTTTCTTTCAGCCAAGTCATCACTCTCTCGAATTTTGCCATCACGATCTCGGACGGCCCATTAGTCCTAGCATCTCTCTCTGGCTCCGTTGTGGGCCACTCAGCGCTAACCTTGCATGCTGTCCACAGATCTCCTGGTACTACAATGTCAAACAGCGTGTTCAGATCTATCCATAGGACTTTTGAGATCTTTACAAACCTCTCGACTTGCTTGTACCACTCCACGGGGCTCTCTCGTAACTTGGGGAAAGATGTGGTAAAAGCAGCTAAATCTCCCCTACTCCAAGGGACATGTACATAGCTTCCATTGGCAACTTCACGCAAAGGGTAAGCTTCTATTCCCTGCTGTCCTGGTGTTATACCAAGCGTGCTTCTCCTGCCGGTCCCTTTCTTGGACCACCTCTCTTCCCACTTATCTAGTGCCCTCCATGTCCTTATTCCAGTAATCAGTTCCCTTATGTGTGTTTTCAGCCCAATCGTTCTCCTCTCGTCTAGATCTCGATCTGAGTAATGTAGCCTGTGGTTACCCTGTAATGCTTTGGTTCTTGACAAGTCCACCATATATTTGCCTGCTAGTTCGACTAACTTCTCATGGACTGCTCTCGCCTTTCGTGTGATGTCCTTTGCCATATACAGTATTTCATCCTGTTCATACATTTCCATTCTTTCTAAAGGCAGGGTACCATCTACCATGTCATCCAGATCTGACCTTAAGCTGGAGACATCAAGTCTCTTGGCTTTTATCTCAGCTCGCAATATGTCTTTCGAAGGGGGCTCACTGGTCTCCCTACCATCCCAACTTCGAGCTCTGCGTTTGGGCTCAGGAGAATTAAAGGGTGGCCTCCCTTGCTCCCATCTCTCCAGGTCCCATGCTCGGCCATCCAATCTTGGAAGGTGATGGAACACGGGCCTTTTATCCCTACTCTCTCTCTGCCCACTCTCGTCTTCTTCTCTCCTCTCACCGCACATCTCTCTGTTATTTTCCCTCTGGTCGCTACACTCCCTTTGCCTCGTATCGCTCAGTATCCGATACGATCCTTCCTGGTTCCCCATATTCCCTGGGCTGCGCTCATTTCTGTCATCACAGGGACTATGGTGCGACCTCTCACAACTCCCATTCAGTTCTCTGGTGCCGGGCACACAGTGTGGACATTTAAAGCTGTTCCTGTACTCTTGCGCCCTCCTCTCCCCTTCACTGAGTATTGGGCACGCCACCCCTCCATTCCCGGGGCCCCCGTTTTCCAGGTCTGTTCTACCTCCACTCCGGGCCCAATGGGTGACTCCCCTACTCCCTCTATAGTCCCACTCCGGGCTACTCTCCCCAGCCCCGCAGTGAGTCCGTGCTCTGCTGTCCTGACTTTCCCTTTCTGCTTCTGCAGCATTGATGCACTTTTGAGCCTTCACTGCCTCATCCCACTGCTTCATGTACTCATTTAGCTCTTGAAAGGATTTTCGTCCAGATCCCCTCAGATCCATTGGCCATCTAGGGCCCCCAGGATCTCCTCCTGGGTCCCCTGCTGTGTGCATCGGGGTGCTCCACTCTCTGGGTATCGGCATCTGACTTGGGGAATTAGTGGTATCGTTCCTCCTTGCCTGCTCTGCTCTTTCTCTGTCTTTCCGTTTCCGTTCTTCCCCTTTTGCTCTCTCTTGGTCATATATCGATATTATAGGACCTATGGTAACAGGTACCTGTAGTGCATCTGGTAATGGGTAGGATGTGGCGCTTTCCGTTTCCGGCGCTCTTTGTACCACAAACCTACCGACTACCTGTTGCACCTGACTAGGCTGGAGCAACTCTTTCTTTAGCTCAGGATCCCACTGTGAACTGGGAAGCGGTCTATGCTCTCCTGCAATGCCCCCCTTTTCTCCTTCCGTATTCTCGACCTCTCCCCCTGCTCTATTATACGGGGGTGGCCTGTCTGTCAGTAATCTGTTTATCAGGCTGTCCTCTGTTTCGCTCTCATCATCTTCTTCTAGGGGGCTTTTATTTACTGGCGCCTCTAACACTGGGTACAGTTTATTTATTTCCAAATTATGCACTCTCCATCTTTTAGCATCCGCATCCCACCTGGCATCCTGTACTGCCCTTACCGAGCGTTTCACCCTTTCTTGTCGTCTGTTCATATTCCTTTCATGCGCTGCCCTAAGCCATGCTTCAAGGGCTTCAAACTGGGTTGGTCTAGGCAAGGGTCTCTTTGAGGTCATGATTGATTTCAATCGATGTAACACCTCTAATCTGAACGTCCCGTACTTCGGGAACGTCAGTTCCTCGTTTCCTTCAGTAATCTTACTCCACTCTGATATCCAAAGGATCGTATGCAACCCAACATTTACTGCCATATAACGAGCTGGCGTACCCTCCGGCGGGGCTTCTTCCCCTTCATACGATCCTCGCCTCTCTTTCTTAAACAGCGCTTTCAACCATTTAAAACACTTCATAATTATGCGCACAAAATCCAGCCTCGCTACTCTGTTTACTTCCTGATGACAATCCACCAATCCTGTCGCGGCTTTGCTAGCTTGGCCTATCACAGCGCGGTCTTTCTCCTGTCAGCCAATCACGTCGCGACCCTGTATGACGTGTTCGCTAGCTGGCCTATCACAGCGCGGTCTTTCTCCGGTCAGCCAATCACTGCGCGACACCACCTGACGTCTCTTTTCTCCGCTTCGCAGCAGCACCCCTCCTTTCTCAACTCGTCTCCCGGTTATGCATGCGTCCCATTCATACACTGAAAAATGACTACTTCCGACCAAGCGGTCACTTCTCTCGACTGTACGTCCACAGTCTATCTGTAATTGTCAACACAACTGACGAGATGTCTATCGTCTCTCTGATAGGTTACTTACACACACAGTAACTTCCGACCAGCGTCCGTTACTCACGCACTCACTCTTACGTTCCCCCTATCTCGGTCTCTCGGGTGATCAATGGTACCTCATGACCCCCTTCACACTAGTTGACAATTACTCTGGGTGTCCGATACACCCGAACCACTTAAGCTCTCCTTGAACTTAAGATTTCCACCGGTTGCGCGCGCTCACAACCTGTTCCACAGTCACTCTACAGACATTCAACTCCGCCAGACATTACAACATAGATACAATACAAAACACCGCAATCTAACACGCATAACCCTTTATACTCACTCTCGACCGATACTGCTGCTTTTTCTGTCTCACGTCATCCGGATCTTCATCTGCGGGCTGTTCTTCCGATCATCGATTTCTAGGGGCCTTGGGGTAAGCTAACCTGGCCTAGGTCACCGTCCTCAAGAAGGCAACCATCCTCTATAGCTACCAACTGAAAGGGCGAGATTTTGATCGATACCTTATATCTATTGATCCAAACCTCGTTCTGGTCGACTGAACCTTTATTGCCTGTCTTGGAAGGAAACAGTACACCTATCTGCAAGTTAGTTCACCCAAGAAAGGACTCTACTCTCAAAGATCACGGACAACTTCTAGGTTTCAAAAGTTTATTGTAAAGATATAATGAGCTGCAAATACAAGCATCTCAGAATGAGATTCACGAGATACACAGGTCCAATTACATACATGTGCTCTCGAAAAGCCCTCAGACGAGCAACAGAAATCACTAACACAAGTTCTAAAAATAGCAAAGCTATCAGCATAGACGCATATCTCTCCTTCATTTAGGTTGGAGGAAAACAAACACAGGTTAGGCGTCCCTACCCTGTTCTAGATGGTATCCCTACTTAACCAAATCCCAACCTAACAAAGGTGTCAGCAATGAATGACCCCCAAGGGAAGTCACCCACTCTAAGTCTCTTGGTGAAAACCTAAAGTTCTCCAGTCATGACCCATCACTGCCTACCCATCCGCTCTCTAAAGGGTCCTCAGGTCTCTGCTCTAACTCCACCCAGGGGTGCTGTCCCTAATACAAAACAGTCAACAACATTTGAGACGCCCCTTGCGAAACGCCTCTCACGTGGTGCAACTTCAGGCTTTTTCCATGATGCTTTGTATTGGGCCTCAGACGTTAGAGTTGACCTTGCTTCTCAGTCTCTTCTCCGGCCCGCTGATACCCCTTAAACATTCCAGAACCCTCCTCCATGTCTGGGCCGTCTCCTGAACAGGCCTCTATTCATTCACTTATAATTGGATCCCCCCTTTCCTGTTGCAGACAGATATCTGCCGCCAAGAACCCAACTCTCATAGACTTCTAAAAAGGCTTGCAACATTTCTCAGCCCAGACATGTACGTGTAAATCAATGCCAAAACATTTCAGGCCTACAATATTTCACATTATGATTATAGCATTCAATTTCTTCATTTACTTAAAGCATGTTAAAACTCTTATTCTATTATTTAGAAAACAGTACTCTAAATCATGGCCCATTAATGCAATGACCAAAAACGTTAAACAATCTGTGTCGTGAAAAGAAACACCTTCCCTTTTAGCTCCAGCTCTGGCCCTGAGGCCTACCACGTTCTGCGTTTTACCACAGACCATCTTATATGTTAACAGCTACACGACATAGATTCAAAATAATCACGTCTAATAAAATCATATAATGTCACACATTTCTGTATTAATTCCACTTCTACTTAAATCTCTATATTAGCTATACATTTAGAATATAATTTCAGATACTATTAGCACTCATGGCATTTCTCTTCATGAATCATGCTCTCTATAGGTAAATGTGATGTACTCATATATTTATATCAGTTTGCGCTCTCTCAGACGTTACTGGAAGTGTGACAATTACGCCTTAGTTTTTGCGTGCACACGTTTTCGCTCTTAGAAATGCATGCCGTGCAATAGATGAGTTACCCCTTGAGAATGTAGCTCTTGAGGTGAACTCAAGGTTACCTGTGCTTGCATTCCATCCAGGTTTTGCTCCTTAGACTGGGAAGACTACAGATGAGGGTTGGCAGGCCGTGATGAAGAGGATGAAAGATGTGTTTTCGAATGAACGCCATGAAGGTGGCTAACTGACCATGTAGCTCTGAGTACATGGCAGTACATGCTCTTAAGACTGAAGTATGGTAATGTGCACTGTGCCATAGGTAGTGTGTGTTCCCTATGACAGTGGCGCATACCCTAAGGAGATGAGTGAAAAGAATTTGTGAAACTATACTTTATGGGAGAAGTGTGGCGGCCAGGGTGACTGACTCCGGAATCTGGAAATCACGGTTCGATCCCCAGGTCCGGCGGCAGATTAGCCCAGCACCATGTGACTCTGGGCAATAGCTTGCTTAATCTTCCCGACGGCCCCCAGCGCCTAGAGACCCTAACGGGTGATGGTTCGCGCCTTACAAATGTGGATTATTATTATTATTACTTTCCTCAACAGGGGAGCTCTGGGGAGATGGTGCACCCGAAGGACTGCGTACTAGGCATTCCCTGATACCACCCTAAAACGCACCAGGAGATCTGAGTGGTGTTCAACTATTCACTGAAGACAATGTGTTACCCAGATTTGTTTCCCTCAAACATAGGAACTGGAGCTGGGAGGATTTCAGGTGTCGGAACCGTAGGATGTTAATTCCTGGATCCCTAAGTTCATAATACTAGACTGGTTTGATATGAAGCAGTACAGACAAGCTGAAGTTAAGCAGCAAGACAGATCAAGAGCATAACCAGGCACCGGATGAGTGTGCTCTAATGAAAAAAAATATCGATCACTCAGTAAAGTTTGATCTCCCTCGGGGATTTGATTGTTGTTGAGCAGCATGAGTTATGGCCAGTGCTTGAAATGGAAATCTAGAACTGCAGATACTCCTTGTCAGAGAGTAACTGTTTGTTGCTGAGAAGTACCAGCACTCTCCTGTTAAAAGCATTGGAGCAGTGCTGAGAATCACCTGTCCTATCCCTTCCAAATGAACCCAGTGCAGATTCTGGTTCCCTGATAGTACCTGTTCATTTAAAGCACTGGTTATTGATCCCAAGGGGCTTCTCCTGAGGTTTGATGCATTTGTTTACCTAAGTAGGGGTGGAGGCTTTTACAGTAGCAGTGGTGGCTGCTGTGGCGTTTAAGTGATGGGGCAGAGCAGGGGAGGGCAGCACCAGTGCAGAGTTGGTGCTCTTCTGACTTCTGCTCCTCTGCTCCCAGCATGCTACAGGGTCCCCTACCCCAATCCAGACGCTGCTTTCATGCTGGTATTACCCGGCTTGAGAGCATCACCCTGATTGGTAAAAACACAGCTCGGGTGGAGAGATCTAAGTGCGCAAGACAGCCTGCCAAACTGTTGTGCGCACTTGAAGCAGTGCCACTTCTCCTTCCTGCAGCTGTGTCAACGTATTGGAATGGATGGCCCCACCCTCAACTCAGCTGCAAGAAGTAAGCGAAAAAAAAATAAAATAATAATAACCTTCGTTATTACCATTTCAATTTTCTTTGCTCAAAAGCAGTGGGGCGATGCTCCTTAGCGGAGGAGCTGCCACTGAACAGTAGCTGTATAGACCTGGGCAACGCTACAGTAAATAAGGCCAGTGCTAGCCCTAAAGACTCTGGCCGCCTGAAATGACTAAAGGGAAGCGGGCCAGACTCCTCTGTCCTGCCCCAGCGAGCATCTGAAAGTCGTCTCTATGAATCAATAGTATATGTAGTGCAATCCTGAATGAGTGTGGGAGACTGCGGTGGCCAGCATTTATAAGGCAGTACGTTCAACAGGAGCTGTTCTTAAGCAGGCACAGCTCACGAGCAGCCCTGACATTCCAGGCTTCACGCATGAAGAGTACACCTGAAAAGACGCGTGACGCAGGAGAACGGCGTTACTTTGCTTACATTGAAGTTCAGGTAAACATGACATGCATCGGGGGCATCAGTGAAGTACGTCAAGTCCTTGCAGTCTAGTTTGGCCTCACAGTAAGCAGCATTTTTTTGCGTGATTCAGGGTAAAGCGAGGAAATGACACTTTGCCCTGTGCTCCCGGTTGCTCAATGAATGTTTGCTTGGCAAGCACGGACTTGTGAAGCCTGTGTATTGCTTATCCCTCTCAGTATCCCAATACCTCACCGTGCCTGTATCCAGGTTAAGCCTCGCCTGCTGATGAGCTGTGTATACTCTTCTGTCTTCCTTCTGCCTCATCCATTGCAGCGCCTGTCGCCCTGGGGTGTGTCGTTGAAGGCTATCCAGTGCTTCTTTTTTTGTTTCTTCCTTAACTTATGCCATCCATTCTTTTGATGGCGGCTCCTTTGTGCAAGTCCTTTATTTGAAACAGGGGCACTACAGCCTCTTGTCCTCCAGTGATAAAGGGCAAGAGAAAAGATGATCAATAAATGATGAATCATAAGTTGTGCAGCTATCTCCACTGGAGGTTCTATGTGGCCGGAGACTCTAGTACCAGCAATTTTCAAATTTTGGGCCATCCATCTTGTCCACTGATCCGCAGAGACCTTCTTAAACCTGTCATGCCTCAGCCACCCACGGGGGGTGATTGCATGTAAATCCATGATTGTTGAACCCCTTTGAGATAGCATGTTGCACACAAAATGATTTTTAGTTACTGTGAGGCCTTGGGAGAATAAAGGTATCAATGTCAGTTTCTCCCATAGAGGTTCTCAGTGGAACAAATTACCACTTGCCCACATACGGATGAAATTATCTGAGAGATAAAGACAAGGCTATATCATATTATGATGCAGAGAAGGTTGTCTGGCATCCTTGACTTCAGCTTGCAGAAGGTAACTCCCCTTCTAACGATATCTGTCAGTAGTGCCCAGACCAAACAGCTCTAGTGCTAGATTAAGACATTTGAAATTTGAGGTTCTTTTGTCCGTGTGGAAACTCCACCGGACCCAGTGAGGCCAGGTTCCAGTGGTACCACCAGTGAGGGAAATGCAAGCATGCATGTACAACTTACTGTAAATCTACAGGCTACAGCGAGCACTTGAATGACCATTACAGCAGTACATTTGTTTAAGCCGGAGAGCCTGTAAAGTGACCATGCTGTAGTTACCATCTTAGTTTCTAATTAGTGTTGGAGTGAATGGTGACCAGGAGTTGTATTTTAGCCACTACAGCTTCCATGTCCAGAGAGACACATAGACCTCTTTTTGTTGAATTGTTCATTCAGTTGAAAAAAAAATATTTTAAGGGATTCCACATTCGTGCATTTTCCAATTATGAGAAAGGATCCCCACTGCAACTCACAGAATTCTGCTTACCTTTGCTGTGAGTGCTCGTGCTGTAGGGCTTTAAACACTTCATCGATGATTAGCCCTTTACAACATTAGTTTTAACTTTATTCAAGAGATTATGTTACGTTACGCTATATGTGTTTGTAGAGCGTGCTGTCTCTCGTAAGAGTATCTTGGCACTGAGCAGGTGGAAGAGCATCACTTAGAAGGCCAGGAGTGTTACTTAAAGAGCCATGTCGTCAGCTTCTTGCGGTACTCCAGAAGTGAGGAGGAGGCTCTGATATGTTGTGGAAGGTCGTTCAGTTGCTGATTTCTTTTCATGACTTAGGACTTTTAGCTCAAACAAAAACTATCCCTATATTCACATGTAAAACATCTAAATGTTTCACTTCGATATGCGGCACACTGGTAAGCCTATGAACTGTAGTGCTGTGTCTTGTGGATTTAACATAACCTTTACAGCTCTAGTATCTAAATGGAATTCTCCCAAAAACATAAATTTCTCGGGGAAGCAAAGGGTCCATTTTGTCACTTACAAATCTTTACTCAAAGTTTCTTCTGTGCTCCCCCAAGAATCCAGGATCAAGACTCATTCAAAGATGTGACTAAACGAAAGATTTATGGGACACTGCCAATTTTTGCCTGAGAGTTTCCAAGCAAAACCTTAATAGAACATCTTAATCTCTTGGCATATTCCCTTTAAACATGATCAAAAAATATAGATGTCACATAAACTAATACAGTAATCACGTGGACATTTTCTTTTGTATGGGATTCGTCACTGTGAAGTTGCTGACATTCTTTGAGAGGTGAAGAATGAGGGAAACACATTTGATGGAAATGGTCGTTAAGAAATAAAAAGGCTGAAGTAAAAGTAATGATAGCAACTTATACGAAAATAATTTGGCCAAGAACTGTCTGCTACCAAATGGAAATAGTAATGAATTAATATTAAAGAACATATTGGTACAAAATAGTTTTTAATATTTGTAAAACTAATATGTCAGGTCGTTAAGCAAATACAAAGCTTTTTTTATTTTTGTAGTGAACTAGATATAAATGAAGACAGTGAATCTTTACGTGCACATCTATAATGAAATCCACCACTACATTTGAATATAAGCTTAATTTGTTAGAAAATGTAGCAGTAATATATAAATGAATGATCCACTATAACTGGCAAATTTAAACTTTTATTTGTGACAATCCAACATAAAGACTTCCATCAGCATGGTTGAGGGATTTAGAAATCACAACATCACCAGTCTTATCAGTACAAATCTCGGGGAATGGTTTGAAAATAAATTGTCAGTCTGGCATCATATCATAGCAGTTGTAAAACAGATTGCTCACCAACTAATGATGCTTAGAAAGATCCCTGCCCATTCTCCATTTAGGTGACAAGTTTGAACCCACCAAGGCCTTAATGCTATCATGAATTGACTATTTTAACTTAGTTCACGTGGGATCACATAAGAAGGATATTCTTAAAATACAGTTCTTGAACAAAAAGTGGCTAGACTTTGGGCCCGATTTGGAGTTTGGTGAATGGAATACTCTGTAACCATGGTGGCGGGTATCCTGTCTGCCGTATTTCAAGTTCCATAGGGTATAATACACTTGTAATGCGTCAAAGAAGATATCCATCTCATTTGTTACGGAGTAACCCGTCTGCCAAACTCTAAATCAGGCTCTTTATCTCAGTTTGGAGAGGTCTGATCACATGATACCAGCTCTCAACTTCTCTCGCTCCAGAAGAGCCTCAGAATTACTTCAAACTTTTCTGCATCATTTTCAAATCACAGGGTTGGCTAGGCCCTTTCTACTTGCAAACTTTAATATGGCTGCATGCATCTATGTGTAACATCATATCTAGCCAGGCAAATGTGATTGTTCAATTCACAGCCACAGGAAAGATGTACTTTCAGAACACCAAGAGACTCACATTGTAAATCACTTAGTCTAGACAGGAGATATGAAACAAGTTTCCCATCATTCAAAAGATTTCTGAAAATAAGCCTAGTCAGGTAGGCAATTTTCTGCCATCTGAGACCATCGCGCGTTTTTAATATGGACCGTTCCACGCACAGATTGAGACATTCCACTTGACAGCTTAGCTAAGAATGTACATCACTCGAACTCATTGAAGCTGCATTGCATTGCTGTCTCAGAAGTGCTTTAAAAAAACTCAGTGCTATCAAGTGGCTTTTGCACACAAGCCGGTGCTACACAAATAAATAAAATACAAATGTGTAACAATTCTTGACAGGTGTTTCAACCTCAATTCATTTTTCCGTTTCAGAGAAACCACATTTAAACAGGGCCTATTTCAAACATCGGGAGACTAAACAAAATAGTTGACCATTATTATGAAGTTGAGCAGCAATAATCCCATAGGTCCCAGGTGATTGGATGAATTTGCAGCCATTCACAGACCTGCCAACACACCCTGTGCCACTGTGTGTCACTCAGTATTGACTCTGCTCATATGTGTCCCAATGAGAAGAGGATATCACACGGTGGGAGATAACGTGAGCTGAAAACCACTGTCCATTGAGGGGCAGGAGGTTTGCAACCAGCCCAGTAGGTCAGCAGCAGTCTTGGAATCTTTTGTTTGAGTTTTTTTGGTGAGGTGGCCATCCCTTGGCACAAATCCCTGCTCCCTTATATTTCCTGGAAGTTGGGGGTTCAAGGCCTCTTCCCCTCTCCAGACCCTGCCCCTTAGGCCCCCTCCTGTCAACACAGTGAAATGTATCCCAAAGTATGCACCTGAGTGCTTATGTGGGCAGAGAGTTCAATGCTACAATTTTGACATGTATTAAACTGGGGAGGTTAACTCTACCCTATTGATTCATGACAAGAATCTGTGGTCTGCAGTTTGTAAAGTAGGGCTCGAGCACAGCTGTATGAATCACCCTGTAAAAACCCTTGGGTCTCATCTCGGCTTTTGCAAGATTACATTGAAGAGCCTGTTGTTTATGAATGCAGAGCGACAACCTAATCATTATCCTCCCGAAGTAGTCTTTAATATCTTTACAGCACCAGCCAAAGAGTGCTGGCTGAAACCCACAGAGCAGGGTGGTGTCCTTAAACATGTATTATCAGAGTAGAAAGAGTGAAGGAAGAGGACAGTAGGCCACGCCCTCCCCTGGCGCAAATAGAGCCATAAGGACGCCATGGTTTTGTTTTGGAACATAGTTTGTCAGTCATGTGCCTGAGGCAAATCCTTGTGAATCTAATGAAGAGAAAAGCCGTAGTTATATAAAGCGTATTTACTTCCGCGTGTCGCAACGAGTTGCCTAATCTTTTAATCAGATCCAACGGCTTCTTTACCATCTCTGAAAAAACTGTTTCTGAAGGATGAATCACCTTTAGTGTTGTCTTTTGTGAAGGTGAATTGTTAATGTTGTTGTAATTGTTAATTGACATTTGTAGGACACATATTCATCCATTAGTGTGGCCCTAAACATTTGATCCAACTGGCGCTCCGGAGGCGGCTGTGTACTCTATTCACTGAAGTGCAAGGTGCAATGTGCGACCTGATCGCAAAACATTTTTGCATGGGGTTATTTCATATCCTGGTGGTAAGCTAACACAGAGTTTGGTGCAAACATCTTTTATCACTTTCTTATGAAAGCAATATTGTGGTAGTGATATGTTCTGTTGTTTTTGTGTTGCAGTACTGCAATGTGATGTTGTTGCGTTGTGCTCTGGTTGTTCTGTTGGGTTCTATTTTAACTGTTGATGTGTTGTGTCCCATTATTTTTTTATTTATTATTGCTTTTTTATGTTACTTTGTTATGTTCTATTGTTTACTTTAGATATGTCAACAAATACCGCTAAATTTACATCTAAAAGTTCCACATGACCTTAACGATTCTGTGGCAAGCAACTATTTACCACTAAGGTAGTCAAATAGAGCTGCTTCAGTTCTTCAACTATGTAAGACCCCATTCAGCTAAAAATGTGGCACAGACAGTGTGTGAAACTAGCAATTGCAGGGTACACTGTATGTGATACATCCCCAGGTGGGTACAGATCAGACTTGCCTACATTATCCTTGAGGTCGGTCCGTTTGACTCCACCTGCGTCGATAATGGCGGCCCTTATCAGTCGACGTCAAAGGACCGGCCAAATGGTGGAGTGGTTGCTAAGTAGGCCTGGTTTCTTTCCCTCTGCAGTGCAACATAATGAAATAAAACACTGAATTATCTCAATTAAATGTCATTTTGGAAAAACACTGTGATACAAACACAACAGCAGGGCTTCCATTACCGCTTTAATAGGCAATGTGAACACTTAGCTCTTTTAACTCACTCCTTTTCAGGCGTATAATTAAAAGGTTATGTGTGAGTGAAAGAACTGCTTTTTAAAACAATGAAGACAAAACTTTGAACTGTCACTTCTACTTATGAAGAAAACTAAATACGCCATTAATATTCATCAGTTTGCATGCATAGTATGTACATGCCAACACCCAGAAGCAACAAGGAGGTAGATTTTTACCAGTTCTGGAAGAATGAATTTGTCAAATACTTGGAGTGGAATGCTGCAGAGAGAGAAAGTAAAAAACTTTCATCATCATCAATGTTCAGAATGAGCAATGGGTTGTGCTAAAGGATGATCATCTGATCATATTTTAGACACAAGTGGTTCTAATGGGGGAAATCTAGCCCTTGGCTTCCACGGCACCCGTGATAATGAAACCTGTTGACGAGTTTGGTTCGCTATGCGTTTTCTGCATTTATTTATAATTAGCACACATTAATCATATTTTGCACCGAAGAAATTAGGATTCCAACAATTCCCGTAAAACAATCCTTTAAGGTGCTCCTATATAGTGGCGGCGCAGTGAAAGTGACAAAGTTAACAAATAATTAATTATTTACACATACATACATGTGACTGTTTGTGGACAGAATGATAGCATACAAAATGATATGCAGGACTCCTAACTAGATTGTCCATGGATCCAGTTATAAATTAAAAACAGTCCACAGTAAGAGATTGTAGACGTTTCATCGGGACAGAGTGTAGTTGGATGCTCCAGCAAGATTGGGGAATTAGTCCTACAATCCTGGGGTATGTATGTAATGATGTATCATCAGAATAGCTCCAAAGTCTGGGCGCAAGGGCAAGTGACTTGAGTTGAAGGAAAGGTGCTAGAACTTCATTAAAATAGGAAATCTTAAATTGTGAGTCCAGAGACACCAACCTTTAATTTTCTATCTGCTCCAATTGGAAGTTACACTGCTAGAGGGTCACAAGGCAGCTCCAATGGTTACCTATGGGAGAGATAGGCCTTGCTGTAGTGAAAAATGAATTAAGTAGTTTTTCACTACCTGGACATGTAACACTTAAAGGTACTTGTCCTACCTTTTAAATACATTGCACACTGCCCTTGAAGATACCTAGGACCTACTAAGGGATGCCTTACATGAAACGAAAGGGAAGGTTGGGGCCTGGCAAGTAAGTGAACTTGCCAGGTGGAGATGGCAGTCTCAAACTGCAAACACAGGGTCTGCGATGGTAGCCCTCAGACAGGTTTGAAGGGCTACTCATGTGGGTGGCACAATCAGTGCTACAGCTCACTAGTAGCCTTTGTCAAGTTAAGTCAAGTAACCTTTTAGAAGCCTTGGATTTCCAGGTCCTGGGCACATGTAGTGCACTCTACTGGCGACTGACCAGTAAAAGAAATTTGCCAATCATGGTGAAACCAAATACAATTACATTTTAGACACAGAGCACATGTACTTTAGCACTGGTCAGCAGTGGTAAAGTGCCCAGAGTCCTAAAACCAGCCAAAACGAAGTTGAAAACAGAGGAGGAAGAATCCAAAACATTTGGGGTAACCCTACTAAAAGGGCCATTTCCAACAATCATTACTTGTGTAGATTAAAAAATTTATGATATTTTTTATTTTAAGCCAAAAGACATGTATATCTCATCACAAAATAATGCACTTTCTGATACTGTATTAATCCCTATAAAGGGAAAGACAATCCGTACTGGACAAACATTATGAATTGTATCCAGTGGACTCCTGGCAATATTTCACCTTGGAGATAATATGTATTTACATAATTGCATTCTCCTATTTGTGGCCCATGTGTTCTAATCCGTTATAACGGTTTGAACCTTTTTGGGACAAAGTTGGATCTTTCCAATTTTGTTATATCGACTTACAGTCTTACATCTATATACAAAATTGCATCGGCATTCAGGATTGGATGGACTTGGGATATATGCTCTTTATGATTATTTTAAACCTCTGTGTTAATTTTTTGTTGGAGAATGCTTCTTCTATTGTTATATCCTTATTTTCCTAGATGTTTTAATGAATGTAATGATGGCATTTTACTGTTCTTTTCAGGTGGAAATCGTTTTTTTGTTTTTATTCCTCATGCTGTTAGTTGCTTTCTGTACCTGGTCCTTGGTTTTATTGAGGTTATTTAACCTCATTCTTTAAATAAAGGTAATCTTAAACCAAATGATTCCCTCAATTTTTATATATAGTCTCCTCTGGCATCCCCTTCTACCTTCCTCCTTTTACAAATAGCTGGCTATGGCCATGATCACTGGTGTTGTCCCTCATTTGTCTGCAGCTGTTATTGCTGTTGTTGTCCCTGCCATGGCTACAGCCATGGTTGTTGTTCTTGTGGCTGCTATTTTTGCTGCTGTTGTCCGTGCTGTGGTGAGAGATAAATGTGCTGTTGTGATACTTGCAGTGGTGCAACTCAACTGCTATTGCTGCTGTAGTCCCCGCTGTAGTTGTTTGAGTGGTTGCCAGTGCTTCTGTGCCACTTGTGGTGGCATATGCAGTCTGTGATGTGGTTACAGCTGTGGTTGCTGCTGGTGTTCCTATTGTGGTGGCACAGGTGATTACTACTTACATCCCTTCTACAGCTGTGGTGTAAGCTCTTCTCAGTGCTGTTATCTCTGCTTTCCTTTCAAATATTACTGAAACTTTTATTGCTACTCTCATATTGGCTGTGGGCACAGCTTTTGTAGCTGCATGGTCCCTAGTGAGGTAGAGGCTCTGCCATGGTGGAAGCTGTGCTCACTGTGGTGGTCCCTACTGTAGTTGCAGCTGTGCTGACTGCTCTTGTCCCTGCTGTGGTGGCAACTGTTGATGCTGCTTTGTTTCCTGCTATTGTCATAGGTGTAGTTATAGCTGTCAGGGTGAAAGGGGAGAGGATGTGGCCTAACGGCTAGGGCGGTCAACCTCGAAGCTGGGGAACCGGGTTTGAGTCTCAACAGAGACGCTCAACATCCTGTGATTCTGGGTAATTCACTTAATCCCTCTTTTTATAAATGGGTGCAGGAAGCAACATGGAGGGCGCAGTTGGGGGGATGCAATATGGAGAACCAGGTTGGTGCCACCAATACAAATGTTGTGGGGGGAAGCAACACAAAGGGCGGGGAGAAGTACACGACCACACAGAGAGAGAGAGAGAGAGAGAGAGAGAGAGAGAGAGAGAGAGAGAGAGAGAGAGAGAGAGAGAGAGAGAGAGAGAGAGAGTATGATGTGGAGCTTGGTGGTGAGAAGAGAAACAAATAGGCAATGAGAACAAAGTTAAACTTGGAGACATCACATGGACGAGAAAGCAGTGGGGTGTAGGAAGAGGGCAAGCGCATCACAAAGGTGGCTGGGGAAAAACACATGGACGAAAGAGAGCAACATGAAGTTGTAGGGGGAAAGAGAAGTTCACGGTGGAGACAGCCGGAAAACACATGCAATCTTATGGAGTTTTTAACTAAACAGAAAAAAAGTACTGTTTGAAAAGTATATAGTGGAAGGATACAGGTAATGGCACCATGCTCCAGTAGAGGGAAGAGTAAAGCCCACAAAAACTAGCTAATAAAAAAAAGTAAATGAGAGTGACAATTAAGCCAATGATAAGCAATGGGCAGGCTCTAAGCTCACTGTGAGCTGATAGTAGGTATTTTCGCACACAGACTGTCTGGTCAGCGAGACCTTAAAATGAAGTGTAGCAAATGTCATACCATGGTTTGATAACCAAAGCTGAAAAGAGAGAGTACAATAGAAGTTATATATATTTTTTTAATTTGAGAAACTGTCATAGTGCTGTTTTAGCACATTCTCAGTACAATTAATTATTGGCAATAAATATCCTGTACAAGCCCCAAATACATAGGCTAGTATTTTAGCAACTTTAACCATGGTGTTGCATAATTGTTTCTTGTGTCGCTGGGAAAAAAAATACTATGTTGCTTCAGTGCATCTCTATGAAACTGTTAGTACTGTCTTTTTCATGTTTTTAGAAAAGTTTGTTAGAAGATTTATAATAAGTGATTTGCATTGTTCTTTGAACATTATTATAACCGTACTTTTTTGTTCAACACCTTCAACTTCTGAATTTCTAGGAACCTTAAACTTGACAACTAGAGGATTGCATCTTGTATATACCGCTGTATGATATTTAGGTTCCAGGTCAGAGAAAAAGCCAGAAAATGTATCTCTTAAACATATTTCTATATTTGTTGTAAGATTGTGACTTTTTCAATTCAAAAAGGAGTCCAGGGCTATGTTTAGGAAGCTGCTATAGTCACAGTTTCCAAGCAGAGTTCCTGGAAATATTTTTGCATGGTTAAATGGACATAGTGTACACATACACTGATGGAAATAAAACACACAGTGCAATTGCATGTCAAAACTCTGTTTTATTCATCTTTTTCAAGGGGGAGATGTTTTTCCCTCCCTGAAGGGAATGCCATTCCTAAATAATTCTATTAAATTTAGGCTTGCTTCCTGTTAGACTTGGCATCTTTTGGTGTGATTTCCACTGTCTTTTTGCTTCTGACCTCCTGTTTTTGACCATGTGCTGCATTTAATTTGTGTTGGTTTTAGGACTCTGGGTACTTTACCACTGCTGACCAGGGTTAAATTGCAAGTGTTCCCTGTGTAAAATGTATTGGTGATTGGTTTATCCATGATTGACATATTGATTTACCAGTACGTCCCTAGTAAAGTGCATCAGGTTTGCCCAGGGTCTGTATCTCAAATGCTACTAGTGGGCCTGCAGCACTAATTTCGCCACCCACACGAGTAACCCTGCAAACATGTCTCAGAAATGCCACTGCAGTGTCTGTGTGCGCATTTTTAAACTACAATTTCGACCTAGGCCCTACCCTCCCGTTTTACTACATGCAAGTTGCCCTTATGGTAGGCCAAACGCAGCCCCATGGGCACGGTGCAGTGTATTTAAAAGGTAGGACATGTACTGGCGTACCTTAAAAGTGCAATACTGCTAATTTCATTTTTCACTATTGCAAGAACTCTCTCTCTCCCATAGGGTAACATGGGTATTGCCTTGAAATATCGTTTAAGTGTAATTTCCCATTGGGAGCAGATAGAGATTTGGAGTTTGGGTCTCTAAACTCATAATTTAAAAATACATCTTTTAATGAAGTTGGTTTTAAAATTGCGTGTTTGAAAATGGCAATTTTGAAAAGTGGGCATTTTCTTGCTTAACCATTCTTTGCCTCTGCCTGTCTGTAGAATACACATCTGGGTTGGCTGACAGTTAAGCTCTTTTGCATTCACTCTAGACAGTCGCACAAAGGGAGCTTAAGTGTGCCTTGTATATCCTGATGGCCCATCACCAGGCTGATGAAACTTCCTGAGCTAAAATGGTGGAAGGGGTTGTCACTGACACCTGAATAGGGCTGTGCCTGTCCTCACATAAAGCTGTGTACACCCCCTGTAGTGTGTCTGGAGAAAGGACTGGACATTGCTTTCTACATTCTGCTTGCAGGGTTCTCCAAGGGCTTCTGTGTGCTTACCTCCTGTTAAGAAGTCTCAGGGCCATTAAAGACTTCACCTGCCAGTGCCTAAGCTCTTCTGCTGAGAGTCCTGGCTTGCCAAGTGGTGCCAAATCCAGTTCATGGGCCCTTGGAAGTGTACAACAAACACAGTGGATGGACCCACTAGCAACTGCGACTCACTGGTATTTACATTTTTATGAGTGCACTCAATAAAAATAAATATAAATGAGTTGCGAATATGAGTGGGTCCATCCACTGTGTTTGTTGTACATTATCATTAAGGACAGGGACGCATCCCACACAATACTTGCTCTCTCCATTTGTTTATACCCCTTGGAAGTGTAACCTGGTGATTGAAGGAGAAAATCCATGGATCGACTACCAGCGGCTGTTTTCGCAACGTATCCCTGCAAAAAATCGACAGATCCCCGCTACCTGCACAGAAGCATGGTTTCTGCTTCAACCACAGCTTTCACAGAAGACCCAAGTTTGTCGTCACAATCCGTCATAAGAATCGCCCCTGCGTGAGTCCCGAGCACCATGTCACCGATGTCCATGGCACCCGCTCTGACTCAGACGCAGCACCGGCTCACGTCTGAAGAATCAATGCAGCACCTGCCTCCTGGCTGTGGAATTGATGCAGCGCCTGCATCGGCATTGTCTCTTTGACTCAGCGCATTTGGATTTTCAGCGCATACTCCCTCGACACGACTCTTCATCAATACCGCATCACAGTAAAGAACTGACGCCGTGTGTCCGGAAACCGACGCATCACCTCCCTGCCCGTAAGGAACCAATGCATCACCTTCCTTGCCAGTAAAGAACTGACACATCACCTCCTCTGCCCAGCAGTGAGGAACTGACACATCAGCTCTCCTGACAGTAAGGAACCAACGCATCACCTCTTCTGTGTAGTAAGGAACCAATGCACCACTTTGCTTTTCCGGCACCTACCTTAGGCTTTGCACCGTCTTTGATTTTTGGCGCATCTAAGGTACTTTGTGCTTAAAATAACACGTCCATTGATTTCTATGGACTAAACTTGCTTAATCTTTTAAAAGTGATATCTTGACTTGTATATGTTTGATTTTTGTCATTTTGGGTTTGTTTTATTCTGATATATATTGGCTATTTTTCTAAACTGGTGTGGACTCCTTTTGTAGTGTTTACACTGTGTGTGTGTGGGTACAAATGCTTTACACATTGCCTCTGAGATAATCCTGACTTCTCATTCCGAGCTGCCAAGGGAATGAGCAGGGGTTATCTTAGCTGTATGACTCCCT
Source organism: Lissotriton helveticus (assembly GCF_964261635.1). Classification (NCBI taxonomy): domain Eukaryota; kingdom Metazoa; phylum Chordata; class Amphibia; order Caudata; family Salamandridae; genus Lissotriton; species Lissotriton helveticus. Next base: position 1,773,882,296 of record NC_136067.1, on the reverse strand, counting down.
TACCCTAACTAGAGTGAGGATCTCAACTTGGACAGGGTGCAAACCACTGCCGACTAGAGACCCCGTTTCTAACACTTCCCCAAAATTTCTATCCTGAACATGGATTTCCTCCTGATAATAGTAAACAGCCGCTCATGCCAATGTAGTAATAGTCGGCAGAAACGGTCTTGAGTACCCACAGACAAATGTCAATGTATCATTATCGATGAGCACAAAGTGGCCAATGCATTCCTTCTTTGGAGTTTCCATTCCTGCCCTGGGGAGAAGATTTATTCACACATACTAGTCCATGTGAGTAAATGTATTCACAAGTGTAAATCCACAATTAGTTAATCCCAAATCTGTAGTAACAGCTGTAAAGCTGGTCATTGCCTATTTGCACACCTGTATGGATTTGCACACCTGTATTGAACTTGTTTTTGGAATTGTCCCCGAGTTCCGGGCCGTGGGACCCCCCTTCCTTCTTTAGTCCAGTTTCCATCAATTCTAACTAACATACATTTCATATTCCTCTCCAATGGGGAGAATGAAATGCTGTCTTGTGGTTTCAGATGGGTGTTTGTCAGTCCCAACTTTTTTTTTAAAGAACATCGAAGGTTTTTTTTGCTTTCAGATTGAAAGCAACACTTCCAGAATGTTTTGCCTGACCTTGCACGTTGTCCGCTCTGGAGGAAGAGTTAGTGGGGCCTCCCACAGTCCCTGGAAAGGACATACACACAGCCCTTCCTATGGAGGCCAAGACGTGACATTCCTCGCATGGCTCTTCCTTATAACCGTGGGATGTGTTCTTTCTGCTAAAATATAACCTGAGACTTCCTTTTATTATTTTTAAATCCAGCCTCTGTTGGAAGATTCCAAACACTGAGTTTTATGTCTGTTGGTGTTAAATCTGTACCCAGCTCCACCATGCAGGTCCATCTTTTAACATTTGTTCATGGGACACATGTTTTTTTTCCCATTCTTTGTTTGCTAACTGTGGTGTCAGCTCAGCATCACCGAGGGTTTACTCCTGCTGTGGACAAAATGAGTGTGTCAGGCTTCTGATATGAGAAACATTCCTTTCCGAGGAGGGGGCAGGCCCCTATCCAATTGGTCATGCCTCCTCTATAGAACACCCATGACCTGTGCGTAAAACAATGGGAGTACCCTTATCCCTTGAAAATGTACACACCACTCCTCCGCCGTGTCTTATACTAAGTATGCACGTTATGAGTGCTCATGCATACATTCCCTTCCATACTGTGTTGGGGGATTGCACTCAGTGTGTAGAAAGACTTGTAAACTGTGGCTATTAATGTTCTTATTTAGGTTTGCCTACTTCCAGTTTCACAGATGCTGGGCCATGCTGCAGATGCAGCAGTCTGTTAGAAAATCATGGGTCTGAAGCAGGCGATGTCTGAGACTAATGCAACCCCTGAAAAATCACACATGGCAATCTCAATTTTAGTTCAGAAAACATGGAAAAACTACATAAGGTACCCTGATACATTAGTGCTCTTTGAAGAACAGACTAAACAACAACTTCCTCTTTCTCCCTCTCTCTCTCTCTCTCTCTCTCTCTTTCTCTCTCTCTCTCTTTCACTTGACCCCCTACTAAAAAATAACCTGGTACACCAGTAGGATTTATCATTTGATCAACAAGTAAACATATTGCCCCTGCAAAATAAAAGGCAGACCACTCTTCTGAGGAAGATATTTAATGCATGGAATACTCACGTTTACTTCATAGTTATTTGCTACTACTGCAAGCCTACATAACTGAGTAGTAGATGTTGTAAATGTTATATTAAGTGTATTTGTGTAATAGTAAAAATTGTATGCATTTTTGGCATTTCATTATATTCAGCAAACTTGAAAAAGGAGGTATGAAGTGGACTAACAGATTAAGGACAAAAAATGTGTTGTGAGCTTTTTGGCCAATTCTCACAGATTTTGTCGAGTTTTCAGGTCTAATGAGAGTTTATTGTGCAAGGAGTAAATCCCTGTAGGGTTTATTCCCAGTGGTGTTTATTACTGGGAGAGTTCTGGGTTAGTTTGTTCTTAAGGGAATTCATACTGGGGACATTTACTCTGGCCATATTCTAAGTCGAGTTTATCCCAGGGGAATATATTCCTGGTGGAGTTAGTTCCCATTGTAGTATATTCTTGGGGAGTATTTACCAAGAGCAGCCAAAGTTGTCAGACAGTGGGCGAAGAGGAGGCATCAAATCCCAGTCCCAGGCATTTTCAGGGCCCTGCACTCCTTCTACAGAATATTTACAAAGATTTTAAAGCAGCCTTCTTTGTGTACTCAGGGTAGCTAACATGGCGTAAACTATAGATGGTGCCAAATGTGAGAGTTGCCATTTTTCCTCCTCCCTGAAGATTTCTTCTTTCAACTTTGAAATAAGTGCTCATGGTATGTGGTTTTAGGATGATTTTCTTTGTCTATTTTTCTACCCGGGCCTCGCAAAAACTGCTGACATGTCTGAGAGCAGCATGTCCCTGGTAGAGTGTACTGGAATAGAAATATATTTCAAGGAAATGGGTGTTCCTTGTATAGTTGCTCCAGGGTGAGCTTAGTTCTAGAGCGGTGTAGGACCAATTTTTAGGTCTCGGCCCGATCCAGCGCATGCGCTGGTCTGGTCGAGACATTTAGTAGCTGCTTTGAAAAGTGCTACTTTCTCGGCGACCAGCTTACTATCATGCGCACAAGAGCGTGCCCGCATGCGCGTAATAGCAAGCTGGTGGCCGGAAGGTAACACTTTTGGTGACGCGCGTGCACACCACTCGCGTTTTTTTTATTTCATTTCGCGGCTGCGCGGCTTTACTTTTACGGCCGCTCGGCCAATGCTTGTTAATCAGAGCATAAAAGGTACTCTAATGATACTCAATCAACCGCAAATCCTCATTTAGCTGCGCAAGTTATTATCTGCGGTCTTCAGTCCTTTCAGGGGGTCCTATCTCACTTCTCTCGTTTTCAGGGGTTTAGTGCGCAGTGTGTGAGGCCCTATCTCGGACTTCCATGTAGCCGTGCACGTCTGCCAAAATTATGGTAATGTAAGCAGGTTACCAGCGTACTTTCAGTAGAGGCAGTGGTTCACCCGTTGCCAGTAGTGTAACGTAGGGTATGTGCCTCTTCGCTGCTCTCCCGCTCCCACCACGTGTATCCTGAGATTTGCGATCTCACTCAGTGCTGATCTGCGTTATTAGTAGCGCTCGTTTCACCGTGTCATTGTCAGCTATCCATGGCCCCATCCTTTATCTTGTATAGTGGCTCGTATTGCCGTTTCGACTAGGGTTATGGCGCGGGCAGGTGATCCCGCAGAAAGAGAGCCACCACCTGCCCAGCGGTCTCGCCGAGTCACGGATCGGCCCGCGCCGCCCGCTCCGCAGTCCACTCTGTCTCCCTCTGCGGCGGACCACGCACGCCGGCCCCCAAGCTCCGATCCAACTCACAGGCACAGCATTCCGTCTCCGCAATCGGCCAGCAGCGGCTTTTCACCAACTCCTGCGTCACGTGCGGATCGCGATCCTCGGTGACCCCGGCAGACTATCGGCCGCTCTCACCGCTCTCGCCGCTTGTGTGCTCTGCATCACGGCTTGCTTATATTCCAGTCGGCGGCTCCACCTCTCACCTGTGTGTCGCAGGCCTCTCTAGTGAGTCTCATATCGCGGCGCCCGTTTTGTTCGTTCGGGGTCGTCATTCTTCGCCGAACCGGAGTCCAGCGGTAGGCACAGTGTTCAGATGCTGTTTTGTCAGGGTATCGGGTATCAAAAGGCACACTGGAATGCGGGATTATTTATGGATGAAGTTATGACCGGAGGAGCTCACTCAGATGGCGGCAATCTTTGTGCTTGGCTAGCTACGCCAAACTTGCAAAACTTAAAAATTCTGATTTAAACGAGTTCCTTGTGAACAATTGTGTTGGAGCTGGCATCTAAAATTGGAACAATTCCCTTTTGCTAATACACAGTAAAATGATGCAGAACTACAGATAGTTTCTCTATTTCTGGATCCGCCTGCCCCGGATTGGAAAAAGGGAGTAATGGAGGGAAAATCCCTGTGCAAAACAAATGTTCCTCATTCCGGTCATTGAGGAATGCAAGGAAGGAGGAATTCTTGTGACACACTCCTTTATCAAGCAATGGCCAAAGCAATACCCCTAATGGTAATTATATTAAGTTAGTAACTGCATTACATTCATTATAATGACCGGTCACTGACAGTGCTCTTCAAAGAAACTTTCTCAGAGGGGAGATTTAGTGTGGTCGCTGCCTGCCAGGGAGACCCCGCAGGCGAACTCTGCACAGAGACTTCCATGCAGGAGAAGTTGCTTTAACATGCATTGTAAGGTTCCCAAGAAATACATTCACCTTAATGCAACTAGCATTGGGACAAATTCATTGACCCGCACCTCACAGTGCTTCACAAAGCAATTGTGTTTTTTATTGATTTCCCCCAACCAGATATAATGAGATCAGGTCCAATTCTGGTCAGCTGGTGGAAAACAATAACCAAAATGCCTACATTTTGGACTGGAATTTTGCCGCTCTCTAGCTGCGTCCTGTGAGAGGCAATACAGAACATGTCAAAAATGCCACTTTCAGAACAGAACATGGGCAGACTGTTTACAGAAGACAGACATTTGTGGATAAGACCCTGCCAATGTTTGGACAATCAATACCTCATGTGAGATGGACAGGTAGATGGACTTTTGGCAGGAAAAACAGAGAGTTAGACAGAGATGGGGCCAGCAGACTGATAAATACAGGACAGGTAGACATGTAGGCAAACGTCCAGAAAGCTCAAGTTTAAGTTTGGGGTCATCCATTAAGAAATGTATTCAAACTCTATTCTATACTGTCACTGTTAAAAATATTAACAAGCATTAGCATAGCCAATAGGTCTCACCTTTGGGACCTTATAAGTGTTTAGCCATGCAACACTTGTTGCACCAAGGATATTGTGCTGGATGACTAAACACTTATAAGGTCCCAAAGCTGAGACCTATTGGCTATGCCAATGCTTGTTGAGTATAGACTTGGAGAAATATAATTCAGGGGAGGGCAGTGTGATCCCAATGGGAGATTATTCCGTCCAGACTTTATTCCAGGCTGATTTTCCAGGTGGGTGGCTCATGATGTAAACAAGCTCCTCTTCTATACAGCTTTACATAGGATATGCTGTTTCAGAAGTATCAGAGCACTGTGCTTAACTGCATTTAACTATGTAATATGGTTTCTCATATAAAGATTAAACATTTTTTAGATGTTTGACTTCAATCAATCAAATTCACTTTATTCGGTTTTGAGAATACAAAGCATAAAAGCAGGTGCAATACAACAAAACATCCAATAAAATCAACAATAAATGCAGATAAAAATGTGCATAAAACATCAGCGAGCCTAGAAAAAGATCTGAATGTGCAAGAACAGTCATACAGTACACCATGACAGATAATAGGCACGATGGAACTCATTGCAGCCTTAATCACAACTGTTCCTCAGCTTTACAGCGACTTTCAAGAAACTGAATCACTAAAAATTATATCCCCCTAGACCATCTGTAAATACATGAGTCGGCCTAACTTGGGGAAAATGTGCCTTTTTTTAAAATAAGGACACAGTATGCCTTCCGGGGCATTGCATAAAAATGGCAGAACATAGTAAAATGCAGGATATCCTGCGAAGACCTATAGTTGCAGCCGCAGGATGTAAATGTATGTCCCCTGTTCAACCGTGACTGCACACCCCTAGCAGTTTTAGCCACAAGGACTGCGTCATCCGCGTATAATAAAACTGGTAGACCATGTGACCCAACTTGTGAGCACTCTGTTTTCACATCAACCAGGACCTGCTCTAAACTATTAATGTGTACATTGCACAGAAAGGGGCCAACATAGAACCCTGTTGCACACATTTATTAGTTCTAAAACTATGTGAACTCTGTAAGTATTTGGAAAAACCGAACTTAAGCCTTGGTATCCCTATGAAAGTCTCGTAGGAGCAAAACAGTGACTTAATTTATGACAGTCACATGCAGCCAGTGCAATATTTTGATAGGGAATATACCTGGAAGGAATCTGATCTGCAGGTTCTAAGTATTCACACAACATTACAAAGATGTAAACATATCTGACAGCTATTGACTGTATTCCTGGAATTACCTTTGGAGTTTGGGGATTTTATGATGCTTAAATACAGAGAAATTTTGATAATTTGCCAACAACAGTGCAGGAGCTGGTAGCAATTAACATGGTTACATTATATGGAACAGCCTAGCACATAGGTATAGCATTTATTTGATAGAATATTAGATTTTTTAAAGTTTTATATAGCACAAACTGGAATACATTACATGAATACCAGGTTACATTATGTTACCTTTTAGTGATTTGCCCAGAATCACAGGATGTTGAGCCTACTTCGAGGCTTGAACCTGGCTCCCTAGTTCCAAAGAAGGAAGCTCTGGTTAGCCAAATCTCCTCGCTGGTTTAGCAGAGTTGGTGTGTTTGATAGAATATCTGCTACCTGTATCTGCTGCACTAATTTTAAGTAGATCCCACCCCTCAAAGTTTTGACTTTTGCCTTCACTTTGTCGTGAAGATTCTGTATAGGTATTTTAACCTATTGGTGCAATGTTTCTTCCAACCAGAAGTTCTTTTTGAACCGTGTAGGGGGATCCAGAGTACTTTCATCCCATCATATCTGTGACTGCACAAAGCAGTTGTTTGTTTCATGACATAAGCTCACCTGTGCTGTTATGGTATGTACAGCAAACACAATCAGTGTATGGACTGAGCTGTGCACAGCGAACAACTAAATGGATATGTTATTGCTTATGTTAAACAAAAACAACTAAGGGGGCGACATTAGAATTAGAACACTACCTAATAAACTTATTTTAGATGTTGTTTCTTTCATCGTATGTATCATTTCCAAGGCCTCTGCAAAGAGGCAATTTTATGGCCGTGGTGTTGTCTGCATTTCTACTTTGCCACCTAACCCCTCATCTGGTGCATAATCTGTATTAAATAGACAAAATAGCACATAAAGCTACCTCCAATGCACCACATAATGCTGCATATTTTGCCTTTTCTTGCCACATACTTGATCTGACCCTGCTACACAAGTTGGTGCCTTGTAAGTCAATTAGCCTTGATCAAACTACAAGGATTTGCGTTGACTCCGTAGTACGGTGTGGTGTAGTGTCGGAGAGCTGCCAACAGAGCCTTGAATCATCCTGCAGCAAAAAATTTTTGCTCAAGACTGCCATGTGGGCTGGGTGACCCTGACAACCACCATCGGCCATTTCCACCAGCACTGCTCTATACGATAACACACTACTGCTGCTGCTGATGGGGAATACTAAGTAAAAGTGGAGGAGATATGCAGATGGGGGGCCGCACCCAGTTTGCTAAAGGGTTTCCCTGTACCATAATGCGGGGTGGAGGGAAACATGGAGGCAGTGTGCAAAAGCCAATCATAACTCCATTTATGGTTTGTAGCTGCCTCCCATTCAGCCATCCTGCAGAGCCGCTCTTCGCTAAAAGAAGAGTCCTGGGAAGGGATGCACCAAAAGGACCGGTACAGGGGAGAGGGTGTTGGGAGGGAGAGAACACCCATATTTTTTTAAGATAGGAATTTTACTGCCGGACACTTTCCAATGCATAATGTGCCTTGCCTCTGTGATTGACCTGTGGTATGTGGACTTGGTGCCACTGCAATCTCACTGCCAGACATTTCAACCATTGCTGCCCAATAGGATTACACATTGCTGCTGGAGCAAAGGGGGGAAATAAAATAAAAGTGTAGGGCATATGTATGGGCTCTTTGGTATGTGGTGCTCCAGTACTAAACCCATTCCCAAAAAAGTGCAACGAACCAGGAGACGCTCCACAACATGAAGGCGATGTGAAGAATCCGATCATAGCTTCATTTCTGGTTTGCGCTCCACAGAAATGGTGGTCTGCTGAACCCAGCAGGCCACCATCTCTGGGATTTTAGCGATTCCCAATGGGTCGCAAATTGCGACCTGCCTAATGAATATTAATGAGGTAGGTCTATTTGCGACCCACTGGGAATCTCAAGCAGTGTAATACATCCTGTAGTACATCACTGTTTGCGACTACCTAATAGCGAATCGCAAAAATTCGCTATTAGGTAATTGCAAACACAAACGAATGTACCTCTGGCCCTAAGTCTCTGCTACCTGCCTTGACATGCCTGTGGGCCCGCTTGCACTTTTTGAACGCGGCCCGTAGTGTGCAGCTCAGCTATTCCTCGTGCATTATTGCAATAAATAAAGATTATTTCTACGTTACGCTCGCTAAAGGGCGAACTTTGGCTGTGTTTCCCTGGTGCCGCCAGTCAGCCCCTGTGTGCGAAAATTTTTGGGAGGATGGAAAGAGGAGGGCGCTCTCTTGGGGGGGTTCTAGAGCGATCCGGGAGCCCCAATTATATATTCAAGTGAGAACAAATTGAATTAAAAAGCAAGGATGTTGTTGAGTCCCATAGGAAACGCTGCCGCTTCCTTTCGCTGATCATTTTCGTGACCCCGCTATGAACAAAGAACACGGCGTGTCCCATTCCCACCACTGGAACTGGTAATTCAACTTTGACACAGATATTTAATTCCCTCGTGGCACCCTGTTATGCTGCGGGTTGGCGCGGCTTCCTCCGTTTTTTTTGTTGTTTATGAACGAATTGTGAATTTTTGAACTTGTTTAAAATAACCAGCAGTTGGGACATCAAAGTGTCACTGCTCTGTCGGTCTCCTAAGGGACGTAGAAACAAATGAAGGAAAGGCGCAAAGTGACGTTGTTGCCTCTCCCCAGCGTTTTGTGGGTCTTTCCTTGGCGCATGCAGGGCGAGAAAGAAGGCATTTTGCATATATATATATATATATATATATATATATATATATATATATATATATATATATATATATATATATATATATATATATATACATATATATATATAGCGTTTCACCACACGCTCACAAGCG